>NC_134546.1:14385000-15635000 GCF_050624435.1 Tenrec ecaudatus
GAACTGCCCAATGGCGAGTAGCGGCAGCAAAAAAAAAAAGTGTTGTTATTAAACAGTAGAGAAAAATCAACTGCTTTTGGACATCCATCTACCGTGCTACATCTTATATTTAATGAATGCTCAACCCGTGTAATGGAAATAGCATATCCGTTAGGTGGTAACGTTTTCTCTGTATGCCTTTATAATCTTCTGATATTTTGGCAGAATTGTCATGGGACTGGCCTCTGACCTTAGAAAAATCAACAAGCCTCATACAAATTGTGAAGTATTTAATTTGGAATTTCTTTGAGAGTATGACATTTTAAACCAGGTACTCTGTTGTTACTGATAGGTTTCCCACCTCCTGAAGATCGGTGTCTACAACACTACTTTGGTGATACATATGATAGGGATCAGAAATGGAATCTCCAAATGAAAATATCAAGCCCTCCTTTTTGTCACTGCAAAATTGACTGAACTTAATCACTTGCCAAGTTTCTTAATTTTCACATATTATCTCAGTCACATACTATGCACCCCCCCCCCTTTACTGTATGAGTTGTGACCTGTTAAAAGATGTATCAAACTGAGTAGGATGTTCAAGTAAACACCCCAAATTTCAATTTGGGGGGACCCAAACACTTGATTTCTTGCTTAAAAAGACAGTCCACATTCATCATGTGTTATGACAGCAAAACATATTGCAAAATATTTTTCCAGAGCATATGTTCTTCATTAATTTGTTTCCAATTCATAAAGGAATCCCAAACCACATCTTAAGTCTACACCCGACAACACATATCACTAGGAATTGAAATGCTTTCATGTTTATCAATCTTGTTCAAGTAGCACCAAGCATCAAACCTACCTGTAGCAAATCAAGAATTAAATGATTCAGGCCTAAGTAGTTTGCAAGCAAAACAATATACAAGACCAACCGATCGGGAAGACAGTAGTCACTGCCTCTTAAAATTCCTGTCATTAGTTTTCTACTCTAGAAATACATCTGTTCGACAATCTGTTGACCATCAAGAAATTTTACAGATTTATCTTTAAGTGATCCATGGTGTTATGTACAATCGTTTGTTGCTCTTTTTATTTCAATGAGTTACATGTTGGATAAAAATTATCCCCTGAAACAAAATTTGTATCTGTGTTAGTTGTGGGGTCTGCAGATGTGACAAATTTATATTCTAAAATAGTTTCTCATTTTACACCTTTTTATCCTTTGCTACATCAAGAAATAAATGCAGAATTTGGAACAAATAATGTTATAATCATATCACTGCTAGTAATTTAAGTGCCAGAGGTACTAGTACAACAATTTGCACACTTTAACTCGTGTTCAACAGAAGTTTTTCTGATTAATCATGTGTTTCAAAACAAGTTCATTTTTGGATTGTCTTTAGGGATTTTTTTCTCTTTATATTCTGTGAGCTTCCATTTTTTGTACTCCACTTAGTTGTTGCCACTTGGTTTTACCTGGATATAAAACCAAGTCATGTTTTAAATTGGGTTGTACCATAGCAAAGAAATCTGAATAACTGAACATACAATGTGTAAAACAAGGGAAAATTACCTAAAGAAGTTTTGCATTTGAATTTTCACTTTAACATAAAATTATATTTGAAAATAGTTACATAAAATATATCCAGAACATGTAACATGTTCCTCAGGTTGGAGGTTGTCCAAAGAAATCGTACTTACAAGATAGTCAGAAATAATTTCATCAAACATATTACACAATGTTAGTTGGTGGGCTTCTCACAAGTCTTCGTGAATGTTTTTTTTTTTCCCCTTGAATCATATTTTAACTTGCATTCCCTTCCATTCCTGGGCAACATGGGATTCTGCTGACCAGTGACTGGCTTTAGAGTTCCTTCTCCGTTTTACAGAAAACTGAAACTCTTTGCTGAAACTCTTTACACCTCCCTGCCCCAACCTTGCCTCCACTGTCCGCAGGGGCCCAGCCTGCACCACAGTCTGACAGCCCTCCAGCTCTGTTTCCAGCTTCCCTCACATTCCCTCTGTCTTTTGCCCGATTTATCCCATCTTTGTGTCTACTATTGAAACATCCGATGAACCCACCCCACCCTCAAAACTAGCTTTAGATTTTTATAAGCTTCGTGACTCAAGCAGACAGAAATGGTCTACGAAGGAAACCGGTCAAACCTAGTAGGAAACAAAAACAAAAAAAGGTATGCTCTTTAAATACATTCATCCCATAATTTTTATTATAATATCTAAGGTAGAAGAACGCCAAAAGGAAAATATATTCTTGAGGTTTTTCCCCAAATGAAATGGAAGACTTTAACATCAGTGGACTGCAACAGCTGTGATTTATAGAATGCTATTTTTTCCACATATAATATTATTACTAGGTTCTGTCAAGTCAGTTCCACCTCTTAGAGCAGCTCTGGACAACTGGAAAAATGACTGCTCAGTGCTGGGCCCTCTTCCTAACTGTGATTGTGTTTGAGCCTATTGCAGTCACTGGGTCAATTCCCTTCGACGAGCATCTTCTTGTTTTACATAGACAATGTCCTATACCAAGCATGATGCCCTTTTCCAGGGACTGGTCTCTCCGGATAACAGGTCCAAAACATGCCAGATGAAGTCAAGCCATCTTTGCTTCTAAGGAGGATTCTACCTATCCTTTCTCAAAACACAGATGAGTTCTTCTGGCGGTCCAATGCCCTGCCAATATTCTTACCCAACACCCTAATCCAATTGCATCAATTCTTCTCCTCCTGTTCTTGTCCATTGTGAAGCTTTGATATGAAGTGATTGAAAAGACCATGGGTTGGTCAGATTCCTCTAAGTTCACATAATGACATCATTGCTCTTTAACACTTAAGGGACCATGGGCATCGGAGGTGCCCAGTGCAATACGGTATTTGCTCATTAGGATCCAAGTAAAATGACATCCTTGACAATGTCAATCTTTTCCCTATCTTGATGTTTCTAAGGTCCAACACTGTATCTTGTTTCTTTACATTGAACTGCGATCCATACTGAACGCTGTCCTCTTTGATCTTCCCCAATAAGTTCTTCAAGTCCTTTGAACTTTCAGAAAGCCAGGTTGTGTCATCAACATATCACTGATTTTTCAAAATGCTTTCAGTGGATGTCAGTTAAATGTGATTTAAAAAAGCTAAACAGGAAGCTAAATAAGACATTACTAAGAAAAGCAAGCTCTTTTTTTCTTTTCAGAAGGTCTGTTTTCACAGGAGATATTTTCATCTTTCTAGAACAGCAATTAGGAGCCCTGGTGGTGTACTGGTTACAAACTGGGCTGCAATCTGCAAGGTCAGCAGTTCGAAACCACCAGCTGGTCCTCCGGAGAAAGACGGGCCTCTGGAGAAAGATGGGCCTTTCCACTCCTATAAAGAGTTTCACCGTCTTAGAAATCCACAACGGTAGTTCTCTCCTGTCCTCTGCTATGAGTCAGCATCAGCTTGATGGCAGTGAGAGAGAATGGTGTCATCCTAGGTGAGTACATTAGCTCCCAACCTCTTTTCCAGCCAGGCACCTGGGCAGTTTCTACCCCCAAATATAAACTCAAAGAGGTGAGCTTCAGCTCTCATTGGAAAGGCCATGCTGCTTGGCTTCCACTGAGAGAACAGTCTTGGTGGAATGCTACTCTGAAAGAGGTAAGCCAACGTGGAAGCCTTCCCCCATGGAAACTGTACGCTAGACACCTGGCAGGCAGAGTGAGCGTGTTCCCAGGATCCTTTTCCTTCAGGTTGTACACCACATGTCCATCCGGATCATCCCAGGTGTACTGGGGTTTTGCTTCCTCCCTCCAGGACATCTTTAAATAAGAGTTGCCAGTCAGCAGAAAGGAGGGGCTCAAGAAATAATTGTTGACAGTGCCTTATCTTTCAGAAGAACAGAGAGCGGGGCTTCCCCTGGGGATCTCTAAGAATTCCCAGGTTATTCTCGGTGGTTGTCAGTTGTCATAGAACCGACTGATTCATGGAGACTCTGTGCCACAATGAAGCCTTACCTGGGCTTGCTTCATATTCGTCCCTTGCGTTGTTATTGTAGTCACTGTGTCAGTACATCTTGCTGGGGCTTCCTTTTCAATGATTTGTTCTCACCCTCTATTGGACAGAGCATGACATCCTTCTCCAGGGCCGGGTAGCTCCTGAAATCATAGCTGAAGTATGTGTGAGCAGAAGCCTCACCACACATGCTTCTAAGGAGCCTTCTGTCTATGCTTCCGCCCAGACAGATTCTTGGAATCATTTGAAGTTTTAATCAAAATGTAGATTCGATTCAGCATATCCAGAGTGGAAATTCAGATTATCAGCAGGGGGTCAAACTGGAATGAACTAATCAAAACCCTGGCAAGGGTTTTTCCGGGGGTCTTCAGGCTGTTTTCTACCGACGAAAGGACTTATGGCTTCATGGTCTGACAAATTTACAGCACCTACTGATGTCATGCTCACCCGTGGGTTTCAGCAGAACACCGTGGCATTCTTACTGATGGTGGCCATACGGTCCTTGACATCCACTTTGTCAAGTAGCTCTGGCCTGAAAGGTGCAAATCAGAACTTTCACCACATTCCACCTGCCACTCACTGGGGGAAGCCAACTCTTCAAAAGCCCTGCTTGGGCCGTTTGTCATCTTGTGGACAGACACAGAACATCGGGGAAAAGGGAAGTTTCATCCAGCTTGAATGGCCTGCCTCTGTGTGGAGCCAGCCACGGTCTGTCGCTTTTTCTTGATAGGTGTAGATATGCTGATTCCAATGTGGCTTGTATTATGCCGGTATTTTCCTTTAAAGGGGAAATTTCCCTCAGAAAGCTGGAAATCTCTGAAAAGATTTTACACCCATTCCCCTTTGCCTGACAAAAGAACAGCTCACCATCAGTAGAGAGCACCTAACAAAACAGAAAACAAAATTAAATTAATTTTTCCTTAGAATCTCAAAGATTTCTTGCCATAACTTAACTGTGAGAAGAAAACCCATCATTGTGGAGTGGGTGCCTCAGTGAGGGAGAAGATTTAAATCTAACAAATCCTGCTTATCTTTCCTGGAAATGAATGCTGGGCTTAGAAAACAGTGAATGTCCTCAAACTTCCAGATGAAATTCTCACTATGATGTCAAGCTAAAACCCAAATCACTACCATTGAGTTGATGCTGATTCCTTGTAATCCTATAGGATCGAGTTGAGCTGCCCCCTGTGCATCTCCAAGACTCCTTACAGGAGTAGAAAACCCATCTTCCTCCTGAGGAGGTTTAGAACTGCTCACCTTGCAGTCAGCAACCCAGTGCATCACCCCTATGCCACCAGGGCTCCATGATGTCATTAAGAGTTGGAGTAAGTCTGTTATTACTCTTGTCATTGCTTTCCTACTGCCTGCTTCCAGGTCCTCACCAACTGAGTGCAGTTTATCTCTTTGAGCTGTTTTTCTTTTTCTTTCTTTCTGCTGAAGAATTATGGAGCTTCCTGGCATGATTCACAGATCACAAATGTATACCCAATATTCTCCACTACGGAAATGAAGAAACAGCAAATCAGCCATTGCTCCTGTCTCCAAAACATCGGCTGCTCCGCTTAGTGTCACACATCGCTGCAGTGTGTGGTTGCCTTTCTGATGTATATGGCTTGTGTCCCAGTTAGATGAGAAGCTCCCTGAGGGGGAGGCAGAGCCCATTATTTACTGAGACCAAGAGCAACAAAGAGCCGTTGCTTGTTTATACTATGAATCACCATCAGCCGTAAATCCTGCTCAATCTGCTAAAAAAAAGGTTGGAAGGCCAAGTCCCAAGCTGTCCTTTGAAGAAAGGTCTGGAGGTCCACTTCTGAAACTCCACCATTGAGAGCCCTGGAGCCCAGGTCTACTGACACATGGGCGTGAGGAGCCAGAATCAACTCACCAACAGCTTGCTTGCTTTATGCGTAAGGAAACCATTGGGGGGGGGTGTCTGAATCATTCCCCCCAATCCACACAGCCTTGGTACACTCTCTTTCATCCCTATATTGAGCATGTCCAGGCCCTCGCCAAAAGTTTGTGAAGGGACCAAGGTCCGTCATCCTGGTCAGGAGCTTGGGACTGTAAACCCAGCATAATCAGCATGCCTGTTACCTATGCTCTTCTAAGACGTCTGATATCGATCTTAAACTTTAAAGCAGCCATATCTTGAAACAGCAACACTATTGATAGTTTCTCAGATATTATGCGAACTCTGGTGTCTTTCATGTGAGCCCAATATATATCCATTAATTTGCTCAATAATTACATACTGAATGCCTCTGTGTGTCTTTTGCTTGGGCAAAAAATGCTAAACAAAATAGAGCAAGTCCCCATGGGGTTTACACCAAATGAAGGACTTTTAATTGTCTTTTGCTGTACAGGAGTCCTGGTGGCCCAGAGACTTAAACGCTGGGCTGCGAACCCCAAGGTTGGCATCATCCAAACCCCCTAGCTGTAGAAAGATGAGGTGATCTGTGTCCATGAAGGTCAACCAACCAAACACATTGCCATCAATTTGATTCTGACCGATAGCAACCATATTCAGTGTTTCTGAGACTGTCCACCTTCAAAGGTGCAAATAGCCTCCTTTTTCTCTCTTGAAGAGTGCTAGTGGGTTTGAACTACCCACCCCGAGGCCAGTAGTCCAATGTTTATGCCAACAGTGCCAACGGCATGCCTTCCATAAAGATTATAGCCTTGGGAAATCTATGGGGCAATTCTATACTATACGATATGGTTGCTATGAGTTGAAATTCACTCAATGGCCCACAGAAACATTGCTTCATAAGACATTACTCCCAAAGCTGGTAACTTAACATAGCAGATACTATTTTACAGTGCTTGTCAGTCAGGATGATGGATGTGACCTAGTTTGGTCCTCTGACCCAGGGTCTCCTACAAGGCTTCAACTGCCAGCATCTCAAGACCCCAATTAAAGGGAGGAACAACTTCTGAGCTCATTCATGTGACTGGTGGCAGGTCTAAGTTCTTCCATGACTCTGGAACAGAGACATGGCCACTCATAGGCCGTTCACAGCCAGCCAGTTTGCTGTCTCTTAAGGGAGGGGATCAGGAGAAGGAAGGAGAGAAAGAGGAAGACACAGAGAGTCAACAAGTTGGGAGTCGCACACATTTTGTCAGCTAATCTCATCACTTTTGCCATCACCTATGTATCCTAAGCAAGTCGCTGAGGCCATCTCACACTGAGGACTGTGGGTGATGGCATCAGGGTCAAACCATCTGGAGGTGTGGTTCATGGGGGAGCATTTCAGAGGCTGTCTACCACAGTGGAACAGTAAATAAACAGATAAAAATGTGAAAGTGATGGAACGTTCTTTGGAAAGAAAGAAAGCAGAGTTAAGGCCTAGAAAGTCCGGGCTTGAGGAATGTGTCTCTTAAGAGGATGTCTTCTTGCCAAGGTCTGGGGGACAGTTGGCAGCGAGCTTTGGCACGCCACCCAGAGAGGACACAAATTGTATAGCCCTGAGAGAAGGAGGATCCCGGCCTGTTGGAGCAACAGGGAAGAGGCCAGTGTGGGCAGAGCAACGTGGCAAAGAATGGCAGAGGTCGGTCATGAGCCCCGGTACATGGGACTTTTCAAACCAGGGCAGAGCCTTAGGATTTTTTCTTCAAAAAAGGAGAAACTCCCAGAGCATGATTGAAATTTCAAAAAGTTGCCCTTGTGGAGAGGAAGCAGCCAGGCCATGTAGACGATCACCGAGATCTGCAGGAGATGGATAAACAACAGGACTAAAGGGAGCCCAGGAGCTTGCTGCATCTTTGTTCCCTTATATTTGATATTCTGTTCTTTCTGAGTTCCCGATTTCTACCCGGGGTCTCCTTCCCCTGCTGCTTTTTTCCCATCATCTTAAATTGCCCCCAGTGAGGAACCCAGCTCCATGACCTTTTGATTCCTCTGCCCGGTGTTCACCTGCACAAGGAGGCATGTACAGTAGTCTTGACTGACATTGAAATATTAAATATTGCCATTATGACATGCCCCTGTGCATGCCTCCTAACAGCCTCTGCCATGTTGCTGGGTCGCCCACACTCCCTTGTCTCCCTGTAGTTCCTCCTAGTTCCTCTGTGCCCCTCATTTCCTCTCTCTCAGGCTGCTTAAAAGATAAAAGTTTCCACAACAGTCCGAGTAAAAGAACTTCAGCACTCTTTTATTTTGCCTCCTTCCAAAGACCCCATGACAGTGGTTTACTGAGAAATATCAATAGTGACTATGTTTTCCCAAGCAAACCATTCAGAGGTTTCTACACCTCTCTCGTAGTTGGATAGAAGGCTAGAAGAGCAGGTCAGAGATGGGCTGGGAAGGACTCGGACAACAGATTCAGAGTAGACATCATCCCTGGGAGAAACGAAAAGAAATCAAAGAAACCGACTGAAAATTAGCCAGCAACAATATCGTCTTGGCCAATACAGACTTGGTCTTCGCTATCACCCAGCGACCATGAAAGTCCCTTTAGCCTTGAAAGTTATCTTAATCCTACTTCTTCCATTCTCTCTAGCCCCCCTCCCCAAACACCCCTGGGCAGTCTCATATATTCTAGTCACTGTAAACTCAATTCTCCAGAAAATGTCGAGAAAAACTAATTTCCTTCCCTTCTCAATTGTTTATACTCATTTCAGCTTATTGCACTAAGAGTCTAGGTACTAGTAAAGGGTTCAGACTCAGCTAACAATGTCACACTTCAGAAATATAGAGATGATGGAGAGAGAATTACTTTCTGATTTACGTAGCAATAAATTGAGCCATGTTGAGCACCAGACTTGCAGAGAACTTTAGCTTCCAGATTTTATTTACAGAATGCCTTCATTTTCCAAAACGAGGTCGCTTCCTTTTTTTCAGATCACACCTTCTGACTAGAGCAGGTAATTTGGGGGAAGATTTGCATATAATGATGGCCTGGATCCCTTAATTTATAAAATTGCATCACACTTGGCTCATTATTGACTGTTGAAAATGCTAGTCTTGTAAAATCACAAGAAGAGCTTTCAACTGGTGAATTTAATTGCTGAAATCAAGTTGGAAATATTCCAAATATCTTCTTGAGACAAACCTTCAATCCTGGCGCTGCCTACGGGAAAGGTGCTGACCCGATCAGAAAGATAGATGTTAGGGTTTCACCATCTTTGGGATCTAACACACTCAGTGGACTTAATACCATCACCAACCTTTTTTCTCAATTCCATATAGACAGCGGAGAAGTCTCATCATGGCATTGAAGAGATGCCAAAAGGCAGTAGAAACTAAGCTTGGCTTAAAGGATTTAAAGATCTGTCAATGGCCCACTAATGACACCAGCCTTTCATTACAGAATACAGAGTAAGGTTGTGAGTTGGAAGTAAGAGATGAAAGCCCTGCCAGGTAAGCATTTTGTGGTAGTGCCAACTTGTGCATAGTAGGAGTGAAGGGGCAGAGTTTAGCCTGTGAATCTGGTCACAAGGTAACACCCGCCAGGAGGATTCTGGGAACTTTCCTCTTTTTCTCCTGGAAAGAGGACCACACTCTCTCTCTGCTTGACACTCTTGTTGACAAGCCACATGGAGCCACACTGATGGCAGCCAGAGCCCTGGAGCCGGACTTTCCAGCCACCGGCCTGTGATCGTCCCGGAGTCAGGAGCATTACATGTAGTGCATGAGTCTGAAGAGGAATTTGTGGACTGGTATCGGACATATGGCTTAATATTAGACTTATGGACTTGATCTGGACTGGGCTGAGGTGTTTTCTAAATATACAACTACTCTTTGATATAAAACTCTTTCTTATACATCCTTGAGTGTCCCTGGGTTTGTTTCGCTAGTCTAGCCAGACACATTTCTTGAAAATTGGACGTGTTATGTGTCGTGTATATAATTTGTTTTCATCTTCTCACTCAAGTCCTGGTTTGAGATCTCGAGGAAGGTCATACCTCACATTATGAAAAATCATTCAGGTGTGCAGTTGTAGATGTTGACCTCAGAAGCGGTATCCTGAAGGTTTTCAAAGGGTGGGGCCAGATGTCAGGGGATGAGAAGATTGCCATGGCCCAAACTAGATGTCAACTTCTCCCTGATAAGTGTGCATCCATCTACGCACCAAAGGGCCAGCAGTTTGATCCCACTAGTCACTCCATGTGAGAAAGACCAAGGATGGCTACTTCTGTAAAGAGTTACCGTCTTGGAATCCTACCCTGAGCAGTTCTGCCTGTCCTGGTGGCTCTCTGGGACTGATCACCCACTCCACTGCTGCGGGTTTTACCTGTGCTTGGAACACTGTTGTTTTCTTTCCTCATTTCACATTCCCCTTCCCTCCCGGCTGTCTTTCAGTGACTCCTCCGAGTTTCTATGCTTTTGTTCTTGTTTATTTACAGGTAAACAGGACATCGCTTTGGTCTGTCTTTGGCTCATACAAATGGTTTCTTTTAACACAGCCCTTATAACTATCCAGACATCAATTGTACATATGAGCACATTTGTACATCTGTTGCCATCACCATTTTCAAAACGTTTTCTTTCTTCTTGAGCCCTTGGTATCAGCTCTTCTTCCCCCCCCCTCCCTCCTCTCCCCTCCTAACCTTGTGAACCCTTGATAATTTATAAATTATGTTTATTTTCATAGTTTACACTGTCCGCTGTCTCCCTTCACTCGTATTTCTGTTGTCTGTCCCAGAGGGGTGGGGGCTGTGTTTAATACATCGATCATTGCAATCGTTTCTCCCCCTTCTCCCCTAACATTCCCCCTCCCCTCATGGTATCACTACTCTTATTATTGATCCTGAGGGTTTATCTGTCCTAGATTCTGTGTGTCAAGAGCACTTATGTGTACCAGTGCAGCTAAGAGTGTAAGAACCCCCAATAAAGTTATCTTTGAAAAAAAAAAAAGGTTTCTTTCCTAGACTTTCCAAAGTACTCATCTTCCATGGGAGCTATTAATGCTAGAAATTTAATTCTAATGTGATACTATATCATAAGTGATTTTTCAGAGGTCTTGAACCCAGCAATAGTATAAAGCATTTTGGAAAATCTAGTCAGGTATAATCTGAAAAGAAATCTTTAAGGAGACAAACTTTCTAAGACATTATCATATCTAAGAAGAAACAGTCATCAGTGAAAGTTTCGAAGATATTCGAACCGGAAGTCATTGCCAAACTTCCGTCTAAGCATACACAACTAGATAGGGACCACTTATAAGAGATGGCTCTCACTCAAAAAGCTTAAAGACAGACATCCAACAACTTTCAAGTAACTTTTAATAAAACGAGAGTACTTTGCATTGAGTGATAGTTGAACAAATCAATTGTTGCTGAGGAATTTCTAATTGGGTCCTTATGGTTTTGTAATGCAGAAAAGAATGTGCTGGACTTCCGATAACTCCTCCCATCCCAGTGGCAAAGGAAGCTAGCCAGGAAATCACTTAGGGAGACCTGGCTGACAGATGGTACACCTGAATTGAACAAGTGAAGTCTGGGAGACAAGAGGGTATTGTCTGCAGCTGGATGTCATAAAACATGGGTCTTCATGAGTTGCAGGTCTGACCACTGAGACTTTGTTCTTGTGGAGCCAGCGTTTTTGAATGGTTAAAGCGCCACCACCATGTGGACAGGGTTGCGGAAAGCACCTGGAACTGGGAGGAAGCAACTTCCCCCAGGTTTGCTACTGTGTCGCTGGCACTTGAAGCAGGAGAAACTCCTTCTGTCTCAGGCCCCTATGGAATGAGGACAGCAACATGGCTTCCATTGGTCTCAGGCAAGGATCCAAAATGAGACCAAAAATATTTTTTAAATGTATGTGCATCACTTTTCGGCCTTTTGGCTGAGATCTAGTATAGAAATATACATATATGATAATCACACAAGCTGGTATTTTATAAGGAAGGACAGAGAAATGTTTAGCAAAATTTTAGAACTTGTATTTCTAGTGCTTTGTGCTAGACTGTTGATGGCAGCAAATGCCCCAACTTTCTTTGCATCTGGAAGAATCGAAAACAGCGAATCTAATACATATTTCCGATGGTCTTAGGAACCGAGACACCACTCCTCTGTCCATCTCCAGGCGGGCCCACCCACATGCGATACGCCTACATACCTGGCATGAACTGTTACCCATGCTACACCATGCTTCAAGAAAAAATTTCATTGATTTGTCTTTAGAAATAAGTATTTCACAATATATAATGACATCTTGTTTTGTGATGAATCACTGTGCTTTAATTGTGTTCAATTTGTAACAATGAAAATACATCCTGCATATCAGATGTTTACACTAGGATGCATAGCAGTAGCAAAATTACAGTTATGAAATAACAGCGGAAATCATTTTATGGTTGGGGGTCACCACAGCATGAGGAGCTGTATTAAAGGGTCAATAAGCACCAGTGATCCAATGAGAACCAGTGATCTAAAACCTATCTTCTTAAGAGCAGGAAGGCTCTGAGAGTCCTTGATCAATAGAAGATGGTAGAAGGGAAGCTAGGTCCCAGATCCAGGACTTAAAAGAGAAAGAGCTTCCCCTTTCTGTCACTTGGAATATGTCCTTTTGAGCTGCAAGGAAGTTTGGCTCAAGCTGCCCTGTGTTATAAAGTTGTCTGGCAGCCTTAGCTGAACTTCCAGGTAAGAGCTAGCACCACTTTACATTTTCTTTTCACAGTTTTACATCATTGAACTTTCCAAACAACTTTATAAAGGCCTTTTAAAAATGTTGCCCATTAAGTAATGTACTGAAGCTAACTCAACTGATACATCCAAAGAGCCAAGCCCAAATTCTTTCTCTTTCATCCTAGGGTCATTGTGATTTTCCTTAGGAAACAAGCAAGCAGAGTCATGACCAACGCCTGGACACCGATTCTGAATTTCAAATGTCTTCAATCTGCCAATACAAGTTCTAAAATTTTACCATCTCATGTGTATTGACTGTCTTAGCAAAAGTAGGTCCAGAGTGCCCCTTAGAAGCATGGATCGCAAGACTTCATCTTACATACTTTGAACATGTTGTCAAGAGAGAGCACATAAAGCTTGGTCGAGTGGAGGGCAGTGAAGGAGAAGGCCCTCAGTAAGATGGGTTGGTACCATGGCTGCCACAAGGGACTCAAGCATAGGAAGTATTGTGAGGATGGCACAGGACCAGTCAGTGTGTCATTCTGTGGTGCACAGTGGTGTTATGAATTGGAAGTGGCTAGATGACACCTAACAACAACAGCAAAGTGTGCAGAAGGTGTCAGATGGTGCTAGTCTATCAGAAAGAATAGTTCCTGAGGTCTTGAAGGCTTGTCATTTTTTTTAATCATTCCATTGGGGGCTCGTACAACTCATCACCATACATACATCCATTATGTCAAGCACATTTGTACATTTGTTGCCATCGTCAGTCTCAAAACATTTGACTTCTACTTGAGCCCTTGGTAACAGCTCCTCATTTCCCCCCTCCCTTCCCACTTCCCCTCCCTCATGAACCCTTGATAATTTATAAATTATTATTATTATTTTGTCATATCTTTCACTGTCTGACATCTCCCTTCGCCCACTTTTCTGTTGTCCATCCCCCAGGGAGGAGGTTATATGTAGATCCTTGTAATTGGTTCCCCCTTTCTACCCCACCTTCCCTCCACCCTCCTAGTATCACCATTCTCACCACTGGTCCTGAAGGGATCATCTGTCCTGGATTCCCTGTGTTTCCAGTTCCTATCTGTAGGTGTGTACATCCTCTGGTCTAGCCGGGTTTGTAAGGTAGAATTAGGATCATGATAGTGGGAGCAAGGAAGCACTTAAGAACTAGAGGAAAGTTGTATGTTTCATCATACAACACTGCACCCTGACTGACTTGTCTCCTCCCTGAAACCCTTCTGTAAGGGGATGTCCAGTTGCGTACAGATGGGCTTAGGGTCTCCACTCTGCACTCCCTCTCATTCACAATGATATGATTTTTTTGTTCTTTGATGCCTGATACCTGATCCCTTCGACACCTCATGATCACACAGGTTGGTGTGCTTCTTCCATGTGGGCTTTGTTTGCTTCTGAGTTAGATGGCCGCTTGTTTATCTTCCGGCCCTTAAGACCCCAGACACTATATCTTTCGATAGCCGGGCACCATCAGCTTTCTTCGCCACATTTGCAGGTATCCATCTAAGGGAAGTATCAGCTCAGTTCACACAGAAGGAGCACATCAGCCTGTATGATCCAAGGATCGCAATGAATAAAATCTATGATCAGAGGAGGGAATTGTATGAGAGCTTGCGTTCTGAGAATCTGGCTTGCAGAAAGCTGTGAATGATGTGAATGCCCCAAATCTCTTTTCAGAGTCCCCATGTAGATTAACCCTCTGTTCCATGTAGATTAACCCTCTGTTCCATGTAGATTAACCTCTGTTCCATGTAGATTAACCTCTGTTCCATGTAGATCAACCCTCTGTTCCATGTAGATCAACCCTCTGTTCCATGTAGATTAACCCTCTGTTCCATGTAGATTAACCTCTGTTCCATGTAGATTAACCTCTGTTCCATGTAGATCAACCCTCTGTTCCATGTAGATTAACCCTCTGTTCCATGAAGATCAACCCTCTGTTCCATGTAGATTAACCCTCTGTTGAATTCCTTTCTTCTCCAAGGATGTGAATAGCCTTGCTCTTCCATAGAGAGCATCAGATTACCTCTCCCCGCTGGGCTCTGATCAGCCCAGGAGAAATCTCCCTTAGAGTCTTACCTGGGTATGTCCTTGGTAGAAATCCATGTGTTGGGGGTTGTATAGTCCTAATTTGTGCCCTGGGTACTTCAGGAAAGTCCCTGGATCAATAGCATAAGCCCCTCTGTCTAACCTAATGTTCATATGATAACCATGCTCCCACCCCACTTTGGAAGCACCACCAGTAACTGTGATGTAGTCACCTGTCTCCAACCATGCTTTTTGATGTTTTCCTAACCTCCCACATCCTTTATAAAGCTCTGTATCTCAGGATAAACAAACAAACAAGACAAAAGCCAACTGAGGAGCGCAGATAACAGGTAGATGAGCAGAGGGTTGCATTAGTAGTTTGTTCTGCTGCATGCAAAGTTAATGATCTAAAATATAACCCCTGACCTATTACACAACTTTTAAACATGTTTTAAAAAGAGAAACAGGGCTCAACTGAATAGCTAATGTGAACAGGGTGGCATCTACAAAATGTTTGTGGAAAGATGAGTCATAGAATGGTACTTAGGAAGTAATTGGTTGAATTTGCTTTAACCCTTTAGCAAATGCCTTTTAATGACGTTAAGCTGGCTTAGCTAGTAAACCATGAGAGTAAACAAAAAAGAGGCAAAAATTAGGGAAAGTTGGACGGTTTTCATATAATGAGAACTATATATATATATATATGCTATTATTAGGGAGTTTCTACTTTGGACACCAAATTCTGCTGCACATGAAATAAAACATAAAAGTTAGGTAACACGGTCTGTTTTTTTTTTTTTAATACTCACCCTAGGCCCTACAGAGGCAGTCTAAGGAAGGGTACGACCTTTACTCGATTCTCAAATGGGATAGGATTTTCAGATAGGCACTTGGCTTTCATTGCCACAGCATTATTTCAAGTGATCAATAGAGGTGTTTGGAAGTCACAAAGTCTCCTAAAAGGAAGTCCCACCAAGTGAGATGAAGTAACTGCCGTGACCGGGAGAGTGACTTCAGGGTTGGGGCATGGAGGAACGCACAATAAAGTTGTCAGGGGGCTGGGTAGGAAGGACGCAGGAAACAACACAAAACTCTCAAGATAATCTAAGGCCACCTATTCCTGCTACAGGTGAGGCTGGTTTGAAAATAAATATGTTAAACCATGCAAGATAAATAATAAATTGGTAGGAGGGGTAAGCAGGAGAACCGAGCCTTCAAGGAGCAGAGAGTAAGCCTACATAGCTAGTCATCACTGTGCCTGGAGCACCATGTGCCCTTGGGCTTTGAGAAACCAGAGGCCTAGGAGGACAGAGGAAGACGTTGTTTATGTGGCCTGTCTAGAGAAAACAAACAAACGAATGAACGAATGGATAAGTAAATAAATAAGTGGGTCTCATCTCCAAGTGTTCATCCCCTAGACTAATGCACTGGCATGGTCAGGAAGCACATGGCTGCCGGTCCATCTGGCAGATGTAATGGGACCATGGCATGCAGGGTCGGTGACTTGCACGGATTCCCATCTCCCCCCCCAGTCCACACCCTTCTAAAGGGTACCAGAAGGCAGTACTTGGAGCCCTGGTGTTCTGGAGTTTTTGCCAAGAGACAGTCAGTCATGGAGAACAAGAGTGAGCAAAGCAAACCAAACACTCAAGCACAGCCTGCCGTGGAGCAAAGTCATCAGATTAAGAAAAATCACCATTCTGTCTCACCAGCAGCAGAGGTCAGCAAGCGCCCCTCCAGGGACTGAGCTCCGCAAGGAAAAAGAGAGATTTAGCTGAGGTTGGAGACACATTTCTGGTCTGACGGACAGATAATGTTAAAAGAAGCAAGTAAAGAGAGGCTGGATACACAGTACACTTCCATTTCCATTATTTTGAGAAACCTTATTGTGTAGCTGGTAGATCATAAATCTCTGGTTTACATTGAGCTCTTATTTAATTCGGCCAACCCTTAACCAGTCATGGTATTTTGTCATGATAACAATTCCTTTTTTTTTTCTCCTCACATCTAATTGGTAAATCATTGCTTATCATGGTTTACAGTCCCGCTCTTTATTGTGCTGTCTCCTAGCCGCTGTCCAAGGTGATTGAACTCCAGGCTATTGACTTTTCTCCATGCTCAATGGACGTTGTCATGAGGAATTAAGTTTTTGACAAATCAACAGCCTAAGCACCACGGCTCTTCCTGGGTCTAATGTCTAGGAATTTGGAAACTGTCTCGAGGTTTGGCCCGGAGTCACACTGCAGCTTGAGAGGCTGTCATTTACATCAAGCTGGAAAGTAGACATCTTAATAATAAACGGTGCTGTTCTTAGCCTTTGATGGTATCTGTGCATATGACGAAAAGAGTTTTCACCACTAGATTTGAAATGTTTGTCTTTTTGGGTTTGGGGGTTTTTTTAATCACAGACTTCTTTTGTCTTGAGCAAGTTCCAACAGTAAGAAGGAGTGAAGAAAGTTCAGATTTATCCCCATGGTGTTTTCTCAGAACAGTTTCTCTCTCTCTCTCTCTCTCTCTCTCTCTCTCTCTCTCTCTTTTTCAAAGGAGCAATTATTAGGCCCCATCCACCTTAGGTTTAAGTAAATGAAAAGATCCGAGTTAATTAATCTTGTCCTGAATAAGTGACGAAAGCAATTATATATGTTGTTTTCCTGAAGGAATTGTCCTGCTTACTGAGTTTCTATTGCTGAAGGGAAGGAGTGTCTCTAATGCTACAGAAAATACTCGTCAGAGAGGACACAGACCAGGGATCCAAAGAGCCCGATTACCATTCCCTAGCGCGGCACAGGAAAATAACAGGGCTTTTCAAAATCATGCAGCCCTAGCTTCTAATGCAAATTCCACTATTGACTAACTATGAGACCTTAGAAAATCTATATAAATCCCTCACCTGGAAAGCAGTGAATGGTGTCAACTTTCATCACAAACTTGGCACAGCTACCTCTTCAGGGCCTGGTCTGAGGACAAGAGTGTAAGAAGGTTGGAACTTGAACTAAAAGTGGCTTCTTCAATAACACAGGCAGTGATAAACCACATGCCTAGAATCCCACATGGACTTAGACTTCAGAGTGCTGCAGGCTAAATCCATACCCTGAAATGATTTAATGCATTCAGCTAAACACAACAAGAAAACATAATAGTGCAAAAAAGGACAATGATGCGGAGAATAAATGTGACACTCTTAGCTGGGGAGAAGGCAGAAAGAGCTTTTTGTGTGTGAGATGCCTCCAGTCACTGGCTCGTTGCCATCTTTCCTGGTCAGTTGATCTTGGAGGCATCATTAGACTTAACAGCGAATTTCTTTATCAAGGAAGCCAATCAGCAGTCTATTAATTAAGGCTCTAATGATTTGTTGATTGTAAGATGTTTGTCTTCATTAAAATAATTGAAGTGACTGTATCCTTGAAATTCCATAAGTACATAGGAATTACGCACATTTTGCTTTATATGACAGAACCCTTAGGCTAGTGGAATTTTTTCCTATTGAAAATATCTAAAGTTTAAAACAGCATTCTTGAGGCAAAGGAACAAATAAAAACTGAACTAAAACAAACAGTAGTGCAAAGGACAGAACCAGGTTAATGTCTTCTACAGGCGGTCATAAAAGATGACCCCCACTACCTATGATGGGGTGGGAATTCACATTCATTATTCAGTTTTACTCCAGCATACTCATCCTTCTCCAGACCAGACTGTAAGGTAAGTACATTTATATCATATTTATAACAAGAGCTCATAACTCAGTCCGCTGAACCTCATGCAAGATCAAGTCACAAATTATTTCTTCTGGATGTATTGTGGTGGCAGGTTGAGAACAAGTCCGTCTATTTAACTAAAGCCTGATGCTCATTGTTCCTGGAACCCTCAGGCTCTGAGGACCGATGACAAATCCTGGCTACTGAACAGGAAACCCGTTCCTGGACCTCTGATTGAATCCTCTACTATAACCATCTGGAGAACTTCATCATTGTTGTTGGGTGCCATTGAATAGGTTCTATGTGACCCTATTAAAGATACAATGAAGCACTGTCTGGTCCTGCACCATCCTCACGATTGTTCCTACACTTGAGCCCATTGTTTCACCCACTGGGTCAATCCATTTCTTTGTGGCCCTTCTTTTTCACTGCCCCTCTACTACACCAAACATGAAGTCCTTCTCCCGGAACTGGTCTCTCCTGACAACATGTCCAAAGCATGAGAGAGAAAGTCTCTCCATCTTTGCCTTTAAGGAGCACTCTGGCCTTACTTCTTCCAAGAAAATCTGGAATGTCCTTTCAGTTGTTCGTGGTCCTTTAATCTTCTTCCCCAGCACCATCGTTCAAATTCATCCGATCGCTCCAGTCTTCCTTCTTTCACAAGGAACGCTCCATTCACTTCTAAGAATTAGTGCTTTTATGTAAGTTAGTCTTAGAATTGTCCAGAGGAGGGGCAGGGAAGAGGGAGTTGTGGGAGGCTATTGAGGTATCACTTTGTTGTATCCAAAGGATCAACATTCTTCCTGACACCCAAACCAGAAAACCAAACTCTCTGCCATTGAGGTGATTCTTGTGACTGACAACACAGAACTTTGACACGAACATTTTGACTCTAGCAAATGACAAAAAATACCTGGTGCAAATGGACGTTCCTTTGCCATCCAGGAAGGGGACAGTCTAAAGTTAAGTGAAGTTAACTAGAAAGATCTTGAGAGGAGTATTGATAGGAAAATTGTATGAGAGTGGCTCAGGGGAAGAACTCTTGCCTTCCACAGGGGTGATCCAGGCTTAATTCCTGGCCAAGGCCCCTTATGCCCAATGGCCACTCATCTATAAGGGAGCTTGAGATAGTGAATGAGCCTTAGTGGACTTTCCAGATGAAGACAGACCAGGGAATTGATGTAATTCCCAAAACCAGCCAATGAAAACTCTGAATCACAATGATCTGACCCAGTGGTTCTCAACCTTCCTAGTGCCACGACCCTTTCATACAGTTCCTGATGTTGTGGTGACCTCCCAACCATTCAATTACTTTACTTCTACTTCATCACTGTCATTTTGCAACTGTTATGAATTGGGTGGCCCTGTGAAAGGGTCGTTTGACCCCCAAAGGGGTCACGACCCATGGGTTGAGAATGGCTGGTCTGGTCCCATGAAACAGGGATTGCCGTGAGGCAGAGATGACGCAATGGTGGCTAAACAGCGTCAACAACAGAAAGATTTCACAGATGGATTCGAATTGGGGGTTTGCTTAAAATATATTTTAATTAAACAAGCAGTAATTCACAGGGAGAAGTTCTACCTTGTCCCATAGGGTCCCAATGAGTCAGCATCTACTTGGTGGCAGTGAGTTTGAATTTTGTGTATTTTATAGTTTGAATTTTGTGTATTTTATATAGACACAAAATCCTGACAGAAATGTTCATAGCACCTTTATTCATAGTATCTAAAAACTGAATACAATCAACGTGTCCCGGTGATTTGTTAAGTAAGCTGTGACATTACTCATCAATAAAAAGGAATGAACTATCAATATACACAATAACTTGGATGACTCCACAGAGAATTATGTGTGAAAAGAGAGAGAGGTTGGGGGAAAGAGAAGGTTAAAGGGAAAGGGAGGGTAAAGAGGAGAGAGAGAGACCCAATCTCACAAAATTAAATGTTATAGGATTCCATTTGCATAACATTTCCAAAGTGATAACATTTTATAACCCAAGAGGTTGCCAGAGATTGGGAGAGGGTTCCAGGAAGCAGGTGGGTTTGGTGATACAATGGTAATCCTAGGGATCATTGTGATTGAACTGGCCAGCATCTTCACTATGGTGGTGGACACACGTGCAACAGAATTATATAGAACAAAACCCAGGCACGAGTGCAAGTAAAACCAGCAAGCTCTGAATCAGATCGATGGTTTGTAGCAAAGTCATGATCCCGGTTGCGATGTTGTTTTGCGGTGTTTTCAGTGAACAACACTCCATTTCAGAAGATCTGCAATTACCTCAAAAAACAAATTACATTAGGAAGAGTGGCATTTCGGATGATAGGCATGAACGGCATCATCCACGCACTGTAAGTTTAGGGTAGGTAAAGATCAAATCTCATAAATCGTGGTTCCATAAATATTTCTAAGTCTGCTAAGTTGCTGTGCGTCAGAAAACAAGCCACGAATTCACGAGTAGAAAGTAGTATACTACGATAAGAAAAAAATCAGTAACACACGCAAACACACTCAATGAAGATCATTTCATTTCATTCATTTACAATACTTCAGACTTGAGATCATGGACATTAATTTTAAAGGTCAGAGGAGGAGACAGTGTCTTGCAAAAAAAAACACAAAACCTCAGTATACCCCACTTGGCAAATGAAGTTTCCCTGCTTCTTTAGTTTAGGGGTTCTAGAACAATGTTATCCATAGGGCCATGTGAAGTGCTAGTCAAAAATACAGATATAACAAATGTGTGTATAATCTAGTGTGGTGAAGAAGACTGGTGGTGCCTGACTATTAAGAGATATAGCTTCTAGGTTCTTAAAGATTTCAAGGTAAACAAGTGGCCATCTAGCCCAGAAGCAACAAAGCCCACATGGAAGAAGCACACCTGCCTGTGTGATCAAGAGGTGCCGAAGGGATCCGGTATCAAGCACCAAAGAACAAAAAAAAAACCCATCATATCATTGTGAATGAGGGGAAGTGCAGGGTGGGGACCCAAGGCCCATCGGTAGGCAACTGGACATCCCTTTGCAGAGGGGTAGCAGGGAGGAGACGAGCCAGTCAGGGTGCAGGGTAGCAACAATGAAACACACAACTTTCCTCTAGTTCTTAAATGCTTCCCCCACACCCCTGCTATCATGATCCCAATTCTATCTTACAACCCTGGCTAGACCAGAGGATGTACACTGGTACAGATAGGAACTGGAAACACATGGAATCCAGGACGGATGAACCCCTCAGGAACAGTTGTGAGAGTGGGGATACCAGGAAGGTGGAGGGAAGGTGGGGAAGGAAGGAGGAACGGATTACAAGGATCTACATATAACCTCCTCCCTGGGGGATGGACAAACAGAAAAGTGAGTGAAGGGAGATGTCAGGCAGTGAAAGATATAATGAAATGTTAATAATTTATATATTATTAACGGTTCATAAGGGAGGGGAAATGGGGAGGGAGGAGCAATAACCAAGGGCTCAAGTGGAAAGCAAATGTTTTGAGAATGATGAGGGCAACAAATATGCAAATGTGCTTGACACAATGGATGCATGTATGGCTTGTGGTAAGAGTTGTACAAGCCCCCAATAAAATGATTTAAATGAAAAAATACAGATATATGAGCAGTGTACTGGTGACACGTTTGGGCTGCTAAACATAAGGTCAGCACTTTGAAACTGCCAGCCACTCCACAGGAGAACAATGAGGCTACCTACTCCCATAAAGAGTTAGAGACTGGGAATTGAACAGAGCTGGTTCTACCCTGTCCTTACAGTGTTGCTCCGAGTTGGAATTGACTTGATGGCAGTGCGTTTGGTTTTTATGTTTGTTTGTTTTGTTTTTCAGTGTGGACCTCTACCTGCTGACCTGGAGATACAGACACAGTAGGGATGGGTAAGGTTCTGAAACGTTCACCTCTCCTAAGCTGCCCAGCTGATTCTGATCTACCTAGAATCAGCCTCAGAGTCCACGAGAGTGTGCACTGAAAATGAAAATTCTCCTAGACCGCTGCTTTGGCCACACCAGTATGTTTTAACTTTATTCCGATGACTCCATGGAATTTATAGAAAGAGGTTGGGGTACTTCAAGGCCTGGGTCGTGTTCGTTCCTATCTGGGTGGGGCGGCGAGCGGGGAGGAAACTGTCAAAGTGAAAAACCTTCCTCGTCCTCTTCTTCCAATCACAACTCATCAGAGAGCATTCTGCACAGAGAGATCAAAGCCCCTCGCCGAGGAGAACTTGAAAGATTTTGCTGTTGTAATTCTGGGGCAGAGGTGCTTGGATATAAATGATTCCTAACTGTGGGTTCGGGGGACCCTGCTACATAGAAATGTAAACACAGATGTCAGGTCTTTCATCCCCACTATGTAAACACACCAGCTGCCAGGGAAAGGAGAAACCCATCGGAATTAAGTTGCATTTTTTTGCCATCTAGAGCATAAAATTTGGCTTCACGCTTGAAATTCCACCAGCTTCGCACAGCGCTGTTCGTTCATCAGAGCTGGGCGAGCAATGGAAAGCGCTGTCTCCTTGCTGAGTGGAGAGATGGTGTTCGTGTTTTCGCCATTGCTTGTGTGGTTGCCCCAGAGGAGGAAGAAGAGAAGAAGTGCTTGTACTCCACCATAGGATCTCTGCACTCATAGTAGGGACTCTAAAAAATAATGTGCCTCCTTTGCTCTCAGTGTTGCATAACCAACAGTCAACCCTCTGATTACCCCAGATTTAGCGAGGAAGGAAAAAGCCAACTCATGAGTTTTGTGAGGAAAACCGATGGGTTTCCAGCGTTGTAGGAACACATGAGTATGTCAAGGGCCACACCTGACTTAGCCACATCCAAACTAAACTAGCCCTCCTCTCCCTGTGTTAAATAATAATAATAAGATACCATGAAAAGAATAATTTGGGGAAAATATGAAGCGTGCAAAAAAAGTATACTTCTAAACAAAACACTTCAGTCCATGGAGAAATGTGTCTTTAATTATATCTTGTGCTAGTGTGCCAACTTGCATATGCATATGAGTTGCATGTTTTCCAGATAGCCTCAGTCCTGAAAGACCCAAGGAATTGTAAGGAAAGCGTATAAAGAGTGTCTTTTCATGAGAACTGGAATTTCCCCCCGAAAAATTGTTATGGCAATCAATCAGATTTTCTGACCATAGGTATGTGAGCTGTTACATTAGCAGCACTACACATCAACCCAGGATAATAAAAATAAATCTGAAGTTACCAAATAGCCCACCCACACAAAGTCAGGAGGACAGAAGCCAGGTGGTTTGGGGCAGATTTGTTGTAGCAAAATGAGAAGTGGTCCATCAGAGAATCATAAAGAATTTTCACTGAGAGTTTGGAATGATTCTCCTGTTTGCCAAACTAGTTGTATATGATAGAAGACCAATCAATTCATACATCACAGGTATTAACAATTACATACATCACAATACATACGTCACAGGTATTAGCAATTAACCAGAAATTGTCCTGTTGATGCTCAGTTTATGAGGCTAATTCCCATTGTGAAGTAATTGACTATGTAGAAATTGATAACCGGAATCTATATAGATAATATCTATTTAAAAACAGGTTAGTTTCACTCTCTTTTCCTCCCCCCTCGTTGGCTCCTGTGTGCTCTGATCAGACACATCCCTCTCCTTGAGCTGTAGCTTCAGTGCTGTCCTCTGAAATGAATTCTTCTGGAAGGAGCAGGGGGGCTGTCCACTTAGTTGGGAATGGGGTCAGGCCTTCAGGCCTCTCTCTTGGTTCCCTGCTTCATGCCAGTGTCTTACGTTCTTGTCTTAGTACTCCTGGTTGAAGTCTGGTCCCTCGTTCGTGTAGAGATATAAACAACACCCTCCCCTTGGGAGGGTTATTATCCTGTTCCCCCAGCTACCTATGTATTTATTTTTGTCCCTCCTTTTACGTTCACTACCATATGTATCCCTGGGTTTAGTCTGGCATCTGCCATATTACCTGGACCTCACCCCAGGAAGGTATGTATACAGTAGCTTTTCCCAATGCCTCTTTTGGATTTTTTGCGATTACCTCAGTGGAGTCATATTGTACTTGTCCTTTTATGCTTAGTTTACTTTGCTTAGCAAAATTTCCTCTAGTTCTTCCCACGCAGCAAGGTGCTTCATGCATTCATCACTGCTTTTCAGGGGTGCATAATACTCCATTGTATGTAAGTACCACAGTTTTTTAATCCATTTGTCTGTTGATGGAAACACATTCTTTCATTGATGGAATCACATCCTAGCCCAGCAAGCCCTGAGGACAATATTTTTGCTCAGAGCAGCCAATGCACAGTGTGGACCATAGGGTCAGCCCCACCACGAGACACGATGTTCCTCACTGACCAAGAGCACCACGGGCCCAACACTGGAGACACACAGCAGGAATTGTGCCTGCCCTGACTCCATCACACCAAGATGAGATGCTGGGGGCATGCAACAGAGCAGCAAGGGGAGCAGAGCAATGAAGTCCCCAGGGAACACCAAAAATAGACTGTGGGGCCAGGGTGTGGCATCCCATCAGACTCAACTGGAACACTAGTAAATAACAAAAATAGATCTTGAACTATTAAAAAAAATAATAATAATAAGTTAGTTTGGAAAGTCTGGCCAAAGAATATTTTCTCTAAGTGCAAACAATCATGAGAAAAACAATCTGTACACCTTTTTACTCTTACCAAAGATCTATAAATGTTGGTTGTATTGCTATGGTTTGTTCTCCCTTATTTAAAAAAATGTGCGTGAGTAGGTAAAAGACAAGATTTCAGATGTAGCACCCATACCAAAGGCAAAGGAGCATTCTGAATTTCCAAAATTTAGAATGCCTATTCTCCCTGTGGCTGCATCCGTACTTAACTCACCTTCAGTAGAAACATGCAAGTTTTCTGGGCAAGGAATATGGCTTTCATAATTAACTCATCATGATTTGGTCCCTATAAACTTTTCCAGATGTTTTTCATCCATTTTACTATGAATGAAAATTAATATGTAAGTTCCCTCGGTGTGGGATTTCACCCTCTTCAATCAATACGTTTTTCTTCACGGTCTACTATGTGCAAGGCACAGTTCTCTGTTTGGGTTATACAGCAGTGAGTTGAGACAGACAAGACTCCTTGCTTTCCTGGAGCTTATTTCTTGTTGAGGAAGATACAAAATTAGCAAATAGGTAAAATAGATAGGGTGGCCATGCTTTGGAATCAACACCAGGGAACAGAACAACCACAGGACAAATAAAGTTGGCCACACAAGCAAAGTTGGGGAAACTGGGGCAGGGAAGAAATGCAACTTAAAATATGGCAACTGTGGAAGTTACATCATCTGTTGTCAACTTGAGACTGTTAAGAATTGAAGGGGTGGAATTTAGCCTGTCCATCAGGTCCCAGCTTGTTGACCTCATTTGGAGGTGCTAAGGAGATAAATGGCTCACTGGAGGTGGGGCACACGCTCACGCCCTGAGGGACGTTACTGATTACAAGCCTGATGGAGGTACTCTGATGCCGCCAGAACCCTGGAACTGGAGGAACCATGTGGAGACGAACGCCAGCGCTGAGATATTTTCACCGCCATTGGATCTGTGATCTTCCTGCATTCAGCATCACTGTATGGCTGCATGAGTCTAAAGAGGAATTTATAGACTAGTATTGACATATTGGGTGATATCAGACTTATGGACTTGATCTGGACTGGGATGGGATGTTTTCTTATTGTACAATTGCTCTTTGATATAAAGTTTTCGCTTGCGCACATATAAGTGTTTATGCATTTGTTTCTCTAGTCAACCCAGACTAACACGGAAACTGAAAGTAGGCAAGACAAAGCTTAGAGTGCCCATTTAAGCAAAACTTGAAGGGGTTGGACCATGCGACTCTTTATGGGATGAACACTCCAGGCAGAGGAAGCAGGCAATGCAAAAGCCCTAGGAAGACTCATGCTTGATCATTCAAGAAACACACAGAAGTCAACGTGGCTGAAGAGGCATGGTGAGAGAAGAGAATCATGGGAGTTGTCTGCAAAGAGATAGGGGCTGTGCTGATCACCTAAGGCTCTGTGAAAGCATTTAACTTTTATTTTGAGTGATGTGCAAATCTGCATGGGGTGAATTGCGTTGACCTGGGACAAAAGAAAAGAAAATCAGGGGAAAGATGACATTGATCGCAGGGCCAGAAGTCATGAAAAAATGATCAGATTACATATATTTTGAACATGGAACTAAACAGAAGTGCTACGAAATTTAAATTTTTTAATTTTAAAACTATTGTGTCAGAAAATATATTTCAATAACTAAATAATGGCCATTTCAAGTGTACAATTCCGTGACATCGAGAACATTCACCATATTACACAATCGTCCCCACTATCTACGTCCAAAAGCTATTTTGGTGGCCCATTGGATATGGTGAGTGAGAAAGGGAAAGAAGTCACGGAAAGATTCGAAGCCTTTGTTTGCTCCTGCCTTGAGGAAGCGGATATAGAAAATTGTTTCCTGAGAAGACGTAGGCTGGAGGATCTGGGTCAGGACAGCAGCAAGCTGGAGTTGAACTTGGGACAGACTAAGATTAAAATGCCTATTGGATACCTCAGTGGGGTAGCTGGTTTCTTACCCTTCAAACCTGAAATTGATATTAAACGTAGTTTCATATATTCACAGGTCATTCATAATTCCTGTGAAATATTTATTCACAATGTATACA
Organism: Tenrec ecaudatus; assembly: GCF_050624435.1. Classification (NCBI taxonomy): domain Eukaryota; kingdom Metazoa; phylum Chordata; class Mammalia; order Afrosoricida; family Tenrecidae; genus Tenrec; species Tenrec ecaudatus. Next base: position 14,411,983 of record NC_134546.1, read on the forward strand.
TAGCTGTCTTTTGACATGAATTTGTAGCAGCCCTAATCCTTCCCCCAATACTAATCATTTTACACTGATGTATCTTTTAAATATCATCTTTAGAATTTGGCCTATCTTTTCTGTCCATGAGGTTATTAAATGAAGTTTTAAATTTTATTATAATTGAATTCATCAAACTTTTCCTTTACAGAGAGTGCAGATTTGGGGCTTATTTTAAAATGTTTCGCTACTCCAAGATCAAAATAATATTTTTTGAATAATTTATTTTCATCTTCCTCTTCTGAGGCAAAAACCTATCTGTGATTGATATTTCTGTATATTGCAAGGTAGGAGGCCAATTCCATTTTTTTCCCTATGAAAAGCTAATTGTCCCAGAACTCTTCCATAATTACTGCACTTAATTTCAGTGCCTACAAATTTCCATATATGTGAACCTGTTTCTGTACTAGTTCCTCTTCCATTGGTCTATATGTTATGTATATTCCTGAATCAATATTATAAAGCATAGTGTATATATAGGGAGGGCTTTCAAAAATCATGGAAATTTTTATTATCTTTTAATTCCATTTTCCATGAACTTTTAAAAGTCTCTTCATATAGCGCATCAAGGCTGACTCATGGCGTCTTCCTGTGGGTTTTAGACACTGCAGTTGTTTATGGGAGTGGAAAGGCCAGTCAAGAGGAGCTGCTGGTGGTTTTGAGCCTATGTCAACCAGTCCAACATGTAACCACTACAACACCCAGGTTCCTTATATGGACACACGCACACACATATTCTATTTATTGTGAATATGTATAGTATATATGCATATATACACATACATGTATATACACACAGAGAGATAGCTGAAATAAATATATAGTATATATTTATATAGCCCTGATGGTTTAATAGAGTATATGTTGGTTTGCTAACTGCATGGACAACAGTTTAAAACCATGAGCCTCTTTGCAGGAGAAATTTGAGGCTTTTTACTCCTGTATTTGCAGTCCTGGTAACCCACAGGGGCAGGCTACCCTCTCCTATAGAGTAACCCACAGGGGCAGGCTACCCTCTCCTATAGAGTAATCCATAGGGGCAGGCTACCCTCTCCTAGAGAGTAGCTCTGAGTTAGAAACAATGCAATGGCATTGGGATGGCTAAATGTGTGTATGTGTGTGTATCTAAACATACAGGTATTTGAAAATAACATGTAGTTAAGCCTTAGTATATATTTTTCTGTTTTATTACTTTGAACCATTCTGTGCCTTATAGTTTTGCTTAGACTCTTATAAGTGGATTATTCATCAGTTTTGAATGATCTAAGTGAATAATCTAGCATTTTAAATAGCTGAAACCTTAAATTCCTTTCCATTTATTGCAGTTATTGATATATTTGACATTATTTTACACATATGTGTGTTCTTTGTTAGACATTAAGGTTTTTCCTCCTTTTTTTGCCTTCTTTTGTGGTGTTTGATTGTGTTTTCTCATTACTTTATCTTCCTTAATTTGCAATAGTATAACCTATTTTGAACCTAGAATTTTGAGGTCAAGCTATATTATCACATTTTCAATGTATTCAATATTTTTACTTTCCCCCCAAAGTACAAGGAACTCAACATTTTAACACCAACCCCAGCTCTAGATCTAATTCTACTGTTTTAATGTATTTGTTGTATTATTTTTACTACTTTGGCCATTATTGGTGTCATTTCATATGATTTAGTTAGTTAGTTAAATCATTTTATTGGGGGCTCATTCTTAACCACAATCCATGTGCCAAGCTCATTTGTACATTTGTTGCCATCATCATTTTCAGAACATTTTCTTTCTACCTGAATCTTTGGTATCAGCTTCTCTTTTTTTTTTTCACTCTCTCCCTGACCCTCTCTCATGAACCCTTGATAATTTGTAAATTATTATTTTTTTCATTTCTTAAACTGATCGATGTCTCCCTTTACCCACTTTCCTGTTGTCTGTCCCCTTGGGAGGGAGCTATATGTATGTCACTGTGATTAGTTCCCCCTTTCGCCCCACACCTTCCCCTTCCCCTCCTGGTATTGCTGCTCACATTATTGGTCCTGAGGGGTTTATCTGCCCTGGATTCCCTGTGTTTGTAGCTCTTACATGTTTCCAGTTCTTACTCTGGCTTATCCATATTTGTAAGGTAGAATTGGGGTTGTGACAGGGAGGGGGAGGGAACATAAAAGAACTAGAGGAATGTTGTGTGTTTCATCAATGCTATCATATGACTTATATTATGTTTAACCACATAATTTTATGTTCTCATGATCATCTCTCCATCATGTTTGTATAAAATGACTTTATATTGGTTTTAATCTTGAAAGTTATTTTTCTGGGCATGTAATAATAAAAAGGGATTTTAATTATCTCTGTGAATATTTCTTTAATATAACAATTTACTGTTTGGGGGTTTTACACAGATTATTTTGAGAAAGCACAACTTCCTCTAGGAGTCATATTGTTTGTTTGAAGGCTGTCTATTATGTTTCTCCAGTTACTTTTCAGAACTTCTTCTTGTCTTTAATGTTCTTGTCCTTTCTCTACGATGTCTCGTAAGGTGGCTTCCTCTCATGTCACTTGTTTAGATTCCTAAACCAGAGGGCGGTTTTTCTCTTCCAGTCTAAAAATTACTCTGCCATGATCTCCTAAAATATGGTCTTTGTCTTATGGGATGAGTTAGAGTGAGTGAAGTGGTAATAACAATAAGCACACAGCAGGTGCATAATTAAGCAGAGACAATGGATAGACTTCGAGCTTGTCTTCTTTAACAAGCCAGTAAAAATGAAAATGAACATGGAGAGGCAAACTTGACAGGCATTTCATGAACTGAGCATAGAAAGGACACTGATAATTTGGTACCCATTGGTTGGAACTTAGTCACATGGCATTTAAAAATAAATGAGACTAGAAAACACAACCTATGTACCCACCCAGGAAATAAGAGAATTTGGATATTATTGACTACATGACAGTTTCATAAAAATCATTCTCTCGATCTTCTTCTTCTGGGTTCATGTTGGATCAATGAACCCCATTCTTTCTTTATATTTACTTATTGATATCTTTCCTATTTTTCATGATTTCCTCTTTATGTTCTAATTGTTTCCTTCAGATCAATCTTTGAGGTTATTAATTCTGCCTCTAACTAACTCTACTCAATTGTTAAATCAACAGTGATTTTAATCGTTGCATTTTCTGATTCTTGAAATTTTATGGGATACTTTTTCACGTGTCTTAAATCACTTTAAAATTGCCTGTGTACCGAGCATGTACGTAAGCATATCCTATCTAGTTTGAGTGGGAATCAAACCTATTTTAAATAATTCCAATACATAAGGTTTTGGAGATCTGCTTATGATGCTTTTGATTTATATTACCTTCTGCTCGTGGTGCTTTGTTTCTCTTGGTTCTGAACATATGGTGGTTGAAGGTAAATTCTTAAATAGCAGTAAGGGTTGCACAACAGGATGAAAGCTATTCATGTCACTGAATTTTGTACATGTAAACATGCTGAAAGGGCAAAAACGGTTTATTATATTACAGAGCTTAGATCATCCAAACCAAACAAAAACATAAAAATTTTAAAAAGCTTCACATGTCCTAGGTGAGTTTTTCTCTCAGACTTAATGATACATTAGGTTTGAAGCTTTAAATTTCTCTTCATTGAGCTTTTTATTTTGTTGTGTTGTGTTTTGGAGGACTGCATTTTTAGGGACTTACCAGTTTTTTTATTTCTTCTTATATTCCAAATTAAGATTCAAACTTGACAACTTTCTATGCAGATTCCTGGGAGACAGGGAGCAGGGGGAATGGTCTCCATCAGACTGTGGATACAGGCCTTTAGTATCCAGACTTCATTCTTGTGGCTTCCCAATGGGACTGTCCACGATACGCAAACCCACACGGGATGGTCTCGGTCTCCGTACACGGTGCATCTACCAACACGCAAACTCAATACCCTTTGAGAAAAAGCTTGCTCCAGCTTTCTGCTTAGCCTTATCTAGATTCCTGCTTTCACTTGGGATTTGCACATAATTTTTTTACCTGCGAGACGAACATGTGAAAAATACAAAATTTTAAAATCAGCCTAACCAACATTTGAGGTTACAGATTGGGCTCTGATCCACATGGTTGACAGTTCGAAACCACCAGCAGTTTCCTGGGAAAACTGACTGGACTTCTTACTCCCAGAATTTCTTACAGCCCCAGAAACTCATAGGGGCTTGCCTGGAGTCAGCATTGACTAGATGGCAGTGAGATATTCAATGTTTGACTATTTTTGTTAGTGCATCAGTCCAGGTATCTCCCTTGTCATTTGGCTGGAAAAGGGGATTGCTTCTAATGGATCTGCTACTGTTGGCTTGCATACAGCTTTCCCCCAGTAGCTTCCCTCACCTCTCTTTCCTGTTGCCACAGGATTTAGCTCATACTTTTATCTTAGTTGTTCCTCGGAAGAAAGAAAGGGCTTTCTACTCTAATGAAGCACTATCATCTCAGAAACTCAGAGGCTGTTCTACCCTGTCCTGTGGGGTTGAGGTGAGTCATCATTGACTAGATGGCAGTGATTTGGGAATTTTTGGTTCTTTTTTAGTATTTTCCATAAGGCACTTTACTTCTTGTGTGTCTATATTCCAAAATACATTTAAGTTTTGAGAGAGTAGGAGGCTGTCTTGCTATTCTCAATATCTCTAGTTCCAATCAAAGTAGTTTCTGAAACATAAATATTCGCCAAATAAATGATGCATGCATGAATTGATCTCTTTTTACCCTTCCATCCTTATCTTCCTGTGATTAGCTTTTGGACATTTCCCAATATTATCTAATACACTGGCTATCACCTGTGGGATGGTTTGTCCTTAAAAAGAAATATAGTGGCACCACAGAAAATAAAATAAGTAAATGTATGTTTACTATTTTTGAAATCAACAACATTTCCTGAAGTATCAGTATAGTAATTGATTTTTTTCAAATGGTCTTTGAAGTGGTTTATGAAAATTCAAGTAACTGGTTCACTAACACCTGGCAGGACTCAATACTTCAGATACATCTAGGGGAAATCAACGTGTCCTCTGCCTGCCCTATGGTTTAGTTTACTTGTGCATTGGGGACTCCATTAATCACGTTCCCAAGCTGAAGTGGGACGGAGGTTACTCTTCCGCACGGTCAGCAATCTACTCAGAAACTAGCCATCATTGTTAGCTGCTACTGGTCATGCTTGCTGCCGTTTATCTGTCTCTTCTGTGGCTTGCTATTCTTCGCCTTCACCTTTAGGGATCCAGTTTCCTCTTTAGTCTCTTGAGTACAAGAAGTTGTTCGTAAAGTTCTACTCTGTCATTTCATTCATCCTCTGGTGACTGCTGTTCCCAGAGAATTAAAGAGCAGAATGTCTTGATTAAACACTTAATTAGACATAATAAAAAATATTGCCAGTTTTAAATAATTGATTCACTCATAGCTTAATATGCTAATGACAGAGCCCTGAGAAAAGGAAATGGGATAAAATTTACCCTCTGAGAAAATGGGTTGAAATTAGATTTTCACACTAAGATTTTTTTCAGAGTAAATTACCAGCTCCCAATAAATGGGAGCCGTCTGACTGGTATTTCATTCACTGCATTGATCTCCCCTGGCTAACCTTTTTGCAAATTAGTGCACTCAGGCTAGGTTTTTAAAAATTATTTGCTGTTAGAAACTGCCTCAGCCATGAAATGCATTGGAAAGAGCCTTATGCTTAGAGACAGGCAGTGTATGTTCAAATCACAGGAGCCACTTGTGTACTGTGTTCACAGAAAGTGCCACAGTTTATTTGCACTTCCATTTGCTCTTCTGATGCTGTGTCCTAAGCAACTGTTGTGTCAAACAACACCTTTCCTTAGGCCTGCTAATGATGTGGGACTCAGTATGTGCACATACAATTAATCAAACAAGAGGGTGGGTGAGATGAGAGCTTAAGAACCTTTCATTTCTAAAATTCATGGATACCTATAATATGCATATATTTGTGACTTTAATATTTCTTGCAACATGGATTTCAGGATGCTAATGAAATCATTGAGAAATATAGGTAGATATTGTTCTCAGCTACCATTGAGTTGGTTTGGACACTTAGGGATGCCCTGGATGCAGACTTCACACTGATCCACCGGGGTCTGAAGGCTCTGGCTTCTTGGGAGGAAACTATCAAGTCTGTCTTCTGAGATATTTCTGGTTATGCTCAAACTGCCAACTTTTTGACAAATGGTGGAAGTTTTAACTGTTTGTATCTCCCAGGGAGATGGATAGATAGATAGATAGATAGATAGATAGATAGATAGATAGATAGATAGAAAATTCTGATTCAGCATCAGATGTGAACTACGCATGTTTACAGGAAATAACTTCTTAATTATCCCCAGTGTTGGCAGAACAATTGTCTTACATGAAGAAGATCGTGGCATCAGGATTGGAGGAAGGCTTATTATCAACCTGCGATATGCAGATGACACAACCTTGCTTGCTGACACTGAGGTAAACTTTAAGCTCTTGCTAGCGAATGTCAAAGATTGCAGCCTTCAGTGTGGTTTACAACTGAATGTAAAGTGAACCAGATTCCTCACCACTGAAACAATAGATGACATGGTGATCGTTTAAAGATTGACATCTTCAAGGATTTTGTCTTGCTTAGGTCCACAAGCAATACTCATGGAAGCAGGGAAAAAGAGGAGCGATTGACCAAGATGGGTTGATGTGGTAACTACACAGGATGCGGCAGTGTTTCATTCCATGGACAGGCTCTCTGAGAGTCACAACCCACTCCATGTTGCTTAACAGTGTCATCCTCTAGGACACAGGTCAGAAACAGAAGTGCTACTCCAGTCCCTGACAGCAATTTAAAAATCATTCAAGAGTCATAAATATATATTTTAAAACAAATGAAACTGCCATTATCTGAACGATAGCCTTTAATTTTTTTTCCATTTTACTTCAGAGCCACATACACCTACCGAAAGAGTCACATAGGGCCCTTGAGTAGCAAGGGGGTGACTCTTGATCTAGAACATCATGTGAGAAAGCTTGTGGAGTATCCACTAGGGTCACAAATCTTACTTTTTCTCCATCAACTAGAATGATAGAAGAAAACAAGGAACTGAAAATGAAAATAGACCTGGCCATATGAAATGTATATTTCCATGAATGGACCTGGAGTTACATTCATGAAATATTGTTAAATAAATAAAGCACATTATGAAAAAAAGTGTTGTGCTTTTGGTAGGTGCTGTAGTCAGTTCTGACTCATATTAACCTCACGGAAACAAAATGAGACTCTGCCCAGTCCTGCACCATCTTTACAACCATTGTGATATCTGAACCCATTGTTGCAGCTACGACCTCAAACTATCACAGTAAGGGTCTTTTTCTTTTTTAATGACCTTCTACTTCACCAAGTATGAAGTCCTTCTCCAAGAAATGTGCCCTCCTAATAACATGTGCAAAGTAACAGAGGCCCACGCCACTACAAACACAATACTCCAATGACAATAACCTATGAGTAGATACTGAGGGAGTCACAAAAGCCGCACAGGTATGGGAAGGTCAGTGAGATCATACCTAGAAATGTGCACATAGGTTTGGCCGAGAATATTTCTACACGGTCACTTATCTAAGCTGAAAAATTAATTTGTACTAGGAACAGTATTGGAAATGGGTTAGCCATAACCAACACCTGAAGGCAATGAGTCACTGAGTTTGAGATCTTAGGACCATAGTATCAAGGTCAAGGAATATCAAGGTCAAATTGGCAGAACATAGTCCATAAGGAAAATGGTCCACATCCTACTTTGATGAGTAGATATCATGGGCTAAACTACTGAATCTAAAACTAAAGTGTAACCATTGGTTTTCCTGTGCCTGGAGAAGAAAAAGAGTGAAGAAAAACAAGGACATTGGAAAGAGTCCAAAGGAATAATATATCATGCAAATCTAAGGCTCCAGGACCATGAGACAAGAACTAGATCATGTCAGGCTACCAATAACAACAACTCTGGGAGAAAAAAAAACCACAGCAGAAGATCCCAAGTAGAGAGCGGAAATGTGAAGGAAAAAGCTCAAAATCATAAAAATAGATTAGACCCATTGGTTGACTAGGTACTGGTAGAACCCCAAGACTATGACTCTGAGTCACCCTTCCAGCCTCAATAGAACTTACCCCAGGAGCCCACTTCTTAGTCCAACAGCGGACAGGTCTCTAGCATGAACAATAACACTAGAGAGACCTATAGTCCTTGGAACCATCAACCATTCAAAATCAAAAGGGCAGGTTTGCTCAGGGACACCGTTTAGAAGGCAGGAAAGGATAGGTAAGGTGGAGGAATGGAATTGAGAAGCACAGGGGCACTGGGATGAGTGGCCTTACATTGTGAGGATTCCAATCAATGGCATGAAACACAACATGGATGTATTGTTGAACGGGAAACCAGCTTATTCTGTAGACTTTTATCAAAATCACAATGCAAAGTAAACACTACCTAAATAAAAAAGAAGCTAAAAAGAAACCGTTTCAAAAGAAGGGGGACAAAGGGAAATGAGGCAAAATCCCACCATCTCAGCTAATGAATATTCTTGTTATATTTATTTCAAGACAGACATGTTTGTTCCACTGGCAACCCAAGATGTAGTCAATATTTTTTTGCCAACATCATAACTGAAATGCATCTATTTTTATTTGGTTTTTCTTATTTCTTATCCAGCTTTCACCTGTGTATGAGGGGACAGAAAATTCCATGCCTGGGGTCAGACACAACTCAGTTCTCAAAGTGACATAAATGGCGTTGTTGGTTTGTTTTAACATTTAAAAGAAATCGTTTGTGATAGGTTCACCCAGTGAAATCAAGATACCATTCGATGTCTGAACCCCTGCTTCCCTGGCTGTGGACTGTGGTTCTAAGTCAACTGAGACCTTGGACAACTCCAATATTTCCCCAGTTCATCATGATGTTGCCTACTATGCCAGTGTTAAGGGGTTTTCTATTCCTTGCATTGAGGTGTAATCCATGCTGAAAGCTGCAGTCTTTGATCTTCATTAGTCAGCACTTCAATTTATCTTTGCTTTCAGCAAACTGGGTGTGTTTTTTTGCATCTTGCAGGTTGCTAATGATTCTTCCTCCAATGGTGATGCTGTGTTCTTATTCATGTAATCCAGCTTCTGGACTAATTGCTGACAAACAGATTGAGTAAGTATGGTCAAAAGCAATCAAATTGATATGAAGGAGCATGGATAAAGTGAAGACCCCAAACCCACCTGTAAGATAATTGGACAGTCCCTCACAGAAGGGCTACATGGAAGGACCGGATGCTAGAGCCAGATTGCAGTAGAGTACTGATGAATCACATAACTATCCTCTAGCTCTTTAATAATTTCTCCCCGTATTATGACAGTCTTTGCTTCACATCCTAATTGATTTTGTTAGGCCTGTGTGTGTTCATTTGTATAATTAATATCATTCAATGCACGAAAACCGACGTAGATAACGCTTTGGAAACAGTAATAGGAGTAAAGATTCCCTGAGGGTATGGGAAGACAGGGAGAGAGAAGAGGGGCAGGGGTTGCTGATAAAAATGGTGACTGTATAACCCCACTGGAGGGGAATGAATAACAGAATTGTAGGTGAATGGATACATTGGATAGTGTAAGATACAGTCAAAAATTTGAAAATAATAATGATATATAAGGGTTCCTGGGGGGAAGGGTGAGGAAGGGAGGAGAGGGAGGGAGGGAAGGAGGGGATAAAGGGCAGCTGATATCAAGGAGTTCAAGAAGAAAGTAAATGTTCTGAAACTGATGGTGACAGCAATTGTACCATTATGCTTGATCTAAATGAATTATGGGTTATTATAATATCTGTAAGAGCTCCAAATAAAATGATTAATAATAAAAATACAACCCTGAAATGTACATACCTTTCCTGGTTTTAAACCATCCAGAATTCCCTTGTTCTGCTCTGTTCTGGATCAAAGACCGCCTTTTGATCTAAATTTGGGTTCCAGATGAGCATACGTAATGGTTCTGGAATTCCGCTTATTTTCAATGCTCTTTTTTATGATCCAAACAATCAGCTGTCTCTATATAATCAATGCAGGGAAACATCATTCTGTAATTCTCTGAGTTCCTCCAAGATCTACTAGAAACTACCAATGAGATTTCTTGAATTCCACTTTCATTTCAAATGCCCGCAGAGTCTCCTATGGTAGAAAGGCTTCAGGGCGGCATCAGAATAAGACAGAGCAGGATCTACTTCTGAATACTGGCCATGGAAACCCTATGGATCACAACAAAGCAGGGTCTGGGACAGTGCTCAGATACACCCCTTCCTAGGTTGAAAGATGTTCAACTACACCGTGGTTGCAACAAAAACCCAAGCATACCAATGATGGTGAACACGGCCCAGGGCAGGGCAGCATTGCTTTCTGCTGTACATTGGGCAGCCATGAATGGACATGGACTTAACAACAACTCACCGTGAAAACGGAGCATACATGTACAATCAACTCTGAGATTAACCTGACGGTGAATTTTTACACTGAATCCACAAAAGCATGCAGAACACACACACACACACACACACACACACACACACACACACACACACCCCTTCTGTCCATGGAAGACCCTGCCATTTTGCTCTCCAGCTTGGGAAAATTGAAGGCACAAAGGCAAGCGTGTTCTCAGTTCCACTCGGTGGAGGCTTGAGCTCAAAGGACGCCGGGAAAGCAAATGTAGTGACCTTTAAAGGAATCGAGAAGCAGCTATTTCTAGCACATTATTAAATGCTATATTTTAAAGGTTCTAACCTTCTTTGCTGCAAGTGTATAATATCAGGAGACTCTTGCGAGGCAAGGGTCTGCATTCCTTACATGGCACCAGTCACTCACAGAAGAGACGGGGAAACGGATTACTTCCTAACGTACAGACACCAAAGTTCAGCCCAGCTCCTTTTGCAGTTGGCTGCATTAAATGAGGTCCAGGGGTCACTTTGAGAATTACAGGCTTCTTGACCTAACAAAAATAAAAGTTTTCTGCAAATAACAATGCCTATACCATCACACTGAGCAATAGAGGGCACAAACACACACGTGCTCCACCTTTTATGGTTCATGCCAGCAGACAAAACTGTCCAGGGCATTAACGACATTTGCTCTTCCAGTTGATTAATGGTAGGAATGATTTCCGTGACCTAGCATCAAAATGAAGAATAAGTAAGAGACAGAAGAACTGCTTATTACAGACAAAAGCGGGATGGTGGTGGTGGTGGTAGACAAAATGCTATCTTTGAAACTGTAGTCCGTCTCTACTCTGAAGGTCTGCAGGGTTAGGTATCAGATCCATGAGTGAGAGAGAGACATGGATAATCCCTGTAATACTGTCTCAAATTTGCACACTGACTGTAAGTTTTAAGGAATGCAAGTATTTGCTAACAACTTTTTGGTCCTTTTAACTCTTAAGTGTGTTTTTATTTTCTAGAGTGAAAGCAGAGATTTCCAGAAAGTTCATCTCAGTGGGTTGTCTCCCCATCCAGTTGGCAAAGCCCACATCCATGAAAGACAGAGTTGACAGCTACCTCATGAATATACGATTTATCAGTCAGCCCTGCCAATAAAGGTTTGTGTGGGGGCTTTAGGTGGACAGAATCATCTCCAGTTCACCTTTATGCTAAGTAGAGCAATCAAGATAATTATAAATAATGCTGGTTAGCCAATGATTTGCTGGCCTCAATGTGCTGATCTAACCGATTTTCTATGTTTAATGGTAGTTTGGAGAATTCATTGCGATCCAGTTAGCATTAAATAGCTTGTGCTACTTATTGGTTGTCCATAGAGAGAGTTGAAAGCTTGAGCCGGAAGCAAAAATGACCATGGCCTGGGTGGCTGGTGTCCTCCTATGATCAAGCAATTCTGAGCGAGCAAGAACGATTTAACCAAAGCCTCAATCAAAAGAAACAACTGTATTTTTAGTCAAATAATGTACAAGTTCTCCATTTTTAACAAAGCATGCAACCCTATCTGTTTGCTACACAGACTGTGCACGTTATTAATGTGGGTACACTATGTGCAGAAAAATACAGTTGTAATCTGTGGCAGTTACATAATCTCCTGTCAACTTGTGAAGGGGTGGAGTCTAGCCTGTCAATCAGGTCAAAGCTTGATTACCTCATTTGTAGGTGCAAAGGAAATAAATAGCTCACTAGAGGCCAGACACACACACACTCTCCCTGCGAGACATTCCTATTGACAAGCCACATGGAGCTAAACTGATAGAGCCAGAGTCCTGGAGCTGGAAGAATCACATGGAGACCCACACCAGCACTAAAGATGCTTCCACCATCACTGAATCCACAAGACTTTCCACCCGCTGGCCTGTAATCTTCCTGCATTCAGCTTCATTGCATGGCTTTATGAGTCCAAAGGGGAATTGTTGGACTAGGATTGACATATGGGCTAATACCGAATTTATGGACTTGATCTGGACTGGGTTGGGATGTTTTCTTAATATACAATTACTCTTTATATAAAGCTCTTTCTTGTAAATATATGAGTGTCTCTAGATTTGTTTCTCTAGTCTACCCAGACTAACACATGATCTATGCAATAAGCAATTTTTTGCCTCTTACCCATTGGTCTCAGCAAAAGCAATAACCAAAGATAGGGCAGGAAAGCGAATAGTCCAATGAGATGTGGAATTTAACAATGTGGGGAATTATAAATAAGGTAGGAAAAGCTACCTCTTTTGAATAAGGTAGGAAAAATCACATATGAGACCCAGAAGTCACTTCGCCCTGAAGATCTTATCACCTGGCCAACTGGCTCTCTGGTGACTTGGGCCATCAGGACTCCACGGAGTCCTTAAAGGAATTGTAGGAAATCTCCCACCTGCTGGCAGTGGGTGTGACCGTTAATGGCACAGTGAGTGTATGAAAGCCTATTTTAGGCTACAGTTGTTGAGACTCTGGAATGAAAGAAAACACGCCCTGATTTTTTGAGGACTCAGATCCAAGGATTATAGTAAGTCAAAAAGTGTTTCCGCAAGGTAATTCCTGCAACCTGACACTTGAGGTCACACACCCACAGATGCTTAGGGCTGTAGAGTTCCCCACAGTCTGCCTGTGTTTGGTGCACCCCAAACTATCCTGACTTACTCAGTCTGGGCAAACTTTGTGCTGCCCACCCTGTTTGTTCCATCACTCTCGAAGAAGTCAGGAGATGGTTTCATTCAGCCTAAGCCAAGTGAAGATCAGCCCAAAGTGACAGCTTTGAAGAAGACACTGACAGAAGCCCACTTTCTGGGCCTGCCATCTTCCTAGTCTACAGTCCTCTAGAATAAACATGGTTAACTGTTACTGGGAGTCCCTGGTGGTACAAATAAAGTGGTCAGCTGTTAACCAAAAGGTTGATGGCTGGAATCCACCCAGAGGCATCTCCAAAGAAAAGCCTGGTGATCTTCTGGAGAGAGAGAGAGAGAGAGAGAGAGAGAGAGAGAGAGAGAGAGAGAGAGAGAGAGAGAGAAGAGAGAGAAGAGAGAGACAGCCTTTGAAACTCATATGGAATACCTGAGGTCCCTGTGAGTCAGGATCAACTCAGGAGACCTAGATAAGAGCATTGGTGTTTGTTTGTTTATCTTTGAGTGCTTCTAATATGCCAAGGCTATTCAAATGTTTGGCCTGTAATTATTCCTGTAATCTTTGAAAAAGATCCTCAGAAGCAGGTTTTATCCTAACTCCCACTGTCCTGCAAAAGAAAAGAAAGAAAGGAAATCTTCCAGACTTAACCAAGACCGTGCTGCCAGTTGGTAAGGGGGGTCAGGTGGAGTTTGAACCTGGGCTATCAATTTCTAGATGTTCACTGTCTCAGAGAGGTTCCTGAGGATTTAAACAGAGCTGACACCGAGCAAGTACCAAATAAATGTTAACTAGATTTCCATGACTCAGGCTCATTTCATCTTGTTATCATCCAACTTAGGTCTTTATGTGCCATTCAGAGGAGCCCTGGGGAGGCCGCGGTTGAAGAGCTCAGGGACTCACCAGAAGGCTGGCAGTTGAGTCCCACCAGCCATGACAGAAGGAAGCAATTGTCTTTTCACAGAAACATGGTTGTTTGTGTGGCATCCGGTGATTGCGATCGTGTGTACAACAGAACCAAACTCTGCTCCGTCTTGTAGCGCGCACTGCTAGTCCTCAGGTTTCCAGAGGTCGCTGTTCACAAAAGCTTCTCCGGGTCATCCTTCCTTGTCCGGAAGCTCCGCTGAACGCTGTCTACCACAGTTAGCCCTGCCGGTACCTGCAATAACCGTGGCATAGCTTCCGGTATCATAGCAACGCCCAAGCCACCAGAGTAAGACACTGACCGAGGGCTGATGGAAACCCCACGGAGCTGTTCCCTTCTGTCGCAACCCAGAATTGCTGCGACAGCAACAACCGGCTTTATTATACCATTTAAGGATTCTGATTTATACATTTCTTGGTTTATCTTCTCCAACTGTTGCTGAATTAGACTGGAGCAAACGTCTAACCATCACTCTTACTATCAAGCGACCCACAAACTAAGATGTCAAAAGTCAGTCCTCCCACAGGAGTTTTCAACCACCCAGCAGTGACCAAACCCCCCACAGGGCCCACGGTGCATGCATCACACCTCCCAGGCCTCACCCCTAAGCAGTCGCTCAAGGAAAGCGTTAACATGCCTGCCAGTAGGAACTTCAAGCTGGACTATAAACTAACAGAGACGCCAGCAGTGTGACCAGATTGTTCAAGGACAGATCTTGTTCCTGGACAGGGCCAGTCACCCTGAAAACAAGTCCCACAGCTGGGGATGCGCACAGTTTAGGCAGGGTCCCTGGGCTCCAGGCTGCCCTGCTCACAGCTGACCAGAGCCCTAGCATCCGCTGAAAGCCGAGATGTGATTGATTCACTACCATGCCAGAGATTTTATGCCTAATTATTTAAATTCCCTACAGCTTATCTTTAAGCAAACAGTGGAAAAATAATACCAATAAGCTTGCAAAAGATACCTCCTCGCACACCATCAAAAGCAAGTGTCTTATGTCACCCAGATCCCCACGCTTAATCCCTCAGGGAAGATTCCGTTTCTTATGTTAAAGATTTCTCCTAAAAGGGAAAGATGCATTCGGTTATAAACAGCTGGTGGGTGGTTTCATCTACTCACAGGTGAGTACTGACCCCCCTCCATTTTCTCGCGACTGTATTGTCACTTTAAATAAAACAACAACCGCAGCCACCAAAAAAACACTTCACCCTCCAGAAAACACAAGGTATAAAACCAATATATTTGCCTTTCCATTCCAGACCTCAGGCTCTCTGCAGCAGTGCACAGATTTGTCTAAGAATGTGAGCTACGAGGTGGTGGTCAAAGCCCGAGCAGGACTGAGTCATGACGGGGAGGTTTCTGTCCAGGAATCCACTAAATGAGTTCCAATGTCTCTGACGGCTCTGAGTGCTCTGGGCTGAAGCTGGGTCTACAGGTTGTCACCTTGGGCGTGTCTCTTTCTGTGTGAAATCTTAATCCGATAAAGAAGATTTAAAGAGATTTTGTGATCAAAATGTTTGCAAGGCTCCCAATGTGCCTTGTCCCCAACCTCCAAGCTCTAAGGAAACTCAGCACAAAGATGATCCAAACTTCTTTTTAAAAATCTTTCATGCAAAAAAAAAAATCAGGGAATAGTAACTCACTGGAGGGAGTAGAAAACATTCCTCCTTGATTAAAACGCCCCTAGGATGCCATGTGTTGGGGAAACCACCAGTAGCTCCTCCGGAGAAGGCTGGGCCCTTCTCTCATGTAAACAGTTACCGTCTCAGGAACCCACAAAGGATCACTAGGAATCAGCATCTACTCGATGATTGTGAATTTGGTTTTTTGGTCTTTAGAGCCAAAAATGAACCCCTAGAGTGCGTAAATATTGCGTGAACACTGGGCTGCTGACCCTAAGGTCCAAAGTTCAAACCCACCTCCCCCTCCACGGGATAAAGATGAGGCCACATACTTCTGTAAAGAATTACTGCCTCAGAACCTTACCTAGGGTCTCTCTGAATCAGAATTGAATACACTGCAGAAGGTTGGGTTGGGATGGAAGTAAAGGCTACAAACTGACCACGCTGTGATGGAAACGTGGGCAGGAAAGGACTTGAATGGATACCACTAGTGAGTGAGTTACATAATGCTATCATCTTTTATATGACTTAATCTTGTTTAATCACTCAACGGCAAATTGTGTATAAAATTCAGAATTTTTGCACATACGTATAGATAGTACAAAAGTCTATGGAATCATTTGTCAATTCCGAAGCTTACCAATCAAGTTCCTTCTATCAAGTACTCATGATTATTTTATTGATTGATCCAGATTTCATTACTAAGAGAAACTATTGTTGATATTCTTCATTAGAAGAAAAATGAGGCAAAGTTCTGAGGGTGTAAACAAAAGTAGCCTCCTGGCAAGCTATATTTTCAGGGACAATTTCCACAAATGATACATAGACACATTGTTAAGAAAAATGCCTAGGTATCCCCTGAGATGTTAACACCCCACAATTCAAATGAGTTGTTGTCACAATACCAGCCTGTCCCTGTTATCAAGTGTCCCCATGATAACATACATCACACAAAGGCATCCAGACTACCCTGGGTGAGTGCCTGGACTGTGGATCGTAGGAAACCCTTGTTGAATGGATACACATTTATTTCAATGAACAGGAATTATGCCTAGATCAGTAGGTAGCTTCACCCATAATAGCAGTTATGAGAGAATTTCCAAAAGTTAGTGAAAAACATTCTAATTTCATCTTCCCACACTCTTTTGAAGTCTTATTATATATAATCATCAATGCAACCGTTTTGGAAATCATTGGCCACACAATTCCCATTTCCTTCCAGTTATCATGACCCACAGGAAGCCCTTTGGGTTAAAGTGTTGTAGGGGTCATCGAAAGGCTGGCAGTTCAAACCACCAACTGCTCCTCAGGAGAAAGATTGAGGCTGCCTACTGGCTGATTCACCAGGACCGAGGCTGGATTGTGCAAGGTAGACCCCATAGGGGTGTGATTCCACAACAGGAATAAATAGAGCATGAAGGGAATTATGACGCTGGAATCAGGCAGCCCTTGATAGTTTTATTGATTCATATCTGTCCCCGGAGCGAAAGTTTGGGGCCATAGTTTACTTCTAAGCTGAAGAAGATAAAGATAAATTGCTATCTGTATGTGTTTTGAGAATTTTCATATATCACTAAATTAACGACTTGACCTTGCCCATCACAAATGGGGACAGAGAACCTGCCAAGCCAGGCTACCTCCCTGGGGTGGTGTGGGGCTCAGGTTTCTATTGGTCCATTCAGGGATGACCCTGGGGCATGTCTGGATGTCTCAACTTCTGACATCCTATAATTTTATAATAAAACAAATCCTCCACGCTCAAGCTCATGCTGTGATTATTGCCTCTCGTGTCAAAGACTCAAATCACATTATTAACAAACCCATCGAATCTTTTATTCCACAATTATTTAGAGAACTTCTCTTCTATACTGGAAAGAGGATAGCTATGCCTAATCATCCCCACCAATAATAGCGGAAACCTATTATCTACTAGTCACATCTGTATACCATAAGCACTCGCTAGACACCAGCCACTCTTGCAAGACTCCATGTAGCTCATGAATCCTCATGAAAATCCTGGGGGTCCTAACAGTCCAAGCTGTCACAGAGCGTTGCTTTTGACACAGGACCGAGCAACACTGTGTTCTGTTTGCATGGGGTCACCTCATTCAGGTCTCACTCAATGGCAGTGGGAAGCAGTGGGAGGAATCCTCCCACCAAGCCACCCCATGAGTTAGATGCAAATAAGAGAACGGAGACACCCAGAGGAGCCCGTCATCAGTAAATGGAGCACATAGGATGCAGGTGCGAGTGTAGAGTCTTTACTCCTAACCCCTGTTCTCCAATACTTCTCCAAGTATTTCAAGGAACGTTCCCAGGTACCAGCCAAAGAATACAAAGTAACTGTATTCCATATATGCATATAACTTAAAAAACAGAAGCTAAGTCATAATCCGCATACTCTAAAAGAGGTTGGTGATAGGAAGCCATGAGCGTCCATCTCTTTAAAGAATCACAGGTGCCATGACAGAAGGAGCACACTGGGAATGCACAGAGGGAATTAAGTAAGTGTCTTGTCAACGTCTTCTGGTTTGGGGGTCATGCCTTGTCACCTGAAGGAGAGCCAATCCCACTTCTGTGTTTCGAGGTAAAGAATTAACCTTGGTCCTTCGTTTGTGTCTCACAGACCTTTTTGTCTTCACTCCCAGATTATGAATTTTGTGCACTATAAGACTTAGCACGTTGGATTGTTAATCACAAGTTCACCGGTTTGAAACCAGCAGCCATCCCTCAGAAGAAAGATGTAGTTTTCCACTTCATAAAGCGTTCTAGTCTCAGAAACCTTCAGGGGTCAATTCTATGCTGTTCCGCAGAGTTGCTCTGAGTCAGATTCAGCATGGTGGCAGTGAATTTAGTTTGGGTGGGAGAGTTAGTAGCAGAAAGGGGATGCAGCATCTTGGATCATGCTGATTTCCGGAGACTCAGACAGAAGCTTATGTGAGCCCTGGCTCTCCAGGGAGAGTGTTCTTGACAAGTTCCCCAAAGCCATATTAACCCCAAGCCCCCTTCCTGTGCAGTGTAGTGGAAATAGCACCTACCTTAAAAGACTTCTATAATATTATCTTACTTAACGACTTTTTCTCTAGCAAAAATTCTACAAGTGGATGGCTTTAACAAACTGAAATATATTCCCTCCCATTGTAGGAGGCTGGGTGTTCAAATCCAGGCATCCGCTCTAGGGGAAGGCTATTGCTCTCTGTTGACTGGAGGAAGGTCTTCGTTTTTTCTGAGTTTGTGATCTTTTTGACTTGGCATCTCTCTCCTTCCCTCTCTCCTCTGTTCACATGTTTAATCTCTTTTATATTTCAAAAGAGATTGATTCAAGATACACCCTACTCTAATCTTTCTTCATTTTATAACAAAGTCAATCCCTTTCCCAATGGGAGGATAACCAAAGGAACAGGAATTAGGATTTATAACACATATTTTTGGCAGGTAAAAGTCAATCCATAACATTCTATATTTTGCTGAGACCCCTCAAAATTAACATGCTTGCCACACACACAACACATCATCCCCAAAGTCTTAACTTTAAGTTCAACATCTCATCTTCTAAAGCATCTAAAACAGTGGTTCTCAGCCTTCCTAATGCCGCAATCCATTAATACAGCTCCTCATGTGCTGGGGACCCCAACCACAACATTATTCTCATCGCTACTTCATCACTGTCATTTTGCTACTGTGATGAATCGGGTGACCCCTGTGAAAGGGCTGTTCCACCCCCAAAGGGGTTGCAACCCACAGACTGAGACCAGCTGATCTAAAACAATAAAGCGGACCCTTTACACATGTCCTACCCCAGGGTAAAATTCGTCTTCATCTGTGAACCTGTGTATTCTAGAACACAGGTGTATGCTTCCAAAAAACAATGGTGGTATAGGAACAAGGTGGCTATTTCCAACAGGCACCGAAGAAGCTCCAAACCCCTCAGGAAAAAAATGGCATTCACTCTGAAGGTCTGGAAATAATCCTTTGTTCTCTGAGACTATCTGGGCTATAGACTCTGTCCATGTCCTCCAGATTCCGGGACATGGTAGCCCTGTTCCCTCATTTGGGGACAGTGTCCCTCCTGCTGCTGCTGCACGCTTCCGTGGCAGCACTACACTCCAAGTTGGTGAAGATCTGACTCTGACAGCTCGGATGCGTGGCTCCATCCTTCGAAACTGAGAAAGTCCTGCTTTCCACGCTCCTTCCAATTCCTCTGCCGATCTTTGTGCTACACAAGGAATGGACCCTTCCCTGTCCTTGGATGTTAACAGATGCAGCTCCGTTGGCCTGTTTCCTGCCTGTAAAATTACAAGCAGCAGACAACGTGCATCTCTTTCCTCCTTTGTCTGTACCTTTCAGTCTCAACGGATGGGGTTTCGGCTGTGGCAGTTGGTTAGATTCACCAATCGCCGGCTTTATCTCTTTAACAAAAGACAGTATAGCCATGTCCTTTTAGGACACATGTCCTTAGTTTATACAACACAATTTTCCAGATCTTTAAGTTTTGTTTCCATTTTGCACAGTTCATTTTTAGAGCCATCTCGCTCTCTCATTTTATTTTAAGCTACGAGGAGAAATCATGCAGCCCTTTTTAAGATGCTGCTTGAGAATCTTGTCAGCTACATAGCTAAGCCTATCACTAACGAGTTCTACTTTTCACGAAATGTTTGAATATAATTTAGACAAGCATTTTGCCACGGCCTCAAAAGCATCACCCTTGGCTCCATTGTCCCCCACATGTTCAGCATTTTCTTTGAAAGCCTCGTCAGCAGAGAGTTCAATGTCTACATTCCTAGCAATATTATGTTGCCGGCACTGTGTCATACACATTGTCTAAGGCCACGGAGACTTTCTCTATGCCTTACTTGTGAGCCCTCACCTGAGTAGTCCATCCGCAATTCTACCAAGTCACTTCAAGGAAACGGAGGCATACAACTCTTCCAATTTATACCCATGACCCAATTCCAAGACCACTTCCCTACTGGGGGTATTTGTCAAAGCAGCACCCCACCATCAACAGAACCAACTCTTGTTTCACTTTATCTAATGCTGCATTAACAGAATTGCCACGCACAGCAAACACTTAAAAAAACTGCTTACTTTTAGAATTATATGAAAGTGTGCTACAGGAATAATTTTTTCACTCCAAAAAGTGACCATCAAGTTGACCCATGATGATGTGTGTCTGTGCAGTTGAACTGTCCTCAGAGGGTTTTCAGTGGCTGATTTGTACAGAAGTAGATTGCCAGGCAGTTTTAAGAAGTGCCTCTGGGTATACTGAACCCTCTGGATTTTTGGTTAACAGGAAACATGTCAATTAATTGTAATACCCCAAACTTCTTCTAGTCAATAGTATCCTTCAATTAGACTGCAAATCTAAGAGATGGTTGTTCTAGGACTTTTGATTTTTCTGTATCTAGCTTCCGGCTTAGTTATTTAAAATGCTCAATGTCTACCTAGTGACAGATTAATCTGCAAAAAGGACAAAAGTGAAGAGCTTAGTTCTCTACATATAAAGTCCCCAAAGAAAAGAGAAACTGCAGATCAATGAGTTAACATTTGGTCTTTCGATCATTCTAGAAAGATCTGTATTATCATATTTCTTTCCTTTCAGAAATCACAAGAGCAATTTCAGGAAACCTCAGACATCTTTATATAAGGTTAAATATTTAAAACAGATCTGTACATGAGCTTTGAAAATATATAGACACGCATATGCTCAAAATCTTTTGTAAATCCCCACCATGGCACAATAAGCCAAAGGGAGTTGGTGAGTCCATCCAGCCTTGCACAGAAGTACATGTTGCCCTCTGCCAGGGGCCACTGCTCTGAGCACATCTTGTTTGCCCCTTTTCAAGAGTGAGGTCACCTAAAAGCCCAGGTGGACAGACAGGCTGCAGAGTGAGGGATTTCTGGGTGCAGTTGTGAGAGAATCAGGAATCAGGATCATAATGGAAATGGAAACTTAGAGTTAAGTCAGCGCAACCGAAATTGTTGAAAACGTCATGTGGCTGCTCTTCCTGCTCCAGCAGTTACCACCCACCAGCCGACTTATCTACTTACAGTGAAAAACACCCAAAAGAATCCACCCACTCACGTCATGAACTGGACAGACTCTCTTAAGTCTTCACTGTGCTCTGAGTTAACATGTTCCCAGACCTAAAGGGTCATCCCCTTCAAGCACGGTGATTGCAAATCCATTACAATGCACCTTGCAAGACCTTTGAAGATTGAAGGAATATCACTGATGCGTAAAACACAGGGAAACAATAGATCTAGTGATCACGAAAGAGCAAGTCTTGTCCTTACAGTATACACAGACATGTATGTCCATAAGGCACACACCCATAAGCTCACGTATACACATATACAAACGCAGGCACACAGACATGCTCGGTGGCTCTGCTCTTACTGAAGTTGTACTGAGAAAACTCTTTCTGGGTCTGTAGGCTAGGAAAGCGGTACATTATTAATCTCTCAAAATGGTTCATTTAGGCTTGCTGCCATGACGTTACTGACCCCACCCTCCAAGAGGGCATGCAAGGGTGTCTGCTGATCCGGAAACTTGGCTTTAAAATTCTCTCACCCTCTTCACTTGCTCTCATGAGAACCTCGGCAGCTTTGGAGTAGACCATCAAAGCCACGCTCAGCTAAAACTTGACTCTCTGAGTTAACCGAATTATCAGCACCTGTTATTAGAATTACCGTGTCCTGTTATTAAAACAACAACAAAAACTCCTCCCAATAAACATTTTTAAAATAAATAAAAAACTAATAAAATAATAAAGAAAACCCGCCATGAGAAAAACAAACCATAACACTACAACACGCTAAAAATTTCATTATTTCATTCAACATCTATCTACATGCTTGAAACCTGAGAAGTGATCTACACAAAACCTTTCCTAAGTTAACAGACTATCTGAGATCATTCAATGTCCAGAAAGCCTTGTAGCCTACGTGCCATGTTACTCAATTATAAAACATTTTTTTACCCTCTTCCCAGTGTTTCTCTATAGTGCATCTGCTTTCCCGCATGAAGTGGAACCAGAAAGAAGAAATACTTAGGGGAAATGTTTAGAAGAAAAGTTATTTTTCCCTATGATTTTAAAACAAGCAGAGGAAAGGAGGCCATGCCTGCCGAACTGAGTGGTTGGCAATATAGTAACATAGATCACAATTACATAGACTGTCCCAGATTTCATCTTCTCTGTCAAAAAGAGAAAGATGTTCAGCCTGGAAAGGAGCTAGAGACACACTTAGGTATAGAAGACAGTGAAACCTAAGCCAAGAGAGGGAAACCTGGCTCTTGTAAGCTGGCCTGAATGAATTAAATCCTCTAGCTAAGCAGAAATTGTATCCTCAAGATAAAATTACTGAACCCTTTAGAAAACCACAATGCATAGATGAGATCTTAGAAGAAAGAGAAGAAACCAGTTTATCTGACTACAAACTCAATAAAATGCATCCATTCAATAATAAATATGTCCCAGGAAACTACTAGTGTCAGGAAACACCTAACTTGTGTCAGGAATGGTTTTAAACACAGTGGTTACTTTGGAAATAAGACACAGCCCACACTCTGCTGGAACTGACATTCTAGGGCTAGAGACAGAAATTAAGCAAATAAACATATAATGGGAACTGGTGGTAAATTCCAGCAGACTAAATAGAGTAGTGTAAGGAAATCCTATACAACTGCTTGGGGATGTGGGTTTCCCAATGTAGGTAGCCAGCAAGTATGGAGCTTCTGAGTGGATGCTATTGGAGTAAAAATAAATTGAGAGATCAAGCAACCAAGGACCCAGGGTAAAGATCAGGCACAGAAAGCCGCGTGTTCAAGAGTATTCCATAGGCCGGAGCTGGCCTCTTGATTACAAATAGGAACAAGACCCATGTGGCTGGAGCCAAGGAAGGAAATGCAGTCAGTGAAATAGGTAGGCAGTGGGCAGATTCTGGAGGTTTTCGTGGACCACAGTAAAGATCATTTGATTTTTGTCTAAGTGTGAATTAAGAGATATTGAAGAATTTGAATGCCACTTGTCTACGAATTGGCCATCCTGTGGTGGCTTCTGTGTTGCTATTATGCTGGAAACTATGCCACTGGTATCTCAAATGTCAGGACAGTCACTCAAAGTAAAAGGTTTCAGCTGAGCTTACAGACTAGCATGAGATTAGGAAGAAGGAATCAAGTGTCCATTTTAGTGGAAATAGCCTCTGAAAATCGTATGCGTAGCATTCAAACATTGTCCAACACCGAAGGCTAAATGAATGGAAGAAGAACATACTCAGAGACAGTGTCACGGGTGGGCCCCTAGGGGCAGAAGGCACTTGAAATGTGATTGAGGGGGAGCTGCTTTCTTAAAGTTGAGTCCATCATAGTGACATGATTGGTGTAAAGGCAATCTTTGTTTTTACAAACAAAAAAGTCTTTGTTTACTGATGAGGCAGAGCTCAAGTTAAGGAAGTAGCAACTGCAAATATCTACTAATCATTGACCTTGGGATGTGTGAAATGTGAATCTAGGAATATTGGGTATTAGTGACCAGGTACTGTCCATTTTAAATCACAAAAAACCTATATGCTGGGTATGACCCAATCAAGAGGGATGACATTTCATTCGTTGTCAAAAAGGACATTTCAAGATATATCTTGAAGTACAAGGCTGTCTTTGATGGGATTACACCTATTTGTCTTCAAGAAAATCCAATCAATACAATTATTCAAATTTATGCACCAACTACAAAAGCTAGTGAAGAAAAAAAAACTGAAGAATTCTACCAACGTCATCAGTATGATATTGATGAAATGTGCAATCAAGATGCATTCATGAGTACTGGCCATTTAAATTAAAAAAATAGAAGCAAAGAGGAAAGAAAAATCATTGGGAAATTTGGTCCCCATGAAAGAAATGAAGCTGAAGATCACATGAAGGAATTTTGCAAGACCAACGACTATTTATAGTGATTACCTTTTTACAACAGCACAAAATGTAATTATACACGTGGCTTCTCCAGATGGAATGCAGAGAAACCAAATAGACTACATCTGTGGAAAGAGACAATGGAGAAGCACAATATCAGCAGCTAAAACCAGGCCAGGGGCTGACTGTGGAACAGACCATCAATTGCTTCTATGTATGTTCAGGTTAAAGCTGAAGAAAATTAAAACAAGTCCACAAGAGCCAAAATATGACCTTGATCCTATCCCACCTGAATTTTGAGAATATCTCAAGAACATATTTGCTGTGTTGAATACTAATGACAGAAGGCTTGATGAGCTGCGGGGGGACATCAAGAACATCATTCATGAAGAAAGCAAAGGTCACTTAAAAAATAGGAACAAAAGAAAAGATCAAAGTGGATATCAGAGGGACTGAAATTTGCTCTTAATCACAGAGTAGCAAAGCCAAATGGAAGAAATGTAGTCAAAGAATTGAACAGAAAATATCAAAGGGCAGCTCAAGAAGACAGTCAGATATCATAATAAAATGTCTTTATAATAAAGACCTGGAATTAGAAAACCCAAAATGAAGAACACACTCAGCATACCTGAAACTGAAACAACTCAAGCAAAACTTCAAGCCCCAAGTTGCAATATTGAAATATTCTAGGGACCAAATAGTGAATGGTACAAGAAGCATCACAAGAAGATGGGAAGACCATACAGAGTCGCTGTACCAGGAGAATTGGTGGACATGATGCCATTTCCAGGCAGTAACATAGAGCAAGAACCAATGGTGCTGAACGGAGAAGTTCAAGCTACATTGAAAGCATTAGCCAAAACCATGGCGCCAAGAATTAATGGAAATCCAATTGAAATGCTTTAACAAGCTAATGAAGCATTGGAAGCACTTACTTCTCTATGCCAGGAAATTTGGAAGACTTGATCAATTTACTGGAAGAGACCCATAGGGCCCCCATCCAAAGAATGTGACACAACAGAATGCTCAGATAATAGAATAACATCATTATCATACCAAGTAATATTTTACAGAAGCTCCTCCAGAAACAGGTGCACCAGTAGATTGGCAGGGAACTGCCAGAGGGGCAAGAGAGATTCAGAAGAAGAATTCAGAAGGTATATCATTGCTGATGGCAGATGGATCGTGGCTCAAAACGGAGAACACCAGAAAGATGTTTACTTGTGTTTTATTGACTATGCCACTGCATTTGACTGTGAGCATCGTAAAAACAACAACAAAAACCCTATGAATTTCCTTGAGAACAAAGGGAATTCTGGACCACTTCATTCTCTCACATGGAACTTATACATGGATCAAGAGGTACTTTTGAAAATAGAACAATAGAATACGGTATGGCTTAAAATCTGTACCGTTTGCGTCAGAGTTGTATCCTCTCACCATATTGAGTCAACCTGTATGCTGAGCAAAGCATTGGAGAATCTAGCTTAAATGAAGAAGAACGCAGCATCAGGATCGGATTGGAGGGAGGTTTATTAACAACCTGCAATGCGCACATGACACAACCTTGCTGTCTGAGAGTGAGGATGGGAAATACTTGCTGATGGAGATCAGGGATTATAGCCTTCCGTATGGATGTTAACTCAAAGTAAAGGAGAGCAAAGTCCTCACAACTGGACAACTAGTCAAAACGTGGTAAACGGAGAAAAAGTTGAAGTTTTCGAGGATTATTTTCTTGCTTGAATCCACAATGTTCATGGAAGTAGCGACCCAAAGACGAGTTTGTGTGCTGTCAATCTACTGCACAAGATCCCTTTAAAGGATTGAAAAACAAGATGTTACTTTGAGGATTACAGTGCACCTGACCCAAGCCTTGGTGAAGTCAATGGCCTCCTATGCTTGTGAGAGTCAGACATCGGATAAGGAAGACTTGGTAAGAACGGATTTGTTTGAATTGTGGTGCTGAGGAAGAATATTGACATTGCCTTGGGTTGCTGAAAGGATGAAGACACCTGTCTTGGAAGAAGGATGACCAGAGTGCTCCCTGGAGTCAAGGGTGGTGAGACTTCACCTTACATATTTTGGACATGTTGTTAGGAGAGACCAGTCCCTGGAGAAGGACACCATGCTTCATCAAGTAGAGGAGCAGGCAAACAGATGAAGGCCCTTGATGAGATGGATCGGCACAATGGATGCACCAAGGGGCTCAAGCATGGGAACAGTTGTGAGGCTGGTGCAGGATTGGGTAGCATTTCCTTCTGTTGTGCATAGGATCACTATGAGTCTGTGGCATGTAACAACTATTATTGACAAAGAATTTGAGTAGGGAAGTGAGTGTCATAAGCAGACATATATTTTACAAAGAAGGTTATGCCTGACGTGCAGAGAACATCTTCGATAAGGACTGCTGGGAGAAAGTGTGGGATAAGGTTAAACTTCAGAGGCTGTTCTAGCAGTCCCGAAGATACAGGAAGGCAGCCTAGACTGAAGTGGGGCTGTCATCTGACAGAAAAAATGATATGATATGCCAGTGGATTATGTGGACAAAATGAGTCAAAGATCATTTATAATTTGGGCTATAATAATCGGGTGAATGATAGGGTCATTTACTAGGATAAGAAACACTGATGGAGGAATTTAATTGGAGCATGGATAATCAAAGGTTCTACGGAGAGTAGGCCAACTAATTAGTAACTGTTGCTAAAAATATCGATAGATTCCTTGACTACAGTGACAGTAGTGAATAGTTAATCTATAATATCTACATCAATAAACACAATAAATGGTCTGCTACTCACTATCTGGACACATTTTATTTAGTCACACATCCACATTTTAAGAGAGATATTATCAAGGATGCTCACTTCAGCATGGAGAAAGTGGCTACATGAAAATAATTTCAGGAACCTCCTGGTGATCCAGGAAGAGAAGAGATTTTGCTAGGAACGGTGAAGGCAACACATGGTAGTTGTCTTAAGTATTTTAAACAAAATTAACTTGAGTTTCTTTCCACCAGAAGGTACTTGGGTAGAAGTGGGCGAAAGACACCGGAAGGAGGACCTGCTGAAATAACTTTCTGGCACTTAGCTCTGTTGGTGTTGATGCAAGAGAAACTGGCCAAATACTCGCTGAGGAAGGTACCTACCTAAGAGACTAGGCTGGACTTGTTGATGTTGTTATTAGGTACCATCAAGTTCATTGTGGCTCATAGTGATGCTGTTAAAAAGGACTCGGTGGCAGTGACCAAATAAAACAGAAAGAAAAATGAAATCAAAAAGAGAGCAGACTATATTTAAAAATCAGAATAAATTCAAAATATTCAACTGAGAGATCCAATGACAACGTGTTACATTCCAGCCCACTGCAACTGCTAACAACCACTGTACAACGCATTCTCTTTGTCTGGGATTAAGGTTATTCATAGACCTAGACTATGGTCAGTGGGCATTCACTGAAGACTCAATCCAGTGAAAACCAGAAATCATTAGGGTTGGGGTTAGGGTTGGGGTTGGGGTTGGGGTTAGAAAACAAAACAAAACAAAAAAACAGAAACCTAAGTCAACTGTGATGTATAGCAACTCTATAGAACAGGGTAGAACTGCCCCTGTGGGTTTCCAAGATAGCAACTCTTTTTTAAAAAAATAGTTTTATTGGCATATACTTCATTTATCATACAACTAATCATTTAATCATATTAATATGTGTGCAATCACCAGCACATTCCATTTGAGAACATGTTCTTCTATTCATTGCTGTTAGCTCCCCGTTCCCTGCCCCCACCCTTCACTGTCATGCCCTTTTTCAGTTACTCTGTTTGTAGATCGACCTATCCTGGATTTTGTATCTAGAAAACCATGTAAAACGCAAACAGATAAACAAAACCAGTGACTCAATAAAACATAGAAAACCCTCAGTCAAAAAGAAAGCAGAAACTATTATAAACTGAAACAACTTTAAAATGGGTCAGAAGGGGAATCAAATGATAAAATATTGCATTTTTACCTAAGTGCATCTGACATTAGTGACTTTATATTGCTCTCCGTCTGGTAGCAAAGCTATTTGCGACCCTTAACTAACGTCAAAGGGTATTCACCGGGGACTTCAACCATGTGAGGACCCTGAAAATGGTTTTGGGTTTCCAAGGTCATGCATAGCCTTCTGACAATTCCCTCCTTCAGATTTGGATTTAATAATTCACAATCCTTATTTCACACGGGCTGGTGTGCTTCTTCCATGTGGACTTAATTGACCCCTCACTTAGATACCTGCTTGTTTTAAGACAAGCCGTTAGGACCCGAGATGCTATTCTTTCTGATAGATGGGCACCATCTGGTTTCTTCACTACACTTTGATGTAGCACCTGTATCTTCCATGATGTCTTCATGAAGGCGAGCACTGAGCAGGACCATGTCATAAGAACTAATTGTTCTTAAACTGAGGCTAGACTCAAGTACATAATTAAGTACATAGGTTTTCCATATCATAGTTCAACCTAAAACTTCCTGTAGTATGGGAGCTGTTTGTTTGCTTCTGGACTATCTGTGTTACCTTGCGTTTGATGTTTTAACTTTTGCTTCCTACATTATTTCAAACGTTATAATCACAGTACACCTAACTGAAACAGGAGGTTGGGCTATGAGGCAAGAAATTTGGAGTCTAACCATGAAGCTGTATCCCCTTTAATAAATCCTGTAATGACCTTTGGCTTTGCTCTCCTCATCAACCTAATGACAACTTGGGCAGTATTCCCACATTTCCACTTTCTGTAAGTTGAAAAGCAATGCCATTGTGAGGAAGGTTTAGCAATCATGAAATGTCCATCTTCAGGCAGTAACAACATTCTATTGTTCTTCATAATCTTCTCAGTGGTTCGTCCCTCAGAAGTGAAAAGCTTAATTCTTCTTTGTGGTCTGCTCTCGGCCTTGGAACTCGACTGAAACCTTTTCTCCTTGGGTGATCTGCTAGTGTTTAAAGTCCCTTCTAGCCACACAGCGACAGGCCAGCCGCCACAGCATGACAAGCTGGCATCTAAGTGGCAGCTCGCTCTATAAAAATAAACGTTTTCTAGGTAAGAAACATTTTACTCTGTTTTAAAATCCCCAATCAGGTGTATTAGTAGTGGTAGAAAAGCAATATTTAGCAATTCAATCCTGTTTTCAACTAGGTGAGCGTTCAAATGCAGTCATTGAAACTATTTAAAGAGTTGTTAGATTTATTGTTATTTCATTTTGTGTGTGTGTGCAGAAGTGATGGTGAGAAATCTGTTCATGCCATATAAACCAGGATGTGTTTTTAAATATTAATAGTGAACTAAAAGCCAAAGACAGCCCCAAACCCTAATAGGTTACTAGGTAAACCCTCTGCCTCCTAAAAAGGACCAGATGGTGGGAATTGCTGGAGAAAAGAGAGGACAGACTTCCAGTTAAAGAATGACCTTGACCAAGTTTCCTGAGCTCTCTGAGCCCATGTTCCTTCTTGTACAACACAGAAATGCCCCTTTGTACTTCAAAAGGTTGGTGTAGGATTTTTCATATAAGCACTTACCATAGCACCTGGACCTTACTATTATTTTACCACTGTAATTATTCACAGATATTAAATCATTTCTATAAGGTGGCTTCAAAATTTTCATAGAAAAGTGTAATTAATGGAATTTTTCCAATAACTTCATGACCACCTCCCCCACTGCCCCCCGCCCCGTACATGCTTATCGCTTTGGCTTTTGGTTTTGTGAATCTATAGGAAGAAGCACTGGAAGGTCTTTCCAGGGCCTTCACTTGAAAGTAAGCCTCCCTGATGGACCATCGACAAAAGGAGAGAGAAGGGTGACCTTTAGGATACTTCTAGTTCTCACAGCTAAAGTTCCTATAAGATTTACCACCATGGAGGAGATTCTAAAACTAATGTGCTAACCGTAGGTCCAGTCAATCGAAGGATTATAAATAATGAAATCCCAAACCAGAGGAGGGTATTGTATTAGAATTTCAATTCTGAGCAGAAAGCTATGTAACGACTGTGGGAAACTTTCATTGCATTTTTTTCATGAACTCTTTTACAGTCCCTTCCTAGTCTGTTTATATAACACACTCATGTAAACCTGTCTTGGGTCCAGTTGTCAGAGAAGCAGATGGCAAGACAGAAGTAAAAGTGGGAGGATTTTATTAGAGGAAATGTCCATGTGAAAGAAAATAAGGAGGAAATCAGACAGGCTCCATTATTTTAAATTAATAGTTATTTTAAGTTACATAAAGTTAATAAAGATAGAGAGAGAAGGTTGTAGACTCCATTATAGTCTAGCACTGGTACATAGAAGTCAAAGGCAAGGGCATGAGACAGGTCAGCCAAGAAAGGACTTCTGTATCTGCTAAGAATGAGTATGTCTCTTTGTATCTCAGCCACATGTCTTACAGGTTGGGGGCACTGTAGGGGTACAGGGTCCCCAACACCTGAATGGGTCTATAGGAGTGACTTTGCGATTGTGGAAAATAATATAGACAGACAGACAGACAGACAAAGTGGGGCACAGGGGCTCTTTGTCCCTAGGTCAGGACCAAAAGAGGAAATGTATTTTCCAATAGGCCTATGTAATGGGGCTTACAGATCTTTTCAAAAGGCATACATGTCATACAGCAAACATATTACATAGTCAATGTATAATATCATAAGCAAGTAACATAATAAGCAGGCAATGAGGTGAATCATCATCTTGACCTAGTGCTAGTTGACCTCAAATGCCCCTGAACTCTCCCCAGGGGAGAAATCTGTGATCAGTATCAGCAGGAGATGTCAAAACAGAGTGTGCTACCTTTTATGGTGGAACAAGGTCTGGAACCTGATTGCTCTTATCTACAGATAACCTTAAGCCAGAGTGAAGTAGCAGACACAGGGATGATCCATCTTTTATGGTAGCACCTTGATGGAGGGCTATTGGGATCAGTCGGGGTGGGGTGGGGTGGGGGTACATTTTCAGCCTGCAGAAGGTGTATTTGAAACATTTCTATTTCAGAACAGTGGAGATCTTTCTCAATATAGGGTTAGTTTTTCCATGCGAGTGTAGAAACAAGGCCACCGACCCTCTGCAACATGCTCAGTTTACCACAGAGCACCCCATTTGACTCATAGTGACCGTGTACGAGTGAGTAGAACAGCCATGTTTTCAAAATCTGTGAGTCTTTAGGGAGGGACACAGATGCCCATAGCTGTCTCTTGAGATGGTTCAAAGAGAGCTTTTGCTTAGCAGCCTAATGCTTAGCCACAGGGCACCGATTTCAAAGTGCTAAATTGGGGGCTCTGGGCCCACGATGCTCCTCAGTAATAGCTCCCAGGAGGTATGTTTTCATTGCTGCCATGATACCACATGAGACAGCCGAGGCGGTTGCCACTTAGAGGGAGCTTATGTGCAACCGAACACAGAGGATAAGTAACAGCGGAGAAAGGCCATTTGTGGGCAAAGAACATCCATGTTTTGTTTATCACATTATCAAGATCATTATTTTTATGAGAATACTCACTGCCGAGGAAGATGAATAAGAATGAACTGCTATTAATGTAAATTGGTACAACCATTCTGGAACACAATTGGGTAAAATATACAGCTTTTAAAGCACCCAGCTAGCTTTTCAACTAGTAATTCTAACTTTAGGGATCTACACCATGCAAAAGTCAGAAATGTACACAGAAACATATGCACAAAGGTGATCCTTACAATACCTAGAGAGTCAGTTTTAAAAAGACACATAAAGCAGATGCAGCCTAAAAAAAGGAGAAAAAAAGATTTGATCACAAAGGGAAAAAAATCAAAATTGATGCATTTACTTCATGGGATAAGATCACGCTAACACAAATAATGACATAGTGCTGACACCCTGTGCTACTAATCAAAAGGTCAGCAGCTCAAAACCACCTGCCACTCCGTGGAAGAAAGATGAGGCCGTCTACTTTTGTACACAGTGAATAGTCTCAGAAACCACGCAGGGGGGTGACCCCTGTCCTAGAGAGTTGCTACCAGTGGGGATTGATGCAGTAGCTATGAGTTTGGCTTGGTTTGGGATGATGTTGTAAGAAAGAGTCCCTAATAAAATGTAAAAAAAGAAAAGGGAAAAAAAAGAAAGAAAGAAAAGAAAATGATTAGGGCAAAGAATGTACAGATGTGCTTTATACAATTGATGTATGTATATGTATGGACTGTGATAAGAGTTGTATGAGCCCCTAATAAAACGTTTAAAAAAAAAAAGAAAATACAATTCAATGGTAAGTTCACAAAGATGACAGATAGTCATATGTAATTGGAACTCAGCTATGAAAATTACACTTACTGAGGTTAAAAACTGGAAGGACACATGTCAGCATTCTATCCATGATTATTTCTGAGGTGCAGCGACATTATGGACGATGACTACTTTCAGCTTTGGTCTTTGCTGTATTTTTCCAAATGACTATTTATTTATTTACTTTTAATTTGGGATCCCATTTTTTTCAACAGTTGTATTGGCACATAATTTACATATTATACCATTGAATGGTTCAATCGGTTCAATCATTTCAAGGGGAATTGTGCAATCACAGCCATATGGATCTTAGAGCACCCCTCCCCCTCATGGTTAATCGCCTTTAAAATGGGTGGGCACTCAAGATCATTTCCACTGCTCCTTGCCCCTTCCAGCCTTCGTTATTTACTCCCCCAAATCTCCTGTCCCTCCTATAGCCCATCCCCCACCCGTTCTCCCGCTAACACTCTTTATCTTTATGTAAATTATTGTTATACATCCACTCCTCCTGTTTCTCTAGGAAAACCCAGAGAAAGCAATGAAAAATACACCCCCCTAAGGTGGTAAGGATAAGATCATATTAGTATAAAGACAAATATACAAACAATGCATCTGTGGGAGAAGACCCCCATCAACATTCAAGAAGCCAGGGAAGAAATTTCTGTCATGGAACAACTAAGAGATGCTTGCACCCAATACAGATTCAGGCTGTGTCTATAGGGAGGTCATGTCTATAGAGAGGTCAACTGGCCAAGTACAGAGTTCCATGGACCATAATCAAGATTACAATGGTCTCTGCCTGGTATTAGGGCTGTCTGGAACTCTTGCCTTTGGCTACTGCCAATCTGCCAGCAGCAAAGTCTGACTATACACTGCAGATAAGAGAGATAAGAAGGAAATGACATCAAGAAGCCCAGGAAGTAAAAGTATGCTTGGAGACTGATTATGGAAGCATTTGTACAAGTATGTCTGATATGATTGAACTATTGAATGATATGATCTCTGTATCAATTCCCAAGTTACCGCAAATATCCAGGAATTAGTTCTGGGATCTCACTATCTCCTAGTCCCAACTTAAGCACAATCAGTTCTTCCATCATGGTCCTGCGTGGAAAGAAAGGGGAAATTCCCCATCCCGTGACCAGTAGACTGGTGAACAAGTCTTAAGCCTTTGTTCTGTGATGGTGTTTCCTAGCACACCACATTCAAAGGCCTCCCTCCCAACCACATGACTTGTACGGTTTCCTACCGCATCCCTTCAGCCCATTCCAGTTGGTCAAGGCTTCTTTAAGTTCTCCCCCTCCCTGGGGTATCATTTCACTGTCTGAGGGGATTGGACAATAGTGCCTTAGTCTGTCCCATCAACTTCATCCCTGGTAAGGCAGTTGGTACATTTTAGAATTGGGTGGAGGTGGTGGGTGACTTTCTTAATGCCTGTCCTGAATTTGTTTGCGTTCTGTTTTGTGTAACTCCATCCTTTGTTCTGTCCTCTGCGTCAGATGGAAAGCAATCATCCTGCCTGAAATGTATCTATAGCCAAGGCTCCATGTAAATTACAGAGAGAGATGACAAATTTCATGGCCTGGCTATGGTAAAAATGGCAAATTTCACAGTTTGTCATGGATTAATAGAAAGGGAAAACAAACACAAATGAAGTCATCCCAATTGTTAGAAATCATTCCAGAGTGACTGTTTGATGAATTTAAACAATGGGATGGAATACAGACCATTCAACACACAACCCACGGTTTTCAATTTAATAAAGGATCTTGCCATTTTCTCCTCTGAGATCCACATGCTGAAGGTGGAAAACAAACACACGTGCGTTTCAGCCTGAGCCCACGGGAATGGACAGGTTTCAAATTCCAAAAAGTCCGAGCGCACCCTCCTTCACAGAAGAAAAGAAAGCATCCATGAAATGTTTTCATGATGAACCACGGACCGCAGATTTCCAGGGTCATCGGTGACATGATAGATGAGGAGATTTAGCTGCATGTTTGGAAATGTTACACAGCTCAGCCGATCCACCTGGAAAATGTCTTTAAAACATTAGGAAACTGAGCCCATCTTCAGAGTTCCTTCTCTTTAGTTCTAGTTTCAACTTGATTCCTTTTCTTTGCTTGTTCTCAGTTACTGCTGCAACCTGGTGGAAAAGAATGTGTTGACCAGGGCTCCGTTCATCATGGGATTCTAGTGGGGTCTTCGGAACGAATTGGGTAATCCATCATCCACTCCTTAACCTTGGGGTCTGCAGCCACAGCTTTAGTCCTGCCACCCGTGCAACTTTGGGGACTGTTTCTCCACATTGTGTGAAATCCCGCCAAAGAAGTCCACATTGTTCTAGAGGCTGAGCCAGGTTTCTACACCATGCCTCATGTCTATGCCTTTATTTTTCTGATCTATGTAGCGTGTGTGTGTGTGTGTGTGTGTGTGTGTGTTTAATGTAGCACTCACGTTCAGAATTTGAAGAAGCAGAATCTAAGATTATAGCTGAATTAATTGCAAATAGCCAAAAGATTCACTAGGATTGATCTTTTCACAGTCCCTGGTCATTGTCAAGCCAATCAAATGGGCCATAGATAATTAATCTGAGTAATCTTTTAATCACTTTGAATTCTTCCAAAACAATAAAGGCCAAGGATGGTAATGTAGATGAATTAAAGGCCAACATATGTAGATGAATAGATTATAGATGCAGGAAAATTAAATAAATGGTGATATTAAATGCCTCCAAGTTCTAAAAAGGTAGAGCAATTGCCCAAAACCTTTAGGTGAAATAAGCACAGAGCATTTGTAGTGGGCGATATGTGACAAGGGCTGTTCAGATCTCCTAATGAGGAAGGCCATCAATCTTTATTATTGCATCTTCATAGACTACAATATGAGAAGCAAATACATTGGGTTTAGGTCATTTTTGAAAATCACAATTCTCTCATCTGGAAACTAATTATAAAGCTGCTGCCCCCAGACATCCCCTGCCTTTGAGGTCATGTTCACTCATAGCAACGCTCCAGAGGGGCCGAAGCCGTAAATCATTATGGGACCATCTTTCACCCAAGGAGCGGCTGGCAGGTAGCAGTCTAATGCTTAACCGGCAGCACCACCAGGGCTCCTTTAAAATAGCAAAGGGCAGTCAAACACTGATGGCTTCCTTGTCTCGGGGAATTCTGAAGTACATATGAAAATGAGTTTTGCTTCACCTTCAATCACTTCAGAGTTTGTTAAAATGGTCCATCACACTCTTTCCCCCCCCACACACACACACCACCGTGTAATGTTGCTGTTTATGTCTGACCTGCACAACTAGATTGTAAGTTCCTTTAGGGCAGGGTCTATGTCTTCTTTAAATCGATCTTGGAGCACTAGACTACTCCAGAGCCACAGGCCCCGCTTGGCTTGAGAAATCCTCTGAAGGCCAACAGCTGCATAGCTTGCCAATGTGTAACTGCAGTCGTTCCCAACAGGTCTTCCTAAATCATTGCTAAGGACTCAAGCCTCCAGGCTCGCTAGCAGTCCCCCACTTAGTATGCTCAGCACTGATCCAGCAAACAGTTTCATATGCAAATATGGTCGCTCAGCTTTCTGAGCGTAGAAGCACTGCGTGAAGACAAAGCTTCTGCAACATCTGGTGGCTCATCAAGTTCCAAATCTCGCCATCAGTAAAGAGGGAGCTGAACTCAGAGTGGGGAGATAAAGGCAATCGTCTCTGGCGGAGCCCCAGTGCCATATTGCTCATAGAATATGAAGAGCACAGTCATTACCTCTGACTAAGTTTGTGGCAAATTCTATAGGGTTCTGCCCACAAGAGGCAGTGCTTAAAGTGGAGCCTGTTTGAAGGCCAGCAACTTTTGTGCATCGGGGGACTCTTGGCAAAGGGCGCAGCCAAGATTGTCAACCCCTCACCCCCCTTCTACTTTTCCCCATTGCCTGTCTTTTCTCAACACATCACTTCAGTCTTCATTCCCTGCAGAGAAGACTCTTCCATTTCCCAGGGGATTCACCATTACTACTCCAGAGGAAGGAGCTCTGATCCAAAATTAAGGAACCAAGCCACTGCCAGAGAATCAGGCCCCATTCAAACCGATCCGCCAGGACCGCATGGAATTTCCTGCCAGGCTTTTCAAGGCTGTCCCTTCTTATGAAAGCGGCCTGTCTGACTCATCTCTTTCCCTTGGAGAGGCCCGTGTGTCAACACATATTCCTTCAAAACAGGGAAAGAACTCAGCAATTGAGAGAAGGATAAAAAGTGCATGTGCTACTAACTCTACTGTCCACATATGTACTAAGGACAATAATGGAAATTAAATAACAGAGCATCATGCAATGTTCTGATCAGAGTGAAAGTGATATTGATGGAAATTGGGGGGGGGTCTTCTTTCATTCAACATAACAGTTTCCAATTTTTAAAAATCTGTAGATCATTTGTTTCAAGTGCTTGCTTCTTCACCCATGCCCCCTAAATCGCATTGTTAGACCGCATGCTGGCAGGTAAAGAAAGAGCTGCCGCTTGCAACGCTGTCACAAAGTAGCCCTAGTCTCTTTCAAAACTCCCTGGGAGCCTCATGACAGAGACACTTTCTATTGTGCTTGAATAAAGAAAAGGGGGAGAAAAATAAGTAATCATGGAATATTGAGGGGGAAAAATTCTCAGAGAGTAATTGTATTCTTTCATATTTTCTTTTAGGATAAAGTCAAGGATTTTATCACCAAGTTTAGATAAAATGTGAGCATTCGAGAACTTCTGAGAAGCACCAGTGTCCCAGCCCCAGAGGATACTATGTGCATGTTATTACAAAGACATAGAACAGAATTCCATTTCATGCATCCATAGATCTTCATCATTTGAGCGAGTCCTCAATTATTAGAGGTTCTGTAGATGAAAGAAAATGTAATTCTGTTAAGTATCACCTGATAACGGGGAAATATATAGGAGCTGATACATATATATTACCTAGCTGTTGTATTTATTATATTTTCCCTCAATTAGCTTTTCTCTTAATGTTAAAATGTGATCATAGGTAATGGAATTTAATTAACTTTTATGGATCTATTACAACAAATAATGTAACCTATTTTTAACACATTTCTGAGAACAGAAGCATTTTTTCTTTCCCTGTGATAGCAATTATCCATAACTAAAACAACTCATTTCTTTAAAACTATTTCTCCCTCCTGAAGCGTTCAATTCGTATTCTGTTTGTCTCTGTCTCCTGTGCTAGTTTTTTGCCTATTATTTCTTGTCTCCGCCATGTTCTGTTCAACCTTATGCTGAATCGTTGGGACTGGAAGTCTACAAACTACATTTCCCAACCACCCTTGTCAACAGGCTATTTGTGTTGCTCTATCCGTTGGTGTGGGAGTACGACACAGCTTCCTACTCCGGTAAAGAGTTACAATCTTGGAAACCTACAAGGACAATTCTGTCTTGTCCAACCGGGTCGCTGTGAGTTGGTGTCAACTCAATGGCAGTAAGTGAGTTATCCGTTGGAACTATTAGAAAGTTAGAAGGAGAGAAAGAAGCATATTTTTCTCCGCATCTGATTTCAACAGCAGAACAGTTGTTAAGTGTCTCTGGCAGTTTCATGGTGACAGCAGATGCAAGAGAACTTCAGTGGGTAGAGCACCAACCAAGAGGGAAGCTGGGGTCACAGTGTGGCAGTCCCTTGTTGGCAGCTTCCAGGCTCAAGTCCAAGATCACCAGAGTTATCTTTCACCTGTAGTCCAGGTTCAAAATCTTGAGGTAATTCCTGTCCATTCTCTCTCTAGGCCATAGCCTTAAATCCCTACTTTCTTCTTAATGTACCTCACATACGTGCTTTGTTTTCCATTCTCATTTGCCTACTCTGATCTTGTCTCCAAATATTTCATAGACCCCTAAAAAATTCTCCCAGATATTGATATCTAGATAGAACTGATTGAAGCTCAGTTATTCCACTTGCATTTTGGTCTTGGACAAGCCAATTTAACTTCTGTGTGACTCAATTTTCTCATCAGAGAAAATAGAAATTGCAAGTAGGTATTGAATAGCTATAATGTATGTGGACCATTGCTAAGTACTCTGCATGCATGCTCTATTTCAATATTTACCGCAATCCAATGAAGCGCATATTATTTCCATTGGTTTTTGTATGGTAAACAAAAGTGAGACTGAAAGAGTTACATGATTTACTTAAGGTCTCACTGCTAGTAGACGGAGATGAGATTTTGAAAGGATGTGTCTCTTCAATGTAACAGATTTCTCTTTATATATGGCCTTTCTGGCCCTGGGTTGGTAGTTCTGCTAACATAATGTGCTAGACCACAATCTTGCAAAGGGTTTGCTAACATAATGTGCTAGACCACAATCTTGCAAAGGGTTTGTTTTTAATGCACAGAGTGCATTAAACCCCATGGGGGTTGGTCGTAGGTGACTATGAAAATTAGGTGACTCTGTCTACAGGAAACACTGGTCATTTTATCATGTGGGCGGGAGCAATAGACTTAAAAAAGTGCCAATCTCACAGAAGTTTAAGAGAAGGTCACTATTATCAAGAAGAGTTTGAACTGGAAGACATGGTTTTAAATGAGCACCCAGGTGTCCCACACTGAGAAACACTTCGATTCAGATACACTGAGAACTGTAACACTGACGACAGTGCACACTGGAATGAGACTGTGAGGGACAGCTGAGAGATGGCAGAGTCCAGTAGGAATAGGCTAGTGTGAAGGGTCTGACTATGACTCACACCGAGAGAGCCGAGAGCTGTCTGGGTTGGAAGCCATCCAGATTGATGAGCTGTCTCTTGTCTCCGGGATTGTATCCTGATGCTCCCC
Organism: Tenrec ecaudatus; assembly: GCF_050624435.1. Taxonomy (NCBI): domain Eukaryota; kingdom Metazoa; phylum Chordata; class Mammalia; order Afrosoricida; family Tenrecidae; genus Tenrec; species Tenrec ecaudatus. Next base: position 14,451,667 of record NC_134546.1, read on the forward strand.
AGTTTATCCTTATCCTGAGTTGTAGCCTGTTACTTCCCTAATGAAGTACATAAGCACAGGAATGGTCTGTATGTTCGATGAGGCCATTGAATTCGCAAACCCATCAGAGAAGCTAAGAATTTTTTAAGGAGGATGGCTGGTGCCAGATTAATCAAAAGGATGGAGAGTGGAAGTTTGGCTGATCTCCACCTTACAGGAATTGACTTGATGTTGACAGTGAGTCTCAGCCCTCCTCATGAATATAGATCCAACCTGATGCTAGGTCATTCCAGTCTCTGACTCTTTACTTCCCTCAGGACCCAACCTGAATTTGCTGGAGGCTCAGGTATTTCTCGCTTGTTCCAAACAGAAATTTCTTCACTGCCTTTTAAAATATTGATGGGAGTCTTTTCTTCTTCCTCTCTATTTGCATTTTTATCTTTATATTATTATTTATTTTACTTGCCGTTTTGTTTTTGCATTTTCTTGTTTTTGTTGGGCTTCCCTCTTTGTGAGGCACAGAAGGAGTAAATGCATAGGACAACAATTGTTTCTTGGGGATGTGGTGGGAGGTTTGGGGGAGCAAGCGATGAATGTGGGAGGGAGCAAGAGAACTGAAGGTGATGATGTGTATACAACTTTTCTTAAAGGTGATTTAACCATGACGTGTGCATATGTGGTTACTGTATCAAAGAAAGTACCCAAACCCCAAAATAAACAAACTTGACCAACGGTTACCATGGGTGCAGGAGAAAGAGTTGCTGCTTCGGGGCATTGAGTTTACATTAATGATAGTAGAATACTTTGGGAAAAGTTATCAATAGTGGTTGTACAACATAAAGAGTATAATTAATGACTGAATTATACCTGTAGAAGTTGTCGAACTGGAGGATGTTTTATTGTGTATATTTTTGCCACAATTAGAAAAAATTATGTACATGAATAGCAGTAAGCATAAGGAAGAAGGAAATTTTCTGGAATTAAATATGTGAGAATTGTACATCTCTCTTCTTAATATGGTTGAATTATTGAATTTTATGGCATGTGGATGAAGTGATCATAAAACTGTTCATAAAAGACTATGTTTGTAAGTTTATTTGAAGGAAGATCACAATATATATGTATGTATATATATATATTTTTAACATTTTATTAGGGGCTCATACAACTCTTATCACAATCAAAATAAATGTTTTAAGATTACTGCGATGATTAAATGACATGCAAAGCACTTAAGTCCAATACATAATAAGCATCCAATGAATGGTATACATATATCAATATACATTATATATTTGATATATATATCAGAAAATACTACAATTTTTTTATATCTTACATACCATCACTTTTGCGTATCAATGGCTCAATATATTCACTTTGGCATCTTAACTTAAAAGACTGAATAGTTACCCTCCCAGGAACATACATTCAAGTAAATGAATAAAATAGATTGCCTTTGATCATTTTATAGACAGACTCACACTGCCATTTAATACACCCTATATTCCCTTATGCATGAATTTATTGCCTAATTCATCCCTAATTTTTTTCTTTTTATAGACACAATCACTGAATATTTAACAAAGCTTAAACTTGAGTATTTTCTGTAGTATTTGATAGTAGAAAGATAGTCAAAAGAAATGGAATGGAAAACAACTATCAGGAAGCAGAAGATGACCCCGGGAGGTTAAGCAGCTGCTCAGTTGCAAAGGGTATAATGTCCTCAAATATCTCATCCAATCCTTGGGTCAAAGAGCATATCCAGCTACGTCCGGTTTCTGAGCATACTCAGTGTGGCTTTTCAGGCTTTGTTCTCTCCTGCATTTCTGGCATCAGCACAGTCTTCTTCGATAAGGAGTGTGTTCATTTGTAAAGATGCATGCTTCCCCCTTTGCTAACATCAGTGGCAAAATAGAAGTGGGATTCGATCCTCAGGAGTGGGCAAGCATTAGGTGATCTGGTGACTCTGATCCTGAACCCCTTGCTAAACTTTGGGAGTCTTGGTTCTCTCATTTTTACAACGAGAATGGGATAGGGTGCAGAAATTTCATGACTCTCATTAAGAAAGACTTTTACTCTGACTCACTACCACGGATTCAAGCACACTCTAATTCTGCACTTAGATACATCCCCAAATGCTGCTTCTGGGAATCCAGAACTTCTACAGAACGTTCAGTCAATGAACTATTCTTGGAGCAACTTCTGTATGTTGGGTAATTGCTTAGCATTTTAGAGGAACTAGGATTCAACAACAACCCCCATAGACCATGCATTATAGCTGGTGAAGCAAGACACATACGCACGCAAAGGTGAGTTAAAGGCAAAGATGAACATGAATCAATACTCATGTGCTAAGTAGACCAATGATGGAGAGGAGTTGCCACCAAAGGAAAGAGTGTGAACTGTTTGTTGGATAGTTCAAAGGCAAGTTTGACCAAAATAGAAAGTGGGTCAGAAGAACAGAAACATAGGCTCGCAGAGAGTTTGACCAAATAATGAAAAGCGCTGAATGCCAGTATATGTAACTTTGATGGTGTCTACTATGCCTGGGGGGTGGGGAGGTGGGGGCGGCGGAGACCATGGTTAAGTTTTGAATGAGAAAACTTTAATGTCCAAAGATCCTGAAGGATTTCGACATTGTATGACTTATACAAATATACAGATATTTCAAAGATCGGAATAAATGATGAGCTCTCCCTGCTTGGTTTTTATCTCCTTTGAATAGGCTGAGTTAGACAGGTTCTCAGAACCCACACGCTGTATTTCAAACACACCAGCCGCCCTTGCAGGCACTCTTTAAAGTGACGTTTTGCTTCAATTAAGATACTTTCAACTTCATGTGAATAAAGATCAAAACTAGTAGCTAGTGGCAAAGAAAAGTCATCAAAGAATGATGGTCTCTAGAGCTTTCTCTCCTCCCCCCTCATTTATTTAACTAACTGGAATGGTACACGGGGTTGTTGAGCACTCGCCAACCTCCCACACCTCCATCCATATGTTGCCCATCCATTCCTACAGTCAAGTTAAAACGCTCTTCGTCCTATGGAAATAGCTGATGATATTGTAGGAGATGAACACCCCGACTGCTTGAGTGCCTGATGGACCTTTCTTTCACTGGTAAGACTTAAAAGAAGCAAATAAAAACGTCTAGCATTCTCCATCAACAGGGTTGGAGAACGAAGAAACCTCTATCTATTAGCATGAAATGATGCTGTTTTCGCTACCGAATTAACTCCAATCATTTTCAAGAAAGAACATTTCAATACATTTTTCTGACAGGTAGGAAATTAACTACATACCAGAAGCTATTGGATTCAACTTTAACAGTATCAATAAACATTTCTGATTAAATTATGGAATTGATTTTATAATTTTGACCATTATGTTTTTACATCAATATCATCATATGACAGTAAATGTAGTTACTGCTTCCTTATTGATCCCAGACATGGCACTCTGAAGCACTCATTTGACTATATTACAAAATCAAACTTGATTTCCTGCGCTACTACAGTAACTTCAGGTCATAATCTAGTCTGAAGAATCAAAATAGATGAATTATTCAGTTATTAAAAGATATATTTTTCCTTGGAGGGAATGGAACACTTTGGGCAAGCCATCTTAATGGTTGTGTTATAGGATATTTTTCCATGTGGGTCTCACATCAATATAGCATCACCTCCCACTTTTGTGTTATCAATCTTGTTTCGGGTGAATAATATAAACACCACTTGAAGTGAAAAAGATGTTTATCCTTCCTACTCAAGAATTCAACAGAAATGCAATGTTCCTGGCTTATAAAGCCCATGTCTTGGGTTCAACAACCCCGCTCATCAAAATAAGATGAAGGTATTCAACTATTGCATTTCTCAGTGTCTTATGACTTGTGTGTCTTTCAGTAGATAAAAATAATTATGTGTCTTTCTGCAGATTAAAAAAATTAAGAAAATAAAAAGGAAAAGCATTGTGTGTATCTGGTAGAGCCAAGGCAAAGCTGTGATTTCTCCCCCAGGAGGCCAGCAGCCTTGGCTGGGTCCATGTGGGCATTTCCTGTTTGCCAAGTCTTTCCCACAATATCACTGGTTTTCACCTTACAGAATGTAGGAAAGTGGGGATACTGCCCAAGGTGTCTGGTCTCCTGCCTCATTAGGTTGATGAGGAGAGCAAAGCCTAGGGTCATTGAAGGATTTATTAAAGCAGATACTGCTGATGGTCCCAGGATTCGACTCCACATTTCTTGCCTCATATCCCACCTTCATGTTTTTTTGTTTAGGTGCACTCTGATTATAATGTTTGAAATAACTTATGAAGCAAAAATGAAAACATCAAACACAAGGTAAATCAGATACCTAAGGGGCAAACAGACACCTCCATACTACAAGAGATTTCAGGCTGAACGATGATATGGAAATCCCATGTAAGGAATAAGATTACGAGAAAGAAAAGAGGTGTCTTTTATGCATTTCACAAGGTGTAAACTCACGGTGGCTCCAGATGTCAAGAGATAAATACACCTTTTCTAAGAGTATCTGTAGGTTTCAGCCACAGATATGAGTTTAGAGGGTCAGGTAATACCCACTCCCTCTTTAATTTTCTTTATTTTTGCATTAGTGTTTATGAAAAATAGCTTCCTTGAAAGGGTTTCTGCTATAAGGCCAATATTTAAAACCAATGGGAATAAAAACATTAAATAATAGTTTCCCAGAACCTTGGAGTTGGAAGCAACTACAGAGTGTTTGGCTTCTGCAGAGCACACTTTATACACCATTACAGAAGTTGCCAAAGACACGTTTTATCTGAGACAGGCCATTTCTTTTATGAATAATTTTGAGCCTTAGAAGTTTTGCCTTATAAAGCACTAAAATGCATTTACAGATTGATTTAATGCCTCCAGAAAATAAAAACAGGTTTATTAAAATTGTCACTTTAAGTGAATCTAGCCCAAGATATTAGACTCTTATTTTATTATAAGCATATCTTCCTGGTTTGGTTTGTGCAAAATAAGCAGTTCTCTGAAATAAAAGATATTTCTGCAAAGCTTAGAAGAGAAGAAGAAGAAAAAAAAACCCAAACATAAATCAAGTATTTTGATTTTACTGACATAAGATAAAACAGAAAAAATAGTTCTATAGAAGAGGAGATTTTGAAATGGCATGGTGGTATCAGTGTGAGGCAATACTTGTGTGACGAATTATAGATTCAGCTCCAATTAGACTGGAATAAATAGATTCAGAAGAAATCATTCCATTACCAAACTTCATTTAGTGACAATACATGGGTACCAGATACTAGGATCTCAAGAAAGAAATATTAACTTAGTAATCTCTCTGACCATCACTGTGATGCAGTGTCCGTTGCTCTACACAACACCTAGAAAAAACCATAAACTTAATCCCTCCTCTCCAGATCTCAGAAACCAGAGGGAGAAATATAATCTGTAAACATTCAAGTAAAAATGCAGCAATGAATAAACCCAAAATCAGAGAGCCTTAACCGAATGGATACCCCATGGTCAAAAAGTGAAACCTGGTTTCCAACAGGAGTTTCTTCCTCTTGAATAATTGAAACTGGCTGTGGACTAACCAATTCTGTTCCAATCAAATTCATTCTCCACATTGATACTTAATGGTATTTCTGAAATGCTAAGCTAATTATGATATTCCTCTGATTAAAGCAGATACACCTTGGCATGATATACTTAGTGGATTCTGACTCATAGTATCCCCATGAGTGTCAGAGTAGTACCGCGCTCCTCACAGGGACCTCTAGGTGCACTTGACATTTCAGTTAATAACCAAGCCATTAGGGTTGTATCCTCTCACCATACTTGTTCAAACTATATGCTGAGCAAAGTGTCAGAGAAGCTAGGTTACATGAAGAAGATTGCGGCATCAGGAAAAAAGAAGACTTATTAACAACTGGTGGTACGCAGATGACATAACTTTGCTCCCTAAAAGTGAGGACTATAGACTTCAGTATGGATTACAACTCAATGTAAGAAAAATCCAAATCATGACTGGACCAATAGGTAACATCATGATAAATGGATGAACGGTTGAAGTTGTCAAGGGTTTTTTTCTTGCTTAGATCCATAAGCAATTCTCATGGAAGCAACATTCAAAAGCTCAAACACCATATTGTATTAGGTAAATCTGTTGTACAGGCTTATTTAGAGTATGGAGGAGCAAGACATTTACCTTGAGGACTAAGGTGTGTCAGAATGTGAAAGTTGAACATTGAATAAAGAAGACCATGGAAGAATGGATGCAGTTGAATTGTGATGCTGGAGAAGATTGAAAGTCCCATGGACTGCTAAAAGGACAAACTGATTTATATTGAAAGAAGTCAGGCCAGAGTGCTCCTTTGAGGCAAGGAGCATGTGTTAGACAGGATTCTCTAGAGAGATAAAACCAGATTGCTGATAATTTTAGATTGATATATATTTATAAAGATAGATATATAACACAAGAAATGAACAGTTAAATTATAAACAAAGAGATATATAATACAAGAAATGAACAGTTAAATTATAAAGCAGTACAAATGGCTCAGTGCGACTCACTCCCGTGAGAGAGTTGTGAGACACTGGCAGTCCTTCAAGTCTTGAGGGCCATCAGGTAGTCCTCTGGAGAGAGAGTTAGGCTATTCCAGCACAGGCAGCAAACAGCAAGGCAGGTCACCAGCTGTCAGCCAGGTCACCAATTGTCAGTCCTCAGCTCCGGAGATATAAATTTCACCCGTGTGGTCTTAAAGGAACCTCAACTTTCAGCAACACAGTCCACAGGCTAGGCATCCTACAGGTTGTGTACCCTTTAAATTGAGGCACAGAACAAGCAAGGCAGCCGCACACTGGTCCGATGATTAAAGAGCGAGAGACAAGAAAGGTGAGGCTCACCGAGCCATTTATCTCTCCTCCCTTCAATTAATCCCACTTGTGTTTATCGGCCAGGCTGGCATAATAAACTGTTTCAGAGGACAAGCCTTCATCTTACATACGCTGGACATATTGTCAGGAGGGACTGGCCCCTGGAGAAGGACATCATGTCAAAGTGGAAGGGCAGTGCAATAGGAAGACTTTCTATAAGATGGACAGACACAGTGGCTGCACCAATGATCCAGACACAGGAACAGTTGTGAGAATGGCACAGGACTGGGCAGTGTTTCATTCTGTGGCACATGGCGTCGCTGTGGGTCAGAGCTGGCTCCCTGGAACCTAACATTACCCACATATCTTCACTGCTGGCACCACAATACCCAAAGGGATTGTATGATGTGCTCCTCAATCCTCCTCTAGCCACATCTCTCACTGCTGCTCTAGGCTGTCCTCCCACCATAGGGAGCTCTGTGTAGATGCCCAGATACTCAGGGTCTTCATCTCTAGATCTTCAACCACAGGCATCTCTTCTCTAAGGATGTTGTATTCTGTACAGAACAGCTGTGAGTGAAGCTTCAGGTCTCAGCCCAGGTATGTGCCTTTCAGGAAGCCAGCCTGGCCCTTCCCATCAGGGTCAGAAATTCCTCTTCCAGATGTTAAGAGTACTCAGCATTTACCGTGGTTATTGATGAGATGCTATTGAAATCCAATGGGTATTATGATCCATTCTATTTAGTTCACCAGTTCCATGACCGTCAAATCCATAAAAAGGAAAGAAAGAATATGCTCATTTCGCTGGGCATTATTAAGGAAGATGGGAAGACATTTTACAGAGGTGAAATTGGCATTTCACCTTCTATCTTCCATAGGTACAAGGTGTAGAATCCCTTGTCAGTAATCAGTTTGGCCTCTTGTTCAAGTCAGTGTGATCAAAACCACACCTGAAGTCAATGAGGGCATGAGGAGTGGCTGACTGGCCAAGAAGGACCACCTGGGGGTCCAGTTCCGACTGAGCCTCAAGGAGGTTTATGACTAAACCTGATCCTCACCTACCTTGACTATCTCATGATCCGACCTTGCACGTACGTACATGGCAAGAGTAAGGAAGATATTCTCTGACTATTAATGTGGAACATTAATGCATTTTAATGTGCATTCATTGGAAAACAGTTGTACCATGTCCTCTCCCTTTCAAAAGATCTCCCAAAGGCCTCTGAGAAGCTTCTATCCCTCCTGCCAGTATAAGCACCGTGACCACTGTGGCCATGGCCTTCAGTGGACAAGCAGAGAGCTCTGAGCCAGTGGGTACCTGCTCTAAGTTCTGAGTTCCTACACGCTTGTGGGGTGGAAAAGGAGACAAAAGGGATTTGAGAGGGTGTTTGGGGGAAAAGAAGATGTTCACATTTGATGGAATACCCATGGAAGTGGACCAGGACCTGAAACCTCCACCATGAGGAGGCCAGGTGCACAGGCAGGCGCCCAGCATCCTCACAAGAGGCCTGTATCTTGGTGCTTCCTCGGGCCTGGAGGACAGATGGAGCAGGCTCCAGGATTAAGGAAGCAGAGCTTCCAGGGGGTGGAAGTGGAACTCTGGCCCACAGCAGAAGGAAGGCCTTTGGGCCTCCAGGCACACAACCTGGCTTTCTTTAGTGCTGTATCTTCAAAACTGCCTCCTCCACAGAGAAGTAATCCATCACTGGGTTTGTCACTGTGATGACATCAGTAACTCTTAGCTGCTAGTCTACCTATGATCATGTTTTCTTTAAAATAAATACAAGGAAAACTGGATGATTTGAAAGTGGTGTTGGAGGGGGGGGGGTGAATCCTTCTTTCCTGGCAATTTTCACATAATGACTTGGAATCTGACCACATACGTGAGGAGTGGGTGTCCTCATGGTATAATCTAACATGGCTACCTGGTGAGACTAAGAAAGGTTTTGGAGACTCACTGGACTTTCCGAGGAGGGTGAAAACATGCATCGTGCTGTCAGGAGGATTAGCACAACTCTAGTGGTCTTGGAAGCTTGGTGATGAAGCCCCTCCCAGATCATGACTCATTTGTTGGTCTCCTTCCCTGTTCTAGCTAAGAAAACAGTGCTTTCCCTGCAGTCTGTGAGTTGTCCCATTGAATTATCAGACCTAGGAAACAAAGATGAGTCCAATGTTCACTGGCCTCTCCTGGGTCAAAGGGGATGAGAGAGAACCTGAGGACTGAACTCACTGGGGAAAGGAAGCTGAGAGTTCCCTAGCTGGCTTGATGCCACAATCGATCTTCCGGTATATTGACTATTGAACATTATTTAGCTGATGAAAGAATGAGTTAAATGTTTTTAGTTTTCAAGTGGCCCCCAGGAGGACACGCAATGCCCATGGACTATATATAGTCCCTGTCCGCTCAACCTCGCGAAAAGTCCGGTTTGACTGTAGGGGAGGGGCATTCTGCATGGACTTTTTCACATGAAATAGCTCTAGTACTGGCCGATGAAGAGTTCACCTCCCCAAAATATCATGGGTAGCACAACCTCATTGGTTAGGTGCCGATAAGTCAAAGAGCAATCACGCTTAAGAAAGTATGGGCAGATATTCAAGGAGTAGAGTACTGTAGGATACCTATAGGAAATCTTTTTTTAAAATCATTTTAGTGCGGGGCATTTACAGCTCTTATCACAATCCACACATCTTTCCATTGTGTCAAGCACATTTGTACATTTGTTGCCATCATCATTTTCAAAACATTTTCTTTCTACTTAAGCCCTTGGTTTGAGCTTATTTCTTCCACCCCCACCCTCCCCTCCCTCATGGACCCGTGATAATTTCTAATTTTTTTCATGTCTTACACCGACTACTGTCTCCCTTCACCCACTTTTCTATAGGAAATCTTGCAGGGAATCTCTGGGTGATGCTTGGCCAATTCTCAGGGAGGCGATGCAAATTAATTCAATTGTGTCATGCCCATGGTCTTGAGCCCTTTACATATGGTGCCTCTTTTAGTGCTCACTACAGCTTTATGCCACATATCATCTTTCCCCGACTCCACAGAAGTATAAACCGAGACCCAGAAGGGTTGAATTGTTTTTCCAAGGGCCCACACATGTAAGCGGCAAGCACAAGGCTTCATTCAGTTGCCTGATGACAGAGCCCACCCTCTTCCTCCTCTGCTGCTCTGATTTGAATATCACTGAACACATCATGATGTTTCCAATCCTCAATTTACTCCAGTGAATCAGTGCTTGGGGGGGGGGGGGGAGGGGAGGGGAGAGGCTTACTGGCCGTCCATGATGTCGACAAGCTCTCTCTAATCCTGCTGCCCAACTTTCTCTCTCACCATTCCTTTGCATGAAGTCTTGGCATCTTGAAAGTATCCTACCTGTCTTTTGCTCAGTCCCTCCCTCAGCCAGAAATGCCTGAGCTCCCGGGCCCAGTTCAAATGCTACTTTTGCCATGAGATTTGGCTAAACTTTCCACAGGAGAATCCTTTTATTGTATGAACTGCCCAAAGCACCTTGTACCTCCCTGTCATCAATGCTTAGGTATTCACCACCTATCAATTGTTCACTCCTGGAGGCCAGAGAAGTATCCTATAAATCTTTAAATCTTCATCTATATTGCATGGACTGAGAATTCAATACATTCCTGAGTGGGTTAATAATGAGGTTCTTAATCTTAGGAACACTGCAGCAAGCAAGCAAACAACAAAAACTACCAGAATTCTCCATAAAATAGAACGTAGCTTTTAAAGAATGGACAGCAGTGGGATGGACACGTATGAGTGCTCAGACTTCTCCGTTTTATCCCTCGCTTGCGAAATCCAACCTTCCTTTGGGCACTGGCCTCCATCACATTCCTTCTGGAGGTGGAGGAGGAGTCTTCTCTTTAGCACTCTATCCCAGGCGTGGCGACTCTCCTTTCCCGTGAGTTTCTTTTAGCGTGGCGGAGACGAAGCAGAAGCACCTAGCGGAGAAATTATTCAAGCAGAGAGGATGGCAAGAGGGAAATCAACTCAAAGAGGAAGCACATGCGATTGTCTGAGTTACTCGGCGTGTCCAGCAGGACAGGGCACTCTAATCACAGGGCAGCCCAGGCCGCGGGGCCCATCGGAAGCCCTGCTCCAGGGAATGTGCTCTGCATCTCTAGACTCTTGAAAGCCCAGGCTCAGAAGGCATGTCCCCTCAGAGACATTAGCTCACTTTTCCCTCCAAGTCATGCCTCCAAGACTTTAATGCTTTTGTTATGTTGAGAGAGAGAGAAAGAGAGAGAGAGAGAGAGAGAGAGAGAGAGAGCAAGAGAATGTATACCTGTATCACAATATGGAGCCCTGGTGGTATAGTGGCTACAAGGGTTACAGCGCAATCTAAAGAGTCAGCAGTTCGAAACCACCAGCAGTTCCAAGGAAAAACAACTGGGCTTTCTCTTCTCATAAATTGTTCTAGTCTCAGAAACCCACAGGGGGTTACTATGTGTCAGTATTGACTTGATGGCAGTGAGTTTATTTGTTCGGTATCACAGTAAAAAATTCCACTATGTCCACCTTCTTCAGCTCGTGATCCAAGGTATTACAATCTAGTGCAAAAAAAAAAAGTCCAACTTTGGGGAAAGAAGGATGATCTGATTGTGGATAAAAGAAGAGAAGTGGTTTTTGAACTTTCTGGAAAGCAAAATAAAGTAAAAGTGACTCAAAGTGCAGATGAATAGACGTGCATTAATTATAAGGGAGACTTCTTTCTAAGAGAATAGCTGGACCACAAAAATGCTATAAAGAGCCAAGATGTGGAAAAACTTTTCCAAGAAAGTGGAGGTCTGTCAGTGTCAGACTCTGGTGATCGATGTCAGTTTAAAAGCAGGGTGAGGGACGAGCGGCGTGGACAGAGAGGAGGGGGCATTGTGTAGGCTTTATTTCATGCCACAGCCCCTGCCAACCACCCCCCAGCATGAGTCTCTTTAAACCATTGGCTTGTGGGATAGAGCAAGGCAACTCACATTCAACTCATGATAGAAAAGCATGAGCATCGTGTGAATATAATTTTCATCCCCTTTTAAAATGTTTAACTTTTTTATTGTCAATTGGGGGAAGGCTTACAGAGATCACTTTTCCCTTCAACAATCCGTACACTTTTTGTTTCACATAATTGATGGCCTTTCTCCACAATGAAACATCACTTCTCCTACCTCTTCCCTGCTTCCAGTTTCCATTCCTCCTTCTGTCCCAACCAACTGAACCCCGTCCTTGGGGAAGTGCCAACTGGCATTAAGTAGAAGCCCTAATACAATGCTTACATGTTAGGGAGTTATTTAAAACAATTGAGAGGAAGAAGGAGCGAGAGAGAGAAAGGAAGAGCAGCTAGAGGAGAGAGACACACAACGAGAGAAACAGTGTGACACTGAGCGAGCCCATTTCGTTCTGGGTTGTCTCATCCGTAAACTGGGAAATGCTTTCCAGGACTCCGCAAGGATCAAATGAGATAATAGAAGTGAGCGTGCTTTGAAAAGTGGCAGGCACTTCCCCAAACGGAAGGGATTATTACGAGCTAAAAACATGACAGGCCCAACAGCAGAAAAAGACAACCTCTGGGGCAAACAGCAGTCGAACAGGTGTTTTGAGTAAGGGTTGAGATTACATTTTGATTAACCCACGTGAAGCCCTTACATCATAGAAGGCAATGCAATCCACCCAGATGGTGCCCCTCGGAGCCAAATTGGGCCTCCAGTTTCATGTTGTTATGATTGTGTTTTTCATTAATTTCAGTGACCCTTGTAGGTCTTCAACTAAGAGATGAAGGGGAGGGTAGGAGAAGAGAGGAGACGTTTCTGTACAAAAGGAGAAAGGGATGTTACTTTGTGCACCTGAGAACTTAAAAAGAAAAAAAATCAGGTCAATTAAACAAGCAAGTCATTAAGATTTGTCAATACACGTAATGAAATAGATGAAGACAATTCAGAGGTGGAGCCCTGCTGTTTGCTTTGCTCCCCAAAGGAAATAGCTGGCCAGGGTTCTAGCCTCTTATTAACTTATCCTGTAGATAATATCTTTGTTTGGCTTTATTGTATAAATAAAACAAGGGACCAAATCTAATTTACTTAAATTAGATATGAATTAAAAATCTGATTAGAAGAGATGGGGTAGTGGGAATGTATTCTTTGAATACTGTTTTGATAGGAGCCCTATTACAGATTAAAACATAATAATAATGGGAACTATTTGCAGAGAAAACACTTGCTCAAGATGAATGCAAGAAAAAGACACTGGTTTAAACCTGTTTGAAAAGTGGCATTCAGTTCAGCCTGACTAGCAAGATAACCAGGCAAATGATGCATCAGGCCATAACTCAGCAGGTGTATTGCTGCGTGCCAAAGAGCCATTCACGACTCCTTTCAAGCTGTGACTTTCTCTGTGAGGCAAAAACAAGAGAAGATCAGGGCTCTGGATTCCTTTGGTGGGCGAGTCCCACATTGTTCTTTTCAGAAAGGATCTTTCAAACCTGCATTCTGTGATACCAACTGGCACCAGGTGTGGGGAGGGTTGGTAATGGCACTGGGGAAGGGAGGAGGTGCTAGAGTAAGGAGTGACTGCCTCCGCACTCAAGGAATTGATGATCTGGTTAACAAGGGCAGGTTCCTCCATAGGGAAAAATCATTCTACTGCAAGGTAGTGTGTAATCGTACAAGTCCAAAAGAACCCAGAATATATTCAGGACACAGAATAGGTATTAAAATGTACTTTAAAAGCTATTTGCTGTGAAGCAGTTGTTGGTCTTGCAAAATCCTAAGATGCTGTATTCAGCTTCTTTCCTCTTATCAAAGCCATCCTTTCCAACTACTGTTCCTCTCTAAAATGTACTTTTGAAACCATGAAAAGAACTTTACATGCGTGCGAAGGAAAGTAAAAACAAAAGTTGTTGTAAAATCATAGAAACCATTATTAAACAACCATATCAAAGTATCAAACTATTGTTTATCCACATCTACGTCTATTTGCTTCTGGAGACAGTGTTTCTACCCCTTCGATCTTCCCCTGAAGAATTCTGTACTCTGATTTACACCCTGTTTGCACACCCTTGGGGGAGACAAGTTGTATTCTTTTTAAATGATTTCTGAGTTTGGGGAACAAAACGAAGTATGAAGGGGAAAGATCCGGGTTATAAGGCAGACGAGGAAGAGTTTCCTAACAATATCCCTTAGCCTGTAGAAGATTCCATGAATTTGAATTGTGGTGCAGGAGAACAATATTGAGAATACCGTGGATTACTAAAAGGATAAACCAATCTGTCTTAGAAAAAGTACGGATTATAGGCAAGGATGGCAAGACTTTGTATCTTACATGCTTTGGACATATTATCAGAAGAGACTATCATGTTTGGTAAAGTGGAAGGGCAGCTAAAAAGAGAAAGGCTCTCAGTGAAATGGATTGACACCCTGGCTTCCCCAATGGGCTCAGCATAGGAACAATCGTGCGGATGGTGCAGGACTGGGCAGTGTTTCGTTCCATTGTGCACAGGGTCTCTGTGGATCAGAGCTGACTTGGTAGCACCTAATTCAACATCAGTTTTGATCTGTTCTATAAACCAACCACCATTAGCTTCTGTCTGGCTTCAGAGACAAATAGAAAGATCAGTTCTTTGAGTTAGCTGAGCTTTGGATAATGTTTTTAACATCAGGCATCTGGATACTTGGTGATGTTTGCTGGAAGTGGAAAATGAACACCCATGGGAGTTTGCAACTTCAGTACCGTCGCATCAATGGTAGTGTGTGATCTTCTCACCCCAGTCTCTGGACTTCAGCAATGGTGATGATCTTCCCTAACTTGTTTCACGTTGGTGGTCTTTCTCATTTTCCTGAAAACACTTGATGCATCTAAGGTTGTTGTTTAATATGGGCAATGTTCCTGTAAATTTGTTAGAGAGCAGGGATTATTTGGAAAGATGTCTCTTCTACTTTTACTAAAAATTTAGTATTAACTCTCCTCAACCCCCAATTTTCCCATGGCTGATAATGAACAAAAACTAGTAATGATCAAAAAATAGCAATTTTGGAAGGCACCCAAAAGAGATGAAGGGGCAAAGACAAGTGTATTACTAAGAGAAGAGAACTCATCTAGAGACACACACACACCACAGAACCATGTTCTCCTTGGAGGCAACTTGTGTATGCATGGGAACCCTAGTAACAATACATTTTGGGGGGTGGAGAGAGAGACAGAAAGAGAGAAGAGGAGGACATGGAGGAGAGGGAGAGAGACAGAGAAAGAGGGAGAAGGGGGATTAATGAGCCTAGATTCAGACCAAGAAAAGCCAGCACTGCATAAAAGCAAATGGTTGCTGAGCCCTCGTCTCAGGACTGTGACAAAATGGTTCATTATGTGACAACCAAACAATATGATCTTTGACAGGCTGTCGGCCTTTTCCCACTGCTCATCTGACAGTTTGTCATACTGTAGTAGCTGGCACGTTACTGCAATGTTAGGAGCGGTGCCACTGGTATTAAAAATATTAGCAAGGTCACTCAGAGTGAGCAGGATCCCATGGAGTATGCAAACTAAGAACGGACTAGACAAGAAGAAGGGACAGTCCACTTCTGAAAAATTAGCTACTGAAAATCTTACGAATAATGCAGAACATTGTTTGAGATGGGCCAGAAGATGGATTCCTCAGGCTGGGAGGTGCTCAAATTATGACCGAGAAAGTGGCTTCTCCCCAATGTCAAGTTTGATTTAAGGCCATGAATCAAGCACACTTGGGACTTTCATTTACTCATGGGGCATCTATAGCTGCCATGATCCAAAATGGGAATCTATAGCTGCCGTGATCCATTAATAATCAGAAGTCATAGTAAAATTGGAAGTAAACAAAAATGAAATATAGAACATAAAGATCAATACTATAGGCAAGCATGAGCTGAAATAGACTAGTATTTGTCATATGTAGTTGGACAGTCTTATTGCTTATTATGCCAGGAATTAAAAATTCAAGAGGAATTGCATTTCATCCATCCTCAAAAAGAACATTCCTAGATTAATCTAGAAGCACAATGCTGTCTGTGATAGGATAATATCTATAAGCACATAAGGAAGTCCAAGTATTACAACTAGTATTCAAATTGCATATCCACCACTAAAGCTCAGAAAAAAAACAAAACAAAAACTCACTGCCACTGAGTCCATACTGACTCATAGAGATCCTACAGGACAAAAGCGAACTTTCCCTGTGGATTTCAGACCGTGATCCTTACAGATGTAGAAAACCTCCCCTCGAAGCACCTGTTGGTTTTAATTGCTGGCCTTGTGGTCGACAGCCCCAAAGGAATCTACTATGCCACCAGGATCCCTACACCCCTAGAGCTAGTAATGAAGAAATGGAAAAATTCTACCAACTTCTTCAGCTTGAAATCAAGCAAAGATATAATCAAGAAGCATTGATGATTATTGGTGATCGACAGGAAAAAGACAAAGAGAAAGGATCTGTAGTTCAAAGCTATGCCCTTGATCGTAGAAACAAAGTTGGAGATCACATGACGGAACATTGCGAGACCAAGAATGTCTTTGTTGAAAATATTTCAAAACATACATAGTGACTATACACATGAACCTGGCCAGATGAAATGCATGAGAATTAAATTGATGACATCCATGGGAAGAGATCATGGAAAATCTCATTATCATCATCCAAACCGAGTACAGAGGCTGCCTGTTGAGCAGACTCTCAGTTGATCACACGTAAGTTCAGGTTGGCATTGAATTAAAACAAGTCCATGAAAGACAAAATAAGACATTGATTATATCCCACTTGAATTTCAAAAACATCTGAAGAACAGATTTGATGCATCAAACACTAATTACAGAAGACCTAATTGAGCTGTGGGATGACATAAAAAATACCTTACACAAGGAAAGCCAAGGTCACTAAAAAGGACAGGAACGAAAGAGAAGAACAAAGCGTATGTAAGAAGAGACGCTGAAACTTGCGCTTGAATGTAAAGTAGCTAAAGCAAATGGAAGAAATTAGGTGATAAAAGAACTGAATAGGACATTTTTAGAGGTCTAAATACAGGCGTGTACATATATAAAATATTTATATAAAATAGATAGGGTCCAAACATTTTTAAAAAATAGGGTCATAGATCTATGTACATGTATTTATATGTTAAGTATTAAGGTAGCAGCTGGACATTGGGCCTCTACTTAAGTACTCCCTCAATGCAAGAATGCTTTGTTCTAATAACCCAGCATTCTGTGATGATCACCTTCCCGACACAGTTGCTGAAGACAAAGCGTTTGCATTAGCAAAATGTGGTGAAGAAAACTGATGGTGCCTGGCTTTCAAAAGATATAGCATCTGGGTCTTAAAGGCTTGAAGATAAACAAGTGGCCATCTAGCTGAGAAGCAACAAAGCTCACATGGAAGATGTACACCAGCCTGTGTGATCATGAGGTGTCGATGGGATTAGGTATCAGGCATCAAAGACCCAGAACAAAAAATCATATCAATGTGAATAAGTGGGGGCCTAGAGTGGAGACCCAAACCCATCTGTGGACAATGGGACATCCCCTCACAGAAGGGTCACAGGGAAGAGACGGACCAGTCAGGGTGCAGTATAGCACTGATAAAACATATAGCTTTCCTTAGTCCTTTAGTGCTTCCAATCTCTCACTCTCACGATCCCAATTCTACCTTACAAACCCATCTAGACCAGAGCATGTGCACTGGCACAGAGAAGAGCTCGCAATACAGAGACTCCAGAACAGGTAAACCCCTCGGGACCAAAAAGGAAAGTAGCGTAGCGATACCAGGAGGGTAAGGGGACTAAGAGACTGCCAGAAAGATATGTACTTGCATTTTCTTGATACAGAGGCATTTGGCTGTGTACAGACAGTGTCTGTCACAACCACTGAACTCTGCTCGTTGTTGCTTGACAGCACAAATGAATAATATGTTAAAAAAAGGTGCCCATATTCCAGTGAAACGTTATTTTTTAAAAGTATGTGGTGAACCAGATTAACCTGGAAGCCCTAGTCTGCCAACTCCTGATTGATGAGATTATTAAGACCTACACATCCGTCTATTCCTTTCTTCAATAGACTGCTGTTTTTCTTTGAATCTGTTAGGGATAGACAAAGACATGTGCTAAAGTCGTGATATTCAAGTTACAGTAAGAAACACAGTGACTGCATTCACTGGTGACTTCAGAGGGAGTTCGAAATGCCAAATAGAAACATCACTAGAAGGACACTGCAAGATTGCATTTGTTCTTGCTGCATGAGATCCCCATAGTGATCAAAAGGGATGCCTGTGAAGGAAGCGAGGACTTTCCTTCAGGAGCAGGAAGGGAAAGGCACTGGGTACCCTGACAATCCTCGGTCCAACCTACAGGGAGGAGAACCTCACGGAGCAGAAGACACGGTACAAAGGCAAATGGAGTGTTCTGGAAGAGATGAGAAGACCTGGAGCAGGCTGCTTTGGCATAGAATATCATAGTTCATGTGGGTTCCTTAGACAACGATGATTGAGCCATCTGAATCTGTGAATCACCTCCTATGCACACTGTACTAAGGCCAGAACCGCAGGACAAGGCTAGGCACCCTGTCCTCAAGGATCTAGACTAGATTCTAAAGCAGTGGTTCTCAACCTTCCGAATGCTGCGACCCGTTCATACAGTTCCTCATGTGGTGGTGGCCCCCCAACCATAAGATTATTTTCGTTGCTACTTCGTCACTGTCATTTTGCTCCTGTTCCGAATCAGGCGACCCCTGTGAGGGGGTCATTCGGCTCCCAAAGGGGTCGCGACCCACAGGTTGAGAACCACTGCTTTAGGGGCTTGCAGAGAGCGAGCAGCCCCGGGGTGGGAGGAGGAAATGACTATTCACAGCTGGTGAGGAGGGAGCTTCCTAAGAAGGGAGTCAACTTTGCAGCACATTTTGATTTAAGAAAAAGAGCCCCCACTTGCCTGCCATTGCCCATTTTTGCATCAACCGATATTTCTTGAGCCACCGAGCAAACAAGGGGCAGAAGGGGACAAGCTAAAAGTTTGCCCAAGGAAACATTTGCAATTGCAAGGGACAGACTCGAGCCTGCAGCTGGCCCAAGTGAGATGTTCTTAGAGGAGCTTTTGCATACACATTTTCCTCACGGGGATTCAGCTATCGACGGTGGCAAGAAACTATCACTTCTTTGTGAGATTGAAGTGCTATCCAACCGAACAGATGTTTGGTATACACACTGCTAAGCACCTAGATAGTTAGAAAGAGCTAGTGGGTGCATCTGCAGACACCCCCTCTGAAAACGTTTCACTAGTCAGCTTGATGTGGTCATGCCCGAGACAAGGGTCTGAAGAGGGGGTTAGTTCCACACAAGCCAACTGAAGTTTATTGGCCGACAGATTTCCGAAGAACAACGTGGTTCCAGATTTTATAAAAGAGTACGTACCTGGTGAGCCCCTGAAAGGAAGACATGGTTATGCGGTGACGTTTTGTACTAAATGAGGTTTGCCTGGTCCCACAATCCTACAAGTGCTTTCTGCTTGTAATTATGACCCAGAACATAGGCGTTTGAGCTCAGTTTGTGTTCGGGGCTTTCCCTAGTGGCCATGCTTTGTGTTGGCTGACGTGGACACAGCTGGTTCAGAAAATGTCTAAGCATGCAATGCTAAACAATTCTGTTGTCGTTCGATGTCAAGTCAGCTCTGACTTTTAGTGACAATACATACAACACAGTGAACACTGCCCAGGCCTGGGAACCCTCTTCACAAACCATGGTTTTGCTTCAGCTCATGGTTCCAGCCACCTCGACAATCCATCTCCTGGAAAGTCTTCCTCTTCTCTGACTTTACCAAATATGATGTACTTTCTAGGAACTGGCCCCTCCTGAGAGCACTACACATACTACATTTGAGTCCATTTTTAATCAGAGTGCCCTTATAGGACAGTGTGTGCCCCTATAGGACAGCTGCCCCTGTGGTTTTTGGAGACTGTAACTCTTTACAGGAGTAGAAAGTACCATCTTCCCCTCACAGAATAGTTGCTGGTTTCCATCTGCTCCTTTTGTGGCTACCAGCCCAATGGTAATGGCACCAGGGGCTGTCTCTTCAGTAATATGTCCAGATTACAAGAGATGGAGTCTTGCTATATCATCCCTTTTCAGATGTCATCCAGCTATACTTCTTCCAAGACAGATTTGCTTGATTTTCCTCTCAGTTCATGGTACTTTCAGGATTCTTCACCCACACCACGATACATATACATCAGCTCTTCTGCAGTGTTCCTTATTCATTGTCCAGCTTTCCCGTCCATTGACTCTTGAAAACATCATGACTTGGGTATGATGCACCTTGATCTTCAAAATGACATCGTTGCTCTTGACACTTTAAAGAAGTCTGAGGCAGACTATTTGCTCAATGCAATACATTGCTTGATTATTTGACTGCTTTTCCATTGGGGTTGATTGGAGATCCAAGTAAGATGAAATCCTTGACACCTTCTATTTTTTTTGCCCCTCCCTCTCCCTGTTTTTTTCCCCTCCATTTATCATGATGTTATTTATTTGTCCAGGTCTAAGGACTTTTTTTTCATTACATTGAGCTGTCATTCACACTGTGGCTGTACTCTCTGATTTTGATCAGCAAATGTCTCAGGTCCTCCTGGAGTCCAGCAAGCAAGGCTGTGTAATCTGCATGTGACGAGCTGTTATGGGCCTTCCTTGATACCTGATGCTGAGCCCTTCATCCAATCCAGATTTTCAGATTCCTCGCTCATCATACCGATTGAATACATATGGGGAAAGGATACAGCTGCAACACGCACCTTTGTGGATGTTAAACCTCATACGATGCCCTTGCTCTATTCAAACAACTTTCTCTTGGTCTACGCACAGATCCTCTAGGAGTGCGACCAAGTGCTGTGGAATTCCCATCCTACACACTTCCTGAATGCCTACGGCATCAGCATTCAAGGGTTCCACTCCATTTTTGGCAACTTCCAATTTTCCTAGAATCCTACTTTGCCCACTTCATGTTCCAATTAATACTGGCTGTCCGACGTTGTCTCTCCTCATTTTGAACTGTGCCTCATCAATAATTGATCGTGCCGACAGCTTGGCTCCATGCACATCATTCGTGTAGACCCTGCTTTGAAGAAGCCGCTCTTCCCAGGTATGAGTATTTCGATGGCCTTTCCAGCAGAGAGGTTTGTGTTCTGACACCATATCCGCCACTGCTTTGCTGCCACTCGTAAGATTTTCAATGGCTAATCCCTCAGAAGTGGAAGGGCTCTTTCTGCTGCAGAGTCTTTCCTTGGTCAGTGTGCTCTGCTGAAAGCCGTTCACCCTGGGCGACCCTGCCGGCATTTGGAATCCTGATAGCACAGCGTCCTGCCCAGCCTCCCAGCGACATACCAGCCTCCGCTGCACAACGAACTGACAGGCAAGTGGCTGAAGAATTCTAGACCTCCCGAAGCCAGCAAACACATCACTAGGACCTTCTATTCGGTGCCTTCAGGTTATTTAGATTCCATCCTGATGACTTAAACCTGTAGTGACCCCAGGCGACAGAGTAAAACGTCCTCAAATGGTGTTCTAGGCTGCGGTCTTCATGGAAACAGAGCATGAGATCTTTCTCCCACAACGCCGCTAGGGGAGTTGGAAACTCTCAGGCAGCAGCTGCGCTCTTAATCATCGAAAACCAGAGTTCTTCAGATGCCACCTAATTCCTGGTTTCCTGGGAAGGTAGAGAGTAAAGAGAAGCAGGGCGTGCCTATTCCATAGGTCTGTCTGTCCTTCCAGGACAAAGAACATCTCAGGGTAATCTGGCCTGATGGGTGATGGCTGAGGACCAATTTCCCTCTCCGCAAGCAGATAGGCTAGGGTCTGGTGTGACCCCTGGGAGGTTAGCCCCAAGTTCCTCTCGTCTTCTCCCTTACGTCTGTGTGGTTTCTAGGTGCCATCAAGTTGCTTCTGTCTCACGGTGACCGTGTCACAACAGAGCACCACTAGGTCCGTCCCCATCCTCATGATTCTCTTTTTGTTTGAACCCATGCTTGCAGTCATTGTGTCAGTCTACCTTGCCCAAAAGCCTTCCTCAAGTGCGCTGCCCCTCCACTTTACCAAGGCTGTGTCCTTCCCCAGGGACTGGTCTCTCCAGACACCGTATCCAAAGCACAGGCGATGAAGTCTCACCATCCTTGCTTCAAGGAGCATGCTGGCTGTACTTCTTCATGGACAGATCTGTTTGTTCTATTGGCAGTCTGTGGTACTTTCAATGCTTTCCACCAACACGATAGTTCTCCAAGGCATCTACTTTTCTGTGGTCTTTCTTAGTCAAGATCCAAATCTTATCAGCAAGGGGACGACAGTGATTGGTGGAAGAGCGAAACTAGTCAACGGGAATTTCTAAGAGGCTTAGCACTTCAGACTTTAAGTGTGGCTTCAGACATGTCCCCGAGAGTGTTGGACTTTACAGTCCTTCCACCTTTTCTCTCTCCACTTCCTATACACACAAATGCCTTAGAAAATAGAAATATTTGGTGTTCGTTGTCATCAGGTCACCTGGTAGCCATGGCAACCCATAGAAAGCAGAAGGAATTGTTGCCTGGCCTGAGTCAGTTTCACTCTCCTTGGGACACTTGATCCCATTGCTGCGGCTTCTGTGGCTTTTGGGTGCCATCGAACCTAGGGGGACTCTCTTTCAACAATGTTCGGTGGTGATCTACAGATGTTTTCATTGACTACTTATTTTTTAAGTAGGTTGCCAGACCTTTCTTCCTAGTCTGGAAGCTCCCCTGTATTCTGTCCATCACAGATGAACCTGCTGGTATTTGAAAGACAGGAGCCACCGCTTCTAGCATCTCATCACCATAGGACAAACTGACAGCTGGGGGTGAGCCCTGGCCAGCAGCAAGGGCCAGTGGTACAGCCAGGAGTTAGGTTTCATGGCCAAAACTGTGTGTGGTGGAGACCTCTACAAATCGGTTGCTAGAATGGAAGGTTTGGCCGCAGGAGGCTGGGACGAATCCTCGGTAAGCTTAGGAGACCTGGAAGAGTCAGGACTTTGTGAGTTACTCTGAGGATTTCTCCCTGTGCTCCAGACGAAGGAAACTAAAGAGGACTGAACGCCAGCAGAGGGGACTCACCATGTCAGAGCTGTAGGAGAGAAATGCTAGCTTCTCTCCGACAGACTTCCATTCAGGAGTCCCCCTTGTCTGCCAGGCTGGTGGCCAGGAAGAAACATCTGTTATGCATTTGAAGGGGGGTGCTCAGAACACACGAGGCTGTAACCCAAAGGAGGGATGTCCGTGGTGGAGAAACCGAAGATCGCAGCAGGCCAGCAACGAGATGCGACACGGGCCCTTTAAGGCTTTGTCCTTTGGACCATTCTGGTTTCTTCATCCTCCTGCCAAGTGGGCTTGAAGCCAAAATATTTCTTAACTTTGCATTTATGTCTGGGTGTTAATCTCATAGGCAACCATCTCCTATTTAATAAACTCAAATTCCCAGGCCCTCCCTTGCAGGGATGCCTGGCCCCCGCGCTCCTGAAGTCGGCAGACATGCGCCTGCCGGCCTCAGTCTTTTCCTGCCTGGGGAAGGTGTTGACACACAACTGTCAGGGCACCATGCAGCTGTCATCAGCCCCATGCCACAGATGGCACCTCGGTTATTCATCCCTTCCCAAGGCTCTGCCCTAGGCCCCTGAGCAACCCACCTGCCTCCCAGCCTCACTCTCCTTTTGGAAGGCCAGGAGGAGATGCCGGGTCTGGAGTTTAAGACCCTTTACAGGTGGATGCAGGAGGAGAAGATGGGTGTTTCCTGGCCTCTCCTCGGCCCCAGTTTTAATCACAAACCATGGAAAGTCATGACAAAGTGCTTGAATTACCAAGATCCCCATTTATGCCTCTGGCTGCCCCTCCACAGAGCGTCCTAGTTCCCCTTTGGCAGGAACAGATCGCTCCTGACACTTTTAGAAGACCCTGGGCCCCACTCCATTCTTCGCCTAATCTCTCCCTGCTCGGAAAGCAGAATTCTTCTCTAACTAGATTTTTCAGAAAGTTAAGAGGCGACCCTTTGCTTTATTCATCGGAACGACTTCCTTCGCGGACTAATGTATTCTCCTGTCAGTGTATTTCATGGGCTCAGCAACATCTGCAGGATGTGGAAAGCACAGAAACAAACCAGATGTTTCCAAAAGGTAGCTCCACTAAGCCTTCTTAACATAATTATTGCAACAGCACATCCGCGCTTTATGGTACCTCTTCGATATTTATATGCTGTTAACTTTTCCTGTAGAAATCCCAACCCATGGATCTGAATTCCTTCTAAACTGATTTGCAATCTTACAAACCAAAACAAAATTCTATTTTGACATATATCCTCCATTAAGTCCAAATTTCCTTTATCAAATTTTAGAGGGGGAAAAAATAGATTAAGGAAATGTCGGATATTTATCTCAGCCTTCAACATTTACACTCATTTAGTTAATGAGCACTTAATTACACTGTCAAAGGGGAAATTTTTACCACGAGAAGACCAAGCCCGAGCCCTCAGGCCCTGACTTCTTCAGCGAGGCAGACTTTTGCTGGGAGCCAGCTATTTCCTCCATGAAACATTTGTAATGATTACTCCACAAGAAGTGCGGATACACGATGACGAAACAGAGGGCCATCCCTCACCGGGGCCCCGCGGAGTTCCCAAGCTGGACCAACAGTGCCCCCCAAAGCCAGCGGCCAGAAACATGCTGGAAGTGAACTTCTATTTTCTGCTTTAGAGGCCAAGGAGCTATTTTAGGAGTTGCTGGCTGGGAGCAGAGCCGGCTCTATTACAACCAGACGAGCATTCCAACCAAGCTGGGGAGCCTCGGCTGGAAACGGGGAATGTTTCCACGTATTTCACTCAGACGCCAGGAATTCTCTGAGGACGAGCGTGGAGGTGGGGAGCAGGGGAGATGCGGTAGAAAACTGGAAAACTTCAGAGGTCTGCCAAACCCACGGGAACAAAGTATAACTAAATTCGTGCATACATAAATCGTATTCACCAAAACGCAGCTGAAGAGAGTCGTTTGTCATCAGCATTTCTCGTCTTTTAACAAATGGCATTATAGTTTGGCCTCGCAGGATCCCTGCCGAATGGAAGACCTCACAAAGGTTGTGGAAAAGAATAGCAAACTGATAAAGTATCTCCTCAATTTATATACATATATACACACAATCTTTATCATCAATTATTATTTTATGTGCTGCAAAACAGGAAATGAAGCATAGCATCCTTAATTTTACATTAGGGCAAAAGACTAGCCACCTCAGTGCAGTGGCCTAATAAGCATGTAAAGGAACCAGCGACTCCCTGTGTGCATCGACTAGACAGCCTTTTGGCTCCAAGAATGGAAACTGCATTAAGCCGGAGCCTGACCCAAATGTTCCCTTTCAAGTTCTAAACTCTGTTTTCTATTTTCTTCTCCATTCTGCTACGGGGGTCACGCTCTCACAGATGAAATAATCACATTCTTGAAAGACAATGCACTGATGATGTCATCTGAGCCTGGTGGCCCAGTGGGTTACACTCAGTTTTTAACCACAAGGTCGGCAGTTCAAACTCACCAGCTGCGCTGTGGGAGAAAGACGAGGCTTTCTACTTCTGTACAGATTGAAAGACTCAGAAACCAACCAGGACAGTACTACCAGGTCCTGTGAGTCCCAATCCACTCCGTGACAGTGAGTTTCTTGTTTTGTTTTGTTTTGGGAGGGGACACTGCAAGAGGAAAAACACAATAGTGTCAAAAATAGGGAATGAGATTCAGGAATCCCAAAGCCTAAATTTAAAATCAAACTATATTATAAACATAGCCTTACACACCTGGTTCCCCATCAGGGATCTGGCAGTTAAGACAGAGTTAGACAGTTGTATAACGGTGTGGCCATCCCCGCTGATGAGAGCTTACACAATGCCATTACTTCCATGATGAGATGTGTTGTGAACAGCTAATCAGTTGAAAGGGGGTATGCAATGTATGGGCACTCTTGCAAAACCCTCTGCCCTTTTGCTCAATCTAGACCCTGTATTTGGCTTATTGTCATCTGACCTTTGGGTTCTTTGCACTTGAGCCTGTAACCTGCCATCTTACCTGCTGATCTTGGATTGGTCAGCCTCCTACCCAACCTATCTATCTATCATTGAACCTACTTGAGGATCTCAGGTTTATTAGCCCCTTCAGTTGTAGGAGTCAGGACTAACCTCCATGGGCTTGGAAAGTCCAGCTTCTACAACCACATGATTTATTTCATTGAGAAAAATTCAACTAACCCTCTCTTTCTCTCTCTCTCTCTCTCTCTCTCTCTCTCTCTCTCTCTCTCTCTCTCTCTCATATGTCTCTCTCTCTCTTTCTCTGTGTGTTTGTTTCTCTCTCTCTCTCCACATACACACACACATTTTCAAATCCATGGGAAAATTCCATTATCTTTTCATTTATTTTTTCCGTGAACTTTTTGAAGCCCTCTTGTAGAAGCTTCACTGGTTTTGCTTCTCAAGAGCACCAAGCTTAATAGTGTAGGTACCCGAGCATCAAGCACAGTCTCCCACTCCACAACCCTCCCCTCAAAATCACAACAAGGCTCCTCCCTTTAGAACGAATAACAGCAAATATTTGCAAGGATGAGACACAATTGGAATTTCCATGCATCCTTAGTAGATACGTACATTGGTACAACCACTTAGAAAAACGATTTGGCAGTATCCGCTAAATATATAAACCCTATTGTAGTCCTTATTAGCAGTCAGCCAGCAGGTAGCTCGTGAGGACCTCCCGCACAACAGAAGAAACTATTGCCCCATGGAGCCCCCTCTTCATCACCACTGCAGTCTAGACTCCATTGTAGCCACTGTGTACTGAGAAGGGCTTCCACCCAGTGGGGCTCTTTTTCGAACACATCATCTTTTGTGAACTGTCTCCATTGGGTAATTGACAGAAGCGGATCACCAAGCCTTGCTTCCTAGTTTGTCTCAGTGTAGATGCTCCAGTGAAATCAGTCCACCGTAGGTGACCCCGTCTGGTATTTGAAATACCCATGGCAAAGCTTCCAGTACAGAAGCAACATGCAAGCTACTGGAGTATGACCAACTGATGCACGAATAGTGTCTTTAACTGTATGTTCTCCGAGAGAAGTGACAGATCTGACTCACTCCTATGTCTCCAGTGCCTTGAACACAGCCTGGCATCGAGTAGACAACAGATATTTGATGATGAAGATAGAAATGAACTCAATACATGAACAAATCAGTGCCCTTATGAACTAGTGGACATGGTAACATTGATAAAGGTTACACTAGATAAGAAACCGGAGGACTAAGGAATTGCAAGATGATCAGCTCCTTGACCATTCTTCGATCCTCATCTATCTAATTCTAGTTGATCTGTTAAACATATGGATCCAATAAAGCAATACGCAGTGCAAGGCAGCAACGGCAGCACCCAAGGAAAAACCCCAACAGGGAAAGTGAGGAAGTCAGTGTGACGTGGTCCGGGACCTTCTTGAGAGGTGGTGTTTCCCGAAGGCTGGGTGTAAGAAATGGGAGTAGATGAGCGCCCACAAAGTCCTAAATGGTGCCATTGATTACGTACAAGTGCAGAGACGAGAAAAACAACACAGGGTCCAGAGGCAGGACTCGATGCATCTCTCTCAAGCTGGAGCTTGGTGTAGGGCACTAGATCCCTCTCAGAGTCCCAATAATGACCTTCCGCTCCATTTGATAAACTCAGCTAGATCTTAGAAACCTGTTTAGTTCTGACCAAAGATCCTGCCTCCCCCCCCAAAGAAGCAGTCTTTCTTATATATAAACCAGATGGACACTGACTTTTCTTGAATGATAGCCTGAAAGATGATATAAACCCAATGTCAGAAACGTACCTGATTATTTCTGGAAAGATTAAAAAATTTAAATTTAAACAACAGGCAACACCTTAGGGGAAATGAGATGTGGACACTAAATATCAAACCTGTACTGATTAGTTCTACTTATTTGTTCTAATACTTTTTGTTATATAGAATTGATTGCCTAATTTAAGAAATCAAAATGTTATCCATCTGCTATCAGCAAGCCAGTCATTATGTTAAAACACACACACGATTAATATTCAAACTATAAATGCTTCCAAATAAAATTTTTTCCTTCACCTTATTTTTAAAAAATCTTTTGATTGGGGGCTCATACAACTCTTATCACAATCCAAACATACATCAATTGTGTCAAGCACATTTGTATATTTGTTGCCATCATCATTCTCAGAATATTTGCTCTTCACTTAAACCCTTGGTATCATTTCACCACTGGTCCTGAAGGGATCATCTGTGCTGGATTCCCCATGCTTCCGGTTCCTATTTGTACCAGTGTGTATAAATCATCTTATTAGATTGAGTTTGGCGTTCAAGAAGTGTATGCATCTCTATGTGTATATGCAGCTGGATTATGAATAACACAGAGTTCCAATGACTTATATGTTTAAAAGTTTTCAGAGTGTAGACAAACTCAGACTACTAGAGGCGGGCGGCATGCAGAGATGAAGAGAAAATGTGTACATGCCAATCAACCCTCATGTGAGCATAGCTGGGGCTTGATCCAGAAAAAAGGAACGGAACTTGACTCAGCTGTTATTGCCTCAAAAAATGATTCATTTCTTCTGACTGCACAGCTGGAAACACAAGGGAAGAGGGGGCGTGTTTCTGTGGAAAGCTCAGTTGGACATAATTTGTCATTGAGCTCATAAATTGTGAATGTCAGGCCCCCAGTCCTGAGATCGAGGCCTAACATTGGCAATGGTTATCCAGCAGTTACAAAACCAAATCAAAGGATTCCAGTCCTTTCACTGTCCTCTCTCTCTCTCTCTCTCTCTCTCTCTCTCTCTCTCTGCAAAACTGGCAAAGTTGACGCTGCCTTCCATAAGACCAACCGTATGACTCACCCAAGTGCTATGTTTGGTGCCTTTGGGAGCTGCTTTGGTTTTTAGGACTTCCCTGCGGGTACATTCAGAGAGACATCCCTGGCGGGTAGAGCTGTTGCCACTTAAATGTCTGAATGTCCTGATTACGCTTAAGAAGCTGAGCTCTCGCTGATCAGAGCTGACAGCCACCAGTCAGTCAGCAGGATGGACCAGTAATACAGTTTAGCATAGAAGAGCAACCGAAAGGAGAGAGGGAAAAGAGTTCGCTTTCATTTATATGAAGTGATTAAAAATGAAGATGCAACAAGAACCCTCTTCGTATCCTGCTTTCATCATTTGCTACGGGCTATCTCCACGTGCTTAGCAATGAGACCTTTACTTAAGATGATTGCTATTGAATATAATAGATGATATCAATTTCCCAATCATAATCAATAGTTCCACAATGATGATCGATTAGACTCTCTGAAGGTTGCCATGTAATGGTTTTTGCTACCATTCACTCATGGTAAGGTATTTTTTAATTAATCATTTTATTGGGTGAGCTCTTACAAATCTTATGACAATCCATCATTCAACTATATTCAGCACACTTGTACATATTTGCCAAAATTTTTAAGTCTCCACCCACTGGTACCTATTGAAAGCCAGATCTTTCCAGAGCTTCTTTCCTAATACGTGACCCTTCTTTAATTGTTATTGCCTGCAAACTCTGTGACTCCCCACCTCTTTGTCGTTGCTCAGACTACCCCCTTCCCATGCAGTGCTCTCTCTCTTCCCTTCCCTGTCAAAATACCCATTTGGGGAGCTACATTCCTGGTCACATCCTCTTCCATTCCTCTGAGTTACTGACATTTGGCACCAGGTCATTCTTAGCGTATGTTTTTTCTGCCACCCTTCTGCCAGTTTGTTGAATTACAGTGACTTGCATATTTCTATGATGCTAAAAGCTACAGCACCGGTGTGGCAGTCACATAATCTCCTGTCAATTTGGGAAGGGGTAGAGTTTAAGCTGTCAATCAAGTCATAGCCAATAATGCCCCTGTGTGGGCATGGCCTTCTCCTGAGGATTCTGGGAACTCCAGTCTTCCTCCCTAGAGGTGAGATCCATTCTCTTTGTGTGAGACATTCCTCTTGACAAGCCACATGGAGCTGAGCTGATGGACCCAGAGTCCTGGGGCTGAAGGAGCCACGTGGAGACCAGAGCCAGTGCCGAGATGCTTCTACCACTACTGCATCCACAAGACTTTTCAACCACTGCATGTGATCTTCCGACATTTGGTGTCATTGCATGTGCTGAGTCTGAAAAGGAAATTATAGACTGGTGTCAGACATATGGGCTAATAACAAACTTAAGACTTGATCAAGACTGGGTTGGGATGTTTTTTTTAACATACAATTACTCTTTAGATAAAGCTCTTTCTTCGACACATATGAGAGTCTATGAATTTGTTCCTCTAGACTACCTGGACTAACATAACTGGTAATTCCAATACCAGCAGAGTCACCCTCGGTAGACACATTTCAGAGGAGTCCCAAACAGACTAGGAAAAGGGATCTGCTTGTCTTTTTCTTTGAGAAGGGCCAGTAACAACCTTGTGAATGGCAATAAAACACTGACACAATGCCAAGAGATACACCCGCAGATTGGAGAACACTACCCCCTCAAAATAGAATGGGCTTTAATGATTTGAATGAGCGCTTTTAAGACCATCCTGTGCTGGTGTGGCTTGACTGGCCAAACTCACCATCAGCAAGTCAATGCTGGCTCATATGGACTCTCTGGGTCTCGGATGCTGTAGCTCTTTGCAGGAGTAGAAAGCCCAGTCTTTCTCCCTCAGAGCTGCTCGTGTTTAAGAACTCCTGACCACGCAGATCACAGCCCATCGTGTAACCACTGGGCCAAAAGGGCTCCTTGAGAAACACTACAAATATCCATGAATGATAATGTGAAATATATATAAAGTATGAATGTAGGAAAATTTGGAAGGCATCAAAAATGAAATCGAACACGTAGCGATCAATATCCTAGACATTATTGAGTGACGTGGACTGATACTGACATTTTCAATCAGCAAATCAGATGGTCTCCAATGCTCACAGTGACAAACTGATCATGGTCCCATTCATCATCAAAAAGAACATGGCAAGATCTACTCTGAATTACAACACTGTCACTGATAGCCTAATATCCATACTTCTACAAAGAAGACAAGTTAACATGACTATAATTTAACTCATACACCAGCCATTAACGTCAAAGAATAAATTGAAGACTTTTACCAACTTCCATAGTCTGAAATTGATCAAACAAGCATGCATGTTAATTACTGGTGATTGGAATGTGAAATTAATGGTGATTGAAATGTAGAAGTTAGACACAAAACACAAAAATCAATAGCTGGAAAATATGACCTTGATGGTAGAAATGATGCTGGCGATCACGAGAGAATTTTGCAAGACCAACAACTCATTCACTGCAAATACCTTACTTCAATCACATGTATGGCAATTAGACACACAGAATTTGTCAAATGGAAGTCAAATAGATTATGTCTGTGGAAAGATATAATGGAGAAGTTCAATACCATTAGTCAGAACAAATCCAGGGGCAGACCATGGAACAAATCATCCATTGCTCTTATAGAAGTTCATTTAGAAACTTAAAAAATTAAAATGGATCCATAAGATCCAAAACATGACATTGAGTACATTTCCCCTGAATTTAGAAACTCTCTCAAGAACAGGTTTGAGGCACTGACAGTAATGCCCCAAGTCAGAAGAGCTGCAGAATGACATTAAGCAAGAAATTTTTTAAAAAGTGGGGTTCAATTTTTAAATCAGAGAATTGAAATATCAAAATTATTGTCAAGAGAGACTTTGAAATTTGCTCTTCAGCATAGAGTCACCAAAGCAAATGGAAGGATTGGTAAAGTTAATGAGCTAAAGATTTCTAAGGGTACCTAGAGACGATAAAAGTACAGTGTTACAATAAACTATACAAAGGTTCAGAGTTAGCAAACCAAAAGGGAAGACCAAGCTTAGCATTTCTCAAGGTGAAAAAACTGGTGGGGGTGGGGGAGGGGGAACTCAAACTTCGTGTTACAATATTTACGGGTTTAGGAGTTCTATGGACACAATGCTGTTATCAAAGAAGCATCGAAAGAAGATGGAAGGAATACACAGGATCACATCAACAAGAAGAAGCGGTCAGCCTTGAACAATGTCAAGTGGTAACAAAATCAAGAAGTGATGGTCCTGAAGTTCAAGCTGCCCTGAGACATGGGGCAGGGCGTGCACGAGGGGTCAGGAACTGATGAAACACTTACTGAGATGCGTTGACAAACGGAATCAATGCTGGAAATGCTCTCTCATGTATATCAGAAGAAGGGGAAGACAGTTATCTGACCAACCAAATTCATGTCTGTGCTCATGCCAAAAGATGCCAAAGCGATCCAATTGAATGTGGCAATTATCGAACAATTTCATTAACATTACGCATAAGTAAATTTTTGCTAAAGATCGTTTTAAAATTAGGTCAGTAATGCATCCACAGGGAAATATCAGAAAATCAAGCCAGATCAGAAGAGGGCATGGAGGAGGAGGTGTAATTTTTGATGTCAGATGGTTCTTGAAAGGAGAAAATAACAAAAATGTATTTACCAGTGGTTTGTTAGCTATGCAGAGGTATCTGACTGTCTGGGTCATGACAAGTTATAGATCACATTGTCAAAGGGGAAATTCTGGATTCCTTAAATTAGTTATGCTTTTTCAGAACATGCACATAGGTCAAAAGTCAGTCATCCAAACAGAACAAGGTGATGCTACTGTATACTTTACAATCAGGAAAGGTGTGAATCGGGGTTATATTCTCTCACCTTTATTTGTTCAATCTGTTTACTGGGCAAATAATCCAAAAAACTAAACTATATGAAGACGAACATGGCGTCAGAATTGGAGGAGGACTCGTTAACAGCCGGTGAAATTAAGACAACACAACCTTGTTGAAAGTGAAGAAGAGGACTTGGAGCATTTACCGGAAGGTAAAAGACTATAGCCTTGGGTGTGGATGACACCTAGACATAGGCAACAAAACTAGACCGATAGGCAACATCAGAATAAACAGAGACAAGACAGAAGTTGCCAAGGTCTACATTCCACTCGACTCCACAATTGATGTTCATGGAAGAAGCCATTTAAAGAATAACCCAGGGCTCATTGCAGAGGGTAAACATGCTGTAAAAGACCTCTTTACGTGTCTTAAGAGCAAAGATGTACCTTGAGGACTAAGGCACTATTAGTCTATCTTAATCGCTAATGTGCATACAGAAGTTGCACAAGGAATATGGAAAACAGAAGAATTAATGCCTTTGAATTATAGATTGTGAGAACAAATGAATTTGTCTTGGAAGAAGTACAGTCAAAATGTTCCTTAGAAACAAAGATGGCAAGACCTCATCTCATGTACTTTGGTCATGTTGCTAAGAGGGATGGATCCCCGGAGAAGGACATTATGCTGGATAAAGGGGGTGAATGCACAAAGAAGCGCATCCTCAGTGAGATGAGTCCCTTCTGTGACTAAAACAAGGTGCTCAAGTACACCGATGACTATGAAGATGGTGCAGGACCGGGCAATGTTTCACTCGGTGGTACACAAGCTTGCTAGGAATCAGAACCTGCTCCGGAGCACCTAACAACAACGACACTCTGTCTCTTTTGTCCTTGATGGTAGAGACTATGGGATTATGAGTTTTGATAGCCATCACTGACGAAGTGTGTCATTCATAATGAGTGTTCAATCTATTAATGGCAATATAGAATCTGAAGCAAGTTTTGAATTCAGATAGACCTCTATCAAACCGTAAATTCATTGCTCACTAAACCTTCCCTTGTTGACGCCCACATCCTTGTCAGTTCTAGTTAAAATATCTATATCTAATTTCATCACTTCCCTGCTCGTTAATATTTCATTTCTTTATACCACAATCAACTCTTACCTCAACCACTGAAATCACTTTGTACCTAGGTTCTTTTTTCCATTGCTTCCCCTTAGCTTCCATTCTCCACACTAAAAAAAATGGTCTTTCCCTTTAAGGTTAACTAGAGCCCGTAAATGCCTGGCTTAAAACTCTACAAGGTATTCTTATTGTGACTGGTATTAAGCCCCAACCTCGACTACGGCTTCAAGACCTTGTGTCATCTGGCCTCAGCCTCTCACCCTTCTCTCACTGTAATCCAATCACCCTGACCTTGGACACTTGTGAGAAATACTTTAGTTCTTACTCACCTTCAGAACGCTTTCTGCTTTGTTTTAGATTGAGCTAGCTTCTTGTCATCATCTGGGATTTGGCTCAAATTTTGGCTCTCCTGGCCACAGACCATTTCCCCAATCATCAGATCTAAAGGACTCCTGTTTGCCTTTTCATTTTCTGTTAGAGCACCCTGTTGGTCTCTTTTATGCCACTTATCATAGTCCACAACCATCTTACTTATGTAACTTCTCTGCTTTCTACCGACACAGGAAAGCTCGTGAAGGCCAGGGTGTGTTTTGTTCTCTAGCATAGTTATATCCGCCAGAATAGTAGCTAACGCCTAGTCCTTGCTCAAAAGGCATTATTTGTAACTCATACGAAATAGTCAGTGCTAGTTTCTGGGTGGATTCATAATGCATTACTTCCATTTCTCATATCCTGCTCTTTGTGATATTGTTGCCATACCCCTTACAACAGCATCTTCTCTAAATCCCACGCTGTTTTTTGTTACTAAATTTTTAATAGATCATTGGAGTTTATAGAGATTTAATGAATAAAAAGAATATATTTAGCCCAGTAGTCTTTCTAAAACTCTTCATTATGTTATAAAAATCTATACCTCTATTTGCTATCCTTATCTTTCTGCCTGAAGGTTTTTCTCTTTCATTTCTAGTAGCACAGACATTTGGATAATAAAGTGTTTAAAGTTTGGCATGGCTGAACGTATTTGGCCTTTACTCTGAAAGATATTCTCAATGGGTATAGAATTCTAGGGTGACCATGTTATATTTAGAACTTAATAGATCCTTCCCTACTGTCTTTGTGCTTGCATTGTGTCTGATTCGTAGCTTGCTGCTATTCTTACCTTTCCCTCTCTGCAATGTTCCTTTTTCCCGTGATTGCAACACATTGATATATTTGATGTTATTTTGTGTGTGTGCTTCTAGTCTTTTACGTTCCTTGAGCTTTAGCTATACATGGAAGCTAGTTTTCATCAACATTTGGGAACATTTTGACTTGTTTTTTTTCATATAATTTTGTGGTTACCCACATCCTTTGGAAAGCTCCCTACACATATTTTAAATCACTTACAATGATCCCTCAGTTCACTAACCCTCTCTTCATTTCTTGAGATGTTGCTCACTCTATTTTCTTTTAGAAACTTTCTTTTGCTAGGCCTTCCAGTTCGCTAATCCTTTCTTTTGCAGCCTCTGGCAATTTGTCCTACCTAGTAGATTCTAAGCATTGTAGTATTCATCTTTACGAGTGTTTTATCTGCATGTTTTTTACACCTTTTGTGTCTTTGATTAACAGAGCATATCTTCCCTCTGGCTTCTTGGACACTAGGTACAGGGTTATAAGAATAGATTTAAATAGCCTTGACTACTATTCTAACCCTGTACCTAGTGTCCACTCTCAATTTGGGGTGGTTTGGGTTGGTTGATTCCTCACCTCATGCTATTGTTAGCTACCAAGGAATCAGCTGAGTCCAACGGAAGGTGTTCTTATTTTCAACAGAACAAAACATTGCTCAGTCCTGTGTCATTCTCACAATTGCCAACATGATTGAGTCTATTGCAGCTATTAAGCCAATTATTCACAAAGGGTCTCCAACAAATTCATTGGCCCTCTATTTCACCAAACATAGTGTTCGCCTCCAGAAATGGACTGCTCCTGATGATGTCTCCAAAGCAAGCCAATGTTCTGGCATGATCCATACATAAGCAAGTCAGTATTAACATTGACCTAAGTTTTTTCCAAGTACATTGGCAGGTGTTTCTTTCTTTCTAGTCTGTCTGAGCTTGGCAGTTCTTCTGAAAACAGTCCACGATGGATGGCCCTTCTGACAGTTTAAAAGTGAGTGGCATTGCTTCCAGCATGATAGTCACACACAAGTCACTGCAGTAAGGCAAACTGAAAGATAATTATCAGATTATATGTTTCCATTTCTTTAATGTTTACTATTTTTAAAATATATAAAACATTATGAATTTTACCTAGTTATGACCTAGGTATTTTTTAATTCCTATAAATATATGTGAACTTTGTTCAGCGATGCAGTTAAGCTGCTTGGAAAGTTCATTCCATTCCTGGCTTGTTTTTAAACTTTGCTAGGCAACCTCCTAGCTCCGTGGGGTGTTTAGACCTCACTCCTGAGGCAAGACTCTTCTAAATCTCTACCTAATGCCTAACGATTGTGAATTTTCCAGTCTGGCTAATAGGAGCAGAAAGGATTCCTTACTCTGAGGACCAGGCACTATTTCCTCTGGCTCTCTCTGGTGGGTTCTTGGCCCTTCCTACTATCTTTTCCCACATGCTAAAAAATAAACAAAAACACTGCCAGCACGTCAATTCTGACTCATAGCAACCCTCTATAGAGTTTCTGAAATTGTAAACTCTACGGAAGTAAACAGCTTCATTAGAAGCTGACTGCCTTGGTTTTCAAGTGCTGCTGTATTTTCTCACTCTTCAGAAGGCTGGAAGCCCAAATATAGGGGACTGGCTCTTGGAGGAGGCTCTCATACTCGGTCTTCCTCTACCTCTCGCTCCACTCTGGGGGTGGGAGAGATTCTTGTTCCATAACTTCTATTTCGTTTCTGGAGATTCCCACATAGATTGGCAGTAATATCCAACTCTGCTTGCTAGCTTGTTTGTTCAATCCTTTTCTATCTCGAAAGAGATTGACTCAAAATTCAGCAGTTTAAACTAACTCTACTTCATGAACAGAACAAAAAATCATCCAAATGGGATGATAACCCAAAACTTGGATTTAGAACACATATTTGGGGCGGACAAGATTTAATCCACCGCAGACACCCCTGCGGAACTCCACAGTGCTCCCTCTGGGCAGCATTTGCTTCGAACTGCCAGTGTCTCTTCTGGGCGCTTCGCTTCATCTTCTCCTTCAAAGAAGTTCTTGTTCCCCGTAACCCTGAAGGCTAAGCCATCTTGATTGTCGGGCTGAACTCACTCACCTCTTAGTGACCACTGCGCTTTGATGTCTGATGTGCAATGACTTTAAGCATACTATTTTGTACACTTTTTTGTATTTGTAACTGCTTCAAAGGGCAGAACATATGTAATCCCTGTGACTCCACTGAGGCTGAAAACAGAAATCCCATGGTGTATACGCGTATTACCTGATCCTCTTCCTTATCCAGCTACTATCAGGAATCGCTCTAATGGCTAATGAAGTGGTAGCCAAGAGGGAAACATTGCAATAGAAGGGCAGGCATGTCCTATGAAGCACATTCACAGCTGTGCTTGAGTTGCAATTTGGAAAAGGAGTAGATATTCTACCTCTACCCAAATCCGCCTTATTTAGAGCAGATGGAAGAGCCTATGCTAAACGAAATTCTCTTCTGTTTTGGTGAGGAGAGAAAAAACAAACACTAAATGGTTCAGCCATTCTCCCAATCCCCTAAACACACACGCACACACCCTTATCTCATTAAGTGATATGACCCTCTCCACCAAGGAAGGTCATCAGCAAACACAATAGTTTGTGTAACACATCACAGGATGTGCTCATTAGACCACAAAGATAGAGTAGGGACCAAGCAATCACAAGGCAACACAGAAAATTGTTTTATAAGCCGACTTTTACAAATTGATTTCAAAACTGGGGAGCAATTACCATTAAGCAAAATAATTTGCTGCCCTGAAGAGGGTAGGGCAAGGCAGTAGGTCCAAAGATAACCTAAGCCATCATTAGAGAAATCCAGTTATTTAGTCAATTTTACTTATTTACAGGACCAAAGATGAATGAGTTCAGCTACTCACTCAGACAGTAATTAGGTTTCAAAAACATACTGTAACGCAATCAATCATGGCTCTTGAGCATAATGGCATTAGGGGAGAGCCCTCTTTCAGCTCCAGTTATTAGCAAGTGATTGGTGAACACTGGGCTGAAGCTGAAAGGCTACCCCAGAGCCCTGCAATAAAAGGAAAGGAGACCCTTAAAAAGAAGAATGCCTATCTTTGACCCTTTGTCCTGAGCTTGACACTCTGAGATAGTGCGTGCAAGGGGTAGGGTTCAAGAACAGAACTTCTAGAGTGGGGGCAATTAATATATAATAAATATATAAAATATTTATATACAATAGAATTAATGGATTTTAATATGTATATATGTACATATATATATACACACACACCCTTTGAAAGCATCTTTACTTGAGAATCTAGCTATTTGCATACCATTGATTCTAGTCTTTGGGAGCTGTTTCACTTTCTTTCACAGGTTTTTAAATGTACCTTTCCATGACTGCGAATAAAGCTTGCCCAGTTTTGTAAGGCACCAAAGAAAGTGCCACAAAAGGTATACGTTTGAAAAAGAGCTATAAGGCAAAGCATGTGTTTCCATCGCGTTTATGCTTGGTGAAGAATAGCTGCCTTTGCTGTGACACCAGGGAATTCAAAGAAGTTCAAGGCCTCTTGTTAGGGGCCATTGAGTTACTTCTGACTCCTGCTAACCCTCCGAACACAGAAAGAATCACTGCCGAATTCTCACCATCCTCACCACCTCGGCTATGGTTAGGGCCGCTGTTACAGCCGATGGGGCAATCCGTCTGGTTGAGGGTCTTCCTCGTTATCTGTTCACCCTCAATTTATCAAGCGTGTCCATCCCCAGGAACTGGGTCCTTCTGATAACCTGCCCAACGTACCTGAGATAGCGTTCTCCCATTCTCATGTCTAACGAGCATTCTGGCTGCACTTCTTCCAAGATGGATTGATTTATTCTTCTGATGGCCCATAGTCTATTTTCTTGTGGTAGTCACCTAATCTGGTGTCAATTTATGGATTCAGAGTGTAGGGGTGGAGTCTAGACTGTCAATCTGGAGATAGCCAATGAGACTTCTGTGTGGGCATGAGAATTCTGGGAAATCTGGTTCTTCCTCCTTGGAGGCAGAAGTCACCTCTCTCTCTCTGACACTCCTTGGGAAACATTGCAGAAGACAAGTCACATGAACGTAACCAGACCTTGAGAAGCAGGAGAAGCCACAGAGACCCCTGCCAGCGCTGAGATGCTTACACCACCACTGGACCCAAAGACTTTCTACCCACTGGCTAGTGATTATCCTGCATTTGGCTTCATTGCATGTGTTGCGTGAATCTGAAGAGGACTTTATAGAATGGTATCGAACATATGGGCTAATATCGGACATAAGGACTTGATCTGGACTGGGCAGGGATGTTTTCTCCTTGTTCTATTGCTCTTGTATATAAACCTCTCCCTTATATACATATATGTGTCCATGGATTTGTTTCTCTAGTCTACCCAGATGAACACATTAATATTCTTTTTTTTTGGAGGGGGCGCCCGGATATCACATTAATATTCTTTACCAACTCCATAATTCAAAGCATTCGTTTTTATCCTGGGTCTCTTATTCATGTCCAGCTTTCGTATGCATTCAAGCCAGGAAAAGGGCCATAGCTTGAGGGAGGAGTATTTCAGTCTTCCAGCTCAGATCTTTGTTTTTAACAGCCTGGAAGGCCTTTGCAGCAAGTTTGTGAATATAAGTAAAATTAAACCCTTGACAATCTTGGTCTTTTCTCCATTTATCATGGCTCTGCCCATTGGTTCAGTTGTGCGTACCTTTGTTCCTTTACATTTAGCTGTAATCCTACTGGGGGTTGTAGTCTTTGATCTTCATCAGGAAGGCCTTTAAGCTCTCTTCACTTTCAGAACGCAAACAAGGTCCATGTTTCTCAAGCTATCAATGGTTCTTCTTCCTCTCGTACTGATGCTGAGTTCTT
This sequence comes from Tenrec ecaudatus, assembly GCF_050624435.1. Classification (NCBI taxonomy): domain Eukaryota; kingdom Metazoa; phylum Chordata; class Mammalia; order Afrosoricida; family Tenrecidae; genus Tenrec; species Tenrec ecaudatus. The sequence continues at coordinate 14,491,438 of NC_134546.1, forward strand.
TTTCGTGAAGTTCAATTTCTCCATTTATTTCCTCAGACGAGGGATTAAATAAATACAGTGTAGAGAACCACCCTGGCCCTCACTGTCCTGATTTTAAACTATGCAGAATCCCCTTGTTTTATCTAAATAACTGCCCCCCGGGCCTATGTACAGGTTCCACACGAACCCAATTAAGTGTCCCGCAGTCCAATTCTTTTCAGGGTTATTCATAATTGCTTTGATCCACCCATGGAAAATCTCTAAATAGTCAATAAAGCACAGGCAAACATCTTTCGAGTTTTCTCTGCTTTTAGCCATTATCAATCTTACATCAACAATGATATCCCTCATTTCATGTATTCTTCTGAATATGACTTGAATAGGTGGATGAATGTCCTTTTGCAACCTTTTTATCTTCAGCAAAATTTTATTTGCATATGATACGAATTATATTGTTTGATAATGCCCCATACTCCTCAATCCTTATATTTTAGGGTGGAGAAGTCATGGGGGGAAAGCAGACAGTATTTGAAGTAGGTTTAGGTTCCTGTGAAAGTTACATAGATAATACAGAGGTTTCCCATGTGGCTGTTACTCAGATTGCCCCTAGGTTAACACTTTACATTGCTAGCTATATTTGTCAAAACTAGGAACCCCATACCAGTACATCCTGTCAGGGTTGGTGATCTCCCCCTGGCTTTTGAGGGTGATGTTCCCCTTAATCCTGTGACTAAGGTCTTGCTACCAGTTTTCCTGCCATTACTGTTTTTCCTCTTTCATAGTCTCTTCTTTGAAAGTGTGTCACTACATATGGCTCCTATGAAGAGGTAAGAAAGGAATGAAGTTCTATTTCCTAGAGAGGGAATACCTACTTGTATTATTTCTATATGAAAGATGTGTCCCTTTTCCTTCATTTGTTAATCTATTCAAGCATTTCTTTCACCTACTTCAATAATCATTCCTCCTAGATTCTTCTTTGAATACAGGGTTTCCCATCAAAGAGTAGGTGATACAGCTCACATTGCATAGTAAAGACACACTAGACCTTCCCTTGGAAGACATAGCCTTCCTGGAATCACTGTGTGGTATATTGAATTTACCTTTTGACCCTTCCATATTTTCCCCTGATTTTTTAATATGAAGCTTTTTGGTGTGTGGATGTTTGTGTAGATTTCATGTATTTCCTTTTAGAATGTGAGAACACTCTATAATGTATTTTCCCCCGTAGGATAGTCTGAAATTAATCTTCAGTTGGTTAAAACTAGGTAGTATATGCAATGGGTTTAACTGGTTGAAAAATGAAAATATTATATTAGTAACATCACTGTGTGGTTTCCATAGCACCAAACATAGGGATTGACTGACTTTCTCTAAGCTAATCGTGTTCTATGTTTATTTGGTTCTACAAATCAATTCGTCATGTGAAAGTCCTTGGAACAAACAAAGAGAGGAAAGAGTTTCCCCTCTTAGTCCCCTTGCTGCTTAACCTCCCCCAAAGAAAAGGATTCCCCTTAAATGTTCACATGAAGTCCTTAGGTGAAAGCCCCAGGAGATGATGGAGCTTTGCGTCTTTTGTTTGGCTCATCTGAAGCCCAATCCATTGTTTGGCTTATCTGAGGCCCGAGCCAGACCAAACTGCTCGTGCCCTATGCCAGGCCCCCAGCGAGTCACCAGCACTAATTTCTCACCGTCTTTTCCAGGGGAGAGCAATGTGAGACCCATGGGATCTACTTCCGCCCAGCTGTAAGCAAGAGCCTGTCAACATGGCACTGATTTGAAATCTGGGGAAAGGCATTCCCTTGCTATGTCGCCCTTCATGAATATTGTCAACACGAACGTTTGCTCCAAGCCTGCCTTCTCCTCTCTCTGCCAACAGGGAGACCTGCGCAGGAGCTCGAGGAAGAGCAGGGGAGGGTGTTCCCATTGGAGGAGCCTGTCACCATGCCTTTGACACTGACCTGGATCTGTTGAGCATAGAGGACACTGCCCCCCTCCCCTTTGAACACCAGTCTTCTGTGATCGTATTTGTGCCCACTGATGTCCCCAAAGCCCTTGTCAAGAAGTCTTCACCTCTTTCTTTCCCAAGCTCGCTCTTCTTTCCAAACCACGCACACTCTGTGCTCTTTCAAGGCTTCACACAACTCACGGCTTTCCATTCTCTTTTCTTCTTTAATGATGTGTGTTCTTTTACATTTTATTCCTTTGGGGTTTTGTTGTTGTTGATTCACTGTGGTAATTATATATGTAACAAATACATCATTTGCCTCAACATTCTTCACATATATAAACTCAGTGACAGTAGCTAACACTGATTACTGGTATGCAATTCTTTAAAGTTCCAAGTTCAAACACATTCAAGCGTGTTTATTTTTATCCTAGTGCAATCTGAGAGTCACAAAAAAAGTAATTCTTCTACAGGTCATCAGTCCTTTCCTCTGTACTGTTTGCATCACGAAAACAATGAAGACGTGTTGAATGTGGTGCTGGCTTTGCTTAACACACGGCCTAGAAGATACTGTGTGCTCAATGGATAATTGATTCGTGGAGGGAAAAATGAAAGTCTCAGTGTCCCTAGACTATATACCAGTGAGTGGCCAATTAATGCATTTGTATGGTCAAGGACCTTCAATCTAGTGGAGCTATAAGTTAAGCATATGTTACATATTTTCAGTAAAAAATAACAGAAATTAGTAAAGTCCTTTACCGGAAAAAAATGATGTTTTAGCACATCTAATTTTCTGAGAAATGCCATAGTTCAGATTTAGTGACTCATTTCTAAGCACTAAAATCTGGAAGGAAACAATTTAACCTACTCTCTATATTTTTGTTCCATTGGCATTGACAGCAGAAGCATTAGTCATGAAAAGCTAGCTTGATAAGAAAAGTGTACTTTCATATACTCTTATGTTCATGCTGGAAACTCAATGTCCTAACAAAAACAAAAATCAAGTCTTCCTCAAGTATATTTTGGTTTCTTGAAATTAAAACGTACACATTTTCTTTATTATACAATTTGGTATTCTATTCCAAACATTGACCCTTCATCAATCATTAAAACATTTTGGTGGTGCGTGCTTTGTTCGGCACAAAATTATTCACAATAATAGTCCATAATTATTTACTGTTGGAGCCTCGTTCAGACCTTCCCATCACTAACTGGAACAAACATGATCATTTTGGGAGCATTTTAAATGTATCCCATGTCTTTCTATGTTGTTATTGTTAGGTGTCATCTACTGGGTTCAGATGCCTAGTGATCCTGTGCACAACACACTGCCCAATCCTGCACCATTCTCATAACTACGCTAACATTCGAGCCCTTTGATTCAGCCATGTGCCAATCCATCTCGTTGGGGGTCTTCCTCTTCCGTTTACCAACCCGGGTGTCCTTTGCTAGGCTCTGGTCTCTCCCTCCTGATCCCATGTCCAAAGAATGTGAGACACACACTTACCATCTTTGCTTCCAAGGAGCCTTTGTACCTAGACAAAAATGTCTTTAAACTCGGTGGCACTTCAAAGATCAGTGGGGCCCATGACAATGAGCATGCCTTCTTTGTGTTGAAGCGTGATCCATCCTAAAGCCGTTGTCGTTGATCTTCATCCGTAGATGCTTCCAAAGAGGCTTCCCTTCAGTGACCAAGGTTACCTGAGTGGCACAAGATGAGCATGGGTCTTCTTTCGACGCTGATGCCGTGTGTTTCTTCCTAGAGTCCAGTGTCTCTGAATATCCGTGGGGTATGCAAATCGAAAAAATGTGGGGGAAGGATACAGTACCACATTGCGGTGTGCCTTCTCAGATTTTAAATCATGCAGTATCCCTTTGTCTTGTTGGCATGAATGCCACTTGCACTGTGCATGTTTTGCATGAGAAGAAGGAAGTGTTCTGCAGGTCCCGTTCTTCACCACCACATTAGCCGTAGTTTGTCATGATCCACACAGTCAAATGGCTCTCAATACAACGCAAGTAACATCTCTCCGATAGTCTTTCCTTCGAGCCAAGATGCATCTGACATCAGCGATGATATTCCTCATTCCATATCCTCCTCTGAATCTTGTTGGATTTCTAGCAATGTGTGACCACAACTATTTTTAACATTATCTTCAGCATGTGATATTAATGATATTGCTCGATAATTTTTGCATTCTATTTAGATCACCTTTTTTTGGAACAGGCCCCTGGAGAGACCTATTCCCATGAGGAGGCTCAGTCTTCCAGGGATGAGTAAGTGCCTATGGTGCTACTTCAACTTGTTGAAACATTTCACTTGGTATACTGTTAATTCTTGGGATTGCATTAGAATATCCTACGTAGAGTGGAAACAAAATGCTACAAAATTCATCGTCACAAAAGAGACCAGCCTTACCAATCAGATAGAGAATGTTGGAACCATTGAGACGAGGGCCCTAGTTACCCTGCACTTCTGAAACTGAACTCACCCTCCACCGCTCAAATGTCAAGGACACGTTAGAGCTACAATTGGAACAAGAACATGAGAGAAGTAAGCACAGCTTAGAATAAGCAACATTTAGAGATCCCAAGGGCAACATTTTCCCCAGAACAAAATTCAGATGGGCACAGGACGGAGCAAGGAGACAAACAGGTAGCACACAGAAGGTGTGGGACAGGCGATATTGCATTGCAGGGATCGCCATGGATAGGAAGCAAAAGTGCATGAATGGCTGAATGTAAAACTGTGCATTGGCTGATGGTTTACAGAGCAGATGATCAATTTTTAAATGATAAAAATATTGAAAAACAAACAAAAAGTTGCCATCAAGTCCATCCTGACTCAGAGTGACCCAAGGAGTGTCCGAGGCCCCCCCTGTGCTCCACTAGCTTTTCCATGTCTGCTAGGTGACAGGTGATCCCCTGCCCTTTTCTGCTGAGACACCTTTGAGCAGACTCGAACCACTAATGTTTCAGTTAGCTCTGCACCACCCCGGGAATTCTTCTTTTTTAAAAAAGAAAAACCTAGCTCAAATAAAATTATAGCTGGTCAAAAAACCATTACATTCAGGATAGAGTCTCAAAGGCAATTCATCTGCTAGGGTTTCGATGATGTTGATGTATACACATGTTTATTTAAAAGCTATCCAAAAATGTTGCATTGCAGTTCTTGGTTTGAAATGATATTTTGAATCTGGGCTTTTTCCCTCCCACTTTCTCATCTCTCCTTAGTTTCCATCCTATCCCATGATGTTTTTTGTCCTTCTCCCCATCCAGCTTTCCCCCAACCCTAGATTTCACAAGACTAGGACTCCTGGGTTTTTCTGTTTTCCTTTTTACATGATAAATGGATTCTAATGTGGCCTTCCCAGATCTCCCATTTAAATACCCAGAGGGATCTCCTAGCCCTCTCTCTTGAGTGCAAGCTTATCAGAGGAGCCAGCTGAACCTGAAGCTAACAGAGCCAGCATCTGGGCATCTTAAGGGATAATAGCAGTCAGGTCACCTGAGTCATCTTGAAGGCAGTGAGTAAAGGGAGCGGCTCAGAACAGAGGGGTAGGTCCCTGAAAGGAGAGCCCAAGCTGAGCTTTCCATGTATCCCAATTGTGCCTGAATCTTCCCGAGGTCGGCTCCCCTACCCATTGAAAATAAGCTCAGGATCCAATGAAAGTCATTTATCTCATTGTGAAAGAGGAAAATAAATCGATCACTACTCTCCCATAGTGGGCACCTTGTTTATCCATCAGCCTGGTTATCTGGGTGATCACAGAGGGTGGATCTTCTCTGCTGAGGTCGGTGAGCCTTCCAGACACAGCACTGACCCTTGGGCTGAAGCCTGCTGTCAGCGCTTCATGTTCAGAGTGTCTTACATGCTGTCCCCTGCTCTCTGCCAGCCCGTGTGGTGACAACCCGCTCTGGGGTGGGACCAGCACAGAGAGAGCAGGGGCCAAGGCAGGACGTTCATTTTCAAGGCATAAAAGGCACGCTTCAGACTGACCACCAACTCTAAATGCACAACCAAATTGAGGCCCTGGATTGGTGCAAGCTATTGCTCAACATTCTGTGTTTTAATCTCTTTCTAAAAGTTGATCATGACAAGTCAATGACAGCACTTTTAGTAGGTCAATAAATCATGGGCGTATCACATCACAGAGATGACAGCCATGTAAAGCGTCGCAGGAAACCTGATATTATTTTAGCAAAATAGCAACTAGAGCCCTTGGAACACATTACACTTTCAAGTCAAGGTTTAAAAATAGATTATTTTTCAACAGTGATGGAAAAATCACATCATTAAGGATAGGGTGGCACCGTCCGTTATTATAATTGTGGTTTATAGGTTGTAAATCTGTAAAAAGGGGAATTTGTGAAGATATATATAAAACAATGAGCCAAAAAAAATCCTTACTGAAGTTGTATATGTAAAATCAAACAGCTCGTGGGATTTGATTCCTTGGTTTGGCAGTTTGGGGTCATGGTTTCATATGAAACCTGGTTCATTGACCTAATGATGCTTCTGTTCTGTCTCCTAGTTAGTTGCAAAGTGCCTGGGGTTAACAGACTTGCAAGCAGCCATCTAAGACACAACAAATGTTTCCCCCACAATCACAGAGAAGAGAGAGTCAAGACAAAGAGGAAATGACAGGCTGTGACTAATGAGCTCTAAACAACTGTGCCCTTTGCTAGGACACTGGCTGATCTCCATGGTACCTGACCACTGCCCAACATTCTGAGAAATCGATGGATGGATGGATGGATAGATAGATATCATGAAACCTGACCCAAAAGGGGAAGAAGCAGAACAGAATTTCAAATTCTTGTAGACTCTCCATTTACAGGAACCCATGGCGGGTAGAGGAACCCTTGAAACTATTGCCCTGAGAGAATCATTAAACCTTAAATAAATTTTTAAAAATTCCCCCGAGCTCTTTTTAAAACTAGACAGCAGTTAAGTTTAAGTAGGAACAACAGGGTTGTAATGTGAGTGTCTTTGAAGGCCAATCCATATGGGATGAAGAGATGACCCAGGAGCCTGGGGGCAGTATCTTGGCGCAACGGAGGTGGGAACAAGTCAGCAAAGGACGAGTGGCACTGACTACCCACCTGAAAGAATGCCACCACATTTCCATGTAGAAGCACTTGAATTGGCACCAGTTTTGCAGACTGTATGCACAACAACGAAACCCATAAAGTTCAAAGAAACAAATTCCGGTAATTAACACAGAGAGAGGTGTGTGCCTCTTGGAAGAATGTCCTGGAAACGAATTGGAGGCTCTTTTCAGACACACGGTGCCTGCGCCCCTCCCCCAGGCTCATCATGGTCCACAGACAGACAGCCTAGAGAGACATCATGGTCAGTTGTGATTGGGAATTGTCAGATTGGTATACAACGGCACTCTAGAACTGCCATGATCCACTGCTTCCCTTTGCACACATTTATGCAGCAAAGTGATGGGTGGATTTTTGAAATTCAGGGTCTGGATCAGCCTACAGCCCTAAGTGAAAACAAGATTTTTAATATTACTGATTGGGAAAGTTCCTCAGATGGGGTAATTCCCAATGCAAAGCCTCTAAGGTAAGAGATAATAAATTGTTGGTGAGGAAGGAGTTACAGATGGCATTGCTTACACCCAGGCTCTGAGTAGATTTCCTAACTTGCTAATGCCAGGGTTCAGAGCTGGAGGGAAACCCAAAGCACAGGGAAAGAGGATAAGGAGATTGTGGGGGCACCTGCTTTCCAAGCAGATGGGAAGAGAAGAGATGTTACCACGGTGTGGTGTGGCAGAGGAGGCATGGGGGCCGGTCCCACCCTGATTTGGTACTTTCAGGGTGTCACTCCCAAGCAGCTGCCAGAGCAGGGGAGGGGCAGATGCTAGCAGTGACAGGCGCAACAACTTCCTCCTCCTTCCAAACTGTGAAATGGATCCAGTGCCAACATCGTTTTTCTGGTCTTTGTGAGAAGTTTGAGCAGAATTATGAAAGACTAACCAGTCCTTGTGTTTGCATGGGCGTCCCTGCAAATGGTGCCAACAATCCCAGCCCTCTAACTCCTCCAAACTGTTGGAGGTCTGAATCGACCCAGAGGACCCTCAGGAGAAAAGCCGGGGGATCTATGCCCCCACATCAGCCGTGATTCCTTTAGGAGCACAGTTCTCTCCTGACACACATGGGGTCCTCATGAGCCAGCACTGAGTGGACCACAACTGGCTTTTGTTTATTAATTTTGTATACACCCAGTGAGTCTGCAGGAGAAAGACTTGGTGGTCTGCTCCCTTAAAGATGAAAACAACAAACAAACAAACCCCCAAGCTCCTGGCCAGGGTAGAACTGTCCCCGGAGTTTCCGAGACTGTAACTGTTTAGGGAAGTAGAAAGCCTTCAGAACGCTTAGTTGAGCACCATGAGAGACCCTGATATGGTCTCCAATGTAAAGAACACGGAAAAGAAGTCTTGTGCAGCCGGTCTACCAAATGCAACATTATAAGCACACCTCCGCCCCACCCCGCCCCATCCCACTACCTCACAAATGCCATCCTTGAAGGTCTGGGCAGTGTTGGCCTTCTCTGTTCCCAGGCTCTTGAGCATAAAGCCAGCGAGAGCATCCTTTATTACCTTTAGGTGGGCAGGCGTGGGTAACCACCTGAAATCTATTTTGTGTCTCTGATCAGTTATCAGCCAGCATACCAGGCCGATCTACTTCTGAAAAGAAATAAACCCAAATGGGCCGAGAGCCATGTGATTGCGTCATAGCACTGTCCTTCAAGTGACCCCCAGCAAACCAGCTCAAGGGAGGGCTGACGCCACCCTAGGAGAAAGAGGCCGCCCAAAGGAGGGCCAGGACACCCAGATTAGCACAAGTGGTTTGTAAATAAACCCATGGGAGCCGCCCTTCTGAGTTGAACCCTGCAGCCATGGTGGAATTGCTCTGGCTTGGCCCCTGCACCTGGTAAGCTGGATGGTTCATGTAACTTGTCTGCTCCTTTGCTCTCTCACTGCGGATCAGCGGGCTGAAATTATAGCACCTACTTCATAGGCTGTTGCTTGCATGATGGGATGGCAAGTGGGTGGGTAAGAGAAATGAGTCTGAATGCGAAAGGCAAGGCATGGACTCTGACGCTAGGACCCAGCGGGGTGACTGTGGTCTAGTTAAGAAAGTCCACGCTGGCCAGTCTTCTCGTGGACCAGGACCTAGCAATATCAGGATAGCAGATATAGGCGATATTAACATAATGCCTCGCTTATAGTCAACGCTCCATAAAGAGTCCAAGAGGAAACATGCCTATGCACACAGATATGCTTGATCTGAGGCCAACAGACCGGTTGAATGGGAAAGGGCTCGGAGCGATATAAAACACTCCTTTGTTGGATACCGTTGTGGTGGTGGAGGGTGTTGTCATTGGTTGGCTGTCCGTGAATTGGCCTTAGACTCATGCTGACCATGCACAATGGAACCAAATTTAGTACAGTGCTGCACCAGCTGCAGGATTGGGTTGCAAGTTGGGTCCTTGTGACCCGTGTGATCTTACGCACTACTGTAAAAAGTGACACTGCTCTTATTAATGTTTGCCCTTTGCAAGTCCAACCAGATGTTTAAGCATGGGGATCTTTGCTTAACCTAATCATTTTTATATCATTTGATCAGAGCCTGCAGTCTATTTTAATATTTGTCCTAATGCATAAGTATACATTGTAACTAGTTATACATCAGTTATTGTATAACTAATGTATGTCCTGTGTAGAATAACTACACAGAGTATAGATAACGTACCATCTTGTATAGCATGTTAAATGTCTCCACTCTTGCCTTTGGTCTCCCATTCCAAACTCCACCCTCATTAGCAATGAATTGGCTTGGGCTTATGTATATGGTGACCCTATAGGACAGAGTAGAACTATCCTGTGGGTTGCCAAGACAATAAATATTTAAGGGAATAGAAAGTCTCATCTTTCTCTCACAGAGTAGCTGGTGGTTTCAAACTGTTGACCTTGTGGTTAGCAGCCCAATGTATGAGCACTACACCACCAGGGGATTCATTTTTCCAACGCTTGATTTTGGGTTTTGTGATGTGACGTGCAGCGACTTGGGGGAGTCAGCAGAACAGTCTGCGATGTGTGTGCACACTGGACTTACCTCCTTCTGTATCTGCCACCCCATAAGGATATCTTCCAGGAGCTTTAGGTGCAAGAATGGCCCCTGAGAGACATGAAGTAGGCCTGGAACCACCTACATGTTAAGCCAAGCCCAAGCAAGCTGACACAGGAGCAGTAAATAAATGCTTATGTTTGCATGCCGCTGGGTTTGTGGCTGGCAGAAATAGAGCCCAGTTCATCTTCAGAGGTAAAAAAGGACATCCCTGGCTCCTTTGGATGCCTGTGTCCTGCGCAGACCTTCTGTGCTCCATTACGGGAACAAATGCCACCGCAGATTCAGGGTCCTGTGACATTTCCCAGGATGAGGGGCGTGTGGAAGCCTGGGGTGTTCCGTGAGGCCTCTCCCATCACATTGGCCCAGCTCTGCCATCGCTCCACTGTAGACAAAGTCAGTGAGCAGAAAGCACAGTGCCATAGCATCTGAAGAATCAGGGCACTGGAAAAGCAAGAGAAGGTTTCTGAAAGGTTGTGTTGATGCCGAGAAGAAAGTGACCACAGAGCGCAGAGGCGACAATGTGAGGGTGACAAGAGTATGATTTCAATTCTCCTGGCTCTGAAGTGTCCCTTCTTTTGTCTCGTCTGACCAATCATTCACTCTCTCCCACATCCCAGGAAACCAGGCTATTGCCCTACCTGCCCAGGCAACTTGGTCTCTATTTATATCTATATAACCATTTCTAGGGGCATTTGCATACCAAGTCTAACAATATCTAATTGTATAATAAAATGTATCAACCAAAAATGAATTTATAAGCTGCAAAAAGCATGGGGGGGTTATGCAGTGGTTTTCTGGGGGGAAAGGAGAGATGTTTCCTTTGAATCTCTGACTGCAGCCTATACATGGGCACCTTGACAAAAGCATAATGGTCACTTAAGGTATTTGTCCCTTAAAGGAGAATAAATGTTCTGACACCCAGCATTCTATTCGGAAGGTGATCTTTTTGAAGAATTGTGACCCAGCAAAAGTAAAAATGATATCCGCAAACAACAACAGCAACGACTTCTAGAACATTCTGTAAGAAATTAAAACTGGTCATAGCTATCATTTTAGAAACCAGCTGCTAGGAACTTGAGAGAACTGCAGAGAGAGAAGCTTGCAAGGAACCACTAATTGGAAATCTACCCGGAAAGACTTTAAAATCCATCAGGATAAATGCAAATCAACTTAACTGGAAGTATTAGCCTGGTCCCTGCTTTTTAAAAAATGAATGGCTTTGGTGGGGCGTGTCATCTCACTCCCCAGGCCACTCCTGTAGGCAGAGAGAAAGGATGTAAACGGCTGTGTGGGATACATCTACTGAAACAGAGACAGCAAGGCCAAGTCCTTTACCCTCGGCTGACCTAAGATGGAGCCGAGAGGACAGCCCCCCGTCTGCTGGCATCCTTCCACAAGCACTAGATGCTTTCATGAAGACACAGAGGGGAACAGAGAAAAATCACCATTTAGGGAACCTCTTAAAGTGTCAATGGTAATAAAGCCAGGATTTAATAAATAGGGATTGGTTCTTGGAAAAATTAATTCCATTAAACTGGGAATAGGAACTAGGTCAGAGTCTCTCTCTCTCTCTCTCTCTCTCTCTCTCTCTCTCTCTCTCTCTCTCTCTCTCTCTCTCTCTCTCATTCGCTCTCGCGCGTGCTCTCTCTCTCCAGAAAGCTTTGGGGAGGATGAATAAAGGAGGGAAATTGTCCAGGAAAGAAATCACAGATGTTGACTTGGTGGCACCGACCTCCACAACCCTGTATTTATATATTCAATACGTATTTCTTATTCCAAAGCACAGCATTTCTGTGACCCTTCAGCAGTAAAGCTAGCCCCCCCCCCCATGTCCGGAGATGACTCCCCAGTGTGCTTAGCCCTGACTTTTGCACCTGTGTGCATGTGTTTGAAGGAAGAAATTAGCCCTGCGGATGTGCCATCCGCCAACTTGCACAACCCCCCCAAAACAGAATCAACTTAAATGCACCCCGGAAAAGCACCATCCTAATCCTCAGAAGTTAAGCATGTGTGTTCATAGGAGATAATTCTTCTGTCCCCGGCATTGAGGCAAACAAGCTAAGATGAGAACTCAGTATTGCTCGGGTAGGAAAAGGCACAAAGTTGACAGTGGAAGTAGAGGCAGAAGAGGAGCGGTCGGAGGCTCAAAAAGACGCATGAAAAGTCGACTTGCTACAAGTCGGTGGGGTGTGTGTGGGGGGGCGGGATGATTCTAGAAGTAAAAATTGGATTTTCGTGAAATTATGCACTCCCCAGGGATTTTTCACATCTTGGACTTGCCGAAGCTGTGCGGGGAAGTGTAAACTCGTGAGGAGCAAACCACGCAGCCATAAGCCATCCCATATGTTTTGAGAGTGATTTCTTACACGATGGAATGGAACTGGGACTAACGTGGCTGCTTTCTGCAGGGAGAGAAAGAAGGGAGACGCAGGGTGGGTTCAGACTCGGGGTCCTAAGGGGGGCTGAGCCAGAGGCCACATCAAGTCCCCTCAGATCAGGATAACTTTCAGTAGAAGCAAAATTATGGTGAGAGTGACAGTGGGTGGAAGCAATCGGATGGGTGGGTGGGAGAAGAGGGGGAAATGGCAAAGAGAGAGCAGCGATTCGCACCCAAAAGGAAATGAACAGCAATAAGTACAAAGGGCATAGCAGAAGCAGGAGAGGAGGGGGAGTTGGCAGCGGGAGGAGGAGTCAGAGGTGAGGCAGGGGCTGTCCTCTCAGCTCCATCAGGTAAAGGGGGGTCCAGACTATTACAGAGGAAAATTTTTTTAAAAAGATAAAGCAAGCAAAGGTGGGGAATGAAGACAAGATAAATTGCATGGGAGGTTGAAATAAATAAGACATTTTTAAGTACATAAGGGACGAGAGGGCAGAGAGGGAGAGTGTAGGGCTTCAGAGAAATAGCAAGGAAAATTTACTGCCAGAAGCAGCAAAAAAAAAAAGAAAGAAAGAAATGACTTCTCTGCCTGAGTGTTCACAGAGGTCAGGGCAGATGCCAGAAAGAGGCATAAATTTCCATGAGGAGAAAGGAGCAATGCTTAAGGAAATCAAGATCAATAACAGTAGAACCAGCCATCAAGAAATTGCAAGGTTCCCAAGCCTCAGAAAACTCTAGGGGCAAATATGGCACCCAGCCCAGAGGCTGAAGGAAACGGGGAGGGGACCTCAGGAACCTCTGCCAGGAAAGCACAGGCTGAGCCTTTCGGAGGGGACCTGATACCAGTTGGCGATGATGCATGATCCACGCTGTGACGAGGACGAAATGTAGAAGGGAGATGACAGCCAACCAGTTCTCCGTGACTGGCATTTTCTTTCTGAGAAGCAGTTGTCATGAAGGGCTGCATGTCAGCACTCAAATGACCGGTGTCTGAACACTCTCCAAAGCCAGTGATTCTCACCGTGGCCTTCAGCAATGGCACCGGCCAGCCTGTTATTGGTTAAGAGAGCCAGAGTCTTTTGACCTTCCGGCGAAGAGACACCTTCTCTGATGTGCTTCTGGGAAAGAAAATTCACAAAGTTCCACAAGGAGGGAAAAGGAAGGAGTCTCTGGGAATCAGGACAGCATGGCTCAAGTCTCAGTATTCACCTCACTCTCCATTCACGTCACACTGTCTCACCTGGCTCTCCGTGTACTTCACTCTCTCATCAATTCACTCACTCGAACTCTAGCGTGATTAACGTTGCCGGCTGCCTTAAGCACTATCTGAAATGGCAGGGCAAGGGTGAGGTCTACTAGAAAAGCAAGACAGAGAAAACGGGTGTGGGAGACTTGATGGGATATTCTCTCTTCAATGGGATAAAAATAGATCAAGCACATTGGTTTGAATAAGAAAATACAAGTAAAACAGAAATCGAGGAATGAGAGAAGTCATGTCGTAAGGTGGATTTGAACAGAAGTCAACAAGACATGGAGAAAGGATTTGAAGTACTCTGTTATGAAGGAAGCAGCCAGGAAGAAGGGGGAAAGAGATGTAGGCCGGGAAAGGAGCCTACGATGGTTTTGAATGGCGATCTGAAAAGATGAAACTAAAGCAAAAGAAGGCAGGCAAATGCAGAGTCTGCAAAAACTTAAATTTGACCTCAGAAGAGTCGTAGGTGGCAAATAAATAGCAAACTGGTGTGTACACAAGCCAAAACAGTAAGCAAGAATGAGGAGAGAAAATTCAGGCTCATTAAAAGGTGCATGCCTGTTAGTGAACTTTTCCATAGCCTTGGGCCTATAAAAGTCAAAATAGAGATACACACACACACACACACACTCTCTCTCTCTCTCTCTCTCTCTCTCTCCTAACTAGGTTCCCTCTTTGGAGGAAAATAAATCAATGGAATGTCCTATTGGGAGACCAGAGCTTTCCCGAAAATAATAGTTATTTAATATTTAAAACTAAATATTAAAATATCTAAAGCTGTTATTGTTACACAGGAATGATTAAAAGCTCCTATAGAAATAAGGAAGAGCGGCTTTAAGGAAATATTTTAATGGCTATCTCAATAAAAAGAAAAAAGAGTATTCTTACATTTCTAATCAGTTCACCAATAAGGAAAATAATCGATATCCGCTAAGACAGCAGTCCTCAATCTGTGGGTTGTGACCCCTTTGGAAGTTGAACGACCCTTTCACAGGGATCACCCAATTCATAACAGTAGCAAACTTACAGAGATTAAGTAGCAATGAAAATAATGTTATGGTTTGGGGGTCACCATCACATGAGGAACTGTATAAAAGGGTCGCGGTTTTGGGAAGGTTGAGAACCGCTGCTCTGAGAAGTCAACCATTTGGCTTCACACAATTCTGAGATGGGGCGTAAGAGACAATGGGGTCACTCAGGTCATTTCCCCAATAAGCTCCAAACTCCCTGCCATCATGGACACCAGCCCACAGATAGGACAGAGTAGACCTGCTCCTGTGGGTTTCTAACCCTGCAAATCTCTACAGCCGGAAAAGGTCTCATTGTCCTCCCAAGGAGCCGCTGGTGGTTTCAGACTGCTGACCTTGTATGTCCCTCTTTCTCTAGGTTGCCTGGACTCATGATACATTTCTCTGTCGGAAGCGGCTATCCCTACTCTGTTATTTGCTGATATTCAATATGAAGTAGAGATCAGGTTTTCACGCCTATGCTGTCAGTCAAGGGACACGGAATCTGGTCACAAAGTCCACCCTGGAGCTAAAAAGAACAGATGAAGAGGTTAGAGAGCAGACGGAGCTCAGCCCTACCCTAGCCACCACACAGCTGGCTCTTCATCTACAAATAACAGTGACTGTTAGACCAAATATCGCAGCCTTATAAGCCCTGGCCTCATTTTTAATTATAAAATAAACTTCTGGTAATTGACATTCCTTGACAAATCAGATTAGAAATTATATTAGCCTTTTAAAAAATATTAGTCACTTATATTTTTTTCTCACTTTATTGTCATTTTTCTTCATTACAGTGTCGTAAACCTGATGTTTATAATCTTGCTAATAATTATAATTACATTTAGGAACATTTACTTTCTACTGTTTTCTCTCAAAATTCAATATATATTTTATTATGACTCTACTAGAGATTATATGAATAAACTAATTTGTTTTGATATTGGCATTTTTCAACATTTACCTTGAAAATAACATTGGAGCTTTTGAATGTAATGACTTGAACTTTCTTGGACTAATTTGATGATTTACTTTACATATCAACCAGAATGAGGATAAACAATGATGAAACTCCTTCTCCTTCACTTCATTATAAATTCCCTGCCTAAGAGGAAAAGCCACAGAGGAAGTAGCTGGGCCCTGACCTATGGTCATGTGACTGCCAACCAGTCTAACACTGGTTAGCGAAGGTCAAACGTTGGCGTCTCGGGAACGATAAACCAAAAATAGCACACAGCACTGAGAAATGGGGAGTCTTCTAATTCATAAAGGGGAGGGATCAAATCAATGTAACCCGATGCTTCTCAAATAGTACGGATTTTTTAAAACTCTGAGTTAATCATATTTTGAGGCCAGCAGAGCGTTTTATAATAAGGCTGCTCACAGAAGTAGGTCATATGTCCTTTCAAACACAGCTCCCTTGCACTTTTCCCACAAATACATATACTTAAAACTGGGCTGCAGGCCGGATGTGATTTGCAAGGCCTCCTGAAGACTAATATGTCAACAATAAGAAGTGCTAGTGGCGCAGTGGATTGTGAGTTGGGTTGTAACCGAAAGGTGAGCAGTTCAAAACCACTAGCAGCTCTGTGCGGAAAAAGAGGACACTTTCTACTCCCATAAAAAAGCACAGTCTCAGAAAGCCACACGGGCAGTTCTCCCCTGTCCTGTAGGGTCTATAGGGTTGTTATGAGTCAGAATTGACTTGAGGAGAGTGAGTTTGTGTTTTGAGTTTTGTTGTTGTTGTTTTAAATCTGTTTATCGGGGGATCGTACAACTCTTATCACAATCCATACATCCATCCATTATGTCAAACACATTTGTATATTTGTTGCCATCATCATTCTCAAAACATTTGCTTTCGGCTTGAGCCCTTGGTATCAGCGCCTCGTTTTTTTCCCCTCCCTCCCCGCTCCACCCTCCCCCTTGCACCCTTGGTAATTTATAAATTATTATCATTTTGAGTTTTTATGTTCACCAGTTGGAGTCCCTGAATGGTGCATACAGTCAGAATACTCTTGTCCTAACTGAAAGGCTACAAGGTTCAACTCCACTCAAAGGCTCTTCAAAGCCTTGTAAAGCTTCTGGTGATCTTCAAAACTCAGCCACAAAAGCCTTTATGGAGCACAGTTCTGCTCTGACCCACATGGAGCCACTGGGGCTTGGAGTGAATTCTACACCCCATTTCCTGATGCTCACCAATCATTGCCATTAAGGATTGGAAGAAGGCGAGAGCCCAGCATTAAACCAAAAAAGGAGCCCCGCCCTGTGTGAATGCACAGGATGCACACCCACATGGCAGCCTCGCTGCAAGAACGAGATTTTGAAATTTTAAAAAAGTATTTCTTCTGTACAGAGATAGAAAACCATTTACCTTTATCTCTCTAAGCTTAGATCTGATCTTGGCAAAGACAGTGGCCACAGGTGGTGACAAAGCAAATGAGGGGCTATATGAGAGGGTATCTCTCCCCAAATGGATTTTTTCCCCAAAAGCTATGTATTTAATTTTTTTAATAAAAACAACCGTATCACCTTCAACGTACTCTCCATTACACTTCATACATTTGTCAAATCTGTGATTCCATTCTTGGAATCACAACCCATCTGTGCGGGTTTTCTTTTCAAACCCATCTCCCTGGTGTGTTCTTCACCTCTTCTATGTCATCAAAGTGTTGTTCTTTCATGTCCCTCTTCATTTATGGAAACAAAAAGAAGTTGCATGGAGCGAGGTCAGATGAGTTAGGTGCGTGGGGAAACAGGAGCATGCTGTTTTTTGCCAAACACTGGCACACTGAGATGGCTGAGTGAGCAGGTACATTATCACGGTGGCAAAACCAGTCCCCTACCTGCCACCAATCAGGTCTTTTTTTGTCTCACACTGTTATGCAATCTTTTCAGGTTCTGGTCCTGTAATTTGAAAACTGGATTAACAGTCTGATCTGGTGGAATGAACTCCTAATGGACTATGAGTCAACATTTTCTCCCATTCAGGAAGTTGATGGATGTCCAGAATAAGGTTCCTCATCAATCAACATCTAGCCCTTTTTGAAATGAGAAAACCATTCATACAGTTAAGTTTTTCCCATGGTGTGGTCCTTGTAAGCTGTGTTCAATGTCACAATAGTTTCTGTGGTCCTTTTCCCGAGCAGGAAACAAAATTTCACAGCTCCCACTCTTCTCTTAAAAGGGTTATCACAAAAAAAAAAAAAAAAACGAAGTTTGAAGACAACTGATTTTACCAAAAAGATCATTGTAACCAGAGAGAACTTTCCCAGCTGATGCCACTGGGTGCACTAACTCAGAACAATTTGCTTGATGCTTACCTAATGGGAAAAACGTGTACTGTGACAACTCCACCAGCAGAGCTCTTTTCTGTTTTTTTTTTTAATTTTGGGGGAGGCAGGGGGTACCCCTCGTAAAAAGAGAATCAACCATATTTCCAAGTGACTTTCCATTCCTCCATTGTCCTTATTCTACTGCGCCCTTTCAGGTCTCTCCAGAATTGAGAATCATTTCTCAGGCCCTTTGGGTAATGCATAAAATACAACTGATTTTAATGGAGAAACAAAGTTACATTTAAACCCAAGTGATACATTAGCTAGATTGTTGCCAGCATCTTTTAGCTCTGCAATATATTATAACATCTTGTCTCTTTTTTAAAAGTCTGTTTCTTTAAGAAAGGAAGTAAATGCAAATATAGATTTCCTATTAAAAAATAGAGAGTCACTGTTTTAGACAGTCTTTGCAGAGCAAAGCAAAAAGAAAGCAGACTTTTAATGCCTGCCAGGCACAGAGAACATGGGGCTTAAAAGATAAAGGGCATATCCCTGGTTACAATAGTGAATGTATGATAAATTCTAAGAATAGAGCCTCAAGCATTTAGTGGGCATCATTTTGCAAGGTGTGGGATTTTGCATAAACACCTGCTGCATTGCTACTGGCAGGAAGTTGGAAGGCCAGGGATGTCTCACACCGCAGAGATCAGTCCCTGGAAAGGTATACCATGCATGGAAAAGTATAGAATCAGCAGAAAGGAGGACGACCCTCAATAGGACCTTGGATGGAGGTAGTGCTGCCACAGTGGGGTCAAAGGTAGCAACCACTGTGCAGGACCAGGCAGGGCTTCATCCTGCTGCACACGGTGTTGCTGGGATTCAGAGCCAGCATGACGGCACCTGACCACACCATCTTCACCACGTTTCGAGTTTCTGTAAAACACTCTAGTGACCCTTTGGGTTTTGCCTCCTCCGTTACATCCTAACTCTGAGAAATTGGCACGACAGGATTTCAAATACAATCGGGTTTCTTGTTGCTCCATCCAGAGTGTGTTTATTGGCAGTAGCCCCAGAATCAAGATGACTGAACTCTGATATTAATGAACTATGGGACCTTGAGCGAGGCCCAAGACCTTTGCGAACACAACGTGTCAGTTTCATCAACCATAAACAAGAGTGAACTTGACCTGATTGGAAGTTGTTTGAACCCAACCTTAAGGGCCCTAGAATGGTGAACGCTGAATGGATCAGGCCTAAGTCTTATTACATCCAAGCTTCATCCAAAGCAGCACCCTATTCTGTTTCACTGGTTTACCCTCCCCCACAGTGCACAGAAGTGAAGACTATGTCCTGGAGGACATGCCCATCATGACAAGTTCATGTACTGCTAACTCCAACACTAGCTATTGAGGCTTCAATGCCAATCTACCTTTGTGTAAATTTTTTAATCTCTCTGTGCTTGAGTTCCCTGGTCTGAAAGATGAAGACAATATCATTACTTATCTCCTAAAACTTCTGTGAGGATCAAGAAGACAATATGTATATCATATTTATTTTGGCTCCTTGTTTATATTATGAACTAAGTAAATGGATTCTGGTGGTGTGTTAGGTTAGCATTGGGCAGATAATGATGGAGTTGGTGGTTCTAATCCACTAGCCAGTCCTTCGGGGAAAGATGAAGCTGTCGGTTTTATTTAAATCTCAGAAAGCCTATGTAGTGTTGCGATGGGTCAGATTTGACTCCGTGGCAGTGAGTTTGGTTATTTTGATTTTAAAGCAAACATTAACTATAATTTTGTTTTAGCAAAGAATTTTCCAGCAAAAGAAAGGCTGAGGAACATGAGCTCTTTAAAAAAGTCTTTGTAGAATAAAATTCTATTACCTGTCCACATTTCTTCGATTCCCTTCATCTTTTCACAAACCTCCCCACAAAACATTGACCCTTAGTGGTCAAGTAGGTATCTTCCCCTTTGGCCAAGGAGCCATTTGGAACATAAGCCATTTGGAAATCTGTGATGGTGGGATTTTGCCTGGCCTATTTTAGTGGGGTGTAACTGCACCCCTCCTTTTCCCTTCTCCCGTGGGAGGGGAATAGTGATAACCTACCCGTGCTGTATGGGTAGGCAAGGCTTCAATTTCTAATCACCACTACAGGAGATCATGCTAAAGTCAATAGCAAATGCTGGCACAACGGAAAAATCTGGGACGCGGCAGAAGCAATAGCTAAGGCCTTGCAGGGTGCCTGTAATTTATGTCTACTTCGCGGCACTGATTCACCAACGATCTCTCAGCTGGCAGATACCGTCTCTGGCTTTTTTTCTTCCACCTGCTTAGTGACAACAGGAGCCCATTGACAACAGGAGCCTAGGATAAATCTGTCAGTGTAACTTACGGGACAAAACCTCCCGAGAAATGCTGGGGGAATCCAGAGAATGAATCTCTGTGTCCCAAATGGTAGCAAGGTGACCCAAGTTTATCATGTCTCCTTTAACCCCTCTGGTATGGGCGTTATGGACAATAATGATCACCGGCCTCATCTGCCACTCTGCAGAAGCACATACTTGGCTACCAGGAGGACCGTCCCACTCAGACCTGCTTCTCAGACAGCCCAAGAGGAGTAGGCTCTGGACAACAGATCCTGGTTATCTTTGAGCTGACAGGTAAGTGGGATGCTTCAAATCTTCCAGGCAGGGACCATACATTGAACTTGAAAGCCACACATTTAATAAAAGATGAGAAATGATTTTTGAGATACTTAGAGACTTAGAAGACAAGAGGGCAGCAGGGTCTCTGACTACAAGTTGACAAGACCCCCCCCCCCCTAGTTGTCACCCAAGGCTACAAGAGTTCCTTCCTTGGTAGACTTGGCCAGATACAAGTTTTGTGATTCTAAAAGAGGGTTCAGGGTGCCCAGGCAGGTTTGACCCTTTTTTCTTAGAATCGCCCCTCGGTTTCCTCCTTCTGAAAGCAAGGGCAGCTGCAGCACTATCCCTGTGCAGCACCAGTGAACACCAACACCCCAGTGAGACAAGCATGCCAGGAAGCTATCCTGGTGAGACAAGCAACCAAAAAGATCTACAAATGAGGAGTATTTAGGATTCCTTACTGTCCCTGTCACTACCACCTGACTGCAACTCTGGAGTTACAGCCGCAGACCCTGAGGAGACCTCCGAGTCAGTGTAAGAGGCCACAAATCCTCATAGCAAGTCTTGTCAGGTGCAAGCATCATCTTACCCACAAATGTGGGATATATATATATACACATATAGTCTCCTGGAGGGCACAAGGACTGGAGGTTCAAGTCCAAAGATACCTCAGAAGAAATACCTGATGGTCTACTTTTGAAAAATTAGCCCCTGGATCTGGTGTCAGTGTTAATTTTACAGTAACGTGTGTATATGTGTGTGTGTGTGTGTGTGTGTGTGTGTGTGTAACACTGCTGCAGGTTGAATACAACATGCCCTCATTAAGAAATAGTGCCGAATCTTAGGTTGTCTGGGGTTACTGAATGAGCAATTACTTTTTGTAGAGATTACACCTGACTGTTTTAGAATAAATTAGACAATCTTTCCCTTGATGTATTTTCTCCAGTAGAAATTTAAGGAAAACCCCAAAAGTAAGCTTAAAATTTTTAAGTCATATGAAAAAAATACAAAAATGTTTTATTTTACTTTTTAAATGTTTGATTTTAATCATATCTTTTAATGTACACTATCTCAAACAATCATTTCAGCATATGATCAGTCTAAAGTATACTACTCAGATACTTTACATATTTTTTCACAATAAGTCTTTCCTGCCACAACTTTAAAATCCAGTATGTCTTTCATATCACCGCTCCTTTCAATTCGGCCTGGCCACATTTTAAGAGCTCAGTTGACACGTGACTAGTGTCTGCCATGCTGGACTGCGCGCTTCCACCAGGTTACCCTTCAACGTCAGCTAGCTGTGCCCTGCCTGATAACCCCTCTCCCTGGGTCTGCGGCTCAGCCCCCTCCATATGTAGGGCACAGGCCAGCATTGCTTTATTTTTTAAAGTTTTATTGGCACTTCATCCACATGTCGTACAATTCAATAATTCAATCATACAAAGAAGACTTGTACAATCATCACCACAATCAATTCTAGAACACTTCCTTCTTCCTTGTACTCATTGTTATCATGTAATTATTTTTTAATTGTGGAAAAATATGCATAACAAAATATTCTCTATTTCCACAACTTTGACATGTCTAATTCAGTGCCATTGATTATGCTCTTCCTGTTGTACAACTATTATTAACATCCCTTTCCAAATTAGTCCATAATTACCATAAAATCAAGGGCCCCTCAGCCACACCTCTTCTTCCTTCACCCATGGTGACCATTGGTCAAGTTTGATTTCTTTATTTTTCAGTCGTTATCTTGATATAGTCTTCATACACTTCCATGGTGAAATCCTTGGGGTTTTTTAAAGTTGTATATGCATCATCACAATCAGTTCTAGAGCTCCCTTCCCCCTCCTGCATTCATTGTTAGCTCCTCAAGTCCCCTCACCCTCCCAGTCCCCCCTCCCCCAAATCCCTGATAAACTATTGAACCAGTTAGTGTGTCCTGATATCCACTCCTGTGCTTCACAAACTAGGAACCCAACAGAAACAACAACAAAACCAAAACAAAACACCAAGAAGAAAATAATAATAATACAAAGATAAAAATACAAATAAAGAATAAGAAACAAATGACCATCAACAATATTTAAAAAGCTAGAGAAGGAATTTCTGTCATGAAACAAGCAAAACATGTTTGACCCGAGAGCAGCAGTTCTCAACCTGTGGGTCGTGACCTCTTTGGAAGTTGAACGACCCTTACCAGGTGTCACCCAATTTATAACAGAAAAATTACAGTGATGAAGTAGCAACGAAAATAATTTTATGGTTAGGGGTCACCACAACGTGAGGAACTGTATTCGAGAGTCACAGCATTAGGAAGGTTGAGAACCACTATCCTAGAACAAACTCCAGTTGGGTCAAGAAGGAGGTCAACTGATCAAGTATCTTAGTATACCATGGTTCGATCCAACAAAATCAAGTTGATCATAATCTCTGTCTGCTAGTAAATCTGTTTGAGTCCCTCATCTGTGGCCAGAGGGGATCTGCCAGAGGTTGAATCTGAGTAGATTCTCTGCACATGGATTTGGGGCTCCCACGGTACCTCCAAAGCCTTCTACAAATTGGGTGTTCACAATTTAAGCTCCATTACTTTTCCCTTCATCATATTTGGATTTTGTTGGTGTCATCTTTGGATCACGTAGGCTGGTGTGCTTCTTCCATGTGGATTTAGATGTCACTTTGATGACAGCTTATTGGAATACAAGCCTTTAAAACTCCAGACACTACTCCGATTGATAACTGGGCACTATCTGCCTTCTTCACCACACTGTGATGTAGCTCCCTCATCATCAGTGATCTCTTCAGGAAGATGAGTATTGAGCCAGGACAGGCCATAACTACTAATGTCTCTAAACCCAAGATGGTTTTCTACACCTTGGGTGACTCGTGGTACTTACCAGCTATGTCAATTACTTACACCAACATCCTGTCTCATCTGGGTTCATCACTCAATTGCTTGTGAGCCATGACTCCACAAGAAGTCTCCACAAGGCCTTTCTGTGGATAGTGAAGTGTGGGTCAGGGATGGGCTGCTAACTACAAGGCCAGTATTTCAAAACCCCTAAGCTGCTCCATGGGAGAAGGAGAAGGCTCTGGGCTCTCATAAACATGCACAACCTGAGAAATCATAATAGTGTTGCTCAGTGGATTTGGGCTTTGGTTCAGGGCATGGGATTAACCATGCACCTTAACCAGTGTGCAGAGCTTAGAGTAGGCTCCATAGTTACTTGTTCAGTTGAAGTACTGTAGCTGGATTTTCCCAACATACGCTGCCCTATGTTGCTGGAGAAGTGAACTTTTTTATTTGCTGATGAAAACAGATCACGACCACAAAAGAGATATGATGACTTCCTCTAGGGGCTAATTTTTCTTACTTCTGGATGGATGCATTTTGTCATCAGCGCTATCCCGCAACGTCCTATGGCCTTATTTACACTAGCCCGGGCCTCTCATTGGCTCTCCCAGACTCTGGATAGATATAACCAGTTCAATATTGTTTGAAATGTCTGCCAATGTATGCTCCCTTTTACTGTATACCTCTTCTTTGTTTTGCTTCTTTGAAGCAGAAGAGAGAGGGCCCACTTGGACCAATAGGAGATGATGGCAAGGGCAAGCCTCTCCTTTCCCTTGGAGGTTTGGGTGGGAGAAGAAAGGGAACAGAGCTGGGGAGGTAGGCAGTCGTAGGAGCGCTCAGCCCCACTGATGGGATAAAAGAAGGGTCCGGGCCAGGGAGCGACAGCAGATCTAAGAGGACAGAATTCCATGGTAAGGTTAAGAGAAGAACTTGTAAGATTCCTTCTATTCTTAGGTGTCATAGACTCTGGCTCGGGAGCCCTAGGGCCCTGGCAGGAAACAAGGAGCCCCCAAAGCTGTGAGATGGATGTTCTGGACCAAGAACAAGTCAGAGACTCTGAAACCAGCTAGAGTCAAGAGGCCAGTTGACAGGGGCAAGCTGCTGGTTCACAATCAATATGGGAAGCATCAGCCTCTTGCCTGGAAGGTTTGCCCCAGAAGCGATCAAAGGTTTGCTTTAAGCTTCTGGGAATGCCAAAAGCAACAATGGAATGACAAAGTACGGAGCACTGAGCACTAATTTCCCTCAGATTAAGGTATATGTGACAGGCAACCTATGAAAAGCCCATAAATTCATTCACGACTCCAAGTCTCAGTGGATGCCAGTCAGCACTCATCCAAGGAGAATTACAATGTGTCCCTTCCTCAGGCAGCTACGAAAATCTTTCTCCACCTTAGATGGCATCTCAAGAGGAAAATGACAGAAAAAGACAATTTATACAAATGGATTAAATTTTAAACCAAATTCAATTGAAAGCGGGGTTTTGTTTGACTGTTTATTTTTTTCCCCAGCTCATCAACCTTTTCAGGGTGATAAGAGCAAATTTAGAAAAGAAACTGCTTTTTCTGTAGTTGAAGTTCTCCTGTGGCCCTACTATGTGTGAAACTCTTGAGTAGTGAAAGCTAATAGGATGATCAACTGTAGAGCGTGCATAATGTGGGTAGTAGGCTGTTCCAAGTCATGTTCACATGCTGTACAGAATCTGTAAACAGCTGGAATTTAATGGGAAAGCATTGGCATTAGATAAAATCCTTTTTGTCCATATTGTTCAACTAGCATTCTCTGAGCACCTACGGTAGCCACTGTAGAGAACCTGTGGATTAAACACTCTCTAGACACTTACGTCTCGAGCCATCTTCCTTTCCAATGCCAGAAGTCTTCCTTTGGAAATTGCTTTCAAGAAGAATCCCAATAAATGTTCCTGTACAGAGAGGAAGAAAAGGAGGTAGAACAAAATTCAAAGTCATCCAAACACCCGACTTCCTGGTCTGATCGAAACTAGTGTAACCTGAGACAATGACCATTAGACCCACCTCAAGGCAGGAACTGGGCCCACCCCTGGCTAACAATCTTCATCCAAACAATAGACAGGAGTGTAAATGAGTAATAGCAACCACGAGAGACTCAAAGTGGATGATTTGCCCAAAAAAATCAGCATCAGAAGTCAGAAAGGAAGACCAGATGGAAACGGAGTGCCGGAGGAGGGCCTGGGAAGAGCGCTGGTGTGGAAAGGATTGCAACCAAGGTCCACAAGCCACGTGTGTACCTACTGGAACACAGAAAACCAATGTGCTATGTAAACTTCCGTTCAAACTACAAGAACAAGCAAAATTTAAAAAATATATATATATATATATATATATATATATATATATATATATATATATGTATATGTATGTTCCTGGGGTTCGCCATGTAGACCTAACTCTAAATTACCTAATAGAGCTAGAGTCTGTCAAGGAAAGACATAACATCCTTTTTGAGTCAAGAACCAAATTTACAGAGTAAAATACCTGTTTTTATCAGTTTTATTTTTGTTGATTGCCACTGAACAGTTCTATTTTCCCCCTAGGTGGATTCTTTTATTTGGATCCTAACGAATCTGACCATGTTTCATGTGAGCTCACTTAACTTTGTTTAGAGAATTCAAACGGAATCCAATTGAGGGTAATGGGGCTTCATTTTAAGGTAGTGAGCATGACCTGAAATAAAGAGTTGGGACACTTGCACAACTTTGTGAGCACAGACAGAAAATCAATGAGCGGTATACTTTAAATGGATGCATTATATGGTATGTGAATTCTATCTCCCCCAAAGTTGTTGAAATAAATGATAACTAAAACAAACAAAAACACGATCAATTAAATTATGGGATTCCTTGGGTGGAGCAAATGGTCATGCACTTGCCCACTAGGAGAAACGGTGGGTGTTAGAATCCACCCAGCTTTACCTTCCAGTGCACCTTTGATCTGAGCAACCCAATATCAACTAACCACAATAAAATGAAATCTATGGGTTAACGCTCCCGAAGTGGAGATTTTTGTTTTGTTTTTACATTTTTATGTCAGTGTTAACTATATGAAGCAGCCTTTTGATATCTGCTGGAACCACTTTCCGACAAGAGACTGCTGGCTAAGCTCCTCCTTGAACACACCCACCTTGATTTAGTGCTGGCTCTGTGCTAGACCCAGCGCTAGAGACTGGGAACCCATGGATGTGGCTCTGACAGCTTCGTCTGGCACTTCCATAACCTCTCCGAAGGAACATAACCGTAGAGGAGCGTGTGATTCTCACCCACTCAGCCGTGCTCACCCCGGTGCTTTCTCCCAGCATACTAAAAAGCAGCACCATGTGCTCCAATTGGAAACCCTGATGCAACCCAGTCCTGCCCTTTCTCTAGCACTGCCCCCCAAACACACACACATACCCAACTACATCCCAAATGCGACCCTTCCCCCACCTCACACACACATACACACACAAACATGTTCAGGAAAGCTGTCCTACTGGCTCCAAGTCACACCTTGAATCTATGCTCTCCTCTCTGTCCCCCCCGTGCTGTCATTGAGAAAGCCACACCCTCTGACATCTGGGTTTCTCAGGCAGACTGTGGACAGGATTCCCCTTCCGTATGGTCTCCTCTCAAAACGCTGTCTCCTCACTCTCCCACTTCAACCCTGCTGGCTTCCCAGGACACTTGCAATACTTCCTCCACTCCTCCCCGTCTTCTCCAGGGACCCACGTGCTCAAAATCTACCTGCAGGTGCAGCCTCCTCTCTGATGCCTTTGCTCACTGCCTACATGCACCAGTAGTGTTGAGGGTCCCAGGAAGTTTAAAGGTGGATCACAGTATTCTCCTTCCGGGTCATCTTACTCACAGAGACTGGCTGACCAGCCTAGCGAAGGTTACCCTCTCCTCTGACCCACATTTCCCCCTACTCTAACATTCTGTTTATGTCCTGAAAAGCAAAATCATTGGCTATCAATGGTCTTGAGGCCACCCAGATGGTTCTGATTCATAGTAATCCTGTGGAGACAGCAGCAGGAAATAGTGCGCAGGCCTACGGCACCCTCACAATGGTTGTTCTGGCTGCCACCTCTGTGTGAATCCCTTCCCCTGAAATGCTTCCTCTTGTTGGGCCAACCATCTACGGTACCAAGCAGTATGTCCTTTGCTAGGGGGGTCACGTGACAAGCTAGCCAAAGCGTTTGAGACAAAGTCTCAGGTCTTCGCTTCTCAGGAGCATTCTGACCGTACTTCTTCTAAGACAGATCTGTTTGTTTTGTACTTTCAAAATTCCTTCCACCATTGTAATTCCGATGCATCCGTTCTCCTGCAGTCTTCTCGGTTCATTGCCCATGGTGAGATGATTGAAAATACCACGGTTTGGGTCAGAGATGTCTTAATCCTCAAAGTGACATCCTTGCTCAGGTAGGCGATATACTTATTGGTGGCGTGACACAGTGTTTCGGAGCTTGGACTCTGAAGCCAGACTCTCTGGATTTACATCCTGGCTCTGTCCTTTAGGAACTGTGTGGCCTTGGAAAAGTCACTTAGCCTCTCTGTGCCGCCACTTCCTTATCTCTAAGATAGATGAAGTAATAGGATCTGCTCTACTGTTTGAGGATGAAATGTCTAACTGTAGCTACACCACAGCAATTAGTGGCTTGTTTATAAGAAACACAAGTGCTCGCCAAATAAAATATGACGATGGCAGAAATCCCATTTCCCTTACTCAATATGGCTTCCCTAAGGTTTAGCTGCATGCCTAGCACAAGGTAATGAATAAATACTTTGATATTCAAGAAATGCTTTTCAAATAAATGAATGAAGAAAAGAATGGCTAAATGGAAGAAGACAAGTCCTTCTTCTCCCCGAAGAGTTAAGCGTCAGAAACCGTCAAGAGCAGTCCTGCTGTGTCCTGTGGGGTCACTATGAGTCAGAATTGAGTCCAGGCCAGGGAGGTTTTGTTTCTGTTGTTTTTGAGGGCATGGCTTTTGTCCTCTAAGTATTTGTGGTAGAGGCCAGCAGGTCACCAACTTCAACGTGCTGTGCGAACTGAATGAATCCCCTGAGCGAGAGTCCTGCGAAAATGTACCTCTGAGTCTGCAGGCCCACAAAGAGCCTGAGACTCTGCATTCATAACAACTCTCCGGGTGTGGGTGCATGTGCCTGGTGCCTGATCCACACTTTGATGATCACGGTTCTGGTAGTTCACAGACTTAGGTCTAGAAATCAGCTCCTGAAACCTGACTGCCAGGACACAGCCTTTCCCTGATAATGTGCTGCTTGCATGTAGAGAGCTACTCTCTAGTGAGGCCATCCTTCTGGAAGTATGAGGCCTCAGTGGGCACCGCTTGTGATTGTCTCGCTCAGATGTGCTATCACCTGGATCAAGTTGTGGCCATCCTGCCTTTTCTTCAGTTACCTGGGAAGACCTGGCAATGCTTGAATCGTAGATCTCCACTTCATCACCACTCAGTTATCCATCCATTTGCTCGGCAAAGAACCTTTTCTCCTTGTGCTCTCCTTGGGGAAGTAGGCACTGGGCCCTCTATACACCAGCATTTCAATACTTCCTTCCAGACACCGGATCTGATATTACAGAACTCTTCAATGCTATCAGATTGCAAATACACTTTGTATCAGCACATACAAACTATGTATGTTCGCACTGGCCTTTTAAGAATAGGAAGGGTACAATTTTTGAATGGAGCATTCTGGTTTCTTGGATATGACTGAGGAGTGGTACACACACACACACACACACACACACACACACACACACACACACACACTCAGGACCAGGTGTGTGTGGCTGGATTTACCCAGAACTACTCACAGGTTGCCTTCCAGGGATTAAAAGCACCATTGCCTCTATTGTAGTGTGTTCTCCAGGGAGAAGTCCCACTACTCAAATTCCCAACTAAAATAACCCGGGGGCACTCTCCAGAGTAAGCACCCTATGTACGTCACAAGACATTTCACAATGCCAAGACCGAAACCGGATTGTATATCTTCTTTAAGCAATCACAGCGCGCACTGCCTAATTATCTGCTTCCAAATGCATTTGGTTAGGCGCACAACACATCTCAGTAATGGAAATGGACTCTAGGCTCCTAGAGTCAGTTCATAAAAGCAATGGAGTCGGCTTAATATCGTTGATTCTCTCTCGGCAGTACAGTCGAGTAATGTAGCAGAACTGCCTGATGGCCAGGGTAATGTTCAGAAGGGATATAACAGAGAGAGCCATCCACTGGCTGATATTGTAGAATTAGCTCATTCACTCCCTTAGAAGAGTTTGGCTTGAGGGCCTCGTGTTGTTTGTCTCGCATCCCGATGTCCCCTCTGAGCTGCTGTGAAGTTGGGCTTCGTAGGATTGTGAGGGAAATGACCAAACTCTCTTTCCTCACGCCTCCCTCGAGCCCAGACTCCGTTCTCCACCCCCATGGATTCGCTATTCCTCTCTGACTCATGCGCACGCACACTTAATTTCTCAGTACCCATTCATTTAGCATCTGAAGATGCTAAATGACAACTTTAAAAGGAAATGAAAAAGGATCTTGTCGAAGTTCCTACCTTGGAGACGCTTCCGAATTGACAACCAAATACTCCACTCAGTTGAACAAGGTGATGGGTTCTGGTTGCCCCACTCCACTGTCCCAGCAAGTGCTTCCAACCAACCAAACTCACCGCCATCTGGCTAGCTGTGACTCGAGGGATGGTGGCACTGAGGAGAACTCCCCCTGAGAGCTTGAGACTGTCAACCTTGTCGAGGTAGAAGCCTCTTCTTTCTCCCATGGACTGACTGGTGGTTTCCAACGGCCAATGTTGTGGGGAGCAACCCCAAACATAACCCACGATGCCTCCAGGGCTCCTTATCAAACACAACAAGCCCTTAAGTGTTGCTCGGTTTTGTTTACACTTGCAAATCCCAGGAAGTGTTGCAGTGTCTAACATAGAAGGACATTTCAATGGCCCCTGCTTGATCCCAGCGGACTTCACCTTGTAACATGCTACTTCATGTTTGCTACTATTGCTGTTGGTTAAAACAAACATCCATTGCCGTCTTGTCCAGTCTGATTCCTGGCAAAGCCCATCTGTTACAGAATAGACCTGCTCTGCCTCCAGTTGGGTTTTCCCGGCTGGCATCTTTGCAGAGGCAGATCAGCAGGCCTTTCTTCTGCAGCTTCCATGGTGGATTTGAATTGCCAGCCTTTTGGGTTGGTTAGCAGCTGAGTGTAAACCTTCAAACCACGAGGGGAGTTATAGGCTAATTCCCATGCTCACCACTCACAAGTCTCTATTCATAGTGAGGCCCCCAGACAGCTTACCTCTCCTTGTTCCCAGTCTTCCGGAGAATCTAGAGCGGGAGAAAGCCAGCAGGAAGCCAGGCCTGGAGCTGGGGTTCGCCCTGCCCCATGGGATTGGAATGGAAAGGTCAGCAGTGCTCCCCCACGCTCGGCACCAGCCTCAGCAGCAGCACCTCTCGGGCAAACACCTTCTGATCCAGGTTTCTCGGCCGTGAGAAGTGAGCTCACACCCTGAAAGGGGAGTTTGGTGTTCGTTGTACGTGGTTTCCCCTCATCAAATCGATGATCAAATGCAGGGCTCTGGTCTTGTGGGAAGACCTAAGGTTTGGCACATCAGAGGATCTCAGTTACAGCCCGACCGGCGCTGACAGCGGTCGCAGAGGGTAGTCGACACTGATGCTTATGGAGGCGAATGTCTGTACTGTCTGCCAGAGCATACCCAGCCTCTGTGTTTGTCTGGATAGATTAGAAAAAAGAATCCACAGAGACTCATATGTGTATAAGAGAGTTTCCTATAAATGGTAAGTGTACATTAAGAAAGCCTCCCAACTGAGTCCAGTCCAACCCATAAGTCCGACATTAGCCCAAAAGTCTGACATTAGTCCATAAGTCCGATGTCAATCCACAAAGTCCTGCTCAGACGCACAAAACACACACAATAACGCTGAATGCAGGGCAATCACAGGCTAGTGGGTAGAAAGTCTTTGTATTCAGTGACAGCATAAGCATCTCAGCACTGGCAGGGGTCACCATGCGGCCTCTCCAGCACCCAGGGCTGCATCAGGGTAGGTCCGTGTGGCTTCTCCTCAGGGATTTCTCACAGGGAGTGAGCCTTGCAAGCTGAGGCAGAGAACTAGCTAGGGCAGCCACACACTGGTCCGACCATCAGAGAGAAAAAGACCCGAGAACCAGAAAGCCATTTCTCTCTCCACCCTTCAATTAAACCATCCTTCAATGAATCCCACATGTGTTTATCGGCCAGGTTGGCACAATAAACCTAACTCTTGCAGACTTCAAACCAGCTCCACTGCCATCGTGTTGGTGCTCACTTGGAGGCCGCAGCACAGGGGAGAAGTGCCCCTGTGAGCTTCCGAGCCTGTAAGTCTTCATGGGAGAAGAAAGCCCTGCCTATTTCCTAAGAAGCGGCAGGTGCTTTGAGACTGCTGACCTTGCAGTTAGCAGCCCAACACTAACCATTGCACTCCCAATGCTCCTTCAAGGGCATAAGCAAGCAGGAAGACGTACAGGCATTAAAGGCCTGGAATCGAGATGCAGATACCCTTGTCAGGAGCTCAGAGCCACCGAGAAGGTCCCAGGCAGGGTGGAGGATGGGTCTCACACTGTTGAGGGTTCTCAGTTTACCAAATGTGAACTTGAGCACATGGAAGAACTCGGACTTGCCTTTGAAAAGACCCAGTTAAGATCTCTCCCCAAACCATGCTTGCACATGCTTGCTTACAGTCCTTGGCTGCTAACCAAAAGGTTGATAGTTCAAAGCCACCAGCCATTGTGAGGGAGAAAGCTGTGATAGTGTTGTTCTATAAAAAATAATAAAGCTTTGGCAATGATGTGGGGTAGCTCTGCTCTGTCCTCTAGAATCACTTGATTCAGAATCGACTTGTTGGCAGTGAATTTGGGCTTCTGAGGAAAGATTTCTCTGGTTCTGCAATGTGAGCTATCTCTGCTGGCCTATAATTGACAGCGGTGAGCAGGACCTCTGAGGACTTCAACTCCAGCCTCCAAATCCTTGCCCTCCCTAGGAGTGCCACCTTCTAAATGTGAGGCGTGGCTCATAGACCACAAACAATACAGTTCTCTTACCCCACTGTCGGGCAACCGAGTCAAAACCCGCTCCACCGAGTCAGATCTAACTCATAGTGATTCCATACAGAGGTCCCGAGGCTGTAAATCTTTACGCAGCAGATAGCCTTAAGCTACGGGAACACATAGCCTCATCTTTCTCCTACAGAGTGGCTGATGGGTTTGAACCACCAACCGAGTTGCTATTAGCCCAATGTCTAACCCATAGCACCACCCAGCCTCCTTTGTGAATACAAAGGGCTTCAAGAATGCTGGTGATTATTGTCAATGTTATTGTCAAGGCTACTGTTTGGGACTTCCTCCAAGTCTAAGGAAGACCTCTACAAGGTACACAAGACCAAGTTTTCTCTCTGAGCATCTTATGCCTTGTCATTGAGAACAGTGATTTTGAGTGTGCAGGAGCACAGCTGGCTAAATTTAGAACACTCGGAAAGGTCTGGAGACCTTTCTGGTTATCCCAAGTGGAGTGGGGTTATCCCCGGCATCTAGTGTGTGGAGACTAAGGATGCAGGGAAAGGCCCCGCTGGGGCACAGGAAAAGCCCCGCCCCCAATGAAGAATTATCCAGCCCCAAATGTCCGTAGTGCTCAGGTCGAGAAAGTCATGGTCACTTATATGTGAGCTCTATTAAACCACTAAAACATTGAGCAATATGTGAACTCTATTACACTACATAAAACAAAAGGCAGGACCCAAGAACACAGCTCAACAGAGTTCGCGTAGGCGGAGGAACAGGAAACAGGGAAGACAAGGGTCAAGGGACAGTCCATTGAAGACTTTGCAATGGATGCTCTGAATCAAAATGTATTCAAAGTGTTGAATTTCAACCTCACGATCTGCTCTGTACACCTCCCCCCAATTAACCATAGAAAGTGAAAAAGAAAAGCATGTTCTAACAAAGCTATTCGCCCCCAGCTTGGCATCACGTAAATTCTACCGTGGGGCCGATGACCACAAGTGTTCTTGTGTGGCCATTGGTCACACAAGGCGGTGGCTGGTGGTATAGAGTGGGGAATGTGTGCTTTCCACCTGGAGGTGCTAGCCAACACTGGCTGGCCAAAGGCTCGAGATATCACCTAAGAGATAAAAAGAACTTCACAAAGGGTCACCATGGCATCAGTCTGCTGAGCAGGCGAGGTTGAAGAAATAAAACATCTAGGGAAACAAAAAAAAGCACAGCTGTGGTTCCGGCTTGAATTTAAAAAAAAAGTCTATGTATGAACAAAGAATATGTTTGGGCGGGGAGTGAATATTGTGTGTAGTCAATGGCATGCTTCGGGAGGAGATCCCTCCATCCATGTGTAGCCAGAGGGAACGCTGGCCGCTTGAAAAGGCTGGGCTATAAAATCGTCAGGCAAGCTGAGATCTTCTGAAGTTTCTGCTCTGATATCTTGAGCAAATAACCATTTCCCATTTGGAAGGGGCAAAATGTCTTTGTAAAAACCTATAAATGGCTCATTTGGCTCTTTATGCTTTCTAAAATACAAATAATATTCCCAATGTTTTAGTACAATGGAATGGAAAACATATGAGGTCTCTCTCTCTCTCCCCACTCTGTCTCTCTCCCTCTCTCTCCTCCCCCCTTCTCTCTCAGACGTGTCTGAGTTAAACAATGTGGGCAAACACAATGTGGTCAGCAGCCATCAGGAATGGGAATATGATTTATAATCAAAAAGGGACAAAGGGCATTTAATAAAATGCAAACAAGAGACAATTACACGCATCTTGTAATTACCACCAGCCAGTTCAATCCGAGCCAGCCGCTCGGAGAACCTATCGGAGCTTCCTGGCCTATTTGTGGGGGAAGCCATCTGAGGAGTGTGTCGCCTGCATCTTCCCTGCAGAGCCGCTCTCTTTCTGTTTGCCAGCCTTGGCTTCCTCGGATGTGGCGCTAAGTATAGTGTCCACCCACCACCCAATGCTTATGATCATCATTTCATGATCCAAACCCTTTCGACCAGTTTGCTGGGGAACGTCTATGAGGCCTTTTGAAGGTAAATATAAGGCGGTGCTCCCCCATAAATGCTTGGTTTGTTTTTCAAAGCTATGTATTTAAACTGTTTTACAAGCCAACCTTATCACCTTCAAGTACTCTCCATTATGCTTAATATGGTTGTCAAATTCGCGATTCCATCCTTGGAAACATTTTTCAAACTCATCTCTTTGGGTGACTGACAGCACCTCCCTCACTTTTTCCTTTCACCTCTCTATGTCATCAAAGCACTGTCCTTTTATGTCTCTCTTCATTCACAGAAACAAAAAGAAGTCACACAGAGTGAGGTCAGGTGAGTCAGGTGTGTGGGGCAAGAGAAGCGTGCTGCTTTTTGCCAAAAACTGGTGCACTGAGATGGCTGCATGAGCAGGTGCATTGTCAAGGTGGCAAAATCAGTCTTCTGTCTGCCACAGATCAGGTCTGTTTGATCACACACTGTTAGGCAATCTTTTCAGAATCTCTAAATAGAAAGCTTGATTAACAGTCTGACCTGGTGGAATGAACTCCAAATGAACTATGAGTCAACATTTTCTGCTGTTCAAGAAGTTGATAGACATCCAGAACGAGGTTCGTCAGCCATCAACATTTCACCTTTTTTTGAAATGAGAAAATCACTCTTATTCATGAGTTTTTTCTATAGTGCTGTTCCTTGAAAGCTGTGTTCAATGTCACAACAGTTTCTGCCAACATTTGTACCGAGCAGGCAGCAAAATTTCACAGCTGTATGCTGCTCTCTTAAATCAGCCATTACACACACACACACACACACACACACGCACGCGCACACACACCACCACCACCACCACCACCAAAAACAACAACAACAACAAAACCCAAAAAAGCAAGTTTCGAGTGAAACTACTGTTATGAAAAAATTCACTGTAACCAGAGAGAACCTTCCCAGGTAACACCACTGGGTGCACTAACTCAGTCCTGGTTGCTTGCCTACCAGGGGAAAATGCATACTACGAAAGCTCAAATGCATACTACGAAAACCCCAGCGTAATTCCGTGATTTGTTTGCTTTTTTCGTACCTCCTCATAGATTTAATCATATGTGAACATTGAGATTCCGAAACTAGTTTTATTGAACAGAGCATGTTTAATACCAATGAAGGCCAACAAGACTACCAAGGAGGGGAAGAATGTATGCTCAGATGAATGAATACTCTAATTGACAATGGCCAGCCCAGTTCCTCATCAGATTCCTGTTCCCTGAGGTCTTCTCTCCAGGCACCTCCAGGACAGACTGCCAGCTGAGGCAGCAGCTCCTGGTGCATGTGGATCCAGAGCTCCTTTGTAAATTGGAAAACATCTCTGACCAAAAACATTGCAGAGGTTCTGAACGGAGACATTGATAACCTATTTACTTGGTTCTATTGCATCTCCAAATGTCTTCTTTTGTTTCAAATGAACGCCGGATTACAATCAAATTTAAACCAGACATTATAGCGCTTAAATCAAATCAAAAACCATAACACACCTCTCCCTATCGCTTCTAACTTTCTAACTCCTTTTTTCTCTTTCTCCCCTCCCCTCTCTTGCTTTTAAGCCCAGCTTCCCAAATACTAAGTGCAGTTGTTTGTGTTCATTGTTTTGTTTTTTGTTTTTTTGCAATCCACCACCTTCCATCAATTTTGCCAGAGAAAGTTTGTGAGTCTGTATGCCTGAGAGACACTCTCAACAAGGCAAGACCCTCCTAATCACCTGTGAGTAATGCTAAGAACCCCTAGTGGGACCTCCCATCGCGATGCTCTTTGCATCTGGAGATCTGATCTTGCTTCTATTACATGTGAAAAGCACTTCACTCTGGCCTGGTTAAGGCCTCATACATCTACGCTGGTGCCTATCCAAGGAAGCAATTGGTGATATTTTTGCTCCCTGCTCCAAATATTCATTCTTCTTTCTATTTGCCTCATAACATAGAAATGGGCAAAGCAAAGAGCGTGTATCCTCTGGAATCAATTGTAACCACTGCTATTACACAGGTCATTTGGCCCAAATTGAGGCATCCCGCCTGGTCCTTCTGGGCCTCGACTTCAGAAAAAGAAAAGAGTGGTGCACAGGAAATCCGAGTGTGATTGAGACACTTCGTGGGAGAGGTCATCAAGATGCTGTGGATATTTCAGGGCCAATTTCAGCAGATGGCTAACACCGTCAGTGAGAGAAACTCACAATGCCAGGTGCTTATTTCAAAAGGCCCTTGTGTTTTTTATGGGTTGAATACTTCCCGCGTCAGGACTTGGGGTCTGGCCGGTGAAGTGAAAAGGCATTTGCTACTTACCTGCTTGTGCTTTTAAATAAAGAGCATCCCGTCCCTGCCGGGGAGCCAAGTCCTCTCCGTGGTTTACATTTCTACTGCTCTCAAAGTTTCCCTTTATCCTGATGCCCACATGCCATGAAAGCTTGGGGAATTCAATTTTTGAGACATACATCCATACCTACGTAGGAATTATTGCTCTATAAACCACACCTATCCTCTCAAATGCTGCTTGGAACGAAATCAGAGTTTAGCTTAACTAGTCAAATATCTGTCTTGAGACCTATGCTTGTTTCATATCTACCTACTTGGGATCAAAGTATCAACAAGAAGGAAGACTGGACAGGAACCTTACAGGGCAGTGAGTTTGGGTCAGTGAGGGAGGAACAGCCCGGAAGAAGAGGTGAGAATGGTTGTACAACGCGAAGAAAGCAACCAACGCTCGTGACTTGCACGGGCTGAAACCCGGGGATTGCTGTATACTTGCTGCACGTCCATATTCCCAACAACAAAATAGAATATTGTTTTAAAATCGATAACTATTAGCATAACCAAACCACCCATCCCTGTGCCTTGAGCTCATCCCGAGGGTGTCTGAGAGAGTTGATCTCCACCAGAGCAGCCAGCCTCAGCTTTCTCCCATACAGTGGCTGGTAGGTTTGAACTGCCAACTGTGTCGTCAGCGGCTCACCACCAAAGATGAACGCCTTTGGCTGATAGCCAAAAGATGGAAGGTTCAAGCTCATCCAGAAGAGCCTTGGAAGAAAGGTCTGGTGATTGAGTTCGGAAAACTGAAAATCCTCGCGAGCCCAGTGGGCCGCTGACACCTGTGGGGGTCCTGTAACTTAGAATCCACCGGAGACGGTGGCTTTTCTGGAAGGCGTGGTGGTCGGGCTGTAAAGCTCCACTTTGGCCTCAGCACAGGGAAGTCTAAATGGCAGAGGGTGACTGGGGCCTTCGCCCGAGCTTCCAGAAGCTCTCAGCTAAGCAAGGTGTTGATACAATATGCCCCAGGTGTGTGGCAAAAGCGAGGGGGGTGGTGTCACTTCAGACACCTCAAGGGGGAATGAAGAATAAGGAAACGATGTACAAACATACGGGTGACACTGCTGGGGACACTTAGAATCAGTGGAGCGAGAGCTGAAGTCCAGTTAGATGTGGCTGCTACTTCAACTAACACGTTTCTTTTGGAAGAGCCAATTCACTTATCGAAGCCATTCATTTCAAGCGTGTGTGTGTGTGTGTGTGTGTGTGTGTGTGTGTGTGTGTGTGTTCACGCTCTAAGACAACAGGACCATCAAATCACGCTCTGTAAAAGTGGTGGGTGGGCTCGAGCCCACATCAACCCCCTTACACTTTGCCTGCTTCAGTTTCTTCAAAAGTAAAACGGGGGCCCCATGGGGCAGATGAATCGAATCAAACAGCAGATGGGGAAGTACTGTGAACAGTTAAAAGTCCTAACTCAGTCAATAAATATTTATGGTTATTACTATATTCTTTTTATTGTCATTTTATTACAGAATTCCGTCTCCCCCTTTACCACCCCTCCCCTTTCTTCCTTAATCTGGAAGAAAACGGCAAAGCTCCTGAGCAAGGGAGTCTCTACAGGGAGGCGCTGGGATCATTTGTCAAGGTCCCTCATGAAGCATTTTGCTTTGAACCTGCTTAAGACATCTGTTGCATTTCAACTCGGCGAGCACAAATAATCGAAAAAGTAGCTGCATCTGGGCTCAAAATAATGCTAATAAAATGTGTGTGTGTTCCTATTTTTATATAGAGATAAAAGGGAGAGGGCAAGCGCCTGAGCTGCGAGTGAGTAAGACCCTGTGAGCGAGAGGAAGAAGAAAGCAGAAGAGGGGAGCGTGAAGAAGGAAATGAGGAAAAGAAAGAGGAGAGGATGAGGGAGGAGAGAGGCGAAGGAGGAGATGAGGAAGAAGGCAGAGAGGAGAGAGAAGTGGGAACAGTATACTCCTGACACGGAGTGCCAGAGCACAAACACCCTCAATCTCCCCGGTGCACATGCCCCTGGCCTGTTAGAGGGCGTGTGCCTCCTCTGTGTCCAGCTCCCAGTGCCTTTGCTAGGTCAGCATTTTCTCGCGCGGGTGTGGAATAGCGACTTTCCTCCACACCCTGTCGCCTCCCTTGTGCCAGGCTTTGCTTCTAGGAATGAAAGAAGAAATGGTCCATGACATTTCATTTGCCCTGGTTTGGGGGCGGACAAAACGATAACCAGAAACATCTCCAGGGAAATGATATGTAGCGCCTGGCAGGGTGCGCCAAAGAAGGGAACGTGCGGCCTGAGCAGCCTGCTGCTTACAAGAGACAGAGAGTGGTCAATGGAGGGAGGAATCCCAAGGCCTGGAGGCCTTGGGAGCAATTTGGAAGGAACGCCTTGAAGGAATAGAAAAATGAACCCATAGATCATCAGTTGTGGTGCTTGTCTTCTGCAGGCATTTGCCGAAGTGGTTTAGAGTCAGACCTTAAGAAGGCAGGCACACTGGCACAGGCAGTCCTTGAAGGCTCCTCAAGTCTCACTACGATGGTTCCAAGGAGCCCGATGAGTGCAGGGCTTCAGTGCTTGTGTGTTAAATGAAAGATTGCACGTTGGAAGCTTCCTAGCCCATTGGAAGAAAAGAGAAGATGTTGTTTCCATGAAGATGACAGGCTAAAAAAAAAAAAACACTATGAGGAAGCTTTCCACTCACTATAAATGGAAGATTTCCTCGATGACACCCAAGAACAGCAAACAACAGCACCTTTCTTGACCCACTATTTGCTTCGGATCATCCCTATGTTGGTGCAAAAATCACCTCCTTTACAAAAGGGTTGCCTTCATGTCCAACAATGGTCATAAGAAGCATCTTCATTCTTTGAACCAAGGATGGTTGGATGGAGGGTGCAGACCTAACCCCTTACAAGCCTGAGCCCTCTGCTTGCCAGCTGATGAGCTGCAGTCCCAGAGCGGTGCCCAGTCCCCCACAGCCACTCAGAGCCCCCACTGTATCCTTCGTTCTTTCTGTTCCAGCAGCACACCTCACTTGTCCTTGGGATGCTCATGTTTCAATAAAAGTCTTCATTGAATCCCTCTGCTCCCTTAGGCTTAGGAGCCCCTGCTGGTGTAGTAGTTACTCATTGGGCTGCGATCTCCATGGTCAGCAGTTTGAAACAACCAGCAGCTCCCTGGGAGAAAAACCAGGCTCTCTACTATAAACAGTTACAGTCTCGGAAACCCACCAGGAGGTGACTCTGTGTCAGCATTGACTGGATGGAGGGAATTCCCTTAAAGTTTAGGGAAACTTCTAAATCCCCTCACTTGGAATTTGAAGAATATAGGAAACATTCACCTGTGATTATCTTGAGTGATAATCCCTGAGGAAGGACCATAGTGAGGGGGAGAAGAGGAAGTAGGAGAGACTGTGGTGAGGGAGGAGAGAAAGGAAGAGGGGAGAGGCAGGGGCCCCCAGGTGCATGGTATAGAGATGGGGGCCATAAATTTGGAGGTGTAATGGAAATTGGAATCTAATGGGGAAAAACAACAGGAAAATCAAGGAGAGAACTTCTGAATCTTCTCCAACTTAGAATAATTCGTCTGAAGGAGAAGAAACGTTAAGAAGTCCACCAATTGTTTTTTGCATGCCAGAAAACACACTGCTGTGAGCTCCAGCCCAAGCTGTCCATCAGAGAGGTGTTAGTCTCTATGTAATCAGACCAACAAGCCGTGCACACCCCCAATGGAGATGGGACAAGCTCTCCTCTCGGGAGCAGTTGGCCTTTGCAGATCTGAACGGCAGCAGGTTGGCAGGGAGAGTCTGAGATTACGCTTCAGGGGCAGAGAAGGCGATACAAAGCATCTATCATTGCTACTGTAATCATGGCTTTCACTTCACACACCCTGCTCAGAAATCACAGGAGGGGTTGAAGCCTTACAGTGGTTCTTGAGGTGTTTTCCGATTTTGTCAGAGATTGTTTCTTTGTGTTCTAGAATTAGCGCTACACTTCCCTTGTCTCCTGCTTACAGGAACGGTCTGCAGCCAGGTGAAGAGACACCGATGGGGGTAACTGAGGACACTATCCAATGTAATTACTCTCACAGTTAATGAAACCAAGTCCTCCGCTTCCTGGTCACTATGTGTGCACGTGCGTGCATGTGCATGTGCTTGTTGATGGAAGGGAGGGAGGGAGGGAGGGAAGGAGGAAAGAAGGAAGGAAGGAAGGAAGGGAGGGAGGGAGGGAAGGAGGAAAGAAGGAAGGAAGGAAGGGAGGGAGGAAATGGACAGAGCAAGAGAGCAGGGGAGGGGAAAACATTTTAAAATCAGTCTCCTTAGTCTCACAGTATTGAGGGATGTTTCTTCCGTCTGTGGGAGGATTAAAGACGGGATGATGCCCGGGTGTGACTATTGGAAAAGACCTGAGTCAGGACAGAGCTTTCCTTAGCCGGATCGTATGCTCTTATTCCATGCTTACATCTTAAAACCTGCATTTAGAATGAGGAGTGGTGATGTCAGTGAAGAAGTAAAGGAAGCTAAAATGAAATCATAATAATCATGCTCTCTACGGCATAGAGACATAGCATCTTTAAACTCATGAGTATCTTTGCATTGCATACAATGAGAATTTACTAAATTCTTATTCACTAAGCATCTGGCCACCCTGGTGGTGGGCTTTATGGGCTGAGGGAAATAGGGTCCACCAGAAAACCTCTGTCGATCCCAGTCATCGCCTTTCTTTCTGAATTCTCAAGTCTCCCCTCAGTAAAGACCTCCTCCAACAAATTATGGGAGTAGAGCTACCAGGAGGGTAGAGGGGAAGGTGGACGGAGAAAGGGGGAATGGATTACAGTGATTGCCATATAACCCCCTCTCAGGGGGATGGACAACAGAAAAGTGGGTGAAAGGAGACAATGGTTGGTGTAAGACATGAAAAAATATTCATAAATTATCAAGGGTTTTTGAGGGAGGGAGGGAGGGGGGAAATGAGGAGCTGAAACCAAAGGCTCAAGTAGAAACTGGTTTGAAAATGATGATGGCAACACATGTACAAATGTGATCAGAGCTGTAAGCGCCCCCAATAAAATGATATCAATTAAAAAAAAGACCTCGCCCAACTGGCTACTCTGTTTACTCTTGCTTCCTTACTGCCCTTTCCCATTCAGAAGTCAGGTGACCTGTTATGTGGCACATCGGATCAGGCACCTTCCCTGCTTAGACCCCCCGCCCCAGGAGCCGCCCTCACACTGGGAACGAGCCACAGTCCTGGCCTGGGGCCCGGCCAGCCCCTTCTGCCAGGCTGCCAGACACCCTTTCCCACTCGGCCAGTTCACAGGGGTCTTGGTTTTCCATTCTCTCAACAAACCACCCTGCTCTCCTCTTTGAAAGTATTTTTTGAATATTTTAGAGATTATCGTGACAGGAAAAAGTATGCCACCGACCTATGGTTTCATCGCAGAGGCGAAGGTGAGCTATCCCAGGGCAGATCCCAAGGGAAACAGTGGGAAAAACTGATGACATCTACTTGGGCCTTTCGAGTTTAGCCCATTGAAAGTGTTAAATGTTTTTATATTTGCTTTGAAGTTGTTTTTACTGTGCAAATACATACACATATCTGCATCTACTCACTGCCATTGGCTAGATTCTGACTCATGGTGACCCTATAGGACATGGTAGAAATGCCCCTGTGGGTTTCTGAGACTCACAGTTCAGGGGAGTAAACAGCCTCATCTCCGTCCCACAGAGTGGCTAGTGGTCTTGAACTGCTGGCCTTGCCGATCGCAGCCCAACATGCAACCACTTCACCAGCAGAGCTCTTCTAGAGACATATATTTGTAGACATTGATTTATACTCAGTTGGCTCTGGCTTCCAGATACCTTATGTGCCAGGATAAAGCTCCCCCACACTGTTGCCTTCATTGTACTTTGTATGGAAACAGATTGCCCGGGCTTCCTCCAGAACAGTTCCTGGGTAGGTCTGAGGCACTGATATTCCAGTTAGCAGCCCAATACTTCATAAGCTTGACTCCCAACATTCAGGAGCCAGAGTTCCACAAGATGATAAACGTGGAGAGGGACAAAGAGAGGCTTCATTTAAATCAGGGCCTTTTATGGAATCTGTCAGGGGGAAGTTAGTCCAGATAAGAGCCGGGGAGAAAATATGAGGCCGAGTTCTTGATGCTGCTGAGTCAGCTTTCTATGATGGGTCCTTGTGGTTTTCCTTGATTTGATACAATTCCAGAATCCACCCATTCATTTTTAAAAAGAACGTGTAAAAATAAGTTTCTGG
Organism: Tenrec ecaudatus; assembly: GCF_050624435.1. NCBI lineage: Eukaryota > Metazoa > Chordata > Mammalia > Afrosoricida > Tenrecidae > Tenrec > Tenrec ecaudatus. Next base: position 14,534,588 of record NC_134546.1, read on the forward strand.
AGGGGCCTGCTGGCCCCACCATTGGCCTTTCTCAGTATTGCCTTTCCCTATGCAGATGTGGATAGCACATTATCTGGCATGGCTCCATGTTTCCCATCCCCCATCCATCTTGCGTCGATGATGGCAGTGTTCCCTGCTTGCTACTTGACTGACAGCCACCTTTTCCTCCTTTCTTGTTCATAAAACGCACATTGTTTCAAGCAACAGTTAACCAGCCCCCAAAGGAATATTCATTGTTCCGGCTCCTGAGATGTTCAAGAAGACTGTGTGATTGGTTGATGAATTCGAGTAAGAGAGTTGGACAGCGACTAAGAAAGACCGAAGAAGAATCTCTGCGTTTGAATTGTGGTGCTGGGGAAGAATCTTGAGTCTTTAGAAAGGACTGCTAAAAGGACAGACAAATCTGTCTTGCAAGAAGGATGGCCAGGGTGCTCCTTAGAGGCAAGGATGGTGAGACTTCATCTTACAAACCTTGGGCCTGTTGTCAGGAAAGACCAGTCGCTGGAGAAAGACATCATGCTGGCTGCAGTAGAAGGCAGTGAAAAAGAGGAAGGCCCTTGAGGAGATGGATTCACACAGTGGCCGGCACCCTGAGTGCACACAGAAGAACAATTGTGGGGACAACGCTGCAGGACTGGGCAGTGTTGCGCTAGGCTGTGCAGAGGGCCTCTGGCGGTCACAGCTGCCTCGATGGCATCTAAGGACAAGATACCAAGATCAAAGCCAAAGTCTGGAGTGGAGAGAGCACTTGAGGGCAGGTTTTGCTTTTCCTGATGTGATCAAAGATCACTAATGGACGGTCCCATCTTCCCTGGTACACAGATGACAGGTCTGCACTTGCAATGGTCACCTGGTGACTACCTGCTTTCCAGCATGAGAAAAAAATTCTCCGCAGGAAGGATGGCAGAGAAGAAAGATCAAAAGAGTTCAGCTCTTTGATGATATCTCAGAGCAGCCAAATCCCTGCCAAGCCAACCCCCTACATCATGCTGGCTTGATGTCTGGGAACTAGAAGCTCCTACCCCTTGAAGTCACTGAAACTCTGGTGACACAGGAGATTCCGGGAGCTGCTTGCAGAAAAGCCATGGCTTCGAATTCTGCAGCCAGCCTGCAGGAAAGAGACGAGGTCATCCACTTCCTTAGAGATGTACACCCTGGAAAACCCTGAGGAACATTCCAGTCTTTCCTACATGGTTGCTGGGCGTCGAACCTTGTCAGCAGTGGGGTTGTTGTTAGGTGGTTATGGTCAAAGTCATTACTGAGTCGATGTGTGGGTGCTATTGCTAATTGCCTTCCAGGGACTTCTCTGACTCAGGGCGACCCTCTTTGTGAAGAGGAGAGCTGCTCCCTGTGATTTTATCAGCGCTTCCTTCCATGATATCACTGGGTGGACAGGAAAGGGCAACCTCCAGGCTGGCAGTTGAGGACAAACTGTACCACCCAAGGAACTTACTAAGAGTGACGACATCATTTGAGAGTGACGATATTATTTGGTTCTATAAACAAAATTAGCATTCCAGATCAATAGGCGTGAAGGGATCTTGACCACCACCTCCCACCCCAATCCCCACCACCACCCTGCTTCCAGGGAAACGTATCCCTAAAGAATCACAGCCATTTAATTTCAATCCCTCGCAGCCCATCTCTGGATATGGGCAATGAGTCCTGAGGCCCGGATCTCTTGGCCTCTACAGCCTGGCTGTTTCCCCCTGGCCAGTGCCCCCAGCATGTCCACATCCACCCTCTGTGATTTTCCACTCATTAAGCACTTGCATTGTCCAGGTTGGCAATTTTCCAAACTCTGCCCATTTCAATGAGATGCCAGGGTCTCCAACATAACCCTGCCACCCCAGCCTGCGCAAGACTACGGCCATCAGAGGCGGCTGGATCCCTGCAGGCCCTGTCTGCATGCGTGCCATCTCGAGTGCAGGACTAGATAATTTCACTCATCTAGAAAATTAAGGTGAATGATAGAACAGAGAACTGAGACGGCATATGGTCCGGCTTCCTGCATTTGGGTGATTATCCATTATCAAATCGCAGGCACTGAGTGATTAAGGCCATTGACAGATGCAATGCAATTTTCTTCAAACAGATAACTGATCTTGGAGCTGATAGCGTCTGAATGAGCAGCACACCCTACCTCGGATTTTGATCATTCTTCACTTTCTTCATTCCTTCCTCTTTGTTATCAAATTACCAGGGACAGAGACATAGGTAGACGTAAACTACCCCGGGAGGCCTTACATGTAGGTGCAGGGCGCTCCTTTAGTTCCTTGGAATTTGGGCGACTCTGAGCAGCATCACTTTAGGATCGTGAATGCAATCTTGAAAACAAGTCGGGAGATGGCACCGCAGAAGGCTGCTTCAAAATCTGGGTGGGTTTGAGAAAAGTTTGAAATAACTTGTACAGAAAGAGGCGAGATGGGATCCTACGCTTTTGTTTTTGCAAGAATTACAAAGTAGAGAGAGAGGCATCATTCTGACTCTATCCAATATGGGAAGGGCTTGCCTTTGCCTCCTGCAATGCCTGGCAAAGATACTTTCTTACAGGCAAGAAATCAGCGCTCCAGTGTAGCTCAAGTTTCAAGGGCCAAATAAAAGCATGGGGTCAATATATGATCCCAAAGTGACTGGAGACTCTACTTTGCAAATGCTTCATGCCTATTGAATATACACAGCTCTAACTTCAAGGTCAGCAGTTCACATCCACCAGCTATGCCGAGAGAGAAAGATGAGGCTTCCTACTTCCAAAAAGAGTTACAGCCTTGGAAACCCACAGGGGCAGCCCTACCCTATCCTGCAGGGTCGCTATGAGTCACAACGGACTCGATGGCAGTGAGATTTAGTTCAGAATACGCACAGCATGCATTCAGATGACCTGGTCAGATCCATGAAAGAGCACCACTACTTCCCTGTATTTGGTGCCAACCCTCCAACCTTGTGACACAACAAAAAGCAATATCCCTGTCCCACAAGTCAGCCTTGGGTTCAAAGTCAAACACACAAACAAAATCATTCTAGTGTTTTCTCATTTTCCTTCACAAGCATGACCTGGCCCAGCAATGGGCTCAAGCCAACCCCAAGGTCTCTAATAACAACAACAGCAATAGCAGCCTGGCTTTTGTTAATGTTCTGCGTTCCAAAGAATTAGCCCCTGAGAGGCAAAAGGGGGTAGTTTAGGCATTAACTTCTACCTCAGTAGATATGGGATACATATTCTACAGATTATAATGGAAATATCTGGTATTGTCAGGCCAGTTACTCTATATCTGGGATGATGTAACAGAGACCCTACAATTCACTGTAGATGCAAGAAAAACACTTGAGAGTTTTTGCTGGGAGCCTAAAACATGTTAGACATACAGGCATGTTACCATTGCACAATAACAAGTCGCCGTGGAGGGATATTTAAAGTTTTGTCTGCATTGCCCCTTCAAGAGCTACTTCTCAAGGAGGGTCTTACTTGAGGGCTGAGTGTTAGCAAATTTAGACGAGCTAAGAGTTCACCTTTGCTAAAGCAACTAAAGGCTGCAATGCGGCAGAGTGTCATATTGGTGTGTCTTGAGTGTGGTCGAGAGGCTGGAAGGCATGGCAACGATATTTGAAATGCCAGGAGGGTCACCGATGGCAGACAGGTTTCAGCAGAGCTCCCAGACTAAATTTCGATTTCAACAGAGCTTGCAGACGAAGACAGACGGGGAACTAAATCCTGGTGATGTGCTTCTGAAAATCAGCCAATGAAAACCTGCCGACCACAATGGAGAAGCCCCCAGAAGAGTTTTCGAAGTTACTCAGAATAGACAAGTCTGCACCCACGATCACGAAAATGGCACCCCAAAACTCCCACAGCCATCTAGTCAATTCCAACTCATACTAACACCCCACTGTATCCCCACACAGATAGCCTCATCTCTCTCCCACAGAGCCAAAAGGGGGTTTGAACCGTGCTCCACAGCAATGTTTGGCTCCATTGTTCAGGGACCATCCTGCTAATAATAACAAGAAAGTGACTAAGAAAGCATTCTATTAGATCTCAGCTGATCCTTTGCAAAGACTGAGGGCCGTTAGGGTTCTCTATTGAATCGAGTCTGGCTATTTCACACTGAAGGAGCCCAGCTCATGGGGCTACTACCTGGAAAGTTAGTGGTTCTATCTCACCAGCCACCCTGTCAGAGAAACATGCCTCCGAAAGAGTTCAAGTCTGGGAAATCCAAGGAGGCAGTTCTACTCCGTCCTAAAGTGCCAGAATTGACTCGCTGGCAGGGATGTTTTGGGGGTTTTGTTTTCAGGGTGGTGGAGGGATTGGAGAACATTCTCTTCGGATATAAATGGAGTTCCACAGCAAATGTGAGCTCCCAATCTTCTTGTGAAATGTTTTCAGTGGATTAGACTTCTGGATGAGGATGGTTACTTCAGAATTTCTCTTCCCCCGTGGAAGGCTTGCATTCTGATGTGAGTGACAGGGTTCAAAGGCAGAATACAATAATGATATTAATTACCCAGAGCTGCCGGGATCATAGGAGCCCTGCTGAATGTGCGGGATACTGTGTGGGCATCCCAGAGGCATCAGTATTTATTATGAAGATGTGCGTATTGATTGAGCTGTGAAATGAGTAAAAGTAATATATGCCATCCCAATAATTGGACTCTGTTCAAAAGAACACCAATGGAGCCACAAGGAAAATTGAAAAAGATGATTTTGATTTATTAAATGACTCTATGCAGCCACAAGCTATGGAACAAAGAGAGGAAAAGGTTAGTATAAGTCTGTGGGTGTGCTGCCTTGCTGTGGAAAGCATGCCCCCTTTGTTCCTAGCATGCCTAAGAGGACCTTGCTTCTAAGGACCGAGCCCCACTTGGAGGAAGGGTGTTGTTGTTAAGTGAGCACTTGGTGATCCTGAGACAGGTCCATTAGGCCACATGTTCTCCGCTGAACTCACAGCGACACTGCAAAGTGGATCCACATTGATCGCCTCCTCTCTCTCCCATCGAGCTTGTTCCCCCTCACGTCATCTTGCCCACTCACCTTCCCCGATCACACAAGTATAATACTTTCTCCCCACTCTGAGCTCCACTATGTCTAGGTAGAAATGGGCATAAGAGGAACTTTGGTGGCATAGTGGTTACGAGTTGGTCTGTGATATGAAAGGTTGGCAGTTTGAATCCACCAGCAGCTCCTGAAGAGCAAGACAGAGCTTTCTACTCCTGTAAGCAGTTGCAGTCTCAGAAACTCAGGGGCAGTTCTACCCTGTCCTGTAGAGTCACTAGGGGACTCTCCATAGTCTAGACTCTTGACTAGCGTAGAGTATCAACTCTTTGGCAGTGAGTCTGGGCACAAGGGGAGGTTGCTTTCAAGTCCCACTCGTGGTGATCCATGTGCATCATGGGGGAAATGTGCAACATGGGGATTGCACAGCTGATATGTTGGGAGCAGATTGCCAGGTCTTTCCTCCTAAGTGCCTCTGGGTGGAATTGACCTGCTAACCTTTCAGCAAACAGTGAATAACATGCACCATTCTCATCACCCAGGGCTTTCAGCCTCACTTAAGGCTCCTGTCTTGGTTCATCATCAAAAGTCTCAACTAACCAAACTATCCCCCTTGTAGTACCACGGATTCCGCCCCTGACTCCCGGTGAGTGTGGGCACAGTGAACTGAGCGCTGCCTGGTGCTCACAACCAGCTGTGGATCTAACTATAGTGCTCCATAAGGGTTTTTATTGGCTGATTTATTTAGAAGTCGATTTCCAGGTCTTTCTTCCTACTCTTAGTCTGAAAGCACCGCTAAAACCTTTTCCACATCAGATCAATGTGCAAATCTCCACAGACACAGTGGTGACTATGTGTGAGGGGCACTGGCAGGGAACAGACACTCCAGAAAGGGTCCCTACATTGTGCTCAAATAAAGGACAAAGCAGGCCTACCTCAGTGCATGCAGGGAGGTCTACGGGGGGAGTGGAGTTTGCTTGTATTTAAAGGACTTCAAAAGTCTGTATTGGGTCAGTAAACTCAATTCAACCTCTTCTATTCACCATGTGCTCACTACAAATGTAAATTCCTATCCATTTGAGAATGCTGTGATATTATAAAAATATCCAGTTATTAAACATATAATGAATTCCATAGCATTACAAACACTAAGGCATGAAAGTAAACAGAAGAGGTTTTGAACACAGGTTGAAAAAAAACATATTCTACACAACAACCATTAACCAAAATTGTCAAATTCCCCAGCAGCCCTCCCACCAGCTCTTCATTATTTTGATTTACCCAAGTGCAGTGCAATGGGTGATGGCTCTCGAGAAAGATGGGGTCTCTGAGAACCTGTGACTGTGACTTTATTAGGAAAAGGGGAGCGTAGTAGAGGAGGTCACCTTGAAGTGCCCCCCCTTCAGAAACCCTCACTGCCACTGAGTCAGTTTGACTCTCAGTGAGTCTGTAGGAGAGAGTAGAACTGCCTTCGTGAGCCTGTGCCTCTTTGCAGGCGTAGAAAGTCTCGTCTTTCTCCTCTGAGCCGCTGGTGGATTCAGCTGCCGACCTTGCAGGGAGCCGCCCTACCTGTAACCACTGCGTCACCAGGGCTCCTCCTGGGGGCTCCAATGGGCCCCAAATCCAATGGCAGGCATCTTCACAAAGAAATGGGGAAGGCACGGAGACAGATGAAGAGGTCCGAGGCAGACCGGGGTAGAAAGAGGCGCATGCGGCCACAGACAAGGACCGCCTGGAGTGGCGAGAAGTGAGATGAGGCCCAGGACGCATGGAGGACCCTGGAGTCTTGAGAAAGAGTGTGAGCCTGGGGGCACCTGGATGACAGGCGTCGGGCCTCCAGAGCCGGACAAGAGTACATGTCTCTGGGTTTGCACCACGGAGTTGGCGATGCTTGGTGACAGCAGCTGAAGGAGACGAACACACCGGGTTGTACTAGAGTGTGATTGACTGCTACGCAACAGGGGCAGATGCAAGAGAAGTAAAAGACGAAGACTGGTCCTTTAACCCAAGAAGCACTTACGAAGTCTACTAGATTCTGGGGGATGTGGGAGCCTTGAGATCCAGCACAAACCATCCTCCTCCTCCTCAAAAACAGGCCACAGTCAGATATTGAAAAGTGGGGACCATGAGCCAGAGATGGCGGTGGGAGGATTCTTGTTGTTATGACAACTGCCCAGAGGCCCGGGGACTTTTGAGGCAAACTCATAGTTTATAAGGAGGCTGCTGTTACACGTGCTTGTTACAAATGGACATGGCGACAACCTGGACAGGCCCCGAACCCTCGCCCACAGGAGTGTGTTGCGGAAGGAGCTGCTGCCCTCCGTCCCCGTCCATGAACCAGAGGGGTGCGTGGCTCTGAGCCCTCTGCTGTTTGTCTGCGTTTTCCAGATGAAAGTTTGCTGCTGGTGTGCCATCTCATGCCGTATCAATCACATTACAATATGTCACTGAATGTAACATAAAGTGATATGATTGACACAATCTGCTCAGGCTTGTCACAACACTGCATGTCAACGAGGACATTTTTATGAGATTTTTAAAGAAAAAAGTGAAGTCAACATATTTCACTGAGCAACACACCCAAGGTGCAGGGGGAGGGAAAGAAAGGCTCTTTTGAAGGTTTTTGCCACATTCCTGTTGAAGGACGTGATAAACATCTGCTAAGTCAATGGAATCCAAGGGCTCTCCTCTGCCCATATCAAATGGACCCGATAAACCACTGCCAGGTTCCCAGTCAACTCTGGGTACTCCCTCACCCTCCTTGCCACTTTTAATCCCAGGCATTTTATAAGATTGCCTTAAGAGGGAAAACAGCACCATCGAGTGGAAGGCTCACCTCTGAGCCAACAGAGGCAGCCAGGGCCGGCAGGCCTTGGCAAAAGATTGGGAAAGATTCTAGAAACCTCGGTATTTGTGCAAATCTTCTGGTTTCAAGTGACCACTCCAAACAGCTTAAGGAAAAGGAAGGTTTTGTTTCACAGGGTCCCTGGTGGTGCAGAGAGTTGATGCTGTGGGCTCCTCATCAAAAGGCTATAGGTTCAAATCCACTGAGAGATGTCGCCTCAGAGACAAGACCTGGTGATCTACTTCTGAGAAATCAGCCACCGAAACCCCTATGCAGCTCAGTTCTACTCTAGCACATGCAGCGTCACCGTGAGTTGGAATCCGTTCAGTGTTGTGGTTGTTGTTGTGTACCGTGGGCCAGTTCTGAGCCGTAGAGACGCTACGGACAACAGAATGAAACATTTCCCAGCTCTGCACCATCCTCACACGTGTTGCTGTGTTTGAGGCCATTGTCATGGCCACTGCGTTCGTCCATCTTTCCCTCTGCTTTACCAAGCACAGTCCAATGGCAAGCAGTTACTATGAGGGCATGGGGGCTTCTCAAGGAACCGGGGTCAGGAATAGAACCAAATCTTCATTAAATGTAGAAGCAAGACTCCTAATTCCATCAGCATTCTCTCCTCACTCCTACTGCTGCTTCTCTGCCCCGTTTGCTTTCTGTCCTCTCCTTACTGCAACTCCATCTATGTGACAACAATGCTTACAAGTTACAGCTCAAGACACATTTGAACATGTGTGTGAGCAGATGTTGATTGCCTGTGCGGGATGTTTCCCCTCTCTTCCTATCCCTCAGTCATGCGGCGGGTGAAGGATAGACCTTGCCTCAGCTACAGAGGGCAACTCAACTTGACTTCAACCAACCCATGGCTCCAATGACCCTGGATGCTGTGATTGGCTCGGGGAAAGGCATGTGCCCTTAGCAGGTTCAATAGCATGGATTCCGGGAAGATTTGACTAGCATGGTACAATTCAAACTCACTCTTTGAAAGGGGTGGTGGTGGTTGTCGTGGTGAAGATGTGAGCTCAGGACTGCGGTGGCCACGTGTCCTACTATGAGAAGAGCGAGCGTGAGGGTGACACCAACTCCAAGGAAGAGAAGCCAAGATTTTAACTCTGGTAATGCCATTTGGTTCCTCAGCCAACAACCCCCCCCCACCACCTCCCGCCTCTCCTGTAGACTAGACTCTCCTTGAAGGGTTTGGGGGGGTGAGGCAACAAATCTCTGTATGCTGAAGCCAGTGTGTGTCAGGCTTGCTATTCTTCACAACCAAAGGCATGCCATTTAGAGTCTTAGAGAGTTCAGGGTCATTGCTAGCCAACCTGAAGGGGGCCAGCCAGTCTAAAACTATGACAAGGACTGCAACCATAGCTGTCAGGAGTCAACCCTGGGGACTTTGTCAGAAATCAGTTCTCGGAAAATGGGAGTTTGGTATTTTGGGAATGAAAACCTACTATCAGTGACAGAACTATGTACTGGATGAATCTAAATATATTACCCTCTGCGCTTCAATTCTTTCCTTGTTTAACTTGGGATCTGTGTTAGTCTGGGTAGACTAGACACTCATGGGTATAAGAAAGAGTTTTATATAAAAGAGCAATTGTATATTGCAAAAACATCCCAGCCCAGTCTACATCAAGCCCATAAATCCAATATTAGCGCATATGTCCAATACCAATATATAAAATACTCTTCAGACTCACAAAACACATGAAATGATGCCAAGTGCAGAAAGATCACAGGCCAGTGGGTGGAAAGTCTTGTGGCTCCCAAGGCAGTAGAGGTATCTCAATTCTGGCAGGGGTCTCCATGTGACTCTTCCAGCTCCAGGGCTCTAGTGTAGCTCCATGTGTCTTCTCATCAGGAATGTCTCTCAGGGAGTGAGCGTATGTCCTGCCTCCAGCAAGCTATTTATCTCCCAGCCCCTCCAAATGAGGTCCTCAAGCTGCCACCTGATTGACAAGCTAAATGCCACCCCTTCAGTCTTAATCCTCTCCAATTGATGACAGATTGTGTGACTACCACAGGGTCACCTCTCTGACCCAGCATCCCTGACACAACTCTGGCTGGGTGCTCTGCCGGGGGATGAATTGCACACTAACTCTAAGTAACAGTTCTTGGGCTGTACAAGTACAACGCTCTCTACTGCTAATGATGAAAAGTTCAAGTCCACTGAGGGGCACCCCAGAAGAAAGGCCTGGTGATCTGTTTCTGAAAGCCAGCTGTTGAAACTGTATGAAACAGAATTCTTTTCAGATACACATGTGGCTGCCATGAGTCAGTCAACTCGGTAACTAACAGCCGCCTACCCTAAACCCTCCCAGTGCCATCCAGCTGGTTCTGACTCACAAAACAGAGCAGAGCAGTCCCGTTGGGCTTCATGGCTGTCAATCTCGACATACACCGACTGTCACACTTTCTCCCAAGGTGCAGCTGGTGCATTCAAACCACCCACCTTCCTGTTAGCAGCCTAGAGCCTAAACGCTTACACCACTAGGGCCCCTCACTGGTTCCCAGTTAACTCTATGTAGGGTGTGATGTCTCAGACAGGCTAGTAAGAAAAGACATCCTCGTGGCCTTTTACAGTGTTTGAACCCTCTGCCCTCCCCCCCCCCCCCCACGTCCTGCTGCTGCTGCTGAAGATGCACAGAGACAAGCACGGGACGCTTTCAGCATCTTGCTTTATCTTGCTCTCTTTACTTACCCCCGAGTTTCAGAGGGAGCCCTTTGGCTCAGCCCAGCTGCTGGGGCTGTAGGCGGGCCAGTGTCTCGGGGTGCCTCGGGGGAATTTAACACAAGGAAGGATCGGGGATGGGTATGGAGAGAGATGCAGAAAGTCGCTCATCTAAAGAGAGTTGTTTTGCTCTCTTCAATCATAACTGAAAATGAAAAACAATTTTGAGAATAGCGGCTTTGTGAAGGGAAGTATGACGTATGATTGGGGAGCATTAAAATTCTCACTTGTGCAGAACATTCCAGGAAATAGAGGAACACGATCCGGGAAAAGAGATGGGTCAGCACTGGGGACGCAGCACAACACACTCAGACTTCACACACACATACAAACTCACACTCATATGCATATTCACACACTCACACACACCTTCTTTCACCTACATACATATTCACAGCCCGTGCACACTCTCAAGCACATATTCACACATGTACTCACACATACCGCACACTTACACACACACACACACACACTCACACCCTGGAATAAACAGTGTTAGCTGGGTGGCCTCACGGTCAGTACTCTAACTCCTCGGGTTACAAATGAGTTGATGTCCTTTTTCATACTTTTCTTTTTTGGTATTTACTAAACTGATGTACAGTGAATAAATATCACTTGAGCACGAGGAATCAAAATGGCTCAGGTGATATTTCCATTCCATTTTGGAAATCATGGAATACATACACAGATGCATATATATTTTTTTCTCTGAATTTTCATTTCAAAGACAGCAAAAGTGTGTGCTGGGAGAGAGCCTTGAGACAAGGTGAAGGTTCCATGTCTAAACAACACTGACTGGAGAAAATGCAATTAAATAACTTTATAGATTGACAAAAGTAAACGTTGCCCTTCAGTAAGGAAAACGTCCCTTTGTCCATTGTATTCCTGCACTGAAGAACTCTGTCCTGGAGGAACCAACTGTTCCCTTCTTTTCCACCTGAAACGCCTCTGAATGGAAGGTCAGAAGGACATCCTTTCTGCGTCATCAGCGTGGATGGCGGCGACAGAACCCTGCATCCACACCGCTATCTCACCGTGTGCACAAGGGAGGGAGGCTGGAGACTCTGCATGTCCTCAGTTCCCGTGTTTGTGTGGCTCGAAGTCAAATTATTCAGCTTACCTTAATCCCGTTTTGTCTAGCTTCATTGTATACTGAAAGTCTGGCCCCATAATTAATCAGTACGTGGCCAGTGCTGTTGGGAATTGCCTTGTGCAATGCGGGATGTGAGGAGGGGAGGGAGATGGGAACAGAGGAGAAAAAGCCAGGCCAGCGCCTCCCCCGCAAGGGTCCTGAGTGCTCACAAAGTGGTCATGTGTGTTGGGAGAAACTATTGTATGCCACCGATTTGGCCTCCCTTCTGGAATATGCAAATCAAAGCTTCTCTTGCCTGCCAGGCTGATCTGCACACACCAGCCAGACCCTTCTCGGCCACTGCACCTGAGAGAGAGGTCACACAGGTATACATACCTGCATGACCTTTGTGATTATATAATTCAGTGTTTCCGAGCTGTTTCCCCCTTCAGCCCTCTGTTGTGAACTCCCACACGCTCGCCTATGATTTCCTATGAGAAAATAGGGTTTAGGGGACAGGAAATGGCAATCCAATTTCTTTTCTAACCAAGATGTTATATTTAAAGACACTTTACCTTTTAATTTCCTTTGACTTTGTGTGCTTTTAAGGAACTCTCTTCACTCAACACTGCCATTGAGTCGATTCTGACTCATGGTGACCCCATAGGGCAGAACTGCCCTGCGGGGGTTCCAAGACTGTAACTCTTCATGAAGGTAGAAAGGCTCATCTTTCTCTCTCAGAAAGTCTGGTGGTTTCGAACTGCCGACCTTGAGGCTAGAAGCCTAACTCGTAACCACTACCCCACCAGCACTGACTACGAACTGAAAAGTTGATGGTTCTCATGATCATCCACAAGTGCGTGAGAAGACAGGCCTCGAAACATCTACAGAGCAATTCTGTTCTGCCCTCATAGGAATCGACAAAACCGAAAATAACAACATTTGCTAAGAACATGTGAAAATTCATTTTTAAATATGAGTTTTAATTTGTTTCAGTGAACATTGACATAGAGGAGTTGATCTAACCACACTCAAATATCCAGACTCACTGCCTTCAAGTTCACTTGGGTTAATGAACTGCTCCTTTAGGTTTCTGATAGTATAAATTTCTACAGTAGCAAAAAGCCTCATCTTTCTCCTATGAAGCTAATGGTAAGCTTGAACCACTGACCTTGTAATTAGAAGCCCAACACCACTAGGACTCTTTTCATTGATCTATAGACACTAAAAAATCTCGTATAATGTTGACTACCCTTCTTCACTATAGAGTTCTATTTGACCATCGATTGACTGCCCTTACTGAGGCCTGCTCTGAGCTAGGCATTGGCCTGCATCCTACGCTTCAAGACAGGAGGCAGAAGATAAGAATCAATTGTTCTTTCCCTCAAGGAGTTGGAAAAATAAATCAACACAAAGTTATATGTACTCTAGCCAAGGAGGCCAAGGGGGATCACCCAGATTTCCCCAAGTCAAGGAAGGCTCCCCTGAGGAGGCAACCCTTGGTTGAATCTCCAAAGGTGGATATAAAACAAAACCTACCGCCATTAAGTTAATTCTGACACACCGTGACCTGACAGGACACAATAGAATTGCTCCTAAGGATTTCGGAGGCTGTAAATCCTTGTCAGATCATGCAGCCTCATCTTTTTCCCAAGGAGTGACCGGGGGCTTCGAACTGCTGCCTTTGTGCTCAGCACCCAACTTCTAACCTACTACATCACCAGCGCCCCTGGATACAAGACCACCTACATCACCAGAGGCCCTGTGTACAAGACCACCTATGCCACCAGAGCCCCTGGATACAAGATAGTCAGGGTGACATGGGGTTCTCTCATCTCCTGGCTCCTTCTTGACCCTCACAGCAAATATCTGAGAGAGCTAGAATGGGCCCTAGGAACTCCATCCTGGAAATAAAGATAACAAGTGACAGAAACGTTAAATGACTGTCAAAGTCACACGCAAAGTAAAAAGTCTAGATTCAAACAGGGTTCCCAGAAAGGCAGCATTGGCTCTGCCCACGAAGGTACACTAACGGACCACCTGCCATCTTGCTAGGGGGTGTGCAGCCCACACAAAGGCGGAAAGCGCAGGGTTTGTAAGTGAAGATCTCCATTTCCCCCCAGAGAGAGCACAGTGGCCTTCCAAAACCACTTCCTCCAAGATCTCTTCGCAGCCAAAGCCAACGCCGCCCTGTGAAGCGCCTAGCTCAGGCCGGTGTGATCACAGCAAGGCGAGCGTGAGGAAACTCCAGATCCCAAACCCATGCTCTTCCCGCCCCCCTGAAACCCTTGGGGTCTCTCCTGTCTCCGATTTGCATAACCCCAACCTGGCACCTACAGCCAAGCCTCTTTTCTGCGTCATCATCCTGGCCCCTGCCACCGTTGGATGGAAGACAAGCGATTTCTGTGGTGGCATATTGCTTCCTTGTCTACGGTGTGTGTTGATGTTGTTAAGCAGAACGGAAACCAGCAGAAAAGGACACCCTTTGAGGAAAGGCAGTACAATTATCAAAACAGGATAAAGGTGGGCAAATTCCACAGAATTCAAGGAAAGAAGCTGGAATCAGAATGTGCTTCTAGTGAAACCTGCGGATACCAGAGGTGACAGAAGCTGCCACCTCCTGGAGTCACGTCATGACGATAGAGAAACACACGACCAGGGAGTGGATCCCCTCCCAGAGTGGACGCGCAGGACAGAGCAGAGCTCCCTGTCCCTTTGGGTGTCTGAAGCAATACTTTTTTATGGGAGCAGAACATCTCATGTATCTCTGGACGAGCAGCGAGTTCAAACTGCAGACCCTTTCTTGGTTTAGTAGTCGAACTTGAACCCCACTTTGCCCCCAGGGCTCAATACATAGCAATCGTAGGAGAACTTCATTCGGTAGAGCACCTGCGTGCTGTCCTCATGTTGGAAGTGAAGCCTCACCTGCATTAGACTGGGTTTAGGCAATAGGGCTCCCATCCCCAAAGTCTCAAAGAAGAACACACCACAGAATAAGCATTCCCTTTGCTCTCAGTTGGTAAAAAATAGGAAATATCTGATGGTCAAATCTGGACTCTCCATGAATCAGAAGAAATCTTATCTCAACCTCATTTTGTCTCACCCTTCAGGAGACTAAGCGACTAAGAATAACTCCCCCACCCCCACAATATGTTTCACCAACTAACAGGCTATTGTTGGTGTGCCCGTTAAGTTACTTTATAAGCATTTTAAGTAACTCGGGTCAAGTCAAGTTTTAGTTTGAACATCACTAGTCTAAGGAATTTTAGTACAACTTTTTTTCATTTGCCTTTTGAATAATTTGTGGTTGCCCAAAAGTCATAGGACAGGATGATGGGCTAGCCTGGTACTCCCTGTATCTTGGAGAACCACATTTTTCCATCTGACAATTTAAACTTGCAGTACAGCACCGTGCGGCCAAAGAAAAGACACAGCTGTGAGCTGCCCTCAAGTCAACGCCAACTCAGGGCGACCTCGTGTACAACAGAGGGGCCTTGCTCTGTCCTGCGTTGCTTGGTCCTGCGTCACCCACACAATTGCCAACTTGGTTGAATCTATCTTTGTGGCTTTGGTGCCAACCTGTCTTCTACGTCCTCACTGGCCCTGTACGTCACCAAGCACCCTGCCCTCTTCTCAAGCCTTGAAGATGTGTCTCAAGCCTTGAACCCTTCAGAAGATGTGTCCAAAGCAAGAGAAGCAGACAAATGAGGATCCCTAAGGTTTCCACTGGCTAATTGTCTGGAAGTTCACCTCCAGGTCTCTCTTCTTATTTTTATGTATTTATTTTAACTTATTATTAATTGGGAGCTAATACATAGATCATATCATGCCATAGTCCCATCACGTCAAGCAGTATTGTACAATTGCCACCTCAATCGGTTTCCAATCTTTCTTTCCTTCCTGGAATCCTGGACTTTGTCTCCCTTTCACACGACCCCCATCAACAGCACTGCACCACCACCCCTACTTGCTGTCCCCATGGGTTCATCAATCACGAGTTTCATACACCGGAAGACAGAAAGACATATAACAGCTTGAAGAGGGTGACACCCCCCATGACATACACCTCTGAGATAAACCCTAATGTGAGCAATCAAACAAAAATACAGAAAATGTTGAAAACTAGATCAGGTCCAGCATGCATCAGAGTGGGGAATCAACTGACAAAGTTTTAACTTCTTAATCTGTCTTAGTCTGCATGACAGACAAAGTCCTTCTGGGGTTTGGCCATTTGTGAGCTCAATCATGCTCCCTGCTCTACAGTAAGACAACCTCTACAGAAGCGTCTGTCCCTCATCAGGGACAAGCGTTCATTGTGCATTTTGGGGTCATATGCTGATGTTTAACAGTTCTCTCTTTTCTCTGAGGGCTCGGAACGGAGTGGGAGCTGGAGGAAAGGGACTAAAACATAATCATCAGTCATTAGCGTCGTCTAGCCCAGAAAAACGGCTTCCTTACACAAATGGAGAGAACAAAAACAGAAAGATGTTTTGGGTTTTGATGGGTGGAGGTGCACATGTGCACACACAGGGACACGTGTGCACACACAGGTACATGTGTGCACACGCCCACTCCTCTATGCATATGTTAATCCCTGCCCCCTGTCTTGAGGGAAGATAAGACCAGGATCCTCACTCATTTACAGTTAATCTCAGAGGTTAATTTTGTTGCCCGTTTGCCGTAAACAAAGACGTTATTTCTTTCCCAGTTTGGGGCCTTTTGCCATCAGCCAAACAGAGAAGGAAGTCAGTGCCTTCTGAGGATTAAGACGCGGTCGGAAGATCCGAAGAACCTGGTGCTGACAGATGTGCTTATTAAAATCGTACTCTGGTGGATGGGCGCCTGCTGATGGCCTGACGCGGCCGGACTTCAGAGGGCCGGTGCACAATCAGCGGACTGTACTGCTCCGGGGACAGCGGGGCACAGGGGAGCCGCTTCTAATTTGTCAAAGTTGTATCTAATTCCACAGAACAAAGTTCGCAAAGAAAGATGAACAGAACCCACAAATGACTGCTCATTCACCAGGCCCCTGCTGCAGCGATAGAGTCGGCACACAGGTAGGCTTCTGCAAAGTAATTCGACCCCGGCAAGTTGGCTTTGGGTAATTCTGCCTTGTGGGCATAACAGTTTCCCTTGTTTCTTGTTTAATAGGATTATTCCTCTGAATATTAAAAAGATAACATCAGCGTCTTTCAGTGTCCCCATAAACTATTTCTGGAAATATGAAAGAATGGCTCAGGTGATGCCATGGCCCTCCATAGAACTTTTGTTCTCCCCTAGGCTAAAAGAGGCAAGAATGTGGGCTTGTGCCCCAAGCAAACCAAACAGAAGGCTACGTTTTCCAGAAAGATAGTCTCACTGAAACTTATATGGGTCATTGGAACCTCTGTTGCCTATTTGGAAAACAAGGTTGAGCTTAGAAGTTCAATCTCTGAAAACGTAGGCTTTGTTATGGGGACAAAGCGTACCTATCGTAGTTTCCAGTCAGGGAAGTGTATGAAAAAGCTCCTACTATTGACGACTCTCATCAGGATCATCATACATGGTTCTGGGCCAAGCCAGGAAAGGGAAAAGAAACTAAAAGGGAAAAAATGCAGGAAAACAAAATTCAAAATCATTTTTAAAAGACCAGGCTGGTCTGTTAAGAGACAATCACGGATATAGAACTGAGACCATCCCAAGAGGTCACTTTTCAGCCAAGCAACCATCCAGCCTCTAACGAGAGTATTAACACCAGACAGGAACCTACTCCACAGAACAAGCAACCGTAAGAGACCAACAGGGCAGCATCCGCCCCCAAACACAGATCAGCAGCAAGGATGACAAGAAGGAAGAAAGGATGAACGCCAAGGGGGATCCCAGGGAAGAAGTGGAAAGCGTGTTGTGACATCAGAACTAATTTGCTCCTTAAACTTCCTTCTGAAATACAATCATACATGTATAAAAATGAAAGGAAGTGTGTCTACTGGAATTTAACCCATGGGGATATCTTCAAATGAAATTCCCAGGAAAATAGTGCCTGGTTGGTGGGAAGAGAGGCACGTGGAAGCAGAAGCCGACACACATCCTTCAGGAGTTCTGACACTGTCAGTATGCCCACTCCAGGAGAGAGGTCCGAGGATGCTAATCCAGTCCACTCAGGTCAGGTGCTTGTCCAGAGATACCTGAGGGCGTCACACGTCCGTTTTATAATGATTAGTTTAAGCAAAGAACACAATTCATTCCTGGGCGAAATCAGAGATCAAGTCAGATGCCAACTTGCCATTCCTCTTGAGCAGGTTTTCGATGAACTCATTGCCTCACAGGCTGTTCTAAATCATTCTCTTGTCAGTCCAACTAGATGGCCACTCTCTTCCTTACCTCATCATAAACCGCCACAGTTCATTTAAAATTGGCCAAAGCCTAGCCATTGCATTAGACCAAATGTCTGCGGCTCTCGATGTAGGACTTCGTCATTCCTGGTTCCTGTTGGTTGCCACGAGTCCGTCCCGGCCCATCGCAATGCTATGGACGACAGAATGAAACGCAGCCCTGTCCTGTGCCACCCTCACCAATGTTCCTAAGTTTGAGCCCATATTGTTGCAGCCACAGTGTGGATCTCTCTCTTCGAGGGTCTCCCTCCTTTTCGATGCCCCTCCACCTTACGGAGCCTCAATTACTGCTCCAGGGAAAGGTCTCCCCTGAAAACAGGACCCAAGTATGTGAAATGAAGTTTCCCCATCCTTGCTCCTGAGGCGCCTTCGGTTGCATGCCCTGTCGGACAGATGCGCTGGTCCCTTTGACAGCCCGTGGTACTTTCGAAAGTCTTCTCCAGCATCACAGTTCAAATGCATCGATTCTGCTTCAGTCTTCCTTATTTGAAGCCTAACACCACATATACATGAGATGACGGAAAATACCATGGAACTGTCCCATTTAAAACCCCAGCTCCTGCCCATGATTCCGGATTACTTACACAAAGTCTACCCTTGGAAGCCAAGCAGGGGGAGATTTTCTTTCTATGAGATGTTCCTGAATATGGCTCCTACCATCCCTGTGTCTCGGTTTTCTCAGCCAGGAAATGGAGTTGAAACCTTTCAGGACTTCACAGGGCTGAAGTAAGAAATAAATTATCCAAGAAATATGGAGAGACCTTGATTCAGTAAACTATAAATGCCATTCCGTGTTTGGTTTATGTTTATTGACTACTTTGGATTATTAGTCAATCATATCCCTTACCCAGACTGCAAACATCCCAGCCTAAAATCCCAGGCCCTGTAAGCCTGAGCCCCTTCTTCCCCATGGTAAACAAATATCCTTCGGGGATGGGATGGGACTGTCGTCTCCCATTCTTGTAAAACGTAAAGTGGGTGCTGATGTAAAAATTAATTTGGTCGTTTGGGTAGACTTCAGTACCATCAAGAATGTTTCCAACCCCGGTGTGTAGCTCATCAGAGCAACCGCCAATGTGATATAATATTACCTTATGGTTGTGACTTACAGTGCCTCCCACCCACTTACAAAGAGATTTAGAGGAACAACTAGGACAAAGCCGAAGACCTATTAAATGAGTAAGACACTAGAAGAAAAATACAAAGCAAACCTAGGCTAACGCAAGCCTCTGCTGCTAGACACACAAGGGAGCACCAAGGTTTCCAGGGGTCCAAGCAAGACGAGCTGGCTTAGGAGTGGACAAGACTTCTCTTTCTCAGCAAAGAAAACCTCTGAAGGAGGAAAGTCATTTCCTACAAGGAAGTCTGGAAGGGCTTCCATCCCTCTTAGAGATGGCACTGAGCAACTTCAGAACTTCCAGAAAAGCTTCGTAAGCATGCTGACTTGCCCTCGATTAGCTGCCTGTTCTGGTTTTGCCCTCCTGAATTTGGAAAGTCAATCTGAATATGCAATCTTTCTATTTTCAATAACGTTGGTAACGCTGCTAGCGGTGTATGTAAAAGAAATACCATAATTTATATTTTCAATAATGATGTAGAAGTTCTCCAATGGATCTATTGAGTTATAATTAACTCGGCTAGATTGAGCTCTTGTTAGAAGCCAGGCAAATGCTAAGCCTTTTATCTGCGTCAGCTCATTTAATCCTCCACCCACCCCCACCAGCCAAATTCCCATGACACGGGGATTACCCTTTACTCATTTTACTCTAGAGAAAACTGAGACTCCTGGAGGTAAAGAATCGGGTCCAAGGTGACACAATCTGCAAGTCATTGTGGAGCTTGAACTTGAAGCCAGCTCAGGCACGTGTCAAGGTTATCTGCCTGACCCTGTACCAATATCAAACCCACCACACAGGTTCTCACACAAACCATCTAATGACTTCAACTAACCACTGAGTGAACATGGATCTGCATTGGAGTTACACGGAAAGGTAGCTTGCTAGTCCAGATGGTTCTTCGATTCTGCAGAGAGAATGTGATGTATGCACATTCGAAGTAGTTCATGTACATTAGAAGTAGTTTGTGGTGGAAGAAATGGATTCTAGTCGTGGTCTTCCGGTGGCTGAGGCTGGATGACCAACCAAGGCACCTGAAAGGAAGTGTGGAAATGTCACTTCCTGAAAGGAAGTGTGGATAGCTGCGACATGCACTGGATGCATTTGCTTCCCTTGAAAGGGAAAGCAGATCTTCCCCCATGGGCCGTAAGAGTAGGAACTCTTTGGTGCGGTGTCTGGCTTTTGCTTTAGGATCTGCCTCCACAAAGTGGTGATGTCAACTAGCCAAGGAGCTGATCACCTTACCGGTCCAGGTAGCACAGTGCTACGCAGATTAATTTCCAGCAGATCCCTAGTAATTTCTATTGATTCTCAGTTGCCTTCCCTATAAGATAAGAAATTGTGGGCAGTGGTCCTTCAATAGCAGAGTTCCTACTTTCCATATAGGAGACTCGGGTTCAATTCCTGGTCAGACTCAGGTTCAGTTCCTGGTTACTACACCTCATGCATTGGACCAGCCACCCATCAGAGGACATGTTGTCATGCATGGTGCTGTCATGGTTAAGTGGAGCTGCCAGGCTAAACCGAGACTAGGAAGAAAGACAAAACATTCTATTTCTAAACAACAGCCAGAGAAAATTTTATGAAGCACAACAATCTGATCCACAAGCCAACACAGATGGTAGAGAGAGAATAGGCCTGGCAGAGTGCAGGCCTGGAGCCTCCATTGTTTGGACAGCAATAAAATGAGAAATTGGTACGAATGAAGATTAGGTAGATGCGCTTTAAAATTATAGAATTCTATGATTCCATTATTTTTCTTCGGAGAATTCGATCCTCAATTTCGAGGAGAAATTTACATTGAGACACTTTAAACATAAACAAACATTTTTATACAGGAGACTCATTAAAGTCTACTACTTTTCTTCTTTTGTTTTTTCTTGATGGAGACTTCTGGGAACACATTTCCACCCCACCCCTTAAAGCTGTGTTTCATGATACAAGCTGTATAAGCTTAGTGCCTGTCCTTTTATCTGTAAAATGAGGAATATAATAAGATGTGCCCCTGACAGATTGTTGTGACTTTTTCATGAGCTCATAGCAAGAATGTTCAGAGAACTGTGTTAGCAGCTACTCAAGTTGATGACTCATTCTTTGGGCAAAGAGCACAGTATGCTTGTCTGCGATTCCAACATTGAAACGGAACTAGTTTTGAAATCCAGAAGTCATTGCTGAGTCTGCAGCCATCTCGCTCTGTGATTCTAATTATGTCAAGTCCGATTAGCGTTTTCCTACCACATCTCTCTCCAAGACACGCTCAGGGCGTGTCAGTTGTTTCCCTCACAGCATCCTACGCAGTCTGTTCCAGATTAAAGTTATTTACGCACATGTTTGCGTTCCATAATCAATCATGTTCATTGGAAGGCGCTGGGGCCTGATTTATCTTTGTATCTGCAGCAGTCCAGCACCAAGATCTAAGATATTCTTTGCCCCACCCCACCCCCACCCCACCCCGTCCCCCACTGCTTTGTTCATTCATTCATCCGTGTCTTTGTAACACTGTTTCCCTTCCTCCAAACCCCCTTCCCTCCTACCCTCTCAACCTGGTGAAGCCCTCTTTCCTTCAGAGCCCCTCCAGGTCCCCACTCACACCTCTGCCTCGCCGACACGGTTCCATCCTCTGTTTATCAGAACAGTGCCTTGGACACTGTCATCTCACCCCCTTCTGCATCCCTTGTCCAAGTGGGAATGTCTCTCGCTGGGCTTGCAGCACTCAGCCCTAGGCGTGAAACTGAGACACCCTGGATCCCCAGGACCAACTTCAGAAGTGAATGTCTTCTTCAGACAATTGCCCCCGCCTCTCCTCAGGACCCTGGAGAAGGATGGTTTGAATAAATCCCCCATGGCTTCAACACGTGACCATAGATTTGGGGACCACGTCTTCTGAGAGACACGGCGGCCCTGGGGGTTATGTGAGAGGAGGAGAAAATTGGACCGAGTCTAACATGCACTTGAGTTAGAAAGCAGGAGCTTAAGAAATACCACAACACAAGCCCTCGGTTTGTTTCCAGTAAATAATCGGTGACCCCGCTGGGAGGAACCGCGTTTCTATTCCGTGGCAGGCTAACCAATGGGCTAGGATGTGCCGCAGAAATATGCTCGAAGTCATCCGTAATGACACAGACCCTTCTGGACCACGGGCCTCTCTGCCCTGCAGGTAGCGCCAGGTCTCACTCCTGAAGGCCTTCAGGAAGCAGGGCACGACTCTTGCCATAGACACAGAAGCTGTTGCTCTTCTCTCCAGAGCACGGTGTTAGCCTTCCCTTTTGCTATGCACTGCAATTCAAAACTCTGCCCGCAGACGTCTGACAGCTGGGCAGAGGATTTCATAGCGCCTTTCTCAGATTTAAAGAAAAGGTGGGGTTAAGTCTTTGGTTGGCATTTCCACTCCCTTCCCTTAAAATTTTTTTTATCAGATTAAAATGATTCCAGTGTGTTTAGGGAGGTTTCCATGCAAATGTATGCCATCTTTCTGCATTGTTCCTAGGGTCGCATGCTCTGCCTAAAATCCACACGCCGTTTCAGCTGCCCGCGAGTAAATACTCCTGAACTAGATGACCAGAGTCCTCGCAGCCAGTTGAGAATACGGATGGACAACCAAAGGAAAAAATCGAACGGTCTGCAGATCATGCCCCCACCCTTATGCAGGGTTCTGGGGGGGAAATTTTTTTCTTAACTGTGCCCTCTTTTAAAAGGAAAATAAGCTGTTCTTTCCTTTCTTATGGCAGCCTAGGAGAGATGCACACCGAAAGGGGAAGACTGCAATATGGAGAGACACGTGTGGAATTCACTTCCATGATGGTAATTTCCTGAACTGCCTTCCAAAGCCCTTTTGGGGCTTAAAGAGTCCACGGAGCCCCTTTAAGATTTTATACAAAGAAACTGATCAGGTTCATAACGTTGTGGTGAAATTAGAGCCCCTGTTGCGTTGCGGGAACAACTTTACACACGGTAGCGACCCTTCATTTCTAGATCGGTTGTAATTGTCTGGGGAAATCGCCTCTCCGGAGGACTTAACCGGGGGTAGAAAGGTCAGGTAGTAAGGACAGAGACTTGAGTTTGATCTTCAATAATTGGAAGGTCTGAGGAGAATGGTCTGCATTCCCTGACTACAAGCCTCACTTTAATTTTGATGCATGCTCAGGAGAGTGGTTTCCATGCAGTGTTCCCTTCCCTGACTTAACGGGGACCAATGTATTTGCATCCGGGAACCAACAGGGGAGGGGGAGTCAATGAATAATGAGTCCTGGAATACCAGTCTAATGCGCATCTTACAGAACCTCTTACACTTTTTTTTTGCCCTCGTAGCACATAGATAACGCATCTGCGCTCTAATCATAGGGAATCAACTGCAAATGGAAGTATCTGAGAGATGGTCCTCTTTATCCACAGTCCCCCGTGCTCTTTCGTTTGGGCAGCTTGGGGTAGTGCCACTAGTTGGATGGCAAAGCTTGCAGTGATTCTGTGCACCTCTGGGAGATAGTTTGTTCTCCTACGACAGGTAACCCCAGGGTTACAAACGCCGTACATCCGGACAGGCAGTGCTGGCCCTATAAAGTGATGCAAAGTGGTCCTCACTCCGAAATGATTGAACCAACCTCTACTCACCCCCCAAAATCTACTGCCCACCCACAGATTGCAGCTCAGAGCAACCCTGCAGGACAGACTAGGACTGCCCCATAGCGTCTTGTGACTCTTTAAGGAAGCCGACTGTCTCCTCTGTCTCCCCTGGAGCATCTGGTGGGTTTGAACCACAGACCTTCTGGTTAACAGTCCAGTGCACAACCCACTGCACCACCAGGCCTCCTTAAACCAACCCCGACTGCAGCAAATTCCTGATCACCGTCCCCTTCACTTGCTGCAAAGGAGCCTTTTAAACCGTGGAGAAGACTGAATTCTTTCTTGCACTACACTAAGTAGCCACCTGTTCAGACGAAGCTATGCATTTAACTCAAAGACGCACTTAGGAATGGAGCTTGTTTGCAATCCAGGAGCTGCCTGCACATGAAAGAGAAGGGTGAGCTGTCTGCTGACATGACGATATGTGCCTCAGTCACTTAGCTTTCCACAGTAGCAGCGCTTGTCAGGGAAACCTGGCCACAGTATCACGTTCACAGGCCATAGGGACGCTTCTGCCTTCACGGGCCCTTCCTTTGTCATAGAAGAGTAGGTATATGTGTTGTATGCAATTATGCTTTCCAGATACATTAACATAAAAAAACCCTGAAAACCAAACGCACTACCATCAAATCCATTTGTGTTAGTCCGGGTAGACTAGAGAAACAAATCCACGGACATTTGCATGTGTATAAGAGAGTGTTTTATATAAAGGGTAATTGTACATTAAGAAAGCATCCCAACCCAGTCCAGTCCAAGCCAAAAAGTTCAATATTAGCCCATATGTCTGATACCAATCTACAAAGTTCTCTTCAGACTCACGAAACACATGCAATGATGCCAAATGCAGGACAACCACAGTCCAGTTTGTAGAAAGTCTTTGGATCCAGTGGCGTTGTAAGCAGCTCAGCGCTAGCGTGGGTCCCCATGTGACTCCTTCAGCTTCCAGGGCTGCACCAGGGTAGGTCCACGTGTCTTCTCCTCGGGGATGTCTCACAGGGAGTCAGCAGAGTGAGAGAAGTGTCTCCCACCTCCAAGGAGGAAATCCAGGAATTCCTAGAATTCTCGAAGGAAGGCCATGCTCACCCAGAGATCTCATTGGCTATGACCCGATTGACAGACCAGACTCCACCCCTTCACTCTCACTCAAGTCCCAAATTGACACCAGATGAGGTAACCACCACACCATTCCAATCCCACCAGGCAGAATTCCTCCTGTGGACTTTTGAGGCTGTAACGTTTCCAGCAGTAGAAAGTGCCATCTTTCTCTCGAGGAGCAGCTGGTGGGTGAGGTGGAATTGAACTGCTGGCTTTGTGGTTAGCAGCCCAACTCAAAGCCCACTGTGCCACCAAGGCTCCTACATGAGTATAAACATCAATATATTAATGTTAGATGCTACAATTACCTATTCAATCTGAATGCTCACCTTTTACTTCTTATGTTAAAATAAAATAGGGGTTTCCATAGCCCCTCAGCAGTACCATCAGTCCTAGAAACAGTGCCTGGTGTGTCAGTTTGCTCCAATAGCCGAACACGTTTTTCCCACTTGGATGGTTGTAATGATCAAATGCCACTCCTCAGATTAGATGATTGGTGCTGACATCCACTGTTCTCAAGTTGATCCCAACTTACAGTAACCCTATGTAGAGTCTCCGAGACTGAAACTTCATGGGAATAAGTAGTTTCATTTTTCATTTGCATAGCAACTGGTGGATTTGAACTGATGGCCACCAAGATACAGGCAAGACTGAGCATTCCTAAATGCAATATCTCACTGGCCCTCCCCCTAACTTAGTGTGTTGTTGCTGTTGTTGTTGTTGTTTTTAGGTGCCATGGAGTCAGCTCTGACCCATAGCAAGCCTATGCACAAGAGAAGGAGACACTGCATGGCCCTGCTCCATCCTCACCTTTGTTCTTGTGCCTCAGCCCATTGATGTTGTCACTGTGCCAGGCTGGCTCTCTGAGAGCCTTCTTCTTCTTCACGAATATCAAAAGAATATCCTTCTCCAGAGACTAGTCTCTCCTGACAAGATGCCCCAAAGTGTATAAGGTGAAGTCTTGCCTGCCTTGCCTCCAAGGAGCACTCTGGCCTTACTTCGTCCGATGAAAATGTTTGACCTTTCAGCAGTGCATGGTACTTTAAATATTCTTCTCCAGCACAATTCAAATGAGTCTTTTCTTCTTTGGTCTTCCTCATTCAATGTCCAACTTTCACATGCATAGATTAGTGTAGGAAACAATAGTTCTCTTTTCTGCCAGCTTGAAGATTTCAAATGATTGTTCCACATTGATTCAGCTGACAGCTGACAGGGTTTCTTGGGAAAGGGAGGTAAGTGATAACCCACATTTACCCGTGACCATGTCCTCAAGAATCCAAAGATTCATCAGTTTAATGCCAACAATCCTGTAAAGTAATGTCTGCCTCCTTGGCCCAAGCCATCCAGGTGGCAGAGAGTTGGACCAGAGATGGAAGGGTGGGCACCCCAGGGAATCATTGGGAGAATCTAATAGGGAAACCAAGTCCAAAGTGTGAGAACAAGACTTTAAGCAAAAGACAAAGGCACCGGACTCGATTCGGATGGAAAACAGAGTGAGATGGACTCTGAAGAGTAATGAGAATATGATTGTCTGTTGCTGCGAATAGGCTACCGAGCCCCAAGTTGTGCTCTCTTTGCCACTTGGCCTTTATAAAAGCGTACAAGGAAGATCGGAATGGTCTCACAAATGATCCTCTCCCCGCGGATCAGCTGAACAAACTGAGGATCCAAGTGAGGGGACGCGGCTAGAGAGTGCCGAAGCTTTAGTTAACGCCCGGTGCAAACTCGCTCACTGAACAGACAACTCTCCATGCTACAGGAGGCTGGTGGCCCAGGTGCTAAGGCATGGCTGCTGACAGAGGGGTCAGCGGTTGGAATCCACCAGGCCCTCTGTGGGAGAAGGGTGCGGCAGGCGGCTTTTATAAAGATTCATGGCCTTGACTACACCCTCTCACATCCTCTCACTGCCATCGAGCCGATGCTGCCATAGCAGTCCCTGCGAGTTTCTGAGACTGCCGCTGTTTACAGGAGTAGAAAGTCCAGTCTTCTCCTGAGGAGCTGCGGGTGGTTTTGAACTGCCGACCATGTGATCGCAGCCCAACACGTAGCCACGACACCACCAGGGCTCCTCAGTACCCAGACGGAGGTGGGTTTGTTCAGAACGCTTTATTCTATCCCCCTGTGTCAACGCCATAGTTGTAATGTTGACCCCAGTTCCCATCAAGTCAATTCTGGCAGCCCAATGCGTAACCACGATGCTGCCAGGGCTCCTGACTCCACCACAGGGCAGTTCTGCACCGTCTGTGCATCATCCTGGTTCGACTGCAGCAGGTTTGTGTTGGGGTGTGCTTTGGTTCTCCGTTTGCAGGCTTGCCAGTGGCCTTCGAAGTAAAGTACCCCATTCCAGGGCACTATCGTCCCGAGTGAAGCACTGAGAGGCTTAGCAGGTTGTCTCCATCACCTGAACTATTGGGCCTGTCCTCGGTGTAATGTTTGTGGGGCAAACTGACATTAAGACCTGCAAGATCAAGGCCCGGCGTTTCCAGGGAATCCAGGACAGATGAACCCCTCAGGACCAATAATGAGAGTGGCGATACCAGGAGGGGAAGGGGAAGGTGGGGTAGAAAGGGGGAACTGATCATAAGGATCTACATATAACCTCCTCCCTGGGGGATGGACAAGAGAAAAGTGGGTGCAGGGAAACATCGGACAGTGTAAGACATGACAAAATAATAATAATAATTTATAAATTCTCAAGGGCTCAAGAGGAGGAGAAGGAGGGAGGGAATGAGGAGCTGATACCAAGGGCTCAAGTAGAACATGTTTTGAGAATGATGACGGCAACATATGTACAAATGTGCTTGATACAATGGTATATGGATTGTTATAAGAACTGGAGGAGCCCCCACTAAAACAATTTATTTTTTTTTAAAAAAGAGCAAGACCCAGGCCAGCCAGCATGCTATGCTGAACAAATACACAGAAGCTATGCAGAAAGGCACATTACTCCCAGTACATCTTTCCAAAGGAACCACGGAGGGAATGGAGTCCTAAAGAGACACACAGACCTGACTATCCAGCCGGCAGTAAAAAGAGAGAAAAGGGGCTCGGGGCATTTTAAGTCATCTACGTATTCTGTGTTTGACATTTCCCAATCAATGGGAGCCCTCGGGGTCCCCATTTCTGTCGGAGGCAGGAGCGCTAATACTGGCTGGAGGGAAAGCGTCTGGATCAGAGTCCATTTCAGCCGCTGCTGTGGGAGGGCAGCCAGCTGCTCGCAGCCCAGAGGGCGAGCACTGTGGGCTCGTGGTTAGGGCGGGCTGCCCCGGAGGAGGGCCCTGCACAGCCCAGGCTCAAGCACTAGCGGAGCAAAGGAGCTTCCACACTGCGGGCGGTTGATTCCAGAAATGATATCCAGGTCACTGGGTTGGCTTTCCCAAACTCTGAATTTCTTTCAGAAAATTAAACCGAAGCAAAAATAAATGAATAAACAAACCTTCAGACACTTCGCTGTGCACCTGAACGTATTCTTTGATGGAGCCTCCCTAAACAAGGCCCACCCCCTTTCCCACCTGGGGCCACTTTCAGGTAACCACCCGATTAATGCCGTCATATAATTGCAAACCCCAGCAAAGAGGGACTTACCCCCCCCCTCTAACCCCTGCCCTTGACCTCAACAAACACACTGAGAGATCAAGCTTAATCACTGTAGAGCTACCTCACATCTGCAACCGCACAGGGATATTTTTAACTAGCTCCGCCTGAGACGTGGGAGCCTTGGGAACTTTTTGTTGCTTTGGTGTTTTGTTTTTTTCCTATTCAGGTTGATTTTGCTCACGATTTCTCGCCATTGGCGTCTTAGGCTTGATTGTTCTACAAACATAAAGAGACTCTGCCATTTGCCAGTCCCACAGCTTCCAAGTCCACAAGCGAGTGGCCACAAGTGATATCAGCTGTACCTTCCAACCGTCACCTACATTTGTTACCCAGTTTGCTCTCACCGTCCAATCAGAAGCCGGTTGCCATTGATTCCTGGTGGTCTTTACGTGTTGCCGAGTGGAACAAAGCTCAGAAAACACATCTCCGAGCATTGCTTCCAAGGGGTTTTTGTTTTGTTTTTCAGTTGTTTATCAAGCACTTACCGTATATACTCATGTATAAGCTGAGTTTTTTTTCAGCACATTTTTAATGCAGTTTTTGTGGTAAGATCAGGTGCCTCGGCTGTTATACGGGTCAGCTTATACTCGAGTATATACGGTACTGTGTGCACCATCCAGGCACCTCTATCACCACCCCCACTACCGTGGAGTTCAGGGCAACTCACAGCCACTTTACAGGACAGAACGGAACTGTACCATTTGGGTTTGTAAATCTTTATGGGAGCAGAAAAACCCATCTCTCGGCCACAGGGCAACCTCACACTTCTCAGCCCGATTTGTAGCCCACATGTGGATAGCAACCTTGACAGCGGCCTTCAGGAGGGTGGGGGGCGTTAGTTAGCCTGTGTCTCAGGGCTACTTGTCTTCCCGCCGCTGCTTGTTGAGTCTGATCTCAGTCGACAGCGGGGAGGAGAATCTCGCACGGTTCTTGCACTGCTACGAATCCTGCCGGTGGGACAGGACCCACGCCGAAGAACGCTAGTGCTGGCCCAGGCCCCCTGCCCAACTGGCCCCACAGGCCAGACCCAGAGTTTCCGGAACTCTGCCCCTCATTCGCTGAAGCATGCCTTCAACATCTGCTAGCACATGTACGTTGCAGGCTCGGCATTTGATAGTGAACACTGAACGGCACTAACATCGACATAAAATCGCCCACAACAAGACCGGCCTGTGGAGCCTTCCCACGCAGTCGGGCCACATATGCTTAGCACACGTGACTCTGTGTTTACTTGATGTTCACATCGGGATCCAAATTCCACCAGACCATTTGAGGCCACATTTAACTTTTCAGAAGGGAAGCCCGTGTGTGTGTGTGTGTGTGTGTGTGTGTGCCTGCTCTCGTGAATTTGGGGGGGGGGGTGCATTGAAGTCAGAGCTGACAACACATGAAACCTTTAGATGTGTCCCAGCTACCCCAAATGGCATCTGTCCCCCAACTGAGAGACTCCGAGACCTCCTGTTTCGAAGAGTCCATTTTCACAAGACGCTTCGGCATCTCAGAGCCCTCTCTTAGAGAACAAAGTCAAGCCTAGGTCACTATTTCCAATGTAGTTTCCTTTGTACTAAATCCTACTTTCAAGAAAAATTCTTGCTATGGTTCACCGGTGTTTACCCTGTCATATAATACCCAGGGTTAGTGTGTTAGAAGGAGCAGAACAGTAGTAAGCTTTTCCCACAAGCCTGCGATTGCATTTGACCTAGTAACCTGTATTAGATTAACATTTATTCTACAACTGCACAGCAAGCCCTGCACCTTGGTGAGCTGCAGTTTATAGAGGACACTAACCATTTTTACAAGTGGAGCAGGAAAAGGGAATTGAATCTGAGGGACTAATGCCAAGCAAGTATGTTGCTGCGGCAGTAAATTGTTTATACGAGGAGTGGGGGAATTACTTCTGACTGACCTCTCTTTTTATCTGCTTAAGAGACAAAGTGCAGGTCTCCATCGCGAGGGCCAACTCTGGGGGATGCAGCCTTAAAATGTATAGGAGCCATAGGGCCCCACCACCCACCAATAAGGAGCAGCTTCAAAGGCAAAGCCGTGCAGGAATATAAACAAAGTGCAGTTCCTGGAATTAGGATGGTTTACCGGAGCAGCCAGGGTTCAAATGTCCATCCTTCACCCTGCTGCAGACCCTGCAGGTCAGGTGGGAGCAGAAAGGAAACACGAGTTCAAAATGAGAATTGGCTTCTCCATCACGGATCTTGTGATGGAAGGGTCTCTTGATTTTCCTGGGTCACAGCTCAGTGTGCGGGGGATTCATTAGGGAACAAATCAGGCTCTGAGGGAGGCTGAGGGATGGTGGCAAGGGAGGGTAGAGGCATCTGTTCGCGACAAAAGGCGTGGGGCAGAATTGGAGCTGTTTGGGATGAAATCAGGAAAGCAAGGAAGCAATTACCAGGATCTAAAAAATCACAACTGCCCGCGCTTCCACCCAGTAGAGCGATGGGAGGAGGCCACCCCACATTATGCAGGACCCTGTAATGAAATCCAATTCCCTCTCGCGGGAGTGCCTGCTTCGCCAACACGAGTCTGCCCTGATGGCCAGGGAGTGTCCCTCCTAATGGAGTCTGAGGGAAAGCTACATCTAAATTATTGACTCACCCCAGAAAGTCCAATTGTTCCTTGAAATGAAGCAAGCCACTGAGCAATAAAATAAAAGAGAGGGAGAACGCAATGTCCTTAATCCTTACACTTGAAATTGAAAATTGTACCGAGAGTGTTAATGTATTCCTCCTCACCCCCATGCAACCATATGCCCTCCAACGGGGCTGGGGGGAGGGGAGGAGGGATGCTGTACGGTTACTTTACAATTTCAGGATTTCTTTATCCACCACTCGGTGTGGGGGCTTCAGTTCTCGGTTTGCAATAGCGCCCTGGACAAGCTCCCATGCGCTCATTGGTGTGCTTGTGGAAAACAAACAAACAGAAAACAGCTTCCAACAAGGAGCGCCAACTCCTGGTGACTCCATGCGTGTCTCGGCGGGAATGCGCCCCCTGGCATTTTCATCTCACAGACTTTGGACATACAGTCAGTGGAGACCAGTCCCTGGAGATGGGCACCATGCTTGGTCGAGGGGCAGCAAGAGAGAGGAAGGCCCTCAATGAGATGAATCGGCGCAGTGGCTGCCACGAGGGTCTCGCCTGTAAGAATAATCGTGAGGATGGTGCAGGACGGGCAATGGTTCGTTCTCTTACGGCTAGGGTCACCTGGAGTCAGGACCAAGGTGGCAGCACCTGACACACAACACACAGGGATTTGGGGAGGAGATCACCAGGTCTTTCATCTGAGGCGCCTCTGCTAGGATTCAAACCACCAACCTTTCACTTAGCAACCGAACGTCTCGCCCAGTTTGCTGGCCAGGGAAGGACCCCGGCTCGGGGCTGTTAGTCGCCGTGGAGGCGGTTGACCGTGCCTAAGAGTAGAGGTATGCTCCATTGGGTGTTCATGAAATTGCCTGAGTAAAAGAGTTCGTCCAAATACAGGTCTTCAGCCTTCTCCCTGAGACATAATAATGGGCCCGGCCAGAATGGGCACGAACTTCTGTCTTCTAAACGCACTCCCCCAAGTGGTTTTGAGGAGCCCTCTTGGTGGAGAACCTGTGCTCTAGAACCCAGAGAAAGTCCAGGCACTCCCAAAGGAGGGGCTGTTAAAGAGGTGTCAAGGGGCAAAGCAGCCATAGCTGTTTAGACCCAGCAGCACCCGTGAAAGCTGACGCAGCTCTGTTTTGGAATCGGCTCAATTAGAGGTTGATGAAACAGTCTCTCCTACACCACAATCAATAGGTGCAATTCTGGAGCTGTCTGTGTTATGCAGTAACTTGGCTCCGGGGCTGCCTTCCCTCCCAGCGGCTTCTTTCCCATTGTCCACGAAGGGAGGTGGGATTTGAAGATGCCGCATGGAATGCTGTGTCTCTGTTCATGACCACCAACCCTAAAAAACAACCAATGTGTTTTCAAATTTAATTTACACGTCTCAGATTGGGCAGCCCCACCCACTCCAAACCCCTGCAAAACAAGCAAAACCAGGTGAAATATACATAACCCACCATGTCTCCTTTTAGCATTTTGCTGTGTACGTTCAATGACATGAGCATTTCCTCTGCTGCACGATCACCACCCCTGTTTATTGCCAGTTGGTTTCATCAGGCTTCACAGATACCCAGTGCCCCTTAAGACATCCTCCCCATGGCCTGCTGCTGGGACCTGCTAAGAAACATTGGTCTCATTGAAGTGGTCTTTGCTCAATATTTCATGAGTGTGATTGTTGTCCTTTTAAGGAGCCCTGGTGGCATAGTGGTTTCACCTTGAGTGGCTAACTACAAGGTCAGCAGTTCAAAACCACCGACCTCTTTGCAGGAGAAAGACTGAGCTTTCTATGCTCACACAGAGTTACTGTCTCAGAAACTCACCGGGGCAGTTCTACCCTGTCCTACAGTGTTGCTACGAGTCAGCATCAGCTCAAGGCAGTGCGTTGTTTTTTGGTTGTTTTTCAATTTTCCTTCTGTGTCTCACAGGGCACTAACCCAGAGCAACCGGAAGCTTTATGAGATGCCCTGAAAGGCGCATGAATAACTTTACACGTGAGCGCCAGAGAAGAGGTGGGCGTTTTTCATTATTAGTTAGGTTTCTATGGTTACACGTTGGACTGAAATCCGCATGGTCAGTAGTTCGAAACCACTAGCAGCTCAGCGGTAGAAAGAAGGGGCTTTCTACTCCTGTAAACAGTTATAATCTCAGAAACACACGGGGCGTGGGGATCACTATAAATCAGCATTGACTCCATGCCAGTAAGGGTTTTCAGGGGTTTTTTGGTTTGTAGAATGTGTGTATGGTAAGATATAGGGGAGCAAGGCAGACCGAAGATAAATGAATGAGGTTCCCTTGGGAATGTAGCAGCAGTGAGTGTGGATGGAGACCAAAAAGAGAATGGCCTTGCCCTGCAAGCTGGCCTGGGAGTTGTTCGGTGGCAGCTAGGCTTGTCAACTCAATGGTGACTGGGACGGAAAACTAGTGTTCGCGAATGCCCTGCTTCTGAACTCAAGTCAGGTGACCAGGGGTAGGACTGCAGGCCACCAAAGGGGACAACTAATTGTGACAGATGTGATGGGATCCCCATTCGTTACCATGCCTGTGCCACACCAGCCAGCCTTTACCCTTTTGGGGTATTGGGCGCAACAGAGGGAGATGCTCCGCAGAGACAGGCAAACCTGCAGCAGGCAGGCCAAGGGGCATTTGCCCAAATTCATCTGAATCCCAGGCAGTTTCATTCTCTAGGGTACCTCACTCCTGTGGCCTTTGCTGCTCTTGGGAAATTTTACCCTGTGGGAGATGAACTGGGAGGATGCTGCACCCCATGGCCATCGCTGATAAAAACAGTGTCACTGTGGTGAGGTCCCCTGGAGTCAGCGCCTCTGTGCCACGGGAGGACAATCTTCCCGGATCCTGGTCATGTGACATGCTCACAATGATTCGGTCTGAGCCCATGCAGCCTCTGTGAGAGTCAAGATAAAGGGACAGAACCCGCGTCCACAGAAAGCGCTAATGTAGCATTTGGAAGAAACTCCTGCCAAACAAAGGAGGGACTCGAATACAGAAAGGTGCGATAAACAGGTCCATATAGATGAATGGACCACCCAGATCTTTACATAGGTAATCATGTGCCGATCTCAATCTATGTCTACTGGATCCTCAATGCTCAGGTCAATGCTCACTCGTAGGGACCTCCTGTGGGTTTCCCAGACTGTTAACTGCTCACAGGAGTAGAAAGTCCAGTCTTTCTCCCACAGGGCAGCTAGTGGTTTCTAACTGCTGACCACGTGGATCACGGCCCAATCACACCCCACCACCAGGACTCTGTACTACTAGATCATCTACTACATAGGACCGGACGATCAAGAGCTGAGCATCGCAGGGTTCGCCTGGCAAAAGGCTTTACACTTCACCTATGGGGCCCATTCATCTCCCAGATGAGGAAGTTGAGCCCAAGAGGAGGAGGAGGAAGGCAAATGTCCAAAGTCACACCCCACCAGCTCTCCTGGTTCCCAGCCCCCTCAGCCCGTACCCCTACCCCCAGCAGCACTCGGACTCCATGCTGGCAAGGGCCGACAACACTGCTTCGCATGTCACATCCTCAGGAAGAGCATGAGTCACAAAACATCTGAGGGGCCTCTCGGTATGGTGTGAGAGATGTCAGCCCGTCTGCTGTGTATAACGTCTCCACTTAGCCAGAGTCTCTGGTATTAATTACCTCGGTGAGATACAATATGGCATCCTGCGGCTTTGGAATCTGTGCCCTTCATTAACCGTTTCCCCATTAACCTTGACTAGAATCACCTGCCCACTCCACCCGGGAAGAGGTGTTCTATTTGCAAGCATTCCCATTTTCTCTTTGAAGCCATGCTCATCTTCTTATGTCATTGCAAATGGTCTTCCTTGCAATAAAGGGCCATTGAACGTA
This sequence comes from Tenrec ecaudatus, assembly GCF_050624435.1. Classification (NCBI taxonomy): domain Eukaryota; kingdom Metazoa; phylum Chordata; class Mammalia; order Afrosoricida; family Tenrecidae; genus Tenrec; species Tenrec ecaudatus. Next base: position 14,569,487 of record NC_134546.1, read on the forward strand.
TTTACTGTTTGCTGCTTAATTCTGTCCTCTTGGAAGGAGACCGATGTCGGGCCCACGGTAGTTAATATACCTTTGAGTGCAGACTGTGACCTTTCTCCGGCTCATGCCTGACTTCATTCTCAGATCTCATTAAACAGCAGAAATTATCTTTGGAAAGAGCAAAACCAGATATGTGCAGATTTCATGCTCAGCTATAGGGAAGAATTTGATTTAAATGACCCCACAATGGCACGCACGTAGAAAATAAACGAGGATGCTAACACGGCCTCTTCCGTCTACATGCTGGGCCGGGCTGTGCACATTGAATCTGATGATTGTGCTTGCCTGCTTGTCCCACCCAGGGTTTGAATGACTGACGAGCGGGCCTTCAGAATCTATCTGCCTTCTAGCTGGGTTATATGTTGGGCTGCTCACTGTGAGGTCAGGAGTTCAACTCCCACCAGTGGCTCCCAGGGAGAAAGATGAGGCCGTCCAGTCTGGAAAAACTACAGAGGCAGATCTACCCTGACCTCATAGCGTCGCTGTGAGTCAGAATCGACTAAATGGGCCTGAGTTAAGAGTTTGAGCCGAGCTTTGGAAGATTTAGACACTCTGAGAGGATTTTAAGTGAGGGGACAAAGGAGGTTGGAAGTTGGAAAGGATCAAGCCATCGGAATCATTTCAGGTGGTTTTAGTTGTAACCGAAATTTCAGTACCTCGCTGAAGCTCCCCAGAGGATTAGGGCACACAGCCAAAGGAGGGAACCCCTGAAAATGCTAAGTATCAGTAATGTCCTCCTTGATGCCCGTTAGCCTCTGAGGGCATCCTCCTGATTTTTGAGCTCACTCTGTCTAGCATGCAGATTCTAACCATTCCTGGATACTCCAACTATTCCAGGATCCCTGGATCCCTGGACTCCACCGCATCAAACCCCCATATTTACCCGGCCTCCTCAGGCCCTCACTCTTCTCTCTACTCAGCTAGCCCTCCTTTAGCCATCGCTATCCGTCCCTTGCACGTATCCACAAGGCCCTTGTCCCTTCCCCCTTCTCCCAGGCTTGGGTGACCACACCCCAAACAGGGTTCAAATTCATCAGGGTTTTAGTAGGAAAGGCAATAGTAAAAAGAGAGAGGAGACCATGGAGCAGTGCTTAATAAAGGAACTCTTTCCAATGATGGAGAAAGGGAACGAATGGGAACAAGAAAACACACCCAATCTAGCAACATTGGGATGGAGTCACCACCCCTAGGCCTGAAAGAATATGAGAGGAAATGGTTTGAGGGACTTAAAAAGAACCGTAGCCATAGGGAGCCGTCTACCTTCAAAGCCAAGAGTCATGGCCGCGTGCGGGTGCTTCACACCCAGCAAAGGCCTCTGAAATATGCTCAGCCCCATGAGGGCAGCATCAAAGGTGACAGCTGAAACAAATCAGGACTCCTGTTTCCAATAGGTGTCCCCTCTCTGCTGCTACAGAAAAGCTGTTTTACCCGGAAGCTTAGCATCCCCCGCCCTGGTCCACGCATCCCACATGTGCCATTCAACACTGCTGCCACAGTAGATTTGTCTCAGAGTCCGTGTCTAAGGAAATGCAAAACAGTTTAGTAGCATTTTAGCAAGTTTCAAAATGAGTCTAAAACATCCTTTAAAAGTAATATTTTTTGAAATCATTCTTTACAACCATCTTTGATGAAGCCCTACAATGTCCTTGGTTTCCCCGGGCAGGATCATTCAGCAGTCCAGCTGAAATACTGACCAGATGTGATGCCCAAGATGGGTGTTTGTATGCCCCTTCAGTCCTTCCTGCTAAAGAGGGCCAGGGGGAAGCTTCTATGTTGACCACAGATTCTGGAGGTCAGCCACCCCTTCAATACCCAACTCACACCTCCCCAAACCCTCCATCTACCTACCTTGGAAGGCTACAGGATGCTAGACCTGAGAGCAATCTTGGTCATCTGACCTGCTGGGTTTATTTGCTTCTTAAGCAAAGGTACCTTTAATAAGAGCAAAATTTTAATTTGGAGCCCTAAGATTTAAAACAAAAGTAGATTACATGCATTTATTTATCTCATGTATGCCATATTTTATTCTAAATTAAATGATTGACAATGCCAAGGTAATGATTCAATATAAGCAGTCAGATGATCCTTAGCATCTGATTTCTAATTTTTGTACTTAGTTGCCCAGTGTTTTAAAATGAGCAGTTCATCTGGCTACGTGGTTGTAAATGGTATGGGTTTTATTTGGTTGTTAGAACAAGTTGCCTTGCGACTTGAGTTCCTGCTGAACTGAATTCACCCAGAAGCTTCACAGAAACAAAATAGGAAATATCTGTTTCAAAGCTGAATTGCTCGTATCACCTGTGGTAGTTACATAATATGGTGTGAATTTGTGAAGGGGTGGAGTCTAGCCTGTCAATCAGTTCACAGCTCGATGACCTCATTTGGAGGCTCCATGGAGATAAATAACTCACTAGAGGCCAGATACACAGAGACTCTGCTTCGTCTTCCTGCTGACAAGACACATGGAGCTATGCTAGAGCCCTGGAGCTGGAGGAGCCACGTGGAGACACACACCAGCACTGAGATGCTTGCACCACCACTGGATCCACAAGACTTTGCACCCACTGGCCTGTGATCTTCCTGCATTTGGCATCATTGCATGTGTTGCGTGAGGCTGAAGAGGAATTTATAGACCGATATCGGACATATGGGCTAATATCAAACTTATGGACCTGATCTGGACTGAGCTGGGATGTTTTCTCAATATACGATTGCTCTTTGATATAAAGCTCTTTCTTATAAACATGTGAGTGTCTCTGGATTTGTTTGTCTAGTTTACCCAGACTAACACAGCATGTAATAAATCCTTGCATTTCAATCATAGAGTCTGTAGGGAAGCATCCTTTCTAGCTCTATTGTGATACTTTCAAGATGTGAGTGAGCCAACAGTGGGTCCACAAACAAGTCTATGAAATGAGGAGAGCAGATCCAAGGAAGCTTATCCTGGCCTTTAACCAAGCAGGTACAAAGGTACTGTGATCACAAACTTGGACAACTCTGTATAAGTGGTATAAGACACTGTATAAGACAGGCAATCGAGGCAGCAGAACTTAAAAGAGAGACTAATACAGAATATTAACATGAGAATGGTGTTGCTGCTGCTACTGCTGCTGTTGGTAGATGCCTTCTAGTCCATTCCAACCAGTAGGGACCTCATGCACAACACAAGGAAACACTTGTGTGGTCCTGTACCATCCTCACAATTGTTCCTATGCCGGAGTCCATTGCTGCAGCCGCTGTGTCAGGCCATCTCCCCCAGGACCTTTATCAATGCCCCTCTACCTTACCAAATGTACCATCTTTCCATAGAACCCAGCTTAAGAAAAAAGAGGCCATCATGGTCCGGTGGGTCAGCACTCAGTTGGCAACCAAGAGGTTAGTGGTTTGAACCCACCGGCTGCTCTGCCAAAGGAAGATGTCACGGTCTGCAGCCGTGAAGGTTTACAGCCTTGAAAACCCAGTGGGACCACTTTTCTCTGCCCTGTCTAGTCCCTATTCGTTGTTATCAGCATGCTCACAAATGGGTTGGGTCGTGGATCCAAAGAAAAGAGACAAATCCAGTTTATGACTTAAAGGAGTACATTGCAAAGGTTTCTAAATATTCAGAATACCAGCAGGTTGGAACAGTTTGATAACCCACAAACCTTTAAAGTCCATGAAACTTTAAGCCTTTAAAATTAGCTTTGATGAACAAAATCTAATTTTGTTAATAAAGACCTCTTACAACTGAATAAAAGAAGGATAAAAGATCCAATTATAAAAATGGGCAGAGGGCAGAAGCAGGTGTATATATAAAAAGAAGTATAAATGGTTAATCAATATATCAAAGTTGCTCAATATCACTCATTAACGAACAGCGACTTAAAATGAGATGCCATTTTCTTACCATCATTGACAAAAAGATGAAAGTATTTGATACTATGAGGTGTTAGGGAAGGTCTGAGAAAGCATACACTATCTCGAAATTCAATAGGGAAGGTTAGCAGCATTGATCATCTAGAATCAGCAGTGAAGCAAATATTTTGTCTTGGATAAAGACACAGTTGGTGCCTGGCTATGGAGATGGGCCTGGCTCGGACTCCATGAAGAAGATCTAGGGACACAATGCTTAAATGCTTGGCTGCCACCTTTGAGCTCAGCAGTTCAAACCCACCAGCGGTTCCCTGGGAAGAAGACACGGTGATCTAGTCCCGTAAAGACAGCAGCCTAGGAAACTGCAAGGGGCAGTGTCCCTCTGTCTCATAGGATCGCTCTGAGTGGGGACAGACCACACAGCGCACAAAAACAGGGCTCTGGTCACTCAATAACTGTGTCCTCCCACAAGTTTAGGTCTTGGTGGTTGACAATTCAAGATGATATTTATGGTTGGACTCTACGTATTTATAACACACTTTCTCCAAAGTTAATAAGCATTCTGAATGCCAAGTTAGTCTATAAGAATAAGCTTTACCCTGGTGTGTTCATGGACAACCAAGTTCTATCATTTTTCCCTTCAAAATCCCCATGATGGACCCTGCCCCGTAGCTCACTGGCCATTCTCACACGAAGAGTCGGGCTCCACCATTTCACAACATACTAATGTTTCTCTCCACAGAGCTGCCTGTAATTAGCTGTCCACTACCTATTTCATTTGGACTCAGTCATGTGGTCTCTCCAAATGGTACTTACAATCATTTCTTCAAATTAATCTTTCAGCCTCATTATGTCTGCCTCTCACCCAAACCAATGCTCAGCTCCACCTCTCGGCCTTTGTTCCTACGGTTTCTGGCCACTATCATCCCCTCCCTCTCGCTTTCCTAACTTTCACTTCCCCTCCAAAGTCTAAATATGAATCGAGTTTTAATCGAAGATTTTGGATATTTTTATGGTTCATGATTTCCCACGGCAAATATGCATTTTCAGTCAATAAAATAGTCCTTGAATTGATCACTCATTGGGGCACCTGTGATGTCCCAGACACGCCGACAGACACTTTTGATACAGAGATCAATATAACACAACCCCCACCAGATGAGAAAGTGGAGAGAAGGCACTCCAGGAAGAAGGAACCACATGGGCAAAGGCACCAATCCATGTGCATGACTTCTGCAGGAACTAGCCAGCCTTGTGCAGATTCCGAACAGAGGGGGTCAGAAGCAGGATGAAACCATCCATGTGGAGTCAGTACCCATTCCTCAAGGTGCTGTAACGAGTACATTAGCCCATGTCATAAGAGGAGAATAAGCTTTCATTAAAATGTGGACTCTCAGAAGTAGACAGGAGGTGGGAATTCTTTGGAGATGTTCATGTCTTGGTATCATTTCCCCCTCAGTCTGAAAGGTTCTCAGCTCAGGGACCCTGGAGCCAAAGAGCACTCTACATCCAGCTCTTCCCTCTTGGTAGTAGTCAAGTCTCAGTTTCATAGATCCCTCTATCTCCTTTTATCTTGTGTAAGAATAAAGGTGTCCCCACCCGCATCCCATAGAAATTCCTCATGCATCAGATCAGAACTGTGATTTGATTAAGGATGTTGTATCCCACCCAATTCTCTTGCAATTAATGGGTGATCACATCATGGTTGATAATTACACCCATATATAACTGTCAAACAAATGAGAACAAAATCAAATCAAACTGACATATGTTTTGAAGGAACACAATTCAATTCTTCATATTTTACCCTGTGGCTCCCTCCGCCTCATTCATGTCTTTGCCACATGCAAAACACACAAAAACAATTTCACCTCATCATACCATCCCCCAAATCCTAAATCAACTCCACGCCAAAATTCCACCCTCTGATAAAATCCCTCTTCATCAGCGAAGTCTCAATATAAGTTATCTGCTTCCAGATTACAATGTGAGAGCAGGTCCAAAGTAGACATGTCCATTACAACCGGAGTGAAAGAAGGGATAAAGGACATGAAGCAAGTTAAAAATCTAGCACAATATACATTAGCTCTCAACACTTGAAGCGATCCCCTATTCTCTGAGCACTACCATCCAGACTCAGGGTGTTAACACGCTGTCTGAATGCTATGTGGTGGTCCCTTTACCTTGGGCTTCAGCTCAACAGTCTAGGTCCTTTGAGGTGGCAACTCTGCTCCCTCAGCTCTGGGATGCCCCACACTCCATATGTAACTGAGTTGGACTCTACGTCTTTGGTCCCAAGAGACCTCATTCTTTTACCCCATGGGTATGGCTGCTTTATGTCCCCAGCTCTGAATAGTGGATCTGGTCCCATCCCCTTGGGACTCAAGAACAATAGCCACACCTTCCAGAACCAAGGTCATAAAGATATGACTCTTTGAAACCCGGAGGCTATAGCCCCACCCTTTAGAACCCCAAAGATATGGTGCTAGCCTTTGCGACCCTAGGACCCTAGATAGTGTGGTCCTATCGCTTGAGATGGATGTGACTTTGTTTGCCACACTCCTATCTCTTCAGCTTCTTCGTCCTAACTCCATGGTTTCTGGGGCCCTAAGCTCCTTGGGCATCTTGGGTTAGCTCATCTTCTCTGCTACAGTAAATGCTACAAAGCTCTGAAGATCTGCTGATAAGCCCACATCTACTCACTTTGCTTTGACCCAGGGGTGCTCAAATTTCTCATTCTGTGGATCAGCAAAGGTCTAGCTTTGTCAGCAAGTGCCTGGGGGTACCCCATTCTACCAGGAAACTTGCTGCCTGAAGAGATGCCCCATTCTACCATGAAACCAGAAACTTTACAGAAATGCTCTCTTGCTCCATGTCTTGGATCCTGTGCAATCTCACACAGGTCTCCTAGTTCTGCTACCACCATTCCTCCAACATTGCTTCGTACCATCTATAGCCTCTCTGGTGGCACAGCTCTTGTTCTTCCTTGTTGAGCCCTCACTGGAATTGTCTTGATGTCCATAATCCCACCAACCATCTATTCAAGACAACCTAGGCTTTTACAATTAGGCACCATAAAGGTCTTCTAGCCCCTATGCATTACCCAATTCCAAAATTGCTTCCACATTTTAGGTATTTACTAGAGCAGAAACCCACTCTTGGTACCAAATTTTGTCTGAGGTATCTAGTGCTGAAATAATAGAAATACCAAAAGTGAGTGACTTAAACAAAGCAGCTTTCTTACAGTTTTCCCACAACTACTAGTTGATTCTGATTCTCAGTGACCCTTCAGGCAAGAGAAGATCTGCTCCATTGGGTTTCTAAGACTAAATCTTTACAGAAATGCACTGCCCCATCTTTCTCCAACATGGTCGCTAGTGGGGCCAAATCACCAACTTTTTATTTAACAGCCCAGTGCTTTATCCACTGTGCCACCAGGACTCCTTTCTCACAGTTTAGAAAGATAGAAGTCCAAATTCAGGTCACCATCTCTAGGGGAAGGCTGTCTCTCTGTGTCAGCTCTAGAGGAAGTTTCTTGTCTCCTTTTAACACCTATGGGCCCACAATTCTTTAGTGATGCACATGTGTCTTGGCATCAGTCATCCTCTGGGTCTAGGAACTTTTTTTCCACAGGAACACTGGGCTCAATAGGTGTTCACTAGTCCCATTACCATTCTTGGTGTAACGACGTTCTTTCTTCTATTCTTGTTTTCTCTCCTTTTATTTCTTGTAAGATAAAAGGCGATGCAGGTCACATCTCTAGGAAAACTCCTCTTGCATCAGATTCCTGTGACTGTGACCTACCATCCCCTTCCAAATGACTGGCTAATGACATCAGATCACATCATGGAAGATAATTACATCATCACATAACTCCCAAACCATTCAGAATTGTGCCCCAGTGAAGCTGACATCTTTTGAAGGGATACAGAGTGCCAATCCATGACATTTTGACTTTAAATTTTGACTCTGTGACGTCAAAAACATCCATTTGCCATTCCTATCTATACACTGGCACTGATCATTTTTGCCTGCCTTTAACTGTTAAAATCACATTTGAGGATCACCAAAAAGCTTTGACTACAAAATGTATAGAAATATCTGTCAATCACTTCAAATTTTCAACTACCCAGAAAGACTCAAATTTATATTTCTAGTCATATATGTGACTCGGGAAAAATGTTCTATCTACACTGATGTTCTCAGCTGTTCCTAGTGCCTTGCATTTGAAAAGAAGTGTAAATTTCGATTGTCTCCTTTCCCTCTACTGGAAATGTCCTCCTCTATAGCAAGCACTATTAAAATACCTCTCAGTGAGATGAATAAGAGCACCCCCCCCCACAATTACACAGTCTCTGACACGGATAATATAAGTATTCAAATGTCACCGAGACAAAACATCATCCCCACTTCACATTTCCCATTTCTTTTCTTGTATCTGGTAGCAGTCAAAATGATAGGAGTTTTCAACTAGGTATCTTTTTTTCTTCCTGAAAGCACCTCTAGGGGGTGTTGTGTGTGCAGTGGGTAGCAGGGGATGGGGGGGCTTGAATATGCCCATTAACACTGTCTTTTCCTCTGGCTGAACCCTGGCCTTGAAGCACACCTCTTCTCAGGATCAATGATCACAAGGAAAAATTCCTGAGTATCTGTCACCTGGTCTAAGCCGTTGTCTTCAGATTGACTTAGGACTGAGCGAGGGATCCAGGGTTTAGTCAACCCCAAAAGGAGAAGTTTCCCAAAGAGTCCAGTTAAATCGCAGGTTGGCAACAGGCTGAAGCAGCCGTTGATCAGTGCCATATTATGGACAAGAGAGTTGAGAGCCCCGAAGTTCCGAAACCCATGAACAGTCGATTTTGCATTTATCTCCTCGTTCCTTCCTCGTCTCCGGAGGAGTAGGAGGGACCCGCGAGACCTATTTTAAAGGTACACTTAATCCAGCCCCTGTGAGAGTTGGGGCTCCCAGTGTGCTCTTGGAGGACTCCAAGACCTTTCGAAAGCAGAGGTAAAATAGATGATCGCTGCCCTAAAGCACCGTGGGGAAGCTGCGCACCCTGCTCTGAACTTTATTAGACCATTCATCACACCACTGTAATTAATGTTTACCTCTCTCTCCTCCCCCTGGACTGCGAGCTCCCCGAGGGCAGGGATCATTTCTCATTCATTTCTCTACCCATAGGAGCCCAGCTGGGTCAAAACATCTGGCACAATGAAGATTCCTCACCCGGGCGTGTTGGATAAATGATGGATGATGCATACATGAATAGATGGATGGATGGATCGTTAGATGATTCAAGAAAGGGTGCCTGAAATGACAAGCAAACAAACGAAACCCTGAAATAAACAAGAACATAAAAATGTGCCTTATTGCCCAAGCTTTAGAGCATGCCTGCGGCTTTTATTGCTACCAGGAACAGGAAATGAAGGGAGAATATGCACTGGAGATCCCCTTTCTTGTTGTTAGTGTTTGGGCAATGTTTCCTTGTCTTACATAGGGTCCTCGTGTGTCAGAGGCAACTCAATGACAACTGACAAGAGTCACGTGCACTCTGAAAGCATAGAGAGAGACTACAATCTCTCTTGCAAGCTGCTTACTTTGTTAGGGAGTGTGTTCTGATACTGTTCAAGTAGACGCACCCCAACTTTTTCTGCTTTCGCTTTGGGAAAAATCATTTTGATGAATTGCCAGGCGTGCTCCACATCTTTCCAAACAAGCTTTTGAGTGCTCCGTTGTGGCCGGAAAAGTAGAAATCGTTTTCCACTCCAGTGTGAGAGAGGTCATTAGCCCCCAACCAACCTGCACTGGAGGGAATTGAGGCGGGGAGGGCGAGGAGAAAACTAAGTCAATCTTGGAGACTTAATTGGTTGTTCTCTCTGCCACTTGCCTTGACCATCATCCTCTTGTCCATGGTTCAAGAGAGTTCCCCATCGCAATGAGAGCTGCTGAGACTCCAGCCACCTTACTCCACCCTTATCGCAGTCCCTCTATGTCCCAGACGTACGCCCTACAATCGGCAACCCACAGTCCCTCTAGACCTTATTTAACCCGGCTAATGGCCTTCCGAACGAAAATGACTCTGACCTCTGGTCTAGACACATAAATATCCCCAGCTATTTATTTCCTCAGTTCCCTTTCTAAAGGGTTTCTCACATTTCACTGTGGGCCAGGTCTGTTTCATGAACCCCAAAAGAAAACCCAAGAGAGATGAGTCCCGAAGGGCCAACGCATCAACCACATTTCTACAAACCTCCCCAAGCCTACCTTCCAGGCCTCCTGTGCCACATGCGGGGACCCTCCGGTGCCATAATTTAGAAAGGAAAATATGGTTTCTATTAACGAGGACTGTTGTGTCGTGACATGGAAAGTTGCTTTTCCTCCCATTTCTCCCCAACTTAAAATTAAAGCAGTCTTTCTGTGAAGAAAACCCAACTAGAAGGAAAAGAAGAGAAGCTAAAGATGGCTTCATTGCCCTGCAGGTGAGCTCACACTTCACCTGCACCACCTCATGGCTAATGGGAAAGGGTCAATGGAGACATGAGATCACATTGTGCCTTATTGGAAATGCATCCATGCACATTCCAAGCTGGGAACACATCTCCCATCTCATCCACTGGGAAAATGGGAAAGGAACTGCCAGCTGCCTCACGTATGTTTCAGATGAACCAGGTTTCCATCTCAGGGTCAAATGTGACAGCCTCTCCCATCGGCCTTGGGTGGTCTATGTGTGTTCTATTGGGGTCAGATTTGTCATCAGGCAGCAAGTCCTATCAGGCGGGCAGAAGGAGATCTTGATGATTTGGGGCCACCAACTGAAGCGTCATGCGTTCCAGGACACCTTTCCCAACCACGTATGGAAACTAGACTCCTGCTGCACCCTCCCCAGTTAAATAGCACTTCCCTGCTCATTGTTCCCTAAGCAACTGGCGTCCAGTTGTCTCATCCAACCAACTGCATGGACTGCTCACTCAGGGCGGCAGCAATGCTTATAATTCTAGCCTCGAGCCTGTGTGACCCAGCACAAAGTCAATACAGTGCTCTTGATTCACGGCAAAGCGTGCCTCCTTCAACTTCATTTAGTTAAAAAAAAAAAAAAAGATTGGCCAGAAATGATCAAAGCAATATATTTTATACTGCTTGCGATAAAATTCCAGTGCCATATTAAATAAGAAGTTTAATGAGAAAGTGTGTATTAAAATACCACAAGGGAATTGGGCCATAAGGAAACCACCTTTCTGAACAGATCCAATAGTCCCTTTGGGCTCTTATATTTTTGTGTGTTCTCTAGACATTGGAGAATTGAACACTGTTCAAAGTTGCCGCATTATTTTAATTACGTTCCACCCAATTATAACTCGACCCCCAAATCTGGAGCCATAAAACCAGTTGCCTTTAAATCCATTCCGACTCCTGGCAACCCTGTGTGTCAGCATAGACTGGTGCTCCATTGGCGGCAGAGGGAAGTACACTGAGGGTGGTTTTGGAAAAGGTCCAAGAATGCTGCCAACAGATGAGAAGAACGACCCAAAGCATGTCCAATCACAGCCTTTTCTTCTAGTCAAATGCTAGTGTGAAGTTAAAAGTCCGATGGCTTATAGACCCCCTGAGACCGTCACTGGCAGCTTAGAAGAAAACACGGAGGGGAGGACCACCGTTACCTCTTCACCTCCTCCTAGGCAGGGACTAAAGGGAGGGTCGCCTGCAAAGGTGGGGATAAATCCCCAAAAGGTCCCGGTAGGGGGCAGAGTTTAATTTCACAGCACAAGGCTAAATATTCGGGGGGAAGGTCAAAATCAGAAAATTAAATGAACCCTGGTAGTCACTGAAAGCCATGGATCTGAAATCAGGAAAGGGGGGATTAAAAAGCAGGGGTCAGTGGACTGGGGTCCAAGGACCTGAGGTGGGTGATGGGGTGGGGGTGGGGGTGGAGAAGCACTAGTAATTGGAACCACACTTTGGAGGTCGCTGTTCCTTAAATGTTTTCCCTGCTTCCAGTTTTACCCTCCTCTCACCTACTTTCCCAAAGTTATCAGCAACCTTACTGACCACCTTGAGACGTTTTGTCCATGGCTATGCCCAAAGTCATGCTAGCTCCCCACTCTAGGCTGCTTGGTGCGCCCAGTGACCTCATTTGTAGAAGAGGAAGTTCCGACCCAGGGAAAATGCAAGACTTACCCAGTCTCTCGTTTGCCAAACCAGGTCTCACTGGGCTCTCAGTGCTGCCCTTGGATTCCCCCCACCGCCCTGAGTCCCAATTTAAAAATACTTGAACCTGGTTGGGCGGATTGATTGAACAAAATTGAATAACCATAGGGCAGACCACACCTTCCCCTTTAGTGCAGTAGCATCCCCGAGTGCAGAACTGGCAGCACGGAATTGTACTGCTGGCCTAGCAAGACCCATATCATGGAAGCTAGTTTCCCTACTTCTCTTGGCATTGCCTGGCCTCATGAGACTTCCCAGGGTGCCTATGTGCTGGAGGGACTAGAGCAGTGGTTCTCAACCTTCCTATGCACACAGCACACCCTGCACCAAATACCAAGCTCAACATGGCCATGATATTCCTGGGGGACTTATCCCCAATATTACTTAGACAGGGGAAGGTGGGGAAGTCTTGACAACACACTGATTGATTCTCTTTCTTGCCTTGTCTCCTCACCGTCTCTCATGCACCTTTTTCCCTCCCTCTCTGCCTTCACTCCAGGCTTGGCCGATTACCTGACCCCAAAAGGAGGGTACAGATGGCAATCACGTGTTCTGAAGTGTTCATTCATTCATTCCCACCAAAGGTCCACTCAGGCAGACTCCAGTCACATTGAACAAAATCAATAGCCTGACACCATTGACCAGAGGACAGCAAAGCAATCCGACCTGAGTGAACACTCCAGGTTGAAGAAGGGAGTCCATTCACCTGTATATACAAAGGAGTTTCCTGGGCCTCAAATAGAGCTTTGAAATGGACATAGCACATAGGTTGATTGGACGAGCATAAATTCAGGGCAACTGCCGAGACCCAGTTCACCTCACCTTCACTGAGAGCTTAGCCAAAAGCCAATCGTCGCCCTTGTTTCTGGTCCACCTGCTCTGTAGAGACCAAACTGTTCGGGAGGCAAAGGCTGTGCACTGATGCAGTCCCAGATCAGAGGCTGATAATTAGGCCAGCCAAAGCTTTTAATCTCGAAATTGGAAAACATGACTTCACGTGGCTCTGTAAATGTTAATGACCAATAAAACCGGCTGCCGCATCACATTTGGTTCCGTTTATTAATGCGCTGTTTTAGATGAGCTGAAGTCAAAAGCGATCCCATTATCCAAGTGGAGAAGCTCTGTCCCACGGGTTCCCTGTTAGACCATAGCTTCGCTCTACAAGAAAACCAGGTGCTCCCTTAGTCCATTCCTTTAGGGCTTAGCTTTTGGGGCATGCGTGCATGTGTGTGTGTGTGTGTGTGTGTGTGTGTGTGTGTGTGTGTGTGTTATTTGGTTGGTTCATTGTTATTATTTGGGGTTGTGCATGCATCGGTTTGGTTTGGGTTTTGTGTAGCCACCCTTGTTTTGGCCAAGAAGCAATTAAGGGAGAGTGAGCAGTCTTTAGGAGTCAGCCTATTCAACTCCCATTACCTTTTGCTTCCCAGAACTCAGACATATGCTTCTACAACTTGTTCAAAGGTCTATAGTTTTTCAATCACGAAGATCAATCCTGTAATAGTTTGCTTGGCCCAAGGCAAAAAAAAAAAAAAAGAATAATTGCCCCATTAACAGACATCTAGGAATGGCATACTTAAAAATCCCATCAAGGACTACCTTGGCAAAGGCTTAGGAAGCAAGCACTTGCCCAGTTAGGTTTGAGATACAAGGCAATTTAACTCACCAAGAATAATTCATTCTTTCCAAGTGCTTTCAGAATGATGATGGCAACAAATGTACAAATGTGCCTGACACAGTGGATGTATGTATGGATGGTGATAAGAGTTGTGTGATCCCCCAATAAAATGATTTTAAAATAATAGTAATTCTTTCTTTCTTTCATTAAACAAATACATAATGACCTACTATGTGCCATTCACTGTTCACATGGTGGAGACACAGAAGAACAGGAGGGACAGCCCTCAACTGCCAGGGAGTTTCCTTCTGGCCAGTGAGTCAGACCACTGTCAAACACATGATGATTCAATAATGTGTTGGCTAGCAATAGGTGCTATAAAGCAGCAGCATGATAAAGTGGTAAAAGAAGACAGACGGTGGTGGGATGGCTTTTTTAGGCAGAGAGGGTGAGAAATTTCCCTGTCAAAATAGTAGAGTAACCAATCTTCTGAAAAAGTGTGCAGGGGCACTGAAGTTTGGTTGGTGTACAGGAAAATGCAGGGGGTCAAAGGAAAGGCTACTAGCTAAAGAGAAGTCAGGGACTACGCTGCATAGGCTCCTAGAGGATGCTATGGTGTTTGAAGGAGGAGAGTGTCATGATCTGAGCTACACAGTAACAGGGTCACTTGGCTTCCAGATGGAGCAAAAACTCCCTTGGGTGGGAGCCAGAACAGAAACTAGAAGACCTATCAGAAAACTACTGCAGTGTTCACTAGGAGATATATATATATATATATATATATATATATATATATATATATATATATATATATATATATGTTAGCTGTGTTAGACTGAGTTGACTAGAGAAACAAATTCAGTGATACTCATGTGTGTAAGAGAGAGCTTTATCTCAAAGAACAATTGTATATTGAGAAAATATCCCAGCCAAGTCCAGATCAAGTCCATAAGTCCAATATTAGTCCATGAATTCCTCTTTAGACTCAGGCAGCACATGCAATGATGCTGAATTCAGAAAAGACCCAGTCGGTGGCGGATCCAGTGGTGGTGGAAGTATGGCGGTGCTAGCGTGGGTTTCCACGTGGCTCCTCCAGCTCCAGGGCTCTGGCTGCCATCAATGTGCTTCCATGTGGCTTGTCAACAGGTATGTGTAGCAGAGAGAGAGTGTGTCCTGCCTCCAGGGAGGAAGAGAAGAAGTCCCAGAATTCTCATGAGAAGGCCACACCCACAGGATCAATGTCACTGACCTGATTGACAGTCTAGACTCCACACCTTCATTCAGTTATCAAGTTGGCATACAATTGTGTAACTACCACAGTGGCTCAGTTGAAATTTAAAATGGTGAAAGGTCCAAATGAGTTGGATTCGGATGTCTTCTCGGGATGGCAGTGAGATTGACTGGTGGACTTAGAATGAGGCTAACCAAAGAAAGCTGCCGAGGCTGGCCCAAGGGATAGTGATCTTACAGAGTGTTTCAGTTCACAAGATATTTAGGCATATTTTCTCACTGAAGAGTCACAAGAACCTTACTTCTCAATAGTGACAAGCAGATAAACATCCTCGATATGAGCTGGGTGCCTGTTAAAAATGCAGAACCTCAGGCCCAGCCCAGAACTCCTCTGGATGCATATTACAGTGTGAGAAGCAGTGGTCAGACGGCAGGAAGGATGTTGACAACCACGGTGATGAGGAGGAGGAGGACGATGATGATGAAGATGATGGTGGAGATTTGGTTCTATAAATACATGCTCGTACGGGTTGTGTAATTTGCCTAAGTAAGGCCACACAACCAGGATTCAAAAATCCTGATCACAAATCCTGCCTGCTTTCCAGCCTCGATATTTCTGAGATAAAACTCTCTCCCTGGGAGGGCTGCCAGGCTATCGGGGCCCAGTCCCCGCACCAAAGAACAATTACTGTGTGAGGTGCCCTGGCTCCCTGGAGGTCACAGTCAAGGATCGTAGAAGCATCAGAGAAGATACGGCATCTATAAAATAGAGTCGAATTTAGAAAAGGTGTACCGCAGGCAGAGATCTGCGGCCCAGGGAGAAGGTGTGTGTGTGTGTGTGTGTGTGTGTGTGTGTGTGTGTGTGTGTGTCCCCGCACCTGAGCGCTCCTGCAAACATGTACATGGGCATGCGTGTGCATATGAGTGTGCTCGGGCGAGGAGGGGGGAGTCGCTGCGGAGAGAAGAGCCATAGGAACAAAGCCCAGAGCTAGCTCTGACACTGATAAATCACTCTCCCTGGCACATTCTGCCTACCAGACATATTGATCCTGAACTAATCAAGTAGAAAGAGTCATTGGGGAAAAAACAACGGGCTTAAAAAAATAAATCCCCCTCACACGATTACTGCTCCAGGAAGGGCGAGCTGTGCCTGGCTGATGTCGCATTTGCCAAAGGACAAAGTGGACAAGGGGGAAGAGAATGGGGGCTGGGCGTTGGGTGTGGAGTGAGGATGAGGAGGGCCAGGCAGCAGCCTCTGTTTGTTTTCACCTGCACCCCCTGCGCCCACACCAGGGCAACCTCTGGGCTTGGTACAGACCTGATTGAAGAATGTGTTGGAGGCTGGCATTTGCTGCATTCCCAAAGGAGCAGTAAATAGTAGCAGGGAAGATACGTACCAGACCTAATTTGCCCCCTTTTTTTCTACTGAAAAAGGCACATTAATATTTAATAGAAGAAAAATAATTCATGCAGATTTGAAAGCAAAAATCTATGAAAAGGCATAATACAAAAGCAGACAGGGGTTGGGATGGGGGGTGTGTCTGCTTCCAGAAAGCTGACTTTTCCCCCTAAATGAACTAAAGTTGGTGGTTTATTTGTATAGAGGAAACCCAGGCAAATTCCACCCACCTGCCTCCTCCTGGACTTGGGTTCTATGGCTGTAACATCCCATACGTGGTCTTGTGTGCATGGCGCCTCTGCACTGAGAAACAGTTGAGTCTCCCTATGCCATAGTGTCTCATAGGGCAGCATGGGGCTTAGGTTTGGGGCATCAGCTATAGCTCTGCAAAGAAACAGAACTAACAGTTACATAGATGTTGAGTTTTTCCCAGAAGTGTAGTGTCAGGCCCTTCTTCTGGGGTCTCTGGATGGAATCAAACCTCCCACCTTTCCTTCAGGAAAATAAAGAAAAGGGCGGGGGGCAGGGGGCGGGGAACCATCAGAAAACCAGACTCACTGCTATCCATGTAGTCCCAAACCAAGTGACCTGACCAGTCAGCGTGGAACTGGCCCCTAGGGACTCATCTTTCTTCCACATAGTAGCTAGTGGGTTGGAACTGCTGACCTTCCACTCTCTAGCTCACTGCTTAACTACTGCACCACTAATTAACAGCTGAATGCATTATTCACTCTCTCAAGTCTAGGTCATGGGTGTATTTCTACTTGGGGAGATGGTTTTATGGAACTGGCTTATGGGATTGGGGAGCAAGCAAGTAACTCTGGGAACCTTGCATGGGAAATCAGCAGCAGAGCAAGACCAAAACCCAGCGCCTGCCCATCGAGTCGATTCTGATTCATATTGACCCTGTGAGGACAGGGTAGAACTGCCCTCCGTGGATTTCAGAGACTAACTCTCTACAGGAGTAAAAAGTGTCATCTCTCTTTCTCAGAGCAGCTCTTGGTTTTGAACTGCTGACTTTGTGGTTAGCAACACAATGCCTAACCCACTATGCCACCGGTATAAAAAGGAAAAATAAAACACAGAAAACCAAACTCACTGCTATTGATTCAATCCCAACTCGAAATGAACCTCCAAGACAGTTAAGAACAGCCCCATAGACTAGAGTTCCGATGGATGCTTATGGAAACAAGCAGGGCTTTCTCCCATCAAACGGCTCATCTCCATGGAAATTCTAGCAGGATGTTTGTTTACAGCCTGGAGGCAGAATCCTTTCCCTAGGAAGACCCTGATGCTTGATCTTAAGGCCTTCAGCTGATTAGATTAAGCCCACCCACAGATGATGCTTCTGTGCTTTACGTAAGGTCAATTGATGGAAGTGTTTATCACATGTAAGTACCTCCACAGCAACATGGAGACTAGGGTTCACCCAAATTACCAGGCATCATAGCCTAACCAAGGTGGCACTTGAAATCAACCCTCACAGGACCCCAGTGTCTCTCACCTAAAGAACAGGTGCAAGAAAGCCGGATGTTGCAGGTTGCTTAAGAAAAGGTTGAGAAGGTCTGTATCATTGTGGGTACATGTGGGGCTTCTAATCCCAAGGTCAGCAGTTCAAAATCACCAGTCTTTCTGTGGAAGGAAGATGGGGCTTTCCACTCCTATAAAAATGAACAGCCTCAGAAACTGACAGAGGCAGTTCTACCTTGTTCTACAGGGTCGGCATGATTCACAATCGCCTGGATGGTCGTGAGGTTGGTTTGGGGAAGAAAGGGTTGTACGTAACAATGCTGGCTGAGACACCAGAGAGTCCCAGTCAGGGTCGGGCCTGGGAATCAGAGCAAATTGTGACTCTGTTCCTTCTCACCTTCTCGTTGGAATCTTCCTCCGTTGGGATTCTAGGTGGCTGGCACCCTTTCTCCTAGGCTTAACTCTCCAACACTCTACAGGAAGCAGGCACATGCCTATTATTTCCCAGGCTCTTCCTGCTATCCAAAGGTACCACTGTTATGTCTTTCCAATGCCAGAGCCTGCACATGTACCCTCTACAGACAGTTGCTGAATCATCTACTCTGTGTCTTCATTGGCTTACAGGTGCTACCAGCAAAGAATCACATTTGTAGCTTAACAAGCTCTCATAGATCACGCCTCACTTTCAAGGCTGGCTTTAGTGATGTTGCTTTCAGGATGAGTAGGGGCACTGTGAGGGTTTTTATACCCCTTGAATTATATTATGTAGCAGGGCCTAAATTTGCTTCCAAAAGCAGTCAACGACTAGCTGGAAAATTGTCCATTTGAACCAACCTAGAGGTATCTTGGGAGGTAAGACTGGCTATCCTCTTCCCGAGGAAGCCCTGGTGGCATAGTTAGTTCGGCATTGGACTGCTACCCATAAGGTCCATAGTTCAACCCTACCAGCCACTCTGGGAGTACAAGATGAGGCTATCTGCTTCCAGAAATATTGATAGCCTCAGAAAACTTATAGAGGCTCCTATGAGTCTGAATCAACTAGATGACGATGGGGGTTTCCTCAGGACTATCTCTGCTTCCAAATGGTTACATTCTTTCAAACTCTATGCCACTCTCCACAAGTGGTTTCACCATGACTTGAAATTAACTCAGTGGCCACTAACGGCAACCTAATGATGGAAGTGAGTCTTAATCAAGGGCTCTGACACCATGTTGTTTCATGTCACCTCAGCAAAGAACCATCTCCTCGTACCTGACCTCATCTAAGGACCCTCATACCACATCCTCTCAAATTGCACTAGTCAACATGGTCAACTTTTGCTCCTTGACATGAGTGTTATTTCTCTCGGCATCCCCAAAATTATCTCAAAAACGATGCCACATGCTCATTTCTGGGCTCAATTTCCCTCAGACGATGAAGCCCCTATGAGGGGGGTACCCCCCCAAAACTTAAAAACCACATAGTAACTAAAAGCAACAACCCACCCCAAAAAGAGAATTGTGCTCTGCAGAATGGAGCTTTCTTAGTACACATTTTCCCCTCTGGGCCAGCATTGAGCAACTCGCCCTGAGCTAGTGCACCCAGTGGCATCACCTGGGAAGGTTCCCTCTGGTCACAGTGAATTTCTATGTAAAATCAGTTTTGCTCGAACCTTGTTTTTGGTGATGGCTGATTTAAGAGAATGGCATGTGGCTGTGAAATTGTGTTTCCTGCTCAGGAACAATGCTGCAGAAACTGCTGCGATGTTAAAAGAGTGGTGCTATGTAAGAGACGTTTTCTCGCTTCAAAAAAAAAAAAGGCAAAACGTAGATTGATGACAAACCTCTTTCTGTACGTCCGTCAACTTCCCAAGCATATGAAAATGTTGACTCGCAGTGCACTTGGAGCTTGTCCCACCAGATCAGACTATTAATCAAGCTTTCTATTTAGAGATTCTGAAAAGATTGCATAACGGTGTGTGACAAAAAGACCTGGTTTGTGGCAGACGGGGGACTGGTTTTGCCACCATGACAATGCACCTGCTCACACAGCCATCTCAGTGTGCCAGTTTTTGGCAAAAACAAACAAAGGCAGCCGCACTCCCCTTACCTCAGTGTGCCTTCCTTTTGTTTCTCGAATGCGGGGGGGACATGAAAGGACAGCGATGTGAAGACATAGAAGCGGTGAAGAACAAAATGGGGGGAGGTGGTGTCAGCCATCGAACAGATGAGTGTTAAAAATGTTTCCAAGGATGGAATCCCCGATTTGACAAATGTCTTAAGTGTAATGGAGAGTAGTTTAAGGTGATAAGGTTGTTTTGTAAAAAAAATAAAATACAAAAAAAATTTAAATACACAGCTATGGGAAAAAAAACTCCGTTTGCGGGGGAATACCCCCTCATACTTTGATGACAAGAGGATGACATTTTGAAAACAGGTAAGCTCTGAGACAAAATGCAAGGCCCCTCGGCCAACCACAAAAGTCACCCGGCAAGGACAGAGAGGATAGGACTCAATCCTTTCCCGAGAAGGTGGGGATAATTCCCAAGCATAGCCAAGAGGTTTTCATTTGGCTCAATTTTGCCTCATTTCCTCTAAAACCATTACTGCGATGATTTAATGTTCAGGCCTGGGAACAACCCGTCTTCTCCTTTCTCCCTCTCTCCCCACGAGCCGGCCTCCCTGGAGGATGTAAGACTTAGGTACAGCAGGCCAGAATCATTTAATAAAGGTACAGTAATGCAGCCTTACAAGACAAACAGGTGACCACACTTTTCCATGTAAATAATATAATTTTTTCGTGTGAAGACAGGACGTTGGATTTTTTTTCCCTTATGAATAGGCCCATTATAACTTGCACCTGACCCAGAATCCCTTTAGAATGTCTGTACTGAGCTTTCTATCTAGAAAATATTTCCTTATGTTAAATCAACATGAACCACATTTTATGTCACTGCACATTTGTTCAAAATGCATTCTCTCCACTTCCTTGAAGTCTACTGGAATAGGTCCCTCAGCCAAGTTTTGGCTGTTTGGGGAGCCTTTTCTCCTAATTTTAAATCTATGGGGAATGCCAAGGGAAATGATTGGAGGAGGTAAATTAGGGGCTTATAAAGAAAGGCAAAATCAGAATCTCTAGGAGTTTTTGTCACTTAAGTAAAACTTATTTAGAATACGCTCATTTTCTTAAAACCAACAGGAAAGAAAGAATTGTGCTTACAGAGTGGGCTGTTCTCCAGTTTGAAGCCCAGTGGAGCAATTTAAAGAGAGGCTCCGTCAGGGAGGCCGGTCTCTGCCTGCAAGAAAAATACTCAGGAGAAAGCTCAGGCTTCTCCAGGGGGCGATATCAGCAGGTAACCACGGGTGGAAACAGAGTATTAATTGTCCCTTCCTGTGTTTTATACTTTGGATTTAGCAGACATTGGAAAGCCAGACATTGATAAAAATGACAGGAAATATTCTTAATCAATTAAATCACCATAACGCCAGGCCGAACATCTGTTCTGTGAACCCTTCAGCAATGTGTGGCATTAATATTTAATAAAAAATAGCCCTGGTTTGGACTCAACAGCCATTTCACACTGCTCTCCCAGGACATTCACTTCAGATCTTATAACCTTACAGAATTTAAATACATATGTCTCTCCCTTGAGCTTCCAGCCTCCTTAGCAATCAGAGGAAGCTTGGCCTTCCAATCCTATGGCGTTTCCCAGAGGTTCCCGACCAGTGAAGACAGTTGTCAGGGGATGGACCCGGGATCACACGGACCTAAATGGAGGGCTGTCATGTGGAGGAAGAATAAGCTGCCATAACTCAACTCCACCTGTCCTTGTTCCTGTGGCCCCAGGACTGGTATTTCCATCTGGGAAAGGTTGCATGTACCTGGGCATCTCTTAAGCTGCCATGTTCTTCTATAATATAGAATCGACATCCAAGTCAGTGATGTCTCATAACCCATACGATGGTGCCACCTGCTATCCCTTTAGCCGGACACCTGTCACCAATGTTCTTGTGCTTGTTCTCATTAGTGCCTGGCAAGTTGGCTCCGAACTTAAAACAAAACAATGCCTGCTCCTGTACCTTCTTCAACACTGGGGTGGTGGGGGTGGGGGTGGGGGTTCTGCAGCCCATTGTTGAAGCTGTAATGTCAATCGCCTGCCAGTTTGTCAGACTGTGGTGGCTTGCCTATTGCCAGGCTCCTAGAAGGCGCTGTATCACAAGTATGTCAGGGACCAGCAGGATCATCCATGGGCAGCGGACTGCGGGGATGAGTTCAGAGTAAGACAGAAGAGGAGGAAAGCGTTGATTACTTCCCCGAAGCAGTCGGTGAAAAACTAAGGATCGCATCAGATCACGGGCACCCCTGTGCTTCCGCTGAGAAGGGGCGGGGGAGCCTAGGAGCAGCCGCACCTTGCAAAGAATCCTACTCTTTCTTTTGCAAGCGCACTTCTAATAAGGACGCTTCCCAAGAAGCCTTTCTGTGAGGTAACATAGTAGCAATCACACTTGGAAACGCCAGGAGAAGTCTACATCCAGCAACATGACACGGGCCTGTGATGATCGAGACAACAGCGAGGCAAATGGAAGAAGCTCCTTCCTCTCATGCTGATCTTCAATAATGACCCACAGGAGTAGTCAGCAACGTGTGTCATCCCATGTTTGCATTGATCACAGCTGACGTATACTGTACAGAGAGCGGAAAAAGACACATGAAACAACAACCAGCTTTTTAATCTTGTGTCGATAGCCAAGAAAAGTCAAATGAACAAGGCAAATAGGGAAAGGTAGCTGAATTATTATCTGGATTTTGACAAATACATACATTCAGAGCCAGTGCTTCTTGCACCAGAGAAAACACGAGATGAAGTTTTAAAAAGCATTAAAGCATTTCAAGTATCACCAGTGGTGAAGACCTTTGAAACCTTAAATCCTTTAAGACTTCAGCATGAATACCCCTGGGATACTCTCTTGTTCACATCACATCCACTCTTGCGTCTTGACCCATAAAATGGGAGTATCTAGATTTAATAGGATTTTACTCGCTCCCTCGTATTTCAACAAACGGAAGAAAAATCCATCCCAAGTTCTCGTATAAAATTATGCAGGTGCACACCTGAACATTCAAGTCAGGGCTTAGTATCGTCACTGAAGTTTGCCATGGGTTTTGTTTTTCAAGTTAGCATCAAAATCGGCTGCTTTAGTGACTCAAATCCTGTTTTCCCATCAGCTTACAATATAGCATTTCTATGACAGCTTATCATAGAGTTAGATAGATTTTTATTGAACATAGGGTCTTAATAAACCTTCAACCGCAAGTTCCTCGGCCACATTCGCTCCCACCCATTAAAGGACCAGCAAACACCTGTAACAGCTTACACAGAGGAGCGTTGAGTCACTTCACTGCTTCCTTGAACTAGATCACCTCATCTCGTCCTCACAGCTTTGGGTGAAGAAGGTACATAGAGTCACCCTTTTCCGGGTGAAGAAATGAAGGCAGCAGAAAAATAAAACACCTTCCCAACAGCGCACAGCAAATAAGAGTAGATCCTGAAATAAAACCCACACTCCAGTCTGACACCGCAGGCTTCCATTCCGTCTCAGATGCGCTGAGACCTCAGAGCAATACTTTGAGCTCTGCCGAGGGAAGCTTTCAAGTCTCAGCCCATCATGTCTTAAGAGCTATGTCCAAGTGCTTAGTAGAAGTGAAGAGAAACTTGGAAGAGATTCAGAATCCACCCCTCTCTGATGGATGGAAGAAAAGAAAGAGGGACAGTGTCAGCCAAAACTCAGCTCACTTTCTTCACTCCTTAAAGAAAAAACAATTTTTAAAAGCCCCTATACACCAAAGAATCCACCTCATGCTGGACACCGGATTGAAGAAGAGCAGAAGGGAGCAAGGCCCTCCCCCAGTCCTGCCAAGTAACTAGCAGAAAGAGCCTGGTTTTCCTGCAGTCGTGCCAATGTACCACTCCGGTCCCGTTATCCTTGCTCGTGGCCGCTTTTTCTAGGAGCTGGTTTTGTAGGTGGTTCTGTGTCCGTCTCCAGAGAGGATGGCAGTAGCAGCTCCCATTGGAACCGCGTGGTGGTTTCCCGAAGCAGCCATGCTGTCCACCTCTACTGTCTTCCTGTCACCCCATTTAACTTTATAATAAAGTGCAAAGCCAGGGAGGCTGTTGATTTGCTGGAGCTCATCTCTGAATGGGGCTTAAGGCAGGATGGAAGACCTTTCAGAAGAAGAACAAAGAGAATGTTCTGCTTCCTACTTTTCTTCACTTCCCTAGTTTTCCGTGTCAGGGAGGAGTTGAGGCACCATGTGACAGATTATGATCTGTTGGGGTAAAATTTAGTCCTGGCAACAACCCAAATGTCCATCAACAGACGAATGGATTTAAAAACTGTGGTACATACATACGATGGAGTATTACGCATCCCTAAAAAGCAATGATGAATGCATGAAGCACATCGCTGCATGGGAAGAACTGGAGGAAATTATGATAAGTTAAATAAGCCAAGCACAAAAGGACAAGTACAACATGAGTCTGCTGAGGTAAGCTTAAAAAATGCAAAGGGGGCATAGGGAAGAAGCTACTGTGTGCATACCTTCCTGGGATGAAGTCCAGGTAATATGGCAGAGGCCAGACAAAAACCAGGGGTACATATGGTAGCCAACTAAAAAGGAGGGAGAAAAAAATGAGTAGCCAGAGGAACAGGGCACTAACCCACCCAAGGGGAGGGTGTTGTTTATATCTCCACAGGGAAAGAGGGACCAGACTTCAACCCAGTGCTCCAAGACCAGAATGCAACACACTGGCATGAAGCAGGGAACCGATAGAGAGGCCTGAGGGGCAGCCCCATTACAAATTAAGTGGATAACCCCATCCTCCCAGTAGAATTCATTTCAGAGGACAGCACTGAAGCTACAGCTCAAGGAGAGGGATGTGTCTGATCAGAGCACATAGGAGCAAATGAAGTGGGAGGAAAAGAGAGTGGAGTACAGCCTGGCTCACCAAGTCCTGAGGAAAATATTCCTGCTCAGAGCAGCCAATGCACAGAGAGGACCATAGGGCTGGCTCAACCATGAGACATGATGTTCCTCACTGACCCATAGTACTAAGGGGGACAACACTGGAGGCACACTGGGAGAATTGTGCCCAATCTGACCCCACCACACCGAGGTGAAACACTAAGGGCATGCAACAGAACAACAAGGGGAATAAAGCAATGAAGTCCCCAGGGAAAACCAAAACTAGACTGTGGGGACAGGGTGTTTCACCCCATCAGACTCAACTGGAAAACACTCATAAAGGACAACAAATAGACCTTGAACTATTTATAGGCTTTTCTTTCTTTCTGCATTGGCTTGTTGTTGTTGTTGTTGTAGCCATTGTTTTATTTTCTGTTGTTACTTTGTTTTGCTCTGTCTTGTGTTTGTGCATATTATTATCTCTGCATGTCTATCTAGATAAGATAGGTGGGATAAACAAGCCAGAAGAGAAAACAACGGGATGAGAGTTCCAGAGGGGACATGGGAGAGGGGGAGGCAGGGGGAAAGAATTGGATGTTAACAAAACCCGGGACAAGGGAACAACAAGTGACTGAAAATTGCTGGTGAGGAGGGTGTAGGAAGTCTGGTAAGGCTTGATCAAGGGCAATGCAACCGAGAGGAATTACTGAAACCCAAATGAAGGCTGAACATGATAGTGGGACAAGAGGAAAGTAAAAGGAAATAGAGGAAATAACTAGGAGGCAAAGGGCATTCATAGAAGTCTAAATACAGGCATGTACATATGTAAATATATTTATATATGACGATAGGGAAATAGATATATATACATATATTTAGAGGTTTAGTACTAAGGAAGCATATGGACATTTGACCTCTACTCAAGCACTCCCTCAATGCAAGAACATGTTGTTCTATTAAACTGGCATTCCATGATGCTTACCTTCCCAACACAATCACTGAAGACAAAGCAGGTGCATAAGCAAATGTGGTGAAGAAAGCTAATGGTGTCCGGCTATCAAAAGAGACAGTGTCTGAGGTCTTCGAGGCTTGAAGATAAACAAGCAGCCATGTAGCTGAGAAGCAACAAAGCCCACATGGGAGAAGCACACCAGCCTATGTGATCTTGAGGTGTTGCACATCAGGTATCAGGCATCAAAGACCCAGAGCAAAAAATCATAAAGTGAATGAGGGGGAAGTGCAGAGTGGAAACCTGTGTTAGTCTGGGTACATTAGAGAAACAAATCCACAGAAACTCATATGTATAAGAGAGAGTTTCATATAAAGGGTAAGTGAACATCAAGAAAACATCCCAACCTAGTGCTGCCCAAGCCCACAAGTCCAACATTAACCCATATACCCAACGCCAATCCACAAAGTCCTCCTCTATCTCACAAAACACACACTATGATGCTGACTGCAGGAGGAAAGCAGAATCAGTGAACATGTCAGCATCTCAGCGCTGTCAGGTATCTCTACACAGGCTGCTCCAACACTCAAGGCTGCATGAGGGCAGGTCTTTGTGGCTTCTCCTCAGGGATGCCTTGCAGGAAGTGAGCCTTGCCAGCTGAAGCAGAGAACTGGCTAAGGCAGCTGCACCCTGGTCTGACCATCAGACAGCAAGAGACCCGAGAACTCGAAAGGCAAGGTTCACTGAGCCATTTATCCCTCCACCCTTCAATTAACCCCACATGTGTTTATCGGCCAGGTTGCAACAATGGGCTCACAGAACAATTGTGACGAAGCGCAGGACCAGTGTTTCATCTGGCTTTACATAGGATCGTTCTGAGTTGGAACCAATTTGACGGTGTTTAACAACAATAAATCTCTACTTGTTCAACATCAGGAAATTCCCTGCAGTGTTACAAGTACTGACCCCAACCCTAGAGTTTATAAGCCCAATAGTGCTCTTCGGAATTCCCTGAGACTAAGGCATTCTAACTAGAAAACAGACAATATCGAGTACAGATCTCCACAGTAGTAGCTAGATGTACTCCCACAAAAGAAAGAGAGAGAGAGAATAAATATAATGTATGCATTTCTATACTCTCAAACAGTGCTATCCAGTCAATCTTGACTCGTGGCGACCCTATAGGACAGGATGGAACTGTCCTTGTGGGTTTCTGAGACTGTAACTCTTTCCAGGAGTAGAAAGCCTCGTCTTTCTTCTGAGGAGAGGCTGATGGTTTCCAGTCTGGTCCCAAGGTTAGCTGCCAAACATATTTCTATACCTGAGGGGGAAAAGGGAAGAAACTAGACCCCTAAGGCATTTTTCTAAACTATATGGCCAAATGTTAAATCATTCATGTTCCTAAACAGACCATCAATCCTTTTCCATCTTAATCCTCCAGGCAATTTTCAATTTGACCAGTCTATCAAAGACTAAAGCATGTGGCTGATTCCTTTCCTCCTGAAACATATCCAGAATCCTTCTTTCAGGCCAACAGCCAACATTGTCTCTGAACCAAAGCCTCAGAAACACCTTCAGGATGTAAGAAGGTGGAAGCAAAGAGAAGAGCCAATTGACCCACCCAGATAGATCCAGGAGAAAATTAATCACACTATTTAACCAAGGGAGTAGTAATTACAGCTTCCATTCATTGAACGACTCCACATGCCATGTGCTGGACATGTGCATCTCATGTAATCACCATCATCCCGCATAATAGGCATGATTGTGTTCATGTTACAGTAAATAAATGGAGACTGGGAGGATAAGTCATTTGCCCAAGGCTATTTATATGTGGCTGACTCAGGATCTAGGTTGCTGTGATTTCCAAAAGCTCAAACTTAAACTGCTACACCAACTACTGACAAGCTGTCATCTCTTAGTTGTGCATTATGCCCAACGGTCCGTTGTAACCACCAGGAGAATTTGGAGAGGATGCTGTTTTGCTGTGAAGATGCCAGACTTTGGGCATGGCAGCTGGAAAGATGCTTGGCTGCAGTATTCTGGTCAAACCCCTCTTGTAAGCTGATTCACTGGGCGTATCCCAATTTCCTGCAAACCACTTAGAACTGCTGATTAGCAATAAACACAGCTAACACGTGCACAACAGAAATGTCCTGTGCCCCAATGCAGGCTGGGATTGGATTAGGTATGCAGTTATGCAGATTCAACTAACAATGCAATACTACCTTTCCCATCTGTGAATGAGAAAGCTGCAGAGAGTGATCAGGGGACACCTCGCGGAAATGGGCATCCAAGGCAGAGTCTGGGCTGAGAGGCCCAATGACCCTGACCATGGGCTCTTCAAAGCCATTTTATATGGCTTTCTTTTATAACCAGACTTTTGCTACATGAAAATCACTTAATCCATAATACAGAAATAGATCGTGGATGGGACATTGTATGCTTCAACTACAAAATACAAGGTGCACAATTTCATTTCAGCAAAGTGTCATCATTCTTTTTAAAGTATTATTGTGCATATGAATCCTATTGATTTAAACTTTCCATGTGATTTAGAATATATATATATATATTTGAGATACATCAAACAGTATGCATAGAGTGTTTTGGAACTTATTTTGTGCGTAAACATGCATTCAAAAAATATGAAACAAAGAGCTCCCTGAGGATTTTGTTTGCTTAGAAAGGGTCTCTGCATTTTCCAGTGTGAGAAACACAAGTATTCACTCTGCTATCTTTCAAACAGGTTCTCGAGGGGAAGGTATGCCAAGAGCCACCCCCATTAGTCCGGATAGGACAGACTCTGCTTGGAAAACAAATGAAGCCATGGTATTGTCATGGTTGCATAACTATGTGGATCAACAATGGTTTGTTTCTAGTTCATGGCGCTACCCAAGCAGATCACACAACTCTCCTTGGAATGTCGGCTCCAGCAGTGGTTCAGACAACAGAGTCAGTGTGTCCACTTGCCACTGGCCAGCCATCCCATCCCCCCATCCATGGTGTTGGAACTCAAGCCAGCTCATCATTGTCTTCGTCCCAAGGGAGAGTCACCACTGTCGCTCACATCCCCCTGCTAGAATTATTTGTATGGTTTCATGTTAGAGAATGGAGGCTCAGCACAGCGGATATTTGGAAGCATGGCCCTGGGGGTATAGTGGTTAAAGGTTGGGCTGCAATCCACAAGGTTCGAAGTTCAAACCCATCAACTGCTCCACAGGAGAAAGATGAGGCTTTCTACTCCTATAAAGAGTTATAGTCTTAGAAACGCACAGGAGTAGTTCGGCCCTGTCCTTCAAGGTCGCTAGAAGTCCTATTGACTTGATGGTAGTGAGTTTGGTTTTTGGAATTTTGTCTCTGCCATGAAACTCCAGTAGTGGATTGGGTTATACATTGAGAAAAATCAGCAGTTCGAATCCACCAGAAGCTTTCTGAAAGAAAGATGAGGTTGTTTGAGTGTATGTAGCCTCAGAAGTTCTGGGCGGGGGGGGGGGGGGGTCTTCACTAACACAGCCTGCTCTCCACCTGCAGACAGGGGAGCATTACCTCCAACCTTAACATGGTGGCAGCAGTGGGACTGAGCTGCCCTAGCTGTCTCAGTGTACAGTAGAGATCACGCACTGCCACCAAGTTGATTCTGGCGCATAGTGCGCCCATAGGAAAAAGTAGAACTGAGATGTAACTCTCTGTGGGCATAGAAAGCCTCATCTTTCTCCTGAGGAGCAGGCAGTGGTTTCGAACTGCTGGCCTTGTGGCTAATGTGTAACCCAAGGAACCTCAAGACTGCTTCTTCCCTGAGCTGTATTTGGTTGGGGATAGCTTGTTTATTCTGCATTTCCATAGAACTTTGATAAATTATACTATTTTACCCAAGCTTTTCCCTAATCAGTCATGGGACAGACTTCAGTTCAGGGAGATGCCATCCAAGGAGCCCTGGTGGCACATCTGCTCAGCGCTTGGTTATTAACCGATGGACCGTCCATCGGCTCTACAGCACGAAGAACTGATGACTGCCCCTGTACAAATGGCAGCCTAGACAGCCCCATGGGGCTGTTTGGCTCTGTGCCGGCCGGGGGTCGCTCTGAGTGAGGATCCATTGGATGGCAGGCAACATCAATACGACAAGCTCATCTCTTGATTTGGTAGCCCTTCTTCACCTCAAGATGATTTTTTTTTGGACAAATAAGAGCTCAGGAAAAGCATAGACAATGTGTGTGAACATAACAGCATTTGGTCTTTACCGACACCTAGATCTTGGTTATTGGAAAATGTAGCTATTCCTTCCATTGACCTCTGTCTAACTAATCTAGATGTGGTCAGTTCTGGGAACATGGCAGATACTCAGCCCATGCTTGTGAATCAATATGTATCTTTTCTACTTCAGATACATTCCAGAAAGGTGACTGAATCAAACCTTTATTATGCAGGCAGCACTACTTAGTCATGTCTTTATACTGTAACTTCAAACGCGTCTTCCCTACATCTCTGATTGTTCATTGTGACAGAGACCAAAAAGACTAGGCTTGCTGGTGGCGCAAGCTTGGTAGAATCCGTGGGTATAGGTCTGGAACTGGATGCACCCTGTGGCTCAGCCTTCATCCAAATATGAGCGGGGCTCAAAGGGGAAGAGCAACACCAGCAGGGACACACTCCTTAGAGAAATCAACCCCTTAAAAACATCTATAGGGCAATGTTTGACAAGGAATAAAGCTCAGAAGGCATGGAGAGAGGGAAAAAGGAGGGAGGGAATGAGAAGCAGAGAGGGCGTGGGAAGAGTGCTGTTCTATCATGATTACAGTCGATGTTGCAAAGAAAACTGTGTATCAATGGCTGAACAGAAAACCAATTTACGCTGTAAACGTATACCCAAATCACAATTAAAGGTTGTTTTTTTTTTTTATTGTTTTTTCCCCACTGGCCTTTTTTTTTTTTTTTTCAGTAGACTGCCAGCTCATTCTTCCCAATTGATCTGAGTTTGGAAGCTCTGCTCACATGGGTGACCCAGCTGGCACGGGAAATATGAGGGGCATAGTTTCCATCATGTAAGCCGCTGCAGTAGGACAAGCTGAGAGACAAGTGGGGGACAATGGCCATAATCATAATTTTTATAAGCTGCCATCTAGTAAAATCCAACTCATATTGACTCTGCAGAATAGAATAGAACCACCCCATACAGTGTCCAAGCATGTGACTTTTCCAGACGGGGGCCATCTAACTTTCCTCCTGCAGAGCAGCTGCTGTATTTGAACTACCGACCTTTCCACTACGAGTCAGGTGCTTTAAGCAGTGTGCCACCAAGGAACAATCACCATAGAATCTGGCGATTCTGATCCTAGATATACCCCTAATAAAATTGAACGTTGGAATGCAAACAGATGTGTGTACACCAGTGTAATTGCAACGCTATGCACAGTAACCAAAATGCACACACAGCCTGCGTGACTATCAATGATGGATGGGTGAATGGATAAGCTAAATGTAGCATATACATGCAGTAGAATATTACTTAGCCCAAAAGAGAAGGAAAACTTCATACCTTCTTTCCCCTGCATTCGGCAAAATGATAGAAGTCAGTTTCAAAAGGATAAATATTGGAGGCCCACTTACATGGAAATGTAAAGGCTAGTTTGTAGAGGCTAAACTATCTTTTTTTTTTTTTAGGGGATAGCGCGAACGCAGTCCCTCACTACCACAAATTCTGCAGTCGAGTTTCCCATATTTGGGGAAATCACAGGGGTCAGCACACCCGGAGTGCAATGGGTGAGCCTTGCCCTGGGAAAACCACCTTCGTGATCATGGTATCTCCCCTGCCAGGTAAGTATGAGGCTAAACTATCTTATCATTACCAGAGGTAGGCAAGAGTGAGGGAGCAAGGAATACACTTTGAGTGGGATGCTTCTGCTAAGGGAGATGGAAACACTGGAAAATAGCTCATAGCGATGGCTCTCCAGCATGGTGAGGGCAATGTGAGGAAGGTGAAAATGGAAAGTGTTTGCTACAAACCCATTTTCCATGATTCAGAAGGAATGAAAAGGAAAGCTCTCTCTACCAGTAATTCCAGTGACTCCAGCAAGTGATTCAGCAACGGCTAAGTTCTCAATATGCCGAGAGAGACCACGATCAACTTTCATGTCTGCTGAAATTTCACCATGTTCAGGGGCCAAGTAACACCGTAGCAGCCTCTGACTCCCAACTCCCAACTGTTGGAACCCAACTCTGAATCAATTCAGAGAAATAATAAGTAAAATAATCATTTAAATAAATTTAAAATAAATAATTAAAATAAACAAATCCACAGGTTGTATTTTTATTAGACCTAGCTTCACACATCTAATTTCAGCAATGTAAAGGTCCCTTTCATCAGTGACCAACATGTAAGACGGCTGCTAAGATATCTCCAAAGAAGACCAGGTGTGCCTGCTCTGCCCCTGACTCAAACGAAAGGGCTAGGCCAAGCATCATATCCCAGAGAAGAGAAGAAAGGGCACCAATCACACCAGGGGAGAGAGGTCACCAGAAGTCTTTGCCAATGATGACAGTGGACGAACTACCTGCGGAGTCAGATGATGAAGTGTTCCAGGACTGGAGGACAGGGAACCGGTTCCCATAACAGCTCAGACGGTTCATTACCAAGGATGCTGCGCTTACAGGGAAGGGAGGCTGGGTCAAAAATTATAGGCCAAACAGGATTTATAAGTAAACACCAAGAGAAGAGGGGGAAATGGTACAGTGAATCTGGAAAGAGTGAGCGACTTTCTTTGCATTTGTGTGAGGTGGGGGTAAAATAACAACTGGCAGCTAATGAAGAGGTAAATGCAGAGACTCTAGAACCATGTGGCGCCCGAACGAGATGATAAAGAAAACAGCTAGGAGTTGGTTGTGGCTCTCCAGAAACGCTTGAGAGTTTACCCACATATACGTCCAGCAGACATTGATTGGGGCGGGGGGGGGGAGGAAGGAAGGAGAAGAGGAAGAGGAGGAGGAGAATGAGAAGAAGAAACAGCCAATCAATTTGGAAAGGGTTGCCTGCGAAACATGAATGAATAACCAAAAACAACAGAAAATTAAGAAAAGCCTCTTAAATGAAAAACAGAAACAAAAGAAACTACGTAAAAGAAACGTCGAAAGGAAAGAAAAATACAGAAGAAAATGGCAAACAAAAACAAATGCTTTCAGATAAATAAATATATTGCCTCCCTTACATAAATTCTGACTTCAGATATAAAGAGTGACTCTGAGCTCCTGAGCTTGGTAGTTACACGTTGTCTGCTAAGCATGTTGGTCTTTCTGTGGAAGAGACCCATGGGATTCTATTCCACTAAAGAGTTACAGTCTCGAAAGCCCACAAGGGCAGCTCTGTGCTGTCCTATCAAGTCCCTATGAGTCTAAATTGACTTGGTGGCAGTGAGTTTGAGGATTTTGAGTTTGTTTTCTGTTATATCAAATATGAAGCTATAAAAAGGAACGATCCGAAAATCAACACAAGCTTCTGTAAAAGGAAAATAAGAAATATTCAATAGAACTGACAGATGTCGGATTTGAGGCAACCTCTTAGAAATTCAAATTAAGAGATGGAAAACAGAAGACCCAAACCAGGAAACCTTAGATAATTGGGATTGGAAGTCCAGTATTAAATGAACAAAAGTGGAAAATAGAACAAAAGGGAAAATGAAGAAATTATCAAACAGATAATTTTAAAATTCTTATCTGAAATTGTCATTAACCTTGACATTGAAAAAGATCATTGAGCGTCCAACACAATCGATGACAATGGACCCACTTTAAGTCACTTCATGATGAACTGTCAGAGGACTGGGGACAAGAGTAGATCACTGAAATATTTCATGGAGTGGGAAAATCTCATGCACAGAATTAAGATTGAGACTATGAGTAGACTTCTCAACCATTAGCTCTGGAAGTTATGAACTTGACCCAGCTCACGAATACCAACGAAAGTCCCTGTTGTGCAGGAGGCCACTGCCAGATCACCTCCAATTGAGACCTCAGTCTCAGTGTTTTTGTTTGTTTTTATTCATTTTATTGGGGGTTCTAACAGCTCATATCACAATCCCTACATCCATTGTGTCAAGCACATTTGTACATATGTTGCTATCATCCTTTTCAAAACATTTTCTTTCTACTCGAGCCCTTGGTATCAGCTCCTCATTTATTTTCCTCCCTCTCCCACCCTCCTTCCCTCATGAACCCTTGATAATTGATAAATTATTATTATTTGCATATCTTACTCTGACTGTTGTCTACTTTCACCCACATTTCTGTTGTTCATCCCAGTTGGGGGAGGGGCAGTTATACGTTGCTCATTGTGATTTGTTCCCCCTGCCCCACCCTTCCCCCTATTCTCATGGTATCGCTACTCCCATTACTGTTCCTGAAAGCCTCCGTCTTGAAGAATAAGATACCTTCAAATGTATTCTTCTCTGGGCTTCTCCCTCCACCCTACATCTATAGAGATCAAGGATTTCTCCCTTCATATGGATTCCAACTCAACGTAAAGAAGACCCAAATCCTCACACCTGGACCAATAGGTGCTAGTGAGCTAAAGTGAACTGATTTTGACTATTCCGAATTTTAAAATTCTCATTTGTTATGCCAGGAAGAATAGTGTCGCGATCGTAGTCAAAAAGGACATTTCCAGATCTATGTTGAAGTATCATGCTGTATTTGATGGAGGAGTACCTATCCAAATACAAAGAAATCCAGTCAACACAGCAATTATATTAAATATATGCACCAATGACTAAAGGTCTCCAAACTGACGACCATCCAGTCGATGCTCACTCATAGTGACCCTATAGACAGAACGACCCCTGTGAGTATCCAACACTGTAATTCTTTACAGAGTAGGAAGCCCCCAGTCTTTCTCCCACAGAACAGTTGATGGTTTCAAACTGCTGACCTTGAGATCACAGTCCAATGTATAACTACTCTATCACCAGCGCTCCCTCCACTAATGCTGGGATTGGAAATATTGAAGATTTTTTTACCAACCTTTAGTTTTTGCAGCCTTTAGTATGGATTATAACTCAATGTAAAGAACAACAAAATCCTCACAATGGACGCATAGTCGGGGTCATGAAAGCAAGACAAGGCTGAAGTTGTCAAGGATCTCATCTTGCTTGGGGCCACAATCCAAGCTAATGGACACCACTGTCATCAGATCAAAAGACGAGTTGCAGTGTGTGCATGTGCTGCATAAAACCCTTTGAAAGTGTTAAAAAAGAAAGGATGCTGATTTGAGGACCAAGGAGCACCTGACTCAAGCCACAGTATTTTCAATATCTTCATATGCATGAGAAAATTGGGCATCGAAAGCAGAAGACTGAAGAACAATTGATATATTTTGGATAACGGTGCTAAATCTGTCTTGGAAGAAGTACAGTCAGAATGACCCTGAGAAGGAAGCATGAGGGGACTTGGTCCTCCCACGTACTTTGGACACGTTGTCATGTCCAAAGGATTTGTTCCACCAAAAACAGCTAAAAATCACAGAAGGGGGAAAGACAGAAGATTCAGGAAGCAGGGAAGCCAACAAAGGAGAAAATTTGAGAAAAATGGCAGGCCAAATGCAGAGTGTATAGCAAGAAGAGCCCAGGGAGAGAAAATAGACCCAAACTAGCATACACGTGTCTAAAGTGAGTACTGAAGCCGGGAAATCACACACACGGAAAATATAATTGTGAACACTATCTGTTTTAGCAGTACATAATAATATTCACATGGTCAATGTCATGTAAGCATTTAAGACGGACGTATTCAAAGCTGTGATACTGAGGTGTTGGTGGCAGAGGAAATATGTGTCTGTCTAAGTGTGTCTGTGGGGGAGGTTGTGAGAGCCCTACACCATTATATTCATAGATGCCAAAGCAATGCCTACAGTTGATAGATTAACACATCAAATACCATTTATAAATATGGTAATAAACACCAGAAGTGGCAGCCAAAACAGTTGAAAGCCATTTCCTCTGGAAAACTGGACTGGATGATAGGCCAGAAGCAAGGATCTGTTGCTTTTTATCATTAAACTTTGTATGGCGCCTTGCTTTTCAAATTATGTACACGCTCTGTTTTGATTTAAAAACTAAGAGAACTGAAGTATACCTCAAAGGAGTAACTGTGGCTAGTTTGAGGTGGAAGGCTTGGTTTTTTTGTCTCGTATTGTAATCTTGTATTTTCCAAGCATGATTGTTGTTGTGATTAGGCAATCATCAATGTTAGTTATTTTAAATATTTTTAAACTAGTAAAGATGTTATATCCTCATGCATGCCAGAACAAGTACTTACACACATCTATTTATCTCATATAGGCACACATGTAAGCTGCCCTTATATGTGTGCATATAGGTCCCATAAAAGTACATTCAATGTTTACCAAACGCCTAGATATTCATTAGAAGAGATTTAAAGTTTGGAAATATTTGTCCAAAAAAAGTTATTTTCTGTGTACACTTTCTCCTGGTCTTTTGGGATTATACAAAGGGGCGAGAACTCCTAGGGGACATGTCCTGTGTGTCACTCTGGCTGAACTCGGTTTTATCCTCTCACTAACCTCACAGAGGCATGGGTTTTAAAGATTCCTTGATACAAATCACAGCTGTATCCATGTGGGCCAGAGAGGAAGAGGCTAACGTCCAAATCTTTAAAACGACCCCTTTTGGCTTTAAATTAAAAGGAGCTTTGAACTATGGCTAGATCATTCTACAAACATAGAGATAGATGATAAAGAGGTGGGTAGATAGATAGACTAGGGGGAATGCCCCAAAATGAAATTTTTTCCCAAAGATATTATGTATTTAAAGTTTTGGGGTGTTTTTTTTTTTTTTATAAAACACAATCTTATTATCTTCCAAGTACTCTTCATTCCACTTAATACATTTGTCAAATCTACAATTCCATTCTTGGAAACATTCTTCAAACTCATCTGTTGGATGGCTGACAGCACCTTCCTTGTTTTTTTTCTTCACCTCTTCTATGACATCAAATTGTTGTCCTTTCATGTTCCACTGCATTCTTGGAAACAAAAAGAAGTTGAACAGAGCAAGCCAGGTGATTACGGTGCATGGGGCAAGAGAGGCGTGCTGTTTTTTACCCAAAACTGGCGCACAGAGATGGCTGCGTGAGCAGGTACATTGCTGTGGTAGCAAAACCAATACCCCACCTGCCACCAAACAGGCCTTTTTTGTCACACACACAGTTATGCAATCTTTTCAGACTAAACAGAATGCTTGGTTAAGAGGCTGACCTGGTGGAATGAACTCCAAATGCACTATCCCCCTCACATCAGAAAAACCAAATGAGCATCATCTTGATCGTTGATTTCATTTGAGGAGATTTCTGGGGGTGAGGTGATGATGGCGGCTGCCACTGATCGATGTTTGCTTTCAGCGTCATCAGAATTACACCATGTTTCATCCCCAGAAATGATCTTGGAAAGAAGTCCAGGTTGGTTTGTTCTTTCAAAGGAGGGCCTGTGTCCACTCGATGCTCTTTTTTCTGGTCAGGCTGAACCCGAGTCACATCGAACCTCCTCATTCCCAAATCATCTATTAAAATGCACTGGACTGCGCTCTGAGACAGTACAGATCACTTCGCATCTCTTCAACAGTCCATCATTGTCGTTCACTGAGCACAGGTGCACAGATGTTGTCGACATTTCCGTCTGTTCAGGAAGTTGACGGACGTCCGGAATGAGGTTTGTCATCAGTAGATATTTCACCTATTTTAAAACAAGAAAACCACTTGCATGCTTGAGTTTTCCCCTGGCGCTGTCCTCACAACATCACAACAGATTCTGAGGTGTTTATCCTGAGCAGGAAACAGAATTCCCTAGCCACGCTCTGTTCTCTTAAATCAGCTCTCTCTCTCTCTCTCTCTCTCTCTCTCTCTCTCTCTCTCTCTCTCTCTCTCTCTCTCTCTCTCTCTCTCTCTCACACACACACACACACACACACACACACACACACACACACACACACAAATAAAAACGAGGCTTGAGTGAAACTGCTTTTACGAAAAAATTCCCTGTGACCAGCGAGAACCTTCCCAGGTGATGCCACTGAGTGCACTAACGCAGAGCAAGTTGCTTAATGCTCACCTAATGGGAAAAAAGCTCTGCCCAGTGGAGCTTTTCTCTGGTTTGTGGGGGGTGGGGGAGTACCCCCTCGTATACGGTTAACCAGTTGCTGTCAGGGTGATTGTCATATGTGTCAGAGTAGATTGGGGCTCCAGGCCTCTCTTATAAGTAGTTTCTGGGTAAACTTGAACTTCCAACAAAGGAACACCTTAAACCATTTGTTCCACCCCAAACCCACTGCGGGGTAGTGATTTTAAAATACTTTAAAGTCAAGAAAGAAAAGAGGAATTCAGAGATACAGAGGTATCAAGGTGTAGCTACATCCCTGTTAGTCTGAAATTGGTGCTCTGTGGGCTTTGCACTGCTCTCGCGAACTCAGAAGGCTTTGGCGTGGCTGCTCCTTCCTGTGTATGCCTCTGGTTGTTCATGGGAACTACTATCATTTTGCTGAGAGGATGAGCAGTCTGCCTGGGGATGGGGATGGGTTATGCATGATTTGGAGTTGGTTTCAACAATCACTGATTCTCAAGCCATCACTCCTACTTGCTGATTCTGGGGCAGAAAAATACTGTCGATAGAGTTCCAGGCTCATTTGTAAAATGGGTTATTTCGATTGGCACCAGTCATGAAAAAAGCTTCTTCCGGCAACAGCCAGGATCTGCACAGGAAAGTCAAGAGTTTATAATCCACATGCCGGGCTGCCTTTGTGTGAATTCCTGAATGTCTTCTGGTAACCGAGCAATTGCAGTTGTGTTTGGTTTACTCTCCTCATTTGCAAACTCTCCTGATGCACTTATTTGAGAATCAAATGAACAGTATGTGCATGCAGCGCATAAACAGTACCTGACATAGCAAATAACAGCCAAAGGAGTTGGGTATCTCGTCATTTGTTTTCTATAAATCTATGCAACTGTCTGAGTTGTCATATCCCTAAGCCCTAGCTCTGCAGAAAGGCCGGAGAGACAGGCAGCATGTTTAAGCATGGGGCTGCGATCGGCGTGACTAGAAGTTCAAAACCACCCTCCAGCCGCTCCTTGGGAGAAAGATGGGGCTTTCTACTCCCATAGGCATTTATAGTCTCAGAGACTCGAAGCGGCAATTCCACGTTACACGATAGAGTCGCTATGAGTCAGCATCAACACTATGGCCGTAAGCTTAGTTTTCGGTTTTCTATTTGGCAGATGAGGAGACTGAGGCTCATACATGTACAGTGATGAGAAGCCAGAACTTGGGTTCCCAACTCCAACACCACACTCTTCCTGAGGATGATCTGAATTCCAACTCCAGGTATATTGATATTGCTATCGCAACCATGCATCGTTTAAGGTGACATTTAAATCACGGTTATGTTCACTGACCAGGGTCTAGGCTGTTGGCAAACTTGAGTGCTGAGGTTAAAGCCAACATGCAGCCCAACTGCCATCGGACACTATCGCCTTCTGCAAATTACTTATCCTCTCTGTGCCTCGATCTTTTAACTGACCCACGGAACATTTGTCAAAAGCCCTCCACAGGCCCCTCGAAGATCATCGTAGACGGCAGCAATAGTGAAATACGCAATTCCATAACTAAGTTCACTTAAATAAGGCACTCACTGGGTTATGAATGTCTGACTAATATACAACCTGAAAGTGCAAGCCAACCACCTGTTCTATCAGGTACACATCATAGTTTGTCATGACAAACGGACACTACTTTGTGACCCAACGGAGGTGTTATGATGATTGCTTATTACCGTGCTAAAGATGCTTCGGTGCATCTGGGAGCAGACATGCTTCCTGATGTTTCTGATGCGCTGGCATTGTGGTGCTCAAGAAGAGGATCGAAGGTAGCGTGGACTGCTGAGAGGACACACCGAGCTGTGTTCGGAGAAGACGTGAGGTCCGAGTGCTCTTTGGAGGCAAGCGTGGCAAGATTTCATCTCACCTCCTTTGCACACACTGCCGGGAGAGAAGTACCCTGGAGCAGGACCCCCATTTGGTAAAGCCAAGGCACAGTGAGAAAGGGGGGCCCTGGAGGGGACGGGGGGACACCCCGCTGTCGGGATGGGCTCGGGTACAGGCACAGCTGTGAAAATGGTGCCGGACTCGGCAGTGTTTCGGTCTGTTGTGCCTACGGTCGTTATGGGTCAGAGCCGACTCGATGGCACTTAACAACAGCAACAACAATAACATGCATAGAAAGGTACACTGTATACTAACACACACATCTGACCGAGAGACACAAAGCTTACCTAGCTGTCCTAATTTACATACTTATTCAATTTAAAGATAGATTAAGGACTGGGATGCAGTCATGATCCATGGATCATCTATAACCTGGTCTTCAACAGTCAGAGATTCTCAAGAAAGATATTTCATGAAACCCAGTTGCTGCCCCTTTCCGAAGGCAGCCTAGTGCTGAGCTAGTAACCAAGCAGGATCCATGGTGTCCCTGGAGAAAACCGTGGACAAAGAGCTCTGAATGACAAAACCACAATCTCAAGACGGCTTCTCTCCCTAAACCTGAGACGTTTTCTTACTCAATCCCAGAGGATCTGAAAGAGATTTTGAAATCAATCCATCCTCTCGTTTTACAGATCAGAGAACTGAGGCAATGGGAAGTCCAATGCGTCACCCGAGACGACACAGTCCATTAGCAGAGGAGATGCTAGGGCTCTGGGCTCCTCCTCGTCCGCATTCCACTCACTGAACTGGGCTCTACCCTCCAGGTTTAGAAAATCCGCATCAACGGTTCAGATGCCGCCCTGGCAGGAGCCAAGCCATGCAGGATCAAAGCACATCTGTGAAGCTAATGACAGTCTAATTCACTATTGGCAGGAACGTGGGAGATTTGGGGAGAAAATTGCAGCAGACTGTCACAGACTGTTCTGCAGCACGTTGTTGAAAATGGAAAATGCCTCATAGATCACAAAGCATCATGAGAAGGGGAGCCAGCATTCCCTGCTTGCTTCACATTCAGTTCCTTCGGATGGTTGGTGAGTCCCCCAAACCAGTGTGTTCCAAATGCACATCTGCTTCCACGCTGGAGAAACAATAACCAGAGCTCTACTGAAGGCATCATCATTTTTAGTTTTTTCAAAAGCAGAGTTAAGAGCTTAACTGGATGAACTGCAAAATCAAGTGCGCATGATGCAATCAATCCCTCCGTGTTCCAGACACAGCCTGATATCTAGATAGCTATCTTTCCAGACTGTCCCCAGCCTTGCCAACAATCATGAGTTCAGACTCGCTTTCTGCAGAGGGAGCACACTGTGGGTTCCTCACCTCCTTGACTGAACAAGGCTTTACTGAACATGTTCTCAGTGCCCCGGTCTGTAGGAAATCATCCTGAGAGGCAGGGTCCATAGCGTTATTGCATGCCGTGCTTCCAGAGTAACTACCAAGGTCACCTACTGATCAGCTTTTAGACAAATTCAGGTGTTGTGTTCACTACTCCCAAGAACGAGCCCCAGAACCCCTGTCCTTTATCTGGTTACAGAACTTCATTCACAAGGGTCCCAAGACCATGTGGCACAATTTTTAAAAATTCATCCAAATTATTTACATGCATAATATAAATGTATAAAGTAAACAAACAAACCACTGCCATAAAGTTATTTCCAACTGATAGTTACCTTAGTAGAGGGTTTCTGAAGCTGTAAATCTTCAGGGGAATGGATAGTGTCACCTTTATCCCATGGAGTGGCTGATGGAGTTGAACCTCCTACATAAGGTAAGCAGTCTGACAGCACCACCATCCCTCCTAATAAATGTCACAAGTATATACAATGTAAATGTGTACAAGAATCTGTATTGCCAAGAACTTTAGATTTGGGTATAACTTATAGACTGGGGTCAAGGAGATGTGAAATGTGTCATCCAACACAGAATAATTA
Source organism: Tenrec ecaudatus (assembly GCF_050624435.1). Classification (NCBI taxonomy): domain Eukaryota; kingdom Metazoa; phylum Chordata; class Mammalia; order Afrosoricida; family Tenrecidae; genus Tenrec; species Tenrec ecaudatus. The sequence goes on from NC_134546.1 coordinate 14,611,158, forward strand.
ATTAACAACAGACATGCTACTTGAACTTAGGGCTGTAATCTGTGTCCTCTCTTTTTTTCTTGCTTCCCTTCCTTCTTTCTATCTATCCTTCGTTTTAACTTTTTTCATTGTGAATGGAGAAAAGGTTCACAGAGCACATACGTTTGTCACTCAAAAATTCATACCATTTTTGCTTCATTTCATTGATTGCAACCCATTTGTTGGAATCCCTGGCATCATTCTCTTTGTTGTGTTGTGCTTTATCTTTCAGCTTGAAGAAGTATATGCATAGATACACGAGGAAGTACCCCGAAAACCAGAATTTTTTTTCAAAGCAACCTGATCACCTTCTGAGTACTCTCCATTACATGTAATACATGTCTCATATCTGCGACTCCATTCTTGGAAACATCTTTCAAATCCATTTGTTTGGATGGCTCACAGCACCTCCCTTATTTTGTTCCTTCCCCTCTTCTACGTTGTCAAATCACTGTCCTTTCATGTCCCTCTCCATTCACGGAAGCAAAAAGACGTCACAGAGAGTGTGGTCAGGTGAGTCAGGTACGTGGGGCAAGAGGGGCATGCTGTACTTTTGCCAAAAACTGGTGCACTGTTGGCTGCATGAGCAGGGACATTGTCATGGTGGCAAAACCAGGCCTCCGTCTGCCACAAAGCAGGCCTTTTTTGTCGCACACTGTTATGCAACCTTTTCAGAACCTCTAAATAGAAAGCTTGATGAACAGTCTGACCTGGTGGAAGGAACTCCAAATGCACTATCCCCCTCACCATCAAAAAGACAAATGAGCATTGGTTTTCTTGTTTTTGTTACCCCCTCATAAATTAAAAATCTCAATTTCTTCCTTAACTTTTACTAAATGTTTTAAAACTACATTTTCTCATTTAACATTTTATTACAAAAATTTCAAATGCACATAAATGGAGACAGAAAAGTGTAATAAAACCCCGTGTGCCTAACACGAGGTCCAACCAGTATCTTCTCTCTCCTCCTTACTTAAAGAATAAGCATTTCTTAGATGCCTTCAGTGTAGGGTGACCATATGGTCCCATTTAGCTGGGGGACCCAGAAGTTATACACATCCAGAGCAGTTAAGGACTGCTGATTACATTCCAAATGTAATTTGAAAGATACATTTTTGCGGTCACCTTCCCTATGTTCTTGTTAGGACCAAGTCGGTTCTGACTCACGGCGGCCCTGTGCACACCCGGACACAACGCTGCCATGGCCTGCAGCATCCTCCCACCCTCTTCCATCGCAGCCCACGGTGGCAGCCTCTGTGTCGATCCAGCTCCTCGAGGGCCTGCCTCTTCGTTGCTCCCGTTGCACACTTCCTTTCCCGTGGGCAACATTATGAACTGGAGGTGCTGTGAAAGTGTTTGCATGAGTACCTCTGACTGCTGTTACACAGTGGATCCCCTGTCTTCTCAGCAGTCCCTGCTTTATGAGCGGGGTACCTGGGGCTCCCTATTCATAGAGTCTCTGGTTAAAGGCACCACTGAGAGAAAGCAACAAAATCTGGAAGACAGGAAAAGGAGGAAGAGCATGCCTGTCCAGCTCCATCCGCCACAGGGCATGGGAGACAGCAACCGCAGGTGTGGACTCCTGCCGAGAGCTTCCAGGGCTGCAGACAGCGCGTTCCCACAGATCAGCTCCTTAGAATCCCAGCTCTGGCGCATTTCACAGAAGTGGACTGACCTTTGCTCTCCAGGCTCCAATTGGATGTAAGCTTCCAACATCCCATAAACGATTTGGTAAATAAATAAACAAAGAAGCAGTTCCTCGCCAGTTTCAGTCGTTGGGGAATAAAGGATGTTGCGGCTACAGGGTACAAGCTCACGTCAGCATTGACCCTCCACTGTGGCTCTCCCGAGATCACACTGTCCAATAGGTGGTGGTCACGAGCTACCTGTTCCTTTTAAAACTTAAGCTAAATTAAATGAAAAGCTCAGTGCCTCAGTCACCCTAGACACCACATTTCAGGCTTTCTGTCGCCACTTGAGGCTAAAGACAGACTTTGGGACAGAACCTGTTCATAACCCAGGGAGTTTACCGTCTCACGCAGCACAGACAGACAGCAGTTCTACCCCTGCAGAAAGTTCTATGGACAGTGACAGGCTAGGTCAGTGTTTCCCAACGTGGACAATACTGTCCCCTGTTGGGAATTGGGAATGACCCAGGGCTCAGCTAGACCTCTTGTTGTATCACTTGACCACAGGAGCCAGCTGTGGGCTGCCAACCTTGGATTCACTCAGCCCATGTCAATCATTCACACAGCCATCCACCAGCCCGTGGTCTTCCTGCTTCTGGTTCAGCCCCTGCAGCTACAAGAGTACGGGGAAGCCTTCAGCTTACATCTGACCCATGAACTTGAACCAGACTGAACTGGCCTACTTCTACAACTACGCGAGCCATCTCTCTTTCTATAGACAGACATATGCAAGCGTCCGTGGCTTTGCTTCTCTAGAGAACCCAGCCAAACACACCCTGGTATTTTCCATTGCATCATAAGCATGTGAACTTTGGACAAGGAGTAAGGGAGACCACCAAAGAATCGGTGCATTTGAGGAGTGGTGTTACTTAAGAATACTGAAAGTGCCATGGGCTGCCAGAAGAACTAGATCTGTCTTAGAAGAATGACAGCTGGAAGCCCTGCTTGGAAGAGAGCAGGGCAAGACGTTGACTCACATACTTTAGGCATTCTAGCAAGAGAGATCAGTCCTTGGGAAAGAGCGTCATGTTCGGGTAAGTATAAGGTCATTAAAAACAAATTAGAAAAATCCTCAACAAGATGTATTGACACAGTGGCTGCCACAACACGCCCAAGTGTAACAATCGTGGAGAGGATGACGCAGGACCAGGCGGTGTTTTGCACTGTTGTGCTTCGGGTCACTATGAGTCAAAGATGACCCAATGGCACCGAAGAACAGCATCCCTTCTGGGTCATCCCAGCCTGGAGAAAGTTCTGAAAACTATATCCTTTTTTTTTTTTTTTTCGGTTGTTTGGTGTGTGTTTTTTTTTTTATGAATTTGCCCCAATTTCTCCTGGCAGTACAATCTGACCCAGGTCTGAATTACTGTGAACCAATTCCTCACTTTACCTCATGTGCAGAGTCATCCATTCTGCGACAGAAGAATTCATAGATTACAGAACACAGCACACAGCTTGCTTCTGCTGGACATTAAATGTCAACTAGGACATATGTTGTCTTTTTTAAAATCATTTTATTAGAGGCTCATACAGCTCTTATCACAATCCATACATACATCCATTGTGTCAAGCACATTTGGACATATGGTGCCATCATCATTCTCAAAACATTTTCTTTATACTTGAGCCCTTGATATTGCTCCTCATTTTTCCCCTCCCTCATAAACCCTTGATAATTTATAAATCCCTCCCGACTGTGTCTTACAATGACTGCTGTCTGCCTGCACCCACTTTTCTGTTGTTTATCCCCCTAGGAAGGGGTTATATGTAGATCATTGTGATCAGTGCCCCTTCCCTGCCCCCCCCCTTTCCCCTTTCCCTCCTGGTATTGCTATCCTCATTGCTGGTCCTGGAGGGGGACGGGCGGGTATCTGTTCTGGATTCCCTGTGCTTCCAGATCTTATCTGTAGCAGTATATATGCTCTGGTTTAGTCAGATTTCTAAGGTAGAATTCAGGACATGATGGTGGGGTGAGAGGAAGCATTAAAGAACTAGAGAAAAGTTGTGTGTTTCATCGGTGTCGTACTGCACCCTGACTGGCTCATCTCTTCCTTGTGACCCTTCTGTAAGGGGATGTCCAATTGTCTGTAGATGGGCTTTGGGGCTCCACTCCACACCATATGTTGTCTTTTAAAATTATATATATATATATATATAATCTGACTTCTAAACTATATCTGACCTCAAGCAATTCAGCCAAGGTATTTTTAAGTATTTTCTTACCTTACAAATGAGAAAGCAGAAATGGCATGAATGTACTTGCCCCACAGCTTACGTTCAGTGACGGCCAAGCAAGTCCTGCTGGTTCGCACTACCTCAGCCCATAGCCCGATATTGTCGTCCTTTGCGGCCACACAGCTGACTCACGACGATGCCATGCATAATGGACCGAACGTTCCCCAAGCTTGTGCCACCCCGGGAAATGGTGGATCAGCCTGCTGAGATCCACACGGTTCTCATTGGCTGATTTTCAGAAGTGGATCACCGAGTCTTTGTTCCTCATCCATCACAGTCTAGAAACTCCATGGAAACCAACTTAGCATCACAGTAATAGGTAGTGGTCGAATGTGAGGTGCCTTGGACAGACATAAAACTCTGGCCTCTCACCAAGAAGGGGAGAAATCCACCACTGAACCACCAATACCCCATGCCCAACCCTTCATTGCCAGTTCCTAGTACCTCCCTTGGCTGCTGTTGGGACCTGAAGCTAATTCATACAGTCTCTGCGATGAAGACAGAGCAGAGGCAAAGCCACGGGACTTGAGTACAAAGTGAAAACTACCTGTCACAGAGAGTTACCCAAGACCCCTCACCAGGCCCCCAGCCATCATCTCAACCGACCAAGTTATACGCGCCGTAGCCTCCTGCGCATGGCAGCCACGTACGTGCCTTAAGTATTCGCAGTGTTTCAAAGGAAACAGAATCCTGATAGCCTGTTCTACAATAAATTACAGTAATTAACATTTCCAGGGCCTAGCTATTTAATCCAAAATACTTCAGGGCAGGGGGTCCTCAACGAGAGACACAATGGGAAACATGCACCATCTCAAGGAGCCGAGCTTCCTTAATCACAGCAGAGACCAAAGACTCCCTGTGCTAAGTGAGGCCAGCACAACCCACTCTTTGATGAGCCTGCTGAGAGCTACCCTCCCCCCTGTCCCTGGAAGCCTACAAAGGCCTGGCCATGACTTTCTGGAAGGCATCTTCTGAGAATGCCCCTGAGCACTCACAAGGACTTTGCCACACCAGTTAGGTGTTCCCAGACCCATCAACAGAAGGGGCTGGGCATCCGCAGGGATTTGTTGGGAAATCATTCGCAAGCTGGGGGAGAGAGAGCACCCGTGACCTTAGCCATATTTCGCAGCACGGATAATTCTCTATCTGGAATTGTTTAATTAGTTAATGAGGTTGGGAAGCCGTTCTTAATAGGGATCATTAGTTAAGGTTTTAAAACATGAGACTGCAATAAATTCTCATCTAGAGGAGTCAGCAGATCCCCCCTCCTTGTGGTGGCCAATCACCAGCTGGCAGAACGTGGCAGGCCTGCTGCCCTGGCTACAACGCTCGCTTTGGCCAAGTCTGCCCACCAATCCATCAGGCTCCAAGACAAAATGGTGAGCGGCATGGAATAGTCATAGAAAGAGTGTTTAAGGCAAATGGCTGAGGGGAAGGGGTGGCCAAGCCTGTATCGACAGGAGCATAAACCCTTTCCTCATGATTGTCCTTTGGGGTTGCCATCATGAGGGACAGCAGCCTGGTGCCGCTGACACCCAGTGCTGGAAATCTGCGGAGAGGAGTGCTAGTCCACCGTGGCCTTCGAGGGAAGAAAACACGCTCTATGCTCTAGAGCGGCCGAACTCCTGCTTGGCTTCCCATTCAACCAAGCATCGGCACCACAAGTCCAGGTAACGATCCCAAATCAATCGCTCTCGCTCCTCTGCATCTGGACTTCCAGAAAAAAGAAATCATCCAGGGGACCTCCCACATGACTCAAGCGCACGGTCTCATGCTTTGGGGTGGGAGGGGCATTGTCTTTAGAAGATTAGATCTGTGTTTAGTTCAGGGAACCGTCTTTGGAGATAAAGAAAAAATCTCTTGAACTCACTAGCCCACCCAGAAAGCACAGGCACAGGCATGGATGTATAACAATCACCGCAATTAACTCTCAGAAAATTAACTCCAGAAGCTGTCTCACTTGCCGGGAAAGACTGTCCTCTCACGGTCAACAAAGCTCAGTCCTGTACAGTTTTCACAGAGAGCCTGTCACAGAGAGCTGCTTCCACTGAGGAGACCCAAAACTGCCACCCTCCTAGAGAGAAACCCAAATCCCTGGGAAGGATGCACACCTCCACTGCAGGTGTTGTTCCTGCCAGGACAAAAGTAACAGGAGCAACAAGACCTACAGGGTGCATACTCCAATCCAGTCACCGGGAATTCTTTTGAATGGAGGGGTTTGTTTTATACTTTCCTATGTAATACCTTCAAAATTGGAAATAATAATGTAGAAGATACTGGAACTTCAAGTTCAAGAGAGTCTGATCTAAAGAGCTTGGCTCTCCACCCACCACCCCTCCTGGTAACTCCACAGACTCAGGTGAATAGAATCGTCTGAGCTAAACCCCCAAATAAGAACCTGAACCAGTTGCCCTGAAGTCAACTCCAACACATGGGGCCCCCGTGTGTGTAGGTGAAACTGGGCTCCACAGAGTTGTCAGTGGCTGGTTTTACAGAAGTGGGTATTCAGGGCTTTCTTCCAAACAAATCCAAACTTTCTGGTGAGTAACCAACCGAGCACTCAGTCAAACCCACAGTGCTTGCTATTGGTTTTCAAATGACAGTGTGTAGAATGTGCTAGTACAGAAGTCAGGAGTTCACTGAGTGGTCATTGGCATGTCTCTTTTGAGAGCGCCCCCTGGGGGGGCGCTGGAATGATTCAAGGACGCTGCAAAACCAGAGACTTCAACTTTATCCTGGATTATTGGCTATGGTACAAAAGTTTTTTTAATGCCCAGGGCTGCTGAGTAACTATTTTTCTTAGAAAAGGTGTAGTAGGCCAAATGAGTTTGAGAATATGTGCCGTAGAACACAACAGATTCCATATAGATCAAATATTTAAACATGAACATGAAACCGTGAATGATTTCAACAACAATGCTTTTTTTTAGGTACCATAATGGGGCCAGAGGGCAGGAGAGAATCTCTGCTCTTATGATAAGCACCTTCTAATAGGTCAAGAATGCTAAGTGCTACAAAAAAAAAGGAAAGATAAAGGAGGTACATAGCATTTTCACACACACACACACACACACACACACACACTCACACACACACGCAACCAAAAAGTCAATTCCCAGTCACAGCAATTCTATAAAACAGAGAGCTTCTCTGGAGTGTTTCCAAGACTATAAATCGCTTAGGCAGCAGACAGTCTCATCTTTCTCCTACAGAGAGGTTGATAGGTTTGAACCACTGACCTTGCATTTAGCTTAGCTCATATGCTGCCAGAGATCTTTATGTAATAACAACCTTGCTATTTGATTGATAAGCCCTTTCTGTTGTACATAAATATGTTAGAGAAATATGTAAACATAGTGGAGTATATGACAGAAATATACCAAAAGCATGAATTATGAATATAAAGTTAGTATGTTGGAATTTATTAAAATTAAAATCTTCTGTTTTATGAAAGACACTGTTCTGTGAAGGAAAAGGAAGCCACAAATTGGGAGAAAATGTCTGCACAACACATCACTGATAAAGGACTTTTATACAAAGGGCACATACAGAGAAGCCTGAAACTATACAAAGAACTCTTAAAAGGCAACAGGAAAGCAAACAACACTATTTAAAAACAAGCAAAAAACATTAGCAGGCACTTCACCAAAAAATGTACACAGATGGCAAATGAGCATCTGAAAGTTGCCTGGCATCATACGTCATTAGATAATTACTCATTAAAATGACAGTGGGCTGCCACTACACACCTATTAGAGTGGGCTCGTGGCTGCGGTGCAAAACACTGACAACCCCAATACTGGTGAGTAGGGAGGGCAACAAGCACTCACATCCCTTGCTAGGGGGAGTGCACAGTGGGGCAGCTGCTATGGAAGGCAGGCAGGTAGTTTCTTACAAAGCTCTGTGTGAGCTCACCATTCAACCCAGCAATTGTACTTTCCGGAATTTACCCAAATTAGTTGAAAATCCACGTCTACACAAAAAACTACACGTGACTGTTTAGAGAAGCATTATTCAAAATTGGAAACAAATTCCACGATGTCCTTCCCTGAGTGAATCAATAAGTGGCTCATGTGTCCATACAATAAAGTGTCATTCAACAGTAAAAAGAAATGAGCCACCAACCACAAAAAGGTGTGGACTTACTGCCATAGAGTGGATTCCAACTCGCAGTCCCCTTGTAGGTGTAGAACCGACCCTGTAGGTTTCTGAGACGGCAACACTTGATGGAAACCCACAGGCGTGGCTTACGAAAAGACATGGAGGAAGCTTCTACGTGGGTTGCAGAGTGAACGAAGCTAGCCTGAAAACGCTGCATCATGCACATTCCAGCTATCTGACATTATGCAAAAATGTGAGAGAAAGAAACATAAACAATAGGTGCATGCCAGGGCCTCTAGGCAAAAGGAGGAGGGATGAATGGGTGAACTCTATGTTACAAGGAGTAAGCCTCATTTTAAATTGCCTCAGTGTTATTTTATTTTTTTAATTTATTTTAACAATTTATTGGGGCACATACAATTCTTTTCACAGTTCATACATATACATACATCAATTGTATAAAGCACATCTGTACAGTCTTTGCCCTAATCATTTTTTTCTCTTTTCTTCTTTTACATTTTATTAGGGACTCATACAACTCTTATCACAATCCATACATATACATACATCAATTGTATAAAGCACATTCATACATTCCCTGCCCCAATCATTCTCAAGGCATTTGCTCTCCACTTAAGCCCCTTGCATCAGGTCCTCTTTTTTTTCCCCCTCCCTCCCCATTCCCCCCTCCCTCATGTGCCCTTGGTAATTTATACATCGTTATTTTGTCATATCTTGCCCTATCCGGAGTCTCCCTTCCCCCCTTCTCTGCTGTCCCTCTCCCAGGGAAGAGGTCACATGTGGATCCTTGTAATCAGTTCCCCCTTTCCACCCCACTCACCCTCCACTCTCCCAGCATCGTCCCTCACACCCTTGGTCCTGAAGGTATCATCCACCCTGGATTCCCTGTACCTCCAACCCTCATATGCACCAGTGTACAGCCTCTGTCCTATCCAGCCCTGCAAGGTAGAATTCGGATCATGGTAGTTGGGGGGAGGAAGCATCCAGGATCTGGGGGAAAGCTGTGTTCTTCATCGATACTACCTCACACCCTAATTAACCCATCTCCTCTCCTAAACCCCTCTATGAGGGGTCTCCATTGGTCGACACTTGGGCCTTGGGTCTCCACTCTGCACTTCCCCCTTCATTTAATATGATCTATATATACATACATATACATACATATATACATATACACATATATACACATACATACACATACTTATATCTTTTTTTTTTGCATGATGCCTTATACCTGGTCCCTTGGGCACCTCGTGATCGCACTGGCCGGTGTGCTTCTTCCATGTGGGCTTTTTTGCTTCTGAGCTAGATGGCCGCTTGTTCACCTTCAAGCCTTTAAGACCCCAGACACTATCTCTTTTGATAGCCGGGCACCATCAGCTTTCTTCACCACATTTGCTTATGCACCCATTTGTCTTCAGCGATCCTATCATGGAGGTGTGCAGTCAATGATATGATTTTTTGTTCTTTGATGCCTGGTAACTGATCCCTTTGGGACCACTCGATCACACAGGCTGGTGTGTTCTTCCATGTGGACTTTGTTGCTTCTGAGCTAGATGGCCGCTTGTTTATCTTCAAGCCTTTAAGACCCCAGTCACTATCTCTTTTGATAGCCGGGCACCATCAGCTTTCTTCACCACATTTACTTGTTCGCCCACTTTGGCTCCAGCCGTTGTGTCGGGAGAGTGAGCATCATAGAGTTCCAATTTAATAAAAGAAGGTATTCATGCATTGAGGGAGTGTTTGAGTAGAGGCCCAAGGTCCTTCCGCCACCTTAATACTTGACCTATAAATATAGACTCATAGATCTATTTCCCCATCCTCCTATATATATTTGCATGTACATGTCTTTGTCTAGACCTCCATGAATGCCCTTTGACTCCTAGCTCTTTCCCCCATCTCCCTTGACTTTCCTCCTGCCCTACTACCATGCTTCATCGCCACCTGGGCTAGAGTATACCTCTTCTCTAAGCAACCTTACCCTTGATCATTTCCCACCAGGTCTGCCACTCCCCCTTCTCTACCATTTGGGGTCCCATGTTTTTCCCTTGTCCCTGGGTTTAACACCACTTCCTTACCCCCCTACCCCCCACCCCAAGTCCCCCCAGAACTGTCGGTCCCGTTGTTTTTCCTCCAGATAGTTCGTCCAGCCTGTCCTATTCAGACAGACCTGTGGAGTCACTAACATGCACGAAAACAAGACAGAGGAAAACAAAGCAACAGTATACAACCAGACAACAAAACAACAAAAACAAACCACTGACAAAGAACAGAACAAAACAGTTCACAAGAGAAAAGCTTGTAGTTAGTTCAGGGATCATTTGCTGGCCCTTAGGAGCGTTTTCCAGTCCAGACTCTTGGGGCACCACGCCCTGGCCCCAAAGTCCACTTTCAGCATTCCCTGGGGACCTTGCCACTCCATTCCCTTGCTGTTCTGCTGCACTCCCCCAGTGATTTGCCTCGGTGTGGTGGGATCAGGTCAGGTGCAATTCCCACACTGTGTCTCCGGTGCTGTCCCCTGTATCGCCCTTAGTCACTGAGGGGCATCATGTCTCATAGTGGGGCCAGCCATGTTGTTCTCTCTGTGGACTGGCTGCTCTACTCAGGAACATCATCATCACAGCCTGGTGGGCGCCTCAGTGTTATTTTGTAGAAAATGAGGATATGCTATGATATTGTCATCATAGACACTGGACATTAAGCGTTTGTCAAGACTCATGGAACTATACAAAACACAGAGTAATCGCTATTGTAAACTGCGGACTTTAATAATAATGTATTGATTAAAAATGCTGTCATAAGATTGTCATCAATTTATAGTGATTCTATAGGATGATGTATAAGTGTCCCACAGGGGGCTCTAAGATTATATATCTTTATGGGGTCTATAACCTCATCTTTCTCCCAAAGAGTGACTGGTGGGCTTGAACCTGTGCCCTCCAGTTAGAAGCTCAACACTGACTTAGCCCATTATCACACCAGGACTCTTTAATGTATGGATGTTGGCAATTGTAACAAGGATACCACAGAAATGCAAGATGTTAATAGGAGAAAAATGTGCCATGGAGAGAGAGGCTCTCCTATTCCTTCCAGAACTCTCCAAACTTCCTGTGCGATTTTTCTGGAACCTAAAACTTCTCCACAAAATACAGAGCCCATTAAAAACAATTATAGACACCGTACAGAAAAGCACAAACACATTTCATTGTGTTCATGTTTTAAAATTTCTAAATGACATAGAGGAAATCACTAAGCGAGTGACAAAGCGGGGGACAGGGGCTGGGGGTGGGGGACTGTAGCGGGGTGAATAGCAATATTCTGAGCAGTGAAGAGGTTATTTCCTTCCAAGTACGTTTTAATCTTACAAAAGTCAACAGTCAGCCTAAGAAAGGAGAAGCAGGACTGGAACCTTGCCAACAAATGGTACCCAGTGAGGCTGCCACCTGGACTGGGACTCCGCTTCTGTTCAGTGAAAAAGGGGGACCAGATCTCTCCAGGGTCTACCCAACTCCAGCATCATAGATGGAGTGCGAGGCTACCAGTTTGCACCTAAGTGAAGTTCGGTTTCATAGAGGACACGGCACAAGGCAGCTCCGATCAGAGGTTGTTTGGTTTGAATTCCTAAAGGATAACACACGGAGGGAGTACAAACTGAGACTTGGTGTTTATAACCTACAATTTGTGAAAGAACTATCACTGGTGAAAATGAACTTGGAATCGCATAACTGTCCAGTTCACAAGTAAGCAGGTTGTAGCATGCATTCCTCCAGAGAAATAAAGGGTCGTCCAGGGGCTACCTTCCCCAGAACCAAAATGAAATTGCAGATCATCTGGAAGGAGGACAGTGTGTCTACTGAGTGAGCCCAACACCTCAAAAACACACAAAGGAATAAAAGCAAAGGGTGGTTTTCCATCAAAACCCTGCAGGGGGCAGGACGAAGTCCTAGAGACTGGTCCAGACCAAGCTCCCCATCACGGTCCCGCTGTGACTCAGGGACCCCAGAGAGAAAGCAAATGGGCCCCAGCAGTCTCCTCTGAGTTCCCTCGTGTCCCAGGTCCTGCTTAACCTCCAGTGCCATGCCTGACACCAGGGCTTATCTGCCTCCCCAGACTATAGGACAATCCCCTTCCCCTGAGTGCTCCACAGTCTCTCTGCCCCATGACATCATCCCACAACCCACCACGGCTCCCTGCAGCTGGCCCCCACCCACAGCCCTGAGGAAGCACCCCCCCCACCAGAGTTCCAAACAGTGGCACATCAATAAAACACGACAGTTCAATGTTTCATGTTCCGTTAGCTTTGGAGGAAATCTTTCGACTTGGGCAGTTAGTAAAGGAAGCAGAGCAAAGAAATAAAACACCAGCTCATTAGCCCCTAAGCCGAGCACAGAAGGAAAGCCTGCTCTTGTGGAAAGGGTTGGGCAGGGGTCTTGGGAAGTCTGCTGGCTCTGTGACAAGGAGTATGCTTCTCTGTATATTTTGAGCAAGAAAATCTGTCAGTGGCATTGAGACGGAGGGCCAGTGGACTAATCCAAGCACTAGACTATGTACATAAAGCCAGACGGAAACGATGTTAAAGGTATGAGTCCTCCTTCCCTAATATAGTCCCACCCACCACCCACCCTGGAACTGCCTTGTCTCCCTGAAGCTGCTTCTCCACTCCAGGTCGCTTACCCAGCTGCCTGACCTGAGCTCTTTCCCTTTTCTTAAAGGAATTCTTAGAAAGGAGATCTGCGTGGGAGAAAATTCCTGGTGATCTGCTCCCATGAAGATGTTGTTGTTGTCGCTGTTGTTGTTGTTGCTGTTGCTGCTGCTGCTCCTGGTCCCATCGAGTCCGTTTCGACTCATGGCCACCCTGTACCCAACCGAAGGAAACGCTGCCCAGGCCTGCGCATCCTCGCAATCATGTTTGAGCCCGTTGTGGCAGCTCACTGAGCATCTTCACTGACCCTCTGCCCAGCGGGCTGTCCTTCTGATCGCATGGCCAAAGCCTATGGTGAGCTCAAGTCTCACCATGCTTGATTCTAAGAGCATTCTGGCTGTGTTTCTTCCAAGGCGGATCTGTTTGTTCTTCCGGAAGTCCATGCTACTCTCCCTGTCCTTCACCAACTCTAATTCAGACGCACCGATTCCTTTCAGTTCTCCTTTCTCTGTTGTACACCTTTCACTGACACGCACAATGCAAGTTTAGAAAGCCCTATGGGGTGGTTCTACAACCGTCCTGCACAGTCCCTGTGACAGAAATAAATCAACGCACCTCGCAGCCACCACAACGACGCGTCTCATCAGGTGCACACAACTGAGGTCAGAAGCAGGGTGTCTGCTCTGAGAATTCAAGGACCTGCAGAGAAGCCACTCAGAGGAGCCATCCTTGCATTACAAGTTAGATTTTGGAAATAAGAGGGGTTTCCAGTTCATCTTTAATATGGGATCCTACTGAAATGCAGAATCTGATGAAGCTGGTCTCCAGCAGGGGATTAAGACTCTGCATTTATAGAAAGGTATCCTATGGGTCACCCATGCTGGTCTCTAGCTTTTGGAGCTGGGAAGGAACATGGCAATGGATGATGAGTGACCGTCACAAGGAAACAGCTCAGCCTCATGAGTTTGTTTTAACTCCTGAAAACTGAGAGAGTGGCGTGGGAGCCACGGATGACCTCCTTGAGCTACATGAAGGAGAACGAGTGTCCACCTGTGAAACTGCCTAAGGATGATGCCTGTGTTAGACAGGGTTCTTTAGAGAGACAAAGCCAGATTGCTAGTAATTATAGATAGATAGATAGATAGGTAGATAGATAGATAGATAGATAGATAGATAGATAGATAGATAGATAGATAGATAGATAGATGTATATATAACACAAGAAATGAACTGTTAAATTATATACAGATAGATATATAATACAAGAAATGAACAGTTAAATTATAAAGCAGTACAAATGGCTCAGTGTGATTCACTCCTGTGAGAGAGTTGTGAGACACTAGCAGTCCTTTAAGTCTTGAGGGCCGCCAGTAGTCCCCTGTAGAGAGAGAGCTAGGCTATATCAGCACAGGCAGCAAACAGCAAGGCAGGTCACCAACTGTCAGCCAGGTCACCAACCATCAGTCCCCAGCTCTAGAAATATACATTCCAATCGTGTGGTCTTAAAGGGACCTCAACTTACAGTGATACAGTCCACTGGCTATGCATCCCACGGGTAGTGCAGCCTGTAAATTGAGGCAAAGAACAAGCAAGGCAGCCGCACACTGGTCCAGTGATCAAAGAGCGAGAGACAAGAAAGGCGAGGCTCACCGAGCCATTTATCTCTCCGCCCTTCAATTAATGCCACTTGTGTTTATTAGCCAGGCTGGCACAATAAACTATCTCAATGACCCATAGCAAAGGTCAGGCATCCCTCCACCTTCCAACTTTCTTTCATCCTCTGCTGACATCAACCACATCCTACTTCTCAGGGGAGTTTGATAATTCATTGCAAGGCCCACGTAGAACTCACAAAGATGGGTTTTATCAAAAAAAAAAAAAAAAACCTGCCAGGTTACAAAATGCTAAGGATACTGTCTTATTGTCTGCAACGCTTCTTCTCAGTCATTGCGGCAGGCATGTCTCTCATCACAGCCTGCCCCAATGATCCCTTGGTCTCTGCCTTGTGCCCAGGACTAGGAAGCCCACTGCTCTGCCTCGTGGTCTCGGCACTGTCCCTCTGTTCTGTCTTATGATCTCAGTGCTGTGGCCTCTGGTTTCACTTCAGATAATGGCCCGACATGCACTGTGCTGGTGGCCCTTCTTTCTTGATGGGCATAGAATGTCCCCTCGTCCTGCTTCTGAGATGGCTCACTTAAACATCCAGCAGAATGGCCAAACTGACCAATCTAACATCTGAGTGTTTCACACACCCTATTTGCATGATTCCACCTAATCTTGAAGAGAATTGCAGAGACAAGGATGCGAGGACCACATCAAATTATTTAACTTCCCTACAACAGCCCCAAGGTGGCCTCTTGGCATAGTGATTTATGAATCGGGCTGCTGTCTGCATGGTTGGCAGTTCAAAACCGCCAGCCACTCCTCAGGAGCAAGATGGGGTGTTCTAATTCCCATGCAGAGTTACAGTCTCGGAAACCCAAAGGGCCAGTTCTACTCTGTTCTATACGGTCCCCGATAAATCAACACTGACTTGATGGCAGTTCGTAGAGTTTGGGGAAAGCAACCCCATGTGTGTTAGAACAGAACTGTGCTTGTGTTAGTCTGGGTCAACTAGAGAAACAAATCCATGGACGTACATATGTGTATAAGAAAGCTTTATATACAAGAACAATTGAACATTGATAAAACATATCAGGCCAATCCAGATCAAATCTATAAGTCCAATATTAGCCCATATGTCTGATACCAATCTACAGAGCCCTCTTCAGACTCACAAAACACATGCAATGACGCCAAATGTAGAAGATCACAGGCCGGGGGATAGAAAGTCTTTGGATCCAGTGGCATTGGAAACACCTCCATGCTGGCAGGCATCTCTGCATCAGGGTGAGTCCATGTGCCTTGTCAGCTGCTACGTCTCCCAAGGTGTGAGCAGAGACTCTCACACCTCCAAGGAGGAAATACCAGAAATCCCAGAATCCTTAGGGGAAGGCTATGCCCACACAGCAGCCTCATTGGCTATGATCTGATTGACAGGCTAGACTCCACCCCCTTCACTCTTAATCCTTAAATTGACAATTATGTAACTACCACAGTGCCCCCTGGGGTTCTCTCTGATTTCTTGAAAAACTTTTTTTGTTGCAATTTGCATGAAAGTTTATAGAGAACATTGGATTTCCTTTCAACAGTCTTACACAGTTTGTTTTGTGACCCTGACTGCAATCCCCACAAGTAACATCTCTCTCTCCCCCAGCCTTCCTGGGTCCCCCGTTTCCCTGGCTTCTTCTCTCCTATCCCTTCCTGCCTTCTGAGAGTTATGCTTGGACAAAGGCTGACTTCTGATCCTCATAGGGATGATGTTTCTGGTGCTATTGTTCCCTGTATATGCCTGACTATTGTCTGGCTTAAAGTTGGGCCCTGGAGGTGGGTTCACTCCAAGCCTGAAGGATGTCCAAGGGCCATTGTCTACAGGGCCACACCAGTTGCTGTCATACTGGTAAACCAATCTTTCCTTTTCTTTTTAATGATTTTGAGTTTGTTCCACACATTTTCCCCATTCTTTCCAAGACCGGGGATCTCACATGCACTCCGCTGGTGGCCCTTCTTTCTTGGTGGTCATAGAATTCTCTCTCTTCCTGCTCCTGAAAGGGCTCACCTAAATACCCACTGGAAGGACAACACTGACCAATCCCCTCTAGCAGTGTCTCGTGCACCCTATTTGCATGGTTCCACCTCATCATTTGGTGGGAAATACAAAGATAAGGATAGGAGAGCCATATCAAGCCATGCAATACCTTGCAGAATGGCCAGCAGTGGCGGCCAGACACCATCTAGTTCTAAGCTCAGGGTGGTAGTGGCGAAGGTCCACGTGGTCTCTTAGTCCTTTAGATGGGTTGTGTCCTTACGTCTCTGATGTCTTCACTCGTCATTGCTCTGCATGGGGAGAGGCCAATAACTGCACCCTAAGTGGCCACTCATGACTTTCTAAGACCTAGTTGCCACTCACCGAAGTAGGATGTAGAATAATTTTTGTGGACTATGTTAGGCCCATTGGCCTTGGAATCCCCCTGAAATGAAACTCCATTCGCTGTTCCATGGCTGATTTTTCAGAACGAGGCTGCTAGCCTTTTCTTCGGAAGTCCCTGGGTGGATTCAAACCTCCAAGGGTTAAGCTTGCAGCTGAGCCTGTGAACCATTTACCACACCAAGGGATTTCAGCCCACTGCCTGTTCCCAATTCCATCCCCAACCGAGATTTCTTCTTCCTTTTTTAATAAGCCCAGTAGTTAACACTGGCTGGTTAGTCAAAGGCCAGAGGGAGGCTCATGCTCTGCTACTTAGTTCATTAACTGTAGTAACAACCAATTTCAAGGTGATTATTGCTATTATAAGCTCTGATCAATTTTTTAAAACCTGTTTCCAGGATTTGAACCTAAAGCGAGGCTATTAGAGCAAGGAGAGCGGCTGTGTTGAGAATTAGTCATGTCCCAGATAATATCTGATCTCTCCATCAAAGAGAATACAGGACACATTTAGTTAGGGTTCTAATTGTACCACCAATAAACCTACACAGCAGTGAAATATGACCCCCCATAATTTTCAGTTTCAACTTCCTACACATAATCCATCTGACTGGATGTTCTTGAGCTAAGGCAGTTAAAACAATTTGTTTCACTTCTATAAAGGAATAAATCAGTGCTTAATTATGTGAGGTTTATTATTAACAGTACTGGCAATCTAACCATATGCCATGACTTCATCTTTTTACATCAAGGAAAAATATGAGAATATACTGATTGCTTTTACGATGACTTCCCCTACATCAGAGTGGCCCTGGGGGAGCAAGGTCTCACACAATGTGACCCTTGGAGGGAAAGGAGGAACTCAGTGTAGCTGCTTTCAACACCGGGAGAGGGCTTCAAAGGCAAGATGAGTGAGAGGGTCTATGGATCATTGCTGGGGAGGGACAGCAGCCTCCTAAGGACTGCATCCCATCATGAGAACAAGTCCATCAAGTCTCCTCTGCAGAGCCTCTCAGGAACCCAGCACCACACTGCCAGTAGGCAGCAGAGGAGAGGACAGGGGTTTGGTACCAGGGGATCTGAGCCCAAACCTCAACTCTAACTGCCTGGCTGCGTGGTTTGAGGTGGCAACGTTACCCACTTCCAATTTCTCCAACTGAGAAATCATCGGGAGTTCTCTGCCTCCTGAGTAATGCCCGATGAGAATGAGAGAGAACGGATGAATATCACTTGGTCCTTGGGAAGTATAAAGCACAAAAGTGCTGTTGCTGTGGAAATCCCAGTGCCGGCACTAAACTGCGGAACTGGAACCCAAGGATACGGACAGCACGTTGTTCCTGGTGAGTTGGGGAAGCTGGTGTCAACAGTTCAGATCGTTCTTCACTTTGCTCTAGCCTTTGGTGCCTCGTGGTGGTACTTGGTGCCCATTTCTAATTCTTCCTTTGCCCACATCACACAGGATACCCCCACACTCTGGCTGTATCGAGAAAGGATGTTGGGGAAGTTTTGGGGATCAGAACTGTCCCCAGGCAGGCTACACGCAATGCTTTAAAGAGCCCACGGAAACCCTGTGATGGCAGACTGCGAGTTGCCCGGGCAGCATACACCATCACCCTTCTTTCTTGGGGAAAGAATCTAGGTGAAGATATATCCTTGTTTAGCTATATCTAGCTCTAATATCCTGGCAGCTATGGATGACCAATAATGTGCAAATGGAAGTTCCTGCAGGGACATTTCCAACAAGTTTTATTGAAGGATGAACTGACAGCTGGCTATACCTCTGTGATAGGCTGGGTTGACTAGAGAAACAAATCCAGAGAATTTTATATCAGGAAGTAATTATGCATCAATAAAACATCCCAGCCTAGTCCAGATCGATTCCATAAGTTTGATATTAGTCCCTAAGTCCAATATTAGCCCATGAAGTCCTCTTCAAACTCATGCAGCACATACAATGATGCCAAATGCAGGAAGATCACAGGCCAGTGGGTAGAACGTCTGGTGGATCCAATGACAGTGGAAGCATCTCCAGGGCTTTGGCTACCCTCAGCTTGGCTCCATGTGACTTGCCAACAGGAATGTGTAGCAGAGAGAATGTGTGTGTCCCACCTCCAGGCAGGAAGACAACAGTTCCCAGAATCCTCAGGAGAAGGTCATGTCCACACAGAGGCACCATTGACTATGACCTGATTGACAGGCTAGACTCCACCCCTTCGCTCAAGTTGACAGGAGATGATGTCACTGTCACAACCTCCTTTCCTTCTTCCCTCTTTCTTCTACTGCCTAGCCGGTGACAGACGAATGAGGACCAGAAGACCAGCAGTCATATGAGATCAAGACAGCACCGTGGAATCACATGTGACCTAGAGGGTTTGCTCTCTGCACTTGTGATGCATGAAAGAGAAAGAACTTGAAGTTTATAAAAGTCACTGTTATTTTTGGTCTATAGTATGAGCACAGAGTCAGGGTGGAACACGTTGTTGGCAATGGAGTAACTGACTATCTAATGCTTGGCAGTTTGAACTGATCTAATGCCCCATAATTGATCTAATGCCCCATAAGAGAATGATCGAGTGGTCTTTTGGGCCTAGAAAACCCTATGGAGGAGTTCTTCTCTGTAATAGATGGCATTGCCATGAGTTGGGGGTGGATTTGACAGCAGTTAACAATGACAATTCCATGTAAAGAAAATAAAAATCCCGACAACTGGACCGATAGACAACATCATGATGAATGGAAAAAGACGGAAGCTACCATGGCTTTGCTTTCGCTTGAATTCACAGCCAAGGCTCATGGAAGCAACAGTTAAGACACTGTCAGGATTACATGGGGCAGATGTGCTGCACAAGACCCCTTTAACGTACTGCAGAGCAAAGATGTCAGGACTAAAGCACAACTGACACAAGCCGTGGTATTTTCGCTCACCTCTCGTGCCTGTGAAAGTTGGATAATGAATCAGGAAGAGGGGATGCTGGTGAGGAATATCTAAAGTCTCCCCATGGAGAGCCAGAGAACAAACAAATCTCTTTGGGAAGAAACACTGCCAGGCTTCTCTGGGAATGATGAGACATTATCTGATCGACCAGGAACACATGCAGGAGAGACCAACCCCCATAAAAGGATGCCAGACTGGAGCACATAGAGGCTTAGCAAACAGGAGAGAGATCTTCAGCACGATGGATGGACACAGTGGCTGTAACAATGGGCTCAAACATCACAATTATGAGGTTGGCACAGAAATGGCCTGTGTTCTGTCGGGCATAATATTGCTATGCCTTGAAACTGCCTGACAGCACCCGGCACTAACAACAGCAATGATGTGCTTCTTGTTGTTGCTAGGTGCCACCGAGTTGGTGCCATCTCATAGCGACCCCATGTACAACAGAACAAAACACTGCCCGGTATTTCACCACCCTCACAATTATGCTGTGTTCCAGCCCATTGTTAGAGTCACTGTGTCCATCTAGCTTGCGGAGGGCCTTCCTCTTGTTTGCTGCTCCTCCACATTACCAATCAAGACGAGATGTCCTTCTCCAGGCACTGGTCTCTCTTAACAACACATCCAAAACATGTCAAAGGTTAGCCATCCTTCCTTCTAGGGCAGGGGTTCTCAACCTTCCTAATGCCATAACCCTTTAATACAGTTCTCATGTTGTGGTGATCCCCAAGAATAAAACTATTTTTGTTGCTACTTCATTACTATTCTTTTGCTACTGTTATGAATCGGGTGACCCCTGTGAAAGGGTCGTTCAACCCCAAAAGGGGTCGCAGCCCACAGCTTGAGAACCACAGCTCTAGGGAGCATTCTGGCTATGCTTCTCAGATAGATTTGTTTGTGCTTTTGAAAGTCAATAGTCCTTTCAGTATTCTTTGCAAGCCCCATCATTCATGTGCATAGATACATAGATGGTTCCAAATGTGGTGTCCCTTCCAAAGAGAAGAACGTGATTTCACAATACACTGGATTTGTAATAAAGACCACCAAAGACCCACCTTCCTCCGGGTCCCTAGCTTCTTTGTGCCCATATTCTCAAGTCACCAGTTACGACATCACCCATCCTAAATAGCCATGCTGTCATGACTCAAACTCTAGCAAAAATATCCCTCGCAGCACAGATGGGTTTGAATTCTTTCCCATCTTCTCGACCAGGGAGTGTCAAGCTGAGACTCAGGAGCCATATAAGGCTCTTCTGGTACATACATGTGGCTCTGAGGTACAACTGAAAACATGTAAAGGCTATCACTTAGATAAGGTAATTTCATTCGTTTGTAAAATAGATATTTGTGGCTCTTGAATAATTTTTAAAGGTGAGGGACGGGATGGGTTCTTCCATCTTAAACGTTTGCCGATCTCTGCTCTAGATTTCCTATTCTCTCCCTACATCTCAAATGGAGTTCAGTCTCTAGACAATGATGCCACTACCTTTGGGGCCATCAGACTCTGAGTAGGAGCCCTGGTGGGTCAGTGGTTACACAATTGGACTGCTAACTACAAGGTCAGTGGTTCAGAACCACCTTCCCCTCTGCAGGAGAAACCGGAGGTTTTCTGCTCCCGTCAAGAGTTAGCATCTCAGAAGCCCACAGCACCAGTTCTACCCAGTGTGACAGGGTTGCTAGGAGTCAGGACTGACTCGATGGCAGTGAGTGTCTGGTTTGGTTTACAGGTTGATTTATCTAGCAGCAGGTGCTTGTGGTTTTTACGCCAGAACAAAGACCTTCCAGATCATTTTACCACACTTTGGCAAAGTGTACCTGTTGTTGGTTGCCAGGCTCATCACAAGGCCCCTGCTTCTCACCCCGTGAAGAGTCGGCTGAGATGGCTTGACTTGAAACAAATAACCATTCAGCGCTGGAGAAATGTATCACTGAGAACGAGTAGTTTTCTCACCAGAAACAAATGAACATGGCTAATCCATCTTCACTTTAATGAAGCATTTGGTACAGGTGCACAGAACAGGTCCATGTGGTCCTAACATTGGTTCGCTCATACTGCTGATATCGCATGCATTGACTGACACTTACCAGGTAGCAATTCATTGCCCAGCCACCCTCCAAAGGGCAAACAGACTGGGCTCCCGAGTCTGTGAAGTATTACTTAAAATTCTTGTGAAATGATCAAAGCAATCACGATGGTGATTAATTGTATGCCTACAATAGCAGGATGGCAATGCTTGTGTCTAAGAACACAGGCAGTTTCCATGTAGGTACTTACCAACAGACTGGCAGATGGACTCTACTCAGAAGATCCACGGAAGAAAGGCCTGGTGATCTACTTCCAGTCATTGAAACCCTACAAAGTGCAGGTCTGTTTCCTCTGACCCAGGTAGGCTCACCAAGAGCTGGAGTAGACTCGTTAGCAATGTGCATGTGGCTTTCCTATTTTGGGTTTGTTTTTTTAAATGCTCATATCTGAAAAATTAGAGATCCAACTATAAGATGACTTCATTCAATAAGAGAAAATGATCCATGTAGACATAGACTTTCACTATTTCCCAGAGAAAAGGACAAGGGAATAAAAAAAAAAAAACAGAAGAAAAACACTGCCAGAGGGAAAAGGGGGGACATGGTTGGAAAGAGAGGCAAAGGGGACCTATTAGTTGTTCTGAAGTCCCCAAATACGATAAAGGCTTGGTGGAATGAACTCTACCAGCTACCAGCTGTTGAGGAATTGTGAATAGGTTAAACCTGCTGTTGGGAATCCAGAGGCTATCTTGAGTATCCTCTGAAGTAGAGGCCCAACAATTCAGAACCCACACCTGAGCGCTATAATAGCAACAGAAAAGTAGTAGCACCAAGGCGACGACTGCTGTGGAAGAGCCCACCTCAACCTTCTCCACTCCGGAATGAACGAGGCATGAATTTGCACAGCAATGTGTAGGTTTCTTCATTAGATAGCTAATTAAGCTCTTTGGAAAAAAAGTGATTATGAACAGAGCTGATAAATTCAACACAAATTAGACCATTACCAAATCAAAGCAAAAGGTTCCGGCTCTGAAGTGCCAAACCAGCAAAGGCGATATGATGGTCACTTCCTCATGTACATTTACACACACTCACACACACACACGCACACGTGCACGCGCACCATTCCTAGTCAACTATAAAGAGCATAGGCATTCCACCACTTTTTAATTCCATGTTTTTCTGGGTTACAAAAGCAATGTATTTCCATTGTGAAAATATATGAAAATTGTAGAAAAACTCACCAAAAAGGAGGGGGGAAATTAATCCCCCTTTCTCAAAGAGATCCCCCCAAAAAACCATAACTCCCTGCCATCGAGTCCATGCTGACTCATAGTGACCTCTGTGGATTTAAGAGACTGTAACTCTTGACTGGAGTACAAAACCCAGTCTTTCTCCCACAGAACGGCTGGTGTTGCCAACCGCACACCATGCGGATCACAACCCAACATGAAGCCACTAGGCCACCAGAGTTCCAAATCAAAGAGACAGAGCCTTATCAATCTGTCGATGTCTCTTTCTGTCTATCATGTTTAGGGAAAAACATCAATATTGTTTGTAACCAGCTATTTCATTAAGAGATATCAAGGTTCTTCAGTCTTTTTCATGAATTGCTTGTTCGTGGTATTTTTTTCTATTAGAATACTTGTCAGTTGGAATGATTGATAACAAAGTTATATATTGTATGCATTACGGATAGGCTGCTTTTAATTGATGTAAAGATTATACTTATATTTTCTCAGTTGTTTCCTGCTTAATTTTGCTCCCAGTTTTGATGTATGAAATTTTTAGAGGGTTTTGTTTTTCTGTAGCTCAAACTTCTACCCTCAACTTTTCATTCTTAGTCTATGAAGTGCTTCTCAGTGTCCCAACATCATTTGCTACATTAGCCAAGAGGGTTCCCCGTTACAGCCATTGTTCTGTGTTTGGCTTTTGTTTCTAACCTGCACATTCAATCCATTTGAAATGTATTTGGTGGGTAGTGACAAGAACGGACTCATCCTTCCTAACTGGTCAAGCACAAACCACAACCTACCCCACTGGGTTCACGTGCCTTCAGGATTCACTACTTCCTTCTCTGTACAGCACTATATTTGGGCTGAAATGTAAGCATAATGGTCAAAAGCTTGGGTATTAGTCAGATAGGCTTGATTTAAACTCACTTCTTTGGTTCCTAACTCTGCAAAGTTGGGTCAGTTGTTCAACATTTTAAGCATCAATTTTCTCTCCTGTACAATGGGCTCCATCAATGCTCATGGAAGCAGGAATCCAGAGATCAAATAACACACCCCGCATTAGGTACATCTGCTACACAAGAACCCTGTCAAGTGTTGAAAAGCAAAGATGTGACTTTGGGGACCGAAGTACACCTGAACCAAGACAGAGTATTTCTAGTGGCCTCGTATGCATGTGAAAGTTGGACGCTGGTGGAGGAGGCCCAAAGAAAATTCAGTGCCTTTGAACTATGAGGTTGGCAAAGAATATTCAAAGTACCATGGACTGTCAAAAGAACAAGCAGGTCCGACGTGGAAGAAGTACAGCCAGGCTGCTCCTTAGAGGCCAGGCTAGAGAGACTTCATCTCAAGTACTTTGGACATGTTATCAGGAGAGACCAGTCCCTGGAGAAGGATATCATGCTTGGCCAAGGGGACGGACTGCATCCAAGAGGAAGACCCTCGACCAGATGGCTGGACACAATGGCTGCAACGATGGACTCAAACATGAGAACAATTGTGAGGATGGCCCAGGATCGGGTAGTGTATGTGAGGTGTATGTGAGGCCGTAATGAATTAAAGCAAACGCAAGGGCACCTAACTGCCACCACATGGGCTCCTGCAACCCTACTTTCCCTGTTTCGAGAAGACTTCCAATGGTACAACAGTTAAGCAATCGTCTGCTAATGGGTGGGTGGGTGGGTAATTGGAATCCACCCCGCAGCTCTGCTGAGAAAGACCTGGTGGTGATTCCGCCTGCAAAGACCACCACTCAGAAAGCCCTTGAGGCAGTTCTCCTCAGCCACATGGTAGCACGATTAGTCACAGATAACAGCCTCTGACGACAGGGGCAGCTTGTGGGGAAGCCAACACGATACATACAATGTACGTAGTAAGAGGAGTCCTGGTGCTGTACGAGGCACATGCTGGGCTAAGATCCAAAGGGTCGGCAGTTAGAAACCGCTCGCAGCTCCTCCGGAGAAAGACTGGGCTTTCTACTCCCATCAACTGGCAGTCTCCAAAACCCACAGGGGGTCCAGTGTGTCAGCATTGGCACGGTGGCAGTGAGTCTGGTCTGGTCGCACAGGTAAATGGTAAGTACTGACAAGAGTTTAGGCATGAGAAACCCAGGGTGGCATCCTGGGTTATACATTGGGCTTCGGTGGCAGTTACAAAATCTCATATCAACTTGAGGATTTTTAGAGTGAAGGGGTCGAGTCTAGCCTGTCAATCAGGTCACAGCCTGATGCTTCCTTGTGGGTGTGGCCTTCTCATGAGGATTCTGAGAACTTCCTCTCTTTCTCCTGGGAGGTGGGCCATATACCCTCTCTGTGTCATCTTCCTGTTGAGGAGCCATGTAGAGACCCTCCATCAGCTCTGAGATGTTTCCACTGCCACTGAATCCACAAGACTTTTCCTCCACTGGCCTGTCTTCTTCCTGTATTCTCCATCATTGCATGTGACTTCATCTAAAGAGTGATTCCTGGACCAGTAGTGGACTTGTGAACTTGATCTGGACTGGGATGGGATGTTTTCTTAATATACAATCACTCTTTGATAAAAAGCTCTCTCTTACACACATGTGAGTTCTCTGGATTTGTTTCTCTAGTCAACCGGGGCTAACAAACCTGCTCATCTTAAGGTCAGCAGTTTAAGACCACTGGCCTCTCCTTGAAAGAAAGAGGAGGTCTTCTGCTCTCTATCGACTTACAGCCTCGGGAACCCAAAGTGGCAGTTTGACTGTCCTGCAGGGTCACTAGGAGCCAGAAGAACATGATGGCAGTGAGCGAGTGAGTGTTCTTTCCAAAGCAGGTCATGGGCCTTTCTTCCGAGGCGTCTCTGGGAACACCAACCTTCCAGAAAGCAGCTGAACCTTTCATTGTTTGCTTCATCGTCTGCATTATCCAGGGACTCGTGAATCTCAGAACAACCACCAGATTCCACACCTGATATATTGTCACCACAACACTGAAGAGGAGTATGACAAGCCCCTCTGAGCTTGAACCCAATGAGGGAAACTTCTTTCCTCCCACACACCACGTGGAGCTCACTGGCAATCTGAGGGCAACTTGAGTCACTGCATTCTCCTGGTGTCCCCTCACCTCCTGTTCATCTCTATCAGTCACAGCAGCAGGACAAGATGTCAAAGCAGTTTCTCCATCCCACCTGCAAAACCTTGGCCCTCTCTGCTCCAGTCTTCTCTCTAAGTCAGAGACCGGGCCCCTGACTTCATGGCTTCAGTGAACCCTTGCTTTTCCCTGGTGGAAGAACTTTGTGTTGTTTTATTTGGAGGCCCTGATGATGTGGAGTTCAAGAGAAAGGGGAAGCGGGGAAGAGAACTCCCAGGTAAGATGTACAGAGAGCTCACAGTGGTTGTGCCAGTAATTTAGCAAACCATCCCAATTTCAGATGACTGCATGAGACAGAAAACCCTGATCTGGGCAAAAAAAAAAGCCATGCAGTGAAGTCTGGGCCCTACAATAGGTCTCTGTTGGGAAGTCCGCCCTCACATGCCCTCTACCAGCTGCTCTGCTTGGAAGCGGAAGCCAGCTCGGTACCCCATGGCACCCAGTCTACCCGGCCTCATAGCAAGGCCCTCTCACAGAGCAGGAGGGTCCCGTCAAGTGGCAAGGCTATAAATATGTGTCGGAGCAAGTAGCCTGGTCTTTCTCCTTCAAAGAAGCTGTTGGGTTCAAATTGCTGCCTTTAGATTAGCAACCAAGCATTTAACCCGCTGCACAACCAGGGTTCCTTACTTTGATCCACTCATAACGTATTTGGAGCGAGGCGTAGCTGGGGTTGAAGGATCTGAATCCCAACACTCACCAGCTGTGAGGACTTAGGCAGGGGACCTTGGCATTTGCTCATTTGTGGAGACAACCCTGTCAACCTCACAGAGTTAGAGATGAACAAACAGCACAGATTCTTGCTCTCTGTAATCACTGGCACTTAAGTATAGAGACTGGAGAATTCTCTCTCTCTCTCTCTCTCTCTCTCTCTCTCTCTCTCTCTCTCTCTCTCTCTCTCTCTCTCTCTCTCTGCCCTAGTGGCACATCAGCTACACCCTTGGCCGCTGCTAACCCACAGATGAGCACCTGCTCCGTCAGAGAAAGGTGCGGCAATCTGCTTCAGTGTCGAGTACCGCCGTGGACGGCTGGTGGGCTGTTTCATTCTGTCCTGTAGGGTTGCTGAGTCAGAATCAATTCAAAGGCAGCACATGATGTTCTTCCAGGTTGAGTGTTGGATGGCCAAGATCTGAGAGGTGGAACAAAGATCGAACCAACAATCCACACACCAGACTGAGGGGCCATGACGATGTCAAGAGACAACTCTACTACACCGTTGGACATGTGCAAAACCCCATGCGCCATATTCTAGTCTAATCCAATTCGGCACTGTTTTGACACCTGCTCTGGTGAGCTGCCAGAGTCAGCTCCCACTCACGGCAACCCCAAGCACAACAGAACGCAATGCCACCTGTTGTGTGCCGTGCCCATGACCCCCTCTCAATTGTACCACGGTGATACATAGCGGTTTTGTTGGCTGATTGTTGGAAGTAGGTCACCAGCCTTTGTTTCTTAGTCTGTTTAAGTTCTTTGGGAATGGGGGAGCCCCCTGAAACCGGTTTAGCGTCATAGCAACATTCAAGCACCCACTAACTAATGGAGACAGGTGGCACACTAGGTGCACTGGCCAGAAATCAAGCCCAGGTCTCCCAAGGAGAAGAGGAGAGTTTTCCCACTGACCCAACAATATTCCCAAAAGTTTGTGCCAAACTTATGTCTTACCCCCATCATTTTGCCCACCACGAGATGCTACATGGTTTGGGTAAAATGAAGAATAAGACAGTCTCTGCGCTTGGGAAGCTCAAATCCAAGGGCTTCTCTGGACATCTTCTCTTGTCTATCAGATCATTAACTTCTCCTAGAACTGTATCGGCAACCACATTTAGAACACACAAAAGCCAAAGTCCTGGGATGCATGCAATAGTAAAAACAGGACTTCAAACCCGCTCAGCCTTGGTCATAGGCAACAAAGTGATTCTGAAATGAAGCCGATTTTTAAAATGTGGGTGAAACTGAATACTAACTGGAATGGTGGGGGGGAGGGGGGGAATTGCGGTTCAATGCCCTGCTAGAAACTTAATCTCCTTCTCTGAAAACAAAGTCAGAGTGCGTGCTATCTAGCAAATCTCGGGACCAACTGAATTCAAGACAATGGTGACCGGCTCAAAGTTGGTGACTGATTGCACTGTATTTCATGTGTGTCTTACTTCATGACCCTGGCAATAAGTCAACGTTGCCCATCAGGCACCTGCAAGGACTCATGACATCTCTTTCAAGTTCTCCATTCCAAGACGTCAGCCTGTAATTTGCACATTTTGATTAGCATTCTGGATCAGCCAGATTTCGAAAATCTGGGTCTATTCTGATTTTGTTTCACTGGCTGTGACTGAACTGGTGCAAACTGGTTTGTGACCCCGGGATGATTCAGTCCTTTTGAAGAAGAAGATCTGGGCTCTAGCTTGATCGTTTCATGCCAGGTCTTCTCTAGATGAAGAAAATCTTTGGCCCAACTCTCCCAGGACCCATATTACAATTTATATCTGCACCTCTCTCTCTCTGTCCAACCCTGGCCGTAAAAGAATCTTATCCTCAGGCCTTCGCACTTCTTATCTTGCTACCTTGCCACCAATCTAGAAAAATGCCAGAGGGCACTCCATATGCCCTCTGGGTGCCAGTGGAAAGAAGACAGAAGAAGACGTCATTCTGAGCATCTGTGTAGCTCAATCATTTTCATCCATCAACCCTTGGATCTCAGTATTTTTGTATCTGCTCTACAACCAAAGAATGGCTCCTGTGAGTTCTCTCGAAGCCAAGCCTGCCTGGCCCAGTGCCCTAGGGTCCAAGTGGCTCCTTCATTTTGGCAGATGGTGCCCATGACTTCCTGGGTCCTCTAGTCAGCCACAAGGAGATTGCGCACCCCGTCCAAATTGCTTATTCCCGGTGTGCCTATTCCAGGCTTCTTCCTCTGGCTGGAGTTGAGAGAGCCAGGGAGTGAAGGCTCTCTGCTTCTGGAGAGGAACTGCTTCCACACATAGTCATAATCCGATGCCTCTCTCTGGGATGCATGGAAGGAGTGAGTGAGCCAAGAGTTTATTATCAAGCTTAGCATGAATCGACAGTGAAGAGAGCGGAGTGCAAAGGCAAGTGTTCCAAGCATTCCCAATTCCATGTGTTTTGAAGTGCCTGGAGCAGGAATGTTATAGAAGAGGGGGGGAAGACTCCTCCCTGGTGGTGAATCAAGGCTCCATCCCTTTAGCTTTGGATCACTGCAGGCCCTTCACCATCAAGCCATCGCACGCTCTCCCTACGAGGTCTGAGCAGTGAGGCCCGGCCTTTCTTCCCACAGTACTGCAAACCTTGCTGAAAAGCAGCGTCCGTTCGGAGGCCCCCTCAAACACACGGCTTCGCTTCCAAGGCTAATAAACTCTTTGACAATAAACACCTCGCTTGCATGCGAGCTCTCCCTGGTTTCCAGGAATCGCCTTATAATTGCACGGCTCCGGATTGCATGTCAGGGGTTTGCGTTGCTTTTAATATTTTATGAAGAAATTCCGATTTTGACAGTAAAAATATTTAACCCAGAGGACCCGAAAGCCTGCCTATGATTTTGTAAAGTAGCCATCTCGCGGCACACTTGTGCACCGTGGGCTTCCCCAGTGCACACTCACACTCTTTGATTCTCTCCAGGCGGACCTCACCACATGCTGTCCAGATGGAAACCTGGCTGTATCATTACATTAGATTGAAATAACCCAATACCACCTGTTTCTGTTGGGGCTCCTGCCAACATTTCCCCATAAAACATTTATTTTGCTAATATTTTAGTTGGTCACCACAGAAGGACACTTGAAGTTAAAGATTTACCATGTGTTGCAGCTACTCGGAGCCAAGAGAGGACAAAACAAAAGGGAAATAAATAAAATTTAATTTAAAAGTCCTCTCAGAACAGCCAGCAGAGTTGGGAAGAGCGAGTGTCTTATCTATGGTTTCTGAAGGTGGAAGCCTCACCTGGCAACATGTACTCATGAGGATGGGGATTCTGAAACAAGGTCAGCTTGGCCGGCTTCACCGAAGGAATTCATTAATGTCTCCGGTGCTCATCTTTCGGCCATAAAAATGTTTTCAAACTTGTGGGAATTTCCCTGCTCCTCAGCCATTCTCTCCCCTCACCTCCACTATGCTGCACGTGTAACTCAATTCACGGGGCTGAGGAATGATGGAGAGGTATCTGGCCTACAGGAACTCTCCGTCCATCTTACCTTCATTCAAGCAAGCGGCCAGTGGTTGGAAGCCACTAGATGTCCTTGGAAACCGAAGCCACATACTCGTCTTCAGGAATGAGCATCCTGTTGGAATTTTGTGGTCTCGAGAGATAATGTAATCTCAACCACCACAACAAAAGCACCGCTCAGTCTTTTGTTTCTATTTCTGTGTCATCGGCCGAATTGGCCAGGCTGGGGTGGCTTATATGTTGCTGGGATCCTGGACGCTATTTCCCTGGTGTGTTACCTACCCAGGTGGGTCTCCCATGCTGGAGAGGTTTCAGCAAAAGTGCCAGGCTAAGACAGATGAGGAAGAAAGGCCTAAAGTCCCATTTCCCAAAGTTAGCCAACAAAACCCGCTATTGTTCACAGTGTAATATTGCCCAGCATAGTGTCAGAAGAGGATCCCCCTGAGGTTGCCATATGCAGTGGGTGACACAAGGGGCCATGGAGAAGCAGGTGCAGGAGCAGGCCATGGTTCACTCTTTAAGAGATGAGGCCACTGCGAGTTTGGCGGTGACTCTCGAACAGCCACCAACAAACGAGTAACAAGTTAAAGCTGAAGCCGCCCAGAGGCTGGGAGGCCAGGGGAATAGTTGACCGCAGTGTCATTTGAAGCTGGGCATCAGAGGGAAGAATTGCTCACGGGACCCACACCTTTATAATAAAAAGATACCCTTTGCCTCCTCCCTCTTCCTCCTTCTCTTCTTCCTCCTCTTCCTTTTCCTCCTCCTCCTTTTCCTCCTCCTCCTCCTCCTCCTGCTGAACCCACGTTCTCCACTGTTGAGCTCAACCAACCTTACCATTCTAGTTATCCTCCACGAACCAAACCTTCCCTCCCAGCTGAACCCCCAGCACGAAGGGAAACACACAGAGATGAATGGAGTTTGGCCACATCTGCTTAACCTCTGCAATCTGTTGCCTCACACCATACTTGAACGCTCCGGGAGGTTTCCCTAGGATTCCGGGCCACTGCAAAACGTTCTTCCTCTGATTAGTGTGCTTAGCGCTTCCCATGCAGACGTTCTCAACACGACCTTCCTTCCGCTGAGTTCATTCAAACGTGAGTTCCCCGCAGTGCAGCCCTCTTATAGGCCAACCAATGGTTAAGACTCAGAGGAAGGCAGGGGTACAGACGGTAGCCAACTAAAAAGGAGGGAATTGGGGGAAGGGAAAAAAAGAGACATGTGTGGCGGGGGAATAGGGCACTGACCCACCCAAGGGGAGGGTATTGTTTGTGTCTCCACAGGGAAAGAGGGACCAGACTTAAATCCGGTGTTCCGTGATGTTAATGCAGCCACGTGCCGTCATGGAGAGGGGAGTCAATGGAGAAGCCAGAGGGCTCGGCCCCCATACCAGCTACATGGACAACTGCTGCTCTCCCCAGAAGAATTTACTTAGAGGATGGCACTGAATCTGCAGCTAGGGAAGAGGGCCATGTCTGATCAGAGCACATGGGAGTAAATGAATGAGGAGGAAGAGAGAGTGGAGCATATCCTGGCCCACCAGGCCTGGAGGACGATATCCCCACTCCGAACAGCCAATGAACAGAGTGGACCATATGGCTGATCCCACTATGAGACATGACATCCCTCTCTGGCCCAGGACCCTATGGGGGACAACA
The DNA here is from genome assembly GCF_050624435.1 of Tenrec ecaudatus. Lineage (NCBI taxonomy): Eukaryota > Metazoa > Chordata > Mammalia > Afrosoricida > Tenrecidae > Tenrec > Tenrec ecaudatus. The sequence continues at coordinate 14,643,014 of NC_134546.1, forward strand.
CTGGAGGATTAGTGTCGGAATTGGTGCAGACTGACCCTGCGACACCAAGGCAAAACACTAAAGGCGTGTGGCAGAGCAACTGTGGGAGCATAGCAGGGAGCTCCCGAGTGCAAAGGACAGACTTTGGGGCCAGAGCATGGCATCCCATCGGACTTGACTGGAGGACACGCCTAGAGGTAAAAAAAAAAAATCAGACCTTGGTCTCTTTACAGGTTTTTCTTTCTTTTTAAAATTTTTTTCTTTTTTAATTAATTTATTCTTTTCTGGATCATTGGTTTTCTTTTTTGTTGTCATCATTATGTTCTCTTGCTATGCCTTGTTTTTTGGTGCATATTATTATCTCTGCAGATCTATCTAGATAAGATAGGCTGGATGAACAGTCTGGAGGAGAAAACAATGGGACCGATGGTTCTGCGGGGATGAGGCAGAGGGAGAAGCAAGGGAAAGGAGATGGTGTTGACCAACCTAGGGACAAGGGAGCAACAAAAAGATGCAAAATTAATGTCAAGGAGGGTGTGACAGGTCTGGTAGGGATTCAGCAAGGGGGATGTAACTGAGAGAAATTACTGAAACCCAAATAAAGGCTGAGCATGATAGTGGGACGAGAGGAAAGTAAAAGGAAATAGAGGAAAGAACTAGGAGACAAAGGGTATTTAGAGAGGTCTAAATACAGGCATGTACATATGTAAATATATTTATACAGGATGGTAGAGAAATAGATGTACGTGCAACAAATGTACAAATGTGCTTGACACAATGGATGTATGGATGGATGGTGATTAGAATTGTATGAGCCCCCAATGAAATGATTTTTAAAAACTCAGAGGAAGGAAGAAGGGTCGGCTGGAGCCCCACGCATGTCAAAGGTGTCCACTTTCAGCTCAAGCAGCTCGTGCACGCCAACGCACCTACTTGGCACTGTAAAGGTAATTTATATTTTAGTCAGTTGTTTTAAAAGTCAACTTGTAACCTGTAATAGCTGTAGACATAGATTAAGGATCACGAGAAAAGCCAGGTACCTCTCTGGGCGACTCCCATTCCTGTTCAGAGACCCTCCCTGAAGACAGCTCATGCGGTAATTAAGCAATCCATTTCTCGGTGTCTATGTGCTGTACCAAAGGCAGCCACACAATGAATCTTGGGGAACTTCACTTCAACGTATGAAAAACGGAGCAGCCACCTTTTTTTATGAACGCACATGACCTTTCAATTGATATTTCTCCCTAACAGATGATGATTATTGCTCAAATTGGTGTTGAATGCAGCACAGCTAATCCAAAACTGTCCTGTCTGTGACTCTCGGCTACATCATCTGTTCAACAGAGAATATCAGCAGACAGTCACAGAAAGGACAGACCCTAACTTCTGTCAATATTGATGGTCTGTTTTTCCCTTTCAAAGATCATGAATCTAAATTATTAGGACCAACCAGAAACAAAATTAAAAAAAAAAACCCTTTGCCATCAAGTCGATTCTGATTTGCGGTGGTCCCGTGTGTCACAGAGTGAAACTGGACTTCGAACAGCTTTCTCTGCTGTGATATTAATGGAATTGCAGATCACCAGGCCTTCCTTCTGAGGCACGTCTAGGCAGGTTGAACTGCCAACTTTTAAGCTAGTGATTGAACAGAGCCAATTGCAGGGGTTGGGTGGGTGGGTGGGCTAGGAGCAACGTAAGTGTATAAATACCATCTTTCTACAGAGAGAACCTCAATGTTCTGAATGACTCAAATCAGGACAAGCCGCAGCTCAACCTCAAATGTCACATCTGCTCCCAAAACAGAAACATTGCCACACTAAGCAAATAAATACACAAGAGGCCCACTTGAACTAGGATTTGAGAGAGTCTAAGTAGATCCCATGGCATAGATCATGTGGTGTTGAGGAAATGGTGTGTGGACCATGTCTGACCCCTGTGGCTCTAGGAAGGAAAAGGAGAATCAGCCCAGAGCTGATTGATGCCAGGCAGAGGTCAGACATGCCTCCACCCTCCATTCTCTCTTGCCTTCTGCACCAGCCATGCCTCCCACTGCACCTTACATCTCTGCAGCCTTCACAGATCTGTTTCAGTGGACACACAGAATTCACAGATACACACATGATAGGGGGTTATCAGCGAAGTACACCGATCGCCATAAGTCAGGGTCAGAAAACGTCAAGGATACAGTCCTGTGTCTGAAGCAGCACCTCTTCTTGGTCACGCTGGCATGTCTCTTTCTAGTCTTCAGCTTGTCAGCAATAAGATCCCTTGGTCTCTGTCCTACTCAGACAAGTGTTAGAAAGCTCCATTGGCACTGATAAATGTCCAACTGACACTCTGGCAAGCCAGCCTCCTTCCCAAAAGCACTTAGCTCTACGGGTTCTGTGGGGCTGGGGAGACCAGCACTCTGATTTTTAGCTCTCCCTCACTGTCTCAGTGCAGTTCCTCTGCTCTGGTTCATGGTCTCAGAGCTGTAGACTTGGGGCCACTGCTGTCTCCACCATAGTAGGCAGGAATCTTATCACCGGGTCGTGGCACATGTCATCGGTGCTCTTCTTTCTTGATGGTCATGGGATTCACACACTGGGCTCTCTCATGCCCAGTGGAATAGAAAATGAGCCATTCCCTCTGTTAGAGTCCTGTACACCTTGTGTGTGAGTTCCCACCCAGTCATTTGATGGGAGTGACAAAGACAATGGATAGAAGAGCCAAGCCAAGAAACTCACGTCACCGGAGTCGCCTAGCTGAAACTCAACTTTATTGCACTTCATCGAGGGCTCCACCCTTAAGCTCATCGTCTCTGATTTTGAGCTGCGCCCCAAAGATATCATCCCCCCCTTTCCTACAGAGGAAGGTATCACAAATCAACAGCCACCTCAACCTACTTGCAAGAGTCCTCAACGGCTGAAAACCAGGAGTGTGAAGAAGTCAGTGTCCATCCTTCTTTCTGTTATTTCCTCTCATTCGCTGCTGATTGGACAGCATCCCTTTTCCTGATTAAACCGCTCTCCTAGCCATTGCTTCAGTTCCTGGAATCCGTTATCAAGCCCACGGACAACGCTGTCTGGGCAAGGAGAGCCATGACACGGACACTAATATTCAAAAGCTAAGGTTTGCCCTGCCAGCATCGCTCAGGGTGTGTCCATTCTGTGGATTTATCACAGGAAACGCTCGAGGAGCCGAGGAGTTGGCTGACACTGTAAAATCAGTTCTCGTTGACCTCTGGAAGTGGGTGCTGCCCGTCTTCGCACCAGGACCTCAGAACTGGATCCAAGAAGAAAGGCTGGAACCACCAGCAGGCAGGGAGTCCTGAGCCCAGGAGGCAGCAGAGAGAAAACCAGGTCCACACACCCCTATTGCACGGTCACCAGACGGAAGAGCCTGCAAGTTCAGGAACAGTAGCTTTCCCTGACCCCCACCCCCACCGTCCTCTGACCGCCTGAAAGAAAGAGTGATGGATTCACGAGCTTACAAAACCACTGGATCCCGGCCCGGACAGGAAAGTCTTTTTGCCCCATACCCTTGCTTTTCCCGCACCTTTGCTAACGAGAGGCAGCCACAGAGTGGATCCGAATTGCAGTTAACCAGAGGGAAGCCGTGCCAAGTGAAGCATCCACCACAAGGCAGAAAACCAGTGGCGGTGGTGTTGTTGTGAGCTGTCTGTGCATTTTGACCCAGAGTCAACCCACGGACAGAGGAGAAGGGCCGCATAGGGTCTTCTTGTTCATGAATGCAGACTGCCACGTCCTAGGCCCCCAGAGATGTGGATGGCTTCGAACTGCTGACCTTTCTGTCACAGAAGAGCCTTTAACCTTGGGCCACCAGGACTCCTTCAAAAGCCACGAGGGGGACTCGGACACACAGTCGCTGTGTCGTCATCGAGCTAGTGCACTGATGGGAATCAATCGCCGTTTTAAATGTTTCCAATTCACATTTGAAGTGGTTTCCGTGCCCCTCTTAATTCAGAGGGGAAAGAGCGTGTTCATACACCTCGTTTGATACCTCAGCAATTAACCCTCAAAGGGAACTGGAGAGCGCTTTGATCCACCATTACGGGCGCGGCCGGGTTTCCCAGTCCACTGGCTCTCAAACTGCGGGCCCCCTGGCAGCAGCATCAGGAATGTTTGGGAAACACACATCTTCAGGCTCAGCCCCAGAGGCCCGGAATCAGAACCGCTGCTGGTGAGGGCAGTTGTCTGTGTTGTGACAAGCCATCTCAGGGGTCCCCATGCATGCTACCTTGGGAGCCTAGCAGAGACCCCCTGAGACGTCTTCCCCGTCTGAACCAGACCAGGAACTTCCCAGCACAGATTGTCTCTCTTTGGACCAGATTTAGGATCAGAGGGACGTTTGTGTCATATAGTGAAAGGGGAACTTATTCCTTAACCTCACGCCCCCTACCACCATCCCTGCCTCCGCACCACACACATGCACAGGCTGCCCCTGCCCATTTCAGGGTGCCTCCTTTAGCCTCACCCCCCACCCAGACCCCCTTTGGAAACACCGGGGACTCCCTTCCACACATGTCTATGAAGCACAGCTCCCTTGAAACTTTGCTTCCAGCTTGTGTCACCCCCATCGACACATTCACACACACCCCAGTCCTCTCTTCATTTTCCAAAGTTCCTGTCTCCTGGCCAGCTCCCTGTCTCTACATCATTCTCCTCAACATCCCCCATCAGCCTCAGAAGCCCTCTCTCCCGATTTCCACTTCCTCCTGCTCCTCCCCGCATGGCCCGTCACATCACTGCTATCTTCTTGCCCATGGATCCCTCAGATACTCCAAATGCCTGCCTGCTCCTCGCATTTCCACTTCTTCCTGATGACTCGCTGTCAAGCCCAGAGACAAGGATTACGAGCTGCACACCACGGCTCCTGCCCCTGCTCACACAGGGCCAATCTTGGGCTTCCATTCCGGCGATGTTAGCAATGCTCTCTCTGTGAGACCACAGCCTCTTGATCACTCATTCATCTCCCTGAAGGACCCACTCCCTGCTTTTCTGTTCTGCTACCCTGCTGTCCATTTGCCATACGACTGCTGCTGGACACTCTGCTGCCAGTCTTGTAACTACCAATAGGGTTTTCCATGGTGGTCAGGTATCAGCAGAACTTCCAGACTAAGACAGACTAGGAAGAAAGGCTTGGTTACTTAGAGCTGTAGCCAACGGAGCTCTATGGAGGACAACAAAATACTGTTACATACAGTGCCCTTGGCTGGGAGGCATTGAAAATACACAGCGACCCTAGCAATGAACTCTAGCACACAAGCCAGGACGAAGCTAGTGCAGAAACAAGCCAGGTTTGTTCTGTTAGACAAGGGGTCGACAGGAGCCAGAGTCAAGTCCACCGCAGGTGAGAACAACAAAGTGGCGTTTTTTCACAACAGAGTCAACTTGAAGGGAGCATATCCGCTAACAAATAGTTCAAGGATGGGAGGAGAAAGCAATATATGTGTGTGCATGTCTAGAGAGAGAAGTGCTAAGGAACCAGATGGTGTGAAATGAAATTCTGACACAGCGGGGGAGCAAGACCGGAAAGGAAGCAGGAAGTGTTCAATTTGAGGGGTGGGCGGGGCAGGCGGATTCCAGGTGCAGAGATGAACCTGTTACTGGGGAGAGTAGTGGAGATGCTGGCCTGGGCACAGTAACAAAGTTCCTGTGAGACAACACTCTTTAACCTCCCTTAGGTCCTAAATGGTTTGGGGAATCCAATGGAAGTTCGAGGGAAGTTCTCCTGAAAGGGAGGGAAAAAAAACAAAACAAAGTCCAACTAAGCCGAAGTTTACATCTAGTTGCAAGCCCTGGAAATGAGTCCTGACTCCCAAATGTGAGTGAGATCTAGAGAGCCCAGGTGCAGAAGCCCCACGTCTGGAAAGACAGGAGGCCGCAATGCAATGCCGGAGACGGAGAAGCAACGTGGGCTTCCTCCTAGGGAGGAAGAGCGAGGCCTTCCAAGGGGTGGAGTGTGTTTGCGGACGTGCAGCTCTGTTTGCTTTCTCTCACACCACTCATGCTTGGCTTTGGGGCTGGGTTTGGGAAGCCCCTGTTTTGCCTTCGGAAACGCCAGGCCCAGGGTGTTGGTGCGGTGCCGTGCACACCAGCCTCGTTTGCCTCTGAGGTCATACATGGGGCACAGGAAACCATTATCACCAGGCAGATAAAAGGAAGCCATCTTAAAAGGGAATAAAAACCTCTTACCCGACTCTAGAGGCAAGATGGCGAAAAGGCCCGTGTACCAGAAAGAGAAACTCAAGAACGTGTGTGAGCCGTGGTGTCCATATGGGGGGCGGGGTAGAGACGGAAGCAAATGCATTGTGAGTCCACGGATCGTGTATTTTCACTGGCATGTTGGGCGGGGGGGTGGGGGGGATCCAGTCCATTTTGGCTCACCGGCACAGGCTACCAGGTCTTTCTTCCACGGAACCTCAGAGGAGGACTGAACTACCAACCTTACACCTGGCAGCTGAGCACTGACCCACAACACCACCATGACAGCAGTGTCAGCCTGGCTTCCGCAGTTGCAAGATGTCAGTCTCTACCTGCATTATCTCATGGAACTCTCTGTTTATCCTAGAAGGCAGAAACTCCTACCAGAGAGTGAGGGGCCCGGAGAGCATACATGTCACGCAATCCTGAGGGGGGATGAGGTGAAACCCACACTTAAACCAGACCATCTGACCAGAGACCAGTGCAGGGCAACCACCCTGAATCCAGGCAGTGGTTTTCCCCACAGAGACTGCCTCGGTCCGAAAATCAGAACGCCTCCTGTCACATTGTTGTTGAGCCAGATTTACAAACCCTAATTGGATTAGGCAGCTGGAATCTTAGAAAGGGGAAAGTATAAAACAGGCAAAATAATGAGCAGTCGTGAAACCCCTTTGGAAGGAACATGAAGTCGTTCGAGGCAATTCCTGCAAGCAGGTTTTGTTTGGAGACAAGAACTATAAAATCAGGCAGGGCCTTAAGGACAAGACTATTGGGTTCTAAAAATTATCTAGGGGTTCACTTATTAAAAAGCAAATGCGCACCCCAGTACACCCCAGAGTGAGATCAAATAGCTACCTTAGGGAGGGGTAGGGAGATGGAGTCATTTCCTTAAAAGTCTCACGGGTGTTCTTTTATTTACTTTATTTATTTATTGCCTTTAGGAGCAATGAAATCATTTTATGTTGGTAATTTATTATTTTCCACCAGTTATTCAAATATGTGCCTACCAGCTGAAAAAGTAGTCCTTATTCAAACATGTTTCTGCTTTTATAGCAAAAGCATTCTAATTCAGTGAAACTGGTACTCTAGCAATGGGAGACTCTGGGAGAGAAGATAATTAAAGGCATAGGTTTTCTTTCTACAGATAAGCAAGTAAAAAGAAATTCAAAATAAAACCTGGCCATTCTCCAGCAAACATTGCGTTGTAGACGGGACTGGATGCTGAACCCCACAGGACGGTGATACGGTTCAATATCAGTTGCCTGGTCGTTGCCCTGAGCACCCATCCTCACTCATTGCCACCATAGCGACCCTAGAGGACAGGGTAGAACGCCCCCTCTGTGTTTCTGAGACTGTAATTCTTTATGGGAGTAGAGCACCCCATCTTTCTAATATGGAGCAGCTGTGGTTTCGAGCTGCTGACTTTGTGGACCCTACGCATAAACACTATGCCACAAGGGCTGCATGCTAAAGACGCTCAATCACTTCTGCACAGGGTCATTCAGAATGGACTTTGTTTAGTCCTGTGAATTCTCAGACAACAGCAGCACAAATACCTAGCCTTATTAAACAGTGTTCAATGTGTTATTGGAAATAATCGTTTGCTATGCAACAACCAGCATGGACTGGGGCTGTTTGGTGCTTGCTATCCAAGGAGTGACTTATCAATAGGAGCCCTACGGGTGCAGTGGCTACGTGCTCAGCTGCGACCCAAGGAGCCAGAGGACTGCGGTTCAAACCCCCAGCCGCCCCATGGGAGAGGAGAGCTGGCTGTCTGCTCCCATAAAGATTATAAAATGGGACCCCCTCTGAGTCAGTTCTGCCCCGTCATATGGGGGCGCAGCAGGCAGAATCGACTGACAGCACACAGTAACAACACTAACGTGCCGTGGGACAGCAAGAGAAGAACGGAGAAGCGAGCGCACGGGGGACCCATGAGAGGAAGTTCTATTTGTGGAGTGTTTTCTGACTCCCTCGAGTGAAGACTTGAACTCACCCAGAGAAAAGTCAATGAGAAAGGGGAAGTATAAATGGTCAAAAATAATGAGCAGTCGTGAACCCCTTTGGAAGGAAAACATAGTCTTTCAAGGCAGTACCTGCAAGCATGTCTAAAGACAAGGACATAAAAGTAGGCATGGCACTAAGAACAACGCCTTTGGATTTTCAATGATCTAGGTGTTCACTTATTTAAAAATAAGTCCGATCCATCTACTTCTGGAAATTCAGCCACTCAAACTCCATGGACCACAGTCCCGGAAACATATGGGGGCGCCACAAGTCAAAGTCGGCGCCGTGACAATTGGTCTTCCTGACTCCCTAGAGAACACGGAGTGAGTACAGGAGACCAGTTATTGCACCCGATAGTACCAAACACAGGAACCCTGGTGGCCAGTGGGCTACTCAGTGAGTTAACCACAAAGTCGGCAGTTCGAATGCCCAGGTTGTCTTCCAGAGAAAGATGAGACTGTCTGTCCCCACGAAGAGTTACAGTCTCAGAAACCCAACGGGACAATTCTACTCTCTCCCATAGGTTCACGCAAAGTCAGAGTCTATGTGAAGCCAGTGAGCTTGGTCTTTAGGTTACGTACCAAACATTCCCCCACTAAGAACGTCTGTGCTCTTGGTAACAGAAGAAACACAGGCCTGGACACAGAAAAAGCAGTTTTGTTTGTGTTTTTTTCTTTCTGGAAAACAGGGCCAATTATATTTTCAAATGACAAATAAAAAGTCCTTGCTAAACTAAATATTTCCATACTGGTCTTAGCAAACCTTATTTCAGTAGGGAGCGTTATTTGGTAGGAAGGAGAGGGGGTGAGAGAGAGAGATCATTTATCATTTTCTTCCAAATCAGGGAAGGGACGGGGGAAAGTAGGAGAATACTCAAAGGAATAAACGATGTAAATAAATACAGTAATTCATTCTAACAGCCTAGGAAACCTCACTTGAAGTGTGGCTGATGCCTAGAAGCCGAAGTTTCCCTCAGTCAGCATGGGCCTTCAGACTCGTCATCATCCAGGGGCTATTTTTCCTGTCATCTCTCTATCCTCAGCTCCCCTCAATAAGCAGCACACAGGAAATGCCCAATCATTACTTTTTAAATGGAGAGAAAATAAACTCAGGACGCATCTGACATAGACATAGCGTAGCATTCCTCCAAGCAAAATTATCAAGTTGTAGATTATGTGAAATTACCAAACCCGTTATCTGGTTTGGGTCAGTCAGCAAGTTCAGTACATCGGCCCATAGAAGAAGCCGGGGGAGAGTCTTTTTCATTGACCTTTTCTTCATGTTAAAAATGTCTTTGAGTTTGACAGCGAGTTTCAGGAGATTTGGGAAAGGCCATGCCTCTGGGCCAAGCAACTCAGCTTCCAGTTATTCACCCCAGGGAAGTAATCAGAGGTGTGAATCAAGGGTGATGTGAAGGTGTTCTTCAAACCACGACTAAGACTATCTAAAAGGTAGACATATAAACAGGCTCAAATCTAAACAAACCTGGGGTCAGGATCCAGCCGTGCAATGGTATAACCATGACTATTCAGTGATGTGATTTTTTAGTCTTCGTAATGACATGGAAGACATTTCACGATAAAATACAAACTAAATTCATGTGAAATTCAGACTCAGGGAACCTGCACAGGGTCTCCAAGACAGCAAGGCTTTACAGGAGCAAACAGCCTAATCTTGCTCCAGAGCACCTGGTAGATTTCAACCATCAAACTCATAGTCAGCAGCCCAGTGCTGAACGCTCACCTTGCTAGCAGGCCTACTTTCTTTCTTTTAAAGTTTTATTAGCATGTAGTTCATACATCATACAATTAAATCGTTGAATCATAGTAGAAAGAGTTGTACCATCATCACCATGTTGATTTCAGTACATCTTCTCCTTTCTTGTACTCATACTATTGGCTCCCCCTTCCCTAGCAACCTCCCTTGCCACACCCCCAAGAAGCCATTAATCCAGTTACTATCTCGACTTCGTTTCCAGAAACCCAAACAAACTTGCTGTTATTGAGTTGATTCCCACTCTTAGCGACCCTACAGGACAGGGTAGCACTGCTCCTATGGGGTTCTGAGACTAGTACTCTTCTTTTTTAGGGGGGTGCCTTTTGAAAATTATTAAATACTTTTATTGGGGGCTCTTACATCTCTTATCACAATCCATATTATTCATCCATTGTGTCAAGCACATTTTACATATGTCGCCATCATAATTTTCAAAGCATTTTCTTTCTACTTGAGCCCTTGATAACAGCTCCTTATTCCCACCCCCTCCCTCATGAACCCTTGATAAGTTACAGATTATTATCTTTATATCTTACATCGTCCTCTATCACCCTTCACTCGATTTTCTGTTGTTTGTCCCCCTGGGAGGGGCTTATAGTTCAATCCTTGTGATTTCTGCCCCCTCCCCCCACACACACACCACCTTCCCCTTATCCTCCAGGTATCTCTATTCTCATTGTTGGCCCTGAGGGATTTATCTATCCTGGATTCCCTGTGTTGTGGGCTCTTCTCTGTAGCAGTGTCATGTTCTGGTCTAGTCTGATTTGAGAGATAGAGTTGAGGTCATGATAGTGGGAGGGAGGAAGCTTTGAAGAACTAAAGGAAAGTTGTATGTTTCATCGGTGTTATACTGCACCCTGACTGGCTCGTCTCTTCCCTGTGACCCTTCTGTAAGGGGATGTCCAATGGGCTTTGGGTTTCCACTTCTCCCCTCCCCGCAAATTCACATTGGTTTGATTTTGTTCTGGGTCAGGCCTGCTTTCAAAACACAATGATAAATGGGGGAATAAAACATGATACAATGCAGTTAATGATCTCAAGTCTACAGTAGAGACAGAGCTGTTAAAGAAAGAGAGAAATATGAAGATACCGAAAGAGAAATGTTGTTGTTGGTCGGTGCCATAGTCAGGTCCACCTGATAGTGGCTCGAGGTACAACAGAGCAAATGGCTGCCCAGCCCCACACCATCCTCCTAACCGTTGTGATGTTTAGTCAATTATTGCAACTACTGTTCTATCGCTATTCTATCACGATCGTTATTCTACACTGCAATCACTACTGCAATGCCTCTTGTTCACTGGCCCTCATTTTATCAAGTATGATGTCTACTCCAGGGACTGGTCTCTCCTGACAAGATGTCCAAAGAACGGTTGACGACATCTCACTATCTTTGCCTCGAAAGAGGACAGAGTTCTTTGTTCTTCTGGTATCCATATTGTTTTCAATAACCTTCTCTAGCACCGTAATTCAAATGCATCGATTCTTCTACAGCAGTCCTTATTCAATGTCCACTTTCACATGCATAGGAGGCCATTGGAAATACCAGGGCTTGGGGCAGGCGCACCTTAGTCCTCAAAATAATATCCTAATCTTTCCACACTTTAAAGCACTCTTGCACAGTGTGTTATTTGATCTCTTGATTGCTACTTCCACGAGCATTGATGCAAACGAGACCATACCCTTGACAAATTGGATCTGTCCTCCATTTACCTTACTCTTACCTGCTGGTTCAGTTGTGAAGATTTTGATGTTCTTTGCCTTGAGTGGCAGTCAAGATTGAAGGCGCTACTCCTTGATCGACCTCGTCAAGTCCTTTTCACTTTCATCTGCACAGCACAGGGAGTTAACAAGCCTCCTTCGAATCCTGATGCCACCTTCTCCTTCATATAATTCATCTTCTCTGATTATTTGCTCCAAATAAAGATTAAGTAAGTATGGAGAGAGGATACAACAATGGCACACACACTTCCGGATTTTAAACTACACACTATCCCCTTGCTCTGTTTGTACGACTGCCTCTTGTTGCACGTACAAGTTTTCATGACCACAGTGAAATGTTTTCGTATTCCCCTTTTTCTCAAAGCTATCCATAGTTTGCTGTGATCCACGTAGTCAAATGCCCTTGCATAATCAATGCAACATAAATAAGCATCTTTATCATACAAAGGGAGTACCCCTAAAATATGAGGGGGGGAAAGCTCCGCTGGGTGGAGCTTTCATAATGGGCATTTTTCCCACTAAGCGAGCATCAAGCAACTTGCTCTGAGTTAGTGTACCCAGTCAGTGGCATTCCCTGGGAAGGTTCTCTCTGGTCACAGTGAATATTTTTGTAAAAGCAGTTTGATCAAACCTCGTTTGTTTGTGATGGCCGATTTAAGAGAACAGAGTACAACTATGAAGTTTTGTTTGCTGCTTGGGGAAAAAATGCGGCAGAAACTATTGTGATGTTAAACGCAGCTTACAAGGACAGCCCTATGGGAAAAACTCAGGTGTCCAAGTACTCTTTTCTAAAAAGGTGAAATGTCAATTGATGACAAACCTCATTCTGGATGTTCGACAGCTTCCCAAATAGATGAAAATGTTGACAAAATTCACACATTTGTGCTGGAAGACTGACGACAGACCATTGAAGAGATGGGGAAGTTATTTGGACTGTCTTGGAGCTTGGTTCAGCAAATTTTCATGAAAGATTTGGGCATGAGAAAGTTTGCTATGATATTTGTGCCTTCGGTTCTGACTGACCAAGGAAAAAAGCATCCAGTGGAAACATGCCCTGCTTTGAAAAAAACACCTCTGAAGCAATCCAGACTTTCTTCCCCAAGGTCATTACTGGTGACAAGACAAGGTGCTATTTCTACAGCCCATAAAGCAAACATTAATCAAGCCAGTGGAAGACATGTTGGTCACTTTGCCAAAAAATACGCTCGTCAGGTGAAATCAAAGATCAAGTCAATCTTTGCTCTTTCGATGTGAGGGGGATCATGCAATTGGAGTTCATTCCACCAGGTCAGGCTGTTAATCAGCTTTCTATTTAAAGGTTCTGAAAAGATTGCTTAACAGTGCAGACCAAAAAAAGGCCTGATTTGTAGCAGACAGGGTACTGGTTCTGCCACTATGACAATGCACCTGCTCACTCAGCCCCCTCGGTACACCAGTTTTTGGCAAAGAAAACAGCATGCCTCTCTAGCCCCACACACCTGATTCATCTGAGCCAGCTCCACGTGACTTCTTTTTGTTTCCTCCAATGAAGAGAGGCATTAAAGGACAGTGATTTGACTATGTAAAGGAAGTGAAGGAAAAAAAGGGGGGTGGGGGTGCTGTCAGCCATCCAAATAGATAAGTTTGAAAAATGTTTCCAAGAATGGAATCACAGATTTGACAAATGATTTCAGTGTAATGGAGAGTACGTTGAAGGTGATGAGGTTGTTTTGTAAAAAATAATTTACACACATAGCTTTGAAAAAATAATTCCAGTTTGGGGGAGGTGCCCACTCGTATTCTTTGCTTTGATACAAGATCCATCTGACATCAACAGTGCTATTCCTTGTTCCACGTCCTCTTCTGAATCCAGCCAGAGCCTCTGGCAGCTCCTTTTCAATGCACTGTGTAACTATTGTCAGATGATCTTCAGCAAACACGTGATATTAATGATATTGTTCTATAATTTGAGCATTCTGTTGGGTAACCTTTCTTTGGAATGGATCTAAAGAGAAATAAAATGCTAATATCCCACGATACAAATAAAAATTACCCCTGCTAACCTTCAGTTAAGGTGATGTGAGATTTTTTTCTTCTTTAATTTTCTTGGCATTCCCTAGTATATATTCTCAAAATATTTTCATATTTAGGAAAAATATTTTTTAAGTCTTAAGAGTCATTTATTGTTATAACCCAGTTAACAAATCGAATCCAGGGGAAAAATAAGACAAAATCGATACTCTGAAGTTTTCTCTTGCAGTGATAAAAACCAAAACAAAACCCGAACTCACTGTCACGGAGTCGATGTGGTTTTATCATGACACTGTAGAACAGGGTAGGCCTTCCCCTGTGAGGTTCTGAGGCTAACTCTTTACGGAAGTAGAAAACCCATCTTTCTGCCTCAAAACAGTTATGACCTTGCAGATGGCAGGCCCCGCTTCTCCACCAAGGCTCATCGTTCCAGCCAACCCACGACCCCAACAATAACACAGCTCTCCTTATGCTTTCTCTAGACCATTGGGCATGTCCCCAAACACCCCACTACTTATGGTCTGTGTGATTACAGGAACTAATGACTGGAAAGGTTTGCTCAAGAAGGGAAGGTGGGCAGGGCTGGGCAGGGGATTCAGATCTTGTCATGGTTTTGCAGTAACTTGTTGGGAAAGTCTCTTATCCCCCTGAGGCCTCCTTTTTGTCATTAAAAGAGTTGATTTTCAAGCTTCCATCAGCTCTAAAGCCCTATGAAATAATTGCCTCCTTCCTTCCCTAACCCGTGCCACCCCAATAGCTCACCACTGAATAATTTGTGGGTGGCACCTGGTAGACCTCCATTGTTCTTGCATGAATGAGTGACTATACGTGACCCTCCAGTACTCTAGGGAATCAAAGAATCCAACCGCAAACACTTTGGTCATCACATAGCTTTCCTCCCACATCATCTCCTGGTTTCGGGACCTCCCCAGCCTGACCTAGAGTGTTGTTCTCAACAAAGCATGGTCTCTAAGGTAGATTATGCACCTTGACCATGAGGAAAACGGAGTCATTCCTGCGGAACAGTGACCCTCATCATTTTCTGAGACATAACTGCCTTGTAGAACTGGTGGAAAACATTGCCTGCTCCTTGGGGGGTGGGAGGGGGCAGAGGGAGGAATGTTGGTGGGTTTTTTTCAATTAAACTTTGCTACCTATATCAGGAAATCACATACAGATCCTTGGATTCTATGTTAAAGTTTCCTGGGGAGGAAAATATCCATGTACTCACCAAAGTCCCAGACCACTTTAGAGCCTGCAATGTGGAAAGGTAAGGAAGGAGGCTGTCCCGGAAACAGCACGCTGCCCCACAGCTCAGCTCAAACTCATGAAACCAGTCACCACCATGCGCCTGCACACTTACGGCCAAGGAGAACGACCTGTAGCCAGTGTTTACGAGGTTCGCGGTATTACTCACTTGATCTGAACCTCAACTCTCTGAGGTACAATTCTACTTTCAGGACACTCATTGTCTCATTTTTAAAATGAGGAAATACATGTCAGTGGGGGGTTAAGAAAGTTCCCCAAGATCACAGAGCAACAAAACACCAGGGGAAAGTTTGGCATGAGCTCTGCTTGGCTTTGCTTCACCTTGCCTAGGCTAACCGTAACAAGCAAGTCACCTTGTTTGACTCAGTCACTGGAGTGAGTTTCATTTTTTAGGAAATGCTGATAATAAGTTGAGGTCAAGTGACTTGGAGCAGCGAGTCCAGCGGTGGCGGCTAGATGTCAGTCAAGCCTTCAAAGCCACTGCTTTCCTATCTCCGGTTGGAGGGAGAAAGTCAGGGGACAGAAGGGCTGAGGGGCTTAGCACAGAGTGGGGGGATGGCGGCGGGGAGGGGAGTAAAGGTTTTTGTTAGTTGGTTTTGGGTTTTTTTTTCCATTTGCAGTGTCATTATTTCCCTGTCTGCTCATGACTGTAAACGAGGACCTGGAGACTGAGAAGCTCACAGCTTGAGACCATTGTCAATGACTGTCCTGAAATTCCGGGGACCAGGAAGCCACATGCCATGCAAAGCAAGCTGGACTCTCTCTCCCAGGGGCCTAAATGCCCCAGTTCTTTTAACCAAAGAGACTCCTGTTGTCTGCTGGTAGCTTCACTCAGAATCATAAATATTATAGGTTCAACTCCTTCCTCTTCTTCATCACTCTTATCCCTGATGGAAGCGCCTACTTTATCAAGAAGAAATTGAGAACTGGGGAAAAGAAACTATTTGCTTCAGTTTATATGGATAATTATTGAGCAGAAGAAGAATTCAAGTCTTCTGTGGACCAGGAATATGCCAGCTATTTGACAAATAACTTATTGAACTTACAATCATTTACTGAAGCATTATTATAAACCCAAAATTAAACTCGATACCAACTCATAGCAACACTAACTGCAACTCTTCATGGGGGTGGTAAACCCTATCTTTCTCTTGCAGAGACGCTGGTGTATTCAAACTGCTGACCTTGCAGTTAGCAGTCCGACAACTAACCACTGCATCACTAGGCCTCCTGTTATTCTACTTATAAATAAAGAAACTAATGGGCAAGAAGATAAAGAACTCACCAGCATCAAACAAGCAAAAAAATTATTTGGCCACAGAGAAGTCTGAATCAAAAGGTGAATGCCTTTATCAAAAATATTCTATTGGCCTTTAGAGCTGAGCAAGAAGTTCTCTTGGTTACAAGACTGTGAGGTGTTAGTCAACGTTCTTTGATTCCTCTGCACTCCCTTACTTATGTATGAGGGTTGCTCTCTCTCTGTTGCTCTCTTTCTCTCCCTGTCTGTCTCTTATCTATCTATCTATCTATCTATCTATCTATCTATCTATCTATCTATCTCTATGCCTACTGCTCTGTTCATGTATAGACCTTGATTCAGGAAGAGCAGACAGAAAAAAAAAACATGACAGCCGAGAGAAAGCATAGTAGACATGATGTGGGAGCCAAGGACAAAACTTCTCCATGACTCCAGTGGGAACAGAAGCCAAAGGTCAGAATCCAAGAAGGAGCCATCTGGGATCCGATATGGAAGTATGTGACCCTATGTGGGACATAGTAGAAATTCCCTGTAGATTTTCCCCACTGTGGTTTGTTTAGGAATCAGTTTTCCGAGCCTCTCTTTTATGCATCGAGCTGGATATATGGATCTCCTAGATATATGCCATACGGCCCACAGATGGCAGGCCCGGTGATCAGAAGAGATGAATGAAGTGTCCCAAATGCCAGAGTAGCAACAGTGCTATCTGTGTGGCATTGGAAAGAAGACATTTGTCTACCAACGCCAGATGTCAGTTGCCCCCATCCAAATTAACAACCCGAGGGGCGGGGAGAAGAGGAACACAGTGGAGACAAGAAGTCCACCTAAAACAAGAAGAAAGACTGGACTTTCCACTCCTGTAAACAGTTACAGTCTTGGAAACGCACAGGAAGGTTGCTATGAGCCAGCACGCACATTTATTATAGTATCCACACTAGCCACACTGTGGAGAGTATAGTCTGAAGGTAAACTTAGGTTAGAGGGGGGGTGGGGGTGGACAGGAATATATATATTAACTGGAGACGCTAAGGAAACCACAAAATATTTTTAAAGTATAATTGATATGTTGTTGTAGTTGTTAAGTGCTGTGGAGTCTGTTCTGACTCATAGAAATGCTATGTGCAACCAAACAAAACGCTGCCTGGTCATGCGCTATGCTCACAATTGTTCCTATGTTTGAGCCCTTGTTACAGCCACTGTGGCAACCCATCTTGTCTAGGGCCTTCTACTTTTCTGCTGCCTCTCTACCTTACCAAGCATGATGTCCTTCTCCAAGGACTCGTCTCTCCTGACAACATGTCCAAAGTACGTGGAACCAAATCTCTCCATCTTTGCCTCTGCTTCCAAAACAGAATTGTTTATTCTTGTGACAGTCCATGGTACTATCAATATTCTTTGCCCAGCACCATAATTGAAATGCATCAATTCTTCTTTGGTCTACCTTATTCAATGTCCAATTTGCATGCGCATATAAGGGGGCTGAAAATACTATGCTTTGGATCAGGCCCACTTTAGTCTTCCAAGTAACATCCTTGTTCTTCAGCACTTTAAAGAAGTCTTGTGCAGATTGACCCTGTGCCGTGTGTCCTTTAAACTCTTGGCTGCTGCTTCCATGAACATTGATTGTGGACTCAAGCAAGATGATCTCCTCAACAATTCAATAGTTTCTCCTTTGAGCAGGGTGACCTATTGGCCCAATGTTGGGAATTTGGGTTTTCTCTACATTGATTTGTAGTTTATGCTGAAAGCCGCAGTCCTTGATCTTCAGCAGCAAGTGTTTCAAGTCCTCCTCACTTTCAGCAAGCAAGGTTCTCTCATCTGCATAATGCATATTGTTAATAAATGTTCCTCCAATCCACATCTTCTTCTTCATGTAATCTGGGTGTGTTTTTATTATTTGCTCAGCATATTGACTGAATAAATATGATGAACGGATACAACATTGATGCACATCTTTCCTGATTTTAAACTACAATTGCCTCTTGATTCATGTATGCTCTGCAGGAGTACAATGAAGTGATCTGGAATTCTCATTCTTCTCAAGGCCATCCATAGTTTGTTATGATCCACAGAGTTGGTATGCTAGGAAGGAGATATTTTTACAATCACATACAATGTTCAGCTCAAAGCAGATTAATTCAGAAAAACTGGAAATAAAAAGAAACTAAGAAAAATATAATGAAGGAGGTAGAACATCATCATTATAATTAAAATAGATATTAAGTCAATTATATAAATCATATTTAATGTGAGTGGTCTAAATATACCCATTAAGAGGCAGGGGTTGTCAGAATGTTTTTTTTTAAAGATCAAAATGTACATGTCTATAAGAAACCCACTTTAAATATAGGGTAACTATCACTTCCCAGTCCTCTCTCTCTCTCCTGACTACACACGTGTGTACACATACACCTCAAATTTAATTTTGTTATATAAATTAAGATTGGGTTCTTCCCATTTTCAATACCATACCAGATCCTGCGTAATGATCAATCAAGAAATGAACACAAAGTGATTGAGATCTCTCCTGGTCCCACACCTTCTATAAACAATTACCCAATTCTCCAGTCAAAATCAAGGAAGTGCTTAACAGATGTGCTAAAGTCTTGCTCTTATATAAACAGCCAGGTTCTAACCCGCAGTTGAAAATTAGTTACACTTCTTAGGACAATGATGAAAGAACACATGCAAATGTAACCCACATGTGAGCTTTGATGTTTGTCCTACAGGGCCTGTCGGGTTACCATTTCATACTATGTAAACGACAACTTCAGAAACAGAAAACTAAAGTGTCCTGTAAGTGGATGAAAATAAGCATTTCCCTACTTCAGGATACCCGTGTTAAACATCCTATTCTAAATCTATTAGTCATATTCATTTGCCCATCTGACCTGAAAAAGAAGCTGAGATCTAAAATTTTCGGAACCCAACCATCCACTAAATAAAATAAATTTAAACCAGACGTACAGAAAAGGCCAATGGGACTTGTGTGATAGGTTTCATGTCGACTTGAATGGGCCAGGCTTCTCCCACGGTATGATCTAACACAGTGTGGTCCACTCCATGATGGAATCTTTGTGAAGCAGCCAAGCAGCTGTGGGGAGAATAGACCTCCTTAATGTGGTCTCAGCCTTGATACGATGGAGGGAGATTTCATTCAGGCTGTGGCCTACTCTTAATATAAATTGACAGTGTGTGAAAGCTGGCTCACTTTATTGTTGGATTTGGATCCTGCCTCTTGTTTGCAGACTTCCTCTGAGATTCCCTGGTGACTTCAGGAGCCATCAGTGGATGGCCACCCTGGGAGTCATTCAGCCAATCTCAGGTTCATTCAGTTTGGCATCCACCAGCTTGGGGACTTCCTGCTTCGCATGATCATTATCCCCTGCAGCCTTCAGCTGACATCTGACCCACTAGCTTGAACCTGCCTGACTAGCCTTAGCCATTTCTACAATTGTGGGTATCATTTGTTGATAGAAATGTTTTTCTATATACCTATACATAGAATCTTTCAGTAGTTCAACTCATCTTAATTTTTTTCTTGAATTACTTCCATTTAAGATATGCTGAGAGTGTTCTTATTTTTTGGTTTCATAGCTCAAGGTCTTTGCACATTTTATTGTAATTTTTACTTTGTCATCTTAGCTACCCTTTGAAATTTTCTATTCAGCTTTGACTTCATCGATTCTTCCATTGGTCTTAAGTGCTGTATGTTAATGAGCAAACTTCAGGGTCCCGTCTGACAGCCACTGAGATCATTTCTTTGTTTCCTGTCTTTTTAACCACCTTTTGCTTTCTTTTCTCTAGAGACAAGGATGGTGAGACTTCATGTCAATATACATGAAGTGGACATGTTGTCAGGAAAGACCAGTCCCCAGGGAAGGACATAATGCTTGACAAAGGAGAGGGGCAGCATAGCAGAGGAAAACCAAGGACAAGATGAATCGACACAGTGATGGCAATGATGGGCGCAAACATAGGAACAATTGTGAGGATGGTACAGGATCTGGCAGCCATTTGTTCTGTTGTGCACAGAGTTGCTATGAGTTGGAATGAATTCAATGACACCTAACAACAATAACTTCTGGGTGTGTGTCTCTAGACAACCCAGAGTAGCACATTTGTTACCAGCAATGGTTCTATAAAAGTAAAACCACAGAGATAAGATTTCTTAATTTGTCCTTAAGAAGTCTGATTAGTCAGAAAGGCACTGAGAATTTGGTCTCTGTTTGTACAAGTAAAATTCTCACTATTAGTAAAGAGGTTCTTTCATGGTGTGAGGAGGAAAACTTAATAGCCAAAATAGCACCACCAGGAAAGGAAGTGAATCTCTCAGTAATCATATGTTTACTGTATTTTCTACAATTTAAATAAGGACTAGAAATATAGGCAAGCTGGTGCTTGGGACTGCTTACAACAGACAAACTGGTAACAGAAAGAGATGACCTCAGAGCTTCCTAAGTCCAGCTTAAATTCTTCATAAAATACCTCCAAAATTCTACTTATGTCTTGACAGAAAGGCCTTATTTCTTCTAGTAACAGAAGGAATGTTTCTAAAAACTATGAGTAGCTGAATTACAATGGCAATTGGATTCTCAACCAAAAAAGTATATCTGATACTAAAGTGAGGGCATTAATTGGAAAGACATGGGACCCTGAAACCTGGGATGGGACTATTTGAGCTGATAAGCCAAAATATGGGGACACTGAGCCTATAGATTCCATTGGCCCCTCCAGCCACTCTTCTCACCCCTCCCATCAGAGGAGATTAATCCCCTCTCAGTGAAGCCATTATGCTCACCCCCACCACCACTGGGAGATATTAGCCCAAAGGCTGATAGGGTACCGGGGCTAAGCTATGACTGCATGTTCCCAGGAAACACTCTCACTACCTGTTATTGCTTCTAGAACTGTAACTGGACTTGAGGCACAGGGAGACCCCACCCCAAAGGAGAAGTCTAGATGGTGACCCAAGAAGAGGTGCACTGCACTCCTGGAGAACTGCTAGCACAGGAGGAGTGGATGCGTAATGATAATAACTGAAACGAGGGGATATCGGAATATGGGGTGGGGTGGTAGGGAGGGATAGTGGGTTTCAGGAGTAAATAGTGAAGATGGAAATGGGGAGAGAGCATCAGAACAGACCTCGGTTGCATACTTCATCAAAAAGACGAGGTAACCATGGAAGGTGGGGTGTGTGTGTGTGAATACTCTAAAATTGATGTGGTAATGATTGTACAATTCTCCTTGATATGATTGAATTATTGAATTCTGTGACAGGTAAACTGTAGCCAATAAAGCTGTTGGGGGGAAAATAAAGGACTGCTAGAGTTTTCTAATCTGCACAAACAGAAACAAGGGGAAAATGGTGTAAGTTCTAATAGTCAGTCTCAGTTTATTGATATGGGCCCACTAAGCAGTGATTCTTATATCTGAGGTCAAGTGGTTCGGAGAGGATCTAATAGTTTATCTTGTTGGTTTGCTGAAGCATGGGATTTCCTACCCAAGTCAAGTTGAAGTGCCAAACCTACCTTGGTATACTATAAACAAAGCCATGCAAAGCTGTGCTTAGGGAAATTGGCATGCTGGAGTGGGGTTAGCAGGGTAAACCCAATGACCCACAGACGGGGTGCTCTGAGTAAGCACCTTTTACCAACACACTAAGAAACAAATCTGTAAAAGGAGCCCCGGCATCTCTACAGACTGCTGTGATTACAATTTTATGTCAGCCAGGCTTGAGAATTGGAACTGTCCTGATTAAATTCAGACACTTATCTACAATGAGGCTGATTGGACCCCTGATGGTAGTGGCCAAGTGGAAGCACTCGAATGACAGAGACAAGGTGGGTGTGGTTCTCCTAATGAACAGCATTATCAAAGTAGCAAGCACAAGAACCTGGCTCCCATGGACCTTTAACACTGGCTACTCAGACAGGGTGTTCCTAGAAGGAAAATAGTTGGGAAGCCTATGAAATATTTACTTGGTCTCTGCAAGCAGAAGATTTTCTAGATCAGGTGAATGACAGTCTAACTCAAATCACCCGAATAGAGAGTCACCAACTGTGCTAGGCTGGGTTGACTAGAGAAACGGGGCACTTCTATATGTACAAGAAAGAGCTTATGTCAAAGAATAGTTGTATATTAATAAAATGTCCTGACCCAGTCCAGATCAAGTCCATAAGTTAGCCCATAAGTCTGATACTAGTTAGCCCATAAGTCTGATGCTAGTTAGCCCATAAGTCTGATGCTAGTCCATAAATCACTCTTCAGATTCACACTGCCACATGCAAGGATGCAGAGTGCAGGAGCATCACCAGCCAGCCCGTCGGTGCAAAGTCTTTGTGGATTCAATGATTGGAAGTACCACAGGGCTGTCGCAAGTCTCAGTGTGGCTCCAGCAATTCACTCAGGCAACGTGCTAGTCTGACCACCAGGGTGGAAAGGGGAAGAAGCTGACCTCGAAGAACCATTTATCTCTGCTGCCCACCAATCAAGCTGTGACCTGATTGACAGGCTAAACTCTACCCATCTGTTCCTACGGGAGTAATGTTGGCACATACACAAAACCCCTATCACACCAACCCTCCAACTTTTCCCAAACTTGAGCCAATTTACAGACCCACAAACTCTTGAATGAAGGGAATCTAGGTTCCTTTGAGGAAAGACACTAAACCACCAAAGGCCCATACTCTTACTCCTTCTCCCAGCCTTCCTCAAAGGATCCGTGGCCTTTCACATGAGTGACTCTTCATTGAGAAAAAAGAAAAAGATCAGACTCTTCTGGGATTACTGACCACTGGCTCTGAATTGATATTAATTCAAAATGTGTTGAAGACCCACCAGAGTGAGAGCATATGGAGGTTAAGTGATTAATAAAATATCAGCTCAATTTTGTCTCACAGTGGGACAAGAGGGTCTCTGAACACGTCATGTAGTAGTGTCTTCATTTCCACAAGGCATTGTTGGAGTCGGCATATTCAGCAATAGGTAGAATCCCTATATTGGTTCTTCGAAATGTAGAATAAGGGCTATTACTGAAGAAAAAGCCAAGTGGAAGCCATTAGAACTGCTTCTACTTATTACTAGAGAAAAAAATCGTATGCCCAGAGAACACTCTCTAATTCAGTCTATGAAACCAGCATACATTTTACTTCTTAAAGATTTATTTTCCTCCCCCCTCTCCTACTCCTCTCCTCCTCCCCCCATTTTCCCTTCTCTCTCTCTCTCTTTCTCTCTCTCTCTCTCTCTCTCTCTCTCTCTCACACACACACACACACACACACACTAATGGGATTCCAATAGCATAGATGGTGAAATATTTTATATACTCCTAGTGCTTCTCAATGGTCTGTTCTGTTCTTGCTTCATTCTCTTGTCACTCTTTCTTTCCTCTCTTTCAATTTGGGTAATTTCTAAAGGCTTATATTAAGTTCACTAATTCTTTTAACAGATGAGTCAGACTTACTAATGAACCTGCCAATGGCGTTCTTCCTCTCTTTTACTAGAGTACAGCCAATTGCACTGCACAGACTTCTCAACTCCCACCAGATTACTTTTTTCTTGATAGAGCTGATGGAAATGCTGACAGGATTATATGATTCTGTTGTATATGACTGTTAAAAGAGTTCATTGTTATTGTAAACCCTTGGAATTCTATCGTGTGATTGGTCAGTTTTGCCATCCTGCTGGGTATTAAATGAGCCACCTTAGAAACATAAAATGGGGGACTTTACTACTATCAAGAAAGAAACCAGGAATGGAGTGCATCCTTTGGACTCTAAGATTCCTGCACACAGGATGTCCTCAATCCAGGAAGATAAAGTTGTGGCACCAGAGAAGCAGCAGAGACATGGTAAAAGAGCATTAAGAGCAAACATCCAGAGCTAAAGACAGACTTCTGGGCTCCCGAGGCCACAGATCAAGTAGCTGAGTGCCTTCAGAGGAGAGGGGTGCATGTAACTGGAGGACTAGTTTACTAGCCCTACAGCAGATTGCCTTTGGGCTGAGGAGTGGCATGCCCTTTAGGAATTTATCAGCAGCTGCCCTATCACATTGCTGGAGCGGTGCAGAGGCTAAGGGACCGTGAGAGACCATGAA
Source organism: Tenrec ecaudatus (assembly GCF_050624435.1). Classification (NCBI taxonomy): domain Eukaryota; kingdom Metazoa; phylum Chordata; class Mammalia; order Afrosoricida; family Tenrecidae; genus Tenrec; species Tenrec ecaudatus. The sequence goes on from NC_134546.1 coordinate 14,667,335, forward strand.
AATCCACAAACCAAGCAAAGAGATGTGTGCTTGTGGCCACAACCGAGAAGAGGATGTCCTGAGCAAAGAACCATGCCATCAGCATTTCTGATGCTGAATTGTAACCTGTAAACTTCCCTCGGCAGCCCCATGGTGGTGAACAACGTCTGAGTTTTACGGTGGCCAGCGCAATATATTACTCAACCCAATGGAAATATAGGAAGTGCTATGGGAAGACTGGTTGGTGTCAGAATTGATGAGGAAAAATTAAGGGTGGAAGGGTGTCTAACTGCTGCCTCACAGAAATTGGCATTCAGCTGATAGTGATGGGGACCTTCCCTTGCCCCTCTTATAAAGTCAGAGGACTGTCACAAATTTTTAAGGAAACCATTTTTTATATAATAGTCAGAATTTTTCAGTTGGTACTCTGTCATACTCATGAGACCCAATCAGTGTATTCCTTGTGTAATGTAAATAGTTAATGTGCTTGAGTGTTAACCAAAAGGATAGAGGTTCAAGTCCACCCAGAGGTGCCTCAAAATAAAGACCTGGAAATCCCCCACCCCCACAAATCAGCTGTTCAGAGCCCTAGAAAATACAGTACTACTCTATGTTAGTAGAGAAACAAATCCAGACACTCACATACGTGAGTGAGTTTTATAAGAAAGAGTAATTGCACATAGAGAAAATATCCTAACCCAGTCCACATCAAGTCCATACGTCCAATATTAGCCCATATATCTGATGCCAATCTACAAATTCTTCTTCAGACTCACACAACACATGCAATGATGCTAAATGTAGGAAGACCACAGGCCAGTGGGTTGAAAGTCTTGTGGATCCAATGGCAGTGTAAGCCTCTCAGCACTGGCAGGGTCTCCATGTGGCTCTTTCAGCTCCAGGGCTCTACTGTAGCTCCATGTGTCTTGTCAACAGGAATGTCTGGCAGGGAGTGTCTGTTTGTCGTACCTCCAGCAAGTTAGTTATATCCTTAGCACCTCCAAATGAGGTCATCAAACTGTGACCTGATTGACAGACTAAACTCCACTCCTTTACTCTTAATGGTCCCAAATTGACAACAGATTATGTAACGACCACACACTCTGACACACAGGGATTGCCAGGAGTGGGAATCTGGTGTCAACTTAATCAGTGTCAACTGGGTAAGTCGAGTCATCATGATGTGATTGTTTGAGTGTGTAATAAAACAAAAATAATTAATTCTAAATAGTTATGTGTAAGTACTGAGTACTGGCTATTTGTGACCAAGTATACGTGGGGCTCTTTTCTTACTAATACTCAAAACTTATTATTAAGATGCTTTGATTACAATGTGATATCAATGATTCTCCAGCACTTGCTATTTTATCACACTGTGGCGGCTCGCGTGGTGCTGTGATGCTGAAAGCGATGCTGCTGGTATTTCAAATACAAGTAAGGCCACCCAAAGCGAATAGAGTTCAGAAGAGGTTTCCACACTAAAAACAGACGATGGCGAAGGAATCGGCTGCCCCCTCCTGAGGAATTAGCCACTGAGAACCTTATGCGTAGCACTGTCAGATCCTGAAATCCTCTGAATGGCAAGAGAACGCTGTCAGCGGTCGTGTCGGAAGATGAGCCCTAAAGTTGGAAGGCACTCAGAGTACGAAGAAAGAAGAGCGCTGTCTTGCCAAAGTAGAGGCTCTAGTATGGTGTACATGGAGCAAAGCCTGGTGGGACACGACTCAAGGTATGAAGAACCAGCTGCAAAAATCTACTAACAATCCAAGCTTGCAATGTACAAACTATGAATATAGGAAAATTAGATCATGAAAAATGAGCGGAGGGCGTAAAGATCAATATACCAGGGGTCGCTGTGTTGAAATAGACTAGTATGGGCCATCTCTAAGCAGAAAATCACAGGGTTTACTAGGCTGGGAAAAAGGAAATCAAGATAAATGGCATTGCACTCGCTGTCAGAAAAAAATGTTGATATCTATTCTGAACGACAATGCTCTCGATTACAGGATTATATCTAGCTGCCTTCAAGGAAATTCGAGCAATATACATATTATTCAAATTTGCACATGAACCACAAAAACTATTCATTTGGAAATTGAAGAATTCTACCAATGTTTTCAGTCCAAAACTGATCAAATATATAAATAGAAGCATGGCTAATTTTTGGTCATTATACTCCAAGCATTAGAAACAAAGAGGAAGGAAAATAGCGGTGAACATTTGGTCTTAGTAATGGAAAGGAAGCTGGAGGTGGCAAGAAAGAATTTCGCAAGACCAATGACTTATCCATAGCAACGAGCTTTCTTTCAACAACACACAATGTGACTACAAATGTGGCTTCTCCCGAAGGAAAACACAGAAATCAAATCGACTCTACCTGGAGAAGAGACGATGGAGGAACTCAACATCAGCAGCTAAAACCAACTCAAGGGCCTACGAGGGAATAGACCATCAATTGCTCACAGCTAAGTTCAGGTTGAAGCTGAAAAACACTAAAACAAGACCACAAGAGCCATAATATGACCTTAAATCTGTCCCAACTGGATTTCAAGAATATCTCAAAAACAAATTTGACACATTGAACACGTATGACCAATGACGTGGTGGAGCTGTGGGATGACATCGAGAACATGACATAATGAACAAAGAAAAGGTTCATTAAAAAGACAAGAAAGAATGAATCATTAAAGTGGATGTCAGAAGAGACTTTGAAACTTGCTATAAATCTTAGAGTAGCTAAGGCAATGAAGAAACGATGAAATAAAACAGTTGAAGAGAAAGGTTCAGAAGATAGCTCCAGAAGACAAAGTATGGGCACTGTAGCAACTGAAGAAGCTAATTGGTAGCCAGTGATCAGAAAGAATAGCATCTAGGGAGGGGTGGGGCAGGGGCAGAGCTGGAGGGGGCTGGTTCGGTAGGGGTGGGGAGGGGCGTTGGCTCCAGACAAATAAACATGGAGTCCATCTTCCACGAGAAACAAGAAGGCTCCCTGTGTGCTCCACAATGCCTGAACAATCTGCTGCAAGGGGAGTATTTCAGCCCCATGGAGCTGTCTTCCATCGCACATCAGCCAGACGAAGAGGATGAGGATGGCGGAAGGTGGCGTTCCTAGTGAAGACTACCGCATGTTTTTACAGCAACCTTCTGGAAACATGATGACGGTGGGTGTTTCTTGATTCAAGCAATTCCTTGAAAGATCATTTATATGCAATTAAAAACGAACACTGGTTTATAATTAGAAAATTAGGAAAACAGTGGTTGAACTTGAATTCTCTCTTGATGGGTCCAGAATTAATATCAAACATACCTTGCACTTTTCTTGGCTCAGTTACAACAGGAAGGTTATTCTATATTTGTTATGAAGGGAGATCTGCCAGATTGGGAAGTGACCAACTCCTGCAGACGATCAGGGTCTAGCAGATGCATCAACCAAAATGTATTGGAGAAAAATTGGCACAACTGAAAGACCAGAGAATCCAGACAACAGACCTGGAACAAGCCTTGGAAACAAATGATGGGCCAGGGATATTAGATGAAGACGAGGAGGAATTGCAGAAGGCTCTGGCACTAAGTCGCCATGAAATCAACATGGAAGATGAGGAAGCCGATCTCCGCAGGGCGATTCAGCTCAGCATGCAAGGTAGTTCCAGACATACAGCTCAAGAAACTCCCCAGACGTTGGGAACGAATCTGAGTTCTGGAGAGCTGCAGAAGAGAAGCCTACTTTGAAAAACAGCAGCAGCGGCGGCAGCAGGTGGATCTGCCAGGACCAGTTCCACATCCAAGTGAAAAGCCAACCACAAGTCCAGGAGCACTTGGCAGTGACCCAAGTGATGCCATGAGCGAAGAGGACATGCTTCAGGCGGCTGTGACCATGTCTTTAGAAACCGTGAGAATTCACTTGAAACCAGAAGGGGAGAAATAACAATGCCTTTTACAGATCACTCAGATACTCATACTTTCCAGCATTATCCTGCGTGTTGACAACAGGGGGTGGTGGTTTGGGGGGCCCCCTCCCCCTAGTCATTTGTCAAAGAGAACTGTGTACAACAGTGAAAATAAGACTTGTGGGTGGTTTGCAAACAGAATGATGGAAAAGTGGGGAAATGCATCAGTCATAGGACTACGTAATCTCCCAAATACCAGACAAACTTTCAGCAACTAAACTCCCAGTGGCTTTTTCAGCGGTCCTTTCCCATCGTTTGCGTGTGCAATAAGTAGCTTGTCTGCAGTTAGGATCTACTTCTGGGATCTTTTTGCAGACCAACTAATGTAGCTCTTGCCCCAGTACTTGCTCCCTATATTTTTAGTGGCGGTTTTCTTTTGTTTTTGTTTTTTTATTCTCTGCAATTTGTTGGACCCACTTTCACCATCTAGTGCAGTGGTTCTCAACCTTCCTAATGCCATACCCTGTAATACAGTTCCTCATGTTGTGTGACCCCCCCCAACCATAAAATTATGCTCATTGCTACTTCATAGATGTAATTTTGCTACTGTTATGAATTGGGCGACCCAAAAGGGGTCATGACCCACAGGTTGAGAACTGCTGATCTAGTGGTTGCTTTGATTTCTCATTAACCACCCTGGCTTTTTAAAACTTTTTGTCTGTGTGGATGACAGCCAGGGGTCCTGGGAGAGGTGTGGGGGGTGGGGGGTGGGAGGTAGGGGCGGGGGTGGACCACTCTCCTTCCCACCCTTGAACCCTTTGCTGTTCTTGCCTGTTGTCACCTCGGAAAACAATTTCTCTTCTCTGGTTTGTGGTTTGTTTACGCCATTTTATACAACTCTTCCAAAAGAAAATCATGTAGCTATCCTGAAGTTCAGCTTTTGAAGTCTTCATGGATGGGATCTTTATTCCACATCTCTGGTGCATTTCAATCTTGACAGTCAACCCTGCACAAATCCCCCAGACCACGTGAGCATGGTTTCGAAGAGTGTGAGCACGTGCTTTCCCTGAACTGAATGTCTTCACTACAGAGCATCGTCATAACCCCTCTCTCCTGCACCTTACTCCCCCTTCTTCTCCAAGGGAGCTAAGTAGGGGATGCACAGTGTGCAAGCCAGTTTCCTTTGGCTGTGGGACATGTGACACCCACCGTGAATGTATGACAGAACAAATTTGGCCTTCACTTCTTAAAAACAAACAAAAGAATAGCATCTAGGATCTTAAAGGTTCCTCTTCAAACAGCCATCTTGAAATGAGGCATCAACTAAGCCCGCAAGGAAGACGCACACCAGCCTGTGTGATCCAAGGATTACAAACAGTAAAATCTAAATCCAAAGGAGAGAACGGTATCAGAGTTTGATTTGTGCATACCTGGTTTGCCGAAGAATATGGATGACAGTGGAAGCCCAGAGTCTATTTTCAGGGTCCTCACATAGATTAAGCCTTTGGTGAGTTCCCTCTAACAGCAGTTGAATAGCCTTGTTATCAGACAGAGAATATTGCACAGTTGAATATGGCAAATGTAGTTAGGTTTAAATGTGATATCTTATCTTTGATCACCCCTTTGACCCATTTTAAAGTTGTTTCAGTTAAAAAATAAATGCTGAAGATGAATATATGCATAAGTAAGTGTGGTGAAGAAGGCTGATAGTGCCAGGCTATCGAGAGATATAGCGTCTGGGGTCTTAAAGGCTTGAAAGCAAACAAGCAGCCAATTAGCCCAGAAGCAACCAAGCCCACATGGAAGCAGCACACCAACATGTGTGATCATGAAGGGCCGAGGGGACCAGGTTTCAAGTACCAAAGGCGGGGAGTGGGGGGGCGGCAGGGAATCATATCATCGTGAATGAGGAGAGTGCGTGATGGGGACCCAATGCCCATCTGTAGACAACTAGACATCCCTTCAGAGGGGTAGTGGGGAGGAGCTGAGTCACTCAGGGTTCAGTGTAGCAATAATGAAACTCAAAACCTTCCTCTAGTTCTTAAATGCTTCCTCCCCCCAACTACCATGATCCCAATTCTACCTTGCAAACCTGGTTAGACCAGAGGATGCACAGCGGTGCAGATGGGAACTGGAAACACAGGGAATCCAGGACAGATGAACCCCTCAGGCCCAGTGAGAGTGGCGATACCAGGAGGGAAGTGGGGGGTAGGAAAGGGGAACTGATCACAGGTATCTACATATAACCTCCTCTCTGGGGGATGGACAGAAGAAAAGTGGGTGAAGGGAGATGCCAGGCAGTGTAAGATAAGATAAAATAATACTTTATAAACTATTAAGGGTTCATGAGGGAGGGGGAGTGGGGAGGGAGGGGGAGGCAAAAAGGAAAATGAGCTGATTCCAGGAACCCAAGCGGAAGGCGAATTTTGAGAATGATGAGGGCAACAAATATATGTGTGCTTTACACAATTGATGTATGTATGGATTATGATAAGAGCTTTATGAGCCCCAATAAAATTATTTTAAACTCAAAATAAAGGAGAAATACACATGGATTAAGCCTCTGGTGAACCCCCTCTTCTTAGAGACCAGGGATGTAAATAACCTCACTCTCTTGCAGAATGTGTTGGAAAATAGACTGTTAAAGATGCAGTTCAGTTCAAATTTAGCACCCTATCCTTTGATCTCCCTTATGATCCATTTAAATTTATTCTAGTTTTTAATATTTTCTGCTCTTTTCTATTGAAGTTTTTATCTGTTTAACTTTATTGTTCTTATTGCTGTTGGTTTTTTAAAATATGTCTGTGTATATGCAATGCAGGATAGGTAAATCTACAGAGACAATAACTGGATCAATGGTTCCTTGCAGAGGAGGCTGGGCAGGGGGCATGGGGAGCTAATAACGATGAGGACAAGAACGAAGAAAATGTCCTAAAGTTGATTATGGTCATGATTCTTGACATGATTCAACTATTGAATTGTGTGGTATGTGAATTACAGGCCAATAAAATGATTTTTAACCAAAGAAAAAGATGTTACCTTTAGGTAGCTAGAGTTGGGCAGGGAGTGGAAAAGCACTACTTTAAAATAAAGTAATACTAGCCAGGTACTCTCCTTATCAAAAAGGAGAAAGTTCCAATGTTAAATAACAAATCATCTCTTGACTCAAAAAATATATATATGGCTTTGGACATTTAACATGCCATACAAATCCCATCAACCTTTGTTGGAGTACAAAAATTCTCTCGTGTTTCAGTTAAAAACAGATTCCATACTGGAGACAACCAGGGACCAATGTTTTGAGACTGGTTATTCATGGTGGCCCATGGATGTGGCCTCCAGGATTTTCCAGTGGTTGACTTTTTGGAAATAGATAGCCAGGCCTGTCTCCCAAGGTGCCTCTGGGAGGATTTGAACTTTCACCCTCATGTTCAACAGCCAAGTAAGTTAGCCATGTGTGCCAGGCAGTGCCAGGCCTTCATCGCACCATTTAATGTTGGCATGCGACTATCAAGAAAGGAATGTAAGCAGGCAGGATAAGAAATGCTTGCTCAAGAAGAAACGAAACATACCATTTTCTTCTAGCTCTTTAATGCTTCTCCACCCCCTCACCCTAACTATCATGACCCAATTCTACCTTACAAATCAGACTAGACCAGAGCATGTACACTGATACGGATAAGAGCTCACAACACCGGGAATCCAGGACAGATAAACCCCTCAGGGCCAATAATGATAACAGTGATACCAAGAGGGAAAGGGAAAGGTGCGGGGAGCAAGGGGGAACTGATCACAAAAATCAACCTATAAACCCCTCCCAGGGGAACAAACAAAAGAAAGTGGATGAAGGGAGACAGAGGTCATGTAAGACATGAAAAAATAATAATTTATAAATGATCAAGGGTTCGTGGGGGCAGGGGGTGAGCTGATACTAAGGGCTCAAGTAAAATGAAATTTTTTTGAAAATGATGATGGCAACCTATGTACCAATGTGCTCGACACAACGGATCCATGGATGCATTGTGGTAAGAGCTGTAAGAGTCTCCAATAAAATGATTTTTTCAAAAAAAAAAAAAGAAACGCTTGCTCAGACGAAGGGAGAAGAGGAGAGGAGATTGTAGAAAACAGTGAGGTTGGTGGGCAGGAAAACGACCTCGTTCACTTCCCCCGTTGACCTAGACTTTGAGGTCTTTTAAGATGCAACTTGATTCCCTTTCTTTCTGAGTTCGGGGGCTCAGTGCCCAGGAGAGTCGACATTACTAAGTGCTGAAGTCCTCCGGCAGACACACCACGGGAGTTTCATTCCCCCCGCCTCCTGCAACGAACACCCTCCAGCCTTTTTCCACACCGTCGGAATTAAAAGCACATCAGTGGGAAAATGACTGGAAGGAATAAAATGCCATGGCCATTTGGCAGCCTCGTGGTTTGGCAGCATCAGCAGCATCTCACCTTTGGCTGCCTGCATCAGGCTCAATGCGCCCCACCCGCCCACCCACTCTTTCCACAAACCACCCGCCTTCACCCACAGAGCCCTTTCCAGTCACAGCCTGCATCAAGTGGGAGTCAGGGAAATGCCACCCTGCGCGGTCTCTTTGGGCTGCTTCTGCACTCAGGACAGTCTCAACCCTGAGACCTCCACCCAGGGAAGATGAGAGGACGACAAATGCCCATCTCCAGTTTTGAACTGATTCCAGGAGTTCCAGGTGTGCGCACGTCTCCAGAAGGGGTCGGAGGAGAGTGCTGTGCGTGGAGAGCCCTGATTATGCTAGGCAACACGAGGGCCCCCTATTCATCACCTCAAGGTAGACTATTAAGTCCCTGGAATCCTTCCACGCGGTTTAGTAACCGAGAGCCATTAGGCCCTCCCTCAGCTTCCAGGGAGCACCAGCAGACAACCATATGGTGAGCGGAGGAGTTCTAATGGAATTCTACCCTGCAGGCTCAGCGCAGGGCTTGGGGATGGGGAGAAGCAGCAGAGAGGCCCCGAGCATCCTGGGATGGCGGATTCTCCAAGCGGTTTTCTGTGACAGAGCGCCCCTGCTTTTGCCATGGAGAAAGGGGTTCTGTTTGCTAGGGAAGCTTTGGCTGGGAGGGTAGGCGCCTGATTCTGGCCCCGACTCATAGAGCTTATTAGCTGACTGTGGACAAGTCACTTGCCAACCCCCACCCCATCCCCAAATCCTCAGCCGCCTCCTCCGTTGCAATAGCCTTGGACAGTACTAGCTCTATTTTACAGGAGTCGAGGTAATGAAAGCGCTTAATGGCTGTAACCCTCTTCTGGAAAGCGATTCCGATGTGTGTAATCATGACACTTCTCCTGGAGGCCTTCTCTCGAGCCATCCCTGTACGCTTTCTTTAAAGCGGGAGCCAACCACATTCTCCTAAAGGGGGTTAAAATTTTAAAAATAAATAAAGCCGTACTATTGGCAATCTTGACATCAAGAAAGGGTCTTCTCTGCAGCTACTCGAGGATCCCTTTCAGCCGGCAGACCTTTAAAAATGAAAAGCTCATCTTCCGTTCTGTCTTCTCCTACCCCTTCTCTGAAAACAGCAATTATGGAGCAAGAGTCATACTGATGATTTTGACTGATCAACTGGAGAAATTTAGATAAATTTGGCTTTTCATTAACTGCAGCTGTTGTTCCTTTCAGAGCTTTAAAGCAATTTATCATGTGAACATGCTGGCTAAGGAGCCATGCTTGACTTTCCCTGGGCCTCCAGTCGTTAATCCTAACTCCAGAAATCTCATTTCTATTGCCGGCCTTCCTTCTCCTTCCAAGTGGCTCTGGTTGGGAGTTATACTATCAGATCAATTGTCTCCATGTCTCTGTCTCTGTATCTCTGTCTCCTTCTCTATCCTTCCCTCCCTCTCATTCTTCTCTCTCTCTCTCTCTCTCTCTCTCTCTCTCTCTCTCTCTCTCTCTCTCTCTCTCTCTCTGTCACACACACACACACACACACACACACACACACACACACCTGTGGACAGGCTTTCTATTCAAATTGGAATCTCACTCCTGTGACCTGGAATCCCAAGTGCAAAAGCCCCAAAGCCATCAAGGGAGTTCCAAGACTCTCTATACCCACCGCTGTCCTCAGAACAACGCCCAAGGTGCGCCCCACATCTAAACACGCAGCAGTCAAACCTCCCAAATGGAACAGGACTAGTAGGTCCAGTGCACAGAAAGAAAGAATATTGTGTGCGGTTCTGGATGGCTTGTCTGTGAAAGAGAGCTGGTAGGTGATAAATGGTCTCCCAACAATATTCGTTTATTTAAATTAAATGATTACTCACTTATACAGGCTGATGACTCATTATCTGGATAGAAAAAAAAATGGAGAGCGAGCGAGTAAGCAAGCCTTAGAATAGGTTTCCTGTGAATGTTCAATGAGTTATAGGATGCTGTTTCTCACTGTTCTTAGAACTTCGGTTACAATCTTAATTACGCTATTGTTTCTCTCAGAGGAGGGGGGGGGCAGACTGTATTTTCTTTTTCATATCATGATGGATTAAATGTCAGGAATAATTAAATGTCACAGGGGGGTAGCCGCCAATGGAGCGCTGACATCCTTGGGGAAACCCACCCAGGCAAGAAGAAAATAGAAACATCTCAGCATCTCCCCGCCTTTCCTGACCTCGTTGGCATAGGCAAGCAGCCCAGCATATTACACCACAAAGAAAGACAAGGGAATAAGAGCAGGCCCTCTGCAAGCTGGTCGTTGTTCTCTAAGAAGCAGACAGTGGTGGTGTAACATTCTCCACAGCCATGCATTCTGGCAACAAAAGAGGAGGCTTGGGAAGGAGGTGGGCTGATACAGTGGTTGCAACAATGGGCTCAAACAGATCAGTCATTATGAGGATGGTGCCGGGCCCAGCAGCGTTTCCTTCTACAATACGCAGGGTAGCAAGGAGCCAGCCCTGACTCCATCGCACCCAGGAAGAGAAACATTCTGGCGAAAGAAAACAGCAAAGAACGTGCCCCTAGTTGCATGGAATTTGGAATCACGATGGAACTATTTCTGAAAGGTCCAAATTCTGATTTATGAGGGGGGAAGGTGGACAAGAAAATGAAGATGTGGTTGACTGCTTTACAGCTGATAGGCTGGAGTCTACTTTTGGTTTTATTTCAGAACAAACACAGAATCACTAGCATGTAGCTAAGCAAGAATTATCTGAGGGGCAATGGTACTGAAACCTAAACATCTTTTGTGAAAACCAGGAAACCAAGGCTGGTAGCCCTAAGATGGATTCTGAGGTTCAAGTTCATGTTGAAATGTTGAGAGATGACGAAGTCTGCTGCTTTCAGGATTTTGTATCATCTTTGACAAGGAAAGACATTTCCCAGCACAGAACAGTGACTTTATTCCACGTAAGGTTTGGTCACTTTTCACGAAATATCACGAGAAAAATCTCAACTCTCCACCAAAACTTGAGCGATAATTGTAACATTTCGACAGCATTGTAGGTACGTTGTCTCGCGCTTTTTTTGTTTGATTTTTTAAAATCTCTCTCTCCCAGGCCCCAATTTTTTTAACACTAAGGAAATAGTTTTTGTTTGCTTGTTTTTATTCTGAATTCCCTTGCTCTGTTCCCTTCAACAGTATGTGCTTAGGTGGCCAGCCACTCACCCATAGGTCACAAACAATGGGCCAGACCTGCCCCTGACTGACCGCCCTGCTCAGGCAGCCGTGTGTAGCGCCTGAAGAAGCAAGGCAGGAACAGAAAGTGCAGTACCAGCATCATAAATGCCAAAGTCTTAAACACTGGCACCACATCTTATTCACTTTTCCTCTGAAGAGCCACCAATGAAACACTTGACCACAAGATGGGCCCTGAAGTCCTACAACCAGAAGAGCAAACTCACTGCCCTCGAGTGGATTCCAACTCACAGCGACCCAATAGGACACAGTAGCACCGCCCCTGTGAGTTTCTGAGACGGTCACTGTTTATGGGAGTAGAAAGCCTCATCTTTCTCACCCAGAGCAGCTGGGGGGTTTGAACTGCTTACTTTGTGGTTAGCAGCCCAATGTGTAGCTACCATGCCATCAGGGTTTGGTTTGATGTTTGGTTTGTTTGTTTGTTTGTTTGTTTAGGGGGACAGAGAACCTCCCTAAAAAGTAGTCCATGCTTAAGACTTAGAAGTCTGTCCTGAATAACTTGGGGGTTGGGGTGAGGGGTAGGGGGTAGGGGTGGGGGGAATCCAGCACGATAGCTCTCCTTGAACTGTTTCAGTCCTTTCTTCTCACTGCCAAGTGAGTACCTCTTACTCCAGAGATGCCAACCCACAAAGCCGAATGTGACATCACAGGGACAGGTGTCTAGAGGAGCACATTCTAGATCCTTCTAGCTCACTCACAACCCCTCCACCTCTGTTCAATGCCCTCCTCATCAGGAAGGGGGATGACGAGTCAGAACAGTGGTTTTCAACCTTCCTAATGCCACGACCCTTCCATATAGTTCCTCATGGATTGTGGTGACCGCCCCAACCCATAACATTATTTTCTTTGCGACTTCATAACTATAATTTTGTTACTGTTATGAATCGGGCCACCCCTGTGGAAGGGTCGTTCCACCCCCAAGGAGTCGCGATCCAGAAGTTGAGAACCGGTTGACTTAGAAGAAGACACCACAACCCTGTCAAAGCTCGCTATCTTACAAACAGGAGTCCATTGAAAGAGCGTTACCATGGCACCACACCTGGATCACATGAAACTGACACGTGCATCACCTGCTCAAATCTCTTCCCACCTGTGGCCGGTCCAGTAGCGCAGGAATCACCCAGTGACTCACTGAGCAACTAATTACTATCAAGTCAATCCCGTCTATGGACCCCATGAGTGTCAGAGCAGAACTCTGCTCCTCGCCACATTCTGGGACTTAAGTACATCACTCCCTAGACGGTTATTTGAAGGGTTACTACCATAAGGGCAAAGGCTTTGTAGCATTTATTAAAATTCAATACCATAAATTTAAATCCCTGGTCTCCAAACAAAATGTGCTAAATGATCTCCCCTCGGACACCCCCACACACACACTCAAGATGCAGCCCCCTGCCCACTTTACTAATGACTCAGCAGTCAACATATCCACAGCTTCTCACTCTAAAACCCTGGAGTGGGAAAGAGAGAAAGCACGTCACTGAAGGTCATTGAGTGCCTACTCTGTGCTCGGCACCATTCCAAGGATATAAAAGATAAACCAGGTGACTTGTCTTCGTGCATTTGCCATCGAATCATCACAGAGCCGCATGAGGTCGGTGACAAAGCTACTTAGCCAATGAAGACGGGTAAAATAACCTGTGTGATTACCTATGTAGAAAGGGGCTGAGCCAGGGTTCACATTCAGGTCTGCTGTCTCCAAACTGAATGTGTTAGATGTGCTTATGTATCCAAACCAAACCCACTGCCATCAAGGTGATTTGAAATCATAGTGAACATGTGGGAAGGCGGATACTAAGATATGTCCATGCTTCGTGCTTCTGATTGCTGTGTCTGGCCTGAGAGGGGCTCCCCAAAAGTTATGCTCTTACATTGAGAAAGAAGTCATGCCTGGCCTTTGTGACTGTAGAAAGGGAAGGAACCATTGCCCCTATTAGGCCCACAATAATCACAGGCAATATAGAAGAACAGCCAAGACCACATAGATGAGGGCGCTAGTGGACCAGAGCTGGGGTGTCCTGTCCTCCTCTCATTGCATTCCCGAGGTTGTGAGGATCAGATGTAATTAATCGTATGAAGACTGGCTGGTAACTGACATATATCACCATATAGGAAAGGTCTTGTCTCTAAAAGCTGAAAGGTACCCATAGTGGTTGAGTTGATTCTGAAGCCTTGCAACCCTACAGAATAGACGAAACCTCTATGTCAGGTTTCTGAGGCTAAAAATCTTTAGGGGAGCAGATTGCCTCATATTTGACCAGGGGACCAGCAGGTGGGCTTAAACCATTGACTACTGGGTTGTCAGTTCAATGTTTCATCCACTGTACCACCAGGGCTCCAGCCTAAAAGCAAAAAAAATTAACTTGAAATATTAAAAATCCCTTTTTATATTTACCAGGGAATTCTTCAGACATAGAGTTAGACATTGTTCAGTCACTGGGCTAGAAAAATCTGAAATCACTGAGGAGATGGACAGCCTGCAGGCACCAGGTTCCCGTGCAGCCATGGGCATGTGCCCCAAATAATCATCAAATGCACATGTATCAGAGTGTCATGACCCATTCTACTGGTGGGCATTAAGTTGTGCTATCTCCTTGCTGTTATGAACAGGGCTGCAATGAACCTGGGTGTGCCTATGTCTATTCTTTAGGATGTGTACCCAGCCCAGAGAACCTCTAGTCCTAGTTGTTCAAGGTGGCACCACACCTCTTTCCACAGTGGCTGTACATATTTACAATCCTGCCAGCAGTGTTCGAGGGTTCCAATCACGCTGAAGCCTCTCCAAAGTGTGCTATTTTCTATATTTGAACTTGGCTTCATTGTTGATGTAAAGGGGTATCTCATCATTTTGATTTGCATTTCTCTGCTGGCTAATGACCACGAACGGGCATCCCTTCATGTTTGCTTGCCATTTGGATGTCATCTTTGATGAACTGTGTGTTCATGTGCTTTGCCCACTTTTTAAGTGGGTTATTCATCTTTTTCTTATTGGGGGTTTGTGGTCTTTTCTAGATTTTAGAGATTAGTCCCGGTCAGTCATGTTCTTTTTTTTAATTCCCCACTCTGTTGACTCTCTTTTTCATTCTTTTGGTGAGTCTTCTGATGCACATACTTATTTTACATTGAGTAGACTCCAGGCATCTACGTTGTCATCTACTCTGTATTTCGCTCATTGTAATTGAAAGTATGTCTTAGCCCTGCAAGAGGCCCTTAAGTTTGTCTCTATTTTCTCATTGATCTCCTTGGTAATTCTAGGGTTGACATTTAGGTCTTTGATCCATTTTTGAGGTTTTGTTTTGTTTTACACAGGGAGAGTTATGGGTCCTGTTTCATTCTTCTGCAGAGTAAGATCCAATTTTGACCACATCATTTGTTGAGCACTGATAATACAGTAGTTATACATTGAGTTGCAATATGCATAGTCAGCAATATGAGACCACCAGCAGTTCTGTGATGAAAGACTGGGCTTTCTATTCCAGTCAAAGTCTCGGTAACCCACAGCGGGCTGCAATGAATCAGTAGAGATCCGATGGCAGTGAGTTTTGGTTTATTGTTGTTGTTGTTGTTGAAGACACTATCTCTTTCCTAATTAATATTCTTTGGATATTTGTCAATTGTCAGTTGTCTGTAAATTGACTGATTTATTTCTGGGCTCTCTGTTCTGCTCCATTGGATAATATAATCCCTATCATGGTATTGGTACCAGGCTGTTTTGACTGCTCTGACTGTGTAATAGATTTTCGAAGTTGGGAAGTGAGAGACCTCCTACCATGATTTTTCCTCTTTAAAAGTTATTTGCTTCGTCTAGTTCGCTTCCTTCTTCATATGAAGATAATAATTAGTTTTTTCATTACTTTAAAAATCAAAGTTGGGATCTGGAATTTCATTGTGTTTATAGGTTTCTTTGGGTAATATTGACATTTTCACACTATTAAGCCTTCTTATCCCTGAACTCAGAATAGGCTCCCAATTATGTAGGAAGAGACCCCCTTTAAAAGAGTGTTTTAGCTAGGGCTCTCTGGGATGCAAATAACAAATCTTCATCACCGTGGGACTCTAGTCAGGTACTTCTCCACCCAAATTCCACATTTTTCTTTTGAATCTGGAGTCTTTAATATTGAGCAGCAATCTGTGAACCAGCTGGCCCCCAGAAACCCTGCAAATGTTCAACAGGCAGATTTGATGCAATGAACAGGAAGTAGAGTTCAGCACGCCCTTTTGTGAGTCAGAAGCCAAAAGTATCTGACTCAGGCCATGATCCAGATATCCTTCCAAGTCCTTCTTTTATAGCCTAACAGCAAAATGAATCAGGTCCTCTGGGTGTGTTTATGGATTTCTTTTCTTTCTTTCTTATTTTTTTAAATGCTCTACTCTAGAATTCACTGCTCATCTTTCCTGTTTAGATTCCTGATTTGGCCAACCAATAGTCAGCATTTTTTTTTAATCAAAGATTGCCTTATAGACTGACCTATAGTCAGGTACTGTGGTTCTACAGGAGGGAAAATAACGCACTGCCATCAAGTTGATTCCGACTCATAGTAATCCTATAGGATAGAGTAGAATTTCTCCTTTTGGTATCTGAGACTTGTTAAATCCTGACAGAAACAGACAGCCTTATCTTTCCTCTGCAGATTGACCAATGGGTTCAAGTGGCTGACCTGGGGATTAACAACTCAATGCGTAGCCCACTACACCACCAGGGCTCTTTGAAGACCCTCCATGCAAGTATAATTTATAGAAAGAACCATCTGTTAAGTCTATTAAATAGGACAAAGATGAGACAAAGACAAATCATTTCATTTAGGGCGACCATGGACACAAGACCATGATGGTGTCCAGGAATTCACAGAAACTTGGCCAATTAAGTAGGCCAATGAGAACAAAGGAAACTGTCACAAAATTATTACTGGTGGCAGATCAATTTATCACAGTTGCAGGTGGATCTACAAAAGTGAGAAATATATAATGATTGATGTACATATACTATTGTGGATTAGTAACATTTACAAGACTGGATCAGGGCCTTTCAACCAAGACAGACAGGTAGGACTCATGACCATGGGACACTAGTTCCCCAACTGCCATCAGAGGCACACCCAAGCAAGTACTTGAGGGTAAGAGCATCCCTCTCTGGACTGGCTACGGAAGTCGCAGTAATCCATTTTTCAAACATACTCTGTCTGAGGACAAGCCTTTTTACATTGTTAGTCAATGATCAGAACGAATTCAGTAGAGGATGAATCTATGAGGAGATTAAAAATCAGATTTGGGGCTCCACTATCAGCCATAGCCATCCTCAAACCTAGTGCTCATAATTTAAACCTAGTGCTCAGAATGTAGTGGTTAGCCACTATAGGCCAGTTTGCTGTGTTCAGGGGACAGGATCATGTGTTACAGGATCATGTGTTAAAGACACTAGTAACTCAAACTATTGTCTGTGGAGGAAAAGTATCAGCACCTATAAGCTTATTTTTGTTTTGTTTTGTTTTTCATATTTTATGTTATTGATCAGCTCCCTGAAGGATATCTAAAGACTCCATGAAGTGCAACAGAATATTATTTCCTCCAATATAAAATATATATATACATTCAGCATTGACTCAATGAGTTTAGAGTTTCACAGTTTATAAAGTTATAAACTTTCTATAACTAGGGTAGTGACCTCATGCCATAAAATTAAAAAAAAACACCTCTAAGTAATAATATTCTTGTTACAGATTTTTATAAATACATTTGAAATTTGTTTCTAACAATGGTTAAGCAACATTGTACATAATTTTTTTAATGTCCCTAACCAAACCAAAACAGACAGGCTCCTCTTTCTCCTGAGGAGCAGCTGGTGTGCTTGAACGGCCTACCTTGCAATTAGCAGCCTGATGCTAACCCAACAGCACCTGGACACTCATTAATTTACAAAATGAAATTCAACTGGCCAAAGTGTTTTGCCAAAATAATGCTGACTGTCCAAGAGGAAATAATAGTAAATTTTTAAAGTACCCAGATTCTACAAATGTTGCAGTATATAAAGAAAATTAAACATATGGTGTTTACTAAAAGATCTTTAACAGGCTACCCTGGGAACTCAATTCTGAAATAAAAGTTGGTGTACTAAAACAAAGATGTTTCAGGGCAACCCCAAAAATCTTTTATAAATTCAGCCACCAGGAAGGACGATGCTGGATCAGAAGAATTCTTGTATCTTGTGTATCTACCAGGAGAAAGATGGGGCTTTCTACTCCTGAAAGGAGATCCAGTCTCAGAAATCCACAGGGATTGTTCTACTCTGTCCTAGTGGGTGGCAGTGAGTCAGAATTGATTCGATGGCAGTGACTTTGGTGTTTTGTTTTCTGTATCTACATCATACACGCATAAGTCACCTGCACCGCCATACCTGTCACTGTCATTCCTTCCAGATTCGCTGCCATAACTCTCTTGGCTTCTGGTCCTCTAGTCCTGGGCCTTCTACATCCATCTCCTCCAGGCTAACGGATAGACCTACCTCTGCCTTGTTTACCTGTGCAGCAAGAGCAGCTGCAACCACGGGCATCAGGGGACGCCCTCTGAGCCACCTGAATCTGCCACCTAGCCAGGAACTCTCCATCATGGTTCATAAGGCATCTGATTCAGGTTCTGGATGGTTGACAGCAATCAAGCTGAAATCCCAGATATTGATAAATCTCCCAGTCATTGTCAACCACTACCTCAGCCATTGCCCGGAGACTTCTTCCAACACCTGCTCATCAGCATCGAAACTGAGCCCTCCCATGAAAAGCTCCTGTTCATCAGAGCCCATGACAGTGATTTGGGGTCATGGAAACTGAAACACAGAACAGCCTGAGTGACAACGAGTGCTGAGATGCAAAGAGGATCCATCTCGGAGGATTGATTTAAAATGCAAAGTCTCAGGCCAGCCACAGGCCTGCTGAATCAATACTGGTGTTTACAAAATCCCCTAGGTCTGTGGTTCTCAACCTCTGGGTCACAACCCCTGTGGGGGTTGAAAGACGCTTTCAAAGGGGTCACTCAATTTGTAACAGTAGCAAAATTACAGTGATGAAGTAGCAACAAAAATAATGTCATGGTTGAGGGTCATCACTACATGAGGATCTGTATTAAAGGGTCACGGCATTAGGAAGGGTGAGAACCACTGCCCCAGTTTATCTATCGGCATTGAGTCTTGAAGCATTGGTGTAGAATACCATTCTCCGGAGCTGTTTTTGAGCAGGAAGCTTTGAATGGCAGTCATAATTCATTCCTTTGTCAAGTACACTATTTCCATTGACAACACATTGTCTATCCTTCTGTGAAGGTCAGGGGTTATGTCAACCGGACACACCTGGATAAGGGTAGGGGCAGGTCTAACCTATCAGTTTGGCTCACAGCCTGATGACAAGTGTTTAGTGCCATAAGCCTTTTTGTATAAGAGTGAGAGACACTCAGAACTCTTTCTCTCTCTTTCTCCTCTTTCACCTGCCTACTTGCTGGGACTCTGACTACCTTCGGAGAATGATATGCTGTGGGCCACCCAACCCTGAGAGCTGTCCTCACCCTGCTATTCCACCAACCTTGGATCCACATGACTCTGCACCCACCAGCCTTGATCTTCCTGCTTCCGTTTCATCCCTCTGCATCATCGGTCTGTAGCTACATCAGCCTGAAGAGGGTTCAGGCTAGCATTGCACTGATGAACTTGAGTTGGACTGGGTTGGGATGCCTTCTAGATATAAGATTGCTTCTTGATATGAGTCTCACTGATTTTGTTTCTCTGCACAACCCAGCTTAGCATACCTTCCTCTTAGGGACATATACATATTTTTATAGGAAAACCAGAAAACTGGCAGAAGGAAAATGAAGAACCTGCTGATAACAGTTCGGGGTGGAATGTTGTCCACAAAGAATATTGTTGCAGTTCGATCTTTATATAAGGAGGTCCAGTGGTGCTGTGGGTCACGTGTTGGCTGCTGACTACAAGGTCTGTGATTCAAACCCAGCAGGAAGTCTGCAGGAGAAAGATGAGGCTGTCTGCTCTTAAAATATTTAGTATCCCAAACCCTGTGTGGTCCCTATGAACTGGAATCAACTCCATGCTGATGGCTTTTGGGTCTGTCTTTTAGTTTGGGGTCTTTACACACACACACACATTCATCTCTACTCCCCACCCCACCCCCACCAACCTGTGAGGGGATCGCGTGTGAAAATAAAGTCTTTGGAGAGTAGTATCCCTTAAGTTCGCATCAGGTTAAGCCAGAGCACAGTGAGTCATGATCCAGCTGAATGGTCCTCTCATTTTAAAAAGTTAAGAGAACCAGAGAGATGGCGAAAGACTGGCCAAGGAGAAGATGCATCCACAAGCCAAGGCATGGCTGAGGCTACAGAAACCCGAGGTGGGCAGACAAGAAAGGAACTTCCTCCAGATGCAGGGTTTTCCCAAGTGGGTGGTGCCACCCCCTGGGGCGGGGGCACTGACAAGATCCAGTGGGTTGGGGAGGGGGGAGGGGGAGCTGCCAAAACAAGACCTACCTACACTTGATCCTGGGCTATGTGCTTCGGCGCAGAAGAGTTTAATGGCCAGGGTGGGCTGAGTAATAGTTTTTGTTTTGTTTTGTTTTGTTTTCGGAAAGGGGGGTAATAGATTAAGTTTGGGGACATTTTTCCTAGAGACGTTTAAGAGGGCACGACCTGACCAACACAGGAATTCAGACTTCTAGCCTCCAAACCTGTGAGCCAAGACAGTTCTGCCTTGATAAGCCAGCCAGCCTGTGTGATTTCGTAACCGCAGCCCTTGCGAGCTCCTGCAGTGACAATTCAGCATTCCCATGGGAGCTCGGGGAGGGAGACTTGTTCGTTGTGGGAGAGACTTTATTTGGAAAGCATTTTGGCTTTGGTTTCCAACAGAGATATTCTTTGCTGAGTCCTGCTGGGTTGATTGACTCGCAGTGACTCCATGTGCCCTAGCAGAAGAATCCCAGAGGATTCTCTTAACTGCAGCCTTTAAGGAAACAGATCACCAAGTCTTGCTCCTGTCCAGCTTCTGGGTGGATTTGAACTGCCAACCTCTTGATTAGCAGCCAAGAGCCTAACCACTGGGGTACCTTATTCTATCTATCCTTTTGTCTCATATGAACACAGGCCTGCTAAGACAAGTGTGTCCATCTATTATTATAACCAATTCCTCACCTTGAATTACCATTCTAATTCCTTCTAGAACAAGCCAACTAAGTTCTCCTGCTCAACTGCCATACTTTATGAAATGGAAATTATGGCCAGACGATATTGAGTCAAGGTCATGGAGCTGATGAAATCTTCTGGCAACACCGCAGCTCCCAGTCTTGACTTTTCTCTGAGGGTGTCCTTCACTAAGCAAAGCTGCCCCCGGGCAAACACTGCCGCCTGTGGAGTTACTGGGGGAACGGAGCTTAGAGGGGTCACAGTCAGGATACTTCTGAGAGAACACAAGCTGGCAAAAAAAAACTGGGGACAAGTATTTGCCAAATTTTGCATCAAGGTCTGGAATGAAGATTCTGTGCTGGCCTCATTCCCTCGCACTATACAGCGCCATCCAGAACTTTCTGACAGGACCATTAAGGAAACAGCAAGTACAAAATGTTGAAAACAACTGCCCAGCTGCTCCCGGGGTCGCCGCCGTTTGACTGCAGCTGTGGAGAATTGTTGTTGAAATCCATGCTCCATATTGCTCTAAAAGCATTTCAAAGCAGTTCTGAGAAAGTCATGTGCACTTTGGTCAATGGAAAACTATTTGTGACGAGCCATCCATCACCGTCTTTCAACAGCCTCCACCAGAAAGAGGCGGGGCCCACGGGGGACAGAAGGCCAGACGCAAGTCAGTAGAAGGCCAACTCACATTCCTGTTGCCTCTGTCTCTCTGGGCGACCCTAGAAGACCACCTGCCCTCTTGTGTCCTCACCAGGACGTGTAGAGGAAGAAAAGGGAAGGATGGAGACACCGCACACTGCTGTTTGCCACGCACCTGCATTTAAGAACTGTAAGCTTCTGGGAAGGTGAAATCGAAAGCCCTTCCCACGAACATTCCTCCATCAGTACTAAGTCCAGCAATGCTGCATTCATGACAATACCCTCCCAGAGCGATGGCCTCCAAGCCAAAGACATTTGTGAAGGATCATGGTTACTCGTTTACTCTTTCTCATTATTCAGTCTTCTAAGTAGAAATGCTACCACGATCCTTCTTAAGATTCATAGACTGCATTTCCCTGGGGGAGTGACAGCATAGAGTGGAAGGAAGGGACATGATAAAGTTTAGCAGGTGAAGCCATATTGTATTATTCCATTTGGGAAAGACTTAAAAGAAAATAAACAAGACCAAACTATAGTGTTCAGAAATACTTGCTAAGGTGAAAAGTGAGGAAATTATTGTCCTAAAAATTACGGTGGTAGTCGATTTGCCGGGTAGTCATAGAGGGTAGGGGTAGAGGTATAAGTGAAGGTTGCTTTGTTGTATTTTGTACAAGTTACACACATTCTATTTCTTGACCTTGGGGCAGGGGAGCAATAGGGGTGTTCAAGTTGTAGTCAATTGTTGAACAATGAGTTTCTATTCTCCTGCCCCCCTTGGCTTGTGTGTTTCCTTCAAAATTAATTTTCTGTTTTAAAGACTAGGACCACAGATGGAGAGAGGGGGATTCGCCAACAGGTCCTTTATTATCTGAACCTTATTTGATGGCTTTTGCCCCTTCATTTCCGTTGGTGTCCGGAAGAGAGAATTCAAGCTGCTGGCGAAATTCAGGATTCGGTATGCCAGATACTCAACCCTTTCCTGTTCACGTTCCTGACTGGACCCCTTTTGACTCATCTGTGTCATTCAAATAATTTTTCAAAGCAATAAAACTGTTTAAAGCAGCATGCATAAGAAAGGTGGTCGTTTTCAGTCTCGTCTCATCCCTTTGACTCACAGTGACTGGGAGGGACGGAGGAGGACAGCTCTGTTGGGTTTTGTAGGCTGTAACCTTTCCAAGAGCAGGGCTTTCTCCAGTGGAGCCCGCTCGGTGGGTTCAAGCATTTAGGTTAGTTGTGTGCTTAATTGTTGTTCTAACATGGCTTGTTTACAGGAAAATAACACTAAATCAAACCCACAGGCGGCCCTGTTGTTGGTATTAGGTGCCACCGGGTCAGGTCCTACTCATAGGGACCCTGATGCAAGAGATTGACATGCTGTCTGGTCCTGTGCTGTCCTCACGTGGTTATTAATTTCAGCCCGTGATGCAGCCAACTGTGTTAATCCATTAGTAACGGTCTCCCTCGCTTTGGCTGCCCTTCCACTTTCCCAAGCATGGTGGCCTTTGCCAGGGCTCTGTCTGCCTTTCAAAAGGACTTCGTCTCACCATCTTTGCCTCTAAGGAGCATCTTGGTTATACGTCTCCCAAGACTGGTTTGGTTGTTCTTTGGGCAGCCCGTAGCACTTTCGATAGTCTTTGCCAGCACCCGAATTCAAATGCATCGGTTTGTCTTCGGTGTCCCTTATTCAGTGTTCAACTTTCATATGCACATGCAGTGATTGAAAATGCTACGGTTGGGACAGGCACACCTTCATCCTCAAAGTGAAGTCCTTGCTTTACAACAGTTTAAAGAGTTCCTGTGCAGATTTACCTAATGCAGCGGTTCTCAACCTGTGGGTCACGACCCCTTTGGGGGTCAAAGGACCCTTTCACAGGGGGTGCCTGATTCATCACAGTAGCAAAGTGACAGTGATGAAGTAGCAACAAAAATAATTTAATGTTTGGGGGTCACCACAACATGAGAAACTGGATTAGAGGGTCGCAGCATTAGGAAGGTTGAGAACCACTGACCTAATGAAACTGCTGCTTCCAGGAGCATTGATTGTGGATCCAAGCAAGATGAAGTCCTTGGCAGCTTTAATCTTTTCTCTGTTTATCATGATATTGGCTATTGGCTCCATGGTGAGAATTTTGGTTTTCCTTACACTGAGTTGTAATCCATATCAAAGGCTGCAATCCTTGACTTCTTCAGCAAGTGCTTCAAGTCTTCCTCACTTTCAACAAGCAAGGTTATGTCATCTACATGTCACAGGTTGAAATAAGCCTTCTTCCAATCCTGGTGCCACGCTCTTATTCGTATAATCCAGTTCCTCTGATCACTTTCTCTGCAATATATTGAATAAATATGGCAATAGGCTACAACCCTGACAGACCTTTCTTGATTTTTAAACCATATAGCATTCCCTTGTTCTAGTCTCATAACTGTTTCTCGATCCATGTACCAACTCTACATGAGTGCAATTAAGTGCTCCGGAATTCCCATTCTTCTCAAGGCTAGCCATAGTTTGCTGTGGTTCACAGCGCCAAATGCCTTTACACAGTCAATGTAGCACAAGTAAACATCTTTCTGGTATTCTCTGCTCTCGGCAAAGATCCATCTGACATCAGCAATGATATCTATCTGCATAGAAGGAAATCCAGTCAATAAAATGATTATTTAAATTTATGCACCAGCCACTAAAGCTAACGATGCAGAAATCAAAGAATATTACTAACATTTTCAGCCTGAAGTTGATCAAACATGCCATTACGGCACATCGTTAAGTACTGGCAGTGGAAATGTAAAAGTTGAACACAAAGAGGAAAGAATATTTCTTGAAAAATATGGCCTGGGTGATAGAAATGAAAGCGGAGGTCAGATGATAGGATTTTACAAAACCAACTACTTCATCATAAAGATCTTTTTCCAGCAACATGAAAGGTGACTGTGTATATTGTGTTAGTCTGGGTCCATTAGAGAAACAAATCCACAGAAACTCATATCTATAAGAGAGAGTTTTATATAAAGGGTACATGCACATCAAGAAAACATCCCAACCCAGTGCTACCCAATCCCACAAGTCCAACATTAGCCCATATGTCCAACACCAATCTACAAACGCCTCCTCCATCTCACAAAACGCACACTATGATGCCAACTGCAGGAGGAAAACCAAGTCAATGAACTTGTAAGCATCTTAGCGCTGGCATGGGTCTCCACACAGCTGCTCCAGCACCCAGGGCTGCATCGGGGTAGGTTCATGAGACTTCTCCTCGGGGATGTCTTGCAGGAAGTGAGCCTTGCCAGCTGAAGCAGGGAACTGGCAAAGGCAGCTGCACCCTTGTCTGACCATCAGAGAGCATGAGACCTAAGAACTAAAAAGGTGAGGCTCACTAAGCCATTTATCTCTCTGCCCTTCAATTAACCCCACTTGCATTTATCGGCCAGGTTGGCACAATAAGCTTAACTATCTCACATATGGACTTCTCTGGGTGGAACACACAGAAATCAAATTGACTCTGTGCGGGAAGAAAAGATGGAGACACTCCATGTCAACAGCTAAAATAGGTGGCAGTACACTAGTGTAATTGAGTTTCAGACCTGGGCACACCAATCGCGGTCTCTCTTCAGGCTCTCTGTTGGACCAAAGAGGTACTTCTATGGAGCCTCTTGGTCGCTTACTCATTCCTGTCGAGTTGACTCTGATTCAGGTGAAGGAAAGGGGTCAAACTATTCTCCACAGAGTTTTCAGTGGCTAATTTTTTAGAAGTAGATGCCAAGGTGTATCTTCTGGGGCGCCTTTGGGATTTAAACTTCTAATCTTCCCTTTAGCATCCAAGCAATGAAACGTGTACACACCTTAGGTTTTCCCCCACAGTTTAGAATGCCAAACTGGGGAGCAGTCATTTGTTAGCAACTACTAACCTGGAGGCCAGGAGGTGAGACACAAGATAGTGAAACTTTAATGTGAGAAACTTAGATAGGAATGCCGGGTTCCCTGGTGAGGAAACTGGAATAGAGAGACGACTCCAGGAGTGGGAGAGGATTGAGTGCCCACTGCAGGTGATGGGCACATGCTGAACAGAGAACCAACTCATGAGACCAAGTTAATTTGCTCAATGACTGTGACAATGTCGAGGCAGGTAAGAACTACCTGGGCTTCAGTCATAGCTAACAAAATAAAATTGGAACAGACTGGGTGTTTTTGGAGGAGTGAAGCCAAGTGATAACCTGAAGGGAAAATTCCAGGTCACAAACTTGGACTAGGAGACTTAGAAGAGGAGTAGTGAGTTGGTTCAGGAGCCTCATATAGGAGATCAACAATATGGATTGTTGCCGTATTTTTACCATCTGGACTATGAAGGTCAACACATATTCAAAGCCACATGCTAGGCCACCATCTTTGATGAGGATCCCATCATTTCTAACTCAGCCATTCAGGAGACTTGGTTGCTACGCCATGTACAGGCTGTCCTTGTTTTCGGAGAGAGAGATTGTGATTCCAGCAAAGCATCCACCCATACTTTTCTCCTTCAATTTATCATTCTGGTTCACCAAATTCAAATCTCTTCTGGTTACCCTTCCTTGGCCCGGACAGAACTGGGAAGAACCGGTTGGAAGCGCTCAAATAACCACAATTCCCAAAGGCCCTGCATAGCTCTTGCTCATGGTGGGTGTGGCAGGCACCAACCACAAAGAGCCCAGAAGGAACAATCTTGGGGTCACCCAGACCTTTTGTAGCTTTGAAATGATCGTAAGTAAACAAATGCTTGCCTCACAGGCCAGTGAAACTGAAGAAACAAAATAGCTGTGATTCTTCAGTAGAGCACGTCACAAGGACATACTCTGCTAGTGCCAGAGTTCCTCCCCCAGCTTCTTACTGAAATCAAATCAGAAAAGTTTGCAAAAACTCATTAAGAAAGTCTCTGTTTTCCTCGACATAGAAGAAGGGGGAATAAGAATATTTCACATTGGCCTTTAAACTACAAGGTTTTTCAAACTATATATCCCCAGATTGAAAATCCTGACTTTGGGCTGATCTGTGATATTATGTTTTGCTTTGTTCTTCAAAGTAAACAAGGCTGGGAAGAAAGAAGTGAGCATATTTGCGCAGCTCTCTGCGTCACTAACAATCATGCTCCTGTTGCATCCCAAACAATCATGTTTCTATGGCATCTGTGCTGACTCCCACCCCCTACTCACCCCGCCCCAGACACTGGAACACTAATCAGCTGTGAATGCAGAGTGCTCTCCTCTAGCCGCATGGTGACCTCTCATGTCAAACACGGGGTGGGCCCATGTAACGATCTGGAAACAGTACATGCTCAATAAATGTGAAGTAGCCGTAATTGTGGTTAGCGTCTGGGAAGTCCGCCCTGAATCACTGTAACTCCTTGCGTAGCACATGCAAATGCTACCCAGCTGCCCAGCTCTGTGCCATCCTAATAACTGGTCCTGATCAACCCATTGTGATTCATAGGGTCTTCTTAGGCTGATTTTCCGGGGATAACCAAGCGTTTCTTCCTCGTGTTTCTGAGTCTGGATGCTCCACTGAGACTTGTTTAACACTGTGGACACCTGCAAGCCTCCCCTGACGGATGCCTGGTGGCTGCTCATGAGGTACACTAATTGGTATGAAACACAGGTCTCCTGCTTGTGAAGTTAGAGCTCTACCATGGAATCATGTACATGTTTTTCTGAATGACATTGACCTGCTCAGCTTCCAGTGTGCTCTTATTAATGTTGAGCACATAGGTGGGGAATGCTGAGGTTCCCCAACAGGAGAGTTAACTAAATCTGTGGCTGAGTCACTTTGTATTTGAGAGTCTGTACAGTGTTTGGAGAGAGAGAGATTGTGAACTTGCCCACAGAGGACAGGGTGCTCAGGTGATCCTTGAAATCACTCCCAGCACCATCGTGGCATAAGAAGACTCTCCTTCAGCACGTTGAATGCTGAATGTGGGTTCTCATGAGCTCCTTCTGGACCACCTATGTTCATTGATCTCTAGAAAAGTCCCTTTTCCTCACTAAAACCCAGTTTCCCATTCCTGATCATTTCTTTGACATTCGTCTTCAGAGGTCTGTATGCTGTTGCTCTCTTCCCCTCCTCCCTCAAGTCCAAGGACTGGTGCTTACACTTACCTCCCTGTCCACCTCCAACCAACAGTTCCTATGCAGGCAGTGGTAATAGGGACATCCAGAGATTCTCAAGCCTTTTAGTCTAAGGACCCTTTCACTCTCTTAGGAATAACTGAAGTCCCCAAAGGAACTCATATTGATGTGCGCTATGGCTATTGTCTTTATCATATTGTTGTCCTTGGGTACCATCCAGTCCATTTTGACCCACGGCAATTACATGGGACAGAGTAGACCATCTCCCGGGGTTTTCTAGACTTTAATCTTTACAGGAGCCTGTCAGCAAATCTTCCTTTCACTGATCCACTGATTGAGTTCAAACTGCCAAGTTTTCAGAAATTAAACGTTGTGCTCATGTTGTAAACATTCATTAGTTTATTTTTTTTAATGGGAACCATAAACTAACTGTTCAGTGGCATCCAAAAGATTTTTATCTTTAAGAAACTAGTTACTAAAACAAAATTCATCCATGAGAAGAATAGTAGAGTTTTAGATTTTTGAAAATCTCTTTGTCTGGCTTACTAAAACATAGCTGGATGCTCATATCTTTTTCTACATTAACTGTTGAGATTTATTTCATTGATTGAGGTATCTAAAGAAAAAAACAAAAACCTGGCCTCACAGAAATGTGGTTGAGAAAAGGATATGTTTTTCCATTCACTTTACAAGTATTTATGGATAGCCGTCTTTGCCACAATACCAAAGTTCAACAGGAATAATTTAATATTAGACCAACTCAACAAGTACTATCAATAAATGCTTCACATTTTCCACCTTAAAGTCTGGTCGTCCAACTTATCATGTGAATGGATTCTTTAGCAATACATAATTTATCAGTCACATTTTGGTTGTGACTCAGGGACCCTCGGGGACTGTGTTATGAGCCTCTGCCTCAGACCACCTCATAAAGCGACCGTTGCTGTTTTAGGCATCATTGAGTTGGTTCCAGCTCATAGTGACACTGTGTACAAAAGGATGGAGCACCACCCAGTTCTATGTCATCCTCACAAATGTCATTATGTATAAGTGCGTTATTGCCATCACTGTGCGTTATTGCCATCACTGTGTCGATCAATCTTGTTGAAGGTCTTCTTCTTCAGTGAGCCCCTCCCAAGCATGATGTCCTTTTACAGGTACTGGCCTCTTCTCAAAATGACATTTTTGCTCTAAGACTCTAAAAGGGGACTTGTGCAGATTTATCTAATGACATATATTGTTGTCTTTCTTGACTGTTGCTTTCATGTGCATTGATTATGGATCCAAGTAAAAGGAAATCCTAAACAATATCAATCCTCTCTACGCTCATCATGATCTTGTCTATTAATCCAGTTGTGAGGACTTTTGTTTTTCACATTGTATCGCAATTCACACTGAAGACCGTAGACTTAGATTTCCAACAGCAATCAACAGATTCGAGTCCTCCTTGCTTTCGGTAAATGTTGAGTCGTTCATATATCACAGCTTGTTCCTCCAATCCTAAAGTGCTTTCTTTTTTTAACTTCAAGTTCTCAGATTATTTGTTCAGCATACAGATTGAATAAGTGTGGTGGAAGAATACGGCCTTGAATCACACCTTTCCTGATTTTAGACCATGTTGTGCCACCTTGGTCAGTTCAAATTACTGTCTGTTGGTCAACATACAGAGTCTGCATGAGCCAGTGAAGTGTTCTGGAATGGCCATTCTTCACAATGTTTCTCATAGTTTGTGATCAACGCAGCCAATGAAAAAGACAACTAAGCATCTTTTCTGGTATTCGCTTCTAGCCAAATCTGATGTCAGCTACGATATTCTCTGCTCCATGTCCTCTTCTGAATCCAGTTATATTTCCAACAGTTGCTTGTCAATGTACTGCTGCAGCTGTTCACAGAAAGTAATAACGCTAAAAACATAATTGCAAACATTTTCAACTTTTCCAGGTGTGTTAGTCTGGGTTGACTGGAGAAACAAATCCAGAGACACTCATATGTTCATAAGAGAGAGTTTTATGTCCAAGAGTAATTGTATATTAAGAAAATATCCTGGTCCAGTCCAGATCAAGTCCATAAGTTTGATACTAACCCCTGAAGTCCGTTATTAGCCCATATGTCTGATACAAGTACATGAATTAGTGTATCGACTCATGCAGCTCATGCAATGATGCTGCAAGCAGGAGGATCACAGGGCAGTGGGTGAAAAACCTTGTGGGAGCATCTCAGTGCTGGCGCGGTTCTCCAGATGGCTCCTCCAGCTCCAGGGCTCTGGCTGCCATCAACATAGCTTCATGTGGCTTGTCAACAGAATGTGAAGCAGGGAGTGTGGGTTCTGCCTCCACAGAGGAAGACAGGAGTTCCCCGTACCCTCAGGAGAAGGCAATGCCCACACAGAAGCATCGTTGGCTATGACTAGACTCTACCCCTTTGCTCAAGTTGACAGGCGATTATGTAACTGTCACACCCCAGGGACCAGCCCTATCTAAGGTATAATGTATGACTTTCTAAGAATGTCCTTTAAAAGCAATGTCCTTACCAAGGGCTTAAGTGGAGAGTAAATATTTTGAGAATGATGAGGGCAATGAATGTACAAATGTGCTTGACACAATTGATGGATGTATGGATTGTGATAGGAGTTGTATGAGCTCCCAATAAATGATGTTTTTTAAAGTGATATCCCCTCACTCATACTGAAAGTTTGAGGATAAGTGAAAGGACCTTTTGAAATGATCAAACACTACCTCTATTTAGGCATTCAGCTTTCCCTCTCATTATACTAACTCTGAGGAAACTCGGTCAATGGGTATTTATACTCGCTTAATATGAGCACAATATTGTTCAAGTATAAAATTGAAGGCACCCGCCTCAAAGAACAGGCTTTTACGAAACCAAAGAAGAGAAAAATGAACCTGTTCTACAGTGAGGTAACTCAATGAATATGAGAGAGGGCTTTGATGGCTTGAATGTCGACAGGGTTGGAAGAAGGCTGGGAGTTGAATGCTCTGTGTCTTCTTATTCCCACATTCCACAATGATGACGCTCTTCCCTAACACCGTTGAGCCTTTCCAGTAGTGACGCTTGGTCTCCAGCTCCACTGGTAAGAGTTATTTTGCTTAACTACCTCTCTGCTACATATATTCATATAGTAGAAACATGAGGAAACAAAAAGTGCATTCTCACCCTGCCCCTCCCTATTCCATTTGTCCTCCAGGAAGTGGTTGTAATTTGGCTCTTTCCATCTTGGTCAAGTTTCTACAAAAGCACACATTGAATCCAAGACTTTGGTAGTATCTGTTGCTTCTCCTTCCAGATTTTCAAATGGATCTGAGAAATAACTGTGAGTAAGGAAAACCTGGATCCAGCCGAATTCTGTGTGAACTACTCATGACTTCCCCGACCCGCCCCTGTAAAATACTTCAATACAAGTAATGGTGTCCTGGTAAACTTTATACAAGAAGCGGTCCAGGGGGAGACAGGCAGCCCTAGTCTTAGAACTTGCCGATTTCCCTGGTGCAAAGTTTTCCACCATAGTTAACGTCAAGCTACTAAAAGACCTGAACAACTCACAGGGAGCAATATGTTTCATTGGTTTTCATGAGCTGGTGCAACTTACCTCCCACACCCTGCTCAAAAGTACGCATAGACGCATCCCTCAACTGGAGCAGTGACAAAGTGTTCACTTTCATTCTGTTGCAAATAATCCACAAATATGCTTCTTTGCAATTTCAATTTTTCAGACTGTCCATCCTACCCACCACAATCTCAAAGGCAAATTTCTTAGTGACTCCTGCTTAAAATACCTATGGGTAAGGATAGATAGATAGATAGATGATAGACAAATAGATAGATAGATATTCATTTTTACCTAAAATGTATGGTCTCTTTTATTTTATCCTTAATTGTGTATCTTGGAAATCAATCCATAAAATCATGTCAATCTATTTCATTGTTTTTTTTTCTTCCAATTTGTTTTGTGACACATTCTCTACCTTCTTAGAGGGGGACCGTCCCATCTATCATGCTACTTTCTATTTCTGCCATATCCTACAACTCTCCTTCTTAAAGTTCATCACCCTCAATAATAATAAACAGGTGTTGATGCTGACACTACACTCAAAAGATTGTCTATGTTCCAGGAATTAGCCTATGTAGCTCTTGCCACCAGCCTGTGGTGTGTGCTCGTAGAACCGGTGACTTTCCAAGGGCTGCAGAGCTGGAAGAAGCTATTCTTGGGTACCAGGTCCCTGTTACTTTCCATGTTGCTGCATTTTCTATCAAGTTCAGGCTTGCACTTAGTAAGAGATTAACATCTGTCTTATCACAGGACAAGAGAACCATCAAGAGAATGTGGATGTTATTCACTGCCTAATACCCTCATAATGCTCCATAAATCATTGTGGACTGAATGACAGTACTGATCATGGCATCTCAAGAGTCCCGACCCAGAATCCCTGTGCTGGGCATTACACATGAGAAGGTAAATCAAAAAGTAGTGCTACAAAATCGCACAAAAGAGAAAGATTTCTTACACAAACCATGAAGCTAATGTTTCTGACACATCTTCCTTGCAGGTTTATACACATCTGGAGGCGGTGGTTCTGTCTGTCTGATTATTCTTAAAGAATTCTCTCTTCAATTCACACAATGTCAAAACAGCAGTTGGGGCATCTTCAAGGCATTTGAAAGGGAATCTGGCACCTTTAAAATATTCTCTGAGTTTAGAGTGTGAAAAGAACTCTGAAAGTGCAAAGTCAGGGCCCTGAGGTAAATTTTTCCAATGAAATTCTCTTAGGACAATGCTGGCGACCTGGAAGAATGAGCAAGTGTATCATTGTGATGGAAAATATCTCCTCAACATAACATTCCTAACCTTTTGCTCACCAATGCATTCTTCTGTTTTCTTAAAATGTCTGCATAATGGGGGTGTCAACAAACCCAGGGACAAAGAACAGCAAGTGATCTAACATTGGTGGTGGGGAGGGCATAGGATGCCTGGTAGGGCTTGATCAAGGGCAATGTAGCTGTGAGGAATTACTGAAGCCTGAATAAAGGCTGAACATGATAGTTGGACAGGAGGAAAGTAAAAAAGAAATAGAGGAAAGAGCTCGGAGACAAAGGACATTTCTAGAAGCCTAAACACAGGCTTGTACATATGTAAATATATTTATATATAATGATAGGGAAATACATCTATGTACATATATTTATTTGTTAAGTATTAAGGCTTCACATGGACATTGAGTCTCCACTCAAATACTCCCTCAATGCAAGAACACTTTGTTCTAATAACCTGGCAATCTGTGATGCTGACCTTTCCTGACATGAGCACTGAAGACAAAATGGGTGCATAAGCAAATGTGATGAAGAAAGCTGATGGTGCACAGCTATCAAAAGATATCGCATCTAAGATAAACAAGCAGTCATCTAGCTAAGAAACAACAAAGCCCACATGGAAGAAGCACACCAGCCCGTGTGATCATGAGGTGTCGATGGGATCAGGTATCAGACATCAAATACCCAGAACAAAAAAATAAAATCAATATGAATGAGGGGGAGTACAGAGGGGAGCCCATCTGTGCACAATTGCACATCCCCTTACTGAAGGGTCACAAGGAAGATATGAGTCAGTCAGGGTGCAGTGTAGCACTGATGAAACACACAACTTTCCTCTAGTTCTTTAATGCTTCCTCCCTCCCATTATTATGACCCCAACTCTACCTTACAAATCTGGCTAGACCAAAGCATGTACACTGGTACAGATCAGATCTCTAAACACAGGGAACCCAGGACAGATAAACCCTCAGGACCAATATTGAGAGTAGCCATACAGGAGAGGAAGGTGAAGGTGGGGGGAGAAAGGGGCAACCCATCAAAATGATCTGCATATAACTCCCTCCCAGTGGAACGCACAAGAGAAAAATTGGTGAAGGAAGACAGCAGTTGGTGTAAGATATGAAAAATAATTCATAAATTATCAAGGGTTCATGAGCAAGGGAGGGGGGAGGGGAGAAATGAGTGATACCAAGAGTTCAAGTAGAAAGGAACTATTTTGAAAATGATGATGGCAACATATGTACAAATGTACTTGATACAATGGATGTATGGATGCATTGTGATAAGAGCTGTCAGAGCCCCCCAATAAAATGATTTTTTAAATATTTTCATAATAAGCTATGTCATGGCCCTGTATCCTCCAAGAAAATTGATCAAGATTATTCCTTCTAATGTCCACCAAACAGTCCCTGCAACCTTCTGGGCCCACTTCTTTGCCTTGAAATTACCTGGCCTGCTAGATCCCTTGAGAAGCATTTTTTTAAATTGGACCTTTCAAATTTTAAGTAACCCTCTGCGGCTCCTCAAAAACTCACTGCCATCAAGTGAATTCAACCACACAGCGGCCCTGCAGGCCAGGGTAGAGCCGCCCCTGTGAGTAGAGCTGCCCCTGTGGGTTCCCAAGCATGTAACTCTTCACAGGAGTCAAGAGTCTCATGTTCCTCCCACAGCAGCTGGGGGTCGGAGCTGTGGACCTTGTCTGTAGTGAGCAGCACAACCTCCAGACCACCAGCACTCCTTACCAAGACAAAGGCAAGTGTGTGGCTGCGGTCATCCATTAATCACAGAGACACGTAGACACACAGTCGGCTTGCAGTCGACCCATGCACCTGTGACCTGCAACCTTAGTAACAATCCTTTTTGACTTTCAAATAGTATCTCTTCGAATACTGCCGGGTTTGGAAGTTACTATCGTCATTCTTTCAACCACCCCAGGGAAGAAACCGAGGAGGTAGCTAGTGGCTTAGAGAGTCAGATTTTAACCCAGGTCACTCTGACTCGAACGTACGTACATCACGTCTCTGCGAGAACAGCCAAGCTCTATGAAGCTCATTCCCTACTTGACACGATTCAGACAACTCTGAGCACACAAAGACAGTGTCTGAGGGACACGCTCCACAATGAACTGCTGTGGCTTCTGTGCGTGGTGTTGTCGCTAGGTGTCGCTGGGTTGATTCCAACACCCAGTGACTCTGTAGACAACAGAACAAAGCACTGCCTGGTCCTGCACCATCCTCACAATCATTGGTGTTTTGAACCCCCTGCTGTGGTCATGATGTGAATCCGCCTCATGGATGGGTCTTCCTCTTTTTCACCGACCCTCTACTTTCCGGGGAGCCCCAGTGGTGTAGTGGCAGCACATTGGACCTCCTACTGCAGGGTCAGCTGTTCAAAACCACCAGCAGCTGTCAGAGAAAAAGGATGTGTTCTGCCCTGGCAAAGCGTTTCAGTCTCAGAAACTCACAGGGGCAGTTTCACACTGTCCGACAGGATCACCATGAGTCAGAATCAAGTTAATGGCAGTGAGTTTGTTTTTTTATCCTACTTTATTCCACAGGAGAACAATAATTCTCCAGAGACAGGGCCCTCTTGATAACATGAGCCAGGGACACAAGGTGAAGTCTCAACATCTTGGCTTCTATGGGACATTCTGGCTCTTCTTCTTTACGAATAGATCTGTGTGTGTGTGTGTGTGTGTGTGTGTGTGTGCCTTTAACATTCCGCTAACAATGCAAACATGACAATTCTTCATTTTCTTTCATCATTAAATCAACTTTCTCATGACATGATTTGATGGAAAAGACCCAGTTTGTGTCAGGCATAACTTCATCCTCAAATCATCTTTGTTTTGTTGTTTTTTTAACACTTTAAAGAGTTCTTTTTGCAACAGATTTGCCTAATGCCATGCATGGTTTGATTTTTTTTTTTTAACTGCTGCTTCCTTGGGCATTGATTGTGGGTTCAAGTAAAATGAAATTCTTGATCATTTCTGTCTTTTCTCCATTTATCATTATGTTGCCTGTTAGATCGGTTGTGAGGTATAAGCAACACTGGTGGTTGTGGTCTTTACTCTTCATCCAAGAGTGCTTCAAACACTCTTCACTTTCAGCAAGCAAGGTTTTGTCATCGGCAGATTTCAGGTGGCTAATGAGTCTTCCTCCAAGTCCAATACCGTCTTCTGCTGTGTGTCGTCTAGTTTCTGAAATTATTTGCTCAGTATAACGAATGACTATTGATGATGGAAGAACACAAGACTGACTCACACGTTTCCCTAATTTTACACTCCCTACTATTGCAAAGATGATTTAGAAGGGGCCTGTATTACTAATATTATAAAACAATAGTTTCTCAGCACCCGGCGCTGCGTTAGCATCCCGTGCAGTTAAAATTCAAAGCCTGCTAAGTCACTAAGCATCATCTCAACTGTGGATACAGGAATTTGCAGGAGATGATATACCGACCCCTGTGGTGATGGGGTGTGTGTGTGTGTGCGAGTTTTCCACTCAGCCTGTCCTAACACTGGACGTCTTCAGGTCAGGGGAGGAGCAAATATCTTACAAAGATACTTTAAGATGAAGCTGAAGCACACACATTTACTGCAAATCCAATAAGCTACTTTCCCCATCCAGTATAATTTATCTTGAAATACCACAGGTGGCCTGTGTTAGGAACAGCCAGCCCATCCCTGCCACCTGTCTCCAGACCACAGTCTCACACTGCCCTCTGCAGTCCAACGGCATCTTCACAGAGCTCCACAGCCATCCCACACGGCTGTGCACCTCGACGCTGCAGGTAGACTCCCTACCTGCCTTTGGTCTGGAGACTGAAACCAAAATAAGATTTCACTGAACTTCCCACCTGAGTAGGTGCCTTCATAGCCAAGATGTGTCCCTGTAGCCTGGTGGGGGTTAAAAGCACACATTGGGGGACTCCATACGTGGCGTGACTTTCCTAGCACAGGATTAAATTAGAAAGGCAATTTTCCCAGGACTGGTCTGGTGGATTCACCCCAGTCTACCCCCGTGCTACCAGACAGCATGCTAGCCTCTGAAAATAAAAAATAGGGGGGATCTAAATACACTGGATACAGAGAACATAACCAAATGGTAGAAAGAACTGCAGTCTATTAGCCATGAAGACAATTCTTAACAGAGGCATATACTAAAATGAGACCAAGAACCCGTCTTAAACCCAGAACAATCGGTCTAATGAAGAGTCCATGGGAGGGAGGGGGGAAATCCCTGTTTCCCTCCTTTACCACCCCCCTGCTCTCCCCACCCCCGTCATTGTTAGGGCCATGGAGTCAGTGCCAACTCACAGTCACTCTGTGTGTAACACAGTAAAGCACTGCATGGTCCTGCACCCGCATCTCACTCATTGTTACACGTTGAGACCATTGTTACAGCCATGTCATTGAAGGGCTTGCTCTTTTTCACTCAGCCTCTACGTTACCAAGCCTGAGATCCTTCTCCGGGGACTGGTCCCTCGTAATAACACATCCAGGAAGTCCTGCCTGCCTCGCTGCTAAGGAACATTCTGGTTGTACTTCCTCTGAGACAGATGTGATTTTTCCTCTGGTAGTCAGTCCATGGTGTATTTTCAACATCACCAGCCCCATACTTCAAAGCCACCCCTTTCCTTTCCTTCCTGAAGACACATGTATTATGGATAGAACTTGTCTGCAGCTTCCACTAACTGCAGAGATGTGCTTAAGCACACGTTTTTGTTTGAGAGAAACCTGTGTTTGTATGAACTGGAACCATAGTGATAAGGCATACAGCAACACTGCATACGAACATGAACTCTACAAGAGCCTATCTATGAGAGAGCTCTGCTCCACACAGTTTCCTACCACAGGCGAACAACCCCTTCCTCCACATCAGGCTCCGGGACCACTCTGTAACTGTGTTTTTAACCCCAAACACTATGTGTAGGGATGATGAAGTTGGACACAAAATAGATTAGCCACTGACGAGGGTAGAAGACCTACATTTGAAATTTTTTTTTTATAAAAGAGTCTAAACAATGCCTGTGTTTGGAACCTGTAGAGGTAGCAGTTGGCAACCAAAATGAACCTTCCACCTTCTGCCCCATAAAGAGTTTCAGTCTCCAAAACCCACAGGGATGACTGCACCCTTACCGGTAGGGTCGCTATGAGTTGGCATTGACTTGATGGCGGAGAGTTTGGATTGGGTTGATGGCAACTCACTGATCAATTCCATCTAATTGGCAAGTACGAAGAGATCCTGAGAGGCCAATTTTAAATAATGTGATATGTTTTGCCTACTGTTCATGGTTGTACTATCTATTGTCTAATCAATATCATTAAACACACACATACACACACACATTGCACCAGGGCAGATATGTCTGCCCCAAGTCTCTGAACTGCCAGTACCTTTCTGGATTAGCAGACTTTCCAAAACTCTGAAGGGTGAGGCATTCTGAGGAAATGAGAAGATCCTTCCAGAGTCCCTTAGATTCTTTTTATCTGACCAAATGGTCCAAGAGGTGAAGGGAGGACACAATTTTCAACTTATCCCAATTAGCAAAGGATTAGGGAGGATATAACTCCCTCCCTAGGGGAAGGACAAGAGAAAAGTAGGTAAAGGGAGACACGGGTCAGTGTAAGACATGAAAAAAAGGGTTCGTGAGGGAGGGAGGGGGGAAATGAGGAGCTGATACCAAGGGCTCAAGCAGAAAGAAAATGTTTTGAAAATGATGATGGCAACAAATGTACAAATGTGCTTGACACAATGGATGAATGCATGTATTGGGATAAGAGCTGTATGAGCCCCCAATAAAATTATTTTTTTAAATAAAATTTTTATAAAGAAAGATTAGGTAGGAACTTGGGGAAGGTGCACATGAAATGCTCCTAACTGAAAAATGTACCGTATTATATACTTGAGTCTAAGCCAATCCGAATATCAGCCAAGGCACCTAATTTTACCACAAAAACTGCATTTAAAATGTGCTGAAAAGCTTGGATTATACATGAGTATATACATTAGTTGTAAAACTTTATGAATATTATGATGAATCTCACATTAAAATATGACTCTACGGAGCAAAACATATCAGAATTCCGTATAGTAAGAAAGAAGCGTGTGGGGGAGTGTTTGCATTAGAAACTTTCTATGATGCACTTATAAAAGTTGTTTTCTGGGGGTTTGTTAATTTGCATGCAAAGAGTCCTGCTAATTCCTCAAGATCAGCCAAAACAGGCTGCCATTCTTGAGTCCCGGGAAAACCAACTAAAAATCAAACAGCCCAGAAAGTACACCTCCCTTCGCTGTCAACCAAGGACTTACACCGCCACTGTGCCTTTGGACTCTGAAGCCCATTCAGAAGCCAACATGGAGTCCTGGAAGCTCAAACCCAGCAAATAAGAGAAGAAGAAAGCCACGCCCCTCCAGCGGCAGATGGTTTCCTCCTGCCGTTTTAATTTACGTATTTTCTCTACACATCAGGAGAGGTGAGCTGATCAACTATGGAGTGACGAATACTTCTCGGCTTGGTTTTTAAAATGCGTTTGGCATTCAAAAAAGGCCAAAACATCACCTCTTTTGCCCCAGCATTCCAGGGGAAGCTCAATCGGGAAGAGTTTTATCAGTGCAAAAAATATTAACACAAAGCCCCCACCCCTTCTGTCTTAAAAACGCAGGCCTCTGAGCCCTGGTGAGATGAATTGTTTCTGTCCAGCTCCCAAACTCTCCCCCACCGCTCTCCCCACCCCTGTCTCATTTATGAGGTTTCATTAAGCCCCCCCCCCTGCCTCTCTCTTATTTATTTAGGAGACACCGTTATTGTCTCAGTGTAAGCAGAACTCAAGATCCGTTGACAGTTGGAATGGTCCAAGAGAAAGATTTTCAATGGCACCTCCTTGGAAAGGGGTCCTCCCATTCAGCCCCCCGGTTCCTGTATCCCACTGCCAGCGCTGTTGGCAAAATAAACACATGTTTGTTTTACAACATGGCCAAGGGGGCTCCCATTCAATGCTGGCCAGATATGAAAACAAACTTTCACATATAAGGGCTTTTGATACACATGGCTTCCTTGGATGACAAGGGCCTTGACCGGGGGAGTGCTTAAAGCTTATTAATATGACACAAAAGACTTTTGTTTCTCATTTCGCCGGACTGCCTGGGAATCACAAGACTCAAGCCGCCACCCGGCTGGTGTCCTAGCATTTCAGCGGCGGTAACGTGCGGAGATAGCGAAAGCGCTGCTGATGAGATGCCAAACACCCACTGCCCAGACCCAGGTGAAAAAGAACTCTGAGCTGCCCTGCCTCAGAGACCCAGGCTGAGAATTTAAGAGCGAAGGGACACGAGCTCCCCCTACAGGTACAAAAATGGATGCCTTGACCTTGAACCTTGTCCAGAAAGGGATAACTTTCTTCTAGGTCACACGGAACTCAGTGCCTCCACCATCCAGGGAGACGGGTCCTTTCTTGTTTTGTTTTTGTTTTTTTGTTTTTCAAAAAAAAAATTCTAGGTCTCCAGCAGCTTTGAGTTGGTCCCCATGCTGACCAGTCCATTAGGCGCTGATCATCTGTGGCTACGCAGTGCTTGAAATGTGGGCTAGCCGGGTGTGCTGTGGAGGGACACGCAGGACTTCTAAGATGTAGTGCAAACACAAGCCGTACAAGTGATAACATTTTTAAACATGAATCACATGTTCAAAGGATAATATATGGGTTGTGTTGCATTCAATAAAACATATTGTTAAAATCTGTTTTCCCCATTGTCGCTGCTGTTGCTTTGTTTTATTGTGGCTACTAGAACATTTTAAAATGCATAGGTACCTCACCTTTTCTCTAGAACAGTGCTGTTCCGGGAAATTGACTTATTATGTCATAACGGCTCAATCAGACTTGTGAAAATTACCATAATAAACTTTTGACGCTAGAGTACTAGTGGATTGTGCCAGGTGAGTTGATATTTTCAAATACATTATTCAAGTCATTGGCTGAGTCTCTTGAATAGAAAGGGAATTTTTAATACCATTTTGGCCTGTCCCTTGTCCAGTTTGTTATTGTGTCTAAAGTCTTCCCATGTTGCAGTAAACTCTTGCATGCAAGATAAATTCACACGTGTCACAGAACACTTAAAAATGAGATACCACATATTGTCCCCGCTGATTTCTCCCTTTCCCTAGGCTCAAGCCTTTGTGGACTTAACTCCAAGTCATTCCAAGAGAAAGAAATCCCTTCTACCAGAACAGTCTTGCAAATCATTTTCAAGCCCATTAAGCACAAGATATTTGCTTAATCCTTCCCATAACTGGCAACCTCACCCACCTAATCTGTCCCCTTTGTAAGCAATGTCTGGTATTATGTCAGTAGTATGTGCTCGAAGTATGGTCGGACCACCAAATCCACCATCACATTGAGACAAACTGCTCAAAGCTCACTGTCAGAGGACAGTCTGGCCATCCTAATTTCTGAGTTAACTTTAAATGGCACCAGTGCATTGGATAAATATATCAGGTAAATACACTCAGATAAATACAATCAGATCTGGCCCAAGATCACAAACCCACCAGTCAGAGGAGGGACTGCACAGAATATCCCACTTCCCATGTGTACTGCCTCCCATCTACTAGATTGACCCTGTTCCCTTTGGTCCCAGGGATGTGCCTAGACATCACAGAAAGATGACCCATCTCTGAGAAAATAGAACAATGTTGGAATTACAGAAATCTTCCTGACTTCTTTCCCTAAATTGTGTTCTTAAAAGTGGATGCAGTGCACAAGCGGACAGTCAGGAGGATGCTCCTCTTAAACAGCAGGTGGTGAGCTAAGGAGGGGATCCCTTGTTTCCTCTGAACTACTTCCATGACTGTGTGTCATACAGCCAAAGGAGGGTGAGATTAGCCAAATGAACTGCACTTCCCCACCGCTGAGATTGCAGATGAAATCGCTAGGTGGGGAAGAAAACCTCAAACAGACAAGGGTTTCAGTTACAAGTTAGAACAAACATGGGCTCCTGCTGGTTCACTACATAGACAGAAATTTGGAGTAGTACCTAAGACCCCCCTGCATCTCCCCACAGCCAGAATTAGAACGGTCAGTGGTGGCCCCGGGGGAAAAAGAGAGGCTGCAGTCTTCCTGCAGGACCAGTGAGCTGGGCTATGGTATTTGAAAGGCGCTGGAATTGGGACAGGATATTCACTGAAGATATTTACTGGTATGATTTTCCATCTGACCTTATTATTCTGGCATGGCTGCCAGAACCTTATAATCCCAGCATTGTATTCACAAGTAATTCCTCCGCTCATTAGCAGATGCTGAGTCCAATTTTGCTCCTGTAGGGGCTTGTGAATCAACATGGACCAACAGACAGTATTTCCAGGAGCCGACTGCAAAGAAACAAGGACGCTAGTCATTTGCAAGAAGGCGTCTGTCTCAATTAGGAATTGCATTTGACTGCTAGCTGCAGGATCTGGAAAGAACAGGGATTAGATCTCTTTTGTTATTCCTTGATATAGTTAAAGTTTATTGTGCCAACCTGGCCCATAAACATGTGGGATTAATTGAAGTGCAGAAAGATAAATAGCTCGGTGAGCCTGGCCTCTCTGGTTCTCAGGTCTCTTGCTTTCTGATAGTCGGACCAGGGAGCAGCTGTCTTAGCCACTTCCCTGCTTCAGCTGGCAAGGCTCACTTCCTGCAAGACATCCCCAAGGAGAAGCCACATGGACCTACCCTGATGCAGCCTGGGTGCTGGAGCACCTGTGTGGAGACCCCTGCCAGCGCTGAGATGTTTACATGCTCACTGATTGTCGACTTTCCTCTTGCAGTCAGCATCATTGTGTGTGTTTTGTGAGACAGAGGACTTTGTGGATTGGTGTTGGACATGTGGGCTAATGTTGGAATTGTTGGCTTGGGCAGCACTGGGTTGAGATGTGTTCTTGATGTACACTTACCTTTTATATAAAACTCTCCCTTATACATATGAGTTTCTATGGATTTGTTTCTCTAATGTACCCAGACTAACACACTCCTCTTGTCAAAGAAGTCGGGAGCAAGGCTGTTCTGGTTGCTTGGAAGCTCTATGGGGTCAGGCTCCTTCTAGCTTTGTGCTCCACCAAATTCAGCATTTTCACCTTCATCTTCAAGATTTTTCACCTTCGCCTGCAAGGTTGACTCATGGTCAAAAATGGCTGTTGGAGTGGGTTGGGCTTTCGTACTCACACCTATAGCTAAGAAGGAAGCAGACCAAGCAGCTGATAACGTTGGCTCACAGTGGCCCGGGAATGTAAAGAAACCTTACATATATGAATAGATTTTGAGTTCACACTTAATTGTGAGCCCTAATTTAAGAGCCACTCGTTCTTAGGATTTGGCCCAACTTGATACTTCCCCTCATGAAGTGATCACTGAAGATATGGGTGCAATAGCAATGTGTAGTGAAAAAAGCAGGTGCTGCCCAGCTATCATGTCTGAAGTCCCTTGTTTTAAACTCGCGGCCATCTAAGTGATGTGCCAGCTACGTTCACATGAAAGCAGTACAGCAGCTAAGTAATCCAAGGATTGTAAATAATCAAATCCAAGACCAGAGGTGGAATTGGATCAGGCCTTAAATGCCAAGCGCCCCATTTGCAGAGGACTATGGATGACAGTGAAAGCCCAAAATGAATCTTCAAAGTCCTCACATGGATAGAGTCTCCACTGAACGCCCTACGGCCAGATATGCGAATGGTTTTGTCCACAAGCTGCATCGGGAAAGGGATTGCTGTGGATGTACTTAGCTTAAAACTTAGCATCGTATTTGTTTTCCCTTTTCATCCATTTTTTAATTTGTTTGGCTCATTATATTGCTTTCTGCTTTCTTTAAGACTGGAATTTATCTGCATTTTCTTTTGTTGTTACTGGTGGGTTTGTTGTTGTTTGTTTGTTTTTATGGTATAATATTACTTTTATGAAAACCAGGACAGATAAGTCTAGCTAGAGAGGCAGTAACTAGATTAACAGATCCCCATGGATGCCAGGGGAGGTTGGAGGGCAATGAGGAGCGAAGCCCAGGGGATACAAGGATAAATCAATGGATCTCAAATTGATTGTGGTGATGACGCACACTTTTCAATCGATTGTATCGCAGACAAAGTCTTCACCAGTAAGACGGTTTGTAGAACTAAGGGAGCGAGAATCATGGGAAGCAAACAAAGGGAGGCACATCAGTAGTTGTTTCTTGCTCAAGGAGATTTCCCGCAAGTCTCATCTCAGAATGTCATCGTCCTCTAATTCGCTAACTTGTAGATACAAGGGCGGCCAAGTCCAGTGTCACTCAAATACACCCCAGTTTCTGTGACAAAAGAACAAGCGCAGGATAAAGTGAGTGCTAAAGACTGGGGGTGGGGGGGGGGAGCCTCCAGCTACCTCAGGAGCAAGCAAAGACACTTCTAAGAGAGAGTTTCAGGGAGATTGGAAGGCTGGAAGGTTTTTTAGCCTTGGTAACCAGACAAACAAGCAGCGTGATCACCACTGCATCATGGTATGCTCTCACGATTTCTGCCTTCTGGTGGATGATCCAGGAATTGATTGTTCCTCGGGATCATTTGCAAACTGTATCATCTTTTCATAAAAATTCTCATAAGGAAGGTGTAATAATTAGGTTTTTTGTGCCAACGTGGCTCCTGTAGGAACATGTGGGCGGAGTTTAGCATGTCCATCAGGTCACAACTCTCTCTTTCTCTGTGAAGGCTGGCCACACTCTCTCTCTGCTTCACCTGCGTGTTGGCAGGCCCTGTGGCTGAGACTTAACAGAGCCTTGTGATGTGGCCACTGCTATTGGATCCACATGACTGTGCCCCCAACAGTGGGTGATCTTCCTGCCTTCGGCATAGTGGCATGTGGCTTTGTGAGTCTGAAGGATTTATGGACTAGTATCGACCTTATGGAGTGATATCAGTCTTATGGACTTGAGTTGGATTGGGCTGAGATGTGTTCCTACTATGCAATTACTTCTTGTTAGAAAGCTCTCTCATACAAATATATGAGTGTCACTGAATTTGTTTTAGTCCATCCGGCCTAACACAGGACATTGTTCCTGGGCCACCTCACTGGCTATCATAGGGAAGCCTAGCACCAAGCCCTCCTATTGTGGG
The DNA here is from genome assembly GCF_050624435.1 of Tenrec ecaudatus. Lineage (NCBI taxonomy): Eukaryota > Metazoa > Chordata > Mammalia > Afrosoricida > Tenrecidae > Tenrec > Tenrec ecaudatus. Next base: position 14,711,701 of record NC_134546.1, read on the forward strand.
CTCCACAGAAGGAGAGACTTATTGTGTGACTTGTGATTCTCTTGAATTGAATGTGACTCAGGAGAAAAACCAGCACATCTATCGCCATATGCAACTACAAGAAGGGACTTGGGTAACTGCGACATTTAACCAGATCATTTAAAATAGAGACAATAACTAGAATAAGGGTTCCTGGGGGGAGGGAGGGAAAAGAGGGGGTGATGGCAAGCCAATATCAAGGTGTGCAAGAAGGAAGAAAATGTTTTGAAAATGATTTTAGCAGCAGTTGTACAACACTGTCTGATAGGACTGAACTATTGAAGGATGTGATGTCTGGGTTATACCTGAATAAAATGATTCAGGCGGGAAAAAACAATACCTTGATTCTTTCTAAGTTCCTGGGAAAGTCAGACAAAAGTCATTGTTTGATCTGTAGAGCCCTAGGAAGCAAAAACAGCGATCTATACATAGAGTTGTTTAGGGATAGCTCCTAGTTGGCAATAATGAAGACAATGACCATGACCATGGTAATATGGACAGTGATAATTAACTCTTCACTTTGTAGACACAGTCAACCTACTATAATATAATACAATAACAATATATTATCATTATTGATCCCTTCAATTTCTACTGAATTTTATAGCTTAATACACTTTCTCATCTGTGCCTCAAAATTAAGATGTGGGGAAATCATGTTATATTAATGTTTTTAAATTGATAGGATAAAAGCTCAGAAATACTAATTTACTCAAGCTGCCATAATAAAAGAGCACACAAGTCCAAATAAAAGCATGAACCTGGTCTCTAGGTTAGGACCCTCTCTCACAGAATATTCATACACTTTAGACTATCCCCTCGTTGAATCTTGATGGTATTTCATGGAGAGTTTAAGGCCCTTAAGGTCCAGAACTATGTCTTACTCATCTTTGAATTCATCACTGTCTACCAGAGAACCTTGGACACAAGAGGGGAGACACTCAATTAAGGTTTATTAAAGATAATGATATATTAACTAGCATCTAATGGGCTCAACTCTACTGTTCATATCAAAAGGAGCTGGAAATGGAGATACCAAGAGTCCTAAACATTTCTATCAAGAATACTATGCCACTGACTCAACCTTTGGTTTCTGAGTCCAGACTGAGTGTGTGTGGGTGTGTGTGTGAGGTGTGTGTGTGCGTGTGTGTGTGCGAGGTATGTGTATGTGTGTGTCGGGTATGTGTGTGTGTCGGGTGTGTGTGTGTGTCAGGTGTGTGTGTGGGGTGTGTGTGTGTGTGTGTATGTGTGTGTATGTGTGTGTGTCTGGGGTGTGTGTGTGTAAAATTTTAACATCATTGGGTTGGAATCATCTGTAGCCTAAGGAAGTGGAACAGAAAAATCTGTGTTTATTGTAAGAACTCCACTTGAAACATTCTTACTCAAAAAGTAAGGAAAATGCCAGAGTGTAGGAATTACAGGTCAGATTTCATTTGGTCCTTTTTGAAGAACTACAAATTTCATTTACACTCTGATCTTCCTTCTTAAATTACACCTCATAAAATCCCATGATGTTCCCAATACAAGCACAATCACTAGTAAAAGAGACAACTACATGCCAGTGGGAAGTTGAATAGAGACAGATTCTAACAATCTTCCTCTCAGGTTCCTACTGTACTTCAAATCCTTTGTTCATAACTTTCTATCATCATTTAAAAGGCAAAAAATATTAATTAAAGGAAGAAATTAAAATCAGATTTTCTGAATCTATCCCCGTGTTTAAATTCTTGCACCCAGATCAAAGTAACTCTGCAGGTTAAACACAGCTATTTCTTCATAAATGGGGAACAATCGAAACCCATGAGTTCCCCAGTGCCAAAGTAAACATGTCTTTGAAAGTTTAGAAGCCCATATTCCTAATCCCAACTGTCACCTATCCCATTGTATCATTCCACTATTTAGAATATGAGAAAACTTTGGTTTGGGGCTCTACTTCAGTATAGCCAACACAATTCATCGAAAGCATCACACACGGGCCAACCTTCAAGTCATAGCTTGGGTGATCACCCTTCTGTGAAAGAAAAAAATTTTTTTTAAAAAAAGACTGGAGTGTCCACTTAATCAATTCTACCACCATTTGATCCACCATCCTTCACACCACCTATGAGTTAAATCAGTAAACACTCTATGTTATTCTTCATGTTTGCAGAGCTGAATTGGAGATGGTGATGATGATTGATGATGAAGATGATGATGATTGATGATTATACAATCAATAACAACTGGTGTTTCCTGAATATTATCTACACAGTCTTGAGGGCTAGAAGGACACTTTCTTACCTCATCATAACAACCTTCTCCAGTAAACGTACTGAGCCACTGTTCTTCTGGTTAGTAGCTGCCATCAACTAATAACCCTCACTCTTGGCAATCTTACACAGAACAGGATGAAATGTTGCCCATTCCCGTGCCATCCTCATGACCATGGGTATGTTTGAAGGCATTGTTGTAGCCACTGAATCTGTTCATGTGACCCACTATTTCCATAAACACGATGACCTTTTCTTGCAACTGATGTTTCCGGATGACATGTCTCTAGTGGGTTGACATCTCTCCATTCTCACTTCAAAGGACCTTCTCAGTAGTATTCCTGCTAAGACTGATTGGTCCATTCTTGCAGCCGACCGCCATAGAGCTGGTGTTCTTTGCCAATACAAACAGATCGATTGCATCAATTCTTCTTCAGTCTTCTTTGTTCATTATTTAATTTTTATTCACAAATAAGGTGATAGGAAGAGCATGGTTTAACTCAGACAGGTGACCCTTAGCCACCAGAGGGTCATCTTGGCCTTTTAACACTTTAAAGAGGTCTTTTGAAGTCGATTTCCCCAATATAATCAAGACATTTGATTTCTCAACTGCTGTCCTATGGTTGCTGGCTGCTGATCCAAGTTGAATGAAATCACTGGCAGTTTCAGTATTTAATCCCATTAGTGTCCTTGTTTTACAGATCAGGAAGCTATGGTTTCCCGATTGTTCTACAGCTAAAGAACAGGGGTCGAGCCCAGATATACATGACTAAATCTCATGCACATGACTAAATCTCATGCACATTTGGGCTATCCTGCTTCTTGGAGGAAGGAAACCACCATGAAACAGAGGCTTGTTCAGAGCTGGGGTGCTGAGCTGGTGTAAGGAATGTAGAAGACCTTGCACCTGCCCAAAAGGGATTACATCAGAAGCTATACAAAAAGAAGAGAAGATAATAAGGCAGCACCCATTAGGCAATTATCCACATGCCATTAAGGATACCTACATCCTGAAAAAATTGATAAACTGGGTATAAAACTGTTTCTAAAAATTGTCATAACCAAGTTTAAGAAATTCATTATTTGAAGGGGTTCTATAAATTAAGGGTCACTAAAATAGTAACATTGACTGAAAGCATCCCTTCTCTTTATTTTACCACCTTGTAGACCTCACAGGGTACATGGCAGTAATTTGGTGGGGGATATAGCTAGTCTATTTTGAAGGCTTATTCACAAGGCTACGTTCATGCCATCCACCAAACACCATCTGCTGGGCTATTTCCTTCATGGAACCAGACCATTTTGTTCCACAGCAAATAAAAGTGTGACCCAAGGTTGATCGGCATACTGTGTTTGGGAGAGCACCAGCTCTCCTCCTCCTCCATGTTCAACGCAAAGAAGGTGCCCGAAGAACAGTAACCCAGTCAACACATTCATCCCTTCATTCACAAACTCTCTTTGAAAGAAAGCCGGCCCAAGTGGGCCAGCCAAATGTGGGAAGTTAATTTTACAACATGAACTGCTTTCACCCTGGACCAAGAAACAAGTATAGGTACCATTTGACCTGGGCCTGATTTAGGAGTATCTTGGGACTCCCGAAACATGAAGGTATTTCAGCAAGGAGTCCCCCCCTCTTCTCATTCGCCCCCACCCACCTAAGCATCTAAAAATCGTCTTTCATGTTTGCTGCCTTCCCTTCCCAAAGTGCTCCTGGTACCTGCCCTTGAATTCTTGGCTCACTGCTCCAGAATCAAGGGAAGTGGAGTTAAATCTTTCAAATTTGGGAGCAGCCAATAAGAACACCAGCCACTCCGTTCAGAGGGCACCGGCATGTAGAGGAAAGAGCCTCCAGTTGAATCAGGAGACCTGGATTTTATTTCCCCAATGGTTGCTTCATGATCACGTGGATGTGGGTAGTGTCTCTGGCCCCCAGTGTGCTCCTCTGTAAAACACAGACATGAAATCCCTCGCCCTGTCATTTAAGAAGCAACACTTCCCCAGAGTGAGGACAGTGACATGGTGAGTGAAGAAGGGGTGACCATGAGCCACGTCAGACGATATGGTCCCGTTATCTCCAAAGAAGCAATACAGAAATACTATGTGCACCCTACGGGCCATGTTGTGTACTTTTCTCAGTTCACGATCACCCCAACAGTAAGGGAACAGAGCAGGGAAAGCAGCGCAGGGAAGTCCTTATGAACCGAGTCCTTGGAATCATACCCACTTGAATTCTGGTGCCTTCCTGTGCGGACTTGGTTTGACCCTTAATCCTGATCATCTGCATCTGTAAACCTGTGCGGAATCCCTGCTAACACACTGCTGCCCACCAAAAGGCTGGACGTTCAAGTCCCCTCAGAGTTGACTTGGAAGAAAGGCCTGATGCTCTGCTTCCCCTAAAACAAACAACCATGAAAAACCCAAGAAGTACAACCGACTCCCACACACAAGAGCACCCTGACTTGGAATCAACTGGGCGGCAACCAGGCAGTGGTGGCGGGAGAGCTGACTTGCTCTGGCTCACCCTGGCTCGCAAAAGCCAATGGTTAAGTGTTCTGGAATTTTGCCAGCTGGTGGGCATCCAGGTGGACATCTGAAAGAGGGTGTGGTAGGAGTATTGACCACAGAAATCAGTAAATGCTGCAAATAAGCTGGTGGTTCAAGATGGGCCAGCACCCCACAACCCACTCGCATCATGATCACAAGGATTCGGGGAGTTGATGGATTTACAAAGTGTATCTGGCACAATGTCTGGTGGGTGATAAGAAATGGAAGTTCAAAAGAGATAGTGGCTGGGGTCTTAAAGGCTTGAAGGTAAACAAGCAGCCATCAAGGTCAGAAGCAACAAAGCCCACATGGAAGCAGCACACCAGCCTGTGTGATCACGAGGTGCTGAAGGGATCAGTTATCAGGCATCAAAGAAAGAACAATCATATCATTGTGTGCTCACCTCCATGATACAACCGCTGAAGACAAGTAGGTGCATAAGCAAATGTGGCAAAGAAAGCGGATGGTGCCCAGATATCAAAAGATATAGCATCTGGAGTCTTAAAGGCTGGAGGGTAAACAAGCGGCCATCTAGCTCAGAAGCAACAAAGTCCACATGGACGAAGCACACCAGCCTGTGTGATCATGAGGTGTCGAAGGGATCAGGTATCAGGCATCATCAGAACAACAAATCTTACAACAGTAACTGAGGGGGGAAGAGTGCAGAGTGGAGACCCAAAACCCATTTGTAGGCCACTAGAGATCCCCTGGCAGAGGGGTCTCAGGGAGGAGACGAGCCAGCCAGAGTGCAATGTAGCAACAATAAAAAATACAACTTTCCTCTAGTTCCTAAATGCTTCCTCTCCCCCTCCCCCTCGCCCCTACCCGATCATAATCCAAATTCTCCCTTGCAAGTCTGGCTAGACCAGAGGATGAACACTGGTACAGATAGGAACTGGAAACACAGGGAATCCAAGGAGGATGATCCCTTCAGGACCAGTGGTGAGAGTGGTGATACTGGGAGCATAGAGGGAGGGAGTGTTGGAAAGGGGAAAACAATTACAAGGATCTACATGTGACCTCCTCCCTGGGGGACGGACAAAAGAAAAGTGGGTGAAGAGAGACGTCGGACAGGGCAAGATATGACAAAATAATAATTAATAAATTATCAAGAGTTCATGAGGGAGGGGGGAACAGGAAGGGAGGGGGAAAAATGAGGACCTGATGCCAGGAGCTTAAGTGGAGAGCAAATTTTTTGAGAACGATGAGGGTAATGAATGTACAGATGTGCTTTACACAATTGATGTATGTATGGGTTGTGATAAGAGTTGTATGAGCCCCTAATAAAACGATTTTAAAAAGAAAGAAAGAAATGGAAGTTCTTGGTGTCAGCCTTTGGGACTCGGGACGCCTTTGCTCGCTTCCTGATTCCCTCATTACTCTCATGCTTTGCCCGGACACCCAGACACCGTGAGAATAGCCGGACACCCAGAAAGGACATTTCTTCTGCACAAACCCTTCTTCCCTCCCCCCTCCCCTTTGCTGGTGACCTCTCATGCAGCAGACACGGACTGGATCTCTGCCCAGTGCTGCCCCAGGCACTGCAGAGGCAAACACGACGGAACAAAAGCCCGCTCGGGTTTTGAGATCTCCTCAGACTTTGGGGTGGACGAGATGCAGCCGACTGTGAGGGGCACTTTACACCAGGAGTGTGACACGCTCAGCCCTCGCCAGCCCTCTGCCACCTGAGATTTCCAAGGCCTCTGAACCGAGAAGCCCGTGAGGGAACTTCAGCTGCCAAGAGCAAGCACCTTCGCCATGATGACATCGTGACTAGGGCTACCACGGGGTGCTCACTTTGTTTTCCCGAGTTCCCTGTGCTAATGGCCTCGCCTTCCTTGCAACACACTGCCCCGCTGGCTGCGTGGATGCCGCCTGCACACCAGAAACGTGTAACATCAAACCTGGCCCCTCGCCAAATTTCTACAGGGTATTAGTAACAAACTGGTGAAGCTCATTAAAAAAAAGAGAGAGAAACCTATAACCATTAAAAGTCCATTAAGCAGCCTGTCATTTTGTAGAGCTAAATAGCCCACAGTAATCAAAAGCATATGAACCCCAGCTGGGATACCCAGTGAATTGTTTCGATTTAGGGGAGAATTCATCAAGAAAGATTGTTCTTGGGATTGGGTTGATTTTTCTCCTTCAGTTCCTGGCCCCATGTTCCATTATAATTAAAGTGATTGATGCACCTCCCAGACAGAGGTGAGCAGTGACCACCAGAGCCCAAACATCTGTTCCTTCCGAGCAAACAGCTAATATGGAACTTCAGCCGAAAGGCACGTAACTCGAGGTTACCGCTCCACTGTCGATTAGGTATGGCACCGTCAACTCATTGCTATCCGGCTGAGTTCACGCGTGCGTGGCCTACGACGTTCCTCCTTCCAACCTCAGAAGACCTTTGGTCCATGCCCAGATTGTGGTCAAGAATCAGAGAGTGAAGACCAGACTGGGGGCCAAGAAGAGCCAAGTCCGTAAAATGCAAATGAGAAAATCCATTCATTGATTAGTGGTGCCTTCCTGTCCATGGGTGAACACTTGTTAATTTCAGAGATGCAGGTTCAATCCTTCCAATTTCCCATTTGTTCCCACCCCATCCCACTGCTCATTAACGCCTCCTTAGGTAGAGGGCCACATGCTGGGGGGAGAGGGAACTCAAGCAGGCTGTTTATGGCCACACGTTAGCAGTTCCAGCTCTGACCAGAGAAGAGTGAGAAAAGAGAAGAAAATGAGCCACCCCACACCAGTTCAAGGGGTCACTGGTAGGGTTCCATCTCCATACTCACCTGGTATAATTGAAAACACCGAGATGCTCAGATTTCATGTCAAGATTCCTAAGAGCAATCATGTGTCCTTCATGTTTATCTTTATCATCATGGACCAAAAGGAAGCCCCGAGTTAGGAAAACACCAAAGCAAAGAGCCAAGGCAGCCCCTCACAACCAACTCCCCTCCCATAGCCTGCCAACCCCTCTGGCAATCTTGCTGAACCACCTGTTTATGCGGACCCCTAAGGAATCTTGAGTTGTTCCATTTCTGGTTCGGTCCATTTGCCGTCATTGACAGCAGCTTCTGGAGGGCAAGGTCAATCCCTGGCTGCTTTCCCTTTGCGTCTCCTATAGCATCTCCAGGGGAGAATCCCTGCAGCTCGGAGGCCTCCCACTGAAAAGTGATAGAGTGATCTTTCAGGCTGGTCAGGCTCAGCATCACAATCTCTCAGAAACCGCCTGGACCAAATTCACCAAGCAGTTAATAAGCATCTCCCCCACCACCACTGTGCGGCTCACACAAATACATTTGTTTTGGGAATAAAAACAGATCAATGTCCCTGTATAAGCTGAGTCTGCTTAAACACATGCTGCAGATTGCACATACACCCAGGGTACATGACAGTCAATGGCCCCACACATGAAAAAGATCCTCTAGCCTCTTCTCAGTTTCTCACCCAAGTCCTATGCCCCTTTCCAGGCCTGACTCTCTTCCCAGGCCACTTAAGAAATCTTTGCAGAACACCCAGGAACTCTTCCGCTGAATCTTAACTTTTTAAAAAAGTGTATAAAATATTTTCAGTGTTGTTAAAATATACATGACACCACATTTGCCAATTCGACATTTTTTGCACCTATAATGCACTAAGATCAAGCATATCAATCAGGCTGCATTACCATCAAAAGTGTCTTGCCAAATTCTCCACCCTCATAAACAAAAACTTGTGCTTCCTAAATAATAACTCAAGCCCCTCATCTCCCCCTCCTTCCTGTCCTGGTAACTACTATTAGCTCTGATCTCAATAGATTTACCTATTTGGGGTACTTCATCTTAGTGAGATCATACAATATTTGTCCTCTTGTGATGGCCTGCGCCCTTAGCATAATGTAATGACCGGCCCTCAGTTGGTAGCTCCCTACGTTGCCTTGAATGGCGGTAGCTAAGGGAACTGTTTCTTTCTCTAGGCATTGGAAAAGGCTCCCTGTCTACCAGGTAAGTCCTTGAAGGGCACCTGGTGTCACTTGTCTTTCTCTCGGACCGAGTAGGGACACACAGTGTATATCACACAGGGAGCGGCGTGAAATGCGAGTGGGAGAAGACCTTGGTGGAATGGAATCACGTGGAATGGAATGTGAAGGAAGCTGGACGAGCTGACTCCACATGAGAAGTGAGGTGAACTCCGGCCCCGGCCAATAAAACCATACCCGTCCCCCATCGCTCTGTCCCAGGGAGCGCATGAAGCTTGGCCCCTGGGGGGATGTGGCCCTATTGCTGGACAGCAGGAGTCCCTGACCTTGGGTTCTTTCTTCCTTGGATGTCCAATTCTGAAAGAAAGATAAACATGTAAGAGGCCATAAATCCCCTTGCAAAAATACAGGTCCTTTTTTAATGCCCAAGAGCTAATGGTTTAAGCTAAATTCCAGACCCTTACCAAAAAAAAAATTATAAGTTGCCTCTTTGCTGTCTTGATTTCCACTCCTTCCAGAGTCTGGAAAGTTGCTCGACTCCCATTTGGTTGACGAGCTTCTTTATACGGTACCTATAGCCATGTCCATGACATTTAAACTAACACGGGTCTTCAAATCATCCTGGGACCGGTCCTGGAGACCCAGTGCCCTCTGACCAGAGTACTATCTTCCACCTAGACTGATTGGACCGTAAGGTTAGTTTTCATACCGTCACTCATTGTTGCCTTGAGTGGATTACTCAGCTCTCAAGGGTGTCTATTTAAAGAGAGACCAAGACAAGACTCTGCCTTATTCTGGGCCAGAACAGTGGTCACCAGCACCTCCTCCGGCCCACAGTTCTCATCTTCCTGCAGTTTCCTCTCTGCAGATGCTTCAGACGGTAAGGAGCACATGGTCACCGGCGACCTGAGGTGACCTGCCCCTGCTCTCGGCTCTCCTCCTCACTAGCTGAGTGGCCTTAGTGCTCTGGGTCTCTTTATCTGCAAGTTGAAAAACATGACACGACATTGTCTCTGAACCCTAAATCCTCACCAATCCTGGCTTCTACTAGCTCGCTACTCCCTTTCTTCGGACCGCTAATTGCCTTGCTTCTGCTCCCCTCCCTACTCAGAGGAGCCCCCAGGGGGGTGGAAACCATTAAATCCTCAACTGCTAACTGGAAGGTTGGGGATTCAAACCCATGCAGAGGCACCTGGGAAGACAGGGCTGGCAGAATGCCACTGACAGACCGCAGCCTTGACAACCTCTGAGAGAGATTCTCCTCGGAATGGACGGGTTGCCATGAGTTTGGACCAACTTCGTGGCAACCACCACCACCTGTGGCAAAGGACAGCGTGGACCTCCTCCTTTGTCACCCTGTGTCCTGGAGATTTTTCTGCTGTCGGCTCCATAATTTCTCCTATCCCCATCTCCTACCCTGTTCGCTTTAACGCTTTCATATTTATTTCTTCCCCTCTCATGTCAGCATGCTTGCATTTCTTCAAGTCTAAAAACCAAATCAGCAAACCTGTTTGACCTTATTCCCTGTGAGCTGTCACTCTCTTGAACTTTCTACCACAGAACTTCTCCCGGGAATAAGCTCGACTACCATCTCCAGCTAGTTCTTAAACATCTACTCATTCTTCAACTCTTGACAACCTGCCCGTCATCTGCTTCTGACCAATCCCCCCTCTCAAGCTACACCAGTGATTGCGTCTTCAGGATTTTCCTCCCAAGGCCATGTATGACCTTCATAGATACAACTCCCCCCTACTCTTTCGTCATGGCTTCTGCTGCAGGCCAGGATGAGAATAGATGTCTAACCTCTCGCAACTGGTGGCCCAACACACTCTGTATTCCCTCAGAGCACCGTGTCTTGAGTCTTGATATCTGGAAGGCTGAGAGTTTTCCAAAGCATTAAGACAAGAAACCATTTCCTTTTGCTTAACCATCTCTTTGTCGGCTGTCCCTTTTATCTGGCACTTAACTATAAACCAGGGGTCCCCAAAATTTTTTAATGGGGCCAGTTCACTGTCCCTCAGACCGTTGGAGGGCCACACTACAGATGTTTTTATAAAAAAAACCAACTATGAACAAATTTCTATGAACATTGGATGAGTCAGCTGCTGAGAATGACAGGCAGCAGCAGCAAAAAACACCCGGAGAGCTGGATAAATGTCCTCAGCGGGCCCGCATGTGGCCCACGGGCCATAGTTTGAGAACACCTCCTATAAACGGCAAGGAGAAATCAGGCCCCATCTCCCACCCTTTGCTCAGAAACCTCAGCTAAATATCCAAGGTCATTGTTTACAAGATGGGCAGGTGACCTATGAAGGGTAATAGTCCTGAGAGAAACAGAGAGGTAAAGGGAAAGGAGCCAAGCAGGGCAGAGGAAGAAGCCAAGCATAAGCTCACAGAAGCTCTGGATCCTAAATTATACTGCAGCCTTCCTGACTTGAGGAAAGGGGTCTGGGCTTTCATACTTCATGGCTGACCATCATGAGCAAAGGGGCAGAATGGGAAGTTGGAGATGTGCATTCCAGGCACTTCCTCCTCTCGGAGCTTGCCAGCCAAGTCGCTTCATGAACCTGAACTTAGTCTCCAGGCAGAGTCCCAAATGTTGGCAGTTGGAGTCCAAAGCACCTTGAGGCTGGACAGATGACCTCCAAAAATAATAAGAGAGATGCCAGGGAAACCCCCATGGGTGCACCAGGAGCTTCCAGTAGGATTTGCTTGCTCATCCTTCTGCAGCTGCTGACAGCATTGAACATGCTCCCTGGTCTTGAAGGTCTCTGGCCTTGTCTGGTAAAGGTACATTTCTCTGGTCTCCTGTCCCCATGAAAGGAGACCCTTCCAGGAAGGACAGCGCACATGTCTGACCTCCTTCAGAGTCTCAGCACACCTGGCTCCTTGCCTCACAGATTAAATAAGAACTCAATGTTCATTGAAGGGATCGGGTGAACCCTTGTGGTCTCCAATATGTCACTGGGAAGAGAGTAGACATGAAGAAAAACTTCTAAGCAGTGAGGTGCTAGATTTAGCCCCCTGGGACATTTCAGTCCAAATTCAGCAACCCCTTGTATAGTCGTGATTCACATGATTATTACTGGCCATGAAGCAATACCAAGGTCTTCATAAAATGCATGTTCACTTTTTTTTTTCCATAAGATTGAATGTTCCCTTTTAACATTAATAGCTTTGCTTATTCGATATGCACTGAACAATTTGTAAGTGAGCTCTAAAAGAATGTGGTCAACTGAAGGACCCACCTGTGATTATAAACAGTGGGTTTTTATTGCAACCCGGGGCCAAACCAAAGATAACAGGTGGTTTCGAACTGCTGACCTTGTGGTTAGCAGAACACCTCATAACCCACTGTACCATCAGGGGTCCCCTGAAAATAACTGTACAAAAGAAGATATACCATACCTAATTAACACAATGAAGCCCACAGCAGCTGAGTAAATAACTTCCATATGGCCCTGAACATCATTTTAGGAATTGTTCCCTACATCCCTACAAGTCATGCTTTTTGTTCAATTCTGACATTTATGGACTACACAGAACTTTATAAAGATCTCATGGCTGTGTATTGCTTCCGTGTACAAGAAGGCCCTTCCCTCCCCAAACAGCAACTCCATGACCTAGCAAGCTGCCTGCATTTCTGTCCCTTCCACCCACTGCCACAGAGTCACTTCCAACTCCAGGTCTCCCGGCCGTCAATCTTTACAGAAGCCCAGACCCTTATCTTTCCCCCAGGCAGTGTCTGGTGGGTTTGAACTGCCGGCCTCAGTAAATAGCCCAATGTCTAGCCCACAGCACTACCAGGACTGCTTTGTTCCTGGGCGATGGCTAATAACAACCAGGGCTTTGGCATCCTGATCCAAGGAAACAAGGTAGAAGGGGGAAATGGCTTTGACCACTGAGCTGCTCCCTTCTATGATCCAGTCAGGCACCCCAGATGACTGTGCCAAAAATATGGGGAGCTGGCGAAAAAGGTCCCTGGTCCCAAATCTCATCGGTCATTGCCCACTTCCTTCCGGTGAGAAGTACCAGCAAGAAATGAGCATTGCAAGGAAGGGCTGGACCCCAGTTTCTTCCCACACACTCTCCAACTGAGAAAAGGAAGGCCTGAGTCCACGAGGGCAGAGCAGAGCAATGTGGTCTGGGGAGCGAGTGTACCCCAACTTCCCAACTTCTGGATCTGCAAGGGAATTGAAATGTTTTTTTGTTTGTTTGTTTGTTTGTTTTTAGGAAAGGGTCCTTTACATAACAAGCTGGGAAGCCCTGCACTTAGAGTCCAGGGTAGTAGAAGCCAGTGTGCCCTCCAGGCCTGCCAGAGGCAATGAGAAGGTCGTCAGTGGGTACTTGAGCGTTTTGTCTGCTGACTCCCCTTCTGCCTACAGGGAGCCCTTGTGGTTGAATGAGTGATAATAAGATCATAGGCCTTAACATACTCTCCACCCCAGGACCCCTATTCTATGCCCTCCAAAGCAAGTGAAAAGGAAAATCTCAACTCTGTCCTTTGTCCTAACAAAGGAGTCCTGATAATGCTGTGGGGTAGGCATTGCGCTGGAAGGGCAAGGTTAGCAGTTCAAATACTCTAACAGCCAGATCAGTGTCCTAAGAACCTTGTAAGCATGAGGGTGGGGAGGAAGAAGAAAGATATATTAAAAGGTAGTTTATTATTTCATATAGTTAAAACAAATGAAAATAATAAAAGAGGTATACAAAACTAGACTGTGGCATAAGAATGAGTTTTAGAATATTCATGAAAATAATATTAAATTATACCTGACAAAAGCAATAAAACTGTGGTTCAAGAGAGTGCCCTATTGTGTCTCGATTGGCATCCTCACTTATACTATTCTCTGCTTTTATCTTAGCATCGCTGGCTGTGCGCTCTATCCTGAACCACCTATTCACTGCAGGAGTAGGATTCCGTTCATTTAGAGGTGGGCCGGCTAGAGAACAGCCACTGTCATTGATAGATGAGAGACACTTAGGCGACATCTCTTCTCCGAACATAGTATACCCATCTTCAAAAAATCCATCTCCGCCTCTGCTAAACCACAGCAATCGTTCTGACAATATTTTTAGCTCTTTGAACACTTCCAGGACTTGCATAATTTACTCACAACTTCACGTGGGAACTTGGGGCATGACACAAGCTGAAAAGAAGGACAGAGTGTCACCCTCTGGTTGCTTGTCACTTTTTCTCTTTGTTATCTGTTGCTTTATTGAAGCAACAAATGCGAGGCACTAAAAATGTAGTAATTCATCAAAAGTATGAGTTTTCTAAATTGAATAAGGAAAGAAAATACAAGCATACTTCCATCTAATTTTTACACCATCTAATTTTTTACACCTATGAACATGACCATGGGAGCTTAGAGAAGATGATGTCGCACAGATGAACATTTAAAAAGCACAGGGAATCTACATCTGTGATTTCCACATTGGGTGGCTGCCCAAGCACCCACCCAAGACAAGTGCCATTTTATCAACCAGTTTTCTAAACCCAACAAAAAATGAGGCATGGGTTCTGCTGAACCAGTCAATGCAAACAGGCTGCATCCAACCCATCACTTACCCCAAGGGAAAAAGATGAGGCTGTCCGCTCCCAGTTTGACTTTCCGTCTTGGACAGCCGATAGAGGGTACCTATGAATCCGAATCAACTTCATGGCAGGGGCTCTGGTACTTTGGGTTTGGACCAGCTGGGGTGTACAAACCATTCACATACTTGACTGCTCACCAAAGAGGCGGGCAATTGAAACTCACCCACTGAGGCCTCAGAAGAAAGGTCTGGAGGTCTGTTTCCAGAAAACCCTTTGGAGCACGGTTCGACTCTGACACCCACAGGAGCCCCGTGAGTTGGGATCAATTGGCAGCAACTGCTTGGTTCGGATTGGTAACCTGACAAACGCAAGGAAGCCTGAAAAGAGGATGCCGTGAAAAGAGGATTTCTCGGGAAGACTTGCCCCACTTCATGGTGGACTCACAGCGGCTGGACCGTGGGCTGTTCAAACAGCAATGCTCGTTCCTGACAGAGATAACCTCAGTTTTTTCTGGTCTCTATGACAGCCAAAAACGCGACCTCAAACCCTATGCTATGCCTTCCTCGTCCCAACCAAGTGATTTTGTGTATCAAGGGTGACTTCTCCAGGACTTTCCACAGAATGTCTTCCTGGATATTCAAACTAGACCAAGATACGTTCGTTCTTCAAGAAGAGCAAAACAGAAAATGGGGCTGGGAGTGAGGGATAAGGGGCAGGGGACACAAGATTCCCTGGGGATTATATAAGAAACAAGTCTGGAACATGGGAACCACCAGCAGAAAGATAAGGAGTCGATGAATAAGAGCAGCAAATCACAAGAAGAATGAAAAACCCACCAAAAATGTGCCTAAGCCTCTACCACAACCAAGAGCAGGATGCGAAAGGGCTGTTTAAGGGGAAAGAGAAGCCGGCACCTATTAATGACCATGTGTTGGCTCACAGCCTGTTAACACTCAGACTGGTCGTTAATGGCGGTCATTACTTATTTCAAGGCAAAATTTATTAGAGCCCCCACTTGGAGGTTTAACAGTGGGGCATGCCTTATCCTGCACAACTGGCACCGCCCGAGGAGGCCAGGGACACACTTCTAGCTGCTCTATCTAGATTTTTGAAAAAATCTTCTTCTTCATCATCATCATCATAATGGCTAGGCGGTCTCGTCCATTACTGATTTCCTTCAGTCATCAGGATGGTCGATGCGCTGAGGCACAGTTGGAGGCCAGTAAGGACCACGTGTCTTCGTTACCTTGTAGGGCCATTCCGGCTGAGGGGGTCTGGTCTGCGCTCTTCAAAAGCCCACTGCAGGACACGTATTTTGAGAGGGACTTTGAATTAAACCTGGTACTTGCAAAAAGAAGAAATAGCTCCAGTCTTTTAGAGATGATCAAAAGAGGAGGAGAGACACAGTGACATCAATGTCGGAAAATGAGGCATGGGTGGTGCGGAATTGCTCTGAATGAAATGACCTGTCCCCATGTGAGGACGAACCCAGGTTCCCAAGGGAAAGCACTTTCCACCTCAACACCTAAATACCCTTTCAAAAGTGGTTTCTGCAAAGTAGCCAGGCCATGCAGGGGCAGGGGGTTGGGGTTGGATCTCAGGAGGCTCCACTGACTCTGGTTAACAAATCTTGCTTGGGTTTTGTTCGGTTCTGTTTTGTTCTGTTGTGTTGTGGGGCAAGTTTACCAGAAGAGCACCACCTGCCTCTTCAGAGGGTGCCGGGAAAGCACGTGAAAATGAATGCTTTCCTCCCACGCTGGCGTCGTGATGGGACTAGGCCCCTGCAGATGTAATACTGACAGTCCAAAACACGCAGTTGCATGTGAGCTTCACATAAGCAATGATTTTTTTTTTCATAAGGACGTCCCATGC
Organism: Tenrec ecaudatus; assembly: GCF_050624435.1. NCBI lineage: Eukaryota > Metazoa > Chordata > Mammalia > Afrosoricida > Tenrecidae > Tenrec > Tenrec ecaudatus. The sequence goes on from NC_134546.1 coordinate 14,727,878, forward strand.
CATGCAATACATGGGATATGCTTACCTTTAAGAAACCAAATTTCTTGTTGAATCTCCATTCCGATGTACCTGGCTACCACTTGGCTATTAGAAAACCCCAAGGACCCTGGCTTAAGCGGCTGCCCACAAAAGTGGGCGGGACCCTTACTGTACAGCACCCCGTCACCATGCACTACTGGAGCATCAGAATCACATGGGAGTGAAGATGGTACTGCTCCCTTCCCTGGAGGTTGTGACCAGGGAATCGGTTTGGTTACAGGTGTGAGGACATTGATGACCATGCTTGTCATGAGCTGGTCTAGGGGCCGATGTGCTAGCATATGTCTGTCTGGCTCCTGAAATCAAGGAGAAAGTGCAGCGTTTCTTGGTGTTCAAGGTTGGCCTCACAAGGCTCCTTAGCCAAGCTCTTAGTCACCTATCACACAGTTGCTGGGTGTCCCCTATGAACAAGGGATATGCTTGACTCCTGCCCCTGGGGACCCAAAATCCATTGGAGGGCTAGCCCTTCAGAGAGCCCAGACACGTGTGGAGGGTCTTCTGTGTGCCAGGCACCTCCCTGGGGCTTGTCGTCCACTCTCTCATTTAACTCTCCCATCAGCCTTTCTGTGTAGACCCCCTTACCTCAGTTTACAGAGAAGGTCACGAAGGCTCAGGAAGCTTGACTTTCCCAAGATGACAGCTCTAGCAAGTGTCAGGAAGAATGGCCCTGCCCAGCTCAGGCTTTTTGCACTGGAGATTCATATTCAGTAAGTGCCACACCATTGGAACAAATGAAATGCAAGAAATAGACACCCTGAGTTGGCGTCTCGCCATGGCGCTCCCTAGCTCTGCAGCCTCAGGTAAAGGATGTGACTTCTCCCTGCTCCAAACTCACCTCTACCCTTCAACTGCCCTCACGCCTACTGACGGGTAAGCCATCCCAAGAAAATCATCAACATTGGATGTAAATGGGAGGGGGTAGAGTCAGTTCTCATTATTAAATTACCACAAAGGTCAAAGCGATGGGAGATCAACTGAGAGAAATCATCTTCCCAAACCTGGGTTCCAGGAGTCGCGGTGCCTTCCATCTTGAGCTAACTCAGTGTGTCACTTTGGAAAGCAGTTGTTCTTAGGGGCGGCCATCACGTTAGCCTCTGACTCATGAACACCCAACATACAATGGAATGAAATATTGCCCACCCTGCCCCATCCCAATCATCAGTTGCAGATAAAATTATTATGATCCATAGGGTGTTTGCTGGCTGAAATTTTTTATGTAGATGGCCAGGTCCTACTTCCTAGTCTTTTTTTTAATCTGGAGACTCCAGTGAAACCTGAGTAACAGTCTTCATGCAATCCTTTGTTGAAGAAGCTGGCCTGACCGGAAGAACATTCTCTGCCTAAACGCCCAGACGGGGGCCCCCCAAGTTTCTCCTGTATCTTAGAGTCAGAGATTGTAGGAACAAGACACAGACACCCTGGGCATTTTGTAAAAGAACATAGTAAGTTTAGGACTGATGCAATTTGGATAAGAGATTTCTAAAGTCAAAATAGTCCCTGTGTCTGATATTTCTAGCCTAGCACATACTTGTCTCATCTGTAAAATGGCACTCCACATGCTTCCTTCTGAGGATTAAATTATGTAACACAGTCAAACTGTTATCGCAATGCCTGGCATATAGTCAGACCTCAATAAATATTAGGTGCTATTATTATCATAAATCCCTTCTTATCTGACTGTGAGGCCTTAAAGGCAGGGATGACACCATGCTATCCTTTCAATAGAGCCCTGGTCGAGGAGTGATTGGGCTGCTAACTGCAGGGTCAGTCTGCAAAATCCCTAATTGGAGAGAGATGAAGCTTTCTATTCCCATAAAGGTTTCACAGTCTCGGAAATGCACAGGGGCAGTCCTACCCTGTCCTATAGGGGCACCAGGAGTCAGAATCAACTTGAGGGTAGTGAGTGTAGGTTGTTTGTTTTGTTTGGGGGGTGTTATTACTATCATTATTGTCTTTGATATGTGCAGTGTTGAACCACGTTGACACTGTGCTAGCATCGGGTATGTAGTGGATGAAAGGATGGGTTACCAGATGAACGCATGAATAAGGAAGTGGGTGGCGAGGTTGCATATAGGCTTGTGGGGAAAGGTTGACTGAATGGATACGATCGGCTCAGGCAAAGGTGACTGGGAAGATCTTCATGGAGAACATGAGAATCCAGCTCAGCTTGAGAAGATAACCATCCAACCATGTCAAGACTTCCTGTATGCAGAATACTTACATTCTTCCCTTTCTCGCTCCCATGGGTGGATTCAGGGGTGCCAGCCTTTTGGAAAGGACATCAGTCATAAAGTCATTGAGTGATACAATGGTAGGCACCCAACAGATGTAGCCAGTTATTTAAACTAAATAAATAAATAAGCCGTCCACTTTTTTCTCACTGTGGGGGAGTGGAGCAGGAAGCACCTCTAATATGCCTTGCAACAGGTTTGAATCCATAAGAATCCTTGGTACAAAAGTCCTGCCCAGCAAGTGTCCGGGGAGGCAAGCAAAGAGCTGGAACTTTTATTCCGTCCTCGAAATGCCGAGATTCAGAGCTCAGTGTGATTGCTGCCATGGGTTCATTTAAAGCAGAATAATCAGGGCAGTAACATTTAGAAAGTACCCTTCCATTGGCTCCAGTCTGTGCAAGCTCCGAGAAGAAGAGGGAGTGTGGGTGCATGCTGGGAATGGGAACGAAGGACACGCCGAGGAGAGAGGCTGGACCGTCATCCATCAGGAGCTAGCAGGCAAAGGACATGACAAAGGGCTGTGCAGAATTAAAATAATCAGAAACTAAGAGGAAAAACCAAGAGTTCAGAAAAAGGGAAGAGGGTTTCATTAATAATCATTTCAGAAGGCAATCGGGGGTGGACGACCCTAGCTAGGAAAAGAAGGGGCAGGGAGAAGACAAAGTGACCAGCTCCACATTCCACTCGCGAACTCCCCAGCCCCAGCTCCTGACCATGCCCAGAGAAAGGGTCCTCGATATACAAGCATGAGGCTGACCAGCCTCAGTGAAATGAGTGGTGGCCAGGGAGGCTAGAAGATCAACTGGCCCACCTGGGTCAGAGACAGCGTGCTGTAAGAATAAACTAAAACGTAGACATTGCTAATCTGTAAGCCTGAAAAGGGCAGATAAGTCATGGCTGGCTCAGGCACAATAAACACTCCCGAAGTTGTAAGGGACAAGACCCAAAACACATCGGCAAACCTAGGTGCCTGTGTGAGAAGGGACATCCTGATAAAGCATACTGAGAAGCAGAGAGGCATTACAGGGTCACCGGACACACTCTCCTACGGCGGTCAGTGCTTGCTTTGCCCTGCACTTGCTGGCCATGAGTTTCTGGAACCAAGAGGCATGCTAGCAGCATCCCCTTGCTGAAGGACAGGCTGCTGACCATAGCCTCCAGAACCGACTTCCTTCCTGGCAACACGCTGATCTTCCTTGCAAGGCACTGACCCAGCACCTACCCTGGTGTGGTAGTGACTTAATTTGGTGTCAATTTGAAGATGAAGAATGCAGGGGTGGAGTCTAGCCTGTCAATCAAGATAAAGCCAATGAGGCCTCTGTGTGGGCATGGCCTTCTCCTGAGGATTCTGGGAACTCCTGTATTTCCTCCCTGAAGGCAGGACACACACTCCACTCTCTCTGCTCTTTCCCTGTGAGACATCCCTGTGGAGAAGACACATGGAGAGAGGCTAACAGAGTCAGACCTCTGGAGCTGGAGAACCACGTGGAGACCCCTGCCAGCAATGAGATGCTTACAACGCCACTGGATCCACAAGACTTCCCACCTACTGGCCTGTGATCTTCCTGCATTCGGTGTCATTGCATGTGTTTTGTGAGTCTGAGGAGGACTTTATAGATTGGTATCAGATATATGGGTTAATATTGGACTTCAGCACTTGGTCTGACTGGGCTGGGATGTTTTCTCAATATTCAACTGCTCTTGTATATAAAGCTCTTTCTGATATACATAGGAGTGTCCATGAATTTGTTTCTCTAGTCTATCCAGACTAACATACCTGCACTGGTCATATTGACTCTTTGGTTCAAGATTCATTTATCTGTGTCTGAGATGTGAAAGGATGACTCTCCTTTGAGCCCTGTGTGGAGAGGGAATGCAGGGGAAGCATTTACTCCCCGTCCCTTTATACATGCATGACTGTTGACTGCGGTGAATAAAACCCAAGTATTACACAAAAAACAATCCAATGCCTCTGCATATTTGACGGGATCTGTTTAAAACACGCCGCCAATATAAAGGACCCACCTTTTAGAGGGAGGCTTCCATGGCAGTATACATTGACTTTGAGGGCTCAGGCCCTGCACCCTAAAGAAGCCACTCCCCAACCAGATGCCTGACACTTGAAATTCCACCATTATAAGTTTTTTTCTTTCACCTACAGCTTCTTGTTCTAACTAAAATGAAATCAACCCCCTACTTATAAAACAACAACAACCAAAAGAAGCTGATATCCAGTTGATTCTAACTCATAGGCTTTACGGAGTTTTCTGTAGACCTGTGCGCCTCGGGGCTTTTGACGGCTAGTCTGCTTTCGGAAGTAGATCACAAGGCCTTTGTTCTGAGTGCTTCCAGGTGGACTTCAACCTCCAACCTTTGTGGTAGCAGTCGGACATTTAACCATTTGCATCACCCAGGGAAGCCCCCTGGCAAAGAGACATGAAATATCAGCCAGTCCCCCTCACTGTGTGTATAAATATAACAACACATCTCCTGAAGATATTTTGTCCAAAAGAGTCTAAAATTCAGGATTCCTAGGAAGGGGGGCATCTATGGGTTAAAGAGTGGACTTAAGACACCCACGTCTGCCGGGCCCTTTACCATCCTGGCTGGCCACTCTTTGATGATGAGATACTCATTTCCAATAGGGGCCAGCAAAGGCCAACCCCAACTGGATTTGGTGCCCACTCCCAAACATGTGCCTACTAGTCCTGACCAAAAGGACAGGGAAACATTAGATAGATAGATAGATAGATAGATAGATAGATAGATAGATAGATAGATAGATAGATAGATAGATGTCGGTTGTGATCGAGAGGTAGACGATCGATGCTGTTGTTCAGTACCATCAAGTCGATTTGAACACATAGCAACCCTGTGTACAACAGAGCCATACATTGCATGGTCCCACATCATCTTCACAAATGTCATGCCTGAACCCATTGTCAAAGCCACTGTGTCAATCCATCTTGTCAAGTGTCTTTGTGTTAGTCCAGGTAGACTAGAGAAACAAATCCAGGGAGACTCATATGTGTATAAGAAAGAGTTTTATATGAAAGAGTAATTGTATATTAAGAAAACATCCCAGTCCAGTCTAGATCAAGCCCATAAATCCGATATTAGCCCATATATCCGATACCAGTCTCTAAATTCCTCTTCAGACTCATGCAACACATACAGTGATGCAGAATTCGGGAAGATCACAGGCCAGAGGGTGGAAAGTCTTGTGAAAGCAGCTCAGTGCTGGCGTAGGTCTCCATGTGGCTTGTCAACAGGAATGTCTAGCAGAGAGAGTATGTGTGTATCTGGCCTCCAGTGAGCTCCAAATGAGGTCATCAAGCTGTGACCTGATTGACAGGCGAGACTCCACCCCTTCACCCTAGGTGACAGGAGACTCTGTAACTGACACAGTCTTCTTCCTTTACTCTGCCCTTGGACTTTGCTAAGCACGCTGTCCTTTTCTGGAAACTAGTCTCTCCTGACAACATGTCCAAAGCACAAGAGAGAAAGTTTCTCCATCCTCTCTTCTAAGGAGCATTCTGGCTGTACATCTTCCAAGATAGATTTGTTTGTTCTTTGGGCAGTCCAGGGTATTCTTCTGGAATATGAAAAAGGATGACAATTTCCATCTAATCTTCTAAAAAATTCTGTCCCAAGAATGATACACTACTGGTAATTACTAGAGCTGGGCACTGGGTAATGGGTACCTAGGTATCGCAATAGTGTCTCCAATTTTGTGTATGTTTTTCTACCCCAAAGAGTAAAATAGTAATTATTTATTTTAAAAATTCCATTTGGGCTTCCAACCCACTCAAGCTGGTTCAGTCATGGCCAATGAAGCAAAAAAAAAAAAAAAGTACCAGACTCAAATGTGTGCAACATGGACACAATAACCAGAACGGGGAAATATATGGGTCAACGCCAGTGGTGGCGTTCAGCCGGTTCACACCTGTTCAGCATGGCACTTGTAATCAGAGTTCTCTCTAAGTTGGGGAGCTGAGCAGCCAATGTAGAAACCACAAATCTACGTTCCTTATTCTTTCTAAATGTCCATCCACACTACCGCATAATTTGTAAGCACCCATGGCAATGTTCATTCCGTCCATGGGTATAAAAGTTAGACAGAACTCAGCTCGTAATATTGATTGTTTTTCATTTCATAAAACTCGTTACACCTTTGATGAACAACTACACCCTCATTCCCTGGTGTTTGTTACTTCAGTAAACAAAGAACATCAAGAGAAAAAGTGCCCAAGGACCAGTGAAACGATGGTTTAGGAGCAATCATTTGGCCAAGGATGCTCAGATAAAAGTGAAGAGTATTGCAAATGAGGATGCCAATCAAGAACAAACATGGAGATATCTTAAATCATGGTGTTGTCTGTCAGGTATTATTTCATATTTTTTCATTCATATTTAAAATTCTTTCTTGTAACATAATCTAGTTTTGTGTGCCTCTTTTGTGGTTCTTCTTTAAGTTATAACTGCATGAACTCATAACCTACCTTTTGGTATATCACTTTTTTTATGTGCACAACAGTCATTAGGGTAGCAAATCCATTCTTAAATTATTTGAATCCAACTACTGGTGAAGGCCCTGAAACAGGTGTCTGGAAAGATGAACAGCGAGTCCTTGCAGGAGCCTGCTGCATGTGTGTGGATCGTCAGCAAGACTGCGGAGAGTGGCACACCAACCATCTTTGAGCCTGGTCCCTTTGTTTGCAACTCCCCTATCCAAGAGATCTTGTTGCTAGGCAATTGATTTCCAAGAGGGAAATTAAGTTTCTAGTGCAGGGTCCACCCACAATTTTTCCACTTCCAGTTATCATGTTGGCACACTCACCTTTTACAAAATTCGGATCTGTTCTGGTTTTGCTTCATGGGTCATGACTGGACTAGAAAGAAGCGATTGGAAGCCCTGTGCTGAACTGGTTTCAATGAAAGAAAATGAGTGAATGAACACTAAGCAATCTGATCCTGCACATGTGTGAGCTACCCGTGTAGTGCCCTCGTCACTGTTGCCATTCCCATTGAGTCCATTCTGTATCGGGGCATACTGAGTGTTCACAGAGGGCACGGCATAGGGTTTTCATGGCTGGGATCTTTCTGAAGATCGCCACACCTCTCTTTGGAGGCACTTCTGGGTTGGTTCAAACTGCCAGCACTTAAGTTCAGAGTCCAACACTTAACCCTTGAGCCACCCAGGGCCTGTTGGGCCACCTCGACTCAATGCGAAATGTGTGGTTGGTTAGCAACACGTAGCAGCTGGAGGTGGCAGGGAAGCAAGTCCACTGCTGTCAGACTGAATTCTGGTTTCATCTCAATGTCTTGATGGGCAATGGCACTGCCTACATGTTCATCCCTGATCAGCCAGGACAATCTCCCTTTCCCCAAACCACTCCCAGCCTGCCATCTTTACCCCTCAGATCTTTGCTTCTACCCATCAGGCATCACTCGTCCAACCATCCCTCCCTCCAACCTTTGCCACCGCTCCTCTCTTAGCATGGGTGTCAGGAGAAGGCTTTATTCTGCTTCAGAGGTTCCCTGATGCTCAGCAGCCTTGCTCTCCTGCCAAAGGATACGCTTTCTCTTTTCGCCCTCCTTGCCGGCTGACGTGCTCATTCTGTGTAATTAATGCATGCACTCAGCTGGCTCAATCTTTGTCACAGGGTAGCTGGCATTAATTAACCCTGTGGAGTCTACACAGTGTTAGAAGCAAGAGACAAAGGGTTGCAATACTGATATCCCATATGCAGAGAAAGCGGGAGCAAGAGGGAGAATTTGGAACTAATTCCCCACCACTACCACCAACCCCCCTACCCCCAAACTACACTTACTCAAACCACATCACAAAGGGTTCCTTCCTGAATTCCGTGGGGACTCACAAAGCAAACCAAAGTCTTTAAATCCATGCTCACCCTCATCAACAAAACCATTTCTGGGTAAACTCATATTTCTTTACTTCATTTGGGATCTTCCACAAAGAATGATGGACTTGGACAAAATGTGCAATTCAATGGAAAGGCTAATCACAAGATCCCAGCAGGCATTCCAAAGGCTGACTAGCCCAAAGAGCAGGTGCTAGCCACAAAGACCTGGTCCAAAGAGACAGGGCCATGACCTGCCCCACCTATCATCTCTGCAACATCAACTCCTGTGCTCACTCCAGAGGGTCAAAGAGCAAGAGGAGCTGCAAGGTAAAGGAAGGAAGCCCATTCTATGTGCCATCAGGGCTCCAAAATGGACTTCCCAGCAGCCGGAAGAAAAGATTTGCTGTAGATATCCAATTAAAAATAAAACCAAAATACCAAACTCACCCCTGGGAGACGATGCTGACTCACAGCGACAGGGTAGAACTGTTCCTGTGGGTTCCCAAGACTGTCACTGTGTCCAGGAGTAGAAAGCCTCAACATTCTCCCACAGAGCAGCTGGTAGTTTTGAACTGCTGACCTTGAGGATCATAGCCCAACTCAGAACAACTATATGACCAGGGCTCCTCATATGTTCTGTAACAAGGATTAAAATTCCAAATATCCTCTAAAGGAAGGAACTGAAATCATACCTCTTCAATGTTTGCCCTCTGTGAGTTCTTTTTCACAATCGTGCATTCAATAGTTTGCCTGTGGCATTGATCTAGATTGTGCAGTTTTTATAATTGTGGTGAAACTATTTTCAGGAACCAGGTGTTGTCATCAGGTAAATGTTGGACTGCTTACCGCTAAGCTGGCTCTGCAAACCTACCCACTGCCCCGAAGGAGGAAGATGAGGCTGTTAGCTTCCATAGAGATGAACAGCCTCAGGAACCCTCCACAGGACTGCTGGGAGTCATCATTGATTTGATGAGAGTGGGTTTGATTTCTTTGGTGGGGGCAGGGTATTTATAATCTTGTTGGGACATATTTGTCTGAAATGTGTATGAATGAAATGGCCGGCAACCTTCCTGTATCTGTCTAATGGAGCCAGAATGGGTATGTTATATGCCTGGGGAGGGGCCCTAATCACATGATCATTTGTATGGTCAGTTTGTAAGAATCATCTATAGCAGTGATTCTCAAACTCCCTAATGCTGCAACCCTTTCATACAGTTCCTCATGTTGTAGTGACCCCCAACCATAACATTATTTTTGTTGCTACTTCATAACTGCAATTTTGCTACTGTTTTGAATCGCCATGTAAATATCTGATAGGCAGGATGTATTTTCATTGTTAAAAATTGAACATAATTAAAACATAATGATTAATCACAAAAACAAGATATAATTACATATTGTGAAATGTTTATTTCTAATGACAAATAAATGAAATTTTGTAATTAGAGTAGCGTGGGTAGCAGTCTTCACGTCGGGTACTCCTTTGTGGGCGTATCTGCATGTGGGTGGACCTGCCTGGAGACAGATCAAGGAGTAGTATCTGCGTTCCTAAGACCATCAGAAATACATGTGTTCCGATGGTTTTAGCCAATCCCTGTGAAAGTCATTTGACCCCCAAAGGGGTCACGAGCCACAGGTTGAGAACTGCTGCTCTGTATGATGTTTCCTCTCATAGCCTTAAAAGCCATGCTGGTGTAATGGGTTATGTATGCATCAGGCTACTAACTGAAAAATCAGGAGTTTGAAACCACTGGCCACTCCTGAGAGAAAGAGAGGTCTTTCTACACTCATAAAGAGTTACAGGCCTGGAAACCCATGGGGTCAGTTGGACCCCGTCCTGTAGGATCGCTATGAGTCGAAATCAGATCGATGGAGCTGAGTTTGAGTTTGAGAGTCTGGGCTTTTTAAAAAATCTATACTTTAATTTCCCTATAGATTCGCCCCTCTTCTCCCCAGGATACTTCCTTTGACTTTCCACCTTCCCTGTCTGTACATTGTGTCCTTCATGAGTTTTACTTGTTCTTACACATGGAACTGCCCTTATACTTGTACTTGTTTAGTCATAACCTGACTTGGCTTTAAAGCCTCACTGTGTTCCTCCCATCCTTTAACTCAACAGTTGATACCTCCATCAAGTGCCCTTAATGTGTTGATCCCATGGCTCTAACGGAATATAAGAAGCTCCTGTATCAAAATCAGTGGGGATCTTATTCAATGTTGATTCTGATCCAGCACATCTAGGTTGAAATGCATATTCTCAGCACAAGGGTACCAGCGAGAAACAAACAAGGCTTTCTCTTCCTCCATCTTCAATATTTCAGATCTGAGTGTATTTCCCTCTTTCTGACTCCCCAGAATGGTAACCCCAGTAGCCCAACTTGTAAGACGAATTTAAGTCCTAAGACTGAGGCTAGCAGACTGGCTTAGAAAACATAACCCATCAATCTGCTGCCTACAGAAGACACATCTCAAGGCTACATAAAAAAAAAAATAGGCTGAGAATCAAAGCTGGAGAAAGGCATACCAAGCAAACAACAATTCCAAAAAAGCAGGGGTTGCAATTCTAATCTCTGATAAAATCGACCTCAAAGTGAAATCCAGAAAAAGAGATAAGGAGAGACATTATATAATGCTGAAGGAAATGGTAGACAAAGAACCATTAAGCATTGTAAACACATATTCCCCGAATGAGAGACCCGCTGATATGTCAACCAAACACTCCATAAGATTAAAAAAGAAATCACAGCCTCGGCAATTATAGTGGGTGACTTCAACACACCACTCTTAGAAAAAGATAGATCACAGGGAAAGAAACTCAACAAGGAGGCAAGATATCTAAACACTACAATTAGACTATTAAACCTGATAGATATTTACAGAGCCTTTCATCCAAATACAAATAAAATGCACATTCTTCTCAAGTCACATGGCACATATTCAAAGATAGACCACATGCTAGGGCATAAGGCGAATCTACATAAAGTTAAGCACATTCATATCATACAGACCTTTCTCTCTGACCACTGTGCTATAAGGCTGGAAATCAACAAAAGGAAGACGAAGAAACCAAGAGCAAAAAATTGGAGGGTGAATGACTCTCTATTACAAAAGGAGTGCGTACTGGCACAGATCAGAGATGAAATTAGGTATTTCTAGAAACCAATGAGAATGAGCACACGACGTACCAAAACTTATGAGATACAGCAAAGGCAGTTATCAGAGGAAGTTTCATAGCAAATACGTGCACACCAGAGAAAGGAAAAGAGAAACTTGTGATTGACATGCTGGCACAAAATTTACAACAACTAGAGCAGAGTCAGCAGGACAATCCTACTAATAACAAATGAAAAGAAATTATAAAAATCAGTCTGAGATTCAGGAGAGGGAAAATAAGAAAACTATGGGAAAATTAATGCTGCTAAAAGTTGGTTCTTTGAAAGGATAAATAGAATCGAAAGGCCACTGGAAAACCTAACCAAAGGAAGGAGGGAACAAATTTCAATAGCAAGAATAAGGGATGAAAGACGGGACATTACAACAGACCCTAATGAAATCAAAAGGATAATTACACAGTAATACAAAGGATTGTACTCCAATGAATGCAACAATTTGGAAGACATGGACAAATTCTCAGAAAAACAACCCCTCCCCAGACTATCCTAGATGGACATCAAGAATCTCAACAGACCCACAGCAATAGATAGAAATAGACAAGGTTATCAAGGGATTACCAACAAAAAATCCCCTGGACCAGATGGCTTCACTGGAGAATTCTACCAAGCATTTAGGGAAGAACTAACACCAATCCTACACAAACTCTTCCAGAAAATAGAAAAAGACGGCAAACTCCTTCTATGAAAGTAGTATAACTAAGATACCCAAAAAGGGCAAGGATCCCACAAGACTCAAGATCTACAGACCATTAACCCTAATGAACGTATATGCAAAAATCCTTAACAATAACTAGCCAACAGAATACAAAAGTACATAAAACAAATAATTCACCATGACCAAGTGGGATTCATACCAGGGATGTAGGGATGGTTCAACATACGAAAGACCATTAGTATTATTCATCACATAAACGTGAAAAACTATAAGAACCACATGATAATATCGAAAATGCAGAAAAAGCATTTGACAACATCCAACACCAATTCCTGTTTAAGACACTTGAGAAGATAAGAATGGAAGGAAAATTTCTCAAGACAATACAAGCTATATATGAAAAACCAACAGCCAATGTGGTAGACAATGAAGAAAAGACTAACACAATCCCACTGAAAAAGGGGACCAGACAAGGATGCCCCTTGTCCCCACTATTATTTAATATTGTGCTGGAGGTTTTAGCTAACAGCATAAGGCAAAGAAAAGACATCAAAGGTATTCACCTGGGGAAGGAAAAGGTGAAACTATCATTATTTGCAGATGATATGATTTTATATATGGAAAATCCCAAATGTTCCACAAGGGAGTACTGGAAGCAATAGAGAAGTTTGGCAGAGTGGCAGGATACAAGTTCAAAAAACAGAAGTCCATCGGACTGTTATACATATCGGATAAGACCACAGAAGAGGAGTTCAAAAAGGTGGTACCCTTCACAATAGCCAAACACAAATTGAAATATCTAGGGATATACCTGACTAACAGAACAAATTATCTATACGGGGAAAATTACAGAACACTATCACAAGAAACCAAGAGCGACCTCAACAAATGGTAGGCTATCTCATGCTCATGGATTGGAAGACTCAATATAATCAAAATGTCAGTTCTGCCAAAGGCACTATATAAATTTAATGCAATCCCAATACAATTACCCTCATCTTTCTTCAAAGCAATGGAAAAACTGATTACCAACTTCATGTGGAGAGGGAAGAAGCCCAAAATTAGCAGAGAACTCAAGAAGAAGGTCACAGGCTTGTTTTACCTGATTTTAGCACATACTAAACAACCACAGTTGTCAAAACCGCATGGTATTGGTACAATTACAGATACTCAGACCAATGGAAAAGAACTGAAAACCCCGAAATAAAATCATCAGCATAGAGACAACTGATCTTTGATAAGGGCCCCCAAAATATCAAATGGGAAGCAGATGTCCTCTTTAACAAGTGGTGCTGGAAAAAAGGGATATTTACCTGCAGAAAAATGAAGCAAGACCGTTATCTCACTCCATGCACAAAAATAAACTCAAGGTGGATCACAGACCTTGAAGTTAACCCCCAAACTATTAGGACCATCAATGAGGGAGTTGGTACCAACTTGAGAACTTTGGCACAGGGAATACATAGGCCATCAGAAATAGGGAAGGACACAAACACAGAGGAGGACAAATGGGATATACTGAAAAGAAAATACCTGTGTACATCAAAAGAATTCACCAAGAGAGTAATAAGAGAGTTCACGGACTTGGAAAACATCTTTAGCAATAACACACCAGACAAAGTCCTTATTACTAAAATCTACAATATTCTGCTAACTTCCTAAAGGAAAAAAAGCTAATTGCCCACTTGAGAAGTGGGCAAGGACCTGAACAGAAGTTTCAAGGAACAGAAATCTGAATGGCCAACAAACATGAGAAAATGTTCCCGATCCTTAGCCAGAAGAGAAATGCATATTAAAACAATAATGAGGTACCACCTAACACCCTCAAAGATAGTCCAATTCAAAAAATCAGAAAGCCACAAGTGTTGGAGGGGTTATGGGAAGACAGGAACTCTCATCCACTGCTGGTGGACTTGTAAGTAGGTACGACCACTATGGAAATCGATCTGGCGATATCTAAAACAGATGGAAATTGAGTTACCATACGACCCAGCATTCCCCTATTGGCCATATACACAGAAGAGGTAAGAAACAAACCAAGGCCAGACATCTGTGCTCCAGTGTTCATTGCGGCACAGTTCACAATGGCAAGAAGTTGGAAGCAACCCAAATTTCCATCAACTGATGAGTGGATTAAAAAACTGTGGTATATACATACAATGGAGTACTACGCATCACTATAAAGCAGTGATGAATGTATGAGGCACATCACTGCATGGGAAGAACTGAAGGAAATCATGATAAGCAAAGTAAGTCAAGTACAAAATGACATGAGTCTGCAGAGATAAGCTTTTTTAAAAAAATTACAAAAAGGGGCATAGGGAAAAGGCTACTATATAAAAACATTCCTGGGGTGAGGAACAGGTAATATGGCAGGGACCAGAACAAATACAAGGATATGCATGGTAGACAACTACAAAGGAGGTGGGGAAAGGAAAAAAAATAATAATAAAAAAGAAATGGGTAGCGGGGCACAGGGCACTAACCCACCCAACGGGAGGGTATTGTTTATATCTCCACAGAGAAAGAGGGATCACACTCAACCCAGGGCTCCAAGATATGAATGCAATATGTCAGCATGGAGGAGGGAACCAGTGGAGAGGTCTGGGGGCCAGCCCTAATCCCAACTACTAAGTGGACACCTGCCTCTCCCCCCCAGAAGAATGTATTTCAAAAGATGGCATTGAATCTGCAGCTCTGGGAGAGAGACATATCTGATCGGAGCACACGGGAGTAGATGAAAGGGGAGGAAGAGAGAGTGGAACACATCTTATCCCACCAGACCTTGAGGATGATGTGCCCTATTAGAGCAGCTAGTCCACAGAGAGGACCACATGGCCAGCCCCACTATGAGACATGACGCCCCTCACTGACCCATAGCCCTACAGAAGACAAAACCAGTGGGAATTGCACCGGATCTGATCCCACCACACCAAGGCAAAACACTAAGGGGGTGCAACAGAACCACAAAGGAACAGAGCGATGAGATCCCCAGGGAATGCTGAAGGTGGACTTTGGGGCCGGGGCGTGGTGCCCCAACGGACTGGACTGGAAAACACTCCTAAAGGCCAACAAACAAACAAACAAATAAATAATTTTTTTAAGGCCAACAAACAATCCTTGAACTAACTACAAGCTTTTCTTTCTTGTTGTGTTTTGTTTTGGTTTTTTGTCATTGGCTTGTTGTTGTTCTTTTGTTGTGTATTGTGGCTTGGTTTTGCTCTGTCTTGTTTTTGCGCATGTTATTATCTGCACAGGTCTGTCTAAATAAAATAGGCTGGACGAACAATCTGGAGGAGAAAACAATGGGACTGACAGTTCCAGGGGGACATGGCAGAGGGGAAAGGGCGGGGGAGGAAGTGGTGTTAACAAACCCAGGGACAAGGGAAAAACAAATGATCCAAATTGGTGGTGAGTTGAGTGTGGGAGGCCTGGTAGGGCATGATCAAGAGTAATATATAACCAAGAGGTATTGCTGAAACCCAGGTGGGGACTGAGCATGATAGTGGGACAGGAGGAAAGTCAAGGGAAATAGAGGAAAGAGCTGGGAGGCAAAAGGCATTTATAGAGGTCTAGATAAAGACATGTACATATGGAAATATATTTGTATGTGAGGATGGGGAAATAGATCTATGTGCCTATATTTATAGGTTTAATATTAAGGTAGCAGAAGGACATTGGGCCTCCACTCAAGTATTCCCTCAATGCAAGAATACTTTCTTCTATTGAATTGGCATTCTATGACGCTCACCTTCCCGACATAACCACTGAAGACAAAGCGGGTTAATAAGCAAATGTGGTGAAGAAAGCTGATGGTGCCCAGCTATCAAAAGGTATAGCATCTGTGGTCTTAAAGGCTTGAAGGTAAACAAGCGGCCATCTAGCTCAGAAGCAACAAAGCCCACATGGAAGAAGCACACCAGCCTGTGCAATCACGAGGTGTCGAAGGGATCAGGTATAAGGCACCATCAGAACAAAAAAAAAAATCTTACCATAGTGAATGAAGTGGGGAGTGCAGAGTAGAGACCCAAAGCCGCCCATTTGTCAGCCCCTGGAGATCCCCTTGCAGAGAGGTCTAGGGGAGGAGACAAGCCAGTCAAGTACGATGTAGCACCAATGAAAAATACAACTTTCCTCTAGTTCCTAAATGCTTCCTCCCCTGCCCCCCCCACCCCCCACCCACTCTCATGATCCAAATTCTACCTTGCAAGTCTGGCTAGACCAGAGGATGTACACTGGTACAGATAGGAACTGGAAACACAGGGAATCCAGGGCGGATGATACCTTCAGGACTAGGGGTGTGAGTGGCGATACAGGGAGAGTAGAGGGAGAATGGGTTGGAAAGAGGGAACTGATTACAAGGATCTACATGTGTCGTCCTCCCTGGGGGACGGACAACAGAAAAGTAGGTGAAGGGAGACGTTGGACAGGGCGAAATATGACAAAATAATAATTTCTAAATTATCAAGGATTCATGAGGGAGGGGCCGGGGGAGGGAGGGGAAAATGAGGATCTGATGCCAAAGGCTTAAGTAGAGGGCAAATGTTTTGAGAATGATGGGGGCAATGAATGTACAGATGTGCTTTACATAATTGATGTATGTATGGCTTGTGATAAGAGTTATATGAGCCCCTAATAAAACAATTTTTTAAAAAGATAAGAGTTCTCAACCCATGGAACCCAGGACAGATAAAACCCCCAGGAACAGTAATGGGAGTAGCAATACCATGAGGTTGGGGGAAGGTTGGGAAAGAAGGGGGAGAAAGAGTGAAAGGATACGTTATAATAATTGACATATCACCCCACCCCCCAGGGGAATGAACAACAGAAACATGGAGGGAGGGAGACAGCGGATGGTGTAAGATATGAAAATAACAATTTATAATTTATCAAGGGTTCTCAAGGGTGCAAGGGGGGAGGCAGGGAGGAAAAGAGGAGCTGATACCAAGGGCTGAAAGAAAATGTTTTGGAAATGATGATGGCAACGTATGCACAAATGTGCTTGATACAGTTGATGTATGGATTGTTATGAGGCCTATAAATAAAATTATTTACTAAATCATTAATAAAGTGATATATTCTTTTAAAACACAGCTTTGGATCAAATTCCTATTATTCAAGTTCTGCAGCTGCTGCCTACTAGCTGTGTAGCCTTGGCCAACTTATTCCCCTCTTTGAAGGTCAGTTTCCTCATTCGGGAAGGAAAGAGGATGAGACCAAGAGGCTTCGGCCCGCGTCTGACACGCCTGTGCTCATTCTGTGTTGTTGGTGTGGTTGCTGTTCACCTGCTCTCTGCGTGGGAAGACCAGATCAGTTGCAACGCATTAGTGTCCCAGGGAAGTTGCCACCCCCAACCCCCACCCCCTGCCACAGCGATTTCAAAATTCTACTTTCTTAGCTCAGAAGACATGGAGAGGCTGTGCAGAATGTTCGAGAGCTGGTCAATTTGAGGTACTTCATGTCATTAATCTGGCTGGAAACTGTCAGCTCATTTCAGTGATCCATGGCCATGCCAGAGTAGGAGTTCACGTTATTATCACCCTAAATGAAGGCTGGATGAGATTCTGAGGTGCGGGAAGGGCACAGGGCAGCCGGGCTCCTTCAGAGACATGGCTGTGCTTGCTCCCCAATCAGCCTTCCATCCCTTGGACGTGCCATTTGCATTTGTCCACAGAGCTCCTGTGCCACTTGCTGGATTGGTTTCACTCAGTCCTTTGAAGCAGCAGAAAGTGCCTACTATGTACAAGACACAGTGCCAGGAATTGTGACACATTGTTAAGTCTCAACAACTTCAAGTAACAACTAGCACAAGTTGTTCTGTGGTGTCAATTCCAACTCATAGCAAGAGTATGTGGCAGCATAGGACTGGCCCGGGGGGGGCGGGGTGTCTGTGCTATAATCTTTATGGGTACAGATGGCCATGAACCCGAGGTGGGTTCAAACCACCTATCCTTTAGTTAGCAGCCTAATGCTTAACAGGTGCCCCACAAGGGTCACCATGCAGGTTTCTTAAAAGAAGAAAAAAGTTTCCATAAAGTTTTCCAAGTGTCAACAGCCCTATTAAAGGTTTCCAAGACTGTAAATCTTTTTTAAAATAAAAAGATTAATTGGCACATAATCCAACTATCGTACAATTATCTCAAGAAGAGCTGTAAAATCACTAGCACAATCCATTTTAGAATGTACTCTCCTCTCTTGTTATTAGCTCCCCCAACCTCCCACACCACACCCCCAAGGAACCCTGAATCCAGTTACCATCTCTATAGAGTCACCCATCTGGTATTGCAAGAAACATGCAAAACACAAAACAAAGGGTCAAAAAAGCCAACGACAACAACAAAATAAAATTGAGAAAAACGTCAAAAAGAAAACAAAAAATATTAAAAACTAGAACCACTTAAAAATGGGTCAAAGAGGAGATCAAATGATGAGGTGTTAGATTGTAGCGAAGCTGCGTATGCCACAATCCATTTCCCAATGGACTCTGCATGATGCCGAGGCTATTCAAATCCCTGGTCTGTGTTCACGGGGGTTCACCAGAGGCCTAATCCTAGTGCATTCCCCCTTCACTTTTAAAACAAGGTGATATCGCTTTTAAGTTTGTCTCTATAATACTCTTTGTCTGATATCCGGGTTATTTGCATGTCCCAGCTGCGCTCAAAGGGAATTTACTGGAGGCTTAATCTATGTGTGGGATCCTGCAAATGAATTTTGGCCTTCCATTGTCATCTATAACTTTCTGGAAACCAATTTAAGCTCTGATACCATGCCCTCCTTTGGATTTGGATTTGGATTATCTGCAATCCTTGGATCACACAGGCTGGTGAGCTTCTGCCTTATGAACTCAGTTGACATCTCACTTAGATGGCTATTTGCAGACTAGTCCTTAAGACCGCAGATGCTATTCTTTCTGATAACTGGGCACCGTCTAGTTCCTTCAACACATCTTCCTGTAGCATCTGTGGCTTCAGTCATCTGTTCAGGAGGGTGAGTATCAAGCAGGGTCATTAAGACGATAACTCTTTACCAGAGTTGAACACCTCATTTTTCTCCCACGGAGCAGCTGATGGGTTTGAACTGCCAATCTTGTGGTTAGCAGCCCAATGACTAAACCAGAGCATCACCAGGGCTCCTTACCACACAGGTTGGTGTGTGCTAATGAGGTGATTTAAGTACTTAAGTGACAAGGGGTTAACAGGAAGGAAAAGTTGCTTCTGAGTTCCTGGGCCCAGCATCAATATTAACCTCTTCCCCTATTAACTCTCTGTCCTCTGGCTGCGTCAAGGCAGTACCCTGCACAAAATGGGTGTCATAAACCCTGACAGGCTAGCTAAGACATGCGTTTTTCCCATGCTCTTGAGTTGTCATTATTGCCTTTAAAATATATATTTGATAAGTAGAAATGTAGGTGTTGATTCATCACAAACTAATGTGGGTTAGCATTTTTGAGGGAAATAAAAAACACACCAAGTCACCATTGAGATAATTCAGACTCAACTATTGGCAGCTCAAGCCTGGCCGGTGCTGCCTTGAAAGATAGAGCTGCCAGGGCATTTCCCAAAGGTCACAGCCACTCAGACACATGTGTGGGTTAGCACATACAAAACAAACTCACTGTCACCAAGACCATGTCAACTCTTCGTGACCCGCTAGAACAGAGTGGAACTGCCAGTGTGAGCATCGGAGGCTGGAAACCTTTATGAGAGTAGAAAGCCTCAGCTTTCTCCCTCCGAGCGGATGGTGAATTTGAGCTGCTGACCTTCTGGTTAGCAGCCGAACTTGCAACCCACTACACTACTAGGGCTCCTTGGGGATGGCATGTAGCACAGTAAGACTGTCACAGGTGTGCCAGGAGAAGGTCGCACAGATAGGGCGTGTGCCGGCCACCATTTCTACCAACTACCCCCCAACCCACGCCCCAGGACCCTCCTCAGAATCACAGGGGAGAGACTGCTGTGCTTGCAGGACTGTTGTCAGGACGTAAAATGCCATGTCGAGCAGACAGAAATGCATAGACATCGTGAAGAAATGGCATCCATTACTGTCACTGTAGAGCAAATACAGTCCAACTCCCTGTCCCCCTTGGGGATGGAAACTCCCAGCTTTGCCATACAGGCCTCTGAGTCCTGACGACATTCACCATAGTCATCAAAACTCAAAATGCCCAGCCTGCCTCGCCTCCTTCAGAGGAAAAAGATAAAACACAGTCGCAGGCATTAAGACACTAGAAGAAGCAGAGCACACGAGAATGCCCCCTGGGATGCTCCAGGAATCCCAGATCTTTCTTTCAGAAACTTGTCTGACATCACGGTGTGCCTACACTCACCTTGCATGAGACTCACCCCCCTCTGGCCTAGGCTGTGCAGTGTGGCCTCATGGCAAGTGATTCGATGCAGGACAGAAAGTTTCTGTCCATTGTCGTGTATTGGTTCCTACTGAAAGCAACTGTTGCCCTTAAGGCTCTCAAGACTGGGGCCTTTCAGAGTAATCGCCAGGCCTTTCTTCCAAGGCACCTGAGAGTGGGTTTCACCTGCCAACCTTTTGGTTAGCAGTCTAGCACTTACCCATTTGTGGTGCCCAGGAACTCCTAGAAGTGATCTTTAAAGAAAAGCAAACCAAAAAAATTTTTTTTGTCCAGTGAGCCAGTTCTGACACACAGCAACTGCACGGGACAGAACAGAAACACGGGGTTTCCAGGGCTGTCAATCTTTTCGGAAGCGGACTGCCACATCTTTCTCCTGGTGCCGCTGGTGGGTTAGGAGGAGCGATCTTTCGGTTCACAACTGAGTACTTCAACCTGTGTGCCATCCAAGCCCCTTGAAATACCTTGAAAAGAATATCATCTCCTCTGATAATGATCACAATCTATAGATGCTTCCAGAGGACAGAAGAGGCACCCTGCTCCAGGTGTGTCCCCCGAGTTGCCCTCACACCGAGATCTCTTCTTTCCATCACCACCTCAATCAAACAGACTTTACAGAAGTTGAAGTATTCGGAACCGCAAGACATGTAGACAGTCAGGGGTGTGGAGGCACACACTCATGGAAGGAGGCGCATTCTTCTCCTCAGGGCATTTAACCAGCTCGCTGGGGTGCCGTGGCAGGGCCAGGCACTCTCCGCATCCCTTGAGCCATGGAAAAGTCCCACTTGCTGGATGTAGAACTTGGGCAACGTTCTGGGAGGCCCATGGCAAGCAAGGCCAGTGCTGCGTGGCCAAGGTGTAGGTGAACCACAGAGGAGAGGAAATGGCACTTTCCTCCGATTCTGCAGAAGCGATTGGCTTTCGGTCCTGAGAACCATGAATGGTGTGAAAGTGTGGTGCAACGAACCCCCAGTGTCACCCTGGTCCCGGGCGCAACCCGTAGGCCTGTGCCGAGCTGCCACCGAAATCAGATCAAAAGTGCACCTGGGCTGGCAGCACGCCACCCTAACGGTTGACAGGTGGCAAATGGAAGTCACCTAAGAGCTCTCTCTTGTGTCCGCGCTGTAAAAACGTCGGGCTGACCCATGAAAGATGGAGCCGGGAGCGCAGGCAGCCATTAGGAGGCAGGCCCTCCTTGGAACAATAACTCATCCCTACGGTCTTAGGAAAATGGTTTTATTGCAGCGGATTACTTTTTCCCCCCTCTGCAAAAATTACTGCTTATCAGCGTCACGGCCATCAAGCTAAGAACGCTCCACCTTTTCTCTTTCCGACTACAGTCCCCTCCCTCTGGCCAGGAACGTAATAAAATGGAACATTTCATTATTCCGCTTTGCATACCTCTTTTGAAGCTGGAGCTGTCATCTACCGGGCGCTCGGAAGTGGCCGGCGTCGGGTAATTCGATTGCCTCTTGGGTTTGCTCAGCCGCGTCCAAACGGTCAAGGACCCACTCCGAGGACAGGCCGCTTGCTGGACGCATTTGGGGAGTTGCAAAGGGAAGGAAATCGTTCAAAAGCAGCATTTTCCAATTCCCTCAAAGTCGAGTTTCGACACGGCTTTTTCATGAGCTATTAACCGCCTGTCAGATGCCCTAAAAGAGGAAAACAAAACCAGGTGTATCGGGAATTCAGGCTCTCCTTTGCAGGTAGCCCTGCCTGGTCAGACTGCATTGCTTCTCAAAGCCCCTCCCTGACTCCCATCAGGGGGCCCCGCTGTAGGACGCATGAGACTGGCGTGGGCTAACGCATCCTACTGGACTGCCGATTGTCATGCCCACAGGTGGCTGTGATGTCGAGGTGGATGTGCAGGCTCCGGGGTCCCACCCCAGACCCACTGCATCACAATCGGCACTGTTTGCCACATCTCATAAATTTATTGTGATTCACAAAGTACAATAAAGTTGGACCTGCTCTAGCCTATAACAGAAAGGAGCCATGTGGCTACATAGGTGATGCGTCGGGATGCTAACCAACAAATCAGCAGTTCGAACCCACCAGCTGCTCTTTGGGAGAAAGATGAACTTTCTGCTCCTCGGAAGTTTTTGGGAGGGGTTTTACTCTACCCGAAAGAGCGGGTCTAAGTCAGACTAGACTTGATGGCAGTAACTTTGGTTGTGTTTAGCCTTATAATGCAAAGGTCATATTTATTCAATAACTCCAACTGCCCAGTGTATTCGGCTGGTGTTCCGTTAGACTCCTCGGTGTAAGGCACCATGCGACCGACACATTGCTGCTGGCACAACGTCAAATAAGACAAAGCCCCAGCCTTTGGAGAGGTCCCCATGTGCCAGGATTACATACAGGAATAGTTGGTGCCTGCAAGATATTAAGCAGTAAGAGTTGGAAATGGCTCAATGGTGGTGAGTTTGGGTGGCTTTTTGTGATTGAAAGGGCCTACTGAGCGCCTACATTGCAGAGCGGCTAATGCACTGGGCTGTTGACCAAATGGTTGGCAGCTTGAGTCCACCCAGAAGTGCGTTGGAAGAAAGGTCTGGCGATATGTACAAAATCAGTCATTTAAAGCCCCACAGAACACAGCCCTACTCTGGCACATAAGGGGTTGCCATAAGTTGGGATCGATTGCTCGTACCCAAAGAGACCCGAACAGATGCAAAGACTTGAAGAAGCAAGTATCGGATGGTCTCCGACTAAGGCAACTACATCAACTCCCTGAGGTGCTGAAAACCCAAGCCAAACCCATTACCATCCAGTCAACTCTGACTCATACGATGCTATAGGACAGGGTAGAACTGCAGCTGAGCATTCCCAAGACTGCAACTCTGTCTGGTAGCAGACAGCCTCGTCATTCTTCCTTGGAGTGGTTGGTAGATTTGAAGTGCCAGACTTGTAGTTAACAGACCAGCATGTAACCCACTGTACCACAAGGGCTCCTTGACGCTAAGTGGTCTCTCGCAAGCCTGTCCTCTTAAACCCAGCAGCCTGAGCAAGCCTCGCTCAGGCGACTCCACCTGGGCCATTGCCCCTTCCGGCAATCCACAGCTTCTGCAAGCATCTCAGAAATACTTGCACTGGGCAGTTAGTGGTAATTAGCAATTGACAAATGAGACCTTTTTAACACAGCATCTGCTCGCATTGAATGCTTTGCAGAAGATATGTGACCACTCCCCACTTATCCATGAGTTCCCCAACATTTCTCAGGCTGCTTCTACTTGGGGGAGTTCTGTGACTAGTTATGACCAATAAGGTGCAAGCAGGTCTGGTGTGTGTCACTTCAGGGTCAGAGCATGTAAGAGCTGGTCCTCAGTGCTCTTCCAGTTTCAGTGGCTTACGTGGAAGACAGGTGTTCCAGACAGTACAGCCAAAAGATGACAGTCATCTTGATCCCTTGGAAAGGAGCGTCCCGGAGACCCACGATACAGGCCTACTAGTGAAATTTGCACAGATAAAAAATAGACGTGTATGTGTTGTGCCATGGACATTTGGGGATTGTTTGCTAGCATTAAAAAAAAAACAAAAAACCTTCAATGCCATTGGGTCGATTCCAACTCATAACAGCCCTATAGGATGGGGCAGAACTGCCCGTGGGTTTCTGAGACTATAACTTTTGCAGGACTAGAAAGCTTTCTTTCTCCCACAACACAGTCCAGACTGTCTCGGCTTATACATTCTTGAACCATTGCTTCTTTTAGGGATGAGTTTCACATTGGCACCCAAATTTACTCTTAGCTAAAATGTGACAAGGAACAACTAAGCGAAGACTTGTCCCTGTGGGTTTTTGGTTTTGTTTCAGAAAAAATACACCCATTCGCTTTTCCTGAAAACAATGACAAGATGATATTTGGCCGTGTTTTATGAAGTGCTGTATTTTGAATTTCCATTTAATCACACCCCGCCCCGGTAGCAATGGCACTATCGGATAAGTATTGCACGGCTGACCACAGGGTTGGTGATTCAAATCTATCCGCAGCATCCAGGGAATCATGCTTTGAGCGGTGACTCTGATGTTGGCCTGTTTGCTTTCTTGCTTTAAGAAAACCAATAACTAGCTGATGGGAATTATAATAAGGCTGTAGAAGGGATAGTGGAGAAAGGGCAGCATGTTTAAGTTGTCAAAAATGTGAGCAAAGGCAAATATTACGTAAAGCAAAACAGGCAGGAGGTGGCAGGGAGAAGGAACAGACAAAGGAGGAAAACAAGAAAAAAAAAGAGTCAGGGCAAAGAAAAATACAGAGTGAGCCAAAGTCTAGCAGGCCAGATGCAGCCCCAAAGGAAGATGATCTGCGGTGCATGTTTTCAGTCTCTGTGCCTGGCCCCCCACTCCTCAGAAACCTAGCACATGGCAGTTGATAAGCATGCTGTGACCAGAGGCTCTCGGGACCCTAACCTGGTACTTCCTCTGGAAGCCATGCCTCAGTGTTTGGTCATGCTATAGTTTCATTCCATAGTTGGCTCACCATAAACTGGTCTGGTGGAGCCTGGGATGTTTTGGATTGAATCATAAACTTCACCCTAGAAGAAGAAGCCTGCCGAAGAAACATGGTAAAAAATAAATCCCAACAGCCAGTTACACCAAATTCAGCAGTTCTCTGGAATCCTTTGACTCCATAAAGACCTACGTGATGCCAGAGGAAAATGGGACACAAGTGAGGGAGAACCCTTCCATGGTCATTCTGACAGCTGAACATGAAGCTATTGCTGGTGCCGCTGCTTCTGGGTGCCATTAAGCTGATTCTGACTCCTAGAAACGCCCTATAGGGCAGAGTAGAACTATTTCACGGGGCTCCCAAGGCTCCAGATCTTCTGTATGGAAACAGACGATCACATCTTCTGTGGAGAAGCTGGTGGGTTCAGACCGCCAACCTTGTGATTAGCAGCCAAGTCTTAAACCACTGTGCCGCCACGTTCCTTGGATATGAAGCTACCAGTGGAAATGAAGGAAACTCAATGTAAGTGAAGAGTCGTGAAGCCGCTACACAGCTATAACCAGAGACAGTCTGGAGTCCGTTTGGACCTGCTCAGCTACTGACCGCCCGGTGTAGCCCTAAGATAATGACTGGGATCCTATAGAATGTGGTCAAACTCACATACAAAGAACCGGCGAGACCTCCTGGACCAAAGCAGCTCACTCCTGTGCTCACGCTCTTCAGTTTGTTAAACATTGCCACCTCTTACAAGTTGTTGTTTACGTGTTCTCTACGAGATGATGTTGGTGTCTATGTCTGGTCTACATCTATGTCTATTGCTATGGCTGTTGTCCTAGTTGGCACTAAGTCACCCCTGGCTCATGGTGGCCCCACGCACCACAGAATGAAGCACTGCCCAGTCACGCATCATTGCCATCATCAGTCATGAACTGCACTTGGACTAATGTGGTCTATCGGGTTTTCTTTGTCTGGTTGTTGGACATAGATCACCAGGCATTTCTTCCCAGTGTCTTAGTTTGAAAGCTCCACTGAAAGATACCAGCAACCCACAAGCCTCCACTGACTGAAGGTGGTGTCTGGATATGTGGTGTATAGGGCAGTTGGACCAAGTCTCCTTCCACGAGGATGAGAAATTCTACCACTAAGGAGACCGATATCTAACCAGCTATCTGTATTTTCCTTTCCATGGACCATCAAGTCAATTCTGACTCACGGTGGTCCCACGGTCTTCAGAGCAGAACTACACTCTGCAAGGTTTTCACTGGTTATAACCTGACAGAAATAGATTCCCAGGCCTTTCTTCTGCGGTGTCACAGGGTGGTTTTGCACTGCCAACCAGTTGTGTCTATCTTTATGTATATATTTCTATATGGGTATATGTGTATACATACACACACACACACATACTCACTCACTCACTGCTATTGAGTCAATGTTCATACAGAGCTGTGGGTTTGCAAGACTGTAACTGTTTATGGGAGTAGAAAGCCCAGTCTTTCTGCTCTGGAGCTGCTGGTGGTTTTGAACTGCTGACCATACAGATCACAGCCCAACATATGAGCACTATACCACCAAACCTCCATCATATATATATATATATATATATATATAAATTTATCTTTGTATGCATGTGTATGAATTAGTCTACCCACCAATTCCAAACACCCAGAAAGACACCAGGTACTCTGAGGTTCAGATAAGGCAGTGGGTGCGGGTGATGCAAAACGGAGGAAGAGTATGAGAAGGAAGATGAAGAGAGAAAGAACAAACAGAACTAGAAGGAGGTCAAAAACACCAGAGATGAGTTGGCCCTTTAACAATCTCGCCCAGGGCCAGTCCCCAAAGAGAACAGCACAAAGTCCCTTTCCCCAGTCAACCCATCCTTGGCAGTTCTCCCTAAGACCCCGCCTCCCTGCGAACCAGGTGGATCTGGCAGCCCCAGGGCAGGAAGCTCCGCAGCCCAGCCTGCCCGCCTGGGGACTCCACAGCAAGCCAACTGCTCTGGGAGAGGGAAACAATTAGGGAGAGAAGGGCCCCTCGCGCCTGGCCGCAGGCTGCCCAGCGGCATGATTAGCATAATTACAATATGTTCCTCCCGCACCAGGAAGAAGCCGGGTGTGAGAGGGGGAAATGTTAACACACACCAGCCAGCGAAACAACAGCCGGGCTTTGTAATGAGCTAAACAGTTCCTTTTTCAGTGCCTTCCTGGGAGACTCCCAGCAAGCCCCAAGCCCTAGCCAGCGCCTTCAGGGCTGAAGGCAGAAGCCAAGCAGGAACACCAAGCACCTGCTGGAAACCGGGGGCCTGAGTCTCCACTTCCCCAGGGAACATTTGCCAGAAAGTGATATCTCTAGGCCCTTCTCCCAGACCCCAAGAAAACACGGCTTCCCCCTTTGCCCGTTTCTTCTTACCTGGCCTTTGTTTTTGTTGTTAGGCGTCCTGTGAGTCAGGCAGGGCTCCTCCTGGAGGAACGAGTGATTTCAAGAGATTCTCAAGACTGACCTCCGGTGGCTTTGAAGCACCAACCTGTCAGTTAGTAGGCCAGCACTCAACCCCTGGTCCCATTCGGAAGTCTCAACCTTTCTGGGACTCAGTTTCCTCATCTCCAAAAAACTCACTGACATTGAGTCAATGCCAACTCATAGTGTTCCTGCAGGCAGGATAGAACTGCCCCTGTGAGTTTCTGAAGCTGTAACTCTTTAATGGAATAGAAAGCCTCATCTTGCTCCCAAGAAGAGGCTGGTGGTTTCAAACTGCTGGTCTTTGGGACTGTAGCCCAAAGTATAAACACTACACCACTAGGGCTTCTTCACAACCAAAAAGAGGAGAAAGAATCCATTTGGTGCAGATGGATTGATTACACAAGGCCATCGTAAGAAATAATCTAATGACAGCTAAGGGGGCTTCAAAGAGCGAGCATGCTAAATAAATGCTGGGTGGTAATGAGGCTCTAGGAAGTACCGGTCTGAATTTGAAAATGGAGGCATGCTCTGCCCTCTTGGACCCAGAATGAGTCGTACTCAGCAGTTTCCTTCCTGCAGCCCCCAGCCCCAGCCCCACCCCCCACATCCTTAGGCACTGGCAGGCAGCACTGGACCTGCCCAAGGTCTTCCACTTGGGGTGCTCTAACCTTCATCTGGGCCCACCGAGAAAGTGATCACACTCCCATTTTTCAATCTGTTCTCGTTTCTATTATGTTTTGCTTTCCTTTGGCTTGTTTCCCTGCATTTTATTTTGTGATTGTTGCTGGGGGAAAGTGGGATTTTCTTTACAGGAGATCCAAGACAGGTAAATCCAGGACAGAGACGGTCACTAGAATAACAGACAATGGCGGGGGAGTTTGAGGAGAATGGGGCGTTAATGACGGTGAGTACAGAGATGAAGAAAATGTCCTAAAGTTGATTTGATTGTGGTGATAACTGCAAAATTATCTTTAATGTGCTCTAACCACCCAATTGTTGGGCTGTGAATCATAGGTCAATGAAACTGTTGCTTAAAATGGTCAGATTTGTAGTAGCCCCTCTACCCCCATCCAAGATACATCGTTACTAATGGCAACCATGGTCCTATCCTGCTGCTTGTCAGTGTTGATGGGATCAGTAATGTCACACCTACAGGACACATTTATGAGACACTTTGGGGGCCCTGGTAGCACACTGTGTAGGCACTGAGCTGGTAACTAAAAGTTCAGTGGTTCAAATCCACTCAGCAGTCTACAGAAGGCCATCAAGATTATAAACTAGGAAACCTTATTCTCTCATGTGGGTATCTCTGGAGATCAACTCACAGGAACCCCAGCAACAAGGTGCCCCAACATATTGTTGGGAAGCCCCGTACAACACTGCCACTTTTGTTCTGGTCTCCGTGTGATTGGCTGGTTGTTTTGCTTTGTTGTTGTGTTTTTTTTTCTACCAGGCACAGCGGAACCCATGTTGGTCCAAAGAAATACCTTTCAACATTGACTGTGTATTAGAATTGCCAGAGAAACGTTCCATAAACACCAGTCCCTGGGCACTACTCCAAGAAATTCTGATTTGATTGGTCTAAGGTGGGGCCTGGGCATCAGGTGAGTCTAAGGTGCAGCCAAGGTGGAGAACCATCTTACTATCGCACCACTACTTCAGCTTTCAAGTGCTCTCAGATCACCTGGGGCTCTTCGCTAGTGGTAGGTTTTGTTTCCGTGGATGGGAAGTGGGCCTGAAAGTCTGTATTGCTTATGAGCTCCCATGAGATGCTGAAGCTGTGGCCCACACACCATCCTTTAAGTTGCAGGGGTCTAAAGAAGTAGATCTCAAATCTGAGCATGGTTCAGGATCCCTTAGACGTCCCTCCTATAACAGACTGCTGGGACCCACCCCGAAGAGTGTAGCTGTGTAAATTTAGTGTAAATAGCCTACTGGTGCAATGGTTATACACCAGTGGTTGAAACCCACTAGCTGTACCCCAGCAGAAAGATGCAGCAGTCTGCTTTGGGAAAGATTACAGCCATTAGAAACCCATGGACAGAGCTCCTCTGTCCAATAGTGCCGCTATGAGTAAAACTGACACAACAACTAGTTAAATCTTACATGGGATCTATCACGGCCATTGAGTCCATGCTGTCTCATAGCAACCCTACAGGACAGGGGAGAACTGCCTCCTGTTAGTTTCTGAGACTGTACGTCTTTATGGGAGTTGAAAGCCCTGTCTGTCACCCTCGGAGTGGCTGCTGATTTTGAACTGCTAACCTTGAAGGTAGCAGCCCAACTTATAACCACTATGCCACCAGGACTTTTTGATATGGAATGGCACCTGAAAATGTTCAAGTGATATTAATGATGATGGTTCGGGGACTACATTTTAAGACCCACAGGTGACTGGGCACGCCCCTAGGCTGAAGGGCCCAATGGACCTACCTAGCGGACGAACACGTCCAGCTACTAGCTATTCCAAGTCTGCCCAGAAGCACCTTGGAAGAAAGACCTGGTAATTTACTCCTGAAACCCAGCCATTGAAAAACCCGACTGAGCACAGTTCTGCTCTGGTACACCTGGGTCTCCCTAAGTCCAGGGCAACTGGCTTTCGGGGTCGTACTTAGCAAACCAGAGAATCCCTCTTTATGCAAATCAGTCATCCCCCCTGAAGGACCCAACTTCAAAAAACCAACTCATTGTCATCATGCGGATGCTGACTCAGGCTGTCCCCGGAGGACAGAGCAGAACTAACCCCTGTGGGATGCTGAGATTGGAAATCATTACAGGAGAAAATGGCCTCGTATTTCTCCTTCAGAGCTGCGGATGGTTTGGACTGCCTCCCAAGTCGGTCCAAACTGAACCCTTGCCACCTGCCTGGCAAACTCTGGCTGTAGCCCCTGCCTGCCTTTACAAGGAGCCCCATTTGCTCCCTGTGTTGAATGCTTAACGCCTGTAAATACAAACAGCAGCTTTCTTATGTGAAGGGACATGGATTTCCGGGCACAGGCAGAGGGCCTGGCTGGCAATCCAGTCCATTGTTCCTCTCAAAGTCAAGCAGCTTTCCCCTGAGAAGCCCAAGAGACCCCGCTTGCCTGCTGAGCAGACCCCACAAACCACACACACACACAAAAATAACTGCATCAGAAACTCAAGTATTCTACAGCCTGTGCTGGCCCCATGAGTTGCAGTCTGAAAGCAAAAGGTGGAGGAGAAGAGAGGCTGGAAAAACAATGAACCGAGCGAGTGGGAGAAATGCCTTTGCCAGTCCTCCTTTAATGGGTTGCCGGTAATTGACCGCGACTACACCCTAGCCAGTTTCCCTCATTTGATCTGGACAGCTCCCAGGTAACTCACTCCAACTGGGAGGGCTTGATCATTATCAAGCCAGTAGGAGGGAGACCTTGAGCTAGGGAACACTGTGGGGTCCTGCACCAGTCATGGGGACCATGTGCACCATCTCCAGCTCTGAGATGCACCAAAAGAAAAGCCTGTTGGCACCACCGCCAGAAAGCTGAGAGGACGACGATGACGGGCATCAGAATGGCCTCCCGGGATACTGACTCGACAGGACATCCTGCCCAGCCTCGGGGCAAGCTCACCAGGATTAAGGCTGCTCTGTGTTCATTGGCAGCCATGACATCCATCACAGGGCCACTGACAGCAGGAATGTGGTTGTGTGAATAAGTACAGGGTAATTAACCAGGGTCAAGGCAGGGTCTGGTTTCAGGGAAGCCTGCCTGGGGACCCACATCACATTCTAGACCCCTGGGGGCAGGGTCCAGTTGCCCTGCTCCCCTTGGCCCCGGCAGCCAGTTCATGCTCTGGGTGGAGTTTCATTCCGCTGTGGGTGCCAAGCTATCAATTGTTGCCTCGGAATCCCCTTCATGCAGACCCTGCCATCTGTATTCACAAAGCAAAAGGTCCCCAGAGGCCCGTGTGAAGAGCGCTGTCACTTGGTATCATGGGTCAACCCAGCCAGTTGGAAACGGACTCAATCACTGGCGCTGGTACCGACCTCATCTTTAACCCTCGGGTGAAGCCTTTCCATCCTAGATACCGGTTCTCTCATCTGTGAAATGAGACCCCCGTCCCAAACAGCTACCTGGATGAGTGGCACCTGGCATGCAGTGGGCATGTAATGTCCAGCTATGTTCATTAACGGTGTTACTCTTCTAGGTTCTGACCTCTTGAACAGGGCCGCCGAGATCATTCTGTGGAACAAACCCATAGACTCAAGTGGTAGTACGTGGATTTTGACCCAGAAATCTGGAACTTCGTGGGCCGGAGAATAAACTTCTCAATACTCTACAGCCAACAGTTATTGAGTTCCTCCTGAGCAGCTGGGTTTGGAGCAAAAGGCAGCTGTGTCGTCCAAACCACTGCAACTGGCCGCTCACACAGAGTCCTCTGCCTTTTGACCCTCGACGTTAGAGCAGCAGCGAGAGGGAGCCACAGATGTGAGAGCAGGATTCAGCGCCTTCTTATCTCTCGGGATCTCTCCAGCACAAGAACCTTGGGCTTCAAAAACAGGTTTCCCACAGAGCAAATTTGGTTAGTGCTTATAGGATTCATTAGAACTCATCACCCAGTAAGAGTTCCTTGAGAGAGGAACCAAGTGGAGTACGGGAGACCAGTGCCCCAAGAACTCAGGAGCAAGTCTCACAGGTGTGGCAGAGCTGGAGAAGTGTACACAGGGGAAAATTCAGGGTCCCAAGGCAGTTGTGGGTCAAGCTCTCCAGGGTCATGTCAAAGAATGGAGTTCGGGAATCACTAATCAGATGTTCTGCTCATGGTAGAGGATGAGGCACAAAAGGAGTGTTGACAGAGAAAAGCCAAGACGAGACGCAAGAGGGTGACACTAAAGAGAGCACACCCCCTACAGTGCACGTTACTGATCACATGGACATTGGCATCAGTCAATACTGTTAACAAGTAGGCTAAGTGATGATGGCTCAGAGAGGACAGGATGGGTAGGAAAGACACAATACATACAGATTGGACAGGATTTGGAATCCAGTAGTTATCTAGGAGATCAAGCCCTTGGATCTACACAATAACCCAGTGAAGTCCAATTGGGCTTTGCGCCTGTATTTCTCCTGACATCTCTCTCTTAGAATTTAGTATCCCCAGAGTTCAAAAACGAAAATATGAATCACATTTTTTCATGGTCCATCTAAACATCAAGCTCAATTTGGCATCCTGCGTCTTACATGGCTACCTGAGAATTATTGCTCAAGAATTTCAGAATCAATGTCATTCAAAAAGCCTCACTTCTGATTTGCAGAGAAACTCCATCCTTTCTCTCCAGACTTAATAGGTGCCAAGAGCTGACCACCAGCACCGATATCTACTTCCAAAACATCCACCATTGAAAACCCTCTGGAGGAGAAAAGGTCAACTCCTCAACCATAAAGGACTGGTTATTTGGCTTTCAAAGGGGACAAAGGCCATCAGCAGGTGCCTCACTAAAGAAGATCATCAGGTGGCCCATGAACACTTGAAGAAATGTGATCGCTATCTACTGCAAAGTTGTACATCGAAACAGCCATGAGATTTCATCTCACCCCTGCAATAACCGCCAAGTCCAATGAGACAAAAGAGAGCAAAGGCTGATAAGGGTGTGGAGAGACTGGAACTCTCATCCGCCGTGGGTGGGACAGTCATACAGTCCAGCTGCTATGGAAAGGGGCACCGGAAGTAGAAATACCATTTGAACTAGCAATCCCACTGCGAAGTGACTGCTAAGGGTCGTAAAAAATGAGCCAGGACTCAGATTGATTGACGTCCACCTGTGTATATCGCAGCATGACCCACAGGCCAAGAGACAAAAATGATCCAAGTGCCCATCAGAAGAAGAATGGATAAGCAAACGATGTTCCATACACACAGTGGAATACTACAGCACGTTCAAGCAAAACTACGAATTCTGGGATCACTTCCCAACACAGAGGACAAAAGGACAATTCGTGTATGAGTCCACTTGTATAAAAAGCCAAGAAAAGGGATGGGAGGAATCCTTTGTTCGTTACCACAGGTACGAGTAGGGCGAGAAAACTCACTGACTTATTTCATTTGGGTGAAAGAAAAGGCAACATACAATAAGGGGCTAAAATAAAAGCCCTATGGAATAGAGTGCTATTCTGACACACACATGGGGTCTCCAAGATGGGCCACCCCAGACCCTACTACCAGAGAAGTTGGCTTTCTTTTTTTCTTTGTTTTTTTAAATTTTATTGGGGGATCTTACAGCTCATAACATTCCATATATCAATTGGATCAAGCATATTTGTACATATGTTGCCATCATCATTTCCAAAACATTTTCTTTCTACTTGAGCCCTGAGTATCTGCTCCTCTTTCCCCCACCTCCTTCCCCCATCCTCCCAATTTCATGAATCCTTGATCATTTATATATTATTATTATTTCATATCTTATACTGTCCATTGTCTCCCTTCACCCACATTTCTGTTATTCAGCCCCTTTTGGAGAGACTATCTATCTGACTTTGTGATGGGTTCCCCCTTTCTCTCCCTCCCCTACCCTCATGATATCACTACTCCCACTACTGTTCCTGAAGGGTTTATCTGTCCTGAATTCCATGTGTCGAGAGCCTTATCTGTACCAATGTGTGTTCTCCAGTCTAGCCAGATTTGTAAGGTAGAACTGGGTCATGGTAGTGGTGGGGAGGAAGCATTCAGGAGCCAGAGGAATGATGTGTGTTTCATCTGTGCTGTACTGCACCTTGGTTGAATCTTTCTTTCCTTATAGCCCTCTGGTGGGGGGGCTATGTTAGTCTGGGTACTTTAGAGAAACAAATTCACAGAAACGCTCATATAAGAGAGAGTTTAATATAAAGGCTAAGCGCACATCAAGAAAACATCCCAACCCAGTGCTGCCCAAGTCCACAAATCCAATCCACAAAGTCCTCCTCCATCTCACAAAACACACACTATGATACTGACTGCAGGAGGAAAGCCAATAATCAGTGAACGTGTAAGCATCTCAGCACTGGCAGGGGTCTCCACACGGCTGCTCCAGCACCCAGGGCTGCATCGGGGTCGGTATATGTGGCTTCTCCTCAGGAATGTCTTGCAAGAAGTGAACCTTGCCAGGTAAAGCAGAGAACTGGCTAAGGCAGCTGCACCCTGGTCCGAACATCACAAAGCAAGAGACCTGAGAACTAGAAAGATGAGGCTCACCGAGCTATTTATCCCTTCATCCTTCAACTAACCGCACATGTGTTTATCATCCAGGTTGGCACAATACACTACCTCAGGGGCTATCCAATTGTCTAAAGATGGGCTTTGGGTCTCCACTCCAACCCCTCTCATTCAAATTGATATAATTATTTGTTTTGGACCTTCTGATAGCTTGTACCTGATCCCATTAACAACTCATGGTCACACAGATTGTGTGCTTCTTCTATGTAGGCTTATTTGCTTCCCTGCCAGATGGCTGCTTGTTTAACTTCAAGCCTTTAAGACCCCAGACACTATATCTTTTGATAGCCAGGCACCACCCGCTCTCTTCACCACATTTGCTTATGCACCCATTTTGTCTTCAGCAATTGTGTAAGGAAGGTAAGTATCAAAGAGTACAAGTTTCTTAGAGCAAAGTGTCCTTGTGTTAAGGGAGGCCTTGAGTAGAGATCCAAAGTCCATCTGCTATCTTAATACTTAATATATAAATATGTACATTGGCCTCTATCCCTTTCATTATAAATTAATATATTTACATTTATACTTGCCTTTAGCTATACCTCTATAAAAAAGCATTTGCCTCCCATTTCTTTCTTCTAGTTTCTTTCACCTTCCTCCTATCCCACTTTCATGCTCACCCTCCATTCAGCTCTCAGTAATTTCTCTCGGATCAAAACCCACCAGGCATTAGATACCCTCCTCACCATCAATTTTAGATCTCTTGTTATTCTCTTATCCCTGAGTTTGTTGCCCCCCACTGCCCCTTCCCACCCCCTCCTCTCCCATGTTTCCTTGGAACCACTGGTCCCATTGTTTTCTCCTTGGGATTGTTCATCCTGCCTATCTTATATAGATAGACATAGGGTGAAAGAAAAAGGAAAACAAACAAAAACAAAAAACAGAACAACAACAAAATAACAATGGTTCCAGGTCTGTCTGCTGACCCTTATGTATGTTTTCTGATCAAGACTGATGAAGTGCCAAGCCCTGTCCCCCAAGTCAGAAGTCCATTTTCAGGATTTTCTGGGGACTTGTTTACTTTGCTCCCCTTGCTGCCCTATTTCACTCCTTCACATTTCACCCTGCTGTGTGTGTGGCAGACTGGGGACACTTTCTGCACATTGTCTCCACTATGGGTCAGTAAGGAAACATCATGTCTTATGGTGGAGCCAGCCCTAGTTCACTCTATGCATTGACTGCTCTAAGCAGGGATGTTGTCTCCAGAGCTTGGCAGGCCATGATGAGGTTCATTCTCTCTCTCTCTCTCTCTCTCTCTCTCTCTCTCTCTCTCTCTCTCTCTCTCTCTCTCTCTCTCTCTCTCATCTCCCATGTGGTCTGGACAGGTCTTTCTCCCTGGCTGTATCTTCAATGCTGTCCTCTGTATCACCTTCTTCTGGAGAGGGGTTCAACCTAGCTCAGCTTGGGCCCGGCCCTGATGCCCTCTCTGTTAGTTCACTGCTCCATGCCAGTATATTGCCTTCAAGGCTTGGCAGAAAGTTGGCTTTCTTAGCACTTCATTGGCTTGCCCTTAGGGTCATGCGAGTGGAAAGGATCTTTTCAATAAATGGAATTCTATTTATAAGCCTTTACCCCACCCTAACTTCACAGCCAACCAAGGTCCCTCTACTGCTAAAGCAAGAGGCCAGGCACACAGAAAGCAACTGAGGGCAGACAGTGCCATACGCCCATCAGGCGGTTCTTCCTGCTCACTCTGGTTGCCAAGAGGATGTTCATGGCTGGCAGCAAGGCTGCTGTGCCTGGGCAGGAAAAGGGAGGCCTGACTTAAGCCAAGTCAGGGATTTATGGCCATTTGGGGAATGCTAGTGCCACTTGAACAAATTTTCACTTGAAGCAAGCTTTGCATAAACAGTGTCTTGCTGTTCATCTGCTGCTCTCCGGGAAAGCAGGTCCGTGCCCTCGCTTCCCCGACTCGTCAGCATTGGAAAGAGCTACTTTTCTCTCATTTGCCTCCCATACAAACCTCACCCCCAGGTTTGCAGCACGCACACTGTGAAGGGAACCCTCAACTCCACACATGAGCACCACAGATTCTGAGGCTGTATCTGTGCACCTCGTCCAGCTGTGCGCTCTCTGGCATGCGTACACACATGCACACACACAGTCATGTGTGTGAACATCCATGCTTCTAGACCTTTCTATTGTATATGGAAGGCTCCTTGAACCAACAAATGGCGTTGCTGCGTCCTTGTTCCCTGCAAGATCTCTCACCATTCACAAGTTTGCTCTCTCCCATTCTTAGCCTACTCCCAATATGAGTCTAGGCCTCTCCTCCTGGACCCTGCCATCATTTGATCGTGTTGACATCCTCCTCCTACAAATGTACACCCCCTCCTTCTGCCCCCGCATCTTTCCTGACACTGTCCTCCATGACACTGTCCTCCATGACACTGTCCTCCATGACACTGTCCTCCATGACACTGTCCTCCACCTCTCTCGTCTTCCTTTGTTACCCCTTTTCTTAGCTCTTCAGAAACCGACGAAGCACATTCATTTCGCTAGATGCAAAATAGAATGAAAGAAAAACCCTCTGTCAAAGCAAAGGAAGAAGTGACATATCTTCCTGTGACCTTAAAAATAAACATGCAAATCTAGAGGAAGAAAACTTGCAACTGCTGTTAATTTTTTTAAAAGAATTTTTTTATAAACCTCGTTCTTAAATGTGAAAGCTCATTATTAAAACTTATTAAATAACTCAATTCCAACTTCAAAAAAAGTACCAACAGGATATACCAACAGAATATTTTTAATTGATAGAAAGAATATTAAACTCCATCTGGAAAAGCAAGCATGTGAGGAAGCTCTAAGGAGTGACTGGGGAGAAATTGGTTTTACCAGGTGTCAGAGTCTGCTACCAACAGTTACTGTGACAGCATGTTATGAACCTGGAATAGAAAGGTAATTGCAACAGAAAAGAAAATCCAGAAAGAAATCCAAACATAAGTGGAAATTTAGCACATGATACAAGGAAGTGTTTCAAATTACACCGGGAAAAGAGGGTGTGGGTGAGGTTGGGGAGCAAAGGACACGAATCAGAAGTTTGAACAGAAAGGTCACAAATGCACAGTAAAGAGGTGAAAAGATCACTCCCCCCTCATCTTAAACAATGCAGATTAAAACATGAGACAATTTCTCAACTCTAAGAATTAGATTGGAAACTTAGAAAGTACACAGCATTTATAAAACACTTTCATCTCCTCGGTGGTTGGACTTAAAAAACGAGTACAACCATTTTGGAGGACAATGTAGCAATGCCCGTGAATATTTTAAATGGGCTTAAACTTAGACCAAGGTGTTAAGGATCCCTAATGGCTTGGTGGGTTACCCCTGGCCTGCTGATAATCACAAGGCAGTAGTTCAAGTCCGACAGCTGCTCCAAGCCTGAAAGACATGGCTTTGTGCTCCCATAGGGCTTACAGCCTTGGAGCCTCAAGGGCCGTTCCCCTCTGCCCACAGGTCACTGTGAGTTGGCATCAACTGCACAACTGTGAGAACCTTAGATGCAGAAATTCCATTTTTAGGGATCTGATCTACCAATAGAAATTACTTGTTTCACTGAACAAATACAATGTGCACAAGAACATACCGTGCTGAACCTTACTATACCATAATTGACTCCTGGTACCATCTAAATGTCTCCCACGGCCTAGGTAAGGCATGATGTCAGGCTGCGGAAATCCATGAATACTATAGAGCTGATTATATGAAAAAGATAGATCTCGATATATAGATAGGAAAAAGTATTTTAAAAATCTTGTAATGTGAGAAAGATGAGTTACAGAACTTGGACCATGTGATTCCTATTGATGTAAAATATCAAATGCACATACATAAATGTATATTTTATCCTTCTATATGAAAAATGTTGATAGATGATAGGTAGATGATGGATTGATCGATCAATATATTATATATATATACATATATATATGTATATGCACAGAGAGACAAGAAATCATTGCAGGCGTTTCTGGGAAATGGGATGCCAGAACGTGAAAGAGGAAGTTTTACTTCATATTTTCCTATCCTCTTTGTGAGCTGGGCTACTAGCTGCAAGGTCCACAGTTTAAAACCACCAGCCGCTCGGAAGGAGAAAAAATAAGGCTTTCTCTTGCCTTAAAAAGTTACAATCGCAGAAACCCACAGCCACCATTCTACTGTGTCCTACAGAGTCACTGGGTCAGAACTGACTCAATGGCGGTGAGTTTGGCTTATTTACCATTTAAATGTGTCTTCCTACTACAAGTATGTTGTCTACCACCCATCTGTCAGTGTGTCATACTCTGATGGCTTGTGGGTTGCTAAGCAGGTTTCAGTAGAACTTTTAGACTCAGACAGACCAGCCAGAAAGACCTGGTGATTTATTGGTGAAACCAGCCCAGTCAAACCCGATGAGTCACAACGCTCCAATCTGACACCTGCCAGGGAAAGGGTGTGGGCCGGGCAGCTTTGAATCGCGCCGTAGGGAACCACCGGGAGTCAGGGGCCAACTCAGGGCAGCTCGCAGCAACCGTCCTGAACCATCGCTACTACCTTCTGGTGTGTCCTCGCTCCATCCACTCCATCTTTGCGATACTCTCAGACCTGGTATAGACCCTATCACTTATGCTTACGGAGCAATCGAGTCCAACTCCATCGTGAGGTCTGGCCAGAAGAACTTCCTTGTAGCCCACCCTTGGAAATTAGGCAAGGGTATTGCCTGCCCTTCGCAAAGCCATCTTGAGCATTATTTTAAAACTCTTGCCTCAGGGCCAGCTGAGACTGTAGGAAACTGTAACTTCACTGACGATTGACTATTGATTTCGGCCAGGAATCTATAAATCTAGACATTCGCTTCTATAAGCTTGGCAAGTTATGATTTTGTCCAAAAGACTTGCAAGCGGACACCACGGGTTCTGACGTCATTGTTCTGTAGAACATGAACCAATTTCAAATTCTTTCCGTGGTTGTTTTTTTTTTAACCCCTTTTATTAATTATCTAGCCTTTGATCTCTCAAATCCCTCTTTGAGCCAGCTTTGTGATCCTGCTGATCCCCTCATTAATAAGCTAAATGAAATTCTGACACGGGAATGGCTGCGTAGTTCCACGAGAATGTTCCAGCTTTCATGATAATTCTGTTTTGATATCTCATACCCGGCATTCAGATGCACTGCGTACCAGTCAGCACAGTTTCATGCTTCAGGGCTGATTATCCTGCCATTTACCTCAATGGAAACTCCCCTCTTGCCCCAATATCTTTTCATCAGTGTCGTACTCATCCCCCAAGGCTCATCTCCCAGGGCATCTCTCTGGGAAGCATTTTTTTTCTTGGCCCCTTGGTTTAATCTGTTGCTCCTCCGCGATGCCCCTTCTATATGGGGCCGGTGGTATTCCTGGGGTGACAGCATCTCCCCTCCTCAGTGGTCTCTCTTTCCCCCAACACAGCATCCAGCTCCATGCCTGACCAATAAATGCTCAATGACTGCTCGTGTAATTGGGACTAATCAGTCTTAAGCAGCCCACTATTTCAACAGTTGGCCTCTGCCAAAATCACAGCCATCTAACAGACGATGGTTGGGGTGTTTCCAAAGGGATTCTTTTTTTTTTTTTAGGAACCACAAAAGATGATTGAAATTGAATAGGAATTTATTGAGCACCTTCTGGGTGCCAAAAAAGCGGAGATGAATAAGACATGAAACTGGGTTATCCTCTCAGGAGTAATCGAATTGGCTTTCCAAGCCATTTCTGCTCTGTTTTAAAAAAATGCATTAACTCATAAATGAGTTACGGACAGCCGTGCAGGCTGTTTTCCCAGTGTTTTCCTTGGCTGGTGGCGTCTTCCTGGGGTGGAAGTGCTGGCCGCAGAGTTCTCGCCCAGCTGGGCCCCCTCACCTCCCTGGCGTGGTTCAGCCCACAGGAGATGGTAGTGACTGCCCATCGGGGCCCAATGAGACCCAGGGGACAGGGTATAAACTTGGCCCCGTCTCAGCTGGGAAGTTCCTGCTGTGAGTGTCCGTCTTGGCCTTGTGTCCGAGAGTTCTCTCTGGATGCCACCATCCAACAAGCCCCTCTGCATATTGGCCGGGATGGTGCCAAAAGGTCCCACTCCAGAGCAGACACAGCAGCCAATGCCATCAAAGGCCGGAGCCAGAGACCACCCACTCTCCCACCAACGTTGCAAAACAGTTCCCTGCTTTGCTCTTTGGGCTTCAAAGACATGTTCTGTTTTAATGAACTGCTGTATAATTTATCAGCCACCACCCTACCCGGCTGAAATGACTGGTGGAAATAAGCAAACAACCCAAATTTGCCATTTCCCTTTCCAAATGCCAACAGGGAAGACAGTGCCCATGTAAATCAGAGCTGGGTGTGGACGGGTTCTGGGCTCCTACAAGTCTGCTCTTTACCTTCACCTTCGTAACTCAGACTCAGACCGGTCGGTGGCAGAGGCCTCATTCCCTCAGAGTCCGTCAGAGGTCACCAACGCTGCCCTAGTCCACTGTGCAGAGGGGACTGCTCACATTGGACAGGCTAAG
This sequence comes from Tenrec ecaudatus, assembly GCF_050624435.1. Lineage (NCBI taxonomy): Eukaryota > Metazoa > Chordata > Mammalia > Afrosoricida > Tenrecidae > Tenrec > Tenrec ecaudatus. Next base: position 14,768,838 of record NC_134546.1, read on the forward strand.
GACATTTCAGGCATCCGATTTCTAGGGCCAACCTTCACAGCAGGGAGGTGGGCAGAAGAACCCAGGGCCTTTCCACCTCCGTTCTGTCCCTGGCTCTGCTGGCTTTCTGGTTCTCCGCCTCTTCATCTGCAGTAGTAATGACAATAAGAAACTCTTTCATAAGCAGCAAGTATGGCGTACTAATCAAGTGTAAGTGCTCAGGAGTTAAGTAGGCTGGGTTAAGATCCTGGTTCCATCACTTGCTAGCTCCATGATCTCTCTGAGCTTCAGTTGCCTCTGCTATCAAATGGGGATGATAATGCCTACCTTGTGGGGTCGTGGTTAAACAAAACATGATTAATACTGCTTCAATTGTTTGGTGAGCAACACTGCTTCAATCAGTGCTTGGCCCATAGCAAGCATGTTACAAATGTTAGTTGCTAATATTATTATCACTAATAATATCAGGCATTGTGCTAAAGGCCTTACAGATGTTATCTCATCTAACCTTGACACTAACACTCAGCGGTAATATATATTTTTATATCTCCATTTCAGACACGGAAATAGACTCACAAGGATGAAGTTACTTAGTCAAGATTATAAGTAATATTAGGTCTGAGATATTGAAAATGCGATTGAAGTGTCTTTGTAATAGCTTAGGATACCTTACGTATAGAGCTAAAATAAAAAACCAATTAATTCTCAATAAATGTAGTGATAATTATTAGAAGAGAAAAAATAGACACTAAGAAACAAACCCACCGCCATCAAGTAGATTCTCACTCATAGCAACCCTATATAGGACTGCTGAAGCTGTCATTTTAACCAGAACAGACAGCCTTCTCTTTTTCTTACGGAGTGGCTGATGGGTTTGAACCACCAACCTTGTGATGAGCGGTCCATCAGAGGGAAGGTCCCCCCTCTTTAATGACTTTAGTGACAACGTTCTGGCAGGGCGCTTCTCCTCCCAAGACGGGGGGAGTCCCCCTGATCCTCCACACTTCTACGGTTCCTGGATTCGAACTTACATTCTAAGCACTTGGTTTGTAGAAGGCCATCGTGTGCGGTGTTGGTAGTCCTGATGGTGCTGTGAGTTTAGTCATGGGACAGTTCACTACACAGTCAGCAGTGAAGCCCACCAACCACTCCTTAGGATAAAGACGAGGCAACCCACTCCTATAACGATGTACAGTCTCAGATACCTCACACCGGGTCCCCATGAGACAGAAGATACTCTAAGGCATTGGGTGTGTGGGAGAGTTTCCACCAGGAGCCTTGACTCCATTTTGAGTCTTGACATTCCATGTATACTCAAGTGTAAGCCAACCCAAATATCAGCCCAGGTACCTAATGTGTTGGGAAACTCAGCTCATACACGAGTCTATACGGTAAATTCGGCCTGTATTGACTTCATCCAGACGTGTAAGCAGGTTGTGTTTGCATATAGATAACAACTCCCCTAGTCGGTCTTCAGAGGGCAGTTTTACTGGGAGGGGACTTCCCTGGACATGTCCTTCTTGAAAATGAGGGTATAAGACTGTATGATTGCGAGACATTCTGCTACCTTCAAGTAGCCAGTTTTTCAGAAAGCCCAAAACCAATCCTGTGAACTTTTCTACTGTGAAATTGGGGTATACATACCCCAATCTTTTCCTTCCCCATATCTGTAGTCCTGTTAACAATGATAAATGGATCTGTGGTCAATGATGGTTTCGTGACAATTTTCTTTGTTGTCTACCTTCTATTTATTAGCTTGTGACCATGAATCCTTTGGACACCATTAGGACATCATGCTGATGGTGACCTCCATCTGGATGGTTTGTGTTTGTCTTCTTGTTCCCTCTCCTCAACTAGTGGGTCTCTATGCAATATATTTCAAGCTGAGAAACCCCCTTCCCCCACCCTGAGCTGGGAGTGTTCCACTCATTTTCCTCGTAATAAGTGGACACTACCAAATAAGTGTCCAATACTTCCATCTCCACCTCATAAGGACCGTTTTGAGGCCCCTCTGACATCTCCACAGACACTCAGGAGGTCTGCCTTCCCCAGGCCGGCTCTGGTTCTAAACTCTTCTGTGAGCAAGCCAGACCCTGATCCCCACTCATTACCATGACCCTAAGGTTGATCCCCACTCCCGGGGCCTCTCTTGAACCCCAAGTACCACTAACATTCAGCTGTTATATGTAACAGACCATGCTGAAAGTTTGGGGCTTAACACAACCCAACAAAGGAAACAGGGGAAAACAGGCACTGGACTTTGTCCTCACCATCCAGAAAGCCCCGCTGTGATCTTTTTCTTTATACTCTAGCCAGCTGTCAATGTTCCCAGGCCCCTTCTCTCATTGTAGCAAACTAGCCCCTCCCTTCTCATCCCCTCTTCGCTGGCTTCTGCACCCATTGCCAGCCCATCCGAAAAGCAGGCAGACCGTATCTGTTAGGCTTATAGAAACCAGGTGAGTTCTCTTTGAGCCTGAACTCTCTCGCAGCTACAAGAGCGCTCCCTAAAGTGGGGTCCAGTTCATGAACTTTTGGCCCCAGTTCACCGCAAGTGCAGATGTTAAGACTTCATAGCAACTTGACAGAGTAATTTTTATGTCTGTGAAATCTAATAATAAAAAATATAATCATCAAGCTTCTACTCTGTCTCTTTGGTTTCGTGCTGTAAATAATAGTTTGCATCTTGCAGGTAAAATGTAAAATGTGGTATCTCTGTGATGGACTGGAATTTGAAAATCTGCTTTTTTACCAGGAATCATTTGAAAAATACTGACCTAGACTAGCCTCACGCAGGAGGCCTGATTTACGGAACCAAAATGTCCTATTATTGTACCTTCCCAATCAAAAGAGTCATTTTGAGTCACCAACAACAACCACATCACACCAACACCATCATCACCATCATGACCACCACCACCACCACCACCACCACCACCATCACCACCACAATCACCACCACCACCATCATCACCTCTACCACCACCAACATCATCAGCTCTACCACCACCACCACCACCACAATCACCAGAACCTCCTCCACCACCACCATCACCACCTCTACCACCACCATCACCACCTCTACCACCACCACCACCACCACCTCCGCCACCACCATCACCACCACCTCTGCCACCACCACCAGGACCTACTCCACCACCACCACCTCCACCACCATCACACCACCACCACCATCATTACCTCTACCACCACCACCACCACCACCACCACCTCTACCACCGCCGCCACTTCTTTGAGGATTCTGCTATCCACACAGGACTATTAGATTAACTGATAAAATACCTTTTCCCTCCCCCTAAGAGTTGAATTGCAACCACAAAAGTTCCACACGTGGTTTTCTCTCCCTCTCCCTCTCTCTCTCTTTTTCACTGTATGTGCAGCTTCTGCAGCAGGAGAACAATAAAGATGACAAAAGCCAACCCAGCTGCCTTAAAGGACTCAAGAGAACCGCCCCACGGGGTGGCCAAGGCTATAAATCTTCATGAAGGTAAAGAGAAACCCGTAGGATGGAACCACTGACCTTTGGGTTAGCAGTCAACTGTTTTAACCACTGTACCATGAGAGCTTCTTACACTTCAGGTGCACTGGTGGGGAATTTAAACCATGTCTTCCACTTGGAAAATGAAAATGTTACTACTGATCCCCCGGGTGGTAATCTACAGAACTTGAAAAGTTACCCAAATGCCAGTTTACGCTTGTCATTTACCTTGACCCTTACCTGAAACTGGCCTGCAGCTCTCTAATTGGTGAATAAAGGAGTCACTTTCTATTCTCTTTTCATGTTTCTACAAGTAAATCTACACATGCCCCTCTCACCTGTTTCTGCTTCCCAGTCCTGCCTCCCTAGCTACTACCTTCTGGACTCTGAGGAAAAAGAGAGAGAGGGGTGGAAAATGGGCAGGGGATGCCAGGAACCAATTTCAAGGACAAAAAGCAAAACTCAGAAGGGAGTCTGAGTTTTCTCAATGGCGTCCCTCCTTGAACCCAGTCATCTAATAGGGTTTCTAATAAGGAAACACCCGGGGTTGACATGAAAAGCCTTCGTGAGGCAGCGCCACATGCTGACAAACGAGAGGCCAAAATAAGTGTGTGGCAAGAGTTGAAAAACAATTATGCGTTTAATCTGATTAGACTGTTGTCCAAAAGAAAACCAGAGGGGATTCTTTAGGACCCGGTCTCTGTAATTCTGATTTCCTTCCATTTTTATAGCACATAAATAATTAAAATGGTGCCCGTGATACATTTGGCTTCATTCGGCAGACATATTGAAGGATTCAGTGATTTACATACACTGGAAACATAATACATTAGAGGTTCCAGAAAACGAAGAGAGGCAGGCCAACATGGACAAATCTCCTATGCAATGTGTGTGACGCCTGATGCAGGCCTCTACAGAGAGCTGGGGTTTACCTAGGAACCATTTTCTTGCAAATGGAACATTTAATTAAGGAGCTGAGTCCATAAATAGACCGTTAACACCGGGCAGGGGAGGGAGGGATGTAGCTGTATTGCTGGATTAGCAGGGGAATACCTTACAAGAGATTCATCAATGCCATAGATAATTAATTACAGCTCACCTTCTCCCCACATCGCCATGCCTTTATCAGCCAGTGTTGGGGAAACAGCAGATGGCCCACCAAACACAGAATGCAATTTTCTGTCAACTCATTACTTACAGAATCACAGATTAGGGGCTAGACCCCCACAAGGTCATCTGGGCCATTCCCCTGTGTCCAGCACAGTCTGCACCAAAGCTGTCCTGCTCGCGTGAATGTCTATCCACCTTATTCAGAGAGCATCTGCAGAGAAAGAAATCTCACTGTCCGCAGTGGTCTGTGAATTCGGGGAACTTTAAGTCCTTCCCTTGGGCTAAAAATGAAGCTAAACTCTTCAGCACCCTCTCATCAGCAGTGTGCTCGGTGTCCCATGTGGTGGCATGGAAGCTTTCGTCCCCAATCCGCTTGGCGTGCTGGGTCACACTGAGAAGCTAGAGCTATTGGTGTTCTCAAAACAACCACAAAAATGTTTAAGAAAAAGAAGAAACCCATTGCCATGAAGTCCATTGCGATTCATGGAGACCCTGGTGTCATAGATGAGAATGGTTCTATTGGGTATTTCTTGGCTACAAGCGAAAAGGAAATAGATCACCAGACCTTTCTTCTGAGGTGGGTTCAAATCGCCAACCTTCAAGGTAGCAACCAATTGTGCACAGCTCGTGCTACTCCAGGATCCTGTAGATATTCCTAGAACTCAATAAACCGAGCCCACAGTCATGAAGTTGATATTGGCTCCTAGTGAGCCTAGAAAGGGTTTCAGGGCTATAGATCTTTCCAGGAGCAGACAGACCCATCTTTTTCCAGTGCGGTGGCAGGTGAGTTTAAACATCTGACTGTAAGGTTAGCAGGGTAAACTTCCAATGCTTACCCATCTAGTTTTTCCTAGGCACTCTTCAAAACATGCAAAAGGAGCATAGGGAAAAAGCTACATGCATACATATATTTCCTGGGGCGAGGTGCAGGTAGCATAGCAGGAGCCAGACCAAATCCAGGGATACATATGGTAGCCAACTAAAAAGGAGGGAGGCAAAAGAAGACATAGGTATACAGGGAACAGGGCACTAACCCACTCAAGGGGAGGGTGTTGTTTATAGCTCCATAGGGGAAGAGGAACCAGACTTCAACCCATTGCTGCAAGACATGAATGCAATATACCAGCATGAAGCAGGGAACCAATAGAAGGATCTGAGAGGCTGGCCCCAATTGCAACTACGTGGGCAGTTCCACCTCCACCCAGAAGAAGTCACTTCAGAGGACAGCACTGAAGCTGAAGCTCAGGGAGAGGGACATGTCTGATCAGAGCACACAGGAGTAAACGAAGGGGGAGGGAGAGAGTAGAGCACATCCTGGCCCACCAAGCCCTGAGGATGATATTCCTGCTCAGAACAGCCAGTGCCGAGAGGACCATAGGACCGGCCCCACTATAAGACACAACGTCCCTCACTGACCCATAGTGCTATGCGGGGACAACACTGGAGACACACTGGGGGAACTGTGCCCGATCTGACCCACCACACTAAGGCAAAACACTAAGGGCATGCAACAGAACAGCAAGGGGAACAGAACAATGAAGTCTCAGGGAACACCAAAAATAGACTATGGGACCAGGGTGTGGCACCCCATCAGACTGGACCAGAAAACTCTCCTAAAGGTCAACAAACAGAACTTGAGCTACTTATAAGCTTTTCTTTTTTGTCATTTGTTGTTGTTGTTGTTGTTCTTTTGTTTTGCTCTGTCTTGTTTTTGTGCATATTATTGTCTCTGCAGGTCTATCCAGATAAGATAGGCGAGATAAACAATCCAGAGGAGAAAACAATGGACAAATGGTTCGGGGGGGTGGGGGGAAACGGGTACCTAGGAGAGGGGGGAGGGGAAGAAGTGGTGTTAGCAAACCCAGGGACAAGGGAGCAACAAGTGATCTAAAAATCAATGGTGAGGAGGCTATAGGAGGCCTGGTAGGGCTTGATCAATGGCAATGAAACTGAGAGGAATTACTGAAACCCAAAATGAAGGTTGAACATGTGGGACAAGAGGAAAGTAAAAGGAAATAGAGGAAAGGACTCAGAGGCAATGGGTATCTATAGAGATCTAAATATAGGCATGTATATATGTAAACATATTTTATATGATAATGGGGAAATAGATCTATATACATACATATTTAGGTTTAGTATTAAGGTAGCAGATGGACATTGGGTCTCCACTCAAGTACTCCCACAATGCAAGAACACTTTGTTCTATTAAACTGACATTCCATGATGCTCACCTTCCTGACATGATCACTGAATACAAAGTGGGTACATAAGCAAATGTGGTGAAGAAAGCTGATGGTACCCAGCTATCATAAGACATAGCATCTGGGGTCTTAAAGGCTTAAGATAAACAAGCAACCATCTAGCGGAGAAGCAACAAAGCCCATATGGAAGAAACACACCAGTCTGTGTGATCATGATGTATCGATGGACCAGGTATCAGGCATCAAAGACCCAGAACAAAAAAATCATATCATTGTGAATGAGGGAGAGTGTGGAGTGGATACCTAAAGCCTATCTCTAGGCAATTAGACATACCCTCACAGAAGGATTACAGGGAGGAGATGAGCCAATCGGGGTGCAGTATAGCACCGATAAAACATACAACTTTCCTCTAGTTCTTCAATGCTTGCTCCCCTCCCCCCACTATGATGACCCCAATTCTACCTTATAAATCTGGCTAGACCAGAGCATGTACACCGGTACAGATAAGAGCTGGAAACACAGGGAATCCAGGACAAATGAACCCCCTCAGGACCAATATTGATGGATGACTCCTGGAGAGTTAGATCTCTCAATCTCTCTCTCTCCCTTCTCTCTCTCTCTCTCTCATTTTCTGTTGCAATTCTTATTGCTTGTGAATCCTTAAATCTCTTTGCAGAAACTCTATCGTCATGATCGCCATTTCATATGTGAAGATAGTTGGGGTTTTTTTTCACATTGGGGATTTATCACTTCCCACTATCCATAAAAAAATAATTAGTCAAATGTCTTCCCACAAGTGCTCATTAAAATCCAAGTCACACAGAACCTTCCACATACAGAATTTCTAAAATAAATATATCTTAAGTTAAGACGCTTTCAAATTTCACTAGTATATCTATTGTATATAAGGTCAATATCCTCTCATGTACAGCACTGTACTGCAAGATAGATCTTGACATGTTCCTTTTGATGATAAACGTGAAGCCATTAAAAAAATAAAATGAATCCTTACAACTAGACCAATAGACAACATCTGTTGGTCTAATAAATGGAGAAAATGTTGACGTTGTTAAGGAATTCATTTACTTGGATCCTCCATGAATACTCATGGAAACAACAGTCAACAAATCAAACCATGTATTGCATCGGGCAAAGCTGCCATCCACGATCTCTTGAAAGTGTTGAAGAGCAGGGCTGTCACTGAGGACTGAGCCGCGCCTCACCCACTCTAAGCATGTGAAACCTGGACAATGTGTAAGTAAGACCAGAGAAGAATGGATGCATTTTGAATTACAGTGTTGGCAAGGAATAATGAAATTACTCTGAACTGTCAAGAAAACAAAGAAATCTGTCTTGGAGGAAGTCCAGTCAGAATGCTCCTTAGAAGATCAGATGATCCAATTTTGGCGCTTCCAAACAGAGAGACTAAAAATAACTGTATACCTTCTGGTTTACCTACTCTCTCTCCCAGTCAATGGAGACCTCATAGGGCACAACGGTCCAATCCACTGCCACTCATGGAGAAGACGCTGTTCAGTTGGTTGTGCGCAGGGTCATCAAGATTCAAGGGCTGACCCCATGGCAACCAGTAAAATATCAATTCCATCGAGGACCTCCCAAGCAAACCTATGAATGCCTCTGGCACACAGAACATAGCTCTTTAAAAAAAAAAAGTCAATAAATGCAATGCCATACTAAGAGGAGGAACCACTGCCAGTGACAGATCTACCAATCTTATCCATGCCTATAGCTTATGAGATCAAACCTCTTAATCATCCAGTCCTTTGTGAGCATTTTTTTCCTTAGACATTGATATACTAGCTCATTCCTCATCATAACGTGAATATACCGCATGGCGGAGAAATGTATGGGGCAGATTTTAATCTCAGCCTCGGGACATGCCTCAGTGCTTCTCTTCAGCGAGGTGTGTGTTATGTGGCCATTGTTTCCTGCGATCACAGATGTAACCCAGCCAAGGGACAGAATACCTGAAACCCAGGGAAGGGAGGACTGGGAGGGTCAGGGGGAGGGCAAGAAGGCCGTAGAACAGAGGGGTCAAGTGCCTGCAAAAGAGGGTGTCTTGGGTAATGGTACAAGCACACAATTGCTCTCCGACACAGGTAGTGGAGCTAAGGAATTTTGGCCTGAGATGTGAAAACCTCCTGCTGGAGCAGATTCCTCCCACCTTGGGGCTCCCCTGGGCGGGAGCTCAGCTGCACCAGATAATAGCCGGAGCCAGATTCTTTCCTGGAAACGGGACCTCTCCACCTGCTTCCCCTGCACTCCAGTCTGATAGAGGAGTTGCCCTGAGGCCACTAAGGGGCCCCATCAGACCTGGTTTGATGTGGGCTCTCAGTGACCTATCCCTGCCCTGAGACCCAGCCGGCTGGTTTTCTCATCAGTGCCCGGGGAGAGGAGCCATGCCCGGTGACTCTCTTGACTGCGGCTCTTATTACAGGGCCCAGGAAGGCCTCCCGGAGCATCCCTGTGACCTTTGACACTGGATCCTCAGTCACTGTCTTCCACTGACTTCATGAGCTGCAATAAGTCTTTCAGAATGAAAAGAAAAAGAAGGGGAAAAAGACATAGTTTTGAACTTGAGAGTTTTAAGTCTTCTTCCAGAGAAAACACATTGAACCTGTCAACCAGCGTGAACCTTGACTGTATTCAGTCAGTCAGTGTCTAATCATGGCCTATTCTCTTGGTAAGGAGCACTAGTAGTACAACCAGGTTAGTATCGGGCTGCTAACCCAAAGGTTAACCTGCCCGGGGGCAATCCTGGGGAAGAAGACCTACTCCACTGAAGACAACACTGTACGGGGCAGTTCTAAGCGGCCACCTGCATTGAATCTCTACCAATCCGCATGGACTCATCAGCCCTCAACAAGGGCAACATTCTGCCACGTAGGGTGTAGGGAACTAATTAAAGATCAGAACTCCTTTGAGGGTTTGTGTCTACTTCTTCCCCCCAAAATTATCCTCAAAGGCGGTGGAAGAGACTATAAAGAGACAACTGCCTAAACACAGCGTTCAAGGAACACCGGGCCTGGGTCAGCCAACCCCCGACCCACCTGAGTTTGGAGGTTAGTTAGGAGCGTGGCGAAGTGGAAAAGTAATCCCAGCACCATGGACCACTTCCCCCAGTGACCTGAGACCATAAGTCAGGGAACAGATTACAGCCCAAAGGATGCTCAGGGAAATTGGTAAAGCCCAACGCTGGCCTTACGCAGGCCCTCTCTGCTGCTTGGTGTGCCGTGCATAAATGTGAGTCTTATAACTTATTGTTCGAACATAATATTCTTTTACACACATCTCTCCCCTTCCTACCGCGGTCTGCCTCTGAACAGTTCCCGCCAGATATCATTTTCCCGAACAACATGTTCGGGGACCAGAGGGCAGGGGACAGGCAACTCTCCCAATGCTTCCATCCCTTTGTGTGCTAAAGTCCACTGGCCCCGCCTAACCATGGCCCAAGTTTGGGTTCAGTGACATGATGAGCTTGGTCACAGGAGTGTTTACACTACAGAAATGAGCAAACACTGCAGGTCATGCATTTACCAGAACACTGCTATCTCCATCTGTGTTTCAGCTACCTTCCCAACTCTCTGCCTGTCTCCGCCTGTCTCCTGCCTACCAGGGGATGAGGGCTCAGCCAAAATGACCTGTGGCCATTACATAATCTCCTGTCAACTTGAGCGAAGGGGTGGAGTCTAGCCTGTCAATCAGGTCACGTGAATCTGAAGAAGAATGTATAGACTCATATCAGACATATGGGCTAACATCGGACTTACAGACTTGAACTGGCTAGGCTGGGATGTTTTCTCAACATGCAATTACTCTTTGATATAAAGCTCTTTCTTACACCCATAGGACTGTCTGTGAATTTCTCGCCACCCCGATCAACACATGACCTCCATGTTATGACCAGCAGAGCTGCGCCATTCCCCTTACCAAGACATCCACAGTTTCACTCCGTTTCCCCTAGGAGCCCCGATGATGGCTTGGTGCGTATTGTCTATGAGGTCAACCCCCGGCGGGCATTGAATTATTTATAACTTCAGAATGTTCCTCTCGCGCAGTGCTTGGCCCGCCTTTCATCTGCAGCAGGCAGCGGTTGATAGAAATATGGAAAATGGCCTGAACCTCAAATGACAAACAGATGAGGAAGTTCGATGGAAATCACACATGTCTGAAAGCCATGTGTTTTCGCCCGAGATATATATGGGATTTTTAATTGATGTTGACTTTAGCGCATGGTAACATTTTGAGCTATCTTAATTAGTGGGTTACAAGAAACAGGAAAGAAGAGAACGTGGTCAGCCCTTGCCCCGTTGAATGTGCACCGTCGAGAGAGCGCGGCCTTCAGTGACCTCTCCTTACCCCCGTGCCCATCCCGACCCAGACGCCATTATCTCGCTCATCCAACCTGTCCCCGGGCCACATGCAACATGAGCAGCCCGGCCTGCTTTCCCCCGTCATGTCAGGCCCCAAGGGGACCCGGCTGCGCTCGCTCGTGTGGCAGTCACTGCGGCCCCTCTCTAAATGTTTCCAGCTGTCCTTTCTGGACCCCTGTGGGTGGACGGGGCCATGGGACTCGTTCTAGTGAATGAGTTTGGAGGGGACAGATCCACGTCATTCTCTGGGCCAGAGCATTTAATTTCCCGTTTAATACCCACCCCCCAAGTTTTCTTCCCCTCGGGTAGAGTGGCTGCCCTGAAGCAGACATGAGTGTGCATGAGACACAAGCCGGCGTCCGGCGTTAGGGCATGGATACTTGGGGGCTGCCTGTTGCCACAGGGAAGCTCAGCCTGTCTGGATCATTAGGACACCCCTGTTTTCAAGAATATCAGCGTGCCAGGGCTGAACTCCAATAAGAGGGCAGGATATGCGTGCTGAGCATGCTGGGCCCAGTGTGCTTTAAAAAGGACAGATGCTGAGACCACAACTTATAGCCTATTCAGCTCAGCCCCCTCCCATACTCCCCACCCCCCCAGCACTCAGAGGTCCAAAGAGGAGCACCTGATATCGTCTGATTCACAGTGAGGCTATAGGACTGGGTAGAACTGCCTCTGTGAGTTTCCGAGACTATACTTCTTGATAGGAATAGGAAGCCCCATTTTTCCCCTACGGAGCAGCTGGTGGTTTCGAACTGTGGACCTTGTGGTTAGTAGGCCAACAAGGAACCACTATGAGTCAGCATTGACTCAATGGCAGTGAGTTTAGTTTGGGTTTGTTTGCTTCTTATTTATATCATCCTGCTGGAGCCCCAGGGTGGCACAAACGGCTGAGCGCATGGCTAATGAACAGGAGAACTGGCTAGTCAAATTCACCCCTAGGGGCCTCAGAAGGAAGGCCTGGTGATTTGCTTCCAAAAGGCCACCGTCTGGGGCACCTGGGCTCTGTTCTGGCACACAGATAGGTGGTCACCTGGAGTCAGAACCCACTTGGTAGCCACTGGGTCTTTGAGTCATTATTTTGTTTTGGTTGATACTTTGCTCCTCTCATCCAGCTAGCTAGTGGTTCTTTTTCAGACCCTACCTTTTCTGCTACAAAACTATATTCCCTGGATCTGATCACAGAGTCTCTGGGCTCCCAAACTCAACTTGCCATCCCATGTAGCGTCTCCGTGATGCCGCGGCACAGCAGTACTACCCGATCGGCGGCTAGGCTTCAGCTCAGCTCTGCCACTGACCATCTGTGAGCCACTCAGAGCTCTCCCGGGCTCCCTTGGCCTCACATCTGCAGAGTGGAGATGGCACTCAGGCTGTTCCGAGAACCTCTGAAGGAGATGCAGTTCATGCCTACAATATGCAGCAGCTCAGTAAATTCTGTTATTCTGCACGTGGTGTGTCTCTGGTGTGGCCATCCCCTGCCTCACCATAGAGAGGCACAGGGATGAAAGCACCCCCAAAGAAAGCAGGCTGATCTTTACCAGAAATGAGAATGCACAGCTCTGTCCTGGATAACTCCAAACTCCATGATTCACTTAGGAGAGCTGACGGCATTGCCCAAATTATCTAGACAATTACCTCAGCTCTCCCTTTGCCATAGCCGCGAAGCCCAGGGCAATGATATCTGATTTATAGGGTTTTATCTTCCCAAGGGGCTCAAAGTCCTATTTAGCATCAAAGAGAGGAACACATCAGCCCAAACACTGGCAAAGGCCAGAGGAGAACAAAACGGCTCCTGTGAACCCCGTTTGATCCTCAAAGACCAGCGCAGACATTGTTGCTCAGGTGACCGTGCATGGCTGTGCGCCTGCTTTGAGTATCTGCAGGCAGAGCATCCAAACTTCAGAACACGAAATGCGGTTCTAAGACAATTGTCTTATTTGCTGTCTCTCTACAGGACCCCAGTAAGTTAGCCAGAGGCTCCAGAGTGTTTGGGGCAAAAGCAAAGAGCCAGTCCTGGGTTCCAACCCCAGGAATCCAGCCTCCTATCTCCAGCTCAAGGTCAACAAAAAACGCAAACCCATTCCTCTCAAAAAGATTTCTACCTTCTCAGGAAAAGCCTTTGCAAACAGGGAGAGAGACTCCCCATCCCCATTGAGAGCTGAGACTTGATGGGTAAGAAGCACCGAGGAAGACAACATCTTGGTCCCTGCACATGAATAAGGGTCCTGGCAGTACAGTACTGTTGGATAAGCACGGAGCTACTAACCGCAAGGTCAGTGGTTCAAATTCACCTGCCACCCCAAAGGAGAAAGTTGGGGCCCGTAAAGATGGGTAGTCTTGGAAACCCTAGAAAGGCTCCCCATGAGTTGAAATCAACTTGATGGTCATGAGTATGAGTATAAGTAAGTTCACTGCCAAAATTTGACTTGTGAGAGAATTGTGGGGACTTGAGGCTGGTGGAGATAAAAGAGCCCTTGGAGCTGGCCGGGGCTGGTGTGGTAGAGAAGTATTAGTCATGCAAAAGTTAATGCATCCAGCTGTTAACCAAAGGGTTGAAGGTGAGAGTCTGCCCAGAGGCATCTGGGAAGAAGACCTAGCAATTTGATTCCAAAAAGACTCTGCCCTTGAAACCCTCCGGGACCACAGTTCTTTGATGGTTTTGGGGGTTGTCCTGTGAGCCAGAGTTGGCTCAACAGCAGCTGACCTGGGTGTGATTTTTCAAAACCACCTCACGATTCCCATGTACCCTCAGCTTTATCTACAACCCACAAGTTTCCCTGGGTCAAGAAGTTGACTTCCAGACCCAGGTCTGCAACTTCTGAGACTTGGCTCAGGGACAAATGTATAACACTACAGGTCTGCCTCTAAGACCCAGAAGAATCTTGGTGGCACAGTCGTTAAAATATTAGCTACTCACTTAAAAGATGGCAGTTCAAATCTGTCAGCTGCTCCTCTAGAGAAAGATGGGGAGTCTGCTTCCGTAGAGATTTATAGCCTTGAAAACCTTAGGTGGTGGCGCTCCTCTGCCACAGCGTTGCTATGAGTTCGAATTAAACAGACAACAACACGTGGTTTGGGGGTGGAGTGTTTTTAAAAGTGTATCTTCCAGTCTCTCCCCCAAGTCCACTGGGCGGGTCGGAGCCACCAACCTGTATGGTACCAGCCAAGCAGTCAATGATTGCAGCCTCAGGCCCCTTCGGTCACTGGGCTAGACGAGCTCATTGGGAAGCTCAGCAACCGTTAGTCGAGTTCCCTCTCCACGTTGGAGGAGCTTCAAAAAGTCCATGGAAAAGCTTCATCTTTTCATTCCAGTTCCCACATGGACTTTTTGAAGCCCTGATATAGATTCCATTCGCTTATGGGGAGAAAACGTAGCCCTTTCCAATCTTATTTATAGGCTGAGGGAGAAAATAAACGCTATGTTCACTCATTTATCTGTACTCCACTGAGAACTGGTCCCAGGACTGATACCCAACCCATCCCACGTGCCTCTTCCCACCCGAGCTCAACAGCACCCAGAGTGGTGCACACCCTGCTTTGTCGGGCCGAGTTGTCTAGAGAAGCAAAGCCACTAGCCCTCATATCGGTGTAAGAAGGAACTTTATATCAAGAAGGCCTCCAAGTCCAGGCCAAATCAAGCCTATGGGTCTAGGGTAGCCAGCGCTCCCTGCACTCAGGTGGCTGCGGTTGATGATGCAGAAAAGCGAAGCAGGGAAATCACAGGGCAGTGGGTGCAGAGTTCCGTGGATCCAAGCTGGTTGGGAATATGACAGGATGCAGACCGCTCCCAGGTTGGCTCCCAGAGGCCCACACTGGGTCACAGCAGGCACAGAGCCCCAGCAAAGAGGAAGGCAAAGGGGTAGTTGGTAGTGATGGCTGGACCCCATCTAGTCCTTTTGATCGCAGAGCCCTGGAGACCGATGTTTGCATGATCCGTTTGTCCGCTGGACTCATTGTTCCCAAGTGTCTCCAATTTTCTTCACTCTTCTTTCCTCGAAACAGGAGCAACTATCATTGCACGTTAGACAGCCACCCACAAGTTTTTAAAACGCCAGTTGCTACTCATCAAAGTAGGATAGAGAGCATTGTGTTTGTAGGCTGTGCTAGGGCAACTGGTCTTGGTGTCCTCAGAGACAAAGGTCCTAAGCCCATAATCCCAGTGACTCAACCCCTCAAGGTATATGGTGATGTACAAGAAGCTTCCATACCTTTGCCCCCTGTGTGCTCCGCCACAGTCCTGGATAAATTTGCAGCAAAGGTAAGTAACCATGTATGAATCTTCTCTATCAAATATCCATGGGGGTGCTCCCACTCGCCCTCCCACATCCATTCAGCCCATTCATCTATCATGTGTGTTCATGCATCTACTCATAGACCATCACGATTGCAGGATTGTGCATATAACGGCAGTTACCTCTGTCACCTTTAACTCCTCACACCTCCCAATATCTTCCTTTGCCTCCCTCCTTGTTAGCCACGCTCCCGCTTACTGTATACTGCCTTCCCTTTTGCCCGAGTTAACATTTCTCGATCCCGGAGCAGAGCTTTTTGGTTGGTGTTTTCCTTGTTATCGATTTTATCAACTTGATTCCAGTTCACTTGGTGTAGACACACCCACATGCCTTCTGGAGACATTCAGCGGCCTGAGAAAATGAATGAAAACTGCAGATACAGAGGGTCAGAAAGCTTAAACGACTTTCCCAACTTCACGAAGTTGGTTCCTGGCAGATTTCTAAAACCAGCTTGCCGTTTTTTGTCCAAAAAAAAGCTCATCTGAATTGCAACAGAAACACATAGTCTTCTTAAGTAGGTGGCATGAGTACTTAGCATGAGTTTTAGTGATGCTAATGCCCTAACTTGTAACTGTGACCTAAAACGAACATTTTGCCCCCAACTTTGGCAATTCCACATAGGAAAGGACCAGATAGAATCATCCAGACCGTTTCCTTTGGTTGAATTTTTAGAAGGAGATCACTGGACCTTTCTTCCTTGTCCACGTTCAACGAGGAAGTACCTATTAGAACCTGCTCAGCCTTATAGCAGTAAGCAAGGCAGCATGATGGTGGTTGTGTGGGAGGTGGATTGGCCAGGAGTCAAAACTTGGTTTCCTGCACAGAAGGCAAAGCTCCTACCCCTGGGCCCCCTCTGCCCCTTGAAATAGAAATAGAGCAGGCAAATATGCATTTGGAGTATACAGGACCTTCAACTTCCAGTCTGACAGGCTGTGAGTGGTACTGCTTCAGGAAGAGGGCCAGAGCCAAAGCAAGCTTACAGCATACGAGGCCAGCGCTCTCCAAGCACAGTAGACACGTACAATCAACGCCAAGCACAAAGCCAGTGCTGAAGCCACCCAATCCCGCAGGATAGCAAGGGCACTGAAAAACGTTAGCACACGTTTAGAAGTGAGTTTACAATCCTAACAATGTCTCCCATGAGGAGGAATAGAAAGAGCAGGAGAGGGTCAGGCTGGAGAACAGGAAATGCAAGGAGACATGGCTCTATTTATAATCATTTGAAGAGTTGTCACATGGCAAAGGAATATGAATGATTCCCACAAGTGGTCCCAGCAGTCCACACTAGGAGCAAATACGTGGAAATGTCACCACAATGGCAGAAGAGCTTTCTATCAAGCACTGTTGGCAAGTGATAAAAGAGAACAAGTTATCTCTTGTAGTACAGTGAATTTAGGCTTTTCAAACCATAGTCTTTGTAACTACCCAGATGATTGAGTGGGATTCATGCAAATAAAGTGCTTTAAATTTGGTCAGTTTTGCCACTAAAAAAAAATTCAAACACTGCCATTGAGTCTATGCCAACCTACAGTAACCCTTTGGGACAGAGTAGAACTGCCCCCTGTGAGTTTCTGAGACTAAAACTCTTTGCTGGAGTAGAAAGCATTAAAGGGGAGAATCTCATGGCCATCAAGAGAGAAGATCCAGGAATGAAGCGAGCCCTTTGGACCCTGAGGTCGTTGTGCTGAACATCCTCGATCCAGAAGTTAGAACTACAACACTAGAGATGGCCAGAGGCAGTAGGGATGTGGCAGAGAAGCAGCAGCAGCAGCAGAGGTCACAGCACCAAGAGCATGAGACAAGGCAGATTTTCCACACGAAAGGGCAAGGCTCACGGCAGAGTAGCATGCCCTTTGGACACTTATCGGTGGTACTAACAGCTGAGCAGGGCACAGGCCAAGTGACCACATAGCTGAGAGATGAAGGACCAGAAATAGGTGTTCCTGGAGCATGGCTGAAGAGAGGTATTCCCGACTGAAAGTATTTAACCATCGCTGACTCAGAATTGTAACCTGTTAGCTGCCCTAGTAAACCTCATAACTGCGTGCAGTACATTTCCAAAGTCAGCAGAGAAGTAGAGAGTGCTTTGGGAGTGATAGTTGGTAACTGAAGAGGGTAAAGAAGGATGGATGGGGGCAGGATACTGGCCCTTGACCTCCTAGAAATAGCCTGGCCTGGAGGATGGCAGTCCTCCTCTTCCCAACATGAGTAACTGCAGGAGGTTCTCATACCTGTCACCCATCACCCAAGGTGTTCTAACAGAGGTAAGAAACACATTTGGCAGAGATACGTGAAGAGGTATAAAGTCCTGTCGGATAAAATACAAAATGCCCAATTAAACTTAGAACAACAGCAAATACATTTTCTTCTTCTTCTTTTTTTTTTAGTATAAGTATGCCTTATGCGGTATTGGGGACCTATTTGTGGTTTACCTGAAATTCCAATTGAACAAGTTTTGCTGTGTTTTTGTTTGCCTTCTGTATTGGGGAAACGCCTGGACTCTGCGTCTACTGCTCTTTTAAGATTATAGGAAGGTACCCTGAGACAGTCAGGCTATTGTTGGTCTAAATGAAAAACATAATTTTTCTCAAGAAAAACTGCCCTCTCGAGCCTCTTAGAGCTAATACAAACTACACAGCTGTTCCGGGCCGGGCTGTCATTACAGAGCTCAATAAAATGGATCCTCCTCGCACTGGGGGGTTGAGAGCTGCCTCATGCAGGAACGAGAGCTTGTCCGTTTTATTTAGTAAACATCAGGCGTGACATCTGGCTGCATTGCCAGCTAGGGGCAAGGCCCCATAGCTCCACCGTCAGGGCTCTTGTTAGAAAGTCAGCAGAGACCATAAGTGCTCCCAGGAGAAAAGGCACAAGGCCAGATCAGAAAGCAATCCCCACTGAACACCACAGTTTGCTTCCCAGACCCATAGCCCACAGAGGTACCCTGCCCCCTTCAGATGCACAACTCCCGAAAAAGAATGAAATCAGTAACTACAGAGCGTCTGTTTCTTGGTTGGGCTCGCATATTGATAGGTTAAGCCCCCCCCACCCCCCACTGTAACACAAAGCTGTGGTGGCTGCTGTTGCTGTTTTAGTCATGGTCAAGTTGATTCCGACCCAGGGTACGTCAGGAGGGAAATTGTGCTTGAGGTCTCCCGGGAACTCTCCAAAGCACATGGCCAGGCCTGCCCTCGAAGGCACATCTAAGTGAGCTTGAGCTACAGTGTCCCCAGGAAATTCGGGGTTAAAATTCAGAATTCCCTGCCTTATATCAGCTTCAGCCAGGCAGTCCCCTCTCACACCAGTTAGCATTCAGCCTCACTGTTAATGTTGCGACAAGCGCTTGCAAAGACAGGGATGTTGAACCACGAAGCAAATCGACAAATATCTACCCAGTTCCAATTGGCTCTGCCCACATCTCAGAGTGCCTCTGATTTCACCTGGCTGAGGATCGACGCTGGCTGTCGCACTTCTGGTCCAGGTAAGCAAACTCCACCAACACTGTTTGACCTTCTGATTCGGAACCATTCCAGCTCCGCACCACCCTCAAGGGTAAAGAAGGTGATGGCAGGGAAGAAGCGGCCAGCTTTGGAGAGGACTTAGTTTCAAGGGAGTGGAGCCCCCAGTCCAGCCTGCAGAGGGCTGGGCCCCTCCATTCAGCAAGCAGTCAGAAACAAGCGAGGTAGGCTGGCTTGCTGCCGATCTGTGACCCCGCATCCTCATTCACTCGCTCCATGGCAAATGGATGCTGAGCTACCTGGGGTCTAACTAAGCCCACTGACCTCGTGCTGGGCCCTCGCGGAAGAGCAGAGCTAGCCATGCTTGAGCATTAGGAGAGCGAACGAGAGACTGTGATCATCCTCTGTCTACCCACGTGGCTGGCTGGGCTGAGCCAGGACAAGGCTGTGGGGAGCCATCCCCCAGTAAATAGATGTTTGTCTCCTGCTATGAAGAGACCAGGCGGTTGGAGTTCTAGCTCTTTCCCCCTCGCCACCTGAAACAGGTCACAATCTCTAGGTACATGGCTGCCTCTTCAACCACAGTGCGAGCTGCTCAATTAGAGGGGGATTGTCTCACTCTCTGTGGTCTCCACAATGCTCAAAATACTTCAGAGATCATAAGCAAAGCAAAGCCAAAGTCATGGCGTGGAGCGGAGTCCCAGGCGTTACCGAGGAGCCCTGTTCCATGGGTCTTCTTGGCCGCAGTCTTTGTAAAAGCAGATCGCTGGGCCTTTGATCATTTGAGAAAGTGTTTTCCAAAGCGGTTGTGTCATTTTCGATTCCCACCAGCAGTGTGCGAGGCTTTGATCTACTAACCTTTCCAAAAGCAGCCAACTACAAACCGTTTGCATCGCCCAGGGGCCCATTGAATACACAACCAAAGAACCCTTTCGTTGCCATCAAGCCTATTTCAACTCACAGTGGCCCCATAGGACATGGTAGAGCTACTCTCTAAGTTTCTGAGGCTGTTAATCTTTCCAGGAGTAGACAGCCTCATCTTTCTCCCACAGAGCAGCTGGGGGTTTTGAACTGCTGACCTTATGGTCAGCAACCCAACACGTAACCACTATGCCACCAGGGCTCCTCTTCCTGGCTATCCATTCTCAAAGAGTATGTGTGGAACATTCATTCAGTTGCAACCCAAGTAACGTGGTGCCGCAGAAACATCCCTAGATGAAAAGTCTAGTTACTGGCGGCAGCTCCAATTCCCTGCATCATATGCAACACGTCACTTCCGTTCTCTGCATGTCAGTCTCCTCTTCGACAACGTGAAGATGCTCATCTGATGATGTCTGCAGTCCCTGGTCTCTCACAGCACAGAACCAGCCCAACAAAGGGATCCAAGCAAGACGTCAGCAGGCATGGAAGTGGTAGGCTGACTGCTGGCATTTTCTGACCAAAGGGCAAGAGACCACCCTGTGACCAGGCCAGGTTGAGTCCATTTGGAAACCCAGTGGAGCCATCCAAACTGCAACCGGCAGGCCTCCACTCTCCTTTGTGTTGTTTGTATCAGCCTCTACTTAGTGCCCAACCTGCAGGTCAGTGTGGCCCAAGGCAGTGCTGTCTGACTTCCCCAGACATGTGTCTAAAGCATGTGTCTACCTCACTGCTAAATTCAATGGCCGCTTTGGGGCCCTTTTCTTATTTGGCTTCGTCACTGACTTTGATGCTGCTGGCTCCCATCTCCTCCTTGCCTTAGTCAACTCCCTTCTCTCTACATCGCTAATGCCTCCAACTTCCTTGCGCTGGCTCGCTGCTGCTGCTGCTACACACATAGGCTTACGGGCCTAAGTCCTTTCAGGCTCTACATTCTCCCAGTCCAAAGCCTCACCACAATAGCTGAGTGATGAATCCCAAGGCTGTATTTCTCATCCATTCCTCTCCTACATCCTGGGTTTGACCTGCCTATTAACCAGCCTGCCTCCTGGTCCTATACGGTACACAAATGAGGAATGGTCTTCCAATTGTAAGTAATTGGAAGGTGGGGGGAATGAAAATAAGATTTCCTGGCACACTCTGGTTTTTATATTTCATCCCGTGAATGCCATGAACACCCTGAAGGGGGGTGGGGGCTCTGCATGTTACTGCATACATATGGTTTGGGGTTCAGTATGTGCAAGGGGCTGCAGGGGATTTGAAGACATTTAAGGTACAACAACCTGTACTTTTGTGGATTTACGATCTGGTGGGAATGGAAGAAAGCAAATTAATATGTATAATACAGCGTGTGTGTGTGTGTTACACAAATACGTTACCTATAGATGCGTGTATGTGAATGTGAGCGTTCCAAAGAGGGAATGGTCCTCGTCTGTTGGAGTAGAGAGAGAACCAGGAAACCTCGGGTCAGCAAGAAAACAAAACCCCAAAACTCACCGGCATCGAGTTGAAAAATAGAAACCCTGAATGACAGGATAGAATTGCTACCTTTGTGTTTCTGAGACAGTAAATCTTTGGGGGGCAGAAAAAGTACATCTTTCTCCCAAGGAACAGTCGGCGGGTTCAAACTGTCAATGGGTGACCCACTAGGCCACCAGGGCTCCTGTGGTAAGGTTAACAGGAGACAAGAGTTAGCTGCTCCTTCCATCCTAGACAAGGGGTCCTGGTGGTCACACATTGGTCTGCTGTCAGGCCAGCAGTTCAAATCACCAAGCGCTCCTTGGGAGAAAGAAGCTAGTTCCCTCCAGGGCCGGTAGAACTGCCCGTGTGTTCCTGAGTCTGTAACTCTTTATGGGGAGTAGAAACTACCATTCTTTTTCCCACAATCTAATCATTAGAACCAACGACACTTCCTGGTGATTCATGGGCACATTTACATTTGAGAAGCAGGAGCTAGCAAACCTTCACATTTTTTCTTTCCAACTTTGCCAATCTCCCTCTCAAAGTTAGGAACGGAGATTCTCTGAAAGGCAAAGGCGTTGGGAGTTACTGTGCATAATAACTCCCCTGCTTCTTTACAAGAGGACGCGGAAACTGACCCAGCACGGCGGTTGGAGGCATCAAGTTCAAAGATCAAGAAGACTGGGAGATGGCACCCATGAGACCTTCTCAATAATGGACCATTAGAAACACTTGAGGTTTCACCTGAGATCAGTTCCGACATACTAACGGCAGCAACCAATACTTGCCTGGCTCATATCTGACCAACTCTATGTGTTTGGTCATAGCCTGGTGGGGCTCATGACCCAAAGAGATGAGAGCTCAGACCCTGGCCTCAGACACTGTGTAGATACTGCCCGGGTATAGTTTCCCCGTTGTCCATCCCAGAAAGGGAAAAGGAAGGCAAAGGCCTGAAGTTATCCCTTCCTGGTCTTCCCGCTCCTGCCCCGATTGTATTCTGCACACACGCTGAGGCATTAGCATCGGCTGATTTGGAAGGAATATTGGAAATGAAGTGATAGCAGAGTAAATGTCAATGCATTCAGTGTGACACTGTGAGCACCAGATCTTAAACAGCTTCATCATTGTGGCATTTACTGTATCCTGAAATAATATTAATCCCACTGTTGTCCTTCTTGATGGAATCATCCATGAATATGGTTTATGGGCCTGGCCAAAGTGATAATAGGTTAAAAGAACAGCCTATCCAGTGTTCTACTAAATTAAGGTCGCTTCATGAAATTTAATGAAACAAGAGCTGCATGGGGTTTTCAAAGGACGTTCTTGTAATTCATGTCTATTTAGGGCTCCTGATAACCAGAAACCTAATTTCTTAGAGTAAAATAGCTTTTTGTAGAGCCTGGTCATACAGAAGAATGAAAAATGGAATGAAGTGGGGTGGGGGACCTTAAAGGGCAAGAATTGGACTTCAATTGTAAGATTTTGTTATTTCAAAGCCCAAGTTGAAACAAAAACAAAGTTTGGAGGGAGGCAATGAGACACTTTTAATCAAGTCAAATGTGAAACTGAATCAGATCTATAGGTCATTCTGCAAGTGAGTGCTAAACTAAAGATCTGGCCCCCCTCCCCACACCCTTTAGCCCTAACCAGGGGGAAATGACAAGGTCCTAGGTCTGGAAGACCACGGCATGCAAGAAAACAAAGAGAAATCAGAGACCTGCCCAGATTTTGAGAATGAAAGAAGGAAGATGCTGGCAAATGTCGCTGCACACCTCTTTCTACCCCATTCTCCCAAACGAGGCCGGGGTCGAGAGTGGGGACCGTCTCGAAGAAGGCCACAGTCCCAGTTGCTCATCCCTGGAGCATTTCATCGCCCCTGTCAAAGACAGGACCGAAAGTGTCCAGCGAGCACAGACGATGATGTACAGCCCCAAGGGGATGGCAGAACCCTCCACTTTGTTTTCAGGATGGAGGCAAGTCCCAAAGAGATTCATCGAGTCCCGCCTTGTCTATACCTTTTTCCTTCTCCCCCATCACCACTGGAAAAGGAGTCCTGAGTGAGTCGTGGGTTAACAGTCAAGCTGCTAACCACAAGGCCAGGCGTTTGAAACCACCCGCTGCTCTTTGGAAGAGAGAGGAAGCTTTCTGCTCCCATAAAGATCAACAGCCTTGGAAACCCACAGGGGCTGTTCTACTCTGCCCTGTAAGCAATTACAGAATTGTTATAAGTCAGAAGCAACTCTATGGCAGGAGGTGTTTTGTTCTGTTTGTTTTTGTTGTTTTGTTCTCAGTCTAGCACCACTAATGTCCTGTCCCTTTGTTGAGAGGAAGATTGCAAGGTCAAATGCCAATGGGGTTCCAAGGGCGGCTTTGATGGTAAAGAGGAGGTGAGGAAACAGGCAGTAGGGACTGTCCACAGGGGAATCCATGTCCCATTTGGATGGAAACGTCAGGCCTACACATGATTCCAGAACTTCAAACATTGCATGTGAAATAGTGTAGTTCTTAGGTGACACAATTTTGGAGAATTAAAAATAAAGGCAAGTTCCACCTCTCGGAGTCCTGGTCCTAACTCCACCTACAGGTCAGGGACTGAATCCTCCATTAAGGCGACAGCCAGCAATGGAACTTCAGTTGGGCAGTACATAAGGGGAGGGGGGCAGGGGGGCTGGAGCTGACAGTGATTGAACAGCTCACTTTGGGAGTGAATCAACCAGCGGGGAAGGGAATGCTCTGGGATGGAGGTGGTAGTGATTGGACAACTCCCCCGCTTTAACACATTTTGAACAATTGAATTATTCAATTCTGTGATATGTAAATCATTTGCCAATAAAATTGTTAGAGAGAGAGAGAGAGAGAAGGTCCAGCAAGAAGTATTCCACTGTCAAGCAGAGGAATATATTTAACAGCAGGGTGTCACGCCGTCCCCTGGTCACATCTGAGTCAACTTTTACTGAATGTTGCTTCTTATGCAATCTTTGCATAAAAGCCTAAAATCAGGATTACTTTCCCTAATGTCAGGGTAGTTGAGGAAGGTCTGTAGCCACTCACTACCTTCTGGGTGATTCTTCCTGGGAAATCCATGAGCAAGGCCCTCTTCCCTCCTCAAGTGGTCAGTCAGTGATGCACCCACACACACATACACACTCTCTCCCCTCTAAAAAGCATGCACTGATGTCCCTCTTCAGTCCGGGTCAGTTATATCCATTCAAAACGGAGTTCATTACCCAGGAAGCCAGCTGTCTTTTAAGGGTCTGATTCGCTTTGCCCTGGAAGACACGTATGTCAGCCGAAGTAACAGCCTCCCTGACCCCCAGCGCAGGCACGGCAGGACAACCTGATTGTTCTGCTTCCAAAAGCAAAAGGTGTAGTCTGCCCACAAACCAGGGCCCACACATCCTGCTGGGCTAAGAGCCAACTAGAAGTCCCTCACAGAGCAAGCACTAACCCCAAGGCTAGTGGGGGAGGCAGGAGCGAAATGCAGAAATCCCAGCCGCCATCAGGTCTTCATGGAGTGGAGCAGAACGGGTCTCCAGGCTGCCTGGAAGCTCCTGGAGAAAGCACGGTATCAAAGGGCAAACCAAGAGCCAGGCTGGAACACGGCTCCTCCCTCTTCCCAAATTCATTGTCTTCTCCTTGGAGCTCACAGCAAGAACAGTCCGCACCTGCCTGCCCTGTTGTTCAACTAACTCTTTCTGTGTCTGTCTGAGTACGCTCATGAGTTCTTAAAGACTAAGATATCTTTGTGGTATCTCTCTGGACACCACACAAAGCTTAGCACTGAGGTTGGAGATAGGGGGACTCAGTTAACATTTCTTTGGAAGCAAAGGAGGAAGGGAATTGTCTACCACTGTTACTCAATCGCAGAGTTGGGCTGTGATCTGAAAGGTCAGCAATTCAAAACTACCCGCCACTCTGAGGGAGAAAGACGCAGTGTCTCACTCCCATAAAGAGTTAGTCTCAGAAACCACAGAGGCAGTTCTGCCCTGGACCTATAGAGTTGCTATGAGTCAGCATCGACTCTGCGGCTGTGAGTTTGGTTTTCAGTTTTTCTTCTACCGGAGCCTATGGATACAAGTAGGTTAGAGGACAGAGAGGTGAGAAGGAGTTGCATTCCTCTGTGCTGGAAAGGATAAAGGAGGCAGGTGGCCCAAATTCAATGAGCACGTGACATTTGGTCAGGAGATGCCACACTGCCCCATGTCTGCAAGAACCATAAAATCAATCCCTCTCTGTTTCTGTTACATGAGGTGTCACTTTATTTCAAATGAAGAAGCAGGGCTAGTGAGAGTTCGTCTCACCTGCTTTGCCCATGTTGTCAGGACAGCCCCATCCCTGAGAAAGGCTACCATGCTTGGTAAAGCAGAAGGGTCAAGAACAAGAGAAAGGACCTTGACACGACGGGTGGATTCAGTGGCTGCAACCGAACAGCAATGGTGAGGCCGGCTCTTAACCGAAGCAGTGTTTTGTTTTGTTGTCCCTTGAGTGACTGAGTCAGAACCAACCAGATGGCGCCTAGCAACAACAATGATAATGGAGGCCAAGGACAAGGTCTGGTCAACAACCACAGGAGTCAACGTGGCCTCCAGAGGACGTGGCACAGGTCACATGCATGTTGCCACGTGGGCCAGACTCTTTTCTCCTTGCTTCTAGGCACTATGCTACCTTCCAGGCGGGGTTTCATAACACCTCTGTTCTCGTTGCCTGCTTTCTTACCTTGGAGCCAACTGAACTGCTGACAGCTCCCTGTCTAAGGAACGTGCTTGTGTAGTTACATAATCTGTTGTCAATTTGACAGGATTATGAGTGAAGGGGTGGAGTTTAGCCTGTCAATCAGGTCAGAGCTTGATGGCCTCATTTGGAGGCATGAAGGAGATAAATAGCTCATTGGAGGCAGGACACATTCTCAGTCCCTGCGAGACATTCTTGTTGACAAACCACGTGGAGACAGGCTGATGGCAGCCAGAGCCTCAGAGCTGGAGAAGCCATGTGGAGACCCCTGCCAGTGCTGAGATGCTTACAATGCCACTGGATCCACAAGACTTCCCACTTGCTGGCCTGTTATCTATTGGCATCATTACATGTGTTTCATGAGTCTGAAGAGGATTTTATAGATTGGTATCAGACATATGGGCTAATATCTGACTATAGACTTGATTTGGACTGGGCTGCTTTCTTAATGTACAATCACTCTTTATATAAAGCTTTCTTATACACATATGAGTGTCTATGAATTTGTTTCTCTAGTCTACCCAGTCTAACACAGTGCTCTATTACATTGGCTTACAATTCTGTCTCCTCTCCTTTGTTGCCAGGCCCTACCCCCAGCTATGCCAGGCCCTACCCCCAGCTCTGGAGTCCAACACAAAGTCATTTCCTTCCTGATCACTCCAAAGTAGCCCCCAAAAGTACAAACTCCCAGAATTCCTTTATCTAATAAAGGTACTCCTTTATCTCATTAGACCCAAATCCCAGGCATTTGCATGCATTTTGTATTCACCTATGATACTAGAGACTCTTATAATGCCTGGTGGCCACGTGGTGGTTACCCATTGAGTTGTGAACCACAGGTCAACCGTTCAAGACCACCTGGTGCTCTGTGGGAGAAAGACGAGGTTTGCTACTCCAGTAAAAAGTTACACAGTCAGAAACTCACAGGGGCAGTTCTACCCTGTTTTCTATAAGGTCACCTGCTCAGGGCAGTATCTACTTGATGGCAGTGCATATAATGTCTTCAGAGATGAGAGGCATCTTTTTCCTTGTAGTCATGGTTCCTGACAACTAACACACACTGAAGCAGCACAGAGTAGCTCAATAGATACTTATCGACCTCTATTGGATTCTCATTATGACATTCCTCTACTAGGCCCAAACAGCCAGAGAGTTGCATAAAGGCAAAAAATAGTCCGCGGTATTCCATTTGCAGACAAGAATTCTACTGTTCATATTGGAGCTTAAAGTCGAAGTTCGAGACCTGTTTAGCGGAAGAGCCCCAAATGCACTTTGAGTCTCCCCATAAATTCAGCCTCCACTGAGTTCTTTCTGGACATGAAAAGCTTTGTCCTTCGGCAGAGTGCGCATAAAGGTACGTTGCTATGATGCCCCTGGCCAGCGCAGAGAAGGACAGACTTGCCCTCAGAGACTTGCCTGGGATGCTCAAAATGGAAACTGGGAGGGCCAAGGCCTCACTTCAACCAAGGTGGCCCAAGGGCCCTCGAAGCAATCTTGTAAGCTTTTCCAATAGGCAGCAGTGCCCATGACCCAATCTGGGTCCTTGTCCCAATTCCGTAGTCTTACCTGTGACAGTTTGCTACCAATCGTGATTTTGTGAAAAGCTACCTCGTTTTTCAAGTTCTGTAGGACTTAACCATGTGGCAAGGAGGGCTCTGTACAACATAATGGCCCCATATTGATGGTCTCCCTTATCCAGGTGATTTTTCCTTTGTCCTGTTGAAGACTGAATAAAAGAGCCTCTATGAGATAGCCATGAATTGGGGGATAGGGGGGTGTCTCTTTTCACCTAGAGCATACTCAAGGCAACCAATGCCAGAAGTGAACCCATGAAGCCCCCATTTCATCCCTCACCACAGTGAAGGCCAAAGTAGGGCAGGGGCTTTGTCAAGAAGGACACCAAGACAGGGGTGAATGAACCTACAGCAATAGAGACCAAGTCTCTAGGCTCCAGGAAAATGCCTAAAACACCACTGCATGGTATGGAGACAGAGTAGGCCTATGTCATTTGTCTCCCCTTCTCTTTTCCTTCCATCACATGGTTCAAGTGGAACCTTTGTCCCCATTTAAGGCAGCAGGAGGGGTAAGTGTGCCTGAAGAAGGCAATCCAAACAAAGTCAGCCCTAAATATTTCTGAAACTATCAAGTTAGGGAAGAGCTTCGCTCTATCCACTGCCATTGCTAATACTGAGGAATGTAAGCCTACAGCTGCGAGAAGCCCTTTTTTCCACCTGGTTGGAAGGGCCTGCCTAAGAATAATAGTAATGCAGGGTACAGCAGAGCTGAAGGAGGACATAGAAAAACACCCCCATTGGGGCGGGGAATGTATGGATGTGCTTTATACAATTGAGGTCTGTATATGTATGGATTGTGATAAGAGTTGTATGAGTCCCTAATAAAATGTAAAAAAAAGAAAAGGAGAAAAAAAAAGAAAGAAAGAAAAGAAAATGATTAGGGCAAAGAATGTACAGATGTGCTTTATACAATTGATGTATGTATATGTATGGACTGTGATAAGAGTTGTATGAGCCCCTAATAAAACATTTTTTTAAAAAAGAAAGAAAAACACCCTCATTCTTCACTGAGTCCTTGGATCCAGCCATGCCTGAAGTCAGTGCACTCTGGGATTCCCCCATGATCTGAGCTTAAATATTCTTTTGTTTGTTCAAGCTTGACTTTTGTCACTAACAATCCAATGAAGTCTGGCTACAAAGATGGGAAGCACACCGAACTGAGGGACAGGTTACCTGGCTCTCTCTCCTGGCATGACCATAAGCTATCCTTTTATTCCCTTAAGACTTTTTCATTATCTGGTTCCATGGAGCCATTAGACTGAGTCATTTTAGCCCCTCATAGGGAAAGGGGCCCTGGTGTCACCCTGTGTTAAGCATTGGGCTCCAATCCAAAGGGTCATCAGTTCAAAACTACTCACTGCTCCTCAGTAGAAAAAGAGGGCTTTATACTCCTATAAACAGTTACAGTCTTGGAAACCCACAGCAGGGACAGTTCTACCCTGTCCTATAGAGAGTCTATAGGAGTTTGGTTTGGTTTGGTTTGGTTTGGTTTGGTTTGGTTTGGTGTGGTGTGGTGTGGCGTGGCCTTGCCTGGCCTGGCATGGCATGACTTGGCTTGGCTTGGCTTGGTTTGGCTTGGTTTGGGCTCAGTTTTGAGCAGTTGGATCCAATGTTAAGGAAGTTCCTTCCATTCCTGACATTCTAGGACTGAAAGTACACAAGTCTACAACTAATCTGCCATATTGTAAGAATGGCCAAGGTCCTACGCCATCTTCTTTTTCGGGACAGCACTAGAAGAATGTAGCACTTATTCCCTCGCTGGGAGAGCTTAGAATCGCAGTGCTTTGCTGGGAGGAACGAGCTTTATTTCAGCCTGTCCAGTGGAACGTATTGCCCTGAGGGGCCCTGTTTTGCTCATCAACAGCCTGAGGCACTAAGAAACCCGACTGGACTACTTGGTTAACATCACAGTCAAATAACCATGAGTCAGTTGTCGGCCATTTGCTCAACTTCTTGGGGAAACAAACAAAGAAAAGGCCTTTGTCTTCCAATCCCTAACTCAACCAACGGCACCCCTATGAGAGAGCTGAACACCAGTTTGGACCATGTAATGAGCAGCTACGACCAAAGGCAGGCACCCTCCTTCCTGCCTCGGATTTTGAGAGCAAGCCGTGAGGGGTCCTTCTCAGAATGGAAGCCAGAAGGCACGGGGCCTGCCATCTGCAGACCTAATCCACTTTGCAACGTCTCACTTGGCCCTATGTTTGCCTTTGAACCGTGAGCCCCCTCCAGCCGCAGCCACCCCCTTCCTCCCCAGGCGCACAGTTTCCTCCTGCTCCTGTGCCTCTCTCTGCTGTCTTCTCATTTCATCTCCCTTCGGAGACCCTTGGCACCCTTTCCTTGCCCTTGTGCTTTTCTTTAGAAACAGGCCTCTCAGGTGACACCCTGGAGTCCAAAACAGAAAGTTCAAGTTGAGGGGGGAAGGAAGGAGGGAGTTGTTGACGGTATCCCACTGAGTTTTTTCAATAACACTTAACGAACAATAAACACAAGCCTGCCCAACCAAACTGGTGCATGGCGGACTAAGGACCTGGTCAATGGCCCATCTGTCATATTGTTAAGACCTTTAGAAGTTGTTTAACAAAATGTTTAATGAGATGACATTCAGCAGGCAGCAAAAAGCTTGGCTGCCTAATGCAACCCCAAAGAGCTGGCCTGGTGGCTGTGTTTGATATAATGCTTTGTCGGCCCCTCCCAGGAACCCAAGAGCATAAGTGTTCCCTGCCTGTCACTTCCTATCTCAGTAAAGTGAGCAGCAGGCAGGAAGGACACAATGGACCACTGGGAAGAAGGCTGCTGGCTTGTGGGATGTGGGCCTGAGAGGGGGGCCCAGGAAGTAAAGATGGTAAGAAGCAAAAAGAAAAAAATAGTGGTAGAAGGAAGAAGAAGAATTCACCCAGGGTGTCATCACCTCCCGTCTTGTCGCCAATGGCCTGTACTTCTCCCTCTGTTGGCCTTGAGGGGAGAAGAAGGCAGGGTGGTAATGAGAGTCGACTTCTTCTAAGAGCTGAAATATGAAGCCAATTACTGAGGAGAAGGTTTCCAGCAAATTGGCTCCTGATAGCTCACATTTATCTGCCTTGGATTTGCATAGGCGGGGAGGGGAGGCGCCCAGGTAACAAACACAGGATCCTGTTCAGCAGGAGCTGAACAAGTTAGTCACGGACCTTCCTTCAAGCCTCTGGCGTTTGACAATGAAAAGCAATAAAAGACTAAATCCACACACAGACCCATTCTAGGGAGAGGGCTGGAAAAGGGATCGCACACACGTAGACAAATCAACACAAAAGGACAATGATTTTCCCCTTGACTCAGAGCCCCAAATCTTTTCTTCACGGGAGAGATTCCAAATGTGTTCTTTTTCACCCTTCCTTCCTGCCGACTCAGCAGCCCCGCAACTTTCTTCCGGATTCACATACTTAGTTTGGGGAAGGGACTTGGTATCCGGTAAAACCAAGCAGCCCTGAGAGTCATGCAGGAAGTACACACTCTAGCCCTATGTGATGCATAAAAGAAAGATAAGCTACTATTATTTAAAAGAATCCCTCACTTTTAAAAGTCATCTCAAATGAGTCAGCAAGGAAAAGACAAGCAACCCAATCGAAAAACGGGG
The DNA here is from genome assembly GCF_050624435.1 of Tenrec ecaudatus. Lineage (NCBI taxonomy): Eukaryota > Metazoa > Chordata > Mammalia > Afrosoricida > Tenrecidae > Tenrec > Tenrec ecaudatus. Next base: position 14,800,066 of record NC_134546.1, read on the forward strand.
AACGAATTTAAACAGGCATTTCTTTAAAGAAGGCATCCTCTTTGAGTGCCCAATAAGCACACAGAAAGATGCTCAACATCATTCGCCATTGAAGCCAAATCAAACTCACTGCCAGTGAGTCAATGCTGCTTCATAGTGACCCTGGAGGAGAGGGTAGAATTGCCCCTGTGAGTTCCCAAGACTGTAACTCTTTACTGAGTAGAAAGTCCCCTCTTTCTCCTTCAGAGTAGCTGGTGATTTCAAACTGCTTACCTTGTGGTTAGCAGCCTAACTGGTAACCACTATGCCACACCAGGGTCCCTCGTGAGAAAGCATCGAGGGAAATACTAACCAAATCTAATCAAAACTCGGTGAAATATGTGTCAGCGAAATACGAGTCCTGCAATGACTTTCATCCCAAAGAGAAGCAAGAAGAAGTGTGGCTAAGGATGTGAGGAAATGAAAAACCGTGCACACTGCTGGTGAGCATCGAAAATGGTGCAACTGCTCTGGAAAACAGCTTCTCAAAATGTCAACGAGTGATGAGGGCAATGAATGTACAGATGTGCTTTACACAACTGATGGATGTATGGATTGTGATAAGAGTTGTATGAGCCCTTAATCAAACGATTAAAAAAATAAAATAGTGAAAAAATAAAACCAAAAATGTCAATGAAGCAGTGACTAAACTCAAACTCCACTAACAGCAAGTCAGTTCTGACTCGGAGTGACGCTGCAGGACAGCATAGAATTACTCCATAGGTTTCCAAGGCTGAGACTCCTTTGGGAAGCAGGCTGCCTAGCGCAGGTCTCCCATGGAGAACCACTCCCCTGGCAGCTAGTGGCAGCAGAGTGCTTAACCTCAGAGCCACCAGGGCTCTTGGGGTCCCTAGCCAAAAAATCCAAACTCACTGACATCGAGTCAATGCCAACTCGTAGTGATCCTATTCAGGACCTAGAACAGCCCCCTGGGAATTTCTGAGCCTATAACTCTGAATGGGAGTAGAAAGCCTCCTCTCGCTCCCCAGGGAAAAGCTGAGGCTGTCTGCTCTCATACAGTGAGTCTCAAAGTCTCAGAAATCCCATGGAGCAGTTCTGTCTGGTCAGCAGGGCTTCTGGGAGCCAGAAAGGACGCCACAGCGGTGGGTGAGAACAGTCAAGCCAAAGCAGACTAACAGGGAACTCAGGTTTTCATCTTCTCTCAGCAGCTCAGGCTGGTCGAGGCACCACCATTGGCCACCATCTGGGACCATGCTTCAAGACGGCTAAGTGGAAGAGGAAAGAACATGGACAATTGGGTACCAGTAACACCGCCCACTTCCACTCCCTGGCCATAGGGCCTCACGCGGCCAGACCTAGCCTCCAGGGGCTCGGACGGTGCGTGTGGAAAGGAAGAAAACCATTTTCAGGGGGGGGGGGGGGCAGCTTGATGTCTGAGGACTTAGGAGAGTTCCATCTGCCAAAAGGTGGTTTTCAGTCATTTACTGTGTGTAATCATAACTTTCTAGCATTATTTAGATTGAACGGCACTGGGCCAGTGGTCAAGCAACTCATCTCTCCTCTCTGTGAATTCCAAACAAGGTCATAGCCAACAAGGCCCCTGTGTGGGCCTGGCCTTCACCCGAGGATTATGGGAACTCCTGTGTTCCTCCTTAGAGGCGAGAGACACACTCTCTCTTGGCTCACTCCCTGGGAGACATAGCAGCTGACAAGACACATGGAACTACACTCGTGCCCTGAACTTAAGAAGCCACATGGAGACCCCTGACGGCGCTGAGATGCTTCCACCACCACTGGATCCACAAGACTTCCCACCAACTGGCCTATGATCTTCCAGCATTCAGCAGCATTGCATGTGTTTCATGAGTCTGAAAAGGACTTTATAGATTGGTATCGGACATATGGGCTAATATTGGACTCGTGGATTTGAATTTGACTGGGCTGGGATGTTTTCTCCATGTTCAATTTCTCTTGTATGTAAAGCTCTTTCTTATACATATATGAGTGTCTATGAGGTTGTTTTCTAGTCTACCCAGATTAACACACAGCTATCAGCGCAACCCCCACACGCTGTCCAGTGGGTCCACTCCCATGACAAGCAGCCATTCATTCAACCTAGTGTGCTACATGAATGACAATTTCCCTGCAGAGTAGCTGGTGGTTTTGAACTGCTGGCTTTGTGGTTAACAGCACAACAGGTCAACCACTACACCACCAAAGCTCCTTGCAGCTACTAGAGGATGCAGCAATTCCACTCCTAGGTAAATATTCAAAAGAAATACACACAGAGAGACACTAAAAATAAATCAATAAGAATTCAAAAACTTATATATTGTATATTTCCTAATATACAATTAGAACTCGGAACCTTGACTTGGCTTCTCCACTAATGCCGAAATATGCCTACCCACAATTGCTATTCCATAGCAGTATTACTCATCATAGTCATAAAGAAAACAACTACCCAATGCCCATCAATAATAAAGACACTTTCCATGGACTGAGGAAAGTTCGGAAATCGTGGTCTAAGCCATGGATTAGCAAACTACAGCCTGTCTACAGGGCACATCAGGACCACCACCTGTTCTTGTACAGGTTGAGAGGTAAGAATGGTTTGGGGGTGGGGGAGAATGTTTAAAATTATTAGAGTTAAAAATCTTAATGGTTGAAAAATCAAAAGATCAATATTTCATGACACCTAAGAACTGTAAGAAATCTAAAATTTTGGCATCCGTAAATAAATGTATCTGCCTCCAGTCTTAACCATTCATTGCTACAGTCAAGGCTGTTTTCCCGTGGACAGCCCTGAGTCATTGATTGCTACAGACCTAAAGACCCACAGAACCTAACGCCTAAAAATATTTACCAATGTGCCCCTTACAGGGAGAGTTTTCCAAGCCCCCACGTGGTATGAGCAGTTGATTCTGACTTCTAGTGACAGGGCAGGGCAGGGTTTTCAACATGTTCCTTATCTCTCTAAGGAAGCAGACTGCCGCCTCTTTTTCCTATGGAGCGGCTGGTAGGTTTCAAGTGCGCTTCTTTCGGTAGCTGTCAAACACCTTGATCACTACATCACCAAAGGGCTTCAAACTGTTTGAGGAGAAATTCCATTATTCTTTAATTCCGTTTTTCCACAAACTTTTTGGAATCGTGTGTGTGTGTGTGTGTGTGTGTGTGTGTGTGTGTGTGTGTGTACAATCAATCAAACATCCTGGACCGGCCACGCTCAGTAAGGAAATAGAAATATAAGAGAATCGATCAGGATAAAGGCAGCTTCCTCGAAGCTGGTCCCAGCACCCCATCCACATGCGCACCAGTGTCTCCTCCTGCTACCAAACAAAGGCTTGGGGCTGCCGCACTCAGCAGGTGGCAGTGACCCGCACCGCCATAGGAAAAGAGGACAGTACTGCTGGTCCATCAGATCCCTCTGGGGAGTTTGTTATGCTCCTCAACTCTGTACTCCCTCACAGTGTGATATCCACAGACCCTGGGCCTACCCCAGCCCAGCCCAACCCATGTTGAGCTGAATTCCTGAGCCTGAGCTAATCCTGCCCAAGGACCATACAGCCTGTTGCTGATCTCAATCAGCAAAATCAATGTGGAATGGGATCCCTGGACATAGGTACCAATCGGACTCTTTATTAAATACTCTCTAAGACTGGAATCTGTGCTGTTATGCCTGCCAGTCAGGCAGCTGCCTGGAGCACAGCCAGATGGGAGGCATTCAATAAAGTTGCTAGCTCTTTCCCCATAATCCTGAGATTTACAGTGTTAATTTAAAGCCCTCAGACATCTGTGACACCACTCCACCTTGACCAATTTTTCCTCAAGGAGCTGTATGGGCTTTCTCAAGATTTCGCTGTTAGATCAATATTAGCTTTAAAGAAAAAGTTGTACCCTGAAGTCAAAGCAAACCGCAGTGCAAAACCAAGCTCTCATAATTCTGTGTGATGGGAACGATGCTTACAGGTGAGTACCCATTGAAAAGAGAAGGCTAAAAGCTTACAAGGGTAGCTTCCAGGTTTGCAGGAGAAGAGGAAATTGGAGCCTTGCCTTGGCTTCCTCGTAATGCCAAAATATGGCTGCACACATGATTGCAAATACAGAACACGTGTGTGCAAGGGGGGGGGTAATTATTGTGACGGAGGAAAGAACGTTGGGTCAGGAGTGTGTAGAGCAGTGCCATCTGATAGAACTTCGTGTGCTGATGGAAATGTCCTAGATATCTGCACCATCCAGTATGGCAGCCACCAGACATCTCTGAGCTGAATCAAAAACGCTGCTGAGCCTGGTACAGCGCCAGGCTGCCGGTTCCTTCTAGGACACAGAGGGTTGCTATGAATCAGACTGATTGCCAGGCACCTAACAACGCAGACACCTGTGGCGGTGGAAAGGTGGTTTGTGAGACTCGTGGACTCACTTTTTCATTGTAGTTCCTTTACATAACTACGTGTGGCTGCTATGGTTACAGTTGGGTGTGCCTGAGCGGGTTCTGACCCGCCGCGATTTCATGCACAACAGAAGGAAAACCGGCAGAGGTGGGAAAAGTGACCGTGGATTCTCCCAGGACCCACGGCCCTTCCTCTTCCTGTAGCTGCCTGAGGTCATCTGCCAAACAGGTTCGCTACTTGCTTGACCTAGAAAACCGCACAAACGCATGCAAAGCAAGAGGGCCGGCTCTTCGGAGCCATGGTAAGAGCACACGTGAAACTGCGCAGGGTTTGCATATGTGGAAGCCACCGGATCTTTGAAATATGTCGCTTTACAGAAGCCGTGTGTCCTTCTGACATTAGAATGGCCGAGTTGGGAGGCGTGTCCAGGCCAAACAACGGGGTTGGACTCAGAGTTAGTGGCCCAAAGAGTGCTGAATTTTGGCGGCTGCACCTGTTCAAAAACTTAGAGAGTAAAGCTGAACTTCAGGGTTTAGATGTGGACTCGCTGGTCTTTGAGCACATCTGGGTGAACAAAGCCCTCAAGATGCGCTGCCGGACTTACAGAGCTCATGACTGGAACCATCCATCCATGAGCACCCCCTGCCACATTGCAATGACCGTGACTGGGAAGGAACACATAGTTCCTAAAGCTAGAAGAGGAGGTTTTGACAACATGGCCAAAGTATGAAAGGCACAGTCTTACCACCTTGCCTCTAAGCAGCCCTGGCCATGCTTCTTCCAGGATGGATCGGTTTGCCCTTTTGACAGTCCACGGTGCCTTCCATCTCCTTCCTGAGCATCACAATTTAAATGGCTTGGGTTCTTCTTCAGTCTTCCTTATTCAGCGTCCAACTTTCACACACATATCAGGCACTGAAAATACCATGGCTGGGGTCAGAACACCATAGCCCTCAAGTAACATTTTTGCTTTTCAAAATTCTAAAGTGACCTTGTGCAGCAGATTCACCCAAAGCAACTCGCCTCTTGGCCCCTTGACTGCTGCTTCCATGAGTATTGGTTGTGGATCCAAGCAAGACAAAATCCTTGACAACTCAATCTTTTCTGCGTTTATCATGATGTGACCTATTGGTTCAGTTGTGAGGAGTTGGGTTTTCTTTACACTGAGTCATGATTCATACTGAAGGCTGCAATCCTTCATCTTCATCAGCAAGTACTTCAAGTCCTCCTCACTTTCAGGAAGCAAGGTTGTGTTCTCTGCATATTGCAGGTTGTTAATGAGCCTTCACATTCATATGGGCCAGCTTCTCTGAGTATTTGCTCAGCACACAGTTTGAATGTGTATGAGGAGAGGATACAACCTCGACTCACCTTTCCTGATTTTCAGCCATGCAATATGCCCTGGTTGTGTTCACACAATTCCTCTTGATCCATGTACAAGTTCTTCAGGACCACCATGAAGTGTTCAGGAATTCCCATTCTTCTCAGGTTAGCCACAGTTTTGTTATGATGTGCACAGTCAAATCCCTTTGCAGAGTCGAGAAAACACAAGTAAACCGCTTTCCGGTGTTCTCTGCTTTGAGCCAAGATCCGTCTGACATCAGCAATGGGGTCCCTTGTCCCGTGTCCTCTTCTGAATCCAGCCTGAACCTCTGGCAGCCCCCTCTCACGGTACTGCTGCAACTGTGGTTAAACACTACCATATAAGAGAGTTCAGCTCTAGCTTCTGGGCAAGAAGGAAGTCTTCAACACCTCTTGTCATTTTCATCGCCACTTAGGAAAGTTTAAGGATGAGACTAGAAAAGGCCTGTGCTGTTTGGAGCCAATCCACTCTATAATCCAGGGATAAATGCAACAGTTGCTCTTCCAGTTAGACTTGTTTCCCAATCTGGGATCAGATGTGGCGGTAGTTAGTTTATTATGCCAACCTGGCCAATAAACACGTGTAGGGTTCATTGAAGGGCAGAGGGATAAATGACTCCGTGAGCCTCGCCTTTCTAGTTCTCGGGTCTCTTGCTTTGTGATGGTCGAATCAGGGTACAGCTGCCTTAGCCAGTTCCCTGCTTCAGCTGGCAAGGCTCACTTTCTGCAAGACATCCCTGAGGAGAAGTCACATGAACCTACCCCGATGCAGCCCTGGGTGCTGGAGCAGCCGTGTGGAGACCCCTGCCAGCGCTTAGATGCTTACACAGTTACTGGTTCAGCTTTTGTCCTGCAGTCAGCATCATTGTGTGTGTTTTGTTAGATTGAGGAGGACTTTGTGGATTGGTGTCGGACATATGGATTAGTGTTGGACTTGTGGGCTTGGGCAGCACTGGGTTGGGATGTTTTCTTGATGTGCACATACCCTTTACATAAAACTCTCTCTTATACATGAGTTCCTGTGGATTTGTTTCTCTCAAGTACCCAGACTAACACAGATGTGGAGGCACTCACTCTCCTCACGCTCTCTGACTCCTACTTCTGGCCACATGCGTTGGTGAGCCTGTAGGGACACACCACCCACTCTTCTGGCACACAATCTAAACACATAACGTAACCCAGCACCACAGCCCGCCCATGCCCACCATTCCTACTTTTCTAACGCAAATAAATAAATTAATAGACGTCTCTTATTCCATTTTGATGACAAAAAGCCCTAGCTGACAAGCCCTGGGAGCTCTGGTTGACAGTAACAGCAAAGCTGAACCCAATGAACTTGCTGGGGCACAGGGCAGAGTATGGAGGAGAGCCTGGCAGCTCCTGATGCCCACGTGACCTACCCCCCACCCACCCACCCACCACCACCATCGCCACTGGTGCTGCCCCACTCTTGCAATCACTGGTTAATTTCCGTACAGCAGCAGGTTGCTCCCTACAAGGTTTGAAGGGAGCTGGAAAGATCAATTACAGAAGTGATTAGCATGCATATAGCACCATCAGGACTACAACCTCGCTCAGGAAGGACTGCAGAGACCAACCAAGTGAGGAGCAAATTAACCTGCTGTAAACAGAAGGGAAGGCAGTGACCTCCTTGATCACTGCAAAGCCAGTTCGCTATTCAAGTGCTCATGCTGAAACATTTTACTTACTTACGTGGGAAGAACAAAGACCAGGCAAAAAGCCCCAAACTCATGGCCACTGAAGGATTCTGCCCTACCCTGTAGGACAGAGAAACGCCCCCACTGGATTCCCATCTTTTTGGGAAGCAGACTGCAATCTCTTTCTCCGGCAGAGGGGCTAAACACCTGACCTTTCCCTTAGCAGCTGAGTGTCTTCACCCCTGGGCCACCAGGACTCATTCTTGGGAAGGATTCCCTCGCGCCACCAAGCCCATGCTGATTCATAGCGACCCGATAGGACAGGGTAGCGTTTCAGAGATGGTGACTCTGTCTGGAAGGAGATGGCCACGTGTTTCTGCCGCAGAGTGGTGGGAGGTTTCGAAGGACTGACCTTGTGGCTTGCAGCACAGCGAGTGACCAGAGTGACCACGACAATGCCAGGGCTCCCTTGGGAAGGACTGGAGACTCAACACGCAGAGGGAGGAATGGAATGACATTTTCCCAAAGGCACCGTGGGCTCTCCACAGTGCGCGTGTTCGTTTTACTTCCCTCCGTCTTTATTTCCCCGCCTCTCCACTGCTGGTGGCCTTGTGTGTCTGCGGACTGCGGTTCCCCAAACAGGCTCTGAACTGGTGCCAGTTGTCACCACACTTTATAACCAGTCCAGAGAAGACTTTTAAAAATAAGGACACCACTCAGTTCTTCATGAGGCGCAGTGTATTGAAGTCAAAGGAAATTCCAATTGCATTTATCCTGCTTTTTGTAGTTAAAAGTCCTTTTTGTGGCATGTTTGACGTCCTAGATAAGAGGGTTTAGTGTTGGCTTGGTTTGTAATTTTTTAGTTTTATACTTTATGTAAATATCCTGTTGGCAAAATTAAAGTAAACAACCCCCAGCTTGTTGTATATCTGCCTCCTAGTCAATGATTCCAAAATCAATAGAACTCTCAGCTTAGACTTCCAGAAGGGATACTCAGACTTCTGCCAGGGCTGGGAGGTCAAGGGCACCATGAGGGGACTAAGCATGGAGCCTATTTGAAACTCTATCTTTCTCTTGTTCCATGAGAGAATAAACAGCTCATCTAACCCTAGATCTAGGAACCCTGGTGGCATAGTGGTTCCATATTGGTCTGTGGTCCAAAAGGTTAGCAGTTCAACGCCACTACCACTCTGTTAGAGAAAAGTGGGTCTCAAAAGAGCTACAGTTCTACTAGACCCAAATAGGGTCACTATGAGTCAAAATTGACCCAATGGCAGTCAGTTTGAGTTTGGGGGGAGGGCAGGTTTTTAACCTTAGATCTAGAAGAAACAGGCTTGTCTGCTTTCTAGTCCCAGTTGCATCATCACCCTCAAGGGTCTCTACTTGACCATGAACAACTTCAAGATATTTTAACGCCTCTCTTGACAAAACACTGAGGTAGGCACAAAAGATACACCTAATGGTGGTGTGATGGACTTTCTGTTCAGTTTCTCATCCTTGACACAGATCCAGGTCCTGCAGAAAAGAAGAGTCCCCAAGGAGAGTAGGTCTCCCATCACCTCCATACTTACTAAAAGAAATAAAGCAAACCAATACCACCACCCCAATTTTGCACTCTCCACAGAATGGGGGATATATGGTATCAGTTAAGAGAGGGGCTGGCTATTAGACCTTGTGGGGAACATGTTGTGAAGGTAAATTTTCTCCTTTGCAGAGGCAGTTTGAGTGAGTGTGTGTGTGTGTGTGTGTGTGTGTGTGTGTGTGTGTGTGTAGAGAGAGAGAGAGAGAGAGAGAGAGAGAACAATGTAAGATGAGACAAGTGTGAAGGAGGGTGTAGCAAAGCAACCAAGCTTGAGTTGGTCCTTAGAATGGTGACAGAGGTAGGGGCTAAGAGCTCCGAGGAGAAGCCCCCGAAGCCAGGCCTGGCACAGGCTGAGGCCAGAGAAGGTCTCAAAGGAGCACGGGGAACAAAGTCTGAAGCACACGGAGCACCTGCTTTGTGCAGAGTGTGGTACTGACTCCTTGTCATAGGTGAACTCCTTAAATCCTCCCCACAACTAGTGCGGCAGATGCTGGCACCGTCTCATTACTGCAAACGAGGAACGGCTGCCCTGGAAGGTGAAGTGACCTTCCTGAAGACAGAGGACCTCAGGTTGGGGCAGGGTACTGGGGCCTGTTTGCAACAAGACATGCAAGGCCAAGACTCCTCCAAATGGATGCTTGTGCAAAGGGTTAGACCAAAGGGACTGTCAATAGCCATTTTTCTTTTCTTTTAATCGCTACTTTTCAAAGGCAATTTTTTATCATTTATGTCTTCCTATTAAGGCCAATTTCCTACCTGCTCTCTGGGAATGAAGTTAAAGTAGTTTTGGGTACCTTCTCTTCTCAGACTCACAGAATGCAAGAACTGCAAGCAAATTCTAAGCAGAGTCAAGGTGGACCTTCTGGAAGGTGAAATGATGGAGGCAAGAATCTATGCTGATGAGTCAACACCTCCTACAGAGCTCCGGTTGGCAGCCCCGTTGACGTGAGTTCATGTCTTATTTGGCATGTGTATTAGTCTGGGTACTTTAGAGAAACAGATCCACAGAAACTCATATATAAGAGAGAGTTTTATGTAAAGGGTAAGTGCGCATCAAGAAAACATCCCAACTCAGTGCTACCAAAACCCACACATGCAACATTAACCTATTAACCCATATGTCCAACACAAATCCACAATGTCCACCTCCATCTCACAAAACAGACGCAATGATGCCAACTGCAGGAGGACAGCTAAAACAGTGAACGTGTAAGCATCTCAGCACCAACAGGGGACTCCACACGGCTGCTTCAGCCCCCAGGGCTGCATCGGGGTAGGTCCATGTGACTTCTCTCAGGGATGTCTTGCAGGAAGTGAGCCTTGCCAGCTGAAGCAGGGAACTGGCTAAGGCAGCTGTACCCTAGTCCAACCATCACAAAGCAAGAGACCCGAGAACTAGAAAGGCAAGGCTCACCGAGCCATTCATCCCTCTGCCCTTCAATTAACCCCACATGTGTTTATCGAACAGGTTGGCACATTAAACTAACTTCCTCACCATGTCACAGGGTTCCAACAGTGCTGAAAAGTATGATCACACCATCATTTCCGCATTTAAAATAAACTTGGGCTTAGATGTATGCACTCCAACAATGGCCACAGAGAATTCTGCCAACACAAAGCTCCAAGCTATATAAGACATGTGTCTGTAAAGCCACGAGGCCAGGGATGGTTAACAGAAATTCCCATTCCGTTCTGGTCAACCATCAGAAATCAAAACGACAAAGCCCATTATTGTTGAGACGATTCCAATTCACGGTCACCCCATGTACTTGGGAAGAAAACGATTCCAGAGTGTTTCCAAAGCTGTCACCTTTCAGAAGCAAATGCCCAGAATTTTGTTCTGAGGTGGATTCCCAGTGCCAACCTTCTGTTTAGATACCAAGTGCTGTATACTGGGAGCATGGGGTGGAAAGGGGGAACCGATTACAAGGATCTACATGTGACCTCCTCCCTGGGGGGCGGACAACAGAAAAGTGGGTGAAGGGAGACATCAGACAGGGCAAGATATGACAAAATAATAATTTTTAAATTATCAAGGGTTCATGAGGGATGGGGAGCTGGGAGGGAGAGGAAAAAATGAGGACCCGATGCCAGGGGCTTAGGTGGAGAGCAAATGTTTTGAGAATGATGAGGGCAAATGAATGAATGTACAAATGTGCTTTACACAATTAATATATGTATGGATTGTGATAAGAGTTGTATGAGCCCCTAATAAAACAATAAAAAGAAAGAATTATCTGAGAGTAGGCCAAAAGGGATTGTTATAAAACAATGAAGACTTTTATTAAACAACAATATCAAGATACCAAGCCACTGTTTCTTGATACAGCCTCCATCTAAGTCCATCCTCGTTGGAAGATGTTATTTCCATCCCTATCCCTTCCCCGAAGAAGCAGGAGCGTGCCTTTTGCTCTACCCCACATCAGAACGGCAATGTGGGCGTTGTGAAGGGGCTCCATCCGGGTTCCTTTGCAAGATGCTTTGAGTGTGGGGTACAAAAACAAGTATGAAGGCGCTAGATTAGGGCTGTTGAGTGGATGGGGGGAAGGTTTTCCAATGAAGTTCTCATAGGCTAGCCCCTCTCTACTCTCCAAGAATGGGTAGGTATATTGTCATGATAGAAAAGAAACATTCCTTGGCACACCTTGCCTGGATTTGGGGCTCATCAATATAACTTTGTTTTCTTAAAATTTCTTTCTAATAAGCCCCAGTCATCTTCATGTCACCTTTGATAAAGCCTCTCAAGATGAGCCCTTGGATAATTCGTCCACAAACTTCTGAGCTCCCTCTCTGCTTGAACTGAACTGACCCACCCGACTCCCTTGGAGGCCACTGTTGGAATGCAGACCTTTTGTTTGGCTCTGTTTTCTTTGAAGGAAGAGTCTAAAGAGACCGAGACAGTATATTACTGCGAGGACTTGTCTTCAGCGATCGCTTGCTTGCAGAGACGTATTTAAGCTTTATTTGGCCATAAACCCATGGATGTATGAACTGGAAACATGGTAGCAAAAAAAATTGTTTTGCTTGCCCTCATATAGAACTCAGTATTGAACTAACTCAAAATTAGAATCAGATATTGTTACCTAAGGCTTGGATAATTTCTTCATTTTTTCCTCTTCCTTAAGATGCCTGGTCCTGAAATTCATCACGAAAGGGAGACAGGAATATGAGTCACTGGATATTTCTGAAAACTTACAGCTTCACATAGATCTTTACAGCTAATCTCTCACAAAGCCAATGAATGGTCTTTCTCATGGCCAATAGAACTTACCAGTTACACAGTGCATGGCCCCATACTGATCACGTACATTCAGGCCCCCAAAGGTAGATTCCAGCCACAAAGCCGCAGCACTGTTTTGAAAGGAAACCAGAAATTCCAAGGTGGCATATAATACGTGGATTTCCCTTAATATGTGGCTTTTCCGTATGGAATTTTGGAACGAGGGCAGTGAAAAGATCATGTCCACAAGGCAATCACAATTGTCAGACATGGACCCTCAACAATGGAAGTAACTTTCCAAATGACTTTCACAACCAACTCTCACCAAATTACAAACACCCTAGTGTTATAGAGTAAGGAGTCCTGGTGGCACAGTGGTTCTGCACTCGGCCGCTAACTGCAAGAGCAGCAGTTCAAATCCACCAGCCCCTCCGCAGCGGAAAGGTGAAGCTTTCTAGTCCCTTCAAGAGCTACAGTCTCGGAAACCCACAGGGGCCATTCCGTCCTGTCCTATGAGTCAGCATAGACTCGACAACGGTGGGTTTTTAATTTTTTATAAGACAAGGTAACGCTGGCCAATGTGATGATCTTCTCCCCCTACAAAGCTAGAGGCGGTTACCCAAACCATACGCTGCCATCGAATCAATTCTGACTTACAGAACAGAGTGAAACTGTGACTCTTTACAGAAATAGAAAGCCTCTTCTCCTGTGGAGCGGCTGGTGATTTCACACTGCTGACCTTGCGGTTAGCAGCCCAGTCTAGTGGTGTGACCCACAACACACCCAGGGCTCCTTAGAGCTGGTAGGTGGGAGCCAGCCTGGAGACAGAATCCCGACTTCTGTCAGCAGAGGGCAGCAGTAGGGTCAGGGAGAGGGTTACATAATCAGACTTGAGTCTTGGTTTCTAATCCGAGAGCATATGAGGCTGAGAGGCAGATGGTTTGGTTATAAAGTTTACCAGGAGTCTTGAAGATCACTTCCAGGAAAACAAACCAAGGCCGGTTGTGAACATGAACCAGAAACCAGGAAAGCAAACAGAAGACATCTTGCTGGTTTCTCTAGATCCGCGGTTCTCAACCTGTGGGTCGTAACCCCTTTGGGGGTCAAACGACCCTTTCACAGGGGTCGCCCAATTCATAACAGTAGCTAAATGACAGTGATGAAGTAGAAATGAAAATAATTTTATGGTTTGGGGTCCCCACAACAGGAGGAACTTACTAAAGAGTCACGGCGACACGAGGAAGGTTGAGAACCACTGCTCTGGACGTTTAATGAACAGTGGGTCCCATGCTAGAAAACATTTGGGCGATGGCCAGATCATAGTTAGACATGTTTCTGTTCTGTCTGTGACCACAACATGTTCACTGTTCTGAGGTCCTGCAGCGTCCATCGCTGAGTTTCCAAGAGGCACATGACATACGCATTGTTTCCAAATCCATTTCACCATGGGACCTTTGTTTAGTAAAATATACACCAGATTTGGTGGGCTGAAGAAGAGCTCTGGAAACTCCCAAGTCTAGTGAAAATGTCTAATTTTCCCAATGAGGACACTGAGTCCTAAGAAATGAACAGATTTGGTTAGCATCAGAGCCACGGCCGGAACTCGACCCCAAATCCTCAGGCATGGCCAGCTGAAGGCTCCTCTCAGTGTCTACAATAAACTTGGGTTTAAAGCCACATGCTCAAGCAATGACCTCAAACATTCTGTGGCACAGATGAACCACATAAGTATCCTCTGGTTCTTTGAAATTTCCTCCCCTCACTTTTATGGTTTTTGTTTCACCTCATATTTGTGTATGAGCATTTGTATATTCAAGACCGTTTGGTACATGAAAGTCAAGAGAGATGACCCTTCAGAGACGGTAACAGGAGTAACGGGGCGTGCACAGTATTGATGACTGTGTAAGCCAACATGACGGGATCAAACAACAGAATTGTATGTGAATGTATGTATTGGGTTGTGTAAGATATGGCACCAACAAAAACTATTACAGGGGGGAAAGAATAAGGGTTTCTGGGGAGGGGGGCGTGCATAAAGGGGAGCTGATACCCAGGAGTTCAAGAAGAAAGAAAGCGTTTTGAAACTGATTGTGATAGCCATTGTACATACCACTTGATGCGATTCAACTATGGGACGTTGGGCTCTCTTGGATACCCGAAAACAGAACTCGAAGGAGTACAGAGAGTACAAGCTAACAGTGATGGACCAATGGAGAGGTGACACAATGTGAAGGCCGTCACTAATGGTGTTGATCGCCAGGAGCAGAAACTGTTAAATAAATGTACCTTGTGTCATTTGTGCTTTTATCAAAAAGAAAACAATAATTCTAAAAGAGCCTATTGGCTCCATGCAATAAAAGAGCTATTTCGCCCTTTTCTCCTCTCCTTATCTCATTCACCAGAAGCCCTGGAGGCACAGCAGTCAGTGGTTCAAACCCACCAGCCGCTCACTCGCTGAGGAAGAGGAGACTGGCTGCTGCTCTGAGGACTGAAGTTTTGGAAGCCCGGGAGGCAGTTCGACACTGTCCTATAGAGTGGCTCAGTCTGAATGGCCTTGATGACAATGGGCGTCTCCTTTAGACACAGAAGAGCTCAAGAAATGAACGCAACTGCACTTCTCTTACTCAACAGCAACAAACCCGAAGCACCTCTCCCAAAGGCTTCCCAGCAGGAAACCCACAGATCTCTGCCTCCACCGTGTTCAGTAAATGACTACTCGTTCAATTATAATAGGGGCATGCTTTCAACTCAGGAAAAGCCATCGAGGAGCACTTCGGTGATTAATAGCTGATTAACTTCTCCTGGCAAACATCTGTGGGCTCCATTAATTAGGGAAAATGCTAAGCAGTGATCAGCTGAGCCCTGAAACACCCAGCTTCAAACAATGTTTCCACTGGTGGGACGACACCGCTTCATACACAGACCTCTGACCGGGACTCTGAGGTCTCCTGAAAGAGGTCATGTCAGGGAGCAAGAAGAACAGGAGACCCCGAGGACCGGACTCTAGTTCTTTCTCTTCTGAGGCCTCTTGTGTGCTGCCAGGAATAACTGGCTAATTATTGCAGTACCTTCCTCTAAGCCAAACTCAAACATCGCTCAATGCTATCACTGGCTCCCACTTGCTCTCCGAGCCTGGTTCAAACTCCCTGGCCTGGTATTTAGGGTCACCTAGAACCCCAGAAGCCAGGCTGGCACAGTGGCTTATGTGCTCAACTACAAACTGGACTCTTCGCCAACTGGACCAAGGGAGAAAAGACTGGTGATCTACTCTCATGAGAGATCTACAGCCTGGGAAACACAATGGGCAATTCTCTGTCCTCTCGGCTCAGTGTGAACTGCAATTTGGCATACAAGAACAGCCATCTGTCCCTACCTTTTCCTCTACCTTCATTCTGCCACACAGAACTCTCTTTTCTCAGCCGCGCTGGACTGCTTGTTTCCCTCTCATGGTCCGCCCCCCCCTTCCTGCTTCCACCTAGAGCACTGTCCCCCAGTCCATCCTTTACCTCTTTAACAACCCCTAACCCAAACCCAAGAATCAGCTCTTCCTCCACGTGGCAGTTAGATCTTATGTCAACTTAAATACGTATCCAAGTGTAAGGGTGGGCTCCAGCCTGTCAATCAGGCCACAAGCTGATGATACCTCCTGGGGGTTGGCCTTATTATAAAAAAGAAACTGTGAGCCTCCTCTCTCTTTGCTGCTTGGCCTTGCTGCTTGATGGCACTCTACATCTGCCTCCGGGGGTGGCCTCCTATGGGCCACCAGAGAGCACCTGAGAGCAGTCGGTGCCCTATCACGTTTCTACCCACCTTGGATTCCTGTCACTCTGGACCCACTGGCCTGTGATGTCCCAGCAGTCTGCTATCCCTTTCCGGCTGCATCACCAGCCTGCAGCTACGTGAGTCTGAAGAGGGCCCTGCTAACATCAGAGTCACAGACTGGAGTTGAACGGGGCTGGGGCACCTTCCTGATGGAAAGGGGCTTCTGCATAGAAAGTTCTTTCTTGCACATAGATGAGTGCCACTGATTTGTTTCTCTAGACCACCCAACCTCACACACACCCCATGGAAGGACACTGGCCAACCCTCTAGGAATGGATCTCCCCCTTCAAAATAGGTCTGTCCTTCTACTCTGTCTATTCCACAGGATCCTGATCAAGAACTGCCTTGGCACGCAGTTCTCTGTGCACAAGTCTTATCTCGGCACCAATGGCTTTTAAAGAGCTAGGGTACTGCCTTCAATTTTTTCTACTTGACGCATCAAAAACATTTGATGAATGTTCTGCACCCTCTGCTTGTTCTCCCTATAATCTTCAGGGTATGATTCCAACATCTGGGCTTGACACTTGAAACTATCTAACCTGCCCCCATTCCACTTCTCTTGCCTCAGTGCCCTCACATTGCTACATACGTTATCTTTACTGGCAACAAGTTATTGGATTTTTTTGCCTCAAATGAATTTTCCCCATTGATCTACCTGGGCAGCTCAAGACTTACCACCGTGTTCTATACACACACACACACACACACACACACACACACACACACACACACACGAGACTTCATTCCTGGTGCCCAGACAGCCCCTGTCTTGTTTCTTAGGGTACTTCATTTATTTCTCTATCTCCCCCAAACTTGAACTTCTTTAAGGATTCCTTATCTCATTGTGGTATCTCCAAGAGTGTGTATTGCCTGCCTGTATTAGGTTTGTGACTGACCTTCAAGATGGCCCCTAATGATCACAAGCTCCTGAAGCTCATGCCCTTCTGAGCTGAACCTAGTGATTCCGCCTTAACCACAGGATTCAGCAACCTTGGTGGTGTAGTGGTTACCTGTTGGGTGTAATCCATAAGATCCACAGGTCAGGACCAAGGGTGTGAGGGGCAATGCTGGGAGAGTGGAGGGTGAGTGGGTTGGAAAGGGGGAACTGATTACAAGGATCCACATGTGACCTCCTCCCTGGGAGATGGACGGCAGAGAAGGGGCGGAAGGGAGACTACGGATAGGGCAAGATATGACAAAATAGCAATCTGGGGATTATCAAGGGCTCATGAGGGAGGGGGGAGCATGGAGGGAGGGGAAAAGAAAGAGGACCTGATGCAAAGGGCTTAAGTGGAGAGCAAATGCTTTGAGAATGATTGGGGCAGGGAATGTGCAGATGTGCTTTATGCAATTGATATATGTATATGTATGGATTGTGATAAGAGTTGTATGAGTCCCTAATAAAATGTAAAAAAAGAAAAGAGGAGAAATAAAAAGGAAAATGATTAGGGCAAAGAATGTACAGATGTGCTTTATACAAGTGATGTATGTATATGTATGGATTGTGATAAGAGTTGTATGAGCCCCTAATAAAATGTTAAAAAAAAGATCCACAGGTCAAACCCACCAGTAGCTCCACAGAAGAAATATGGAGCTTTCTACTCCCAGGAAGTTACAGTCGTGGAAACTCACAGGGCCCGTTCTACCCTGTCCTCTAGGGTTACGATGATTTGGCATCGACTCGGTGGCACCGTACATGATAGAATATGACTCTCAGGCTAGACGATTATCATGGTTTGAATTGTGTGACCCACACCCCAAAATATGCACTGGAATCCTAACCTCTCTTTCTGTGGATGTAATCCTGTCTGGTAATTGTTATCATGAGGTTAATGTTGTTGTGCGGATGAGGTCATAGCAGGGGTATAATTTACCTAAGCTGTCCAGAAAAACAGCAGATTAGAAACAGACACAGAAAGAGAGGGGAGCAGTCAACAGATCAGTGTCATCTCCAAGTCAACAAACTAAGGAATGCCCAGGACTATTTTCATAAAAGGAATCAGCCCAGCTGGGATCCTAATTTGGGCGTTAAGCCTCCAGAAAAGTAAGAAAAGTAATTTCTGTTTTTTAAAACCACCCATTAGAACCTAAACTGGCTCCCATCGAGTCAACTTCAACACATAGCAACCCCAGAGGACAGGGTTTCTGAGACTGCACCTCTTCATGGGAGCAGAAAGCCTGTTTCCTCCCAAGGAGTGACTGGTGGTCTTTAAACTACCGGACGGCCTGGCAGTTAGCAGCCCAACCCATAACCCAGTATACCACCAGGGGTCCTCTAAGACAGTCATTAAAAGCAGTGTGTTGACCCTACTCAGGACTCACCTTCATGAAGAGCTCACTGAAGGTAAGGGTGCTATAGCAAAGTTTGGTAAAGAAAGCAGATGGTGCCCGGCTATCAATTGGAGTAGTGTCTGAAGTCTTACAGGCTTTTATCAAACAAGCAGCCATCTAAGTGAGACATCAACTAAGTCCACATCTAAGAAGCACATCAGCCTGTGCGATCCAAAGATGATGATTTAAAAAAAAACAAATATGATAAAGGGAAAAGTAGTTGAGCTTAAATTGGAAATACCCAATTTGTAGAAGGCTGTGGATCTAATCAGACTAAGTCTCTACTTGGATCAATTGACCTCCCTCTTGACCCAACTTGAATTTGCTCTAAACTTAAGTATTTCTTCCTTGTTCCATGACAGAAATTTCTTCTCTGGCTATTTTAATATTTGTGGTCTTTTCTTTCTTATTCTTTATTTTTATCTTTTTATTCTTTCTGTTTCTTTTTTAATTTCTTTACAGTTTCTATGAGGTTTCTCAGTTTATAAAGCACAGAAGGAGTGGATATTATAAGGACAATCACTAATGCAATGGTTCATAGGGGACGGGGTGAGGAGAGGGGGGTAGCTGAGAAGCAAACAAAGAACTCGAGAGTGGAGAACTGATTGTGATGACGTATATGCCACGCTTTTGCAAAGTGACTTAATGGAAGTGTATGATATGTGAATATTATATCAAGAAAACTACTAAAAAGAAAAAGATATCATAGTTGATCAATGGTCACTGTGGGTGAAGGAGAAAGAGTTTTTATGGGGGGCTTGAGTTTAGATTAATGGAGGTGGAATAATTTGGGAAAGGGTATCAGGAATGGTCGCACCACATGACGGGGACAATCAATGGCACGGAGATATACACGTAGACGCTGTTGACGTGGAGAATGTTTGGTTGTGTGTATTTTGCCACAATTAAAAAAATAATAATCACACTAATAACCATGAGAACAAGGAAAAAGGAAATGTTCTAAAATTGATGTGGTAATGATTATACGATGCTTCTTGATATGATTGAATTGCATTATATGTGGAAGAAGTGCCGATAAAATGGTTCTAGATCAATACCTAGGTACATAGATTAAACAAACTGTGGACAAGTGTCCAGGGAAAACGGCTCTGAGGAAAGGCAGCCAGCAGACCATGAGCAATTGTACAGTGAAGCAACATGCAACATGAAGCCTCCAGTCAACAGTCGGCTGAGTCCGGTTGAAAGAGAACTCTCCAACCCCAGTCCACTTTTGGAGGCTTGTCATCCATCTGTAGAAGCTGACACCTTGATTGTGGACCTGTGAGAGATCTGGAACTAAAACCATCCACCGAATTTATTGCGAGATTCCTGATGAGCAAAACGTTGGTTATTGTAAATGCTTTCTTTAAGCTGCCAAGTGTTAGCATAGGTTCGTGTATAACAAGGGGCAGCTAGGGTGGTCCGGAGTGGCACTGCGGCAGAAGCAGTCGGCAGACGCTGCTCAACTGTAAGGACTTGCTTGGCAAGGTCATTGAAAGCTAAAAGTTCCTGGAACGTACGGGAGGATGTTGGTCTTTGAAGAGGCTGCTGGTGAGAACTTAGAGGAAAATGAGGAAGCTTTTCTCTAAGCAGAGGAAAGAGGATCCTCTAATTAGTGGCAGAAAATTTAACAACACCGACACGGACAGTAATTGGGAAAGTAGAAGATAGAACGAATGAACTAGGACATGCCAGAGCACCAAAAGTGTCTCTTGGTTTCGTTTTCCTGCTTACCATAAAATTGGAGAGGGAAAATGGTAAGCTAAAAGAAGGAATATTAAACAGAAATGTACCAGGACATGCGGTTTTCAAATATTCCCAGTTTCTGCAGGTAGCAAGCATTGCTAAAATTCAGACATGGGCTCTGAGCCAAGATCAAATCGGGGCATTCCTAGGAAAGCGTGGCCTGAGGATGAAGCTAAGAGAATAATTGGTAAGTCTTTTACTAAAGTCTTAGATCCAAAGGACTGAATCCTTGGTTAACACACAAGAAAACCTTTCAACCCAGATGGGAGAATCTTGGCCTGCCCTTTTAAACAGCAAGAATGCTACCATGCATATTGATAAACCATCATATTTTTAAATGTTTTACCAGCATTTACCATGTGATTATCATAATCACATTGAGAATTAACAAAGCAGATATGAATATCAGTCGACCCAGAGAGATGGATGGTTTTCCCAGGATCCCACAGCAGAGCCCTGAAAAGATATGACGCCCACTCAAACACGTTTCCTCCTCATCAAGCCCCCTCACTTAGTAAGTAGGCACAGGAAATTATTTCTTTCAAGAATTGTGGGTGACAGAAAAATTCTAAGACATTTTAAAGCAGATATCTTAACATGTTACTTTTTTTAAAAAAAATCATTGTATTGGGGGCTGGTACAACTCTTATCACAACCCATATATACATGTATTGTGTCAAGCACATTTGTACATTTGTTGCCTCATCATTCTCAAAACACTTTCTACTTGAGCCCTTGGTATCGGCTCCTCATTTTACCCCCTCCCTCCCCCTACCATCCTCCCTCACGAACCCCTGATAATTTATAAATTATTTTTTCATGTCTTACAATGTCTGATGTTTCCCCTCACCCACTTTTCTGCTGTCCATCCCCCAGGAAGGGAGTTATATGTAGATCACTATGATTGGTTTCTCCCTTCTCCCTCCATCTTTCCCTTACCCTCCTGGTATCGCTACTCTCATTATTGGTCCTGAGGGGTTTATCTGTCCTAGATTCTCTGGGTTTCCAGCTCTTATCTGTACCGGTGTACATCCTCTGGTCTAGCCAAATTTGTAAGGTAGAATTGGGATGATAATGGGGCAGCGGGGCGGTGGGGGTGGGGGAGGAAGCATTAAAGAACTAGAGGAAAGTTGTGTGTTTCATTGTTGGTATCCTGCACCGACATGTTACTTTTAAAGGCTCTATTTCTTTTTGAGTTGAAATCTGTAATATTTTTGTAGCTGAGATGTCAGCTGGTTCTTCATCCTCTAATGCTGATCCACACGAACTGTCACTATTCTGACGTTGTTTAAAGCCTGACTTGGATATCTCAAGGACAAGTCTACTCACCTAGGCAGGAAGCAGCACTGTACACTAGATGGGACATTTTGTACAAAAGGCAAAGCACTCCACATGAAGTCACTTAAAAACTCCAGTTACATACCTTTCTTTTTAAGTTCCTTTTGTATTTGTTTAAAAATTGGTCATTGGTGGTGATAGGACTGGGGAATTGTTCTACTTACCTGCTGCTGTTGCAGCAAAATGCCACAAGGGGAGAGCTTTGAAGGACACAAAGGGATTTCTTCACCGTTCAGGATGCTGAGAGTAAGACTTCACGTTTTTCGCTGATAGTGGCAGAAGTCCCTTCACATTCTTCAATGACCTGTGGCGGTCTTTGGCGTTTCTGGACATGTGTCTCTCCCTGTTTGTGTCTCTGTGTCATTCTGCCATTTATAATTTAGGAGTGATAAGGTTAGGCCCCACCCTTCTCTACTCTGTACTCATTAAAATTACAATAACCAGCGGGGGTGGTTTGAGGAGCTTCAAAAAGCTCGTGGGAAAATGGAATTAAGAGCTAATGGAGCTTTTCTACTAACTTTTTGAATTTCAACACCTGCATGCCATTCAATCAATAATATTTGCCAATTGTCCTCAAGTCGATGGAGATCCCCTGCGACCCCAATGCAGCAGGGTGAAACTGCACCATAGGGATTGCGATGGCAGGTATAGCTCCATCGCCAAGCCTTTCTTCTGCGTTTCCCTGGATAGACAGACTCCAACCTTTTAAAGTGTTAGTGGCCCAGCCCGTTACCTGTTTACAGCACCCAAGGACTCCTTGATCTGTCAGAGGGGTTCATTACACCAGGCTGCTCCTTTTGAATGTTTTCAATGTTTGTGATAAACCACCAGGCTCGGCATTACACACACACACACACACACACTTCTCTCTCTCTCTCTCTCTCTCTCTCTCTCTCTCTCTCTCTCTCTCTCTCTCTCTCTCTCTCTCTCTCTCTCTCCAGATCCTCTCCTTTCACCATCTCCAAAAGAACTTGAATTCCCTCCTCCCTCTCAGGCATTCAGTTCTTCCCTCCTCTCCCCTCCCCCTAATGCTGGCCTACCAAACTAATCACTGGATTCAACAGAACAAAGAACCCCCAGAGTAACAGGGCTCACCCTCCTCTGAAGGCAGTGTAGTGGCAATCTTTTGTTCCTTGAGCATACTCTGGGGACTTAATCCCCAGCCAAAGTGGTTTATCAAAGTAAGTCTCCCAAACGCATCTAGTGCTTTCCTCAGAAGAATGCTGGCGAATGCGGGTTTTCTCCGTCTTGTTACACTTATTGTTCTGAATTCCTTTGCATGTTGCTCAAAAGAAACCAGTCATTGAAACCTGATTTCGAGAAGCAAAGCTTGCATTCAGCAGCCTTTGAAAAGAGTGGTTAATTCTATTTGAGTTTCTCTCCATAGCCCCATTCAAAACAGGTTGTGCGGGTCTAAGAATCAATGGAGTCACCATACAAGAGGTTTATCATCAGACGCTAAGCTTCAGGAAGCAACTCCTGAAAGGAAGGGAGCGGAGAAGAAACACCGGCTGCAGTGAATGGAAGGAGTTAGTGAAAGAGGAAGAGGGGGTGGATAAAAAGGGGGACAGAATGAGAAACCCCAGAAAGCTCCAGTTACCCACACACTATCCCATCACACAATTCTCCTTGCTGTTCCCATTCCAAAGAAAAACAATTTTAAGAAATTTTATAAGTTGTCCATGCACATAGAATGGTGACTTTGATTTTTTTTCTTACAAAAGTCTTTAACTTTCATTGTCTTCATGCCCCCCTTGTGGTTCTGCCCAGTTTTGTGGGGGCTTGTAATATTTTCATTGCCTCTTTCATTCCAGAGACGAACTCAGTCCCAAGGAGACCCTAAAGAGCTGACGGCAACCTGGGACTCCTCATTCTGCCTGCCCACGGGAACCACTTGATGGTTAAATCTGGCCCAAGATGTTTCCTTTTGTTGTTGTTGTTTTTGGTGTGTGTGCCACCATTTTTGTGTGTGCTGCACCTGCTGAGCAGAATGAACCCAAGAAACAGAGAGACTGGTCCCTCTGAAGGGGACCAGGGGTCAAATGATGCCAACAATCCCCGGCCTTGAAAGGAGCCGGTCTGGCAGGTCCCGTGTTGTCCAATGACAATTGTAACTCCTTGCATTTCAAGAGTCACGCACAAATGATTCCATCTGAAGCCCTCTGGGTAATAGTAGTCTTTTGAGGTTATGATATCTCTGGATAGAATTCAATAAGAGAAATTCACTTTCAATTGAGCCCTTGGAGGCGAGCCAGGCGAGACTAACAATACAATATGCTTCCAAAGAAAATTGGACTTGGCCTTT
Source organism: Tenrec ecaudatus (assembly GCF_050624435.1). Taxonomy (NCBI): domain Eukaryota; kingdom Metazoa; phylum Chordata; class Mammalia; order Afrosoricida; family Tenrecidae; genus Tenrec; species Tenrec ecaudatus. The sequence continues at coordinate 14,823,800 of NC_134546.1, forward strand.
TTTTTCCCCTCTCCCTCTCTTTCCTTTTTCTGCTTCTAGCCTTGTTCACACGGCACCTCTTCCCACTCCTAGTCCCCCTTTCTTCCAAGAGACAGCCGAGCTTTTAAAATAAAACCCGGCACTTAATAGGAGCGGTTTATACAGAATGACACAAGCCCCCACATGCACCTCGGCAACTTGGACCGGGGAGAAGAGGAGACCCGGGATTGCCGCACGCACCGGTTTCCATTACTAACACAAATAAAGAGTCGGGCTTCTTTGTCTTCCTGACTTCTTTTAAACTAAGAAGAGATATTCCCCTACACAAACACCACTCTCTAACTCATTGCTTTTCTTTTTCTTTTCTTTTTCTTCTTCCTTGCTTTCTTCTTCTCTCCCCCCAGCTTTTTTTTTTTTTTGGCTCGGTTTAGTCTTCGTGCCAAAATGTTCCTCCGAAAAATTATTATTTCTTGGCCTGGAAAAGGTTGTAATTCTCTTTGTCTTTTGCATTTGATCATCCAGGTGGGTTAATGTGCGTGTTAAATGGTTGGAAGGAGTCGTTTTCTTTGTCAAATCCCCTTAATCATCCTTTTAATTTCACACCCTCATTCCCCCCACCAACTCACCCTCATCCCTCCTGCCTACAGAAATGTGTGGGTGCCCGCCAGCATGTGCGTGCGTGCGTGCGTGTGCGTGCGTGTGCGTGCGCGTGCGTGTGTGTGTATTTGGAGAACATTCCCTTTGAGATCTGGCTTAAGTGCAGGTGTCAGAGAATCCACACAAACACAGGGCTTTGTATCAGCCCCTATGAATATGCGCAGTGGAGGGCTGTTTGTGTGCGCTTTCATTTTAATCTCTCCAACGGCAACGTAAACTCTTTGCCCCGCAAATCCCGCTTATCTGAGCATCAGCTTCAAAGAATGACTCGGTGTCTTGTTTCCATTTCTCTTAGAGAAAGCATTACAAATAAAATATTTTCATCGGTGGCTGCTGATTCATGCTAACTCCATGGGTGCCAGAGCAGAACGGGGCTTTACTGGAGCCTTAGCACTGGTCAGGGAGGTGGATAAGTCAGAACTTTCTTCCAAGGAATCTGTGGGTAGGCTTGACATGTCAGGTCGATCAGCATATCCTTGTGGAATCCGACTGTGGAGGAAGCAGTACCAAAACTTAGACGGAAAGCCGTTATGAGAGAATGGAAAGGGAAAGGTCTCCGCAGGTTTTTCTTATTTTTTTAAGATACTTTAAAGACCTTGACTCATCCCTCCATAGAAAGAACACTGGAGATAGACGTGTCTGGGAATGAGGCAGCCTAGCAATGATAGTGAAATGCATTTGATCAACTGGTATTAAGATAGTTAATGGAATTCAGGGTTTGGTGGTGTGTTAGTCCGGAAACCAATTTATAAACATGTATATATGTGTGTGTGTGTGTGTGTGTGTGTGTGTGTGTGTGTGTATGAAAGAATTTTATATGCAAGAGCAGTTGAATATTGAGAAAATGCCCCAGCCCAGATCAAGCAAATCAAGTCCATAAGTATGATATTAGCCCATATGTATGATACCAATCTATAAAGTCCTCTTCAGATGCACGAAACACATGCAATGACACCGAGTGCAGGATGATCACAGGCCAGTGGGTAGAAAGTCTTTGGATCCAGTGGTGGTGTAGGCATCTCAGTGCTGGCAGGGGTCTCACATGGCTTCTCCAGGTTCCAGGGCTACATCAGGTAGGTCCATGGGGCTTCTCTTCAGGGATGTCTCACGGGGAGTCAGCAGAGAGACAAAGTGTCTCCCATCCAAGGAGGAAAATCAGTAGTTCCCAGAATTCTCAGGAGAAGACCATGCCCACACAAAGGTCTCATTGGCTATCTCTGGATTGACAGGCTAGATTCCACCTCTACACTAATAATCCTCAAATTAACACCAGATTAGGTAACTACCACAGCTGGTATCTGAAAGTTGTTGCGATTAAAATTAAGTACATGTATGCTCCCACCTGCCAGGTATCCCCCTGGTGACCCAAATGTTTGCATGATGTTCCCAAAAATTATCAAGTCTTCATCCTCATCCTTTGAAGATTCCAAACCTGCTGATAGTGGAAAACTTCCTGGGAGAAATGCTAACAAACGGTCAGTAAAAGCCTTCTTTCACTAACTTTCGGCACCCTGGTAACACAGTACTTGAACATTGGACTGGTAGTCACAAGGTCAGGGGTTCAAGCCCCCTAGCCTCTCTGTGAAGAAAACTAAGGCTGCCCCCTCCTATCAAGCCTGATAGTGTCAGAAACCCTACGGGCAGTTTACACCATGCTGTAGGGTGACTATAGAAATGACTCAATGACAGTAGGTCCCACCAGCCCTGTCCATGAAAGTCCCCACACTCTCAGGGAATCCAGGGGCCGAGGATATCATTGTGCATCAGTCGGACATGCTGATATGTGCTGTTACTTGCATTTGATAATAAGGTCACTGAGGTATCAAGACAACTAGTTACCATGATGGATTCACGAACTCGCTAGTCAACAATGAAAATTAGATTTTACCTCAAGCATCAATTCTGACTCCATGGTCATGGCCATCTGAAATGCTAGACTGAAAAGGGCTCTGAAGTGCCATACAACCCCAGCAGAGGAGAATGCTGAACTCTGTTAGCTACGCCCACCATGGGGAAGAATGGCAATATGCATGTTCTCCACTACCTATAGCTAGCAAAGAGATCACAAGAGCTAAGACAAAGACTGTCCATCAATGTTCCAGACTCTGCCAAGCAGAAAAGCCCCACGTTGTGCTGGCAGTCCTATAAATATGCCCAGCATATCTGTGTTCATCTCTAATAGCCATTTAGAGAGCAGCTACAATGCACTAGAGCCATTCTGTGCTCATTATACCCATTGTTTGGTGAAATCCTTATCATGACACTACAAGGTAGCGACTATCTCCATCTGGCTGCTGACTAAAGATAGGCTCAAGAAGGTTAAATAACTTGTACAAGGCTCCATAGGCAATACATGGTGGGGCCAAACCTTGAAAGGAGGTCTGCCATGAAGTCCAAAGTCAAAGATCCTCCCATAAATTCTCTTGCTTTAAAAAAATTATTTTTATTAGAAGACCTGTAGGAGGAGTCAGGGAATGGGACTCCTTAGCCATCTGCTGCCAAGTCTTCTAGTAAAGTCTTCCAACTGCCCATCATTCTTTTTGGCTCCTGACAGCTCCAGCTAATTGTCTGCCATTAGGCAGTTGAGATTTTTAATTACTGTTATATTCAGCTGAGCTGAAATTTCAGTTAATTATAATTGAAATAGAGGGCTAAAAGAAAATTCCAAAGGTCACTCAATCGTGTTCTTTGGGCATGTAGATCTCTCTTTTTCTTCAATCCATGTACATGATTTAAAAATCAAATACCTTCCAAAAGACTTACGATGAAAGCCTACAAACCCGCTTCCCAGATGCCAGCATCTTTAACCATTTCTGTTATTTTTATTTTCTGTCATAATTACTTCCAATCGCTATAGAATATGGATGTGCCTCAGTGTCTTAATGTATTCTCTTTAGGTACTGTGCACTGAGTCTGCTCCTGTAAAGACTTAACATTCGGAAGGCCTCTGGGGCACTTCTACTCTATGGTTCAGGGTTGCTTTGAGTCAAACAGACTCAGTGGCAGTGGGTTCAGGGTTTTGTGAAGGAGCACTGGTGGTTCAGTTGAATTGCTCAGAAGTTTGAAGCCACCAGCTTATTTTTTTCCTCAAGTAGTGCCTTCTTCCCATCTTAATAACAACAGGATGCCGGAGGACATGGGACAGGCTTTCAAAGTTTTGAGGGAGTGTGGTTTTTGTCCTAAAATTCCATACCCAGCCAAGTTATCATTCGAGTTTGAAGTAGAATCAAAATAATTTTTCCAAGGATGCAGAATGATTATGACCATGCACTCTTTCTTGGGAATCCGATAATGGGTATATTTCAGAAAATGAAAATCCGACAAGTAAAGTAAGAAAGAGAAAGCCATGGGATGGCATGCTTCCACCTCAGAAGAGTAGCAAATGGCAGAAGCTGAGGCCTGGATCTCAGGACTGAGTTGCAAGTAGTCCACATCAGAGAAAGAAAACAAGGGCATTCCGTGCAAGAGGTCTTGGTGGGGGCAGGGACAAAGGAGTCTGTTGATTAAACTGTGTATGTGGAACTTTGAAAAATATGATGCTAGGATAATGTTAGACAGAAAGAATCGAAAATTTTGGGAAGCAACAATTGTACAAGAAAGACCTGGTCCAAATATGAACTAAACTGGCCTGTGACATAATTTTGGCTGTCCTCCTTGCAAGACAGATCCATTTGACAGCACATGATGCGTTCACTCTTCTTCATCAACACCATAACTTAAATGCATGGATTCGTGGTTGGTCTTCCTCATTCACGCTCCAACGTTCACATGCATTTAAGGTTACTGAAACTACCTTGACACCTTATTCCTCAGAGTGACAGCTCGCGCTCAGCACTTTAAAGACGTCAGCAGTTGATCCACTGTCACAGGTCTCTTTAGGTCTGGAGGTGTCTTCCTTTGTGTGATACTTTGCTATGTTTTCCTCCAACTGAGGACCTCCAATGAGAGCCAACTAATTTTTCAGAAGATACTACTTTTGAATGAAGGCCTTTATCTTTTCTTTCAAGTTCTTCCTTCCTCTATTTTCTTCCCTTCTCACCCGGTATTCTAAATCATTAAAGATTTTCTTGACTTTGTCTAGTAATATTTTAATATTTATATAAGTTAATTTTGTGAGCAATTGTCTGTTTTGCTAGCAATTTTCCCAAAGGCTTTCTTACTTTGTTTTTTTCTTCCTTTTCAATTTTGTGGCATTCCTTTCTATTGCGTACATGAAAGGTATTCACAAATGCCTCTAAGGCAGTAGTTCTCGACCTGTGGACAGGGACCCCTTTGGGGGGGGGGTCAAACAACCCTTTCACAGGGGTTTCCTGATTTATAATAGTAGCAAAGTTACAGTTATGATGTAGCAACAAAAATGATTTTATGATTGGGGGGTGGTCACCACAACATGAGGAACTGTATTAAAGGGCCACGGCATTAGGTAGGTTGGGAACCACTGCTCTAAGGAAGCTATATATGAAGGGACTTTTGAAAAGGTCGTGGAAATGTTTCGTTTTTCATGTATACACACAAACATAGGTAGATAGATTCTAGTTTACCCACTGCATTACTTTCCTAAGGAAGAAGGAAGAGAGTAAAGGTAACTGGTCCATTGTCTTCACATTGTCTTCTCTTTTCAGCCCCACGTCCTACCCTCACCCACGGACTCAATCGCTGCCTCCAAGGGTGAAGAGTACCTGCCATGTATTTGAGCAGTGGTTGGTCCTTTTATAAAGCCCCAAATGAAATACTTTGCAGCCTTATTATCTTGGTTTTTATTAGCCTATTGTTTCTCTGTATGTTTTTTGCCTCAATGTATATCAAACATTTGAGCAGTACTGCTCCCATATATTCTTATTTAATTGCTGTGCATTCATGACTTTTCTTTTAAGCTTCTTTCTGTCATTTTATGCTGAGAGGGAGGGAGGGAGGGAGAGGGAGAGGGAGGGAGGAAGAGAGAGAGGCTGAGACTGTGTGTGTGTGCTTCTGAGATTGTGACCCTGAAGTCCATGCTGTGGTTTGCCAGCAGGGCACCATAACCTTGTGGGAGCTCCTAAGTCCTAACTTCAGAGGAAGGAGTAAATAAAAATAAAAACTGAGTAGGTGAGAGATCACCACTCCACCTAGACAGCTATTCTGGGTTTGTTTGGGGTTTTATGTGCTTCCACGGGCCGTACTCAAGGAGATTAGACCTTCCTACAATCAGAGAACTGAGTCCGTTTAATTCATAAACTAATTGGCCCAGAAAGTGAGCTTTCAAATATGGGTTAGTATCGAAAGGGACTGGGACTTGGGAGAGGTGAGACTGGTTGTGAGCTGAGGCTAAAAACGAATGTTGTAACAGTTCCTACCAGGTTTCCTAAGCTTTATTAATGAGCCTGGGCTCATTTTTGAACACAAAAGAGCAATTAGATGGTTTAAAGCAAGGAAGTGAAAGAATTAGCGGTGTGTTTTTGAAAGGTCATCTTGACTGAGATGCATCGAGGCAATCGTGGGAAGGATATTACACATTTCCTCTCACTTAAATTTCACTCCAACCCTTCAGAGGCAGGTCAGGCAGAATTATTAATTCACAGATGAGAAAATTGAGGCTCAGAGAGAGGATGCATTTCATTGAAGTTACATCACTACTGTGTCAGAACCAGGTCAGAAATCTGCCTTACCCGGGTGTCTGGCTGAGACTGAGCAGCCAGCGTCACAGTTTTAGTCCTGTGCCACCCTCTCCTGACATTGCCCCTGCCTGATACTAAAGGAAACCCCTACCATTGAATCCTGGGCTCTGCAGGAATGTGCACCTCAGATACCTAAAAAATTCACAGGAATTGAAGGTCGAGGGAAGACCATCACATTGATTTGGTATATAACCACTAACACCACCCCCACGATCCAGGTCTCTGGATGGGACAAGCCACTAACTATAAGTGGCATGAATTCAGTAGTGATCACACCACCGTGTGATCCTAAGGTGTTGATGGGGCCAGGCATCGAAGACCCACAACAAAAATTCATATCAATGTGGGGGGGATGCGGAGTAGAGACCCAAAGCCCATCTGTAGACAATTGGACATCCCCTTACAGAAGGGTCCCAAGGGAGAGATGAGCCAGTATAGCACCGATGAAACATACAACTTTCCTCCAGTTCTTTAATGCATCCTCCCCACACTATCATGACCCCAATTCTACCTGACAAATCCAGCTAGACCAGAGCATGTACATGGGTACAGATAAGAGCTGGAAACACAGGGAATCCAGGACAAACTCTTCAGGACCAATAAGGAGAGTAGCAATACCAGGAGGGTAAGGGCATTCAAAACAATGAGCAAAGACAAGCAGTAAAGCATGGGAAGGATTTATTAAACAGTAAAAGCCAACTCCTAGAAAAGTCCCTCTTTATCCTTGTACAGCTTCCTTTTGAGCATAAATATGGGCTGTGGAATTCCCGTTCTTTACATGATATCCATAATTGATTATTATTCACACACTCCTTTCTCATAGTTAATAAAACAGAGATAAACATTCTTCTTCCTTTTTTGATCCTGAAGAGGGAAGGAATATACAAAGTCACTAGGACCAAAAAACTAGATGACATTCAATCATGTCAAGAGGTAGCATATGCTCAAAATTCCATGGTATTGGCGGCCTCACTATAAAGCCCACGCTGCATTAGCCAAAACCAAGGATCCAGGAGTTAACAGAATACCCATCAAAATGTTTCAACAAGCTGATAAAACACTGGAAGCACTCACTCATCTTCGTCAAGAAATTTGGAAGACAGCTACCTGGCACACCAGCTGGGCGAGACCCATATTTGTACCAAATCCAAAAAAGACGACCCGACACCATGCAAAAATTATCAAACAGTACCATCAAAATCACAAGCACATAAAAAAATAACAACATGCACATAAAATTTTGCTGAAGATATTTTGATAACAGTTGTAGTACTACATCGACATGGAGTTGCCAGAAATACAAGCTGGAGTCAGAAAAGAGCATGTAACAAGGGGTATTATTGCTGACATCAAATTGATCTTGGCTCAAAGCAGAGAATACCAGAAAAAAATAAGTAAAATAAAATGTTTACTTGTATTTTCTTGATGATACAAAGTTGCATTGACGATACAACTCTCTGGTTTACAACAAACTATAGAACAGTACTGAGAAGAATGGAGCTGCCAGAACACTTCCTTGTGCTCATTTAGAACCTGGACAAGAACAAAGAGGCAATCATTTGAGTAGAACAGGGGACTACAGGGTGGTTCAGAATCAGGAAAGTGTGTGCCAGAGTTGTGTCCATTCACCACACTTATTCAATATCTAGGCTGTGCAAGGATCCAAGAAACGGGGCTATATTAAGAAAAACACGGCATTAGAGTTAGAGGAAAAATCATTAACCATGCAGATAACACAGTCTTGCTTGCTGAAACTGAGGAGGACTTGAAGCAGTTACTGATGAAGACCAAAGACTACAGTTTTCAGTTTGGACTACACCTCGATATAAATATGACAAGAATCCTCACAATACGATGATAAATGGAGAACATATAGAAGTTGTCCAAAGATTTCATTGTATTTCAATAATCAGTACCAATACAACTAGCAGTCAAAAAATCAAACTGTGTATCTGTCGCTATGATAGTTAGGTTTATTGTGCCAACTAGGCTTCCATAAGAACCTGTGTGCGGAGTTTAATCAGGTAACATCTTGATTGGAGGGCAGTGAGACAAAGAGCTTTCGGAGGTGCCCTCCTTCTCTCTTCCTCCCTGGTGATCAGACCAGCACTCTGTGCCTGAGCTAGTCTCAACTCTGGGCCAAACCAACCCTTGGATAGTGTTGTGTTGCCATGCACCCATCACTAGAGCTTGACGTTCCATTGAGACCTGCTTTACCACGCTTCTTGAGCATCCATCGAGACCACTTAGCTACCCTCCTGCACTACTGGCCTCTGCTATGCCACAACTTCTCATCTTTGTTTTGTTGCTGCCTCACCCTGCTTGTCTTACCTGAGGGCAGACTCCAAGGTCTGCTTCCTTGACCTCGAACAAGCAGCCATGTGAATTGAAGGACCTTCAGTATTAACTGTTCTATGAACGTGAGTTGAACTGAGTCCTCTGTACTGCTGTGTGGACTAATTAGCTGTTACAGTCTTTATATATATATACATATATATTCATATTTAACTTTGTAAAATATATATATATATATATATATATATATATATTCATAAGTGTCCTGGTTTTGTTTCTCTAGCGAACCCTGCCTAACAGTTTCAAAAGACTTCTTTAAATTATTAAGAAGTAAAAATGCCACCTAAGAACTTAGATATACCTAAGTCAAGCTATGATCCTTCAATAGTATTTTATGAAAATGAAAACTGACCAACCAATAAGGAGCACTGTTGAAGAAGTGATTCATTTGAATCCTGGCACTTGTGAAGAATATTGACTATCCCATGCGCTTCCAGAAGAATGAGCACATCTGTCTTGAATGAAGTATAGAGAGGAGAAGGCTCCTTAAAATCAAGGATAGTGAAACTTTATCTCAGTTGTTTTGGACATGGTATCAGGAAGGATCCATTCTTGGAGAAGAACATAGTGCTTGATAAAGCAGAGTACCCGTGAAAGCAAGAAAGGCCTTCAAGGAGATGGACTGACACAGTGGTACAATGGGCTCAAGTACAGGAACCATTGTGCAGATGGTGCTGAGTCTGGCAAGGTTTTGTTTTGATGTACGTAAGGTCTTCATGAGTCAGAACTAAATATCAACAGTGCCCAAACCAAAAACATTCTCACTGCCATGGAGTTGATGCCAACTCACAGTGGCCCTACAGGATAGAGTAGAACTACCTCATAGGTTTCAGAGACCATAAATCTTGGTGAGAGTAGAAACCCTGTGCAGACCAAGACATCTTCGTGAGTGGTAACTTTGTAAAATAAAGTACCGTATATACTCGTGTATAAGCCGAGTTTTTCAGCACAAAAAAATGTGCTGGAAAAACTGGGGTTTGGCTTATACACCGGTCAGTGGTACTACAGCAAGGAGTAACATCTCCTGGGTGATTGCCATTCCTCCACTGTTCATTCAAAGCCCTGCTGACACTGCAGGGCTTTGAATGTTTGTTTACTCACATCTAACCAATCAGAGCTGTCCTATGATGTGGACGGCTCTGATTCGCAGAAGCACCCGTAGTGATTCACTTACACCTGCAGCTGAACTGGTAAGGATGTGTCTGTGGCTGCGCTCTGTCTCTCCCCTCTGGTCTTTGTGTTAATTCACATCCTGCATGTCCCACCCTAGGCTTACATTTGAGTCAATCACTTTTTCTGGTTTCCCAGGTAATATTTAGGTACCTCGGCTTATACTCTAGTCAGCTTATATTTGAGTATATACGGTAAATGTCATGTAGACACACAGACTTGGAGAGATAAGGGATATTGCAGAGGCGAGATCCAAGGAATCTGACTACACTGTTCTTCAGAACATAAGTTGTACATTGGGTTTCCAGATCCCTAGACACTGTCCCAAACTTCAGAAGCAACCATTTATTAACTGGCTACCCTTACTCGGCTGGGCACTTGACTGGCATTACCTCACCTCGTCTTCACACGAGTCCATCTCGCAAATGCTAAGCTCTCAGTTATTGTCTGTTGTCCAGCAGCCTAGCACTGAGAGGTAAGTATTAGCCATAGTGGAAAGCTGTCTGGCAGAAGATCTCGAAGAACCTTTCCAAAATTGGAGTGTTGGGAATTATTTGCCTTTCAGCTAAGCCAGCACACCACCAACTTCAAGGAATGGCTTTCCTAGTCAATGAAATGCCCCCGATTTCCTGAGCTCCAGCTAAGCCCACAAGTAAACACACTCTAAGGCAAAGTGAAACTCTTCTTGTGCTGGCATTGTGCCACGTCGGGCTACCCGGACAAAAGTCTGGGCTGATTAATATTTGGCCTTAGTGCAGAGACATCAGGCACATACGCACGTACACACACGGTATGTCCGCCTTTCTCCCACGCACATGCCCCAGCCACGTGCCTATTACCAAGGACATAATGACTCAGACCTGGCCCAGACTGGTACCTGTATGGGTAAGCGAAGGGTGAGAGCAAAGTAAGAGCTAACTAGTCACAGTTAAGCTCAAAGCTGATAGATTTCCAAAGGTAAGCTCTCAGGACACCTCCCAGAAAGAACTCTTCAAGCTATCTGTAACAGACATGAGCAGGGACCCCTTGAAATCTATGAGGGACAGACTGGGCTTTCCACTCCCATAAAGACTTACAGTCCCAGAAACTCACAGGGACACTATCCTTTAAGGTCCCTATGAGTTGGCATAACAGCGACTTGGGTGTTTTTGCTTGCAATCTGCAGTGAGCAAAGGCAGCTGAGTGGTACCACATGACTTGACTCCACCCTACTGCCAGTGATGATCCGTATGACCTTAGAATCCAAGGTGCATCACAGCCTCACTGAACAAAGGATTGTCTGTGGAAGTGTTTCCACTTTTCCTCATCCAATGGGCAAACTCCTCCACCACCTTTCCCAAATTCCTCGCTGCTCCCTTCAGACTCCCCACACTGTTGACCGCATTTGCTGGCATTTTGACACCTGTCTCCACAGGGCTTTCCCTTGTTGAAGGTTAATTTTAGTTTAATTTCAACTCGGTTACACTTCAGCCCATTGTTTGGCCCCAAACTAATTGACTTGCTATGGAGTAGTGATTAAACCAGTTGGTTTTTAAGTACAGCATATCACCCTCCGTACGGTGGGTGTTGTTTTGGGTGCCCTTGAGTGAGTTCCAACTCAGAAGGACCCTGTTATTCCCGTGCCCTCCTCACCATTCTTGTGATGTCGGAACCCATTGTTGCAGCCTATCAACCCATCATGTTCAGGGTCCCCCTCCTTTTCACTGCCCCATCACTTGACTTAACACAATGTCCTCTTCCAGGGACTAGTCTTTCCTGAAGACATGTCTAAAGTACATAAGACAAAGCCTCACCATCCTTGCTTCAAAAAAGCCTTCTGAAATCCTTCTTCCATGGCAGCGTTGTATAATGTGGGTGGACCTCATTGAATCAGCTGAACACGGTCAAGGCAAAAGGGAAGTCTCCCTAGGCTATGTTCTGCCTGCAGCCTATCAATACATTGGCAGAAATCTCATTGTTTCCCTCTTCTAGAAAGAATCTCCTTTTGACCTCCTATAACACGCTAAAGGAGCCCAGTAGCATGACGATAAGGTCAGCAACTTGTATTCACAAGTGCTCAGCAGGAGAAACAGGAGGCATTCAGGTCCCATAAAGATTCACAGAATCAACTTGACAGCCGTGGGGTGGGGGTTACAGCATTCTACCTAGGGTGCAATCTGCCTTTCTGTCTTGATACTAAGGAGCCCTGGTGGCGTTGTGGTCATGTGTGTCAGGCAGAAGCGGGAGTTAGCAGGGCAGGTGAGAGGAGAGACACCAGGAGCTGGTGAAAACACTTCGGGGATGCTGCAAGAGGCCAGGCCTCCCCCTCCCCTTCTGTGGCCTTCCAGGCCCAGGTGCAGAAGGCTAACCATTACAGGTAACTCTGAGCACTGTTGCTTAGCCCAAATCTGCGACTCCCTTCCCCCAGACCCAGATTATCAAACTCCTCACCTCCCTCCCAGGAGAGACTTCTCTGGGCCCAATTTAGGGACCTGTGAATCTCACCAGGGAGCTCTGGAATGAACCTTTGAAACTGTTTTCTACCTTTGCCTTCTTTCTTTCTTTCCATGGCCAAAACTGCCTAACAACTTCTTGGACTGCTAATTTCAGGGTCAGTAGTTCAAAACCACCAGATGCTCCTTGGGAAAAAGATGGGGTAGCCCCTTCCTGCTATGTATGTGGTTACCTGTAATCAGTGGGGGCTTCCATGCCCCTGAAATGTATATAAGCCATGATTATAAATATATTCTCTCTCTCTCTCTGTGTGTGTATGTGTGTGTGTGTGTGTGTGTGTGTGCGCGCCTGGCTGCTGATCATGGCCGTCCTAGAGGTCTTCTCTTCAAAACCCAGAAAGCAGGGGTCCTCAAACTATGGTCCGCAGACCACATGCAGCCCACTGAGGACATTTATCTGGCCCGCCAGGTGTGTTTGCCCCATTTCTTTGGGGTTTTTTTAACTTCAAAATAAGATATGTGCAGTGTGCATAGAAATTTGTTCATAGTTTTTTTTAAAAAAAACTATAGCCCGGCCCTCCAATGGGTCTGAGGAACAGTGAACTGGCCCCCTGTTTAAAAAGTTTGAGGACCTCTGCCCTAAAGGCTTGATCTGTCAATTCCCTTTCTTCCTGATCTATGAGCTGCTCCCCATCAGTGCTATCAAGTTCAAAATCCAGTGTCCTTGCCATAATGCTGGCTCTTCCACTTGCTCTTCCATCGGATTATGCTGAGCAGTTTCTTGGAGCAGATTCACATCATTCCGTGAGCACTCATGTCAATTGGTTATATGCACATTTCCATGGCCATATGAACATTCCCAACTTTCTATGAGTTGCATTCCCAGCACTTGACTTCAACGTCATTGAAGACCAGGCCGTGCAGCATCATGTGTGCTACATGTAACTACTAACCAAAAAAGCAACAAAATTTGACAGTAATAAATAGACTATGATGTAAATCAGAGAATACTTGTGCCCTATGCGATGGTTAGAGTTTTTGATGCCAACATGTGGGAGGAGTTTAGCCTGTCAATCAGGTCGCAGCTTAATTGGAGAGCTACTGAGCTAAATAGCTCGCTGGAGATCGGCCACACTCGCTCCCTCTGCTTCATCTTTCTGTTGGAGAGCTACGTCGAGCCACACTGATGGCAGAGCCCTGGGGATGTGTCCACCACCATTGGATCTACAAGACTTTGCATCCACCAGCCTGTGATCTTCCTGCAGTCGAAATCATTGCATGTGGCTGCACGAGTCTGGAGAGGGAGTTATGGACTAGTATTGGACTTTTGGACTTGATCTTGACAGGGAAGGGATGTTTTCTTAATATACAATTACTCTTTGATATAAAGCTTTTTCATATATAAAGATGGGGCTTTCTACCCCTGTAAAGAGGTATAGCCTGGGAAACTCTCAGGCGCAGTTTACTCTGTCCTATGGGGTGGCTATGAGTTGACATCCACTCAGTGAGAGTGAGGGAGATGTTGTTTACTAGATATTTGTTCGTTAAGACACACTCTCCCATCAGCATGTAGCAGCTCAAGAGCAGAGTCGGCATCTGGCTCATCCTTGAATCACCCCTGGCCCATGCTAGGAAAGTCTAAGAGGAGTATCCAGGACCCCGGAATGCATTCCTTTCCACCTGGGGCCCACAGCCCCCGTAAGCTCAGAAAATGATTCATTCCCGTGAATAACTGCACATCATGTAGCAAACGCCACCCCCACGGGGGGCGGGGCTGCTGCAAACTTGGAGATGTGTTCATGAAGAAGGCAAATGAAAGGATGCCCCGCCCCTCGCTTGTATGATTGAAGTACAGAGTTTTAGCGGAGCAGATATGGCGTGCCGGATGCTAAGATCAAAGGGACGTACAGCATTCCAGCCTGAGTAGGAGTACTCGTGTGCTGGGGAGCCCGTTTTCATGTGTATTCCTCAGGCACATTCACAGGTTGCTGTGGTAGTTCACTTGTTAAAGAGGTTAGAGGGGTGGAGCCTAGCCTGTCAGCCAGGTCACAGCCAAGGATGCCTCTGTGTGAGCGTGGCCTTCTCCTGAGGATACAGGGAGCTCGTGTCTTTTTCTTCCTGAAGGTCTCTCTCTCTCTCTCTCTCTCTCTCTCTCTCTCTCTCTCTCTCTCTCTCTCTCTCTCTCTCTCTCTCTGTCTCTCTCTCTCTCTCTCTCTCAGCTTGACTTTCCTGTTGACAAGCCATATGGAGACCTGGAGATGCTTCTACCATCCCCGGACCCACAGGACTTTCCATCCACCAGCCTGTGATCTTCCTGCATTCGGCATCATTGCATGTGCTGCGTGAGTCTGAAGAGGCTAATGTCAGACTCACAGGCTAATATCACACTGATGCACTTGATCTGGACTGGGTTGGCATGCTTTCTTAATATATAATTATTCTTTAATATAAAGCTTTTTGCTATACATATATGAGTCTCCCTGGATTTGTTTCCCTAGTCTACCGGACTACACAGTTGCTTTGGAAGTTGGCTGAAGTGGGGAGCAGGAAATGTTTGCTCAGCAGCCGTTTACAGCAAATGGGTCCCCTTTCCCTGGGTAGCCCTTATACCCGCAGCCTGACCTCGGGCTGGAGGGCCAGCGCCTGTCTCTAAGAATAATGATTCTGTCTGCCTTCGGAGTCACGACCTGGTTCTTCTAATTAAGACGCCCATTATATTTCAGGACCGGATGAAGAAGCGAGGAAAGCGAGGGGGCTTTGAAAAATGAGGCACTTTTGCAAATTGTCTAACCCTATTTGTTTTCTTCCCCCGATGTTGCTGGCCCCTCGGACTTGAAGCTTGGCATGACACCCATCACCTATCCGTCCTCTAAGGACAGACCGGAATTATGTCTAAGGCCATCTCTGAGATTAAAAGCCCACGAAGCCACCATAAATTACCAGGCAGAGCCATCTATTTACAAACGCCATAAAGAATTGTCAACATGATGCAGAACCGTCAATAAATATCACCATGTTCCCCCTTCACCAGCAAGGGGACAAAACCAGAAAGGAGGCTGAGTGGCCCCCTGCTGCTGACCCTCACTCCCTGGTGACTGAGGGTCCGTCATTCCAGAGGGCGCCCTGAGAGAACTTACCCACCTGCAATCCCAATCCAGCGCTCGCCCAGAAAGGCTGCCAATCAAACACCATGCAGCACCACCTGGCACCTGCCCTTGGTTCTCATCTTGGGGTTTCTAGTGCTGGAGCGTTCTGCTCTGCCGTCAGACGGTGCAGTCAGAGGAAGCCCTGCCTTCACCATTCACCAACCAGACCACTAGTTTAAAGTTGCTAAACTTCGCACACCTTAAGCTTCTTTATTGGTGAGTAGGAGCAGTAAGGGGGCTGCCCCAAGAGCAGCGGTTCTCAACCTTCCTGACGCCGCGACCCTTTCCTACAGTTCCTCATGTGGTGGTGGCCACCCAACCATAACATTATTTTCATTGCTACGTCATCACTGTCATTTTGCTACTGTGATGAATTGGGCCACCCTGTGAAAGAGTCGTTTGACCCCCCCCCCAAAGGAGTCGCGACCCACAGGTTGAGAACCGCCGCCCTAGAGGATTAAAGCAAGGATTAAAGAGGTGATGTGTACAGATCACTTAGCACATTCCGAGCACATAAGGGCCAGTCCAAAACAAAAATGTTCACTGCTATTTCTCCTCCATGTGTGTGTTTTAAAACCATTTATTGGGAGCTAATACATATATCATATCATTCCATAGTTCAATGGCAGCAAGCTGTCCTGTACAATTACTACCATGAGCAGTTTCAGGACACTCTTTTCCTTCTTGAACTCCTGATATCAGTTCCCTCTTACCACCACCGTCACCCCACTGTCCTCCCCAGAGACCCTTGTTCTACTTGCTGTCTCTATAGGATCATCCATCCTGGGTTTCTTATACTGAAAAACAGACCAACAAATAACCAAAATTCAAGAGGTTCATCCCAGTGACAAATATGTTAGGTGTCTCGAGTGGAAATACCTTGGTACTTGGCTTCATGCGAGAAAGAATTCACTGGGAAGCCTGGTTGTGAGTTTCATAAAGGAAAGAAGTTTCAGGTTTTACACAGGAACCACAGGGCACTTCATACCTGGACTTGGAGACCTGAGGCCAGAGGAGACCAACGCAGGCAGGCCGAAGAGTAGCTGGAGAAAAAGAACAGGGCCTCCGGCTTCAGATTCTGGCTTGGCTGGTCCATGGTACTGGTTGACCCCATTGTCTGAATGAAGCCCACCTGGCCCAGATTGGAACCCACCCAGGTGCACCGCACACCTAGGCTTACCACCCCTTTCTGGCACGGAGCCTGAATTGTAGAGCATTCCCAGTGGACACCCTGGTCCCTGTTCTGACGACCTAACAAAAAGACCCCGATATGAACAAACCAAAATATACAGAAAATGTTGAAAAGCAGGTCAGGCCTAGCTTGGATCAGAGAAGGGATCAACTGACAAGTTACGTTTATCATTTTGATCTCCCATAGTCCTCCCCCAGTGCACTCTAGGAACCAGCTGCTCTTGATTGTAAATGGAAATTGATCTGCTTCCCTTGGCCTTGTGTAAGTCAACAACAACAAATCAGTTCCCGTGGAGTCCATTCAGACTCATGATGAACTCTGTCCCCCGGGGTTCTCAGTGGCTGATTTTTTCCAGAAGAAGATTGACAGGCTTGGTTTTCCCCTGAGGCATCGCTGGGGAGATTCGAACTTCCAGTCTTTCAATTAGCAGCTAAGTATATTAATTGTTTGCAACACCTAGGGATTCCATGGTTTAGAAGTGAGAAAGGAGAGAGACAGAGAGAGAGAGAGAATACCACTTGTATGCTAACAATCAGTATCTGATTAGAAGCACCAACAGGCTCCCTGTTACAAAAGCATAGCTTGCTGAGCCCCTCCCCCCCCCCGTCCCCGCCAGCAGGAGGCACCTGAGGCACAGCCCTGAGTGTAGGTTGCTGGGTGAAGTGTCATCTCGGGACAGAAGTGAGGGTAGAAAAGAAATAGGGGAGAGACAAGCTCAGGAGACCTGATGGAGTGGATCACCAGTGTGTGGGACTGGGGGCTGGAAAGAAAGCCTCTATCCATCCACTACCTGGAGTATCATTTTGAATCACCCTCAAATGATGAAGTCCTAGGAAATGTAATCTCCAAGGTCTTGGCTGTGCATGCGTGACTGTCACGCAGTTCCCGGTGGAACCCCAAGTGCAGCACGAGGGAAGATGGTCAAAACCAGGGCTGAAACAGCCGCCACAACAGTGACAGAAATAAGCGACAAAACCCCAAAGGATATTAAACCGTAAGCACTCCTAATGAAGAGACATTGAAATGTGCTCACGGGAGATATGCCAAGAAGTGAAATGTTTTCTGAAACCACCCGCCACTTCCATTAAAAAACAGGAACGTGGCTCTCAACTCAAAGCATCTGCCTGAAATATCCACCGGCATCTCTTCTTCCAAAGTTAACAGCCTGGTCCCATCGACATCCCTGTTTTTCATACTCAGTTTCAAAGTTAGAAGCCCCCAAGATGAACCAGTCCAAGCACCTGCCCTGGAAGCCTCGGTTCTCTCAGTGGTCATGACAAACGGGCACACATCCCGCTGAAGCGATCACACTCCAGTGACGGGGATTGCAGTTCCTCGTGAGGCAGCGCCTCTCTCATTCCACAGCTTTATTAGAACCACCTGATGCTAAGCTAAGTAAGGCAGGTGGAACACACATCCATCAGCATTGTTTCCACCCCAGACGCCAGATCTTTAAACTCTATTATGCTGGAGAGGGATGAAGTCAACATAGTTCTGGGATAAGCCTAGGCATATACACTGTTGTCCGTTACCGGTAAATGCCAACTGTTTAAGATCGTCTTCTCTGCTAAAGATAGAAAAGGAGGCACCTGCCAGGTCAATGACCACATACATGCCAAGTACCCAAAAGAGGGTCAAGATCGCCTAGGACCCCCCCCCCAAAAAAATATATATACCACAGGAGTAACACACACACAAAAATATATTCTCCCAGAGTGCAGAAGGCTGGAAGTCTGAATTCAGAATGCCACCTCTAGGGGAAGGTTATCTCAGCGCGCTGTGTGTTAGCATGGGGGCTACTGCTCAGCTAGCTTTGAGGTAAACTACTATCATCCTCCAGGATTTGCCTGGATTTCAAAGAGACAGTCTCGAAAATTAAGCAAACATATAGTGTGGGCTACTCTCTACCTTTCAGGTCTTGAAAGGTGGCTTGAATTTCTCTACAGGTGGTGCTATTTTTTATTTACAAGCTTTGTCAGAGCTGGAGGGTGGGTAGTTTCAGAGCTTGTCTCCGTCTTCCCACTTCCAATGACTCTTAGCACACCTACCAAGTACATATTTTCCCATGACACATTCAGAGACTGAAGAAATGATTGCCAGTTGGGTCTCTGCATCCGATGGTCCAATGGAAGATGGACCTGAGCCCGGAGCACATTTATTAGATGACCTTCAGACGGTCCCACGGTTACAAGGGAGCCATAATGCCGCGTGGACTCCCTCGGCATCAATGTCAACTTGGAACAAATGTCCTAGAGGCCTTGAAATGAACCAATATTCCCTTTCCCCGATGTCCAATTTTGTCAGTAAATGAATGGAGGTCACTTTGGAGAAGCGCTGGGGGACGCTCCCTCTGCACATTTGTCCTGGTGGATTGCTGGCTTCTTCCTTCCAAAGACCTTGCCGCTCCTTCAGAAAATGGTTCTGGGTTAGAAAACCGGCGCCAGTTAGAAACCTAGGCAAGAATTATGATTTTAATGAGGCAATTTCCCTTCACCTCGTCAGCATCCATCCTTGGCTACTCATCTGTTTAGCCCCAAGCGATGCTGTGTTCTATTCAATATCTCTATAAGTCGCTGGCTATTAGTCTAGTTGTATCTATATGCCTTTGACAGCTAACTCACTTGGCTTCTCCTGCCTCGGGGTCTGATCAGCCCCATTGCCACCAGTGAGTCCAGTTCTGTGCTATCATTTTTCTACCATCAGTTCTGGCCCACTCCCGCATTCCTTAGTCATACAAATACCCATCTCTCTAGGGCTCCCCTTGTTCCTTTGAAATACGATGCCTCCGATGGGTCCTCCCACAGAATACTGTCCTCTGATTGGTTTCCTGGCAGTTTTTAGCATGCCCACTGTCTCAGATATCTACTCATGCTTTGACAGAAATACCACAAGTGGATGGCGTTAACAACAAAAATGTACCGTATTTACTTGAGTATAAGCCAACCCGAATATCAGCAGAGGCACCTAATGTTACTACAATATCTGCATTAAAAATATGCTGAAAAACTCAGCATATACATGAGTATATACAGTATTTTCCCAGAATGTAGAAAACTCCCTGAATTCAGAATGCCAGCTCCAGGGGAAGGCTGGCTCTTGGTGTGTTAGCACTGGAAGAATGTTCTTATCTCCTTTCAACAGCTGTAGGCCCACTGTCCCTTAGAGATGTCCATGCATCTTGCCATCAATGTTTCCCATGGTCTAAAAGGTTTTCAATGCACACCTATAGATCCAAAGGATGCACTCTGCTCCCAGCTCTTCTGTCTTGGTGGTCATCAAGTCCCTCTGATCTTTGCCAAGTTGTTTAATCTCTTTTATATGTCAACGGAGATTGACTCAAAATACAATGAAATCCTGCCTCGGGAATAGAACTGCCTCTTATCGTGCCTCGTGAACATTATAAAGACCCGGATTTATAATACATTGTATCAGATCATAAAATGGAGGACAAACACATAATCCTGAGACTCATGTCCTAGCCCAGTTGACACATATTTGGGGGACACAATTCAATCCATAACACCTAGTCTAACATATCCACATCTCTGGGCCTGTCAACACCTTCCTTCACTCATCTGAAATTCCTAGCCTTCCAACCTCAGTGAACGTGCTTCTAGGGACCAGGCTGTGTTATGTTTCTAGTCTTTGCCTGGATGTGAACTGCTGTTATCTCAGGAGAGGAGTCCCAAATCAACACCTTCTCCCTTCTCTATTGCTGTGTTCTCAGTTTTTCTTGATGAAGAAGCTCAATGATTACTGTCCCAGCTTCTAATGGGACACGCTGGCTAGACGTGGTTGCTTCTCTCGGGTAGAGGCCCGTTCCTTCCTTAGCAGGCCCAGTATGTCTCTGAACTGGTTATAGTGTGACTTAAACCTAGGAGATAAAGACAGGGAAGTACTGGGCAAGGTAGATTGTGTGAGTATGTGCACGTGCACGTGTGTGTAGGAGTCTTGTGTGTTTTCTTCAAACAGGTGGCAAGTGCTAGCCCTTAAAAAAATGTGCCTGTTTTCTCATTAGAAAAGAACCTGGGGGTTCAAATTTTTTGTGTATATCAACCTAAGCTGCTAAAGGAATGATGAGCAGTTTGAACTCACCTCCCTTTCCATGGGATAAAAGACCCGGGCATCTGTTCTCATCAAGATTACGCACCAGGAAAACCTATGGGTCTAGTCTGCCCTGTAAGGTCTCTCTGAGTCAGCATCACCTCGCTGGCACAGAGCAACAAAAACAATGACCTACATGTCTTCGTCCCCATGAGAAATCATCCTTTCCTAGCACAGCCTACCCAGTCTCTCATGGCTGGGAGTAATCCTGCTTGAGATTCAGCCACTTGAATAGTTAAGTCCTGGTCTTCCAGTTTCTGTGCTGCCATCTTCTTCCAGTTGTACCAGTACTTTCCAGCTCTAGGACTCAGTGTCCCGCGCCAGGAACGCCTTTGGTGATGGGAAGGCTTTGATGGTTGGTAGCCTTTGTGCTCCTTCACGGCCTACAAGGAAGAGAACCTCTTTAAATGCTGCCAAGAAACCGTTCAGGTTTAACACCTAGCTTTTAATTTCTGATAAAGCAATCACTTTTGTCTTTTTCCAGAGAACCAATTAAGATTAGCAACAGTCGCCCAGCTCTACCCATCTCATGGCTAATATTCCCCCATATTGTTCAACATGTTTTTATTTACTTCTTCAAGCTTGACGTATGCTGAACATGAAAAAAAAATTTTCAAGCCTCAAATGACAGTATTGAATGATTCTATGGACAAAATATTGAATGACACAAGGAGCATTTTTAAAGAGCAATGGAAAGAATATACAGAATCACTTTACCAGAAATAACTGGTTGACATGCAATCATTTCAAGAAGTAGCATATAATCGAGAACCAACAATATTGAGGAAGAAGTTGAAGCTGCACTGAAGTTGTTAGCAAAACACAAGGTTCCAAGAACTGAGAGATTATTAATTGACACCATTAAACTGATGAAGCATGAGAAGTACTCACTCATCTAGGCCAAGATATTTGGGAGACGTCTACCTGATCAAATGACGGAAAGAGATCTATACCAGAAATGTGGTTAATTGTGTTTTATTGATTATACAAAAGCACTCAACTACGGGAATCATAACAGACTATGAGTCTCATTGAGGAGAATGGGAACTCCAGAACACTTCATGGTGCTCATGTGGAACCTGAACCTGGACCAAGAGGCAGTCATTTGAGAGTGCTGCCAAACGAGAGTACTGGCTTGCTTGAAATCAGAGAAGATGTGTGTAGTCGACATATTTATTTTAATCGCTCTGCTGAGAAAAATAATCTGAGATACTGGAATATGTGAAGAAGAACATGGCATCAGATTGAAGAAAACTCGCTAATAATAAGATGTCACATGAATCAAGAGGCAATTGTGTGAACAGAACAGGGGGATGCTGGATGGTTTCAAATCAGGAAAGGTGTGAGTCAAGGCTGTGTCCTCATACCCTACATATTCAATCTGTATGCTGAGCAAATCATCAGAGAGGCTGGATTCCATGAAGAAGAAGGTGGCGTGAGAACTGGAACTGTGATATCCAGCTAGACACAACCTTGCTTGCTGAAAGTGAGGAGGACTTGAAGCACTTGTTGATGAAGATCAAAGACTGTGGCCTTTGGTATGAACTACAACTCAAGGTAAAGAAAACCTACATCCTCATGACTGGACCAATGGATAGCATCAGTAAACAGAGAAAAGATTGAAGTTTTCAAGTATCTACAATCAATGCTCATGGACGAGCAGTCAAGCAATCAATGGATTGCATTTGGGTAAATTCGCTCTTTGAAGAGAAGAGCAAGGACGTCAGCTTGAGAACTAAGGCATGCCTGGCCCAGGGCATTTCAGTCGCCTCACAGGCATAGGAAGGTTGGACAATAAAGCGATTCTTATCCTCTGAAGAATTGATGGAGCTGAATTCTGGTGTTGGCGAAAAATCTTGAAAGTGGCGTGGAGTGCCCGACAAGCACACCAATCTGTCTTGGATAAAGTAGGAGCAGAATGCCCCTTAGAAGTATAGATGGTGGGGAGGGAGGGGGAGGGAGGGGGAGGGAGGGGGAGGGGGGAGGGAGGGGGAGGGAGGGGGAGGGGGGAAGAGGACCTGGTGCAGAGGGCTTAAGTGGAGAGCAAATGCTTTGAAAATTATTAGGGCAAAGAATGTACAGATGTGCTTTACACAATTGATGTATGTATATGTATGGATTGTGATAAGAGTTGTGTGAGCCCCTAATAAAATGTAAAAAAAAAAAAAAGAAGAAGTATAGATGGTAAGACATCATCTCACATATTTTGGACATTGTGTCAGAAAAGACTAATCCCTGGAAAAGGTCATCATGTTTGGTAAAGTAAAAGATCTGTGAAAAAGAGGAAGACTCTCAATGAGATGGATTGACACAGTGGCTAAAACAATAGGCTCAAATATAACAATCCTAAGGATGGTGCAGGACCGGGGAATATTTCATTCTGCCTGCTGAGTCAGAACTGACTCAGCGGCACTGACAAACAACAACCGTTTTCGACACCCGATTCATCTCACGGGCTCAGTATTGGATTCTAATTGACGGCCCATGAAAATTCAACTGCCACACTGCTCCTTCGGGATGCATGCCACGCATTATCTGTGCTTCACTTTCCATGAGTGATGAGTATGTTCCTGGAAATGGGCTGATCCAGCAATCAAACGCCTTCCCAGCATCCACTTTCTTGACTAGTCTAGTTGTAAGTTGAGTTACCTTGGAAATGGATCCCGAGAAAGACGAACACACGGGCAGATCTTGGAAGGAATAGCTGGGAAAAGGAAGAGGCAGAAGCAGAGTTGAACTGTGGACGGAGCTGGCCTGCACTGCCATTTCAATGGGGGCTTCAGCTCACCAGGCAGAATGTTCTGTAACTGGGATGGCCCTTCAGCATTGTCCCAATTTGGGGTAAGGGACCCGGGCCTTTATAGTCCCACCCACACTGATAAGTCATGTGATATGGACCACCCCTGAAGGATGGTAACTTTGGGTGAGGAGTGTTTATTTGTTTGTTTCATTTTGCTTTTTTGCAGTCAGCGAAAACCCAGCAGGGGATTAAGAACGGGGATTTTTCTGCTAACGGCTTCTCATAAACACGTGAGCAAATCCTGAATTCTTGAAGGCGATCTGGGAAGTGGGGCACGCTAGCATCCACTGCAGAAAGACAGACTTTGCCCCTCGGGAACAGAAGACTAGAGTGGCATTTCTAAGAAAGGAAGCACCAAGTGGTGTAGTGGGGACACATTCTGCTGCAGTCCACAAGGTCAGCAGTTCGATACCACTAGTCACTCCTCTGGAGAAAGGATAGGACTTTCTACTCCTGCAATGAGTTACAGTGTTGGAAATTCACAGGAGCAGTTCTACTCTGTCCTATAGGGTTACTATGAGTTGGCATGGACTCAATGGATGACCCTGCGGGTCACTGAATGCCAATTTCATATAACAATACCCTCAAGCATTGTTACAATCTGCACCCATGACCCCTTGCTGGAACCACTGTAAGCAATTGTCCACACTGATATGAACAGTGTTCCTAAGATTTAAAACTTATACAAATAAGTCATAAGCCAAAACCACACCATTGCCGGGTGGCACTTTGCCAAAGAGGTGAAGAGGTCCCCCTGGTGAGTCACATCACACTCAAAGGGACTGAAGGGTTCATCCAAAGCCACAGTCTGGATGGGTAACACGACTGCACGCACCTTCTAAGAACACAAGTCTAATGGTAAACGTCAGCCAGCCGTGGTAACGACCTCCCCAGGCCACACTTAACCCCAAACCAATTGAGTTGAGGTTTTCGGCACTGCTCAAAGCGCACGGCGTCCGTGCTTGAGTACAGCACAACCTAGGTTATGATAAGGATCAATTGCAAAGTGTCTTTCAGTCAGATTTGTAGGTCAGCCAGATCACGAGCATACCATTCTTCCTTACTCGTACTTTGGTGCAGGAAAAGGAGCACAGCCCCTTTTTCAGGATTTAAAAGCTTCGTGTTCAGCAAGTAAAGGTAATTGAGATAAACCCTCAGGACCAATAAAGGGAGTAGCGGTACTAGGAGGGTCAGGGAAGGGTGGGGGATGTAAGGGAGAACCAATAACAATGATCCATGTATGGCTCCCTCCCAGGGGGGCAGACAACAGAAACTGGGTGAAGGGAAACAGCGGTGGTCATTGTAGCACATGAAAAACAATTATAAATTATCAATGGTTTATGGGGAAGGGAGAAAAAATTGAGGCGCTGATCAAAAGGGTTCACATAGAAAAAAATGTTCTGAAAAGATAATGGCAACAAATGTACAGATGTGCTTGACACAATGGATATGTGTGTGGATTGTGGTAAGAGCTGTTAAGAGTCTCCAATAAAATAACTTTTAAAGGCAAAAACAAAGAAAGAAGTAATTTGTTGCAAATAGCGGTTGATTCAACCGTTTCAAGATTAGGGTAAACTTACATAACATTAAAGTAAAGGGCAAGCAGAAGTTGACAAAAGCCCGAAGTTTATAATGTAGTATTGCCTGTCCTTCCAGCCTCTTCAAGACAAAGCTTGGGGCCAAAGCTCTAGCAGAGATATAAAGAGGTCATCAAGTATTTAGGGGTTTTGCCAATCTCCTAATTGTCCCCTACTGTAGAGTTGGAGTGCCCTTCTCCCATCTAGAAAGAAGCTCCTGTTTTATTAAACATCTCCAGAGGAAGAGTTTCCCACCCTTCCCTTGATAATCAGTTCCCATGTTCTATAACTCTGATATTTAAATTTAGATGAAAAAACAAGACACCCCCTTCTGCCATACTGCCATGGAAAGGTCATATGGATTGTTCTGCTGGTCTTGACGTTGTGTTCAATAACTGAAAACATCCCTTCTCTTCTGTTTTCATATATTGGCAAACAGTCGCATTGTGGTTCTACCCCTCACAAAGTAGATAGCAGCTACTTTCACCAAAGGTTTACAAAGTCAAGGATGTCTCAAAGCTGCACAAAAGAGCTGGGCTTCCATGTAGGAGCCCCTAGGGGAAGCATCCACACCATACTCCACACTCCCTTGCCAACAAGACCTCGGTCATGCGTGGACCTTCTCTCAAGCAAACCCATCTGTCAGTACCAAGTAGACGGGCCATTAAGTCCGCCAATGAAGTACACTGTCCATTTTGAAACTGAACAAGACAAATCTATGTTTTATTTCCTAATTAAATAGGTCAACTTCTCTCCCATCCTTTTTTTTTAATCATGACAGATGGTTGCTTCCATGCAAGACTTTAGATTTTACGTTCATCTTAAGTTATACAATTTTATCGCATTAAAAGATATATAAAGGATCATGATAATTCCTGTACCTGTAAACTAGATTACAATACTGTGACCTGCACTTGAATTCTGGAAGATAAAAGCCAAAGAAACAATAATGCTGGAGCACTTGTCAATATTCAAGCACAGGCCAGAAGGTCATCACCTCTCAGATGCACAAAGGCAAGCAGCCATAGGAAGCAGTCGGGAAGGAAGTAGAGCTTTCAGGTAATCAAGAGCCGCAGGGACCATCGCCGGGGAAAGCAGACGCCCATGTGAACAAGGTAGCAGCTACACAGTAATGTAGGACGGCCTCCTTGCCATAATGCAGACCCACTGGTCCTAGGAAAGGGGGCCATCCAGATTTCATGTAAAATTAAATAATTGTTAAACCATACAATGTTTGCTTGGTGCCAAATAAATTCCAAATGCAAAATTTCAGACACTCCCCACTTCCCCAACTGTGTGTAACCTTTCCATTAGGAATAATGTAGGTTTGATGGTGGCTTTTAGGTAGAAGGTAAATCAAATAAACAAAACAGCGCACATTAAGTGACATAGGCAGCAAGGATTCTATCACCCCCAGGATTCAGCGGTCAGAAACTTGCTCAGGTACAGAGCGTGTTGCCTCTCCTCCTTAGGCTTTGGGGCTTCTTTGGGGAAGATTCCACTGCCTAGGGGTAAGGGAATGGTGAGAATCCTGGAACGTCTTCACTTCTATGTCGGAGCCGGGCCTGTGGTGATTCAACATAGAGCCTCCCCTGAGCCTGGCTCCTGGAGCTGCATCCCTTGCATGCATGATCACTCCGTGTGGCTTGGGCTTCCGCGCAGCATGGCAGCAGGGGACCTCTGGACTTGGGACATGGTGGGTCAAGGTTCCATGTTAAATGTTCCAGAAAACAAGCCAGAGGTGCAGAACAGCTTGGGGTTTAAATTCTTCCTCTACTTTTTACAGAGTGATATTGAGCAAATGATCTCACCTCATGGGTCCTCATTTTCCTCCTCAGACTAGAAAGTGTGTGTGTGTCTGTGTGTGTGTGTGTGTGTGTGTGTATCCCATAATACACCACCAAGCCTCAATTAATGGATTTCTATGATGGCCTCTTATGGTGAGAGACGAGAAGGGCTTTCTTTCTTTTTTTTTTTTACATTTTATTAGGGGCTCATACAACTCTTATCACAATCCATACATATATATACATCAATTGTATAAAGCACATCTGTACATTCTTTTCCCTAATCATTTTCAAACCATTTTCTCTCCACTTAAGCCCCTGGTATCAAGTCCTCTTTTATCCCCTCCCTCCCCGCTTCCCCCTCCCTCATGAGCCCTTGATAATTTATAAATTATTATTTTGTCATATCTTGCCTCTCCGGCATCTCCCTTCACCCCCTTTTCTGTGTCTGTCCCCCAGGGAGGAGGTCACATGTAGATTCTTGTAACCGGTTCCCTCTTTCCAACCCACTCACCCTCCACTCTCCCAGTATCGCCCCTCACACCCCTGGTCCTGAAGGTATCATCCACCCTGGATTCCCTGTGCCTCCAGCTCCTATATGCACCAGTGTACATCCTCTGCTCTATTCAGACTTGCGAGGTAGAATTCGGATCATGGTAGTGGGAGGGGAGGAAGCATTTAGGAACTGGAGGAAAGCTGTAGTCTTCATCAGTGCTATGTCGCACCCTGACTGACTCATTTCCTCCTCAAGTCCCCTCTGTGAGGGGATCCCAGTGGCCAACAAATGGGCTTTGGGTCTCCACTCTGCACTTCCCATTCATTCACAATGGTAAGATTTTTTTTTTTTTGGATGAGAGAAGGGCGTTCTTAACTCGAGTCCCCCCGACACTTTGTAAAGCGCTCCAGAGGCGCAGTGATGCAACAGACAGGTGTGGAAGTAATTAACAACACACCTCAACATGAGTTTTTTCTACCTGCCATGGTTTTAGAAGAATCGACTGCAACATCTTTGGTACTTCTCTCATTGGGAGGTTGGCTCTACATTCTCTTCGGGGCCTTGTGGCTGCTCCAGCCAATAGAGTTTGGTGGAAATGATGCCAGGTAATTTCTAAAGCCTTTATACAAGGGAAGGAACCCTATAAAATCCATGGCCATTGAATCGATTCCACAGAGACTTCCCCATAGGGTTTCCAAGGGTTTAACTTATGGAAGCAGACTACCACATTTTTCCCCTATAGAACGCCAAGTAGGGTCAAATCGAGGTATTTCAGTTGCAGCGTAATGCTTAACCACTGCAGCACCAGGGCTCCATCAAGGAAGGGAACCAAGCAGCCAACAAATCATCAAGCAGAAGAGAACCAGAAATTCTCACCAGTCTCCCGACAGTGCTAGCACTGACTGTTGAGCAGACACACCCGTCAAAGATGGCCCCTGCTTTCACATCTAAACGTCAATAAATAAACCACGTAAACCAGTCTGTAGGTATTCAAAGGAGGGGGAGAGAATTGCTCAGAAGCACAGGGCACAGTCTGTAGGTTTTCAAAGGAGGGGGAGAGAATTGGTGAGAAGCACAGGGCACAGGAATAAGGAGGGAACAAGCCTGTGATGCTTATCTCCCTGAGTGGAAGGAGCCCCTTAGTGTCGTCTCGTGTTATAAATAATATAATTGCCTCTGTGCAATCGGACAGTGTTAATGGAGCCAGTGAAGCCTGCAGTATATAATATTTATTTGAAAGAGAAGATGATTTCATTTTCATTTTATTTCTGGTACAGTAAAGCATTGGAGTAGCATACGATGGGCCTTTCAATTACATGTTTAATTCATTCCCATGATTTGTGCACAGCAAGGAGATCTTAATTCCAGGGTTTCTTAGTATGCGTGCCATTAGGTTAATATAGTTCTCAAAGGTTTCTTGGATTGGATTCTGTTTAACACCATTTCACAGCCTGAGCCAAGGAGGCATAAAACCCACCAAAGATCCAGCAAGTACAGTTTTCATCTGCTACCAAACCAGTTGGCCTCCACTTGACTCTGACTCACAACCACTCTAAGCAGAACTGTGCTCCGGGGGTATCTCAATGCCTGGCTTTGAGGAGAGTAGACAGCCAGGTTTCTTCTTCTCCTTCTTCTTCTTCTTCTTCTTCTTCTTCTTCTTCTTCTTCTTCTTCTTCTTCTTCTTCTCCTCCTCCTCCTCCTCCTCCTCCTCCTCCTCCTCCTCCTCCTCTTCCTCCTCCTCCTAACAGTTTTATTAGCCCTTCTTCCACATGTCATACAATTCAATCATTCCATCGTATCAAGAAGATTTAGACCATTATCACCACATTCAATTCTAGAACACATTCTTCTTCCTCATTGTGATTCCTGTACATGACTGTCTTCTAAGGGGCCTTTGAGTAGACTCGAAGCTCTAACTTTCAGCAGCTGAGCACATTAACTGTTTGCACACACAGAATTAACTTCACTGAAAACATCGCACAGGATGTGGCTTTGCTTCTAAAGGAGATGTCCATTTCAGCAACAACACGTCTGTGGAATGGTTGACTAATGTCTTTAAATGTGCCTTATTTGATAAGCTACTTTTAGGTGGCTGAGTGCAGTTGTCGAAACCATAAATGGGACGGTCAGATTTAAATCTCTACCCTCCTGCCTACCTTGGGCAAGGCTTCCGCCTATCAATGCCTCAATATCCTTGGCTGTAACACGAAGTTAACAAGAGCATCAACCCCCATAGTTGGGCCCTTATGGCATAGAGGTTACACTTTGTTCTGCTAACCGTAAAGGTCAGCAGCTGATAAACCACCAGTACTCCTTGGGAGAAAGACGGGGCTTTCTGTACCCATTAAGAGTTACAGTCAGGCCTCTGCTCATGCCCTCCCTCAATGCAAGAATGCTTTGTTCTAACCACCTGGCATTCTGTGATATTCACCCGCCAGGCACAATCGCTGAAGACAAAATGGGTGCATAAGCAAATGTGGCGAAGAAAGAGGATGGTGCCCAGCTATCAAAAGATATATCTAGCCTCTGGGATCTTAAGGGCTTGAAGTTAAATAAGCAACCATCTAGCAGAGAAGCAATAAGCCCACATGAAACAAGCACACCAGCCTGTGTGATCATGAGGTGTCCATGGGATCGGGTAACAGGTATCAGAAGAAGCAAAACAAACAAACCATATTGTTGAGAACAAGGGGGGTCAGAGCAGAGACCCAAAACCCATCTGTAGACAATGGGACATCCCCTCACAGAAGGGTTGCAAGGAATGAATGAGTCAATCAGGGTGAAGTATAGCACTGAAGAAACACAATATTCCTCTGGTTCTTTGAGCTTCCTCACCCCCTACTATCATGACCCAGTCCTGCCTTTCAATGCAGGCTAGACCAGAGCATGTGCACAGATACAGATAAGAGATAAGAGTGAAGGACACACGGAATCCAGGGACAGGAATGGGAGTAGTGATACCAAGAAGGTAGGCTAACGGTGGGAAGAGGAGAGGAGGAAGGGGGAACTAGTCACAATGAGCTACACATAACCACCACCACCACCACCCAGGGGAACAAACTACAGAAACCATAGGGGGAAGGGAGACTGCAGTTGGTATAAGATATGAAAATAATAATGTATAATTTATCAAGGGGTCACGGGGGGAGGGAGGTTAAAAAGAAGCTCAATACTAAGGGCTCAATAGAAAGTGAATGTTTAGTAAATAATGAGGGCAACATATGTACAAATATGCTTCATACAATTGATGAATGGATTGTTATGAGAGTTGTAAGAGCCCCCAATAAAATTATCTTTTAATTTTTTTTAAGTAGCCATCTCAAAAACTCACAGGGGCAGTTCTATAAAGTCCTATAGACTGATCAGACACATGGGAGCAGATGAAGGGGGAGGAGGAGAGAGTGGAGCACATCCTGGCCTACCTGGCCATGAGGACGATGATCCCAATTAGAGCAGCCAGCCACAGAGAGGACCACAGGGCTGGCCCCACTATGAAACATGATGCCCTGCACTGACCCATCACCAGAGACACCGTGTGGGAATTGCACCTGATCTGATCCCACCACAACGAGTAAAAACACTAACGGGGTACAACAGAACAGCAAGGGAATGGAGCGGCGAGGTCCCAGGGAATGCTGACTGTGGACTTTGGGGCAGGACGTGGTGCCCCAATGGACTGGACTGTAAAACACTCCTAAAGGCCAACAAACAATCCTTGAACCAATTACAAGCTTTTCTTTCTTGTTGTGTTTTGTTTTGTTTTCTGTCATTGGTTTGTTGTTGTTGTTTTGTTGTATGTTGTTGCTTAGTTTTGTTCTGTCTTGTTTTTGTGCATGTTATTATCTCCACAGGTCTGTCTAAGTAAAATAGGCTAGATGAACAATCTGGAGGAGAAACCAATGGGACTGACAGTTCCAGGGGGACATGGCAGAGGGGGCGGTGGGGGGAAAGGTAGTGGTGTTAACAAACCCAGAGACAAGGGAACAAGTGATCCAAATCAGTGGTGAGGAGGGTGTAGGAGGCCTAGTAGGGCATGATCAAGGGTAATGTAACCAAGGGGAATTGCTGAAACCCTGGTGGAGACTGAGCATGATAGTGGGACAGGAGGAAAGTCAAGGGAAATAGAGGAAAGAGGTGGGAGGCAAAGGGCATTTGTAGAGGTCTAGATAAAGACATGTGCATAGGCAAATATATTTATATATGAGGATGGGGAAATAGATCTATGTGCCTATATTTATAGGTTTAGTATTAAGGTAGCAGAAGGACATTGGGCCTCCACTCAAGTACTCCCTCAATGCAAGAATACTTTGCTCTATTAAACTGGTATTCTATGATGCTCACCTTCCCGACAACCACTGAAGACAAAGTGAGTGAATAAGCAAATGTGATGAAGAAAGCTGATGGTGCCCGGCTATCAAAAGATATAGCGTCTGGGGTCTTAAAGGCTTGAAGGTAAACAAGCGGCCATCAAGCTCAGAAGCAACAAAGCCCACATGGAAGAAGCTCACCAGCCTGTGTGACCACGAGGTGTCAAAGGTATCAGGTATCAGGCCTCATCAAAACAAAAAATCTTACCACAGTGAATGAGGGATGGAGTGCAGAGTAGAGACCCAAGGCCTATTTGTAGGCCACTGGACATCCCCTTACAGAAGGGTCTGGGGGAGGAGACAAGCCAGTCAGGGTGCAATGTAGCAACAATGAAACATACAGCTTTCTTTCTTCTAGTTCCTAAATGCTTCCTTGCCCCCCCCCCCCCGCACACATACACACAACTATCATGACCCCAATTCTACCTTGAAAATCTGGCTAGACCAGAGGATGTTCACTGGTACAGATAGGAACTGGAAACACAGGGAATCCAGGGCGGATGATCCCTTCAGGACCAGTGGTGTGAGTGGCGATACTGGGAGGGTAGAGGGAGAGTGGGTTGGAAAGGGGGAACCCCTATTACAAGGATCTACATGCAACCTCCTCCCTGGGGGATGGACAACAGAAAAGTGGGTGAAGGGAGACGTCAGACAGGGAAAGATATGACAAAATAATAATTTATAAATTATCAATTTATAAATTATGAGAGGAGTAGGGAGGGGGGAAATAAGGACTTGATGCCAGGGAATTAGGTGGAGAACAAATATTTAGAGAATGATGAGGGCAATGACTGTGCAAATGTGCGTTGCACAATTGATGTATGTATGCATGGATTTTGATAAGAGTTTTATGAGCCCCTAATAAAATGATTTAAAAAATTAAAAGATGTAACAACTTAAAAAAGCAGAACTTTATATCAACGAGTACTTGTATCTTAAGAAAACATCCCAGCCTACTCCCGATCAAGTCTATAAATCCAATATTAGCCCATAAGTCCAATACAAGTTCATAAATCCTTCTTCAGACTCATGAGGCACATGCAGTGATGAAAAATGCAGGAAGATCACAGGCCAGTGGGTGCAGAATCTTGTGGATCCAATGCCGGTGGAAGCTCCTCAGCTCTGATGCGAGGCTCCACATGGCTCCTCCAGTTCTCTGAGTGTGACTCTTCAACAGGAAGGTGAAGCAGAGAGGGGACCCTCATAAGTCTCTGGCATGGCTTGTCAACAGGAAGACGAAGGCAGAAAGAAAGAGAAAGTTCCCAGAATCCTCATGAAAAGGCCAAGCCCACAAGGAGGCATCATCAGGCTAGACTGATTGACAGGCTAGACTCCACCCCTTCCCTCTTAATACCCTCAGGTTGACAAGAGATTATGCAACTACCACAGAACCTGTGGGGTAAAATATCGGAATGTCTGAAAAACCTGGATCAATGTAACTGTGAGATTACCAGCTTGAATGATTACCGAGAGTGTCTTTCATGCTCTTGCCTGAGCTGACCTACCTGGATGGCTATGACCTTGAGGACCAGGAAGCCCCTGACTCAGATGCTGAGGTGGACGGTGTAGATGAAAAGGAGGAGGCAGAAGACAGAGAAGATGAGGAAGATGAGGGTGGTGAGGAGGAGTATTTTGATGAAAAAGAGGCTGAAGACGAAGTTGGTGATGAAGATGTAACAGGAGAAGATGAAGATGAAATCAGTGGGGAGAAAGAAGAATTTGACCAAGATGAGGAAGCTGATGAAGAGGAAGAGGATGAAGATGAGGAGGAAGAAAGCAGGAGAAGTGAAAAGCAGAAGAGAGAAACAAATGATGAAGGAGAAGATGATGAAGACCCGAGATAACCTACAAAAAGAGAGAACTCCTCAGTATTGGACTCCTCAGATGGATTCGGAGCTGCTTAAAGGTTTTTTAAAAGCAACTGATTCAAACCCCCAGGACACCCACCCACCCATCCAAAGAGCCAAAAAATAATTCCTGAGACATTCCACCTTCCTCTCTTTAGCCCCTCTAGGAAATTCACCACCAAGTCTGAAAACTTCGCCCCAATAGAATTGTAAGCGTTCTTAGGATTCCATGTACAACTCCACTGTAGCCCAGGGAGCTGTGGTGGATGAGTCTGAATCATTAGTAGCTGACAGTTACACTGAGATTGTAGCAACATTTTTATTTTCTGTACAACAAAGAAGCTTCGTAAATAAAATCTTAACATTTGGGATCTGTTTTTGTTTTGTTTTTTAATATGTTACCCTATTTATATAATGGTGGGATTTTTACATTTTTAATGACCTTATAGAAATGGTAAAATTATAGATGTGTGTTGTCTTTTATTATTATTATTAAAAGATCATTTTATTGGGGGCTCTTATATGACTATTCATGCATCAATTATATCTTAAGTTTTATCACATCAATTACTTTTACAATTAGTTGATACATCAATTACTTTTAATTTTTTATTGGGAAAAATAATGAAAACTTTTCTGTATCTCCAATTGCCCAACCCTTTCCCTTGAAACCCAAGGTCAGATGGTTGAATTCACCAGCTCCTTCCCAGGAGAAAGTTGAGGCTGTCTGCTCCTGTAAAGATTCACAGCTTCAGGTGGTTTCACTGGTGGGGCTGAGCACTGGCATTGCTTGGAGCTGAGGGTCCAAAAGGCATCGGTAGGTGCATCTGGCCATGAGCCCCATGGGCAATGAGAAGAGGGCCTTACCTTGCCACGTCTGTCCAGCACGAGGACAGGTGGTCTTCCCATGTTGTGAACCTAGATCCTGAAGAGAGCACTTCAGCTACCCCGGTGATAGCCAACATCCAATAACTGATAAAGGTGGATGAGAAGGTAGAAGGTGGCTGCTTGTGGCTTGTTCTCAATGGAGCTTTGCTATTTTGCATGGAAGACTTTGCTAGTAATTTTGATGGCTGGAGATCTCGTTAGGCCACATGGAGGATGAGCGCATCTTGTTTGACTGTTCAGGACAGAATGAGCGGCACGCTCACCTGCCTGTGATGAAGCGCCTGGGGCAGAGGGAGTGCTGAGTTCATCTTACGGATTCTCAGTTCACAGTGGAGTCTGTGGTAGTTACACAGCTGCGTGTCAACTTGATAAAGCATGATGTTCTTCTCCAGGGACTGGTCTCTCTTAGTACATTTCCAAAGTACTGGACATGAAGTCTGAGCCTCTTTCCTTTAAGGAGCATTCTGGTGTACTTCTCCCAAGGCATATCTGTTAGTTCTGGAAGTCTACAATACTGTGAATATCGGCGCCATAGTCCAAATGCATCTATTTTTCTTCAGTTTTCCTTATTCCATGTCCAACTTTCACATGAATATGAGGTGGTTGAAAATACCCTAGCTTGGATCAGGTTCGCCTTAGTCCTCAAAGTAACATCCTTGCTTCTCAACACTCTAAAGAAGTCTTGTGTAGCAGATTTGCCTAATGCGATGCATCATTTGATTTCCTGACTGCTGCTTCCATAAGCATTGATTTTGGACACCGGAAAAAAAATCCTTCACAGTTTCAATCTTGTCTTTTCTCTATTTATCATGATATTACCTAAGGGTTCAGTAGTGAGAATTTTTGTTTTCTGTACATTGAGTTGTAATCCATACTGAAAGCAGCAGTCCTTGATGTCCATCAGGAAGTGTTTCAAGTCTTCCTAGAGTTTAACAAGCAGCTCTGTCACCTGCATATAGCTGGTTATTAATCAGCCTTCCTCCAATCCTGATGCTACATTCTTCTTCATATAATCCAGCTTCTCTGAATATTTGCTCAGCATATAGATTGAATAAGTTGCCTCTTGATCCATGTGCAGGCTCCTCGTGAGCACAATGTTGTGTTCTAGGATCCCGTTGTTCTCAAGGCTTTCCGTAGTTTTTATATACCATATCACCTACAGCCACTACTGCCATAATAAATTCATATCAAGTCACACACATTTGTCTCCAACTTTAAAAACAATTTGGAAACTCACAAGAGCTTGCAAAATTGTACAGAAGGATCCCATGCACCCATCAACCAAAAAAAAACCAAAACCAAATTCACTGCCATCGAGTCAGTGCTGACTCACCATGACCACCCCCGCCTGCGGGTTTCTGAAACCTGGAAAACTGACAGGGACACAATATCATGTCATCAACCTTCCTCGGATTTCCCCCATGTTTGTACGGGTGTTTTCCTTATGGCCTATGTCTCTGTATAGAAAACTCTATGTGACATTTTAGTCCATGTATACTGGGGGCAGGGGTGGGGCAAATGATGCGTGCTCAACTACAAACCAAAAGGTTAGTGATTTGTGCCCCCAGCAGCCCCTCGAAAACACGACTTGGGGACCTGGCTCTGCAAAGATTACAGTTAAGGAATCCCTGGGGAGCAGAATGCTCTCTGTATGCCATGGCGTTGCCTTGAGTTAGAATGGAATTGATGGCAGTGGGTTTTGTCTCGCTTGTTTCTGCATAAATAGAGATGACTATAACCACTACTCCAATCAAGATATAAAACTGCTTCATGAAGAAACTCCTTTGTGCAATCCTTCTGTTGTCTCTTCTCTCCTTCCCCAAACCCCAGGACCATGGATCCCACCTCCATCTCTAGAATGTAGTCACTTCGAGAGAAGCTTAGGTAAATGGAATGAACCCATGGCTAACCTTTGGAGATCAGCTCTGCAGCCTTACACTCCTGAGAAATTGCCCTTCCATCCTGACCCTGGGTTTCGTGCCTCGGAGAACTTCTTGACTAGATTTTTACGCAAGAAAATGAATTCCATCTTCAAGAAGGTCTTATTCCTATGGAAAGTTGAGAATGGAAAGCAACTCTGAAGACTTCGAGCAGCAGTTCTCAGCCCGTGAGTCGTGACCCCTTTGGGGCTTGAATGACCCTTTCACAGGGGTCGCCTGATTCATGACAGTAGGAAAATGACAGTTATGAAGTAGCAACGAAAATAATTGTATGGTTGGGGGGTCACCACAACATGGGGAACTGTATTAAAAGGGTCTCGGCATTAGGATGGTTGAGGATTTAGCCATTCAAGTTCTCTAGGACATGGGGAGGTATCAGTGAGGTAGCCCACGTGGAATAAATTTCCATTAAAATGGGAACAGGGAGTAGGAGCCACGTGACTCTCGTGACAGCAACTAGACCCTGGATGATGCTTGGAGGCCTAGCGTGAGCGCAGTCATGAAAGTCAGCAAGGTGCACTTGTTACCCACGCCGTAAATCAACGAGCACGGACCAGGATTGTCTATGAATCTTAGCAATGAGTTCCAAGTACTGTTTTCAATCCCTCCCACCCACAGCTCACCAACGTGGGGGGAGGATGGCTTGCAAACTGCACAGCAGGCCAGAAAGCAGGCTGGACAAGCTTTCCATCAGATATTCTGGAAGGCGCTGGTCCAAACACCGCCGGCCAAGTTTCCAGGCTGCTCCTTTGCCAGCTCGTTTTTGAAGATCCGTCACAAGGCAGGAACTGGAAGGAGAAACATGTTTGAGTTTGTCATACAATGAATCCCTTTGTCCAACAAATAGATGTGACGATATCACTGTGTTGGGTACACTGTACCACTCTCCAAAGTGGCTGTGGCTGCTTTTTCCATTTCTGCACTTTTGTCTGGTTGAGAGCCCTGGAAGAACGGTGCTAAAAGCCTCTTTTCCGACCCTTCAGGGGCATTCTTTTGTTCAGGGGCATTCTTCAGGGGCATTCTTTTGTTCAGGGGCATTGTTTTTACTTCCCCTTTCCCACCCCATCCCTGGCACCAAACACAGCTATACAAATCAACCCAGACTGGCAGGAGGAATGGAGTCAGTGGGAGCTGGTGCCAATGCCTCCGGGCACCATTCACCCGGGCCTGGCTAAGGCCCCACTCCACACAGAAAGGGCAGAACCCAGTACATTCACTGGGCCAAGGTCTAGAATACAAGGAGCGTCGGTGGGCATGTGGCTATGCCTTGGACTGCTACCTGCAAGGCCAGCAGTTCAAGACGCCCCCTGGCTCTGAGGTGGAAAGAGGAGGCTTTCTACTCCAATGAAGAGTTACAGTCTCAGAAACCCACAGGGGCAACTCTACCCTGTCCTACATGGTTGCCTCGGCGGCAGTGAATTTTGAAGGTCAGACAGGGAATCACTGGGCAGGTATTGTTATCCATGGGCTGGAAGTTTGAATCTGCCTAGAGTTGCTTCCCAAGAAAAGCAACTGGTGATCTACTTCCAAAAACACAGCAAGTGCTGAAACCCCCGTGGAGCACAGTTCTATTCTGAGCAGGTGGGAGCAGAAGTTCGCAACAACAAATTGCGAACAGATGACCAGCAACTTCACTTACTATGAGAAGCTCGGTCTGCTGCTGACGTGGATTCCAGGGAAGGCATTCCAAATAAAAGCATATGTCAGCATACCCATCATGCCCCAAAAGCAATACCAACCGATGTCATCTCCTTGCCCCCCAAAGAGATGGCATTTGTGGGTATGATCATTTCCTAGACACACAAACGCCTCTTGGAATGTAGAGAGGTGATCTCGCTCACTGATCCCTAAGTGCTGGTACCTGTCTGTTCCACACTGTAAGATGGTGTGGGTTGTGTTAGCTCAGCGGCACACAGTTTAAAAAGCAGTGGTTCTCAGCTGGGACAGTTTTGCCCCCAGGGAGCCATTTGGCAAGGCAGGGACATATCTGGGGTCATGACAACTGCATGGGGCGCACACCTGGCACCCAGTGGGGCGAGGCCAGCACTGCTGCCGCACACCCTCCACTGTGCACAGGAGAGCTTCCCCAGCGCAAATGAAGCCGTCTCAAGTGAGAGCCGTGCTGTGGTTCCCACCTCGGTCAGAGAGCACCTGCAACCTGGAGGCTGTGCTGCTAGAGAATTCATGGAACAAGGCAGGTGGGGATCACGTAAGTCATGACACCTCCCTCTCCCTTATCCCCAACTTCCATTAACTCGCTGAGCCCATTAAGTCTTCCTTTCTGGTACTTCTCAGGTGTGTGAGCTTCTCGCCACACAATGCATCGCTGCAGACTACTGCCATCGCCCGTCAGCAAGTCCCTCTGGCTCCTCACCCATCAGTTCTCAGCACTAGATTCAGAGTGACCATCAAAGCCCAAGTATCATGCCATTCTTTTGTCACCAACTAAGCCCTTCCATGACATAGAACTTGGTGAGTAGAATAAAGCTAGACACTCTTATCACAGCCTGTGCCAGACTGGGTTGTCTAGACAAACAAAACTAGGGGCATTCATAGAGCTATGAGAAAGAGCTTTTGATCAAGAAGTAATCTATCAAGATGGCATCCTAACCCAGTCCAACTCAAGTTTCTGGGTCTCATGCTGGCAGGAGCCCGCTTCAGACTCACTTGGCTGCAGGCCAATGACACAGAAAGGTGAAGTGGGGTGCAAGAAGATCATAGGCCGATGGGTGCGCAATCATGTGGCTCCGGGGTCTGTGAAAACATGGCAGAGTGCAGACAGCTCTCAGGGTTGGGCAGGCCACATAGGGCGCCCCTGGAGGTAGGCACAGAGTCCAGGCGCAGAGTCTGAGCAAGCAGGAAGGAAAATGAGCAGAGAGAGAGATGTCCCTGGTTTCTCTCTCGTGGAAAAGCGACAACTCCCAGGAGGCATCATCATGCTGTGACATGATTGACAGTTTGGACTCTACCCTACCGAAGTGCAAGTTGACATAAAATCTAAGTGCCACCCAGCCTGTATGGTATAATATGGCCAGGGTCTGCTTGTGTATTTGTCTTAGTTACCTACTGCAGTGGGAACAACATATACTCCAGAAGAAAAGTTTTAAAGAAGGGGAATCCAGTTTTCTCACAGCTCAGGAGGCTCAACTCTGAACTCAGGATGTGGCTCTTAGGAAGGCTCTTTGTCATTGGCAGCCCCAAGAGTCTCCTGGAGGTCCTTGCTGTCCCTTGTCTGTATCTGCCTTGTTCTTTTTTTATAACTCAGAAGTGATTGGGTTCAGGACCCACCTTATTTTGGTATGCTCTCATTACTGTAAAAAAAGAAGTTCCTCTTTCCTACAGGGTCATATTTACATGGAAAGAGGTTTGAATTTTTACACGTGCTTTGCAAGGGCACAATTCAAATTAGTAGCTAGGCAGATCTCATGATCCCCTAGGTCTTAGTACACCTGTACAGTAACCCACTCCTTTGAACTCCACAGTCTTCTCACGGGTTGATCCCTCATTCTACAATGCCCCCCCACCAACACCAGCTTAGCTCATCTCAGTTTATCCTTATCTCTCAGCATCATCCTCCCCTCCTCAGAGATGCTTACGTGAACTTCCCTTCCCCTATACCCCCCACACAAGCTCAAGTTTCATTGATTTACGATCTCTTAATATACTATACTCATCCTTTAAAGTAGGGAAGCATTGTCCTGCTAACCCCAGGATCAGCTGTTCAAAAACACCAGTTGCTCCACAGGAGAAAGATGAGACGATCTGCCCTCATAAGGATCGTATGAGTTGGAATAATAGACATGCTGGCAGTGGGTTTGGGTTATCATGTAAAATACTTATCCCTAACATAAGTAATTGTGTTACTAAGTTTAAGAGTCTGTCTTCCCAACTAGAAAGCATGTCCCATGAGGAACACCAGTTGTTTTCTTCATGGCTGTATCATCAATAACCTGCACATAGTAGGTGTTCCACCTGTCGCAGATGAATAAGACAGTAAATGAATGAGAGCATGAGCTTTTCCCTGAAAGATGGGAAGGGACCAGGGGAAATGACATTTTCATGATTGTATTTGTCTGGGTACTTTAGAGAAACAATTCCACAGAAAGTCATGTGTAAGAGAGAGTTTTATAGAAAAGGTCCATGCAGCTTCTCCTTGGGGATGTCTTGCAGGAAGTGAGCCTTGCCAGCTGAAGCAGGGAACTAGCTAAGGCAGCTGCACCCTGGTCCGACCATCACAAAGCAAGAGACCTGAGAACTAGAGAGACAAGGCTCACTGAGCCATTTATCTCGCTGCCCTTCAATTAATCTCACCTGTGTTTATCGGCCAGGTTGGCACAATAAACTACCTCAATAATCTATGTGCCTAGTGGTAGCAGACAGCCAGTCCAGGAACATTTAGTGGCTGTATCAATATGCCTCATTCTCACTGTGATTGCAAATTACTATAGATAGTAAAAGACATGATGAACTTGGATGATACATGGCTCAGCAAATCTAATTCCTATCTATAGACACCGCTACCCCCTGTTTTATCCAGAAGTGGCCAACAGTCAGGATGGAGCGGTAAGAGAGTGACAGCAGGGTCAGAGAAAAGACACTCTGTACAGTTTCAAACAAGGTCTGCAAGCCAGGCAGTCACCAAGCACATCCTTCAGGAGAAAGACATCGCCTCCTACCTGTCCACATATGAACACACAGCACAAGAAATGATCTCCATTTTCAAGTGACCCTAAAGAAAGGCACAGTGCACGGCAAAGAATACAAACCAAACCAAACCAAACTCACTGCCAGCAAGTCGATTCAGACACATAACAACCCAATAGGACGAGACAGAACTAGCCCTGGGGATCTCCAAGACTGTAACTCTGTACCGGACTAGGAAGCCTCTTCTTTCTTCCGGGAAGAGGCTGGTGGCTTTAAACTGCGAAATACTGCTTGATGTGCTTGAACTACGGAAAAATGGGTTATCTGTATTAGCTCCCAATTGAACGATTTTGGAAAAATAAAAAGGAAGAAAG
This sequence comes from Tenrec ecaudatus, assembly GCF_050624435.1. Classification (NCBI taxonomy): domain Eukaryota; kingdom Metazoa; phylum Chordata; class Mammalia; order Afrosoricida; family Tenrecidae; genus Tenrec; species Tenrec ecaudatus. Next base: position 14,865,209 of record NC_134546.1, read on the forward strand.
AAGAGATTGCAGGCATAAATGAGAATGGCCTTTCTAGAATCGACTATCTGTTGTAACAGTCAAAGGATCCTATGAGACAGAAGGCACTATCCTCCAATCACTCGCTTCCTCGAAGCAGCTTGTTTCCATTTTTCAGGCGATTGCTCTGCCATGATACCATATCTCTAAATATCAAGCTGATACAATATTACGACTTCAACTTTTTGAGTTTTCGAGTTTAGCATTCTCGACCGACGTCCACCTGTCCCAGATGAGGATTTAGTTATTGATCACTAGCTCCAACCCCTGTCCCTCAGTCCAACACCACACGGGTACACACTTTCCAGTCCTCTGAGCAGAGTTGTTTTGCAATTTTAGGCCGATCAGTATTCTGTACTTGTAAATAGCATTCACAGATTCATCCTGTTTCACAGTTCGTTGCTTTTTCTTTCCCGTGCTTTTTGTCTTTCCTGGAGTTGGTCTTACATTGTATTTGCCTCATTTTCTATGGTCTTTACTACTAGGTCAACCCCCCACTCCCACACAACCTGTGCAAATCATTCAAGCATCATATTCAAACATAGTAGATATTCTTTCCATTTCCTCTTCCTGACAAAGTCTCTCCCTAAATTTTCTGACTTGTTCAGGCAGAGCCGTGCAGGCCGAGGCTCTCCACACCTGCTACCTTAATGCTATCTTGGCATCTCCCTTCACCGTCTGCCTGGGGATTAGTTGGCCTTGCTCTGTGTTGGAGCCCTGCTATCCTGATGTCAAGTCTTTCTCTTGCTTGGCGTACACCTCGTCTTGGTGGGCATGTATGAAGTGGGAGATAATTTTTGGACAATTTCCAAACTGGAAGAAGTCAAATGCCTTCACATAGTCGATCAAACATAAGAAACAGCTTTCTGGTACTCTCTGCCTTAAATCAAGACCCACCTGATGTCAGCATTGATGTCCCTCATGCTCCACCCTCCTCTGAATCCTGCTTGAATTTCCAACAGCTCTTGACTGACTGATGTACTGTCACAACCATTTTACAACCATCTTCAGCATAATTTGACTTGTATGTGATATGAATGATGGTGTTCAGTAATTTCCATATTCTGTTAGATGAGTCTTCTTTGGAATGGCACCTATTCTGATCTGTTCCAGTCAATTGGCCAGGTAGCTTCTCCCAAATATCTTAGCAAAGATGAGTCAGCACTCACTTTTCATCGGAATTTTCAATACATTTGCCCCATTTCTTCCACTGCCCAGCATGGACTCGGAAGAAGCTAGTCTACTCTGTATCCCCGTTTATCTTGTCCTCTAGTAACTCTGAGGGTCGTCTCCCTGGTTCTGCTCTCAAATGGATCCACAGCATGCTTTGCTGGTTAGTGTGTCACATTTTCCTGCTTCTTTCTATGTCTAGTAATTTTGTGATCAGAAGCAAGGTCCGTTTTACAATGCACCATGCTGTGTTGTATTCTAATCCTTTTAACTGTTGGCCGGTGTGATTGCAAGTCAGTTGAGTATCTTGCGCGTTGGCTGCTAAGCTCTTTAGGGTATTAGCTCAGGCAGACTTCACCAAGGTCTACCCTCTTTGTTGCCCGCATAACTCTTAGGTTATACATTTTCCAGCAACTCTTCCCCCTAGGTATTTTCATAAGCATGCCATAGGAATTGTTCTTTTTTACGGCAACATGAAAAAATGAGCATAGTGAACCCACAAAAACAGAGAGGAGGCAGAAGTGGCTTCATCAACAACAACAACAACAACAAAATGTTTAGCACACATGTAATTTGCATACAAACGGGGTCATGTAGCTCTACGTCACAAGTGTTCAGTGGGTCTTCTATTTGCTGTATGTAGTCTGTAAGGCCATGCTACTCTGACTGATGGGAGTTGGAATGACTTCTGGCCCTGTGTGAACGCTGACGGTATGGGGCCTTGCAGTGAGTGCTCTTTCCCTGTGCTTACTCGCTGTCCAGTGTATGGAGTTTCACCCCTGTGTGTGAGCCAGAAACTCAAGATCGCCCCTAGGGAGATGCCTGCAGTCAGTCTGCTTTGTTCCCTTCTCGGAGGTCTTTGCCCTACACCTCCAGCTACATCCGCCCCCTTTCCTCAGCTCCGAGTTTCTCTTCTGCTCTCTTCTCCTCGCCTCTCCTTCTCTTCCTCTCTTTTACATTCTCCTCTCAATTCAGCAATGCCCCTAGTCTCTATTTGGTCCCCCTTCTCTTTAGGTCTACAAATCCCCTCTAGGCGGTGCAGTCAGTCATAGAGTCACCTCGTTTATTTCCCCCTCTCAAAGACCAAAGCCCTCCATCCCTGTTGTCCATGTCTATAAACCATTTTTCATATAACTGGTTCCTTTTGCTAGCTGTTTCTGGTAGAAAGGCGATTCTGGGCTCTGGAACTTCTTCGTGGCCAGAATAGGCTATCGTTAGGACTTTTTCAAAGTTCATTGGGCATTTTAATTTACAAGTATGTGTCTTTCAGATCTCAGAAATGTCCTTATAGTTTTTCCTTGATAATTCTCGCCTCTCTGTCTTCTGGGCTCCAGTTTTCTGACACTTCCATTAGTTGGATGTTGAGTATTCGGAGTACCCCGCTACACTAAGCCACGTGAGAAGAAGGGCCTAGGAGCCTCTGCTGCAAGTTAGCCAGTAAGAGTCTTAGAGATTCTAACCAGATGTTGTCTGGTTCACTTAGACAAGATGCCAGAGATACGCTAGAGGGGATATCACCTACACCTAAGAATGTTCCCAATGAGAGAGAGAGTCACACTTTCTTTGGGAACCAGGAGAACATAAGCAATGCAGTCCAAACCGCCGGGGCTCCCCATTTCCCACTATTCCCTGTCCTGCCTGTCCTGATCTTTGCAGAGTCCGAAGCAAAGGACTAAGGAAGAAAGGACTAAAGGATGTAGAAAAATCAACAAAGAATGGATCCTGTCCCCACCATCCTCTCTCAAGACCCCACGATAGAACAGAGCTGAAGGAAACTGAAATCATGTTTTCAGTGGAATGTAGAAGTAACGCGTTATGTTAGATTACATTGGGACTTTTAATTATCTTAAATGATGTAAAAGGCACGTGCAAAATCGTCTGGGAATGAAGAAGAGATCTGACAGGGCGTGCTTAGAGAGCTAGTAGGGGGGGTCCTGACTGGCACCCCTGAGTGTGGTCTGGTTTAAGACAACAATTACAGAAACAACAGCTGTTTTTATAATCCCAAATATAAGAATTGATGTTTGGGACTTTTTCTTCTACTTTCAACTGTCTCCTCTTATCTTTATGCCTTTTCTCTGTTTGTCTCAGTCTCTGGTTTAAGCTCTGGGAGTGACTAGGACTTATCCCTCTGTGAGCCACACAAGACGAGGACCAGGTAGGGCTTGGCCATTTGGTCATTTGACACCTCAGATGTACTGTATGTTCCTTTTCAGGTTGGCTCATTCCTCTAGAGAAAAGTACTCTGATTTTCTTTAAGGAGCCCAAAGGGAGTGTAGTAACCACTGGAGGTAGGGTAGGGAGAGGACATGGCTGGAGAGTAGGGTACTTTATCAACGTCAATTGATAGACTGCCATTTAATCCCCCATGTTCAGCTATATGAAGCCTCTCCAGAAATCTTTGGAGGAATGGGGATGGTAACCTAGGTATAAGCTACTTTATGCAAATGTCTAACCACTATACATCACCTCCTGCCTGCACAGGTACCTAGTATTCATATCTTAAGTTTTCAGGGATTCTGAATGTAATGTCCATCCATTTATTGGTGTCCACCCTGAGCGCTGTTACAGAGAAACACTGCCATTGAACTAACTCCAATTCGTGGCAAGCCCATGTGTGTCAGAGTAGCAGTGTGCTCCTTGGGGTTTTCAATGGCACCTCTAGGGAAATGCAAGCCACTAAACTTCTGGTTAACTGTTCATGCCACTCAGGGACTACTGCTTGGGATGATATTCTGAGACAATCCAACCATGTTGCTTTTCTAGGACATGATTCGAAACCAGTCAAGAGATGTCCAAGAAAGGACACTGGGATCTTAAAGGCTTGTCTTAAAATAAGAAGCTATCTCAGTGAGGTGTCAGTTAAGACCACACAGAAGGAACACACCAACTCATGCTATTCAAGAGTCGAAATAATAAAATTCAAGATCAGAGGAAGGAATTGCAGTAGAGCTAAATTATGAGCACCCAGCGTGCAGAAGGCTATGAATGACAGTGGGAGGCCAAAAAACATTTGCAGCATCCTCATTTGAATTCAGCTTCCATTGAACTCCCTCAGATCATTGACTAGGATGACAGAGTGCTTGGAAAGTTCATTACTCCAAATGTAGTTAGGTTAAAATTGAACATATTATAATTTTTTCCCTTTTACCCATTCTTAAGTTGTTTTAGTTTCTATTATCTTCTGCCTTTTTAAGGAAAAATAAAATAAAAAAAGAACCAGAAGTGAATGAGTCAGATGGAGAATCCAGACCACTAAAAAGCAAGGGAGCTTTTCCATAGCATCCATTTATATAGGAAGCAGGCCACACTCTCAAGGTAATTAATTGCATCAGGGCTGTGACCTGTGGGACAGTGCTGAATTCTACTCTGATTGTAGTCCTTTATGAAGGCTTATGACTGTGGTTATATTTTGTTAGGTCAGGTGACAATTGACAACCCATTGAGAATCCTGGCTCAGTGAGATTGTCATAAAATCCTAACTTTTAGTGGCTGCGATTAACCACTAACATGTCCTCTTCAAACAATCACACCCATTCCAAAGGTGAGAAATAGAGCTCATGAAAGTCCTTCCTGGGACCCAGAAATGGGAGAACAGGAAGACAGGCAGTAAGTACCCCTTCTGCATTGTCAGTTATACTTGCTGATGAGTCTTCAATTATGTCAACACTAAGTTAGAGAGGGTTTAATCTGAGGAAATTTCTCCCAGTGACTGAAAGCTGTTCTAGAATAATCTTTCTTTCTGTGGTGGAATCATTGTCTTATTTATTTTTGTGTGTACGCAATAATAGGCCTGAACAAATACCAGTGAAGTCGTTGATGAGTAGGAGATGTACATAGATGAGTAGGAGAGTGGTGTAAGAACCAGATCTGGTTCAAGGCCAGGCTTAGGTATTCACGAGTTGTAAGGATCTGAAGCAAGTCAACTTTTTTTGTTCTTTTTTTTTTAAATCCCAGTTTCTTTATTTACCAAATAAAGATATGAGACCTTGCCCTGCCTATCTCCCAGAGAGGTTGCATCAAGTGAGGCTCTAAAGTCAGTACATAGGGCAAAGTATAAAGAAAAATTATCCTGGTGAAAGTCTTAAAAGGTCCATCACATGATTTCATGTATTTGGATTCTAACTTAATGTAAAGAAGACCAAACCCCTCCCAATTGGGCCAATAGGGAACAATATAACAAATGGAGAAAATATATAAGTTGTCAAGGATTTCCTCTTGTTTGGATCCACAATCAATGCCCATGAAAGCAGCAGTTAAGAGAGGAAATGGGTAAATCTGCTGCACAAGATCTCTTTAAAGTATTGAGGCAGCCAGGATGTTACTCTGAGAACTAAGGTGCACCTGATCCAATCCGTAGCATTTTCAATCATCTCGTATGCATGTTCCAGTTGGACATTGAATAAGGAAGATCAAATAAGAGTTGATGCATTGGAAGTGGGGTGCTGTTGAAGAATGCTGGAAGCAGCGCGGGTGGCCAACGGCTCGATCAAATCTGTCTTGGAAGAACTACAGCAGAATGCTCCTTAGAAGCAAAAATGGCAAAACTTGGTCTCACATACTGCTGACATGCTACTAGGAGACCCCAGTCCCTGGAAAAGGACATCATGCTTGGTAAAGTAGAGGACTCCCCCGCCCCCCCCCCCCACAAAATGGACTGACAGAGCAGCTGTGTGGTCGTTACAGAATTTCGTGTCAACTTGAAGAGATGTATCAGTGTAGGGTGGCATTCAACCTGTCGATCAGGACAGAGCCTGGTGGTGCCTGCTTGTGGGTGTGCCCTTCTCATAAGGAGGGTCTTGGGAACCTCCCCTTCTCTCTTCTGCCTCACCTTCCTGCTACCTGACACCCCCCCCCCCCCGACCCCCGGTACCTGCTAGATTCCTGTGATGGTCCACCGCCATCAGATCCCAGGACTTCGCACTCAACAACCTCTGATCTTCCTGCATTCTGCATCACTGCATGTGGCTGTATGAGTCTGGAGAGGAACTTACGGACTAATAGCAGACTTGTGGACTTGAGTTGGACTGAGCTGGGATGTTTTCTTGATGTATAATTACTTCTTGATATAAAGTTCTTCCTTACACATATGAGTGTCATTGGATTTGTTCCTGTAGTCAACCTGGTCTAACACAGGGTGTAACAATGGGCTCAAAGGCTCAAACATAGACAATTGCAAGGATGGTGCAGGGCCAGGAAGTGTTTTCTCTGTTGGGTCACTATGGACAAGAACTGACTCGACAGCACTTAACAACCACAGGAGCCCTGGTGGTGTGGTCAGCAATTAGAAACCACCAGCACCTCTGAGGGAGAAAGACTGGGCTTTTCTGAGACAGTTACCGTCTCAGAAACCCACAAGGCGTCGCTATGGGACAGCATTGGCTCCAGGGCAATGAGACTGGTTTTGGAATTAACAACAATATCTAGACTTTAAGCTCACAGAGGGGAGCAGGGGCCACCGCTGATATGTCTTTGTGACCCCCACAGTGCTTGACGTAGTGCCTTGCATGCATGCTCTAAAAGCATTTAGGGACTAACTGTGCTTCAAAGAATTCTGGGTAATACAAGTGACTGGAGGTTCAAGTTCACACAAAAGACCCACAGAAGAAAGACCTGGAGATCTAGCTGTGAAAATCGGCCATTGAAACCCTCATGAAGCTTAGTTCTACTCTGATATCCCTGGGTCTCCTGGAGTCAGAATCGTTTCACTAAGCAGCTGGTTGGCTGAGATAGTTAGTAGTACTTTAAAACAGGTCTACAAACTTTGTGACAGTCATTTGTAAATAAGAAAGGTAGAATCCAATTCCTTTCTAAGCCCAAGTCATAAAAACCATGACCACTAGTACTTGGTTCTCTTTTGAAATACTCACCTTGGGAAGCCTGAGCTGACCAGCTGGAGAAACTGCATGAAGAAGAAGATTTCTAGAAATAGCCTTTCACAAAGAATCCCATTGTGCCAGCCCCAGCCGTCTGGGTCTTTCCAGCAGTAATCCCCAAATGTGCTGAGAACTCAGAGGACTTCAGGACCAGCCCTCAAGCTGTCCCAGCTAACAGCTCACCGGTTCCTACTGAGTCCTGCTTAAATTGCATATTCATGAGCCAAATAAATGTTGTTTCAAGCCACGGAGATTTGAGTGGCTTGTTACACAGCATCCGATAACCAGAAGAGACTGACTACACCAGCAAGAAGCTGAGAAATACCTGACCAAAAATATTACTCATTTCAAATCCACCCCAGAAGCTGGAAGGTGAACGGTTAAGGTCACCCTAATTGCACCATCATGCTTTGCAGGATCCCACCTGAGCTTTAGAAAGAAGCTGTGTTGCCTTGACAACAAAGACCATCCAGAAAATCTCTGTGTTGACATGACATTAACCCTCCTCCCTGCCCCCATAGCCTACCTTCCTAGGAATTTACATGTTACTTTTCCAAACCATACTTTTTCCTTTTTTTTCCCCTAGAATTTCCCAACAAATGGTTCCAGTAATATTAATGAGGCAAGGTGGCTTTCTGCGAGGCAGAGTGAAGGACCTGTCCCTTACTGCTCACCGGTTGAATGCGGAGGTGGCCTCATTAAAATCTTCTAGGAAATTCAACAACGCAATCAGACTCGGTTTTGTTCAAAACTGAACGCAATCCATGTCCATGCAGAAATTGCTGAATTGGTGTCTGGTCTCCAGTGTATTTTCACAATAACAACCAAAATAAATAAAATTAGGGGGGAAAGAATGGTGTGTGCAGCATCTATTGTATGGTGTGAAATATCCAGAAGAGGTAACTGCATAGAGTCCAAAGTGACTGGGGCACTGGGAACATGTTGCTTAAAGGGTACAAAGTGTCAGTCACAGGTGATGTGAATCCAAAACCCGAGGGATGGTGGTTAGACCATATGTTGGGTTTACTCAATATCACTCAATCGTCCAATTAAGAAATGATTGAAATGGTCAATATTTGGGTCATGTACATTTCATCACAATAAAAAATGACTGGCAACCATAAAAGGAAGAAGAAGGTGTGATTGGGTGCCGTAGAGCTGATTCTGACTCGTATGGACCCCGTGTACAAAGGAATGGAGCACTCCCCCACCCTCTGCCTGACAAGCATGGCTATGATTGAGCCCCCTTTTGCAGATAACGCATCCCATCTCCTTGAAAGTCGTCCTCGTTTTCACTGACCCTCTATCTCACTCCCCCGGGGACCGGCCTCTCCTGGTCCATGTCCAAAGATGTGAGATGAAGTTTTGCCATGGTAGCTTCTTAGGAGCAGTCTGGCTGTACTTCTTCCAAGACAGCTTTGTCTATTCTTCAGGTGGGCCACTGAATAGTCTGTATTCTTTGCCTTCACTGTCATTCAAAGACATCAGTTCTTCTGTGGGCCCCTTGTTTTTTCCCAATGTTCACATGCATAGGAGGAGATTGAAAACACCATGGCTGAGTCAGGCACACCTTAGTCCTCAGAGTGACAGCTCCCATTTCTAACGTGTTTAAGAGGTTTGGGGCCGCAGATTTGCCCCGTGTAGGAAATTACTTGATTTCTTGTCCCCTGTTTTCACTGTGTTGATTGTGGATCCAAGTAAAACAGAATTCGTTGACAACTTCAGTATGTTTGCCTGGATCATGACGCTACTTATTTGTCTAGTTGGGACGATTCGATTTTCTTTCGGTTCGGGTACAATCCATGCTGAAGGCTGCACTGTTTGGTCTTCATCAGTCCATACTTCGGGCCCTCTTCACTTTCAGAAAGCAAGGGTTTGTCACCTGCATTTTGCAAATTCTGATGTCAAGTTCTTGTTCACGTGGTCCAGGTTCTTGGATTGTTTGCTCAGCATAAAGGATGAAAGGATACAAGCCTTGACACACCTATTTTTGGAACGTGGGCTCGGTGATGATATTAAGCTTCTCCTTTTTTCTCTTTCCAGAGATGTATTTGATTTGGTTACAAACGATTCCATCCAGCGAGGTTCGTGTGTATAAACAAAACCAAATCCACTACCCTCCAGTCAATCCTGATTGACAGCCACCCTGTAGGTTTGAGAAGAACTGATCCCTGGAGTTTCTGAGATTGGGGGTCTTTGCAGAAACAGATTTACTCCTCTTTCTCCTGTGGAGAGAAACCACACCACTAACCTTTCTGTGAGTTGCACGACGCTTAACCCCCTGAGCCACCAGGCCTCCATTCCACATGTATAATGACAGCTTATACTATTTAAGAAAGGTATTCAAGCCAGAATATGTACACTGTACAGATAAGAGCTTGCAAAACAGGGAATCCAGAACAGATAAACCCCTCAGGACTAATAAGGGGAGCAGCGATACTAGGTGGATACGGGTGGGGGTGGGGGGAGTAAGGGGGAAGTGATCACAATGATTGACATATGGTCCCTCTCCTAGGGGGACAAACAGCAGAAAAGTGGGTGAAATGAGACAGCAGTTGGTGTAAGACATGGGGGGGGGTGAGAATTTATAAAATATCAAGAGGACATTGGGGAGGAGTGGTGGGAGAGAGGGGGTGGAAATGAGGAGCTGATGCCAGGGGCTCAAGCAGAAAGAAAATGTTTTGGAAAAGATGATGACAACCTATGTACAGATGTGTTTGACACAATGGATATATGTATGGATTGTGATAAAAGCTGTAAGAGTCCCCAATAAAATTTTTAAGTTAAAAAAAGGATATTTGAAATGGATCAGTCTTACAAAATTATATCATGTGATCCCTGTCATCATTTCTATCACCGAGACTGTATTTTACAACCACCGACCCTTGTATTTCCCACTTTTACATCCCAATCAGCAGGAATCATCAATGCACCTTGATTTCACAGTTTATCGGTTTCAGACGACTAAAGTTGGTAAAATCATTAATCTCCTCATCATGGCAGTAGTGGCTGATGCATAACTTTAACTGACAGTCATATCAATTGGTCTTCCTTGTTGGAAAGTGTATAATATCCTATCATTGACAGTGTTGTATTTGCGGGTAGATCTTTTTTTTAAATCATTTTATTGGGGCTCTTACAGCTCTTATAACAAAGAACCCATACATCCATTATGTCAAGCACATTTGCACATATGTTGCCACCATCCTTTTCGATGTTTTCTTTCTCTTTGAGCCCTTGGTATCAACTCTTCTTGTTTCCCTCCTTCCACCACCTTCCCACCCTTGATAAATTATAAATTATTATTATTTTCATATCTTACACTGACTGCTGTCCTACTTCACCCACGTTTCTGTTGTTCTTCCCCTTTGGGAGGAAGGGAGTGGGATGGATCTTGAAATGCCCTTTTTTACACGGAATATGGCACAGTCTCTCTTGACTTCGTCATTCGGGGCACAGAGGACCCCATGTGTGTCCGAGTCAACATGCTCCCTGCCGGACCATTTCAGCTTTTCGTACTGAGGAAATCAATCTTCATCATTCCCTTCCATTTTTGTTGACTTCCCATTTTCTAGGGCCCATCCTTCACACAGACCGCATTCAAATGAGGAATAGACATTCACAGTTGTGCCTTCTGGTCTGAGTCATGTCACATCCACAAATGAAGATCCGAAAGCTTTGTGACTCCATCCCTACCATTGAAACTGAGTCTCCTTCAAGGAGACAAGCATTTTCTAACTCCATTCTGCCTGCCTTCCAATCTAAGGGGCTCCTTGTCCGGTGCTCTGTCAGACTGTGTTCTACTGTTATTCTGAAGGTCTTCCTTGGCCAACATTTTCAGGCCACCAAATTCTTCTTCCCATTTGGTCTTCATCTGGGATCTTCACTGAAACCTGGCCATGGTGGGGGACTGGCCATGGTGGGGAACTCTGCCGTTGCATGAAATGCCAGTGCCGTACCTTCCAGCATCACAGTCGCATGCAAGCCACCACCACACAACAGACGCAGATGAGTGGGGGAATGAAATCATAGGTTCCTAAGTGCAAAGTCAATACCAGTTTCACTTCCATTAGGATGGAAATGGGGCGGTGGTGCTGGAGTCTGTGATGCGCTGGGGGTCCCTTGGCTTTCATCTGCCTGCCTTTCTCTTCTATCCTCCCATTTGAATATCAGAATTCTTTGACATTCACACACAATTTACCAAGAACTGAAAGAGGCAAAAATGTAAGCTGATGACAGATGCTAGATTCATCTGTGAAGTCCAGGAAAATTGGAACGTTGCATTTTAATCAGTTGGCAGGTGGTCCATGATCATGATGAATTTCTTACTCTGGTTGACACATTTTCAAATGTTAATGTCCTCTCAAGGAATAAACTATGTTCTAATGATTGAAATAATGGCTTCGAAGGTGAGTGTTCCCCTTATTATGGCTTCAAACGTCGGCGCAGTGTGTGGAGAGGTGTGAGGTTGTGCACCTGACAGGGAAATGATGATGAGCACAGAATGGAAAGGGAGAGACCTGCATCGTGAAGAAAAGAGACCCCTTCAACAGGACACGACCATACAGTACTTCATCAAAGGCAGCGGGATGTAGAAGACACTGGAACAAACTGCACAACTCACGCCCACTGGCGCCTCTGCTGGGAGAAGGATTTTCTTTTTCTAACCCAAAAAGAGAGGGAAGAAAAAAATGAGAGAGAGAGAGGGGTGTTTTTTATTCGAATTCAACTTTCTTTCAAACGAGCCAGAATGGCATGTGATTAGAGTAACAAGATGAGTTGCCAGTATTTTCAACCCTCTGGGGGGAAAGAAAGGCAGACGGTCTCCTGGCGACAAAACACACTTCCCTGTGCAGGTCCAGGGTGAAAACTCGCAGGAAAACACAGAGGCCCTGGCCTCAGCAAGAGGAGGACATTGGAAATGCTTTCTGGGAAGGAATGATTGGTCACTCATTCTGCATTGCTTCTTTACTTTGAGCCATCGCTTAAAAAATAAAATGGGCTTCCCACCCCCTTAGTCTTGCAAGTCTTCCGTAAGCTCATCCTGAGCGACCTTCTAAGAAAACAGTGCTTCACGGTGGAAAGGTCATTCAACATGGAGGACACCCCCTGCCCCATGTTCAACAAGGTGGCTGATAACAGTAGGCTCCCTGCTTGCCCTGCGATATCATGTGAACCCTTGGGTGCAGAACTTTGCTCGAGTGGCACCAAGAGGGAGCATGAGGGAGAGCTGGTCACCCTCCTCTAAGTCTGTCTTCTGCCGGAGTAAAGACAGCTCTTTAACAAGGCCCATGCGGGCGATTCCCGTGCTGGGTAGCAAGTGACCATGAATTTAGAGGTTGAGGACAATGTAGATGTGTCATCTCACATTTTTCATGAGTCAGGAATCCAGATGTGACTTAGCAAGATCCACTGCTCTAGGTCTCAAAATTTTGCTAAAATGCTGAGCTGCAGTGTCAGTTGGAAACAACCCCCCACCTGCCCCCCCCCCTCCAAACTCACTGGTTGTTAGTAGGATTCTAGGGGACGGAGTTTGTTTCATTTTTCTTTTCTTTCTCTTCTTTTTTTGTATGTTTGAAATGAACTTTTTTGCCACTAAAGACTCCGTCCATTTCAGTTTTACTTCTCCTCCTTTTGGGGTTTTTAAAAGAGGCACGCTGTCTGTAGTTCCAAACGCCATCTCAACCAATGACATCAGCAGCAATATCCCATCAAACACTCCATAAATTAGTTCCCGCCACCACCATCCTTCCTCCCACCCTCCTCAATACCTTACCCCTCTCCTCCCCGTTTCCACTCGTCACTGGCCTCTTTGTAGCCACCAAAGCCTTCTCTTTGGGTGTGAAAAACACATTTCTTTGTTTTTCCTTATAATAATGGTGTTATTAAATGTTTACCTTTAAAGATTGACTAAGTTGGCCAAGCATAATGTTCTCTGGTTTTATACATGTCGTGCGGCATTGAAGAGCGTTGCCATTGTTTGTTATTGATGGACAATGTTATATTGATGAAAATACAAGAATTTGTTTATCCATGCTCCATAATCAGGATTTAGGTTGTTTCCATGTTTTTGCTATCATGGAAATTAGTGCAATAAACATAGGTAGGCAAATGTCTGCTCCTGATGTAGTCGTGATTTCTTCAGGGTGTAGACACAGCAGAGACACTGCTGGAACACACAGGATTTGTATATGCATTTGTTTAAGGACATACCATGCAGATTTCCATTGTGGTTGTACAATTTTGCAGTCCCGCCAGCAATGTAAAAGTGATCCAATCTCTTTACATCCTCTCCAGCATTGATTATTTTCTGTTTTATTAAATTTTTCTGGAGGTCCTAGTGTGAGGTGTTATCTCATTGTTGTCTTAATTTGTACTTCTCCGATTGCTGATGATCTCGAGCACTTCCTCGTACGGCTGTTGGCCTCCTGAATGTCATCGTTGGTAAATTGTCTATTCATGTCTTGCACCCATTTTTTGATTGGGCTATCTGTATTTTTCTTCCCAAGATGTAATGCTTTTCCAAAAAAAGGTGGTATGCTTTTCTATAAATGTTGGAGATCAGCCCTTTATCTGTGTATTGTTGACTGAATATTTGCTCCAGCCTGTGGGTTCTTTTAAACTCTTTTGGTGTGCATAGAGGTCATATTTTTATCAGGTCCCAGTTCTTCATGATATTTTTCCTTATGATCCGCACTGGGTTTATGCCTTGTATTAGGGTTCTGAAGATTGCCCTTGTTTTTCTCATTGATGGTCTTTATGATTGTTAGGTTTATACATAAGACATTGACTCATCTTGCATTCATTTTTGTACATGGTGTGAGGTATGGGTCCTGTTTCATTCTTTTGCAAATGAAGATCCAGGTTTGCCAGCACCCCTTAAAGCAGTGGTTCCCCACCTTCCTCATGCTGTGACCCTTTAATACAGTTCCTCATATTGTAGTCACCCCCCAACCATAAAATTATTTTCACTGCTACTTCATAACTGTAATTTTGCTACTGTTATGAATCATTCGACCCCCAAAGGGGTCACGACGAACAGGTTGAGAACCGCTGCCTTAAGGTGTTTGGTCCTTTATCACAGATTAGGTATTTATAGGTATTTGACAGTATTTCTGGGTTATAAATTCTAATCAACTGGTCTTCATATCCCTCGTTGTACTGGTACCATGCTGTTTTGATTACTGGGGCTAAATAACAGATTTTTATGTCTGACAGTAAAAAACCTCCTACTTTGTTTTCAGTTTTAATAGTGTTTTATTATGCTGGGTTGCTTTTCTTTCCATATAAAGTTGGTGATTAGCTTTTCCATTTCTTTGAGGAGTTGTGGTGAGGTTGCTGTGGGAATTTTGGTTGTCAGACTGAGACATTCATCTTTGAGGGACTGCCGACACGAGGTCCTCTGAGAACATATGAGTTTGTTTCTTCAAGGCCAGCAGGTAAACACCTGCTCACTTCTTATAGCTCCCATCTCTGCTCTCCTTTTGGAGGGCTCACTGGCCTCAGGCCCACCCAAGGTAATAACCTTTTGATTAACCTGATTAGAGACCTTATAACATCTGTGAAATGTCTTCACCTTATATAACATAACCCAATCATGGGAGTGATATCCCATCCTCGTCTCAGGTCTCACCCATACTCAGGTGGAAGGCTCTTATACACTAGGGTGTGAGTGTCTGGGAAGCCACCTCAGAACTCTGTCTGCTCTTTCCTAGGACTGGTCCGGTGGCTTCCCTTCTCTCATGTCCTGTTTCCCACTCAGCACCTTCCTCTGTCACTCAGATTGGGGGACACTGGATGCTAGAGTTTGGAACCTACGCCACTGGGAATTAAGGGTATTTCTTGCCACCACCACTGAGAAAATGTTTTCTCCTATCTCCCTTGAGATGGTAGCTTGCATCATTACTGTGCTCCACAGCATGCGCTCTTGGAAGCGGCTGAAAGCATTCAATAAGTTTGGCAGCTAGCCTATCTAGTTCAAGGGACCGTTCTTGTCCACAAGCACTCCGTGTGCTCACGAGCTGAAATGAGCATCCGTGCTTCTCCTTCCTCTCGACCTCCAGGCTTATCTTTAACTCAGGAGATCACCACTCTGCCCTATATTCCTTCCCTCTCCCTCTCCCCTCCTCTCTCCCCCCTCCCCCATATCTCTCTCTCTCTCTCTCTCTCTCTCACACACACACACACACACACACACACACACACGGCACTAGGGAGGAAGCAAAGAGTCTCAATATTGTGCCATCCCCCTGCCACATTGGTGGAATTACAACCTTGGCCCTCTCTAAGCAATCTCATTCCTATCATTCAGCAGTGACTGTCAATCACAATATGGGTGAGGGATACTTATTCAATTAGTCAAATATTGGGGGGTAGAAGATTATGAAAGCATTGACCTGAAAAGTAAAAATCAAGTTTATGGAAAATATATTTTCTGTATTTATTTATTATTTATTGAAAACTATTTCATGAAACACTCCTAAAGGTCAAAAATAGACCTGTTTTTCCCTCACGGGTGGGATAGGTGCTTCCTAACCACTTGTCATTGGAGTTGGGTGTATGAGATGATTTTAAAATGGGATGTAGGTTCAGAGGCTTACTGTGTACTTGCACGATCACATTTATCTTCTTAACCTGTTATCTCCATTGGAAAACCATTCCCAGAGAATCCCACATGTCCACAGAGCTGACTATGGAAGAGACCATCAAATACAAGTTCAAATTGGAGATGAAGTACATTAAAGCAAGTTCACAAGAGCCAAGATACTTCCTTGAATTTAGAGACCAGCTCAAGAACAGATTTGACACATCGATCACCAAAATGAAGACTGGATAATTTATAAGATAACATCAAGAGCATCATACATGTGAGGGGGAAAAAAGGTCATTAAAAAGGCAAGACAGGAAGAAAAGACTAAGATTGATGTCTAAAGAGACTCTGAAAATTGCTTTAGAACCTAACAAATCTAAATCCACTGCCATTATTTTCCTACTCATGGAGCTCCCATATGGGGTTTGCAAGGCTGTAATCCTTTCAGGAAGAGATAGCCTCATCTTACTCCCACAGAGCAACTGGTTGTTTTGAACTGACAGCCTTGAGGTTAGCAGCCCAACACTTACCCAACAGCGCCATCATGGCTCCTCTACATGTTAGAATATACAGAAGCCAAGAAAAAGAAATGATGAAGTAAGCTGAATACACTTCAAAGGATGGATCAGGTAGACAAATAAAGGAAGTGCATAGAGATTGAGCGTTAGAAAACCCAAAGGGAAGAACACACACAGTCGGCACTTCTGAAGTCAAAAGAACTGAAGAAAAAGTTCCAGCCTTGAGTGTCCAGGTTAAATAAATCCATGGCAAAACACTGCACAACGCAGAGGCATCAAAAGAAGATTGAAGGAACACATGGAATCGTTGTACCAAAAAGAATTTACTGGTGTAGCAAATGATTAAGAACCAATGGCATTAAGGGGAAAAGTCCAAGATGCAATGAAGGTGTTGATGAATAACGACGATCAAGATGGATGAAATAGCAATTCAGATATTGCAACAAATGGAAGAGTGCTGGAGGTCTTCTCCCGCTGAACATGTTCTTCATTTCCGGTTTTCTAATTCCAAGTCTTCGCACATTTCATTATAATGCTTTTCTTTTCTTCTCGAGCTGCCCTTTAAATTGTTCTGTTCAATGCTTTGACTTCATCGTTTCTTCCATGTGCCTTAGCTACTCTACACTCAAGAGAAAGTCTCTTCTGACATCTACTTTCTTCTTTTCTTTCTTCCCTGTCTTTTTACGGACCTTTTGCTTTCTTCGTGCATGATGGGTATTCTTGATGTCGTCCCACAACTGGTCAGGGTTTGTCACACGTGTTCAATGTATCAAATCTGTTCTTAGGATGTTCTCTAAATTCTGGTGAGAGTATATTTAAGGTTGTATTTTGGCTATTGTGAGCTTGTTTTAATTTTTATTCCACTTCAACCTGAGCACTTGATGGTCTGTTCCACAGTTGGCTCCTGGCTGCATTTTGACTTCTGAAATTGGGTTTCTCCATTGTCTCTTCCCACAGATGGAGTTGACTTAATTGTGGTGTAGTTCATCTGGGGAGATTCATGTGTTCACATTTGTGTTGCTGTAAAAAAAGGTATTTTCTCTTAAGCGGTCACTGGTCTTGAAGAGTTTTCCATCATGTGATCTCCAGATTCATTTCTATCACCAAGGCCATATTTTCCAACTATTGTTAACTTCCTCGTGGTTTCCAATGTTTTCATTCCAATCACTAATAGTTATCAATGCATCTTGGTTGCATGTTTGATCAATTTCAGAATGAAGAAGGTTGGTGGAATTTTTCAAGTTTTTCATCATGTGGGTTACCCAGGAGTTCAAAACCTACCAACTGCTCCAGAGGAGAAAGATGAGGGTCTGCTCTCATAAAGATGTATAGTAGCCTCAGAATCCCAAAGGGGGCAGTTCTATCCTGCCCTATAAGGTTGACTATGTGTCAGAACTGACAAGATGGCAATGAGTTTGGGTTTGTGAACCTAAGTGTTTGGTGCATAAATTTGAATAGTATTCAATTCCTTGTAGGTTTGTAGAAATTAACCTATCATTGGCAGCATTGCACTGCACGATAAGCCATGAAATGTTGTTGTTGACAATGAATGGGACACCATTCCTCTTGAATTTGTCATTCCTGGCATCGTAAGCCCTATGATTGTCTGATTCAAAGTGGCCAATGCCAGTCCATTTCAGCCTAGGAAACTGATCTTTATGCATTCCTTTTTCATTGTTGACAAATTCCAATTTTCCTAGATGTTTTGTACATTCCACATTCCAATTACTAATAGAGGCTTGCAGCTATTTCTTGCCTCATCAACAAATAAAGGTCCCAAATGCTTTACTGATTCCATGTCGTTGTGATGGACTCTACTTTGAGAAGGCAGCTCTTCCACAGTTCGTATTGAGAGTGTCGTCGAACGTGAGGGGTTCACCTTCTGGAACTATATCTGACAACGTTCCACTGCTATTCATAAGGATTTCCGTGGCCAATCCCTGAGAAGTAGACAGCCAATTCTTTCTTCATCGCCTACTCTTACTCTGGAAGCTCCACTGAAGCCTCTCTGCCTTGAGTGGCCCTGGTGATATTTAAAATACCAATGACACAGCTTCCAGCATCTCAGCAATACTCAAGCTACCACAGTGCAATACACCAACAGCAAGAGGTGCTGATGAAGAATGTTCAAAACAAAGAGAAATTTTACATCTCGTAGGAAAATCCCATTCTCTTTTAAGTCCCAGTCTCCATTTTTCTGTGAACTTTTTGAACCCCGTTTGTATACCGTCGGCTGCCTAAAGAACAAACAAATCCGTATTGGAAGAAGTACAGCCAGAACGTTCCTCCGAAGAGAACATGGCAAACGTTGAGATAGGTAACTTGGAGACAGCAGTCCCCAGGGTAGGGCACCATGCTTAGTAAATCAGAGGGGCAGCAAAATGAGGAAGACCTTCAGGGAGATAGGGGGACATCGTGGCCCTGACAATAAGCTCAAACAAAGCAATGGCTGTGACAGTGGCAGAGAACAAGGCAGGATTCCGTTCTATTGTACCTAGGGTCGCCATGAGTCAGAACCAACTCAGTGTCACCTAGTAACACAGAATATATGAACAAACATCAGATCATGCTCCCCCTGAGTGAGAACGCGTATAAAGCCAGGTCAAGACCGCCCCAGCGCCCTCACTATTTATAGTGTGAGACATGGTACAGTTTGAACTCTCAAAGCAGCCCCGCGATGCTTTGTAGCACTGTTTGCACGAACGCAGGATTACAGAGAGAAAGGAGAGAACTCGTGATAAGAATTTCAAGTTGACTAGAAGGAACCCTTCCCTCTTTGTCCTATTTAGGAATCTGCCACTTTGCACTCCTCCCATGTGTCTCCCATCTGAAAGCTACCCTCCTCGTCTCCTGTGGCGATTGGAAAGCATATGTTGTCAATTAAGTAATTTTACTGAATTAGAAATCCAAATTACATTGTTTCCCACCCAAATAGCCATCTCCCAATTATTCTGCCAACAGAAGTGCCTTGTAGTTCTTTTCTTAAAAAAAGCCTGTTCCCTTTGGCCATTGTTTTCTTAGCTATTAGCCATCTACCGTTGGATCTTTTCATGTTGATTAAAATCATTTGAGTAAGAATTATTGCTAAGACAGAAAAAATAGAAATCTAAATTGCCCTTGAAATTGCTTTGAAATCAGAGCACAGCTTTGGCAAGAGATCATAATGTCAGAGAATGTGAGACCACCGCACGGGACCCCTGAGGTCCTGTCCACTCGTTCCCAGCCTCGTCTTGGTAACACAGGATCGCGGTTGCGGTCTGAAAAGCAGTAAGAGCATATGATATCGTGATGAAAGTATGGGCTCCTTGCTTGGAATCGTGAGCTTGTCACTCATTATTTATGTGATTCTGTTTTCTCTGTGGCCCTCAGTTTTCTCTTGCATAAAATGACAATAAATATACTGACCTCTCTATGAGTCGGAATTGCCTCGATGGTAGGGAGATTTGGAGTTTTGAAGGTTTCTGTGAGGACTGAATGTGCTACAGCCCAGTAGCTGCAGTCGCCAGGGCTCCCCCCAGACCCTTTGGAGCACGTGGATGCTCTCTCTCCATGCATACTTCAGAAACTGCAGGCTGTTGAAGCTTCTTTGTAGCGAGGACAAAAATAAAGAGGGAAAAAAACAGAAATGCCTGGAAACCTGTGCTCTGTCATACAAAACCCTCTCTACCTTTTTTTCTGCACTCTCCTTTTCCTCTAGGGTCTACAATTCATTGCAGCAGCCATGCAGAACACACCGACAACATTCATGAGTAAGGAGTTTATTAAGGAAGTTAATAGGTTGCAATGCAGGTGAGAACTATTCAGGTTACAGATGTTCGGTCAGAGCACGTTTCAACTGTGGTTGTTAAATACTCTGCTGTCAATTTGAGACTTAAGAGTGAATGGGGTGGATTTTAGCCTGTCAATCAGGTCGCAGCTTGATGACTCATTTGGAGGTGCTAAGGAGATAAATAGCTCATGGGAGGCGGGAAAAACACATACTTCCTGGGAGACATTGCAGCTGACAAGACACATGGAGCTACACTAGTGCCCTGAGCTGGAGGAGCCATGTGGAGACCCCTGCCAGAGCCGTGATGCTTGTAATACCACTGGATCCACAAGACTTCCAACCCACTGGCCTCTGATCCTCCTGCATTCAGTGTCATTGCATGTATTTCATGTGTCTGTGGAGGAATTTATAGATTGGAATCCGACATATGGACTAATATCAGCCTTATGGACTTGATCTGGACCGGGCTGGGATGTTTTCTCAATATTCAATTGCTCTCATATAGAAAACTCTGTCATGGACACATATGAGTGTCCATGAATTTGTTTCTCTAATCAACCCAGACTGACACAACAATGCTCCTTCAAAGCTGCTAATAAATGTCCCAAGGGCATGGCACTCCACTGGAAGTCTCAGCACACGCTTCAGCTCAAGCTCCGTGGGTCAGTGAACCCAGCTCCCAAATTCAATGCCTCAACAGCATCCGGCTTCACTTGCCCTGTGGATCGGCAACTCCCTCATTCTGCTTATACTCTGGCTCCTGACTCTGCTGCTGCTCTCCTCATGGTACAACTGTATTCTGGACCCAAGGGGTTCACAGTGAAGGGAACTCGGGGTCCAGAGGATGCGCTCGACTCCCAGCTACTGCTGGCGAGGCCCGGCTTTCCAGAGGGCCCATGTTATACCCAGCAAGAAGGCAATGCAATGGAGTCTGTTATCACTCACAGATGAACCCTATCAGTGCCTTCCTCCACCTTCCTATGCACACCCATGCAGGAAAGGGTCATATGGGGGAGTTACAGAGACTTTGGCTAGAAGAGCCACATTAAGTAACTCACTGATGGTGCAGTGGTAGGTGTGATGGGCTGCAATCCACATCGTTGGCAGTTCGAAACCACCAGAAGCTCCATGGGAGAAAGACTGGGCTTTCCACCTGTCAACAGTTACAATCTCAGAAACCCACAGGGGGGAGGAGGGCTTGAGGCAGTATTGGCTCTATGGCAGTGAGTTTGGTTTGGTTGGGGTTTTTTTGGTTGAACATAAGATCCAGACACACACTAACATGATCAGCCCTGCAGGGTTATCCTTAGCCAGCAAGAAGCAAGTCCAGCTCTGTTGACATGAGTCAGGGCAAACCCCAGGATGTGACCCATGCTCCAGGGTGTCCCACGGGTCAGGCTGAGGCTGGGACTTTCCCGGAGATCATACTTGCTTAGTTTCCTCACCTCCCCTCCTCTACTTACCCAAATTCCCTGGGAGAAATCTGCTCAATAGAAATCTGCCCACCAGAAGAGAAGATTTCTCTTCTCAGTACTTTGGAATCCCACCTGAGACAGGTACTTGCTAGGATTCTCACCTAGAGAGCATTTAATAAGGAGTCCTGGTGGCACAGGGGTTGACTGAGAACTCACTAGCTTCTCTGCAAGAGAGAGATGTAGCCATTTTCTTCCCAGGAAGTCTTGGAAACCTTCGGTGGTGTGGTATCCACGTAG
Organism: Tenrec ecaudatus; assembly: GCF_050624435.1. Classification (NCBI taxonomy): domain Eukaryota; kingdom Metazoa; phylum Chordata; class Mammalia; order Afrosoricida; family Tenrecidae; genus Tenrec; species Tenrec ecaudatus. The sequence continues at coordinate 14,886,862 of NC_134546.1, forward strand.
ATTAGAGAAACAAATTCATGGGCACGCCTATGTGTATAAGAAAGAGCTTTATATAAAGAGTAATTGTACATTAATTAAGAATTAAGAAAACATCCCAGCCTGGTCTAGATGAAGTCCATAAGTCTGATACTATCCTATATGTCCCATATCAATCTATAAATTCCTCTTTAGACTCACACAACCCATGCACTGATGCTGAATGCAGGAAGATCATAGGCCAGTGGGTGGAAAGTCTTGTGGATACAGTGGTGTTGTAAGCATCTCCACGTGGCTCCTCCAGCTCAGGGCACTAGTGTAGCTCCATGTGTCTTGTCAGCTTCAATGTCTCCCAGGGCATCATCCTTGTCAGTATAGAGTCTCCAAGAGAGTGAGTGAGTGTCCCACCTCCAAAGAGATATTTATCTCCTTAGCGCCTCCAAATGAGATCATCAAGCTGTGACCTGATTGACAGATTAAACTCCACCCCTTCACTATGAGTCAGAATCTACTCAGTGACAGTAAGTTTAGTTTGTGGTTCTAGTCACCCATTACCATTAAAGTGATTCTGACTCACAGTGACTTTTCGAGCCTGTAGATCTTTATGGGAGCAGAGAGCCTCCTCTTTCCTCCCAGGAGCTTCTAGTAGGTTTGAACTACCAGCCTTGTGCTTGGCAGCCAATGCCTAACCCGGAGGACTAGTAGGGTTGCTTCCTAAGTCACAGTCCATTGCTGCTGCAGTCTAGAGACACTGTAGCCACCACAGTTCTCCACAGCCCACATTGGGGGAGCTTGGCATTAAAACAACTCCCTGGACTCACTGAAAAGAAAACTAAGAACAAAGGAGTCTGTGGGCATGACCTCAGCCCAGAGCTGATGAACGGTGAGCAGAACTTCGAAGCCAGGCCGTCCACCATGTCTGGCATGTTTTCACTGTATCTGTAGGCGCTCAGTGGCCAGTTGTCAAGAGCTACCAAACTGCAGGGCCTCTGGGGATGCCTGCTGCATGCCACCCACAGTTCCTGAGGGCAGAACCAGTCTAGGATTCTTTTTTAACACTTTTATTGGGGGCTCTTACATCTCTTACCACAATCCGTACATCTGTTGTGTCAAGCACATTTGTACATATGCTGCCATCATCATTTTCAAAGTATTTTCTTTCTACTTGGTATCAGCTCTTCATTCTCCCCCTCCCTTCCCCATCCTTCCTCCCTCATGAACCCTTGATAAGTTACAGATTATTATTTTCATATCTTACATCATCCTCTGTCTCCCTTTACCCACTTTTCTGTTGTTTGTCCCCTGGGAGGGGGTTCTATATTGATCCTTGTGATTTATTCCCCCGTTCTCCCCCAACCTTCCCCTTATCCTGCTGGTATCTCTATTTCATTATTGGTCCTGAGGGTTATCTGTCCTGGTTTCCCTGTGTTTCAGGCTCTTAGCTGTAGCAGTGTGCATGTTCTGGTCTAATCCGATTTTTAAGGTAGAATTGAGGTCATGTTCGTGGGTGGAAGACAGCATTAAAGAACTAGAGTTGTGTTTCATTGGTGTTCTACTGTACCCTCACTGGCTCATGTACATATGTAAATATATTTATATTTAACAAGAGAATAGATCTATAGACTTATTATATCTAAAGGTAAGAATTAAGATTGCAGACGGGCATTTGGCCTCAACTCAAGTACTCCCTCAGCACAAAAACACTTTGTTCTAATAATTCAGCATTCTGTGATGCTCAATTTCCCAACATGATCACTGAAGACAAAATGGGTGCATAAGCAAATACAGTGAAGAAAGCTGATGGTGTCCGGCTAGCAAAAGATATAGCATCTGGGGTCTTAAAAGCTTGAAGATAAACAAGAAGTCATCTAGCAGGGTAGCAACAAAGCCCACATGGAAGAAGCACACCAGCCTGTGTGATCATGAGGTGTCGATAGGATCAGTTGTCAGAAATCTAAGACCCAGAACAAAATCATACCCACTGTGAAGGGGGCGGGGGGATATAGAGGAGTGGAGACCCAAAGCCCGTCTGTAGACAACTGGACATCCCCTCAAGGAAGAGATGAGCCAGTCAGGATTCTTTTTAAGGACAGCAAAGTACATAAAGGCTCCTTCCGTCTGAAAGTCTGTCGCTAAAAGTCAAATGCACAAGAATCATGAGGACATATCTGAACAGCATCCGGAAGTTCAAATGCCATAGAATGGCAGAGAACCTTGGACGTGGCAGGAATCTCCGAGGACCTTATTATTTGATCTCCCTTTGACTCATTTTAAAGTTGCTCTAGTTTTTAATATTTTCTGTTTTCAACTGTCTTTTTTTCTGTTTCATTTAGTTATTGTCATTAGCTTTTCTAATTCTTGGTTTTTTGTTTTCATATGTTTTTGGCATATAAAATCCAGTATAGGTGAAGCTACAGAGAAAGTACTGAATAATGGTTAACTGGGGGTATACAGTGGAGACTGGAAGAAATGGGGAGCTAATATCAAGGAATATAAGAAAGAAGCAAATGTTCTAAAATTGATTGTGATAATGCTTACACTACTCTTCCTGATACGATTGAATTGGATTATATTTGGATTATGTCCCAATAAAACTATTTATTAAAAAATAAAAAGAAATCGATCTGTACAAAGCAACAGCTCAGGGATTGCAGCTCGCAGTTGGACTGTACTTGCATAAACTCCTCATATCAACAGTACCTTAAGTTCTATGCCATTGGATAAATTATTGATGTTATCAATGCAGTCGCCTTATACCCCCAGGGAGATGATTAACAATATTTTTCCTTTTTGTTTATTTTGTTTGGGGCGGGGCAGAGGGGTGACAGTTTGTTTGGCAGTTAGGTCCAAGAGCCAGTATTTATCACATCTTCCAAAGACTATTCAAATATATTGAAAAAGAAAAATATAAGTTTTGCTCAGCCATATTTGGGAAATACAAGGTCAAGGATGTTTATGAGGATGTGTATTCTCTGGAGGCCTCCTCGTAGTCATTTAATATGCATAAGTGCTGGGAAGACTCAACCACACGATCCTGGATACCATGTGTCCTAACAGAGTGGAAAGAGGACACTTGACTAGTGTTCCCAAAGGGGACCCTACTGCCCCTGGGGGTGCTAGGACAACCCAAGGAGGCTGTAAAAGCAGATGCCTACACTCTATCCAAGATTAGGCACTCCATGACAAAACTATCTAATTTCTAGGAGGGCACCGAGTCATTTTTTATTTCCTGAAAGGGGGTGGTTGGTCGAATAAGTTTGGGAAGCTGTGCTTTCACTCCATAGCATCTCCTAGAATTGGTGTCCCCATTTCCACAGCCACCACCTAGATTCTGATGCACAGAGACCCTATAGGACACACTAGAACTGCTCCATAGGGTATGCCAGGCAAAGAATCTTTACAGAGCACACATCCCAGAGTGGCTAGTGGGTTTGAACCACTGACCCTAGCTACTGAGCCACCAAAGAATCATAGAATTAGTGTCATTAAACCAAATGTGTTTCTGCTTCTTTTCTCTATGTCAACAATTCTCAAAATATGGCTCGTTGTAAAGGGATCACAAAATTGAATGTTTTTTGCATGGTCACTTTAAGACATTGTCTCCTTCACTAAGTCGGCCTGTGTACTGGTGATGTGGAAGCAGTTGGAAAGGGAAGGAGCACTGAAACAGCAGTATCCTGGGACCTGTCACAACAATGGCATCAATCTCTACTGGCAGCCACAGTATTCTTGACCATCACACACTTGGAATTTAAAAAAATCTAATTTTAATAAAAATATCCTTAATGCAGAATAGCCATAAAGTTAAAAGATACTAACTTCATGAAATCACAACCCTTGAGTGTGCATATTTTAACATAGCATGTGACTATGTGAGATATACCCAGAAGATGCGCACAGATACTGAAGTTTGATGCTTGTCTTTGTTGGAGTTGCAAGCTAAACTACCCCTATCTTTAGGGGTATTTTAAACTGGGATTTTACATCACTGAGATAAATTACAGTTATTCAGACTGGGGTACCTAGCAGACATTTTCTTCAGCATGAATGAAATAAGAGTACCACTACATTAGAAACAACTGACAGTGTTTGATGCCCAATTCTTTTGGAAATTGAAGACAACTTTTTTTGGTTGTTTTTAGAAATCATTTCACTGGGGGCTCTTACAACTCTTATAACAATCTACACATCAATTGTATCAATTTGTATGTATGTTGCCATCATCAATTTCAAAATACTTTCTTTCTACTTGAGCCCTTGGTATCAGCACCTCTTTTTACCTCCCTCCCTGACCCTCCTACCTTCGTGAATCCTTGATAAATTTAAAATTATTATTATTTTCTTATTTACACCATCCACTGTCTCCCTTCACCCACATTTCTGTTGTTCACCCCACTGGGGGTGGGTTATACAGTGATCATTGTTATCTGCTCCCCATTTCTCCCCCCACCTTCCCCTTCTCTTCATGGTATCACTACTCTCATTACTGTTCCTGAGGGATTATTTGTCCTGGGTTGCATGTGTCTAGAGCTCTTATCTGTACCAGCATACATGCTTTGATCTAGCCAGATTTGTAAAGTAGAATTTTGGTCATGATAGTTGGGGGGTGGGAGGGTGAGCAGTAAAGAACTAGAGGAATGTTGTGTGTTTCATCGGTGCTACACTGCACCCTAGCTGGCTCATCCCTTCCTTGTGTCCCTTCTGTGAGGGGATGTCCATTATCTACAGAAGGGTTTTGGGTCTCCACTCCAACCTCCCTGTTTATATCAACATGATTGTTTGCTTTGGGTCTTCTGATGCTTGATACCTGATCCTAGCAACACCTCGTGATCGCACAGGCTGATGTGCTTCTTCCATGTGGGCTTTCTTGCTTCCCTGCTAGATGGCTGCTTGTTTATCTCCGGGTCTTTAATAATAGGAAAATGAAGACAACTTGAAGCACTTACTGATGTGATTCAAATGATACAGTCCAATGTGGATTATATCTGAACAAAAAGATAACAAAATCCTTAAACCTAGACCAACACAAAACCATGATAAATATTGAAGAAACTGAAGTTATCAAGGGTTTCATTCTCATTGGATCAATAATCAGTGTCCAAGGAAACAGTAGTCAAGAAATCTAGCAGAGAAGCAACAAGTCCACATGGAAGATGCACATCAGCCTGTGTGATCATGTGATATTGATGGGTTTGCGTAAGAGGCATCAGAAGACACAAAACAAACAAAAACACATTGTTGAGAATGAGGGGACTCAGAGCAGACACCCAAAACCCATCTGTAGACAGTGGGACATCCCCTCACAGAAGGGTCACAAGGAAGAGATGAGTCAACCGGGGCACAATATAGCACCAATGAAACACGCAATATTGCTCTGGTTCCTTTAGGCTTCCTCACCCCCCACCCCCCACCCTAGTATCATGACCCCAGTGCTGCCTTTCACTGTGGACTAGCTGGAGCACGTGTACGGGTACAGATAAGAGCTCATGACACATGGAATCCGGGAGAACAGGAATGGGAGTAGTGATACCAGGAGAGGAGGGGAGGATGGGGGAACCAATAGCAATGATTGACACATAACCACACACACACACACACACACACACGGGGATAAACAACAGAACCGTGGAGGAGACAGCAGTCGTTGTGAGATATGAAATTAATAATAATATATAATACATCAAGGGGTCACCAGGGTTGGAGGGGGGAGGGAGGGACAAAAGAGGAGCTGATGCCAAGGGCTCAAATAAAAAGTAAGTGTTTCGAAAATGATGATGGCAACATATGTACAAATATGCTCGATACAAGTGATGTGTGGATTGTTGTCATTGCTACAAGAGCCCCCAATAAAGCGATCTTTTAATTAAAAAGAAAGAAATCAAAGGACCTATTGAATTGGGCACATCTGAGCCTTGAGAAGAGCTCTGATAACACTTGAGAAGTGTCATACGCAGACACAGCTTTGATGACTGTGGAGGCCTGACCCAAGCCATTGGCTCTTTCCATCGCCTCCTAGGCAGGAGAAAGCTAGATGGTGGGAAATGAGCCCTGGAGCAAGCAGGGGAGTCGGGAATAGGAGGAAGACGTGGAAAGAGGGCCAACTGACCCATGAGCAACTGTCTCCTTTATCATTGAGACCCAAAGAATGGGATGGGGTCTGAGCACGACTGGGCATTTTGATGAGTCAATATTCTGGTGGAAGAATCCTATCCAAAGAGAGAGGCTGCCAGAGAGAATTTGAAATGGTCATGGAATGCTGACTCCTGCCCTAAAATAATCTTCAGATCTTAAACCAAAGACTTCCCCTGAAGTCTTCGGAAAACCAAGCAATCGGTTAACTTCACTAGTAGAGAATTTCTGCCTGGAGCATCTTTGTCTTTTAAGAACCTTCTCTATGGGGCTAAATGGAAAAGTATGGCACAAAAGATCAGAGAGAAGCTTTAAGGGGTAGTGAGTCCATCGTACTCGGGGAGGGAGGAGCAATTTGGGAAAGAAGCGTCGCCGTGGTTTAGAGCTGGAAGAATGTAATTAATGCCACTTCACTGCACGTGTGTAGAAAGCATTCAACAGGTATATGTTCTGCTGTGTGCGCCCAAGAACATGAAGTAACACAAATTATCATCAAGGACGAAAGGGAGAACAGGTTTGGGAAGCATCTCGCTCTCCAGCCCCATCTGTGGTCATTAAATCAGCCCGCAAGCAGAACTATTAACCACTCTAGGATAATGGCTTTGATTAAACATTGATCTTTGTAGCTTCGAAGGAGACAGTCTGAGCGCAATCTGCCACCTTTCCCGTGACCACAAATGAATCCTGCAACGAGGAGCAGATGCCATCGATAGCAGGGCGACTTTAGTAGGAGGAGAATGTGGGCTGACTCCCTTGTATTGGGGCACCGAGACATCCCACAGCAGCTGGCTCCCTCCCCACCTAGCCTGCGAACATTAACTTTCTCAGCGTGAGGGCTCTCAGGCACCTCGCCAACCCACTTCCATATCTGCTCCCATTTGGGAGCTAATGATGCCTTCTCTTAACTGTGCTCACAGGGGTTCACGTCAATCATGCGCCTGCAGGGCATGGAGTGACCCCTTCACCTAGGTGGCCAGGGCCCACAGCCGAAGGTGACCTCACTCTGTATATTCTCTGCATGAGCAAGACATTGTTCCATCCCAAAAAGGTGGGGAGGGACCAAAGAAGAAATGGCCCAGTGGCATGGTACTGTTGGCAAAGATGGGGAATTGCCCATGGACCGCCAGAAGCATATGACCAAATCAGTCCTGGAGGAAGTCCAACCAGAATGCCCCTCACAAGCCAGGGCAAAGGACTTTGTGTGGCTTACTTTGGAAATGCCACCAAAAGACCAATAGCCGGAAAAGGACATCGTGCTTGGTAAAAGGGAGTGTTGGCAGAAAAGAGGGAGACTCCCAATTAAATGGATATACGCAGTGTCTGCAATGAGCACAAACACAGACATGATGGGGCAGATGGCACAGAGCAGGCAGCGTTTTGCTCTGTTCTACATACGGGCCTACATGTTGGAGTTACCTGACACCTAACAACAACCAATAGATGAAGCCTTCCAAGAAATGCAGAAAGCCCATATGGCCAGCGATAAGCTTGACAAGCTAAAGACCTTCTGGTCAAAGCTGGATGGTGACATGGACAAGTATGAAATTTGGATACCCTAAGAAATGAAATATGTCGCTGTTTGGACGATCTACACTACACACCGAGCCAGTTGTCACAACGATTAAGGCATAGTATCACAGCTGGGTAAGAAGGTCCATTCAAAGTCCAGTTTAGACCAAAGGATTTAAATGCAGAAACATGTTACACCTCTATTATTATGGCTTTGGTGCCCAAAGACAATCTCTTAGAAATCACTACTTATCAAGTTTTGCCATCATGTCCAAGAAAATCTATAAAGACCTATAAAGACCTTTAAAGTACTCCTCCCTTTTCTACCTACATACCTGTAGGAGCTTCAACTTTTTTTCCCACCTACTTCAATTAAAGTACCATACAAAAACAGGCTGTAGAATAAGAAATAGGAGAATCCAGCTGTTTCTATTAAACCAGACGTCAGATATTTGAAAATAAGTGTGAAATAATGCCTCTCTTGTTTTTGTTTTCTTTTAGAACTATTGTCTATCTTTTTTTAACTTAAAATGTGGTTTGTTGTGTTGCAATGGCTTTATTAGTGATGACTTAAGATTAATTGTAGTACATTGAACATTTCTCATCTCGATTCTTATATCAGAGATTGGCAAAGTTTCCTGCAAAGGGACAGATAATAAACATGTTTGCCTTTGCTGGCCAAGTCGTCTCTGGTCCAGCTATACTCAGCTCTGCAGTTGTAGCATGAAAGCATCCAGGACAATATGGAAGCAAATTGACATGGCTGTGTTCCAATAAAACTTTATTTACAAAAAAAAGAGTGATGGGCCAAATTTGACCCAAGGGCCATCGTTAACTGCACCCGGTGATAAATATCAATACATATCACCCACTTAAACAAAAGCCCTTTGGAGTCCTGAATGATTTGTTAGTGGAAAACGGCATATGGCTAGAAAGGTTGGGGGTGGGAAGCAATTCTAGCTGGAATGTGAATAGTTTGTCTTCTTTTGAATGGAATTGCTGATCGAGGTGGGGAAGTAGCATGAAGCAAGTCTGGCTCTGTGTGAGACAGGTCCCAGAGCGGACCTATCACAAAATCTGTGGGAAACCTCCAAAGGGCTCCATGAATACAAGAGGGGCTCTCCTGCACTTGTCCCAGGGGTGAAAGGGGTCTACAAGGAGGTGACAGTGACAGGTTTGATCCCAGCACCAACCAAGTCTTCCGACCCTAGCCAGCCTGCAGAAGGACGCCGGCTGCTGGGAGCATGCCAGTTACCGAAGGCTCATTAGGCTTGGCAGAGGACTGGCTGCTCAGCCTGGGCTTTTGTTGTGTATTTGAATACAGGAGCAGAGTCACACCTGCAAATCCTATGACAAATGATGTTTATTGATGCTCAAGAGGGCCAGCTTGTAGCTGACATAATAGTTCTTTCAATAACTAATGAGAAAAAGTTGGTGTTGTCCAAAATATTTCAAGGAATGTACACCTATTAATTTGTTAATAAGTTCTGTGTCAATCAACCATAATAAGATAAAACCCTCCTTTGGAAACCCAAGGTAAATTCACAGTAGCTGCCACCTCCCTATGGCCTGCTGGATCTCTCTTCTTCTTCTTCTTCTTCTTCTTCTTCTTCTTCTTCTTCTTCTTCTTCTTCGTCTTCTTCGTCTTCTTCATCTTCATCTTCTTCTTCTTCTTCTTGTCTTCTTCTTCATCATCATCTTCTTCTAGCAATGCTTTGTGTGAAAAGCAGATAATTCCAGTGCCTTTCACACCGTCTGCTGTCCCATCCACCAACCTTCTCAGTATTTGTAATTCACTCCCTTGATGATTTCCTTGGTTCAGCACATCAAGCTGTGACGTTTTACAAACATGAAACATCAGCACAAACCAATCCACCCAGAATAGCAGCTATCCCTTTCTGCCAGGCACAAGCAGCATCGCTGCCACCATGCACCCCCCACCCCCAAAGATAACATGAGACTTTGCTCAGTCACAAAGCCTATCCACCTGGGTGCTTACCCTCGGAATTCTGTCTTGGCCTTGAATGAAGTAATACCTGGTCCTGCACCAACACTGAGATCCGTTGAGGTTATTATTATCAGTTCTCTAATGGGTTTCGGAGCCCTGGTGGCATGGGGGATTACGAGTTAGGCTGCTAATCTCAAGTTCAGCAGTTGGAGACCACCAGCCACTCTGTGGAAGAAAGATGAGGCTGTCTACTCCCATAAAGAATTACCATCTCTCCTGGCCCACCAGGCCTTGAGGACGATGTTCCCAATTACAGCAGTCAGTCCACAGAGAGGACCACATGGCTGGACCCACTATGAGACACGACACCCCTGACTGACCCATAGCCCTACAGGGGACCACACCGGAGACACAAGGTGGGAATTGCACCCGATCTGATCCCACCACACCGAGACAAAACACTAAGGCGGTTCAACAGAACAGCAAGGGAATGGAGTGGCAAGGTCCCCAGGGAATGCTGAAAGTGGACTTTGGGGCCAGGCATGGTGCCCCAACAGACTGGACTGGAAAACACTCTTAAGGGCCAACAAACAACCCTTGAACTAACTACAAGCTTTTCTTTCTTGCTGTGTTTTATTTTGCTTCTTGTCATTGGTTTGTTGTTGTTGTTTTGTTGTATATTGTGGCTTGGTTTTGCTCTGTCTTGTTTTTGTGCATGTTATTATCTCCACAGGTCTGTCTAAGTAAGATAGGCTGGATGAACAATCTGGAGGAGAAAACAATGGGACCGACAGTTCTTGGGGGAAGAAGGCAGAGGGGGAGGTGGGGGAAAAGGTAGTGGTGTTAACAAGCCCAGGGACAAGGGAACAACAAGTGATCCAAATCAGTGGTGAGGAGGGTGTGAGAGGCCTGGTAAGGCATGATCAAGGGTAACGTAACCAAGAGGAATTGCTGAAACCCTGGTGGGGACTGAGCATGATAGTGGGACAGGAGGAAAGTCAAGGGAAATAGAGGAAAGAGCTAGGAGGCAAAGGCATTTATCGAGGTCTAGATAAAGACATGCATAGGCAAATATATTTATATATGAGGATGGGGAAATAGATCTATGTGCCTATATTTATAGGTTTAGTATTAAGGTAGCAGAAGGACATTGGGCCTCCACTCAAGTACTCCCTCAATGCAAGAATACTTTCTTCTGTTAAATTGGCATTCTATGATGCTCACCTTCCCAACACAACTGCTGAAGACAAAGTGGGTGAATAAGCTAATGTGGTGAAGAAAGCTGATGGTGCCCGGCTATCAAAAGATATAGCATCTGGGGTCTTAAAGGCTTGAAAGTAAACAAGCGGCCATCAAGCTCAGAAGCAACAAAGTCAACATGGAAGAACACACCACCTTGTATGATCACAAGGTGTTGAAGGGATCAAGTATCAGGCATCATCAGAACAAAAAATCTTACCATAATGCATGGGGTGGCGGGGAGTGTGGCGTGGAGACCCAAAGCCTATTTGTAGGCCACTGGATATCCCCTTACCGTAAGGGCTTACAGAAGGGTCTCAGGGAGGAGATGAGCCAGTCAGGTTGCAATGTAGCAACGATGAAAAATACAACTTTCCCCTAGTTCTTAAATGCTTCATTCCCCTCTCCTTTCATAATCCCAATTCTACCTTGCAAGTCAGGCTAGACCAGAGGATGTACACTGGTACATATAGGAACTGGAAACACAGGGAATCCAGGGCGCATGATCCCATCAGGACCAGTGGTGTGAATGGTGATACTGGGAGGGTAGAGGGAGGATGGGTTGGAAAGGGAGAACCAATTACAAGGATCTACATGTGACCTCCTCCCTGGGGGACGGACAACCGAAAAGTGGGTGAAGAGAGATGTTGGACAGGGCAAGATATGACAAAATAACAATTTATAAATTATCAAGGACTCATGAGGGAGCGGGGAGCAGGGGGCGGAGGGGCAAAATCAGGACCTGATGCCAGGGGCTTAAGTGGACAGCAAATGTTTTGAGAATGATGAGGGCAATGAATGTACAAATATGCTTTACACAATGGATGTATGCATGGATTGTGATAAGAGTTGTAGGAGCTCCTAATAAAAAGATTTTTTTTTAAAAAAGAAGTAGCACAGATTTTGAAGGGGAAAAAAAGAAGAATTACTGTCTCAGGAACCCCACAGGAGCAAGTTCTACCCTGTCCTACAGGGTCAGCATGCGTCAGAATCGACTCCACGGCAGTGAGTTTGGTGTGGGGTTTTCTAATGGCGTCACGTCACGCAAAGAAGGAACAGGCTGCCCACTCCGGAAGGATCAACCACTGAACACCCCGTTGTCGGATGTGGTGCCCCTCAGGTGGGAAGGCACGCAAACTACGACTGAGGGAGTCCAGTCAACCTTCGCGATGTGGAGGGAGTAAGACTTTCAGAACCTTCACTGGCTGAAGGAGCATGACTCAACATAAGAAACCGTTACAAACATCGATCAATCATCACTGGTAACCAGAAGGTCAGGGGGTCCAACGTCACCCAGCAATTCCGCAGGAGTAAAACCTAGTCCTCGTCTCCCATAAAGATTAGACTGGAGAGTCCAATGCAGCCATGCCACTCTGTCAGACGGAGCTGTTAGGCGTCTCTGTTGGCTCAGCAGCACTGAGCCACAACCAATGTGGGCTGGATCGTGTGAGTATGGTCTTGCTACCGAAGTCCCAGGTGGTGCTTGAAGGTGATACTGCTGCTCCTAGTCTGAGATCCACCGACACAGACAGCAAGAGAGAGGGCGTGAAAGCTTGTTTACCAGGACAGGCCAATCACTTTCTGGAAGACGGACCTTCTGGGAACACGTATGCCTGCCCAAGATTCCAAATCAAGTTGAGGAGAGAAAAAAAATCATCCACAACTGTGTTCAATGGAACAAAAGGCAGAGTCACTGTAAAGGCAGAAAAGACGCCGCAACATCAGCCTGTACTTGAGATGAGTGAGAAAATACAGCTCCAGGGACTCTGAGATCGGTTCCCAGGAAGGACGGACGAGAAAGATGACATCTTCTGAAGAACCAGCACCGAGAGGGCTAGGGGCTCTAAATTATCAACTAGGGGTTAAGCTCTCCCATTTCACCAACGTTTTCCTGGGCTTTGGGAAGTCTGATCTTAGCTCTGACATTGGATGTGACTGCACTCTGCCAAGCAGTTGTACAATTCCCACCCTCGTGGAGCTCTAGGACAGCACTCGCTAGACTCTCGGTTGTGCCAAGAATTCTTGACTTGCTGCCCAAGTCTGGGATTGCACGGTTCCCACCATATCAGCTCCTGTGCATGCAGCAAAGCCAAAATGTCAAGTGCACGTTATATACTTGAACATGGGAGGCAATCCCCGGGGGAATCCCAGACCTTTGTTGATCCCGTCACTCCTCCAGAGTCTCTGCTGGGGTGCAGACCTCACTGGCTCCTCATGGTCAACAGTATGTCATTGACGTACAGTAGGGTATGCCCAGCGGTGTCCTGGATACTGTCCACACGTTTTCGCTCTACTTGCCTTTCCTGGGAGATGAGGCTCCTGTTGTCACCTCATGCCTGAGAGTGGCTGGTCGCCTTTCCTTCCCAGGGAGTTTTAAGCCTAGTTGAAAGGCATGGTTGTGGCAGAAGTTCACAGTGTACATTATTCCATCCAAAATACAGGTCTTTTGTCGGACAGGGCAAGCTGTGACAAAACAATAATTTATAAATTATCAAGGGTTCATGAGGGGTGGGGGGAATGAGAAACTGATGCCAAGGGCTTAGGTGGAGAGCAAATGTTTTGAGAACAATGAGGGCAATGAATGTACAGATGTGCTTTACACAATTGATATATATATGTGGATTGTGATAGGGTTGTATGCGCCCCCAATAAAAGGATTTTTTTTTAAACGAGGTCTTCATGAAGTTCCTGTTTTCTCCATCCACACCGCTCTCTAAAAAATTCAGAATCAAGCAGGGCCGAGCCCTGCACGTGCTCCCTGCTCACCCCCAAGGTCAGCAGCAGACGCCAGATAACCAGTGAAACCAGCTGTTATTGGTTCAAAGAAAGCCACAATTCTCCGGGTTTCCAGACCCCACATGCTAATTGCCCTACATTCCTCACCACCCCTTTATAGCCCCCTCTGCTGCTCGACTTCCCTGTTGGCCTAGGTCACCGCGAGCTCCCCCCACCTAATAAAGCTATTTCTGCTCAAAAAAAAAAAAAAATTCAGAATCAACTGACCAGATGTCTCCAAGACACTACTCAGCTTCTCGAAAGATGTTAGCTTCTCTGAGGGGACGTCTCACCGTTAGGGACCCTCGCTGCCATTCAAAGCCTTTCTAGCTTCTCATTCTTATCTGGCACGGCAAATTTACACAATGCGGCTGTCGCTTCCATGAGCATTGATTGTGGATCCAAGCAAGATGAAATTCTTGACAACTCCAATCTTTTCTCCATTTATCATGATATAACCTATTGGTCAAGTTGTGAGGATTTTCTTCACGTTGAGTTGAAACCCACACGGAAGGCTGCAATCCGTGATCTTCGCCATCGGTGCTTCAAGTCCTCCTCACTTTCAGCAAGCAAGGCTGTGTCATCTGCATATCTCAGGCTGTTAATAAGCCTTCCTCCAATCCTGATGCCACACTGTTCCTCATATAATCCAGCTGCTCTGATTATTTCTTTCAGCATACAGATTAAATACATATGGTGAAAGATACAACCCCTAACACACAACCCCTAACACACGACTTTCCTGACTTGAATCCATCCAGTATTTCCCACGTGCCCCCTGATCCACTTGAGAGCGCGCTTCTCAAGGCTAGCCATAGTTTATGAGTCACAAAGTCCCATGCCTTTGCATGGACAACGAAACATGAGTTAACCTCTTTCTGGTATTCTCTACTGTCAGCCAAGATCCATCTGACATCATACCTTGTTCCAAGTCCTCTTCTGAACCTGAACCTGAACCTCTGGCAGCTCCCTGTCAATGTACTGCTGCCACCGTTGTAAGATGATCTTTAGTAAAGCCTTACTTGCTTGTGATATCAATGATATTGTTCCATAATTTGAGCGTTATATTGGGTCAGCTTTCTTTGGAATAGATACAAATATGGATCTCTTCCCGTCAGCTAGCCAAGGAGCTGTCTCCCAAATTTCCTGGCAGAGACGAGTGAGTGCTTCCAGTGCTTCACCGGCCTGTTGAAATCATGCCCAGTGCTTGGTTTTTAGCTAATGCTTTCAGGGCAGCTTGAACTTCTTCCTTCGGCACCACTGGTTCTTGCTCATGTGCTACCCCCTGAAACGGCTGAAGGGCGACTCATTTTTGGTACAGTGACTCTGTGCTCTTTCATCTTCTTTGGGTAGTTCCTTTACCATTCAGTAATTTTTCCATAGAATCTTTCAATATTTCAACTCAAGAATTGAATTTTTTTCTTTAGTCCTTTCAGTTTAGGGTATAGTGAGTGTGACCTTCCTTTCTGGTTTTTTAACTGTAGGTCTTTGCAGATTTCACTATACTATTTTACTTTGTAAGTTACTGTGTAATGCTTTGTGAAATCATGATGTACTACTTTTACTCCGTTGCCCTTTGACTTCATCATTGCTTCCATTGGGGTTAGAGAGTCTATGATGGAAAGCAAGTTCCAGAGTCTCCTCTGATGTCTACATTGACCTTTTCTTTCTTCCCTGTCTTTTTAATCACCTTTTGTTTTCTTCATGTATGATGTTTTTATTATTTTAATGTATGATATACTTGATGTCAATACAGAGCTGATCGGGTCTTCTGTCATTTGTGTTTAATGCATCCAATCTGTTCTTGAAATTTAGATGCTGTTAGATAGATAGATAGATAGATAGATAGATAGATAGATAGATAGATAGATAGATTTATACAGCAGGAAGAAATATTACAGCTAATTAGTCCACACAGCAGTACAGAGGGCTCAGTTCAACTCACTTCTATGGAACAGTTAATATACTGGAAGTCTTTCAACTCAAGTGCACTACTGGGTCCAAGGCCAAGGAAGCACACAGCAGAGTCCTCCCTAAGGAAAGGCAGGCAGAGTCTGCTCACAACAAGCAGCAGAGTGGGGTCACCAACAGTCAATATTTCTGGAGCTTAGCGAAGCAGGCCTGGATGGGGATCAAACACAAGCAATGCAAGGCGACAGAATGCACCAGCCTCAACCTCAAGCACTGTACGCACCGGCAGCGTGGTGAAGCAGGTCTCAAAGGAGCCTCGAGCTCTGGCGGCACGATCCACAGGCTGGCTGGCCCACGGGTGGTGTAGCTCACAGGTTGAGGCAGAGAACGTAGCTACAGCAGCAACACTAAAGCTCCCAGGGGCGGGCCTTGCAAGGCCATTTATCACTTTGCCCTCCTATCAAATTGCAGCCTGATTAATCCCACATGTTCCCATTGGCCAGGTTGGCACAATAAACCTAACAATCGTGGATGTGATATGCTCAAGGTCGTTTTTTGGCTCTCAGGGACTTTTTGTCCTTGTTTCAACTTCAGCCTGAACTTATATGCCAACAATTGGTGGTTTGTTCCACAGTTGGCCCCCGGCCTGGTTTTAGCTGCTGATCTTGAGCGTCTTCATTTTCTCTTCCCACAGATGTCATCGATTTGATTTCTTTGTATTCCTTCTGGAGAAGTCCATGTATGTAGCTACCTTTCATCTTATTAAACAAAGGTATTAACTATGAACAAGTCGTTGATCTTGCAGAATCCTATCATGTAATCTCCACCTTCATTCCTATCACCATAGTTTCCAGTTACTGTTCCTTTCTCTTTGTTGCCAACTTCGGCATTCCAATTGTTCCAATTGCCGTAATTATCAATGCATCTGGATGTCACATTTGATAGATTTCAGAGTGAAGATGAAATTGGTGGAATTCTTAAATGTATTCATCACTAACTATACTGGTTGGTGCATAAATTTGAATAATCATTGTATGGATTGGATTTCCTGGAATGCAGATAGATATAATCCTATCACAGGCAGCATCATACTGCAAGATAGACCTGGAAATGTCCTTTTTGAGGATGAATGCAACCCCATTCCTCTTGATGGGCATTCCCAGCAGAGAAAACCATATGATTTTCTGACTAAAAATGGCCAATACCAGCCCATGTCTGCCCACTAGGGGTTAGAATAGCGATCTATGGGTACTCTATTTCACTTTGGAGGAATTCCAAGGGCAGACCAGCTGGTAAAGGGGAATGGTGTCTTCGGTTGCTCTACCCAAGGGCCGAAGGAGTTGAGAGATTCATCCACACATCCCATCTGCCCAAGAGGGCTGTTCCCGAGAGGTCAATGACCAACATTTGTGGCTTGCCCAAACCCAGGTCGATGGGGCCCTCAGGCAGCAAAGCTCAGGTGCAAGCAGTTGATAGGCAAGGTGCCACTGACAGCAGATGGGGGACCACTGCAACCCCTCGATGTGGCTCCTCTAAAATCCACACTCTGTACCATGTGGTTGCTTCAAAATCAGAGCCACCCTATGGGGCAGGGTAGAACTGCTTCTATGGGTTTGCAAGATTGTCACCCTTCCCAGAGGGCAAAGCCTCATCTTTCTCCCTTGGTGGTTTTGAACTGTTGACCTTAAGGTTAGCAACCCAACCCATAACTCTCTACACCCCCAGGGCTCCTAGATTGTCATGTAGATTAATCTTCTACATTGTGTTTCTCTCTTGGTGGAATATTTACAGAGAGCACGTATGGCCTTCGTAGCAAGAATGAAATAAATATTTGTCATTTAAACTACCAGTGGGATCTGCACAAGATGGAATTAAAATGTAGCTCTTGAATCGAAAGCAGACATCCACATAAAAAGCCATATTCGTTTCGGCACTATTCAGGATTGACAAGAGGTGAAAACAACCTTAATGTCCTTCAAGAGATGAGTGGACAAATGGGGAGCCTACACACACTAGATCCCTACTCAACCATAAAGGAAAACAACATGCTTGTCCACGCTAGGAGCCCAGGTGACACCAACAAGTGAGTGTCCAACTGCTAACCACAGCATCAGCGGTTCTAACCCCCCAGCGAGAAAGACGAACCTACCTGTTCTGACAGTCTCAGAACCCCCATGTGGGGTCGCTAAGAATTGGGATCGACTCGTTGGCTGTGGGTTTGGGTCTTCCTTGGTTCGCTTAGTTTTGATTCACGCCACAGCATGAATGAACTTTGAAACGCAAGCCCCGAACCCACTACAATCGAGTCACTTCCACGTCACAGCGACCCTGTAGGACAGGGAAGACCTGCTCCGCAGGGTTTCCAGGCTAGAAATCTATACGAGGACCGAGGGGCCCGAGGGGTGACTGGTGGACTCCAACCACCTTTCCATCAACAGCCCGACGTTCAACACACTGCAAATTCAACCTTGAACCTTGAGAACATGATAAAGGAAACCAGTCCATCACCTGGGGACAACTATGGTACAAAGTCACTCTCATGGATGATCTGTGAGTAGCCAAGGTATGGAGACCAGGTTTCTAAGTGTTTGGCAGGGCAGGAGGGAGGGGAAGAGAGGGCACCCTAGTTTGGGAGGTGGTGAGTTTTATTTTCTTTGGTGATAGCAACTTGGCAGTGGATTTTGGCGATGATTGCGTAGCATCAATTAAGGTGATGGACATCGCTTCAAGTGTACATGCCATCCCTAAAATGTGCGGCTATTGCCTTGCATAGTGTATGCCCAACACTATTTGTCAGCTAAGCACTCCAACTAAGAGCAAGATGGTTGAGCATCCCACTTTGGTCAACATGGACAGAGGCTGCCCAGCTGGTGGCCTTCGTGACATGATTGTTTATAGATCAGCCATCTCTAGTGCCACACGGCTCCCACTGGGACGCCCTCCCTATCATTCCCCAGAAAGTCGAAAAGTTGCATAAAGACTACTCAACTCAAAAAAACTCAAACTCACTGCCAGTAAGTCGATGCCAGTGTTCTACCTGCAGGACAAGGTAGGACTGCCTCCTGGTGGGTTTTTGAGAGTGTGAACTCTCTGCGGGAGTAGAAAGGCTTGTCTTTCTCCCGTAGGGGACTGGCGGTCTTGAACTGCTGTCCTTGCAATTAGCAGCCCAATGCACATCAGGGCTCCTTGTGAAAGACAATGGTGAAGAGGAAGCGCTGTACTTTTTATAGGCGCTCTCTTGCGATGGTCTGGAACCAAAACTGACAAACCCTCCAAGGGATCCATGCACTTAAAAAAAATTGGATCCAAAATAACATTTCTAAAAGTCAAAATTAATGCCAGAGATACTGAGGATAAACAAATATCTAAACGTTTCACTACAAACGGGATGGAGCTCGCTGGTCTCCTCTCAACCTGGCCCTGACTGTGGGCAGCTTGATCCCCAGAGCAGTAAGACAGGAAGGCAGGACCAGGGGAGGGAAGGAGCCTCAGAGATGGGCCCAGTCATGGATTAAATTGTGTACCCCCCCCCCACCCTCCAAAATGTGTGTCCACTTTGCTGGGTCATGATTTTCAGTGTTTGGCAATGATGTAGGGAAGTGCTCGTTCACTAAGATATGATCTGATGTAACCATCCAGTTCGTTGCAAGGAGACTAGGCTTGGTTCTCACATTCTCACTGAGGTCAGTTTTCCTTTCTCATAAAGGGAGAAAGGCGTGAGCAGAGATTGAGAGACCAAGAGGTCACTGGGAGCCTGCAGGGCAGTCTCTGAGAGTCAGGACCAGGGAATCCCACAGCAAGGTAGCAGGTTCAAAGGCAACAAGCAGGTGAGAAGGGCTTTCAGTGCTGTGTTGTGTTCAGTTGTGGGGGTTGGTTTGGTTTTTCACCATTATCAATAGAGAATGTAATTTCCTAGGAATCGTGGGAAATGTGACTGAAAGTAACTGTAAGATATGACAAAATAATAATTATTTATGAATTTTGAAGGGTTTGTGAGCGGGGAGAGCAGGAAGGGAGAGTTAAAAATGAGGAGCTGATACAAAGGGCTCAAGCAGAAAGCAAATGTTTTGAGAATGTGCTGGACACAATGGATTGGATGTATGGATTGTGATGAGTTGTACGAGCCCCCAATAAAATGATTTTAAAAATACTAAGTACCAAAAAAAAGAAAGGACATTTTTGCAATGTGGCTTTGGAGATAAGCATATATACACACACACATATACATACATACATGCATACACACACACACACATATATATGGATAGTCCATATATTTAGGAAAAGGACTAGTTGGGGTCTCATCTGCTATAGTTACCTTCAAATTTGTTATCTAGCTATCCATCCATCCATCTATCTATATGTCTGTCTGTCTGTTTGTCGTCTATCTCCAAGTTTCCCTTCACCCTCTACCCGCCCCCATCACCCTTGAAATTCAGAGTAGCTCTCGCTTCACTTTCATGCTCACAAAAGATGCTTCGGTACCGTCTACGTTCTTTTGCTGCCACCCAGTGGCGATCATAGGTAAATGCAATGAAGGCACCTAAAATGCCCCAAGTCAGATGTGCTGAGGAGGCAAGGGCACCGCGCTGAAGCACTGCTCACGTGGTACCTTCTGAGACAGGCAAGTCCGTGATAGAAGATTCCTACCTGTTTCATAACGATGGAGGGGAGCCCTCCACCAGCTCCCTAGATCAAAAGTTCAAGCAAAAGTGGGTGTCCTTTGTAGTCGGCGAAGCTAGCAGAGGGCCTGCAAATAGCTCTCTGCTTATGTCATTACCTGTTTTTACTTGTTTCATACTTGTTTCATTCGTGATTCTAATACAGGAGTGGATCACAGTGTAAACCCTGTACTTGGAGATGAGAATTTTATTGATAGGCTGAAGGACAGTAGTCCTCGCTTCAATGGTTGCCACTGACGCCCGAGGATGAGACATATTTTTACTCTGGATGTTCCGTCAGCATCAGGTCTGAGGAAGGCGCCAAGTGCGTCCTCGATACTGCGGAGTTTAGCAGTTTCCACACCACAAACTCAAGACTAAACGTCGTCCAGACCACTCTCACTCATCTGCCACCCAGGCATCTTAGAGCTGCTGGCTCCCCAAAGTAAACATTTTAGTCAGGGTTCCAGCTAGGAAAAATGATAATCCAGAGGGAGTTTGATTTTGTATTCCAAGTACCTTAATAAAAGGGGAAAGGGGGGCATAAAGCAATAGGTAAATAATATACCCACCCACTCACTCACTGCCATCGAGGCAATGCTGACTCACAGCGAGTCCCTGTGGAGACTGTAACTGTTGAAAGCCCAATCTTTCTCCCGTGGCCTTGCTGGTTGGTGGTGGTTTTGAACTGCCAATCGTATGGATTGAAGCCCAATGCGGAACCACTATATCCTTAGGCCTCCTTCTGTTATGGAACGATAGCATTAAACACAACCAATCTCACTGTCTTCAAGTCAAGTCCAACCCTACAGGACAAGGTAGGGCTGCCCTGTGGGTTTCCAAGACGGTAACTCTTCACAAGAGTAGAAAAGTCTCATCTTTCTGGGTGCAGAGCGGGCCGATTACTGACTTATAGCGACCCTGTAGGGCAGGGCTGAAACATGCCTGTGAGTTTACAAGACTGTAACTGTTTACGGCAGCGGTTCTCAACCCTCCTCATGCCGCGACCCTTTCATACAGGTCCTCATGTGGTGGTGAGCCCCCAACCATAACATTATTTTTGTTGTTACTTCATAACTGTCATTTTGCTACTGTTATAAATCAGGCGACCCCTGTGAATGGGTCGTTCAACCCCCAGAGGGGTCATGATGACCCACAGGTTGAGAATCGCTGTTTTACAGGGAGTAGAAAACCCCGTCTTTCTTCTGGAGAATTGCGAGGGACTTCGAACTGCCGACCTTGTGGATCAAAACTCAACTAGTAGCCACTACCCCACCATGGATCCTATTAAAAGCAAAGCCCTAATAAATTCCAGTGTGTGTCCTGCCTCGCATATCAGCAAGTGTTTGTCTCTGACAGAAGGATCCCTGTGGACGAGGACTCCGATACTGGCAGACATCCTAACATGCTGAAATGTCTTCCGGGCAATGAAGGACTTTAGGGGTGCAGGTGCCACTCAGAGCCCAAAAGTTGGGAATGGGCTCGTGATCAGCTCTCCAGGATGCGGATTCTCCCATCTTTCCAATCCTTTCATTAAGGAACCTCAGATTTCCTCTCTCATTTGACCACTTAAATCATTTTCTTTCTTTGAACCTCGAAAAAAAATTGTACAGCAGAATCGACAAATAAAAGCTTTAAAAATAAATTGCATGGAAGGGGGAGGAGGACAGGCAACAAAACATCTCACAGTCATAGCTTAAGAAATGATTACTTCGGTTGTTTCTGTACGCGTTAGGCAATGCCTAAGAACTAAGCTAGTAAATCAAAGTCTAAGAAGGTGTGTACTGAACTGTACCGAAGGACTTCCTTTTAAAAAGATTAAACACACAGAAACACTATTTCTAAAAGCCGCTATTAACAGCTCTTTCAGAAGTTCTATATTTCAATTATTTAAAGTAACTTTAAATGCCTACCTACATGAGAGGCTGAAATTTAATTACAGGTATTCCCAGAGTTACATATTTTGGCAACACAGTGATCTCTCTGGGCAACTTCAAATAACAAACTGGGGGAAAGTAAAACTTTTAAAATCTTGTCAACAATTGAGAAGATTCTCTTAGGGGAGTCTTGGTTGGTGCCTTCTACACATTTAAAAAGTGATGCCTAAAATCGAGCAATTCCTGTTCCTTGAACCCTAATTTTGTTTAAATTGCTCTCAGAACAAACGTTGAAAAGGTTTTCCAGTTTGCCGTGCCTCTGAGATGTATCACTGTGGAAACTGAAAAATCCATTTCTGTGAAAGTCTAGGCAGCGGTGAGAAAACAAGATTCTATAAAGAACTGCAAGTGTGTTTCCTATGAGCCAGCCTCTCCTTCAAACAAGAACATTCAGGAGGAGTAAAATAGGTGGAAGGCAGATTAGAGGGCGCCACTTCCAAATAAGAGTTACCATATCCTCTAACTGCACCTGAAATGTACTTGCCTAAAATTAAACTAGTTTCCAAGATTGTAAATCTTTGTGGGAGCAGACAGCCTCTCCCCTCGCCCCTCTCCCCCACAAGGAGCAGCTCGTGGGTTTGAACCACGGATCTTGCAGTCAGCAGGGCAACCCTTAACCCCTGCCACCACCGGAGCTCCAAACTCACTGCTATCTCCAGTCTATGCGGACTCCCAGCCACCCAACCACAAGGCAGCACTGCCCACGTGGGTTGCCAAGACTACAGCTCTTTACAGGAATAGAAAGCCTGCGGCAACTTTCTCCCACCATACATGGTTGTGGTGTTTGTTTGTTTCTATGTATGGGCTCACTTTGAGATAATGAAAAATCTGCTGCTACACCTACACATTCTTCTATTATACTCCCATTGACGAAGTGTGTGGTGGTTTGTGTTTAATGGCCTAACATTTTAAAATCCAAAATAGCTAGCATTTTTGTGACACCGGATTGTCCTGCTGCTCCATTGAAGATGTTCTATTGCCAGTCCATACATCTTCTTTCTCAACAAACTGTTCTGTACATGCCAGAAGAAAGTTAGACAGGACACGGCTCCCACTCCATCCCTGTCATAGCTGGGGATCGTTGCTTTCAAACCGTCCTTGCCTTACTGATGATGACTGCCCACACGGTGCACACCTGCCTAGCCCTCTCTGGGCAGCATCTCTTGACACCTGGTGCCCAAACAGGATTTCCATTAGACTATGCCCCGCAGTCGACTCATTCTAGTTTTTTTTTGGTTCAGGCGCCAAAGGAAAGTTTCCTAGTGTCTTTGTGACTTAAGCCAACAAACCTTAACAGGTGATTCATTCATCCATCCGTGCTGTACAGCGTCTGGCTTCCGCTCCTACCAGCTGAGGACCAGCACCGTGCCACACCTGCCTTCCTCTCGTCCTCCTTTCTAATCACCACGTGTCTGCCTTTAGTCTTATATTGTCAGGGGTACTTTCATGTACACTTTCATCTGTTGCAGGTTACCTACAAGGAGCCCTGGTGGTGTAGTGGTTAGTGTTACACCCCTAACCTTGAGGTCAACAGTAAAAACCCCCAGTCAATCTGCCAGAGTGAAGAGGCTTTCTACTCCTGCAGCATCTCGGAAACCGACAGGGGCGTTTCTACCCGGTCCCATTGGGTTGCTAGGAGTCAGAATGGACTCAGCGGGAGTGAGTTTGGTTTGGTGTCACCTATGGGATGAGTCCTAAGAGCAACACCCATCACCAGCATGTATGATAATACTCAGAAGGGGGTAAATAAACGGGGCCCACATGCTAGGAGTAAAAACCCACTACTGAGTTCTCGACTTTGTAACTTTACAGAAGGGCTGGGAGGAGGGGGATTTTAACCAACTGCACCCAGATGTCTTGGTTCCCTTGAACTGCTCTGGCAGAAATGCCCCGTGAGTGGCTTTACCAAGAGAGGTGCCGTCTCACCTTTGGGTAGGCTGGAAATCCAATTTGCAGCACCAGCCCTGGGGGCAGGAAGCTTTCTGGTTGGGCTCACAGGTTAGGTGGAAGGGCCTTATCTCCCCTCGCATCTGTGGGCCCCGAATTCCTTAGGGATCTATCTCCATGGGTCTTGGCATCAATCTTCCCCTGCATCTAAGGTGTTTCCAGCAGTGACCCTGAAGCCGGAGGTCATTCTCTGCTTGGTGTTTCTCTCTCCTTTGGTCTCCATCAATAGAAAGGGGATGCGGGCCACACCTGGGAATCAGGGCGGTGAAGGGATTAATCCTTTTGCAACAGATCACATGGGGGTGGGGGTGGGGGGAGGGAGTCGTTACCTACCTGCCACATGACAGTGTTAAGTAACTGCCAAGCCAGAGAATCATGGGTTGACACATTTCGTGTGTGTGTGTGCGCGCGCGCGCGTATGTGTTGGGAGGGTGGTTGCAATTCAATCCATGACACCAGATGAATTCAATACAGGATTTTTAAAAGCCTATGCGTCCATCCAAAAGCACGACTCCACACTTCTGTAAGCTGTTCTAAGCGCTGACTCCATTGAACCTGGCCAGCGCGCTGCCTTGGGAAAGATCACAGGGCACAGGGTAAGCGCGGGCTTCAGGAAGCCCCTCTCCATGGAAACCCAGCAGGGTCTTCTTTCTTTCAGGGAAACAATCCGTTTAAATGGATCGCCTATGGGATCCTGAGGGACAACGCCTGCCTGTGGGGTCTGCACACCATGGCTTCAGAAACAGGACAACAGTCCCTTGACGGCTCCAGGTTGACTCCTAAGATCTTTGCGCCATATCAAAAATATTCCGGAGTCCAACCAGGTTTCTGGTTTCTTCAGAATCATAGTTTCAAATGTCTGACACACACTTTCAGCCAATCTGCCCCCCACAACCCCTCCCCACCCCCGCACCCTCTTCAATCGTTTCCTCTGACAGCCATTTCTCACGTTTCAAGTTGTGAATCTCTCAAATCACTACCTACGGCTGGGGTAACTGTTGAATCTCCGGTGCCTTCAGGAGAATTTGGCACGGGGTAGGAATTCAATAAATATTTGTGGAATGATTGAATGGATGAATGAATGTGACTTCGGGGAGGGGGAGCAGGTGTTAGACTGCAGAGAATGAAAAGTTAGATTGAATCGGTACCTAAGTAATGCCTTCTTGCATGGAATTCAGCAGGAATTAAGGTTGTGCCTTAGCAAGATTACATACCCATGGACCTTGAAAGTCATTTGCAAATGTTAAAATTCACAAATGGTAAAACCCATAATGTCAAAACCCAAAAATGTCAGCAACAACGCCAAAAAAAAGAAAGAACGAACTCACTGCCATCAAGTCGGTGCTGACTCATAGCCACCCTATAGGACAGGGTAGAACTGCCCCCGTGAGTTTCTGAGACTCTAGTTCTTTACAGGAATAGAAAGTCTACTTTCTCCCGAGGTGCGGCTGGGGGTTTCAAACTGCTGACTTGGTGGCCGGCAGTCCAACCCTTCACACTGTGCCACCAGGCTCCTGGCACCTACTACCCAGCCCGTGAAAAGAACATTTCTCTCATAAGGGGCAACTAATAGCATATCAGGGAGAGGGAACGGCAAATGATTTCTGTGTATGTACGTCGAGGGTCTTGTTATGAGAACAAAGGTCACCAAATGATATTATACTAGCAAGATACAACACCACACTGTCTAGTGGAAAATAATATTTACATCTTAACAGAACACCTTCAGGAGCCATGGCACTGCTGTGTGTCTGGGCTGCTAACCTCGAGGTGAGTGCGTCAAGCCTACCAGCCACTCCGTGGAGGGAAATGGAGAGATCTGCCCCCAGGAAGATGTGGTCACCGTAGATGGCGCTAAGGAACTTGGTGGTCCGGTAGTTATGCGCTGCACTTGAGATCTGCAAGGACAGCAGTTCGAAAATGACCAGGAGCGCCAAGGGACAAGGAGGATGCTTTCTACTCTTGTAGAGAGCTGCAGTCCTGGAAACCCACGCTCAACCGTAAGTCAGAATCGACTCGGTGGCGCTGAGTTTGTTTTTCTGGTTGTATAGAAGGTAAAGGTGAATCTGGATCAACTCAAAGGCAGTGTGTGAATATGCAGTCCATGATCACATCACTACTTCAGTGATGCCTTATTAAAAAATTTTGTTATTTTAATAATGAACCCTCCTTGGCACAAAGCCCAAGGTGTATTATACACTCTGCAGATTGTGTCTGACAAGCCTCCATTCTTTTGAGGATAACAGTTCTAACATCGCCTCTCCATAGACAAGCCCCCCGAACAAGGAAATGAAGGCATTCGGTTCTGCTTGTCCTAAGCGTCTATCACCATGAATTCCCTGGATACTTGGCTTTAAAATACTGTATTACTATAAACTTCACATTCAAACCCCCCGTAGGTCTGCATTCATTTCAGCAGTCGCATCTTGAAAGGTTGAATTATCCTCTTCAATTTCCCTCTGTCATTTATGGTAACTGCCAACCTGAAACGGCGCAACACTAAACGGGAAAGCAAATAGTAAAAAAAAAAAAAAAAAAAATCTCTCCTAAATGTTCCATTTATAAAGCTTATTTTTTACCCACCGTCAAATGTGGTATATAGTCTGAAATATATCACTTTGCAAAACTGCTATCTTGCATTCAGTAATCCTGCCAAGATGCATTTGCTAAACTTCCAGGTATAATAGAGGAGGGAGTGGGGTAAAACCTCGCCTCTTCGCTCAACCTCTTTGAATAGACGATTAATACAGAGCTAGTTTTGCTGTTGTCTTGAGCCACTGGGGAGGAAAGGGGCAAGATTAACTACAATTGCCGACAGATACCACTAGAGCTATTTCTCCTCTGGACAGATTGACTCATCTGCCTGCCAAAAAATAACCCCTTAAAAAGGCACCTCCACTCAAGGGTGGGCGCTCGTACGAGCGGTCTGCAAACGGTACACTCACTCCAAGAGGGAAACAACGTGCAGACCAGGAAGCTTCCGGCATTGCCTTGAAATCCTGCTAGGAACAAATGAATCGAGGACCACCAATCCACAGCATCCACTGGTCAAGTCCTGCTGACTTCTCCCCTCACGGGATGGCGAATAACAATGACCAACTGCTAACAGACTAAATACACATGGGGGTTGTATTTCCCAGAGGGAAGCACTGTGGACGAGGATCTAGGGGGGAAAGACGTGTATTCACTAGGAGTGTCCATTCCGATCGCATCGTTCTACTTCACAAAGATGAAGTCCCACCCTGCAACTGTGAACGAGAAGGAAATGGTATTTGCAAGGATACTGCGACAAATCCTCATGATTTAGCTTTAGACTAAGAGTCCGTAAGTCTAATCTTAAAAGTATCTACCGCTGCGACCCCTGTCATGTGCTCATTCCTGAAGAGATTAAGAACTGTGGTGATTCACATCCAAATCCAAAGCACGCTACCATTTGGAACCAACTTTGTTAACCCTAACTGGGCCGTAGTCAGAAACATCAACCTTTTATGTCGCTGGCGGAGGCTCATGTGCACTTTGTCCTTCATTTCCCAGTCAGCCTGAAAAAGTGCACTGAAGGACAGATTCTCTTTGGCACACTTGGTAAAAGTCAGCTCAAGGCTGACCTTGAGTATATACGGAATTACTCATCAAAACGGCAAATAACAATCCAATGTTCCACTCCGTTCAGCTCCCTACTTCAATAGACATTTAAAGCCACACATTAAAAAGCAGAATACGTAAACACCGTATTTCATTTCTAACGATAAACGCTGGCCCGGGCTGTCGTGCAGATGCGTTAGGAAGCGGGCTATTGCAGATGCAATTAGGTTAAAATGCAGCGCCCTGTCATCTCATCTCGCTTATAATCCGTTTAAATTTGTTCTGGCTTTTTACATTTTGTGCTTCTTTTCAATTGACGTTTTTAATCTGCTTTGTTATTCCTGCTTCTCTGTACATGAAATCCAGGAGAGGTCAATCTATTGACGGGAGCTGGATTAATGGTTGCTTGGGGTGTGGCAGGGAGGCTGGGGGGAAATGGGGAGCTAATAATAAGGACAAGAAGGAAGGAAATATTCTAAAACGGCCCGTGGCAATGACTGTTTAAAGCTCCTTGAGGCGAGTGCACTATTGAATTGCACGATAGGTGAACTGTATGCCAGTCAAACTGTTGGGGGGAAATATTCATTGAACAACCTCCAATTGGACGAAACAACAGAACTGGACTCTCACAGATCACTAATTTGGTGAAGGCTTCTCTGCGCCTGGATGGCATTCCCCCTTGAGCCTGCCTTTCTTCAGGAGATGAGAACCTTCAGAGGTGCCAACAGTGGGCCTCCCTGAAACCAGTCACACAAAGGCACATGCAGGTCCCGGCGGCAGCACTGCTTTCTCGCACGAAGTGGCAACGGTGAGGAAACCAGGCAGAAACGGGAAAGGATGGGCCTGAATTGGCCATAAGCGTCCCTCCCCTGCCACGCGGTCTGACACTCGGGCCGGGAGGTTTTTTTCCTGCCTCCCTCCAGCTTCGTCATGTGCCACAGAAAGAGTTCAACATGCTTTACAAAACCCATTACACTCGAAGACCATTTCCATATCTGCTGCCATAAATCAAGAAGCCCATTGATGCAAGGCTCCTTGCGGAGGATTAATCACACAGAAAATTTTAACAACTCCTTCTTCAAAAATTAAAGTACTTTCCTATCTCGGCGTTCCCACACTTAATGATGTGGATTCAAAGACTGAAAGCTTTAAGGGCACAACATTAAAATTCATGGGCTTAGGCACTAAAAAGGTTTGCTATGTAAAATCCACTGTAACCAATATTCCAGAAAAATAAATCAGAACATAAACACCATGTAATCTTCTTTAGAGACTGCCTTCTGTTTGAATGGCGTTGCATGGCATAGGAGTGTCCCAGCACGTATGCAGGACCTTGACATTGGCCCCAAACACCGTACAGATTAAAGCAAGTGGCACTCATCCTCGACATGTCCCCAACCATGCTCTCCTTCCAGTTTTGTACACTAACTTTTCATATATATTTTTTTTTAATTGGTATCACAGGTCTTACACAAAAAACTCTCGGGAGAGACCTGATGATTGTGTTCCATTTGCATTAAAATACAGTAATAAAAAATAAACACAGCAAGGGGGAAAAATGTAACCAAGTTTGGGCAGTTATCTGAGGTATTGTACATCAAGAACAAAACTCTGTGTTTCTCTACCTGTGATGATTTTTACAACATAAGAAAGTTCAAAAGAAATGAGTCAGTGAGTAACTTTTACGGCTTCTATTGATAATGAAACCAATTATGTCAACATCCAGCCATCAACATGCCACCTGGTTCTCCGTTGAAAGGTAGTGGAAATGCATTTTACGTGGGATGTAGACACAGAATGCCAAGCATTACAGAGCGTCACCTTAGAGTTTTCATTTCACACCTCAAATATTTTTTCAGAGCATGTAATCCCTAAAACCAGGGAAGTATGATAAAGTACCTACTTAAGAAACATGGACATTTAAATCATTTATTTTAATAGCATATAGCAAAAACAGATCGACTGTACACAGTCCCGCACTACAAACATCTTGTACACAACCACCTGTTAGGAGACAACTCCCATCCAGCCTGTGTCATGACAAGTTCGTGATGCAACATGTGTTTGTAACCTGGGTCACAATCGCTGTTACAGCGCTATCTGCAAAAAGACACTGTATTGGATCCAGGAGTGTTTCCTAAATGAGTTTCTCTCATAACAAGGTATGCTGCACACCAAGACCGACATTAGACTAATGAGCACTAGATCCAAAACTGTGCCTGACGTGTGTCCACAGCGGCGTTAATGACAGAGGAGGAACTCATGCACAATGCAAGGACCGCCTGTCATAGAACCAGTCGTCAGGCCACAAATTTCATGAGGGACACGCTGATGAGTCCAAATGTTTACCAAGAACATTTCACTTAAACTGCAGAGTTGTTTATAAAATGGTACTTGAAAGATGAGCCCCACGAAGGAAGGTAGGGTCTGGTCAAGAAAGGCTGAAGCACAATATAGAGACAATGTTCCAAACAACACAGCTCCCTCCCGGAGGAAAAGCAGTAAAAACTACTTCATCTGTCTGAACAAACAAAAAGTATTTCACAAAGTGTACTTTCACAAAGACGAATTCAACAGGGAATACATTTTGTGGAGAACATTAAAAAAAACCCAAAGACTATGTACTCTTTGAATATGCATACATCAAACCCAAAATGTTAGGTTTTACTTTTGTCCTTTTTTGGCAACTTTTGAGGCAATTTTGGGTTTGGGTTCCCAGAGGGCGTTCTTGACGAATCTCGCAGCTGCGCCTTTGTCCAGCTTGCCGGCCTTCTTCTTGTCGGTGATCTCCTTGACCCTGTTCATGTGTTCTCGGATTCGCTCCTTAAAGGGGAAAACGAAGACGAAATTGGTTTTAGAAGCTCTCCGCCACCACCAAGCTTTAGTACCTTTTACCGGGCCGAATTCCGCAGCCCTATCCAAGTACATATCGCCTACTAAGTGCTAGCAAGGGCCTCCCCCCGCCCCCCCCCCCTCCTCCCCATCTCCGGGCTCAGCCTCTAGGGAAACGGGCACTAGCAAGCCCGGTCGGAATTGACCCAAGTGTTTTCAGAAGAGCGTAACTACTCAGACATCACGACACAGATAACCATTCCTGATAATATTCACAGCAGTACCCTCATGCCACAGCGTGACTGCTGTCTCTGGGCCTACCACCTAACGTCTCAGGCTCCCATGCACTTGCAACCCGCCAGCTAACACCCAGGGGTTCCTGAACGGAGCATGCGCAGAGCAGTGCTGCTTTCCAAGTCCCAATTATAAAGGGCAGCAGGAAAACACAGGGTCTTTTATTCCATTTCATGGTTTTGATTGATAAGCACATGAAATTTCCTAATAAAATATACAGTTCTAATCAAACTTTGCAAGGTGAGAAGCATAACATGTTGCCACACCACTCTGAATCTTCTGAGGCCATTAATCAGAATAAAGGGCTAGCCTACACTTCAATTGGGGAAATAAACTTGATGACAGCGGAAAATGGCATAGTAAATGATTGATCACAGCTTACCAGCAAGTTTCATTGACGTAATCAGAGTAGTTATATAGAAGCATACAGACGGAAATGCGGAACCTTCACATATTTTAACCCAAGAAGAAGACTGACAACTCTGCTCAAAACCCCGTCGAGGCCAGAGGAACGGCCAAGGCCTTTGCTCTGAAGAACCCCTTGCAGCACAGTCCACGGCGAGCTCAGCCCTGCCTCGGGCCTCTGCCCAGCTGGTTCTCAGCCCTCAAGTACCTGCAGAGCCACTCCCTGTCTGCCTGCCCAAACCCACCACCCGTGAGTCAATCTGACTCATAGCGACCCCGGCAGGGCCGAGGAGAACCGCCCCCGTGGGTTTCTGAGACTGTTTGTCTTAGCAGCGGAGCGGTGGGTGGTCTCCAACTGCTGGCCTGGTGGTAAGCAGCTCCACATGTAACCAGGCTCTTCCCGTCTCCCTTCCAATCAGCTCAAGGGACACTCTGGCCCTCCAGGCTCTGCCATCCACCCAAGTATCACCACCCCGCCCGTCTACCCACATACACCTGTTCCTCTCTCCTCACAGCACACAGGAGACTTCGTGGAAATTGTCCACTAACTTTTCATTCCATTTTCCCACAAACATTTTGGAACCCTCCTCGGGCAGCTTTCTAATGTACCACCACCGTCCTTTATGTTGGCAATTTTTTTGTCTGATTTTTTAGGTTTACTGTTGTCTCCTCCGTTGGATATATCTGCTGTGACTGCCAGGGGGGCAGGGGCAGGGGCCCGCTTTATTTATGGAGAAATTATCTGGCTTGGAAATCATGCCTGGCTCTCAGTAAGCGTTCAAATCCTTGTTGAATGACTAAATTAATAAATTTCAATGGGCCTGTGCCTACTTATTTTATACACACACACACAGAGCAAGTAGGTATCCACTCACACTTGAACTCTCAGAAATTACTGCCATCATAGCAACCCTACAAAGGCAGCGTAGCAATTCCTCTGTGGGCGTCTGCTGTGGGAGTAGAAAGCCTCATCTTGCAGTGAGCCACCCAAAGAGTCACCACTGTGCCGCCAGGGCTCCTGAGCTGGGATCAATTAGTAATGTCTGTAACAAGGCCAGATCGGGAGAACAGGTTTCTACTGCTTGTTATTCTGCCCACTCTGATTCAGAAAACCCGTGTGCTCCTCCAATGAGGGGTCTCTGGGGGGGAAGATAGCAGGTGATCTTATCCACTACCACTCACAAGTATTAAAACAGTCCAAAAGCATGTGCGTTCGAGGGAAAGGAGGCGTCTCATCAATACCATGGAGTGTACAGCAGCCAATGCAACCCACACGTCTTAGAGCTGAAAGTGCATGCTACAAAAGCTGCACTTAATACTGCCTCACACGTTTGTTTGGCATGTTTTTCATAATCACCATATTCTGCATTTTCCTCCCAAGGACTTTTCAGGAAAAGTCTTGGTCCACAAACTGAGCGCGCGGGCAACAGATCAGTCTCACTCGTTGTTTTGAAATAAATGACCGATTTACTTACAAATAACACACACACCAACTGCCCACAGCCTCGAGAGCACAACCAGAACGCAATGTCAAGTGTATTTCACATGTGTATTTACCTTGTACTTTATACACAGAGGATGGATTTATTAATAATATTCTTATTCATAAAGCCGAGTCTAGGAGGTCACCATAAGTTTCATTTCTAATTTTTTCCCTTCATATTGAATGATTTGATTTAATTCTTAAAGTCAGCAGAAACTCCAAGATCCCAGACCTTCTATACTGTACTTACACATCTAAATGGAATACAAAGACAAACCTAAAAGATTTATTGCAGGCTGTAAATACGTCACTAATGCAGAATTGCTGGACAGTACACATACAGCTGGTGCCAAAAAAGCTTTTAGCTTTGTTGCTGAACTGGATGCTTTACTGCTGAGAAAATGAATTAATGGAGGAACGGAAAAGGTGGGGGAGAAACTTTTCCCGTCTTTGCTAGTAAATCAACCAGCATATACTTTTTAAGAATTGTGTAAGAGTTACCAAAAAAAAAAAAAAAGGCAAAAAAAAAACTGTCCTGGAGATGAACAGAATCTCAAGAATTTATGGGGAAAATAATATGGAAGTTATAAATAATTACTAGAATCAGAACATGGTCCCATGCAGAGATTTATGCAACAGAAAGAACACCCGGCCTCTGACACAGGTAAGAGAGAGAAAAGCCAGGGACACAAGGAGCTGCATCTCACTTTCAAGACGTCGGCACTGAATAACTCTGTCTCCAGGTAGTGTGCCCAAGGCCCTGTGACTTCAACGTCGAGAGCCTTGACTACAAGTCTACCTGTAGAGAGCATCTCACGTACAGCAGCTGGGCAGGTACAATCAAAAGAAGATAATTTCTTGAAAGCTCACCAATTCCTGCTTTACTGGATGTTCTTTGGGGTTAACTCCCTGAGTGGCCAAATACACTACAAGAGAAAATGGTGTGTATTAATTAAAGGCATGGCAGTCAAAGAAATCCTAGCAATTCAGAAGACTCAGGAGAGTCACCCAGATGGCTAAGTGAACCTTAAATTATTCAATCCACATGAAACATGAAGTCTATGACCGGGGCAGGAGTATCCGGGCTTCTGATTTAAAAGAAATAAATATGACTACTAAAAGTGCCATCAAGTATAATATATACAAATAGCTAGCCCTAAAAAGAAAAAAATCACCTTGGCACAATAAATAATAATTTGCTTTCTAAGTAACTCCCAAGAAACATACTTACCCCAAAACATTGAGTTTAATGTGTAAGCAGAAACTAAATCCACTTTTGCTTGTTCGAGGGGGTCCAGCTATTAAAAAATAGGAGAAAAAGAAAAAATAAGTTCAACACTCACAGAATCTGAGGACCCTTTGTAACATTTTAAGCTTTCATCGAGCACAATGTGTCAAAGAAAACATTTTTTCTACTTTTCATAATCCAATAACTAGATGATCTGGAAAAGATTAGCAAAAAGTATATGTTTGTGAACCAGTGATTTCTGTCCACAAATGTGCACTGCCGAGGACCGTCTTGAGTTAGACAAAGAAATGTGTATAATCCAAGGGAAAATCTTTTGAATTATTTTAATTTGGGGAGTTGGGATCTGGCCTTTGCATGTCAGAAGTAATTTATCAATACGAACACTGTACAGGATGCATTCACATATAAGCAGCAGGCTAAAATGCTTAGGCAATACCAAAGACAGAGAGACATAATGAGATTTGTTTTAGACTGTCAAAGCCAATTTACTGTTTTTGTCCTACAGGACTTCCAGAAACCCTGATAACATCATTGTCATACTTCAAAGGCCAAAGATAGAGTCTGTCAAAAAGATGGCTGGGAGAACTCCTCCCCACCTCCCCACCCCACCCCCATCCCCCCACTCACCCCCCCCAAAAAAATCGAGTCAAAAGAAAAATTGTTAGGAAGCATTTTCTAAGGCTGCTTTGGCTTGGTTTCCCCCTAGAAATAGATGCACAGTTAAAGTAAAAGGGGAAAGGAGGCAGCTAACAGGAAATCCACACTTCCCCCTACAGGGCACGTTTGGAATTACATGTTTCAAATACCTTCTGCAACAACTCATTTCTGGAAACAGACATCATGGTCTTCAGCATCTCTTCCACGGCACCAATGGAAGTCTCGAAGGTCGACAAATAGTCGTGAATTTCAGTTGGGTAGTCTTCATTGACTTCCGTACTTGCCGCCATTATGAGTAACTGGGGGAGAGGATGAAACGTCAGAATTCATTGGAAAGAGATTGTACCTTCATTTACCTGAAAAACAAAAAAGGCAGAAGGCCAATATGAGGAAAAACCTACAGATCACCTTAGAACATAGTTCTCGAGCAACTATACTGAAACTTCCCCTCCAGCTGCTGGGAGGCGGCGGACGCAGAAAAGAGACAGTAACGGCAAAGAGCCCAGCTAGGTGTGCTCAGTGAGAACGTGAACAGCAGCCTGTGAGCACAGTGTGCCAAGAGGAAGCCCTGCCTTGCTTGAGTGCCTCAGATAAATCAGGACATCTCTGCGGGCCTCAACGTCCACACCCAGAAAACATGGCCCTTGGTTTAGTGATCTGTAAAGTCCCTGACATCTAAATGTTGCCAGCACAACTTTGAAGTTCACAAAGTACCATCTGAGCATATGGGGGATGCCGGTGGCATAGTAGGAGCCCCGGTATCTGGGTGCTTATGAGTTGGACTGTGATCTGAAAAGTCACCGGTTCAAAACCACCAACCACTCAGTAGATGACAGGCCAGGCTTTCTACTCTCATAGTTTGTCTCAGAAACCCACAGGGGCAGTTCCACACTAGGAACGATGTGGAACTGGGTCGCCCAAAAATCAGATCAAACGGATAACTGTGAGTATTTAGTCACAATGTATTAGTCTTCTGCATAAGACTATTACACTGAGAACCTCCCTGTCATCCCGTCCCCCCCCCACCCCACACCAAAAAAAAAAAAAAACAAGCAGCAAAGTCCATGTGACACTCACTACTGGATGAAGAATCCCAGTATGACCATCCCACTGCTGTGCAACCAGCAATCCAACAGGGGGCGCTGAAAAAAGAAGACCACAGAGAAAGAATGGTGACCGGCTATTGAGTGGTTAAGTAGACACAGGCATGTGCTTCACTTTCCTCTGACATCCCTCAAGAAGGACAGATTGAAAGTCAAAGTCAAGCAGTAAGAGCATGGCTCCGAGGGTGGAGAACTACCAGTGTCCCCCAGTGGGGGAGCGCTCTGGGAGCCAGCACTCACAGGCAGGAAAGAGAAGGGGGGTGGGGCAGTCGGTAACGCAAAGAGGCTTGTCTTCTCTCAGAAGCCCTGGTGGGCTAGAGGGATATGAGTTGGGCTGCTAACACCCAGGTAGGTGGTTCAAAGTTACAAGCGGCTCTGTGGGAGAAAGCAGAGGCCTTCTACTCTCATGGAGTTCCAGCCTCAGAAGCCCGCAGGCACCACCTGATTCTGTCCTTAGGCTCACCATGAGTCAGAAACGATTTGAAGGCAATGGATTTTTATCTTCTCTGTGGGTGCAGAATTTATCTGGAAATTTGGATGAAAAAAGAATAAGATGGGAAAGTATCCGTGACCTAAAAAGATGATAATAGACCAACTAGATCAGGGTCCTCACACTTTTTTAAACAGGGGGCCAGTTCACTATCCCTCAGACCCATTGGAGGGCCAGACTATAGTTTTTTAAAAAAACAAAAACAAACTATGAACAAATTCCTATGCACATTGCACATGTCTTATTTTGAAGTAAAAAAACACCCAGCAGGCTGGATAAATGTCGCAGTTTGAGGACGCCTGAACTAGATCATCAACCACAGGGGGTAGTTTTGTTGCAAGTTTTTTGTTTGGTCAACATACAAAAATCTATCCTCCAATTAGACATCAGACCTATTTGAAATCTAAAGGTAACTTTAAAGATTTTTTAAAGGTCATTTCTTCCAGCCTTAAGGAGGACGTGATCCCTGTGGCCTCTAGCCATGCTAGAGCAAAGAAGACAGGAAGGAGCCTTAACAAACAAACAACCTCCACCGAGTCATTTCTGACCCACAGCAACCCTGTGGAGGGGCCCTGAGGCTTTGTCCGCTCCACAGAGCGGCTGGGGGGCTTGAACCACTGGCCTTGCCGTTAGCAATCCAAGGCTCCCCTGAGGGCACTGTCAGCACTTTTCTTGTTACACACTCAAACAGAGTGCCAGGAGAATGAAGAATTTCAATGTATCGACAGATGCACTCAAAAATTACATAAATAGTTACATAACTCAAGTGAAACCAAAATGCTATCAGGGCAGATTTAGCACGGTAAAAAGTGAAAAGAGGCTTCTACATAATTAAAGGATACCCTAAACAAAGTTAAAAGGCAAGAGATAGCCTGAGAGAAAATAACTGGCAAAACCCAGCAAAGGATTAAACAGATTACAGAAAGTTCTTAGCAAGCAATGAAGAAACTTACAACAATGACAATCACATCATCTGTCAGATAGGCAATCATTCTAAAGATGAGGAATGTCCAGCATTAGCAAGCTCATACACTTAGGGTGGGTCTAACTAGGTACAGACTGTTTAATTACCCACTTAGGGTGGGTCTAACTAGGTACAGACTGTTTAATTAGATTCAGGAAATCCCCTTAAGGATCTAGCCTGCAGAAAACCCTGCAGAGAGACATAAATTGATTCAAATGGACACCTCAAAACTTTTCTCTGAATCTCCTCCTTGCATCAATTTTCCCCTCTATGAAACATTATTCATCCACTGGAAACATGTTATTTCTCCAAGTCAAGAAGCAACTCTTTGACTCCATATCACCCCCTAGTGGAAGTCCCATTTTCGCTCTACATTTTAGAACTCTAAAGAATTGTTCTACTAAACCCCCAAATAGGAGATCTGGGTGACGTATTGGGCCACTCAGCAACAAGTTCAGCAGTTTGAAACCACCAGCAGTCCCACGCGAGAAAGCCCCTGCGTGCTACTCCTATAGAGAGTTAGTGAGAGTCTCTGAAATCCAAAGGGACAGTGCTACTCTGTCCCATACGGCCATCAGTCCGAATGGAAGCGATGGCAGCAAGTTTTTCAAACCTCCAAAAGTCAACTCGGTTGCCATGGAAGATTCTGACGCTTGGAATCCTACGCATGTCACAGCAGAGCTGTGCTCCGAGGGGTTTTCAATGGTCGATTTCTTGCAAGTAGATCACCAGGTCTTTCTTGTGCGGTGCCGGCCCGAGGCTCCTTACTCTATTTCCTCCTCTTCCTTTCTTAATCTTCTGTAATCAGGGGCCATCGCATGTCTTCAGCATCTTAATGCTGCCTCTAGTTATCTATCTGCTTTACTCCTGAAGTGAGACCACAAATCTCTATAATTTAAAATACACTAATAAACCAATGACTGTCTTACACTGGATTCTCTAAAGAAGCAAATTCAGTGAAGCTGATGTATGTACAGAGATTCTGCTTAAAGAAACGGTTTATGTAGTTGTATTAAAAAACTCACTCCCTTGACCAATCCAGGTTCACTGTGACCCTACTGGACCCCACAGGACAGAGTAGAACTGCCCTTGTAGGTTTCTGAGACTGTAACTCTCTATAGGAATGGAAAGCTCTGTCTTTCTCCAGCAGAGGCTGATGGCTTCGAACTGCTGACCTTCTGGTCAACAACCCAACATATGCCACCAGGGTTCATAAATCCAAGCTCATGGGTCAGAAGTCAAGTTGGAAATGTCTCCTGACTCACTTGGCTGCAGGGGCTAACAAAACCCAAGTCTGGCAGCTCAAGTCTCGAGAACTGCCAGTCAGTTGATGACAAGCTGAATGCAGAGTCCAGTGCTGGTAAAAATATTTTAAGAAGTCACAATGCCCACCAAACTAATCACGCCATGGATTTCATCACACCGAATCCTGGGCAATGGTGAAGGCATACCTGCTGGTCAAACTACGGAGATGCATGCCAGCCAGGCTGACACAACCTCGACCGCCACATTCTTGACAGTCAGAACTCACCATCTGCTCTGGGGAGGCAAGTCCGGCTGGGTCCCGCCACAGAGGTTACAGCCTGGGAAACCCTGTAAGGTAGTTCTCCTCTCCCCCAAAAGGGTCAGCCTGAGTGAGAACTGACTGGATGGCAATGAGGGTTGTCAATTTAAAGTGGCATGCCCCTCCTTCCAGCATTCCTTGCCTCCTCCCCCTTACCCTGCATCCCGCAATAACATTTACCAGATATATATACACATGATGTTATCAATTATATTTTACATATCTTAAATCTATTTTATTCGTGCATTATCTGGGTAGATTCGACCTGTGAAGCTTTCAGTCAGCAGCCAAGAGCTTAACCGTGGCACCACCAGGGACCATGACTCCTCCCACTACCCCTTCTA
The DNA here is from genome assembly GCF_050624435.1 of Tenrec ecaudatus. Lineage (NCBI taxonomy): Eukaryota > Metazoa > Chordata > Mammalia > Afrosoricida > Tenrecidae > Tenrec > Tenrec ecaudatus. Next base: position 14,925,861 of record NC_134546.1, read on the forward strand.
TGTGCTTCCCTTCATCCTTCAGGAAGGTCTCCCTCCTCTTGGGAAGAACAAGGGGTGGGGTTGGGCTGGCCATCTTCCCCACCTCACAGGTCACCAAGGTCGAAGTGCTTGGCACAGGCCAGAGCTGACATCACTGCACACCCTTCCCTTCAGCTCTCTACCGCAGCCAGAACCCCGGGACTCACCCCTCACGTCAATCAGTCCCACTGGCATCAAAAGCTGCCCGTCACTCACACCGCCTAGCCGATTTCAACAGCCAGGGAGTGGTCTCCCCATGGCTAATTTGGCTCACTGTGGCCCCGTGGCACTGATGGTTAACAAGCTCAGCTGTTCACCAAAAGGCTTACAGGTCTATTTGGCCCTGGAGGCAACTTGGAAGAAAGGGCTGGCAATCTCCTTCCATAAAACCAGCCTGACAACCCTGGGGGACTCCGTTCTCCTGACAAGCAGAGGGCTGCTGGGCGCAGGAATTACCCTGACCCTGGGCAGCTGGTTCACTAATCTGGGAGTGCTACAAAATAAAGATGTCCCTACATCATCTGGTCAGGGTAGTTCCCTGCTTAAATTCATCCAAGAGTTCCCAAACACTTTGAGGAAATGTTCCAGATTCCTTGTAAGGCCTGTGCTAGTTTCTGGCCTAACTAGCCCCGACTTTCACCATGTCGCCTTCCTATCCTATGAACTGCAGTCATGTGATTTATTGGTTGTTTTTCTAATATGTCACATGGTTCTCTGCACCAAAAACATCCTTCCCACTCTACTTTCATCACACCTTTCTTGTCTTCAGGAGTTAGGATCAGGCCTCGCTTCAGAAAGGGCTGCAGGAGAAACCCAGCAATGAGCTAGTCACTAAAAACGTGATCTTCCAAAGTCTGTGTATTCACTTGACTTCCTTGGGGCCTCTTTGCTCAACAGGGCTGTCATATGGGTTTTGTAACCTCAGTGACACACACAGCTCTCACTGCCATCAAGTCCACTCAGACTCGACAGCGACCCTGTACGATCCAGCCCCTGTGGATTTCCAAGACTATAACTCTTTACAGAAGTAGAAAGTCTCTTTCTCCTGAGCAGCTGGTGGTTTGGAACTGCTGACCTTGCAGTTAGCAGCCCAACACTTTTACCACTAGGTCACCAGGAAGACAGCCATATTCTCCATCTGCTCAAGACAGTCCCAGTGTATGCCAATTATCTCTGCTTGCCACCAGCAGGCTCCCTCTCTCATTCTCAGCAGCCCCCATTTACATCAAACAAATGGTCACCTCAAGAGGACCTCTGACCCTCTCCATCATCCGCAGCCCCTTTGGTTTGCGAACCACAGGAGAGGCGGCAGAGTGCTCCTTATACTGGTCACCAATCGGTCGGTAGGTGAAGCAGAAACAGCAGGAGTATCGTTAAGAGGTGGGCCTCACAAGGAATTAGCTGGCACAATTATGGAGGCTGGACAGGCAAGTTCAAAATTCCTAAGGCAAGCTGGAATTCATGGACACAGGCTGAAGCTGTGCAGAATTCCTTCCTTCATTTTTCTCTTTAGGGAAGCCAGAACTATCTATGATGAATAAGCCGAACACTCACTGCTATCAAGTTGTGCCAACACATAGCGACCCTACAGGTCAGAGTAGAACTCTCTGAGGCTGGAATGCTTCATGGAATGGGAAAGCCCCGCTTTACTCCCAAGGAGCAGCTGGTGGTTTCAAACACATAACCACTTCACCAGCAGCTGGTGGCTTATCAACCCATAACCACAATACCAAGGCTCCCTCTATGATGATAGCCCTTCGTGAAATCGACTCATCATGCCTCTCAATCAAATCTTCCACTTTCACAGCACCACCTAGATTGGTGTTTGAATAACTAAGGGCTGCGGCCTCCCAGACATTATCAAAAAACTCCATCACACTCCCTTCATCTTCCGAGACCAAAGACTTTTCCTGACGTCATCACAAAAGGTCGCTCCATTGGCCACAACTTGCTATTTTTCATTGTTCCACAGAATAAAATTACACTTCCAATTTCACCCAGTAAATACAGGAAAATTGACCCAAAAAAGGGGAGGGGGTAATGAGATTAACAAGAGGGCATAGGGCAGTTACTACTTAGATCCACTCATCACTCTCAGCATTATTACAACGAGGACAAACACAGATGACCTCCTGATGCCAGCTCTATTGAAGAGGCTTCAGAACTCTGGGAAAAAGGAACTAAAAAAATCATCGAATTTTCCCTCGAGCATTTTTGAGGCCCTTCCTATGACCTACATACAACACCATCAAAGTATGTCCGCCTCCCAAAGAAGTTAAATATGAATCTAGTTGCGCCTATAAGTTTACTTACAGGAAAAGAAAATAAGTAATAGCATGGAAGAGTTTCAATAAAGGGAAATTAAGCAAAGGCCGACGTGATTGTTCTCCCTAGACTAAGGGACAAAGCTTAACTCCCAAATGGAATGCGTACTCTGGATCTTTACTCAAATAGCAAATACTAGCTAACTGCGAAAACCCAGCTGAGAGCTCTTGAAGAGTCCACAGAAAATTCCATTATCTTTTCATTCAAGCGGACTTCAAAAAGGTCATGGAATATTAGCATTTCCCACGAGCTCCTTAAAGCCCCTTCGTATGAAGAACCATTGGAAGTTGGTTGGTTTGTTTTTTAAATCACTTCTCAACTTCGACACCTCCAGCATGGTCAGTTGACTCTGACAAGTAATGAAACCAAGAAAAAGCGCAGGGCCGGCGAGCGAGACCCGGCGGGCCAAACTGGGTCTCGAGCAAAGCCACCCCCGATGAGCAGACGGGGGGGACAGCATTCCCACAGGACACGGCGCCAGGCCGGACGCTCGGTCCCGTCGGGGAATGGAGAGGAGCCCGGGGCAGGGGACACACGCGGGGGGGAAGCCTCCAGGCCCCGCGTTGCAGGGTACCTCGTTCGCCTCGGACGCCGTCGCCGGAAAACCGTCGCCCGGCGGTGACGTCAGACGCGCCGGCTCGGCCGGCGCCGCGGCGTCGCTCTCTTGATGACGTAACCGCGCTCGCCCCGCCCCGCTTGGTCACAGGAAGTAAATTACCCACTGGCCTGGCGTGGGTCCCGATTTTAAAGGAAGTCTTCCAAGACGGCGGGTTCTGAGTTTGGAGACGGATGCTAGCCATCTTTTTCTAGATTTGTGTTCAGCCGACCACCACCTCGAAATAAATCGAATGTTAATAAAGCAAGGCAAGTGTTAGTTCTGAAAAAAAGAGGAAGACCCTCGAGGTCAAGGACATGGAGTGACTGAATGACTGCAAGATTAGAACTTGAATTCTGAGCACACTGGTTTGCAAAGGGGCCGGGGCAGCCTAAAATCCATTTGAAGTGTCCCCGCATGGATGAAGTGTCCCCGCATGGATCATTAAACCAGGATGGAGATCAGCGAGTCTCAACCTGTGGGTCGCGATTTCTTTCACAGGGGTCGCCTAAGACCATCGGAAAACATATATTTCCGATGGTCTTAGGAATCGAGATACCGCTCTTCTAGCTGTCTCCAAGCGGGTCCGCCCACAACAGATACACCCACCTACGAGTAGGGGGGTCGGTGGGGGGGTGAAGACTTACCCATGCTCCACCATGCTTCCAGACAAAACTTCGGTTTTTTGTAAAGAAATATTTCATAGTATATAATTGCATATTGTTTTTGTGATTCATCACTATGCTTTAATTATGTTCAATTTGTAACAATGAAAATACATCCTGCATCTCAGATATTTACATGAAGATTCAAAACAGTAGTAAAATTAGTTATGAAGTAGCAACGAAAATAACTATGATTGGGGGTCATTACAACATGAGGAACTGCATTCGAGGGTCATGGAATTAGGAAAGAAAACTTATCCAAGATCTTAGGGGTGAGGGGTGTGGCCTGATAGCATTTCAAGACCAGTGCATCACGGGATATCACAGTCTCTGGTACTCCATTCCATGAAGCTGAATTGGGTACTCTAACTTGGCCTACCACAGTATAGGAATTTCATAAAACCAAACCCATGCCATTGAGTCAATCAATTCTAATAGTGACCCTATACACTGTTTCCAAAACTATAAATCACAAGACAGTTCTTCACAAGAACAGTCTCATCTTTCTCCTGACTTAAAATGTTTGAACCACAGTAAAAGATTGGAGTATTTGTTTCCAGCTTCCAAATGATAATATAAAATCTGTTTTACAACCACATGACAATTAACCAAGGAGAGATTCAATAGATGCTGTTTTAGACTTTTTCAGAGATGTAAAACCAGTGAAGATTTGAAAGATGTGTTTAAAACGGGTTGGTACAAATCATAGAAAGCATTCTTAAACAAAATGTGAAGCCATGCTTCTACACTTACTTCCTCGATCTAGGTCTAAACACTTCTGAGGGTTGGTATTTCCATTGCTCTAATCCTTTCCCAACGAATCCTAGATTCTTTGATTCACCCTCCTCAAGGGACTCCCTTAAGTGTTCTTTGCAGTTTGGGAGCAAAAAATCTGATGAGACAAGATCGTGGACAGAGAAAGATTCCCCAGTGAAATTCTCGGAAGACATACCTTACTACTCTCAAAGATGTCTGAGGATGGAGACGTGCTTCACCGGCTGCAGGGGCCAAAAAATCCAAGATTATAGTCAAAACATCAGGCTCAATCCAAAAAGGCTAGACGTTCCAGTAGGAGGCAGGTACAGGATCCAAATCAAGACAAAAAGCAAAGTACCTCCTTTTATACTGGAAGCCAACCACACCTCCAAGGATAATCCCAGTCACTTGATGGACGGCTGGAAGCAGATGGCATCAAAATGGGATTACATTGTGTCAGCTCTCATGATGGGGGATGATCGGGTCATTGTGTAAATGTCACACTACATCACTCACGGGCTCAAAGATAAGAACCATTGTGAGTCTCACACAGGACTGATCAGTGTTTCATTCCTCAGCACGTATGCGTCAGAACCAATTGCAGCAGTCAAGAAACCACATAACAGACAAGGCTGCTGCCTAAGACCTCTTGAACGAGTTAGAGTGCATTCCTCATTGGAGGGCTAAGGTACACTTGATACAAGCACGCTATTCTCACTTGGCTCCTATGCATGTGAAAAAGGAAGCTTGCAGAAGAACGGATACATGTGAATGACGCTGTTGGCAAAGGATAGCAAAAGTACCCCATGAACTGTCAGAAGAACAAACGCGTCTGGAGAAGGGTGGCTAGAACGTCCTTCAAAATCAAGGAGTGTGAGCGTTCACATACTTGGGACATATCGTCAGGTGAGACCAGGGTGGGGTTAATAACTAACGTAAGGATTGGGGATTCTAACTCACTCAATGCACCATGAAAAGGGATGGGTGGTTTCCATTCATCTTGCAGCCAAGAACCCCCTATGGCGCAGCTCTGCTCTGTAACACAGGGCTTGCGACGAGCCCAATAAGCTCAGGGACAATTGGACAGGTTTTCTTTGGAACCGCCTGTGCATTCAAAATAGTCCTGCGCACTCAAGGGACCCTGGAGTCAGCTGGTATAGTCGTTCACAAAGACAAGCTTGCTGATTGGATAGACCGGTGGGACCCCCGGAAGATCGCCCTTTTCCTTCAGGTCTGGACTAGAGCTCACGTCTGACTTAGAATAATCAACCAAAGCCACGGATCAAAGCCGTGGGAAAGAAGGAGGCATTGAAACACAGGGAGGAAGGGGGGGAAAGTTGAATCACAAAGTATGAATTGTAGAATGTAAAATTCTGGTATGCTCTGTAAACTTTCACTTCACTCACAATAAAGAAGGTTTTTCATTTTGTTCTGTTATGTAAGCAACAAGGTAAAGAATATTCCTCACCATTACTTTATGGCCCCTTCTAACTTTGAAAAGTATAATCCACAAGTCATGGCAAAATTAAGAATTCCAATATCAAGTTTTGTTTCTAAATGTATTTTCAATTATAGGGTAATGCTGACCAAGATGTGGAAGCATACTCATTAATTAATCATGTATTAATCTCATGACAATCTTTGAGGCAAAGGTGGCTAACACTCCCTCTCTGCATATTCTCTGGCTAAGTCCTGAAGGTAAATAAGTAAACAGGTGTGAGAAGGCCCTACCGAGGATTTACCCTCATGAGGAAATCACACCAGCCTGGGTGATCCAAGGATTAGGAATAATAAATCAAAACCTGGAGGAGGGAAATGTACCAAAGTCAGCAGTTCAAAACCGCCAGCAGCTCCATGGGAGAAAGACTGGGGGTTCTACTCCCATAAAGAGTTACAGCCTTGGAAACCCACGGGGGTTGCTATGATGTGTTAATTAACATACAACTCAATAGTTCATTCATATTATGAATTATCACCACTGTCAACTTTGGAACATTTTCTTCTGCATCAGACACATTGGTGTTTAATCTCCATTTCCCCCCACCCTTCTCTTCCCTGTCCTCGGGTAATTACTAATCCACTTACTGTCTTTATAAATCCACAGATCTTGGCTCCCCTGTACAATAAAAAAAATAATACAAAAAGGACCCATTGACAGTGCTCATCTAAAACAGAGGAAAGACTACAATCTAAGAAAGAGCAGAAGATATTATAACTTGAGAATAAACTGAAAATGGGTCCAAAGGGAGATCTAATGACAAGATATTAGATTCTAGTCTAAGTACTGTTGCTAACACCCGCCATGCCATGTCCTTTGATAGTAAGGCTGTCACATTCCTAATGTATGGAAAGTGAAGGTTCACTGAGGAGTCAGTCCACATAGGCACCCTGCAAATGGATTTGGGGCATCCTCTATCATGCATTACATTCCACAAATGAGGTGTTTGGATTTAGGCACTGATTTAGGCCATTAGCTCCTCCAGGTTTGGATTATATTCTTTCCAATCCTTGGATCATGCAGGCTGGTGTAGAGGCAATACAGCAGGCTCGAGTCAAAAAAGCTGGAAGTTCATTGACGGAGGAGCCAGGTGCAGGATCCAAATCAAGACAAAAAGCAAACCCTGAGAAGCCATTTGGTCTTGTGCTAACAGTCTCTTTCATTCAGATGATGTGCCTTTGTCTTACCTTTGTCCTACTTAAGACTTAACAAATATTCTCCTTAAACTATATCTGAGTTGGGGCTCTCTTTTGTACTCCAAAACAGGTATCATCCATACCTTTGATCTTCATCAGTAAGTGCTTCAAGTCCTCGGCTTTCAGCGAGCAAGATTGTGCCACCGGCATATCGATAATGGAAGAGAGCAGGTTGAAGTTGTCAAGGATCTTGTCTTATTTGGTTCCACAATCAATGCTCATGGGTAAAAAAGCAGTCCGTAGATAAAAAGGCACATTGCACTAGGTAAATCTGCTGCACAAGAACTCTTTAGAGTATTGAAGAGCAAGGATGTTACTATTCTCCATTGCATCATATGCAGGTGAAAGTTGGACATTGAATAAGGAAGACTGATGCATTTGAATTATGGTGCTGGAGAAGATATTGAGAGTACCATGGGCTGCTAAAAGGACAAACTGATCTGTGTTGGAAGAGTAAGGCCAGAGTGCTCCTCGGGGGCAAGGATCACAAGAGTTATATACTTTGGACATATAGTCAGGAGAGACCAGTCCCTGGAGAAGGACAGCATCTTTAGTATAGTGGAGAGGCCGTGAAAAGGAGGAAGGCCCTCAACAAGAGGGAATGACACAGTGTCTGCATCAATGGGCTCAGGCATAGGAACAACTGTGAGGCTGGGGCAGGACCGGGCAGTGTTTAGTTCAGTTATGCATAGGCTCGCTATGGACTGGAGCTACCTTGACGGCACTGAACAACATCCCGATAACCCTGCGAGGCAGCTACAGACTCTCCTGTCAACTTGCGAAGGGGGGAGTCTAGCCTGTCAATCAGGTTGCAGCTTGATGACCTCATTTGGAGGCACTATGGAGATAAATAGCTCGCTGGAGGCCAGATACACTCTCTCCCTGCAAGACAGTCCTGTTGACAAGCCACATGGAGCTACGCTGGTGGAGCCAGAGTCCTGGAGCTGGGGGAGCATGTGGAGACCTATGCCAATGCTGAGATACTTCTACTGCCACTGGATCCACATGACGTTCCACCCACCGGTCTATGATCTTCCTGCATTCGGCGTCATTGCATGTATTGCATAAGTCTGAAGAGGAATCTATAGATTGTTATCAGACCTATGGGCTAATATCAGACTTATGGACTTGATCTGGACTGGGCTGGGATGTTTTCTCAACACACTATTGCTCCTTATGTAAACCTCTTTCTTATATACATATGAATGTCTATGAATTTGTTTCTCTAGTCAGCCCAGATTAACGCACCCAACACTGGAAAACTGGAGTGAGTTACTATCGTTCATGTGATGAGACCTCTTCCCTGGGGGCTTCCTTCCTGCTTCTCTGACACTTGCTGGACAGAGCCTTTGGTAGGTGCAGATTTAATTTTCAAATGTCTTATTATTGCTAATAGACTCAAAGTCCCCTGAACTGTATCCATGCACAGTTTCTCTAGAACATGGACTGGAGATTATTTTTTAATCACGTAGGCTGAAGCTCACGGAGTGACTGACACTCCCTTCCTACCAAGTTTCTGCTATTCCCTACATAGCTGATATGGTTGGAACTCTAGGGAAACACCATAAACTTGGTTGGTTGGTTTTTTATGTGGGACTCCCGAAAGACTCCCTAAAGAAATCTAGTGAGGACTGCTATGGACATGAAGAGAGGACGAGTAGGATTTATTTTAAGAAGAAAATCTAATTAAAGGATAAATCTTAAGACAAAAATAGAATTAGGGGCTACTAATTTTAAAGGTTTCGGTGTTCCCATTGGCTCAGATCTAAGACATAAATAAGTTCACAAAGACAGCGAAACTATCCCCTGATCATTCTGCCTAATGCAAAAATTGCTCAGAAAATGAAGGGTAATTCAATTGTTTCACCACTTGCTTCATGAAAACGTTTGTGTCACGAGCTCAGAATTGCAACCCAGTCCTTTCTAGAAAGCTGTGGGCTTCCCATGCAAGTGTTCACATCACAGGCTCACCCCGTGTTTATAAAATAATTAAAAGGCTGGGTGGAAATACTACATCTTTCAGGTCTATTTCTCCCCTGGTGTTTTGATGGAAATTGAGTGTCATATTTTGTACACTTGGAGAGTTTTAAATACTTCCATATGTATTCTTAGGAACCCCACAGGCTCCTGTGCTTCCCTCTCGAAGAGGCTGAGGCTTTGGGGTGAGTCTCCAGCTCGCCCTGATTCAGTGCCCTTTTCCTTGGGGCGTTGCTGCTTCTCCAATCGCGAGACCAACCCTATTTTTCCACCCCTTGATTAAAATTCATTCCATCTTTTGCTGACTCGGGGCCAGCGGAATCCCAGTGGATGGATGCAAGAAGAAACTTGAAAATCTGGGTTGCTGTATGTTGCTTGTCATCATGATGCGAAGGACGCCATCAGAGCTTGCTAGCCCCAAACGTGGAGGCACATGGGGTGCAGAGTCAAAAGGCCATTCCTCCAGAGAGCCCAGTCTATCTCCTCGGGCAGGTCAATTTAGCCGGACCTCCCAGACACCTGAAAGTGAATGTATAGCATCGTATGTTATGCAGCAATTTTTGAGGTATACACACACACACACACACGATAGGAATGCCGACCATTCAGTACAAACATATAAAGGAAAAGAGGAGTGACTTTGATTTCTTATATCATGTTAAGTCTCCTAGATAGTAAGAGAGTCATCTATTTCATGAATGGAGCACCGCTGGCCCAGTGGGTAATGAGTTGGGCCACTAACTGAAAGGTCAATAGTTTAAACCCCCAGCCTCTCCACAAAAGAAATATGAGACATTCTGCTCCTGTAAAGATTTGGATGTGCTTTATAGAATTGATGTATGTATATGTATGGATTGTGATAAGAGTTGTATGAGTCCCTAATAAAATGTTAAAAACAAAGATTTGTAGCATTGGACCCTCTCTGTCCCATGAGGCAGAATGGACTGGTGAGCAAGGGGTCGATTATTTAACTAAGAAAGCTAATGTCAATATGTAAGCCGCAAATCCATGAGGACTTATTCCATAACCTTCTAAAAGTGGCATTGGTGAAATGTGAGAAGTTATTTCTGTAGAAGAATGTTTCCATTCATGTGTGTGCACCCTCATGTTGCATTCATGTAAGAGTGGCATCATGTTGGTGGTGGTAGGTGCCATCGCACTGGGTCCGAGTGATGGAAATCCCATGTACAACAGAACAAAACATGGATGGGTCCTTTGGCATCCTCACAATTGTTAGACTTGAGTCACATTGTGCTGGTCACTGGTCAAGCCACCTTCTTCAGTGTCTTCCTCTCTCTTGTTTGCTTTCCTTCCACTGTATGAGTCAAGACTCTCTTCTCCAGGGACTGGTCTCTCCCAACAACATGTCCAACATATGTGAGATGAAGTCTCTCCATCCTAACTTTAAAGGAGCATTCTGACTGTACTTCCAAATCAGGGGGCCTCAAACTTTTTAAACAGGGGGCCAGTTCACTGCCCCTCAGACCTATTGAAGGGCTGGACTACAGGTTTTTTTTTAAAAAACTGTGAATAAATTCCTATGCACCCTCCACATATCTTATTTTGAAGTGAAAAACAAATGGGGCAAAAACACCCGGTGGGCGGATAAATGTCCTCGGTGGGCCACATGTGGCCCGTGGGCAGTAGTTTGAGGACACCTGTTCTAAATGGTTAAATGGTGACTAGTTCTTTTTGGTACAGTGACTCTGTGTTCTTTCCATCTTTTTAACTGTTTCCTACATCATTCAATATTTTCCCCATAGAATATTTGAATATTGCAACTGTGGTAATTACATAATCTGGTGTCAACTTGAGACTATCAAGAGTGAAGGTTTAGCGTGTTAATGAGGTCATAGCTTGATGACCTCATTTGAAGGCATGATGGAGATAAATAGCTCACTAGAGGCCAGACACACACGCTCTCTGCTTGGTATTCCTGATGACAAGCCACATGGAGCTACGCAGATACAGCCAGAGCCCTGGAGCTGGAGGAGCCACGTGGAGACCCACACCAGCGCCATGATGTTTCCACCACCACTGGATCCACAAGATTTTTCACCCACTGGCCTGGGATCTTCCTGAATTTGGCATCATTGCATGGCGGTGTGAGTCTGAACAGGGATTTGTAGACTGGTATTGGACATATGGGCTAATATCAGACTTACAGGCTTGATCTGGACTGAGCCAGGTTGTTTCTTAATATCCAATTACTGTTTTTATAAAGCTCTTTCTCATACACATAGGAGTGTAGTGTCTAAGAATGTGTTTCTCTGGTCAACCCAGACTAGCACAGCAACTTAAGCTTATCTTTCCCCCTTAGGCCTGTGGGTTTGACATATGTGGAGCGTGGTCTTCCATCTCCAAGTCTTTGCACATTTCACTATATTTTACATTGTCTTTTTTGAGCTCTCCTTTAAAACTTTCTGTTACTTCATGTACTTTAAGCATGTTATGAGGAGAGCTCAATCCCTGGGAGAGGATATCCTGCTTGGTAAAGTAGAGGGCATTGAAACAGAGGAAGGTCATTGTCCAGATGGATGGACGTAGTGGCTGGAACAATGGGCAGAAATCCAACAATTGTGAGGATGGCACAGGACCAGATAGCATTTAGTTCTACTGTGTACAGGGTAGCTAGCAGTCGGAACCAACTCAAGATATAACCACCACCTGTTCTACCCGTTTTGAGTCATGCCCCATCAGCACTTGGAGGTCCTGAAATTGCACTCAATTCACGTTATCACTGCCAGCTTTTCTTTGAAAAGGCAGCTCTTCCTCAGTTCTATTTTGAATGTCTTTCCACCTGATGGGTCCATCATCCAGCACTAAATCTGATAAGATTCTGCGGACATACATGAAGTTTTCAGTACCTAGTTCCTCAGAAATGGACAACCTGGTCCTTCTTCATAGTCTGGAAGCTCTACTGAAACCTGCTTACCGCTGGTGACCCTGCTGGTATTTGAAACACGGACAGCCAAGCTTCTACCATCGCAACACCACACATGCCACCACAGTGCAACAAACTGACAGACAAGCGACGGACAATAACATTGATCGACATGAAGACATTTTTAAGTGACCGCATTTAGAATAAAACACAAACACTAAGTAAAAGTACCTTATTCAAGGGATAATGAAATATTACTTTGGGTCCAAAAGAGACCTACAAATATAATCTTACTAAAATAACAAAAAAGCTGTCTGTTAGTGGGAAATCTTACCAGCGCAAGAGTTTTTAATGGTGTCCTGTTTCCAAATTGAGAACAAGTTGCTACTTTTTTTTAGTGTGTTAGAAATATCTGTACAAATATTTTATGAGTTTAAGATTCCAAGTTGCCAACAGTAGCTCGCTGATCATTTCTATTGGGTGTAATTTATCTATGAATTAGTAGGCCAAAGTCACTCTTGGTAATAGTCCTGAAGTTAATGAAAGATTTATTTTTTAAATACTCTAAAGCTGCATGTCTATTCAAAGATCTATGAGCAGCCAGAGGCAGGCAGAGCATAATTAACAGCTCCGTGAATTGCTTCCAGGGTCACGTCTGAGGCTTCTCCTTTGCTATATTTATTTATATGTGTGACTGAGAGTTTCATTAATTATGCAAACATTATTCATTTCACCCTGCCAAAATAAAACCCACTGCCACCGAGTCAATTTTGAATAGTAGAATTGCCCCTTATTGATTCCAAGACTGAAAATCTTTTTTTTTAAATGGGTTTTCTGAAAAAAAGCAAACAGAAAACCTGCTAGACAAATTCTAAAAGAGCTGTAACACTAGCTGAAAATCTTTATGCAAACAGACAGTCACATCTTTCTCACTCAGAGCAACTGGTGGATTAGAACCACCTACCTATTGGTCTTCAGTCAAGCACTTTAACCACGGTTGCACCGGGGCTTCATCCCCACCCCCGCTTCATCCATAGATTGCAAAAGCATGCTGGTTTTGCATATGTCTTGGGCTGGCTTCTTCACTGAAGCAAAACCAGCGATGCTTTTATAATTGTATATACACATACAAAGGGGATTCACAAAATGTGTGGAAACATTCTACTGCCTTTTAATTCTCCAATAACTCCCCCCTCATTTATTATTATGAATTGGTCATTAATACATATGCATATTCCATCGTTCAATCATGTCCAGCAGAATGGTACACTTGCCACTACAATCAGTTTCCTACCATATCTTTGCTGCATGGACTGCTTGACCTCATCACCCTTCCCTCTGCCACCACCACTGTGTCCCCCCTCCCCCAAGTCCCTTATTCTACTTGTCATCTACAGGTTGATCAATCCTGGGTTTCAAATTTCAATAACCAAAAAACCATATACCACGACTTCAAGAGGGTGGTGTTAACTTCTTTGAGATACCCCTAATGTGAACAAACAAAAAGCAAACAATACAACCCCAATACAGGAAATTTTAGAAACCAGATCAGGTCCAGGTCCAGCATGCATCATAGAGGGGGGTGTACTGGTCAAGTCAATAACTATAATTCTCTTTTTTCACGAATTGTTTTTGGAGCCCCATTGTACTGAGAGATTTATCCCAAGGAAATGATTCATCTGGTTGTAAAGGCTGGCTAGTCCCAGGTTCCTGGGTCAGACATCACTCCGGTGGCTTCTCTTGATTCACTTAGCTGCCAAGGTAGACACACTCAAGACCAGCAGGTCAGATGGCAAGCACCTGGCTCCCAGGCCACACTGGCTGATGAACCCCAAGATCTTCAGGCTGACGTTAAGTCCCAAGAATCAGTAGTCACATAGATACAGGATCCAGGGCAAGCAAAATAAAACAATAAAATGAAGCACACCAAGTTTTGCTAGGCTTCTACCTATAAGAGGACTTCAAAACTTCTGTGGGGAAAAAATGGAATTAAAAGATAAAAATTTTAAAAATAAGCTGTATTTCTCAATATCAGCTCCATCAAGGTCAAGACATTTTTGTAAGTGAGGCTGATCACTTACACTTACCAGTCATTAAATCCACCCCTACAGAGCAGAGGGTCCTGGGATTTCGGCCATGTCAATACAGTCTTTTTAACATTACCAATGGAAGGAAATGGGTGCTTTTAAGATTTTTTAAATTAGAAAACAAAAATAAGTTGAAAGGGGTTAAATCAGGACTGAAAAGTGAGTGCATAATGATTTCCCATGGAAACTTCCACAAAATCACCCTTGTTTGCAGAGAGGAATAAGCAGGTGCATAGTTGTGGTGAAGTAGAGTCTCTGGTGAAAAGATATCCTGAGCTGAAGCTTTGGCTGACTTTCTCGACTCACACTCCTAGAAATAGGTATTAGCGCTCTTTGGCTCTCCAGACAGACAAAAGGCAAAATGCCCCAAGAACCCAAAAGAGCCATGACCGTGACCTTTGCTCTTGGTCAACCTGATTTTGCTTTGAGTGAAGCATTTCCATTTCTTGAGAGCCGTTGCTCTGGTTGAACTTTGTCTTCAAGGTCATCGTAGCACGGACCATATTTCACTTCCTATTACTTATCAGTACTTGAAGAAATGCTTCAGGACCTTGATGACCCTGGTTTTCAAATTCTGTGGAAAGCTCTCCTCCTGTCTGCAGCTGATCAGGGCCCAACCATTTCAACAGCCATTGAGTAGAAAGTTTGCTCAACTTTGATCTCTCCCTAAGAACGCTGGACCCTTTGAGAGGTCAATCGTCTTGGCGGTTGTCTCTGGTGAATCCTTCAGCTTGCTTACTTGCAACATGAACAAGATTGATGTCTCAAAATTTCAATGTGGATGCTCTGTCTCTGCAGACTGCACCCTCCACCTCATCTGGCTTCCTCTTAAAGCATGTTAACCATTTGTACCCTACTGAGTTATTTGGGATACTGTTCTCATGGCGTTTTCATAAAGCATCCATGATTTCACCATTCTTCTCCCCAAGCTTCACCACACATTTGATGTTGGTTCTTTCTTCAATGAACAGATGGAGAAAGGTGGGACTCTCCTCTCTCCAAAGGAGTTACAGTCTCGGAAACCCACGGGCAGTTCTCCATCGACAGGATCGATGAGTTGGAATGAGCCGGATAGCAGTGAGTGTGTGGAGTGATGTTGCTCAAATAGGGGGTCTTGTCAAACAGATGTATTAGCCTTCTGGGTGCCTCAGAAGCTACATTCTGTTCAGCTATACTGTAACAAGTTAGTCTGGGTTTATTTGGGGGGTAAAAACTTTTTTGAACTACATGCACGTTTTCCATAATCCACATTTTTCATGAGTTTTTTTAAGACCCACCATATGCTGAATGCAGACCGTCACCCCAAGAAAACTTCCTTTACAACTGGTTGCATTAGATGCCACAATATGTCACATAATGGAGGATAACATAACCATGCTCTAACTGCCAAATTCAATTTTTGCATAGTAGCCAAACCACGGAGATACATGGAGCCGTCAAGCTGACACGTAATTTTAACCATCACAGCATATTTTTAGAAAGTCTGTCTTACCATATATTGTAGTTATCAAAAAATAATTAGTGTAAAGGACAGAGCAGTTAATTTCTACAGATAGGAAGTACAATTGAATAGTAAATCACTTAAGAGATGGTTTGCTTGTACTTTAAAAATTGTAGGTAAACAATATGATTAAAATTTATTTTATCACATAAAAGAGCGAACTTCATTTTCTACAAATGGGAAATATGCTCTTAAATTTAATAGCAAATAGTTTAAGGAATAGTTCAAGAACTGGTTTTATTTGTACATTCATTTGAAAATTAAAAGTAAAAAATTTTTTTGATATGTTTAATGAAATTCTAGTTATAACTGCAACATGGTAATCATTAGAATAACTTAAGCAATGGATCAAATGTGGATTTTGACTCATTGAGACCCCATGCACATGAGACCTGAGCTGGTTGAATTTTGGAAACCCATCACCAAGGCTTTTCCCAAGGCACCTCTGGGGGGATTCAAACCTTCAAAACTGTCACCTGAGTGAGCACGTCCGCCCTTTGCAGCCCAGAGAGAGAAGGGAGAAATTCACATAAGCAAATAAAAGTTCAGCCCAGGCTCATGCACAGTCATCCATGTAGGCATTTCTTTTCAGAAAGTCACATGTAGTAAGAGCACACACACACACACACACACACACACACACACGTTCGTTCTCTTCGAATTGCAATTTCCCTGAAAATCTATTTGTGGTCGAGAAATACTGCCCGGGTGATGTAGTATCGTGGTATGGAATTCACTGATTGAAACCATAAGGCTTGTAATCCTAATATTGCACTTGGTAGCTGTGTGACCTTCTGAAAGTGCATTGCTCTTTCTGCCTCAGCAGTCTCTGCAAAAGGGGAAAGATAACAGCGTCTTCCTCATTGATTATTGGCAGCATGAAATGAGCTCATCTGAAACGTACATGCGTGCTAAAGTCGAGGGGCGGCGAACAAGAGGCACACCGTGGACCAGATGGAGTGGCACAGTGGTGACAGGAAGGCGCTGTTTCGTTCTGTTGTACCCAGAGGATAGCTGTGTTGAGAACCAACGTGGTGGCATCCACCAACCACACATAAAGGCACGCCGAGAAAAGCTGGGTAATAAATAAGGAAGCCCGAGGGAGACTCGATACCTCTGAATGATGATGTGGGCCCGGAAGACCAAGGCTGTAGCGGCACCTTTGAGTGACGGGGCTGCCAAAGAATATGCAATACGTTTGCCCTTGTTTGGTGCCTGACACGCAACCGCACTTACTGGAAGACGAGGATGCTGAGTGAAGAATCCGACAGCTAAGGTTTCTTCCCACATTTGGTTTGTGTTAATTCTATTCTTTTCTTGCAAAGTCTGAGGAGATTGCTGAATAGACTACGTATGTGTTTCTTCATGTAGTCAGTAGCCCCGTCCTGTCTACACAATAGGGGGAGGGGCTTCCAAAAGAGCTCATGGAAAAATCCCATTATCTTCCGGTTCATTTTTTCCATGAACCTTTTTCATGCTTAAAATATTGTATTTAATGCATTAATGAAATATTAGTGAAGTACCCATCCTCTGAGAGTTCAGTGGCATGTCCGCCGACAGGAATGGACATGAGCTCTGGAGGCAGAGTGGATTCTGGGTTGGAGCTGCTGGCCACAAAATCAGCAGTTCCAACCCACTAGCTGCTCAGCCAGAGAAAACTGAGGCTGTCTACCATCGTAAAGATTTCACCTTGCAAAATCCATGGGGGTAGTTCTGCCCTGTGCCATAGGCTCACTATGGGTCAAAATAGACTCCACGGCAGTAAGTTTGAGGGCATTTCTTTTGTTTTGTTTTGTTTTGTATAGACATGGATTGATATCCGTCAGCTACAGTTTACAGAGCTGTCAAAATAGCTCTCGTTGAATCCGAATCACAAGACACAGATAGGCGTGCTACACAGTTTTCCCGTGATGCACAAACCTTCCATCACCGTCTTCTCTGTGAAGGAGATGACTTCTCAGCCCGGAGAACCAGCAGAAGGCAAACCTGCTTGGAAAAGCTCCCCCTTGTTCAGCGCAGCGAGCCGATTGCATGGTGGACAGTGGACACTCTGGACGCACTCCTGGCCTATGTACCCACACCCACACTGGCAACATTCCCAGAGCTTTGTGAAGCCCCCTGGGCATCCCGCGAGCCCCCCAGGGGAAGGGGAGCAATGCATTCCGTTCTGGTCTGATTGAATCGTGAGCATACAGTCAGCTTTTCAAGATGTCAGTGGAGGAAGCAGAGACAATTGGACCTGTTTCAGGTGGGCGTTAGCTTGTGCCTGGTGACTAAGCTAAGCGGTTGGCTACATGTTCCTGTCAGCCACTTCTCCCCAGGGTTAATTAAACATCCCTGTCTTCAGGTCCCAACAGTAGGTGTTTAATCATCTGTTTTGTTTTAGGGTTTGCTCCGGAAGCGGGTCCTCGTGGCTGAAAGAATTTCACAGCAGACCGTCTATCTCAAGGTTCTGTGATCACATAACACTCTTGTCGAAATGCCAGTCTCTTCTTTCCTCCCGAGGGATTCCATCTCTGCTATTTACTTCGCTATTACATTAGACTTTTGCTTAAAAACCCAAAAGCACACCAGTTTCTGGCAGTCCGTGCAGAGTCACGAGTCACCCCACCGCCACCTGCCTCTTGGTCTGTATACAGATTTCTCCGGAGCACAGCCACGTATTGGGGAATCCCCATTCTTCACACTGTTATCCATAAGTTGTTTGACCCACACAGCCGAATCCCTTTCCTAATCAATAAAACAGAAGGAAACATATTTTGGAAATGAAAGAATCACTAGAAATCTCCCCTGTATCTTGCTAAGAAAAATCCTGCAAGTGGTTACTTAAAACATCTAATAATTTCTTTCTCACTTAAAAACAAACTAGCCCAGCTCGTTAGACGCCCAAACCAGTTGAAGCAGTGGAGGATCAAATAACCCAATAAAAGAATATTATGCTATAGTTCCATCTAAAATCTACTTTCCTTTTATTTTATCTTGGAAGCTTACTATAAAAAAATAAACAACACACGGTTAAATATAAACCCCCTCCTTCAGGGGGACGAATAATAGAAATGTGGGTGAAGGGAGACAATGGAGGTTGTAAAATACAAAAATAATAATTGTGCTAGTCTGGGTAGACTAGAGAACAAATTCATAGATACTCGTATGTATATAAGAAAGAGCTTTATATATTAGAGCAATTGAATATTGAGAAAACATCCCAATCCAGTCCAGATCAAGCCCATAAATCTGATATTAGCCCATATGTCCCATACCAATCTATAAAGTCCTCTTCAGACTCACGAAACACAGGCAATGACGCCGAATGCAGGAAGACCACAGGCCAGTGGGTGGAAAGTCTTGTGGATCCAGTGGCAGTGGGAGCATCTCAGCACTGGCACGGGTCTCCACGTGACTCCTCCAGCTCCAGGGCTCTAGCGTAGCTCCATGTGTCTCATCAGTCGGAAAGATGAAGCAGAGAGGGTCTGTCTCCCACCTCTAAGGAAGAAGACAGGAGTTTCCAGAATTCTCAGGAGAAGGCCATGCCCACACAGTGGCCTCATTGGTTATGACTGACAGGCTAGACTCCACCCCTTTGTAAATTGACATATTATGTAACTGCCATAATAATAATAATAATATGAAATTGATCAAGGATTAACAAGTGAGGGAGGTTGGGGGAGAGAAGGAAAAAAGAGGAGGTGATCCCAAGGGCTCAAGTAGGAAGACAATGCTTTGGAACTGATGTCGGCAATATATGTACAAGTGTGCTTAATGCAATTGATGAATGGATTGGTGTAAAACTGATTAATAAATAAATAAATCTGAGATTAAAATTAACAGGACAATTGGCCAAAAGTGAGTGTCAAAAAAGTTATCTCAAAAGTGAATATGTCACCTCATCCTCGTATTACAAAAATTCTTGTCATATTAAAAAATACAAAGTAGATTGATTGTCGCTGTAATAAACTGTTTCAATGTCATTTGGAGCCCCAATTCCAGATAAGACTAAGATTCCTGGAACTGAAGGCCTGCAGGCTTGCTTTGAGTGGCTGCTGTGGGGAACGGAGCTAGGACAACAGGACCACGACCTCACCCCGCTTAGTTCACTGGTGCTGAAAACGTACTGTAAGTTAGTATTTAAAGAGCATTTGCCGTGTGGTGCTGGTGCGCGGACATCACCATGGACTGCTCAAGGGACGGACCGATCTGTGTTTGAAGAAGTCAGGCCAGAGCGGTCCTTAGAGGCAAGGATGGCAAGAACTCATCGTTCATACAGTCTGCAGAGATCAGTCCCTGGAGAAGGACATCACGTTTGGCAACCAAGTGGAAGGCCTTCGAGGAGATGGATGGCCTCAGTGGCTGCATCCGTGGACTCGGGCACAGGAGCAACGGCGAAGATGGAGCAGGACCGTCGTTCAGTGTTTGCTGCTGTGGTGCGCAGGGTCACTATGGGTCGCAGGGATGGCCCTGAACAGCAGCAACAAAGGAACAGGCTTGGGAATCGCACAGGGCAGCTCTGCTGTCCTTCGGGGACTCTGTAAGTCCGATTTGACTCCATGGCAGTGTGTTTGGTTTGGGTTGCCAAAAGTAATGGGAAAACTGCTGTGCCTCTGCTTATGCTGGCGGTTCAGTGACTGGGTTGATGGAGAAAGGAGAGCGGAGTTACATGGCTATTTTCACCCCTCCCCCCAAAATAAATAAAGCCACCAAAGTCAATGTTGAGGAAAGCCTCAATGGAGGCAAGTGTCACACACCTTGTTGGGACTAATGTGTGTGAACGCCGCAATATGCTGCCTCTCCCATGTCAGCAAGCTCCGTGTGCCCTGCTGGGAACTCCAGGCTGGAAAGCTCTTATCAGCAGGTTGATTTATAGCATCATAAATCATGGTGAATATTTGAAGAAGAGCTGGCATCCTGCCTTTCCCCCAAACAGAAGCAACAGGAACTTCAAAGATCAAAAATGATACAGATTCGACTCGAAGAGCCTGTTGCTGCTCACAAACGAACTGGCAGGTGCGACTGACCATGCAGACTAGGAGCAAGACGGGTCATCTTTTAGCTGCGCCATTTGTCCAAATACCTCGTATTTGGGCCTCACTCTACGCTATGGGGAAATGCAGGTGGCTCAGTAGTGAAAGTCGAAAGGTCAGCAGTTCAGGACCACCAGCATCTCTGTGGGAGAAAGATGAAAGGCTTTCAACTCCGATGAACCGGTACAGCCTGGAAACTCGGAGGGGCAGTTCTACCTGGGCCTGGAGGGTGGCTGTGCTTTGGCACCCAGTCAGAAGCAGCGAGGTTGGTTTGGTTTGTCGACCGTTCGGCCTCTGCTGATTGGAAGACAAATCGCTCTCCAGGCCCTGGTCCACAAGGAAAAAAATACTTACCTGTGGGAATTAGGATGAGTTTGAAACTGGAAGTTACCAATATTCACTGAAGGCGACAAACAGCAGAGTCAAGTCCCCACAGTGAGACCCAGGGCATTTAGAATGAAAGAGGAGCGGGGGGGGGGGGGGGGGTGTCCTTTGCTGGCTTGGACATCACTCATTTTCATTGGCCACTGTCACCGAGGTGTTTTTCTGTCATTGGAATGTCTTCTATCAAAAGCCTATTTTGTTCCCTTCCTGTGAAGGAATAAATGCTTTCACACAGCCTTCCTGAAGGTTCTTTGCACTGCTTCCCCCAGGCCCTTTATGATGAGCCTCAGGAGCAAACCTCCTGAAAGGAGGCCATGGCCGCTGGGGGACTCTCGTAGAGCCCCGGGCAGAGCCCTCTCCTGCTTGCATTCCACTCTGGCTTTCATCAGTGTTGTTGGTCTTGGCTGCAGCCCCCTAATCACAACAGAGGAGGAGGAGTTGGCATGTTCCGGGTTCGGTTGAGCACAGAGTTCCATACAAGCTGTGTTCAGAGCTGGCTCATTGTGTGTACATCCTTCCACTAGATTTCTAGTTCCTTCCTGCCAGTTATGTGCCTTCTATGCCTCTAATTTCTGTGTCACGGTGGGTCCTGATGATAAACACATAGACCTGGTTGTTGATGGAGGAGCCCTGGTAGACTGTGAGATCGGCATTGGGCTGCTAGCCCCAGAGTCGGTGGCTCAAATCCACCAGCCGCTCTGTGGGAGAAAGATGAGGCTGTCTGTTCCCATCAAGATGGACAGGCCCTGAAACCCCATCTGGGTGCCTATGTGTCGGAATTGATTTGGTAGTAGTGGGTTTTGGGTCATTGTTAGTTCGATTTATCTTTGGGCGGCCATCGAAAGAAAAGGCTAAGCGATGTTTGAACGATGAGGAGGAAAACCAAGCTGGCACCTTGGCTCGTCAGTGACCACCCAGCACCTTTTGTTCCCCATCATGAAATATCAGGTTGGGGATTTTATAACAAACTTACTAACAGGAGCAAGTATATCTAGATCAAGAAGGTGAAAATGAGTATGTTCTTTCCGCTCAACACTTCCAAAGGTAATCTATAACAAAATTAAATATGGAAGGGGTCTTCAAAATGTTTGTGGAAATTTGTTCAGCATCTTTCCATTTCATTTTGTCCATAAGCTTGTTGAAGGTCCCTCAGCTACACAAGGTGACATTGGGATTTTATTGTAGTTTTGTAATGTGCAATTCTCATAATAGGTTGGAATTAAGAATCAAAAAGAAAACATCCTACATAGGTGGATTGAAAATAGAGGTAAGTATACAGTTGAAAAATAAGAAATAAGACATGCACGGCATTGTCCATTAGAAATGTTTTCTTTTTTTAACCACTTTATGGGGAGCTAACATAGATATCATACCATTCCATACTTGAACCACGTCAAGCAGTGTTGTACAATTGCTACCACCATCAGTTTCAAAACCTTTTCTTCTTTCTTGAACTCCTTGATGTCAGCTCCCCTTTACCCGCCCCGCATCTCCCTCCCCGTGGCCCTCGGGAGCCTTTATTCTACTTGTTGTCGCTATAGGTTCATCAGTCCTGGGCTTCAGATACTGAGAAACAGAAAACACATAGCAAAGATTCAAGAAGGCTACCTACGGTGACAAAATACACCAGAGACCTTTTATTAGGCAATTTTCAACAAAGAAAAAACAAATGTTCTATTCAAAAATAAACAGAGAGGTGGAGGCATCAGCCTTTAGCAATTCTTCACTCTGGGAAGGAAAGCACAAGTAGGTTGATTTAAAACGCTGCCACTGGCTTCTTGGCACCGCGCAAGGCTGTTGGCGCTTTGACCGCCTTGGAAACGGACTTTGTAAGGTGAGTCCCGCAGCAGTCACGTGACTCTTCAATAAAGCCGTCTTTCTGGATAAATGGTATTGACTTTAAACCCCTAATGGAACTCCACCGATGCACCAACAGTCTGGCAGGGCATTGAGTCCACATGTTTGCGTTTCTCTTTCTAAACATTTGTCTGAACCCCAAATCAATTCACTTAATTACTCTGTAGACCTTGGCGTAGATCGAGATCGCACGGGCAGCAGGAAAGGCAGGCTATGGTTTCACAGACTTGTGGTTTCAGGAACAGGGGGACTTGCTGAGGTGACCACAGTTCCAGCCACACCCTCTGCCTCTCCGTGAATTTGTACAGAGTGAGTTGCCAGTCACTTAGGTGGCTTTGCAGCTACTTCAATAGAAGTTTCGGCTTCAAGCCAAGGTACATGTGTACACAAGCTCGAACACACACACACACACACACACACACACACACGGTGTGCAAAGCTAAGCCTGTATTGGGAAGAACCAGACAGGAGAGTACTCTAGGTCATCGGATGCTTTAAAAATCAACTTTATTGAGGTATGCTGTACCTACAGGAATATCTGGGTGGTCTCGGCCATTGGCCCCCCCCACCCCCACATCCCAGCTTCAGCGTTGAGAGATGTAAAATTACACCTAAAGCTTATTGCTGTTGAGTTCATTTCTGACTCACGGTGACCCTGCAGGACAGAGCAGAACTGCGCCGGAGTTTCCAGCTGCGCAACCTTGACCGAAGCAAACTGCCACATCTTCCTCCTGAGGGCCAGCTGCTGGGTTCGAACGACAGCCCTAGGGTTCGCAGTCCTACGGGTTTAACTTGACACAATCAAGGTTTCTATTCCATCTGTGGAGTGTGGCTCTGAATGAGAGCGAACATATCACATACCATGACAGTCTGGCCCAAAGTATACACTGAATGCACGGTAGCCCATTTTGGTGTGTCTGATGTTTAACTCCCCCCACTGGGACTGCGGGACAGCCGTTTGGGGGTGGAAAGACAGCCTGCCCTCAGAGAGGCTCAGCTACGGGCGTACACGGTTTTTGTTACTGCTTTTGTTTTATCGCCAATGTTTTGTTTGCTTGTTTCTCAACTCCCTTTTCTTTCTTCTAGGTTCAACTTTCTTCCTCCTGGAGCACTTCCTTGAGAAGTTCTTTGGATGAAGACTTACTAATGGTCCATGTTTGTTATGAATTAAGTTGGGTTCACAAAAATGTATATCTTGTGAATCCGAACCCCTACCTCCCTATCAATGTCACCCCACTGGGGAATAGGATTTTCTTGGTGATCTTAGTAAGGCCATCTCCCTGTGCAGTGGGTTGTAAGCCAGTCATTTCAGAGACGCACATGGAACCCATCTGGCATAGAAGCAAGGAAGCTCCAATGGGGGATGACGGACGCCAGGCCACCTGAAAACCCCTAAGGGACAGAGCCAAAAAGAGACAAGGACCTGCCCCAGAGCCGACGCAGAGAGACATCCTTCCCCTAGAGCCTGTGTCCTGAATTCCGACTTCTAGCCTCAGAAACTGTGAGAAAACAAATTTCTGTTCATGAAAGCCACCTACTTAGGGTACTTTCTATTACATCGGCACTGAGAAACGGCAACACTCAAAAGTCTCTACTTGAAAATGTCTCCCTTAGGCTCTGTCATTTACTAGTGAGGACATATCAAGACCTTCTTACACTTCTTTACAACCGACCCCTACGCAATAATGAATAATTCAACTTCAGGAAACCATTCTGATTTGAGCCTGGGAATATCGTCGGCGCTCTTTCCCACATGCATCTACCAGCTCAAGAAGGGCATTGGCTCAGAATGAACCCTTAGTAAACACTTTAAACTACGAATACAATAATCCCCATATTGTTAGCCCTAGGTAGTCCTGGTGGTACAACTGCTAAGCTCTCTCTGGCTAATCAAAAGGCTTGAAACCACCTCATGGCTACGCGCTAGGCGCTCACCACAGGGTCAGCGGTTCATAGCCACCAGCTCCTCGTGCAGAAGTAGTCTCAGAAACCCTCAAGGGCAGGTCTGCACACCCTCCAGGGTTGCTGTGGGTCAGAATCGATTCAAAGGCAGCGGTGAGGGCTCCACAGGAGAAAGACTTGGTGATGTCATCCCATAAAGATTCCAGAATCCACGAGATGAACAATAGGCTTTGGGAATCCGAACACCAACCGCTGTGAGTATACAAAGGCAGAACAATTTGCCCGGATGTGAGGGAGCATCAGACTCGCCAGAAAGGCTTATTACAGCACAGATTTCTGGGCCACACCAAGAGCTTCTGATTCCGTAGGTCTTCGGCAGGCCTGAGAATGTGCATTTCCAGGTGATGCTTATGCTACTCGTTGAGGATGATACTTTGAAAAACACTGACCTGATGGGACTAAAAGGCAGCAGTCTGTGCTGAGTGCATTAAAGGGTGCAACTTCCCTGCACCTGTCAGGTTAGTGGATTGTGGTGGCTTACCTGCTACAGTTCACCATTGTCCTAGGGGCCCACTATCAGTTGGAATGGGCTCAATGACAGCAGGTTGGGGGTGGGGGTGCTAGTCTGGGTAGACTAGAGAAACAAATTCATAAACATGCATATGTGTATAAGAAAGACTTTTATATAAAAGAGCAATTGTATATTGAGAAAACATCTCAATCTAGTCCAGATCAAGTGCATAAGTCTGATATGAGCCCATATGTCCAAAACCATAAAGTCCTCTTCAGACTCATGAAACACATGCAATGATGCCGAATGCAGGAAGATCACAGGACAGTGGGTGGGAAGTCTTGTGGATCCAGCGGCAGTAGAAGCATCTCAGCACTGGAAGGAATCTCCATGTGGTTCCTCTAGCTCTAGAGCTCTAGAATAGCTCCATGTGTCTTGTTGGCAGGAATGTCTCCCAGGGAGTGTCTCTCCTCCAGTGAGCTATTTATCTCCTTAGCACCTCCAGATGAGGTCATTAAGCTGCAACCTGATTGACAGGCTAAACTCCACCCTTCACTCCCAAGTCTCAAGTTGACAACAGATTATGTAATGACCACAGTGGGTATTTACCTTTGCTAGGAGCCCTGGTGGTGCAGGGGTTACACGTTGGGTTGTGATCTGCATGGTCAGCCCTTCGAAAACCACCAGCAGCTCCGAGGGAGAAAGACCGGGCTTTCTACTCTTGTAAACAGTTACAGTCTCAGAAATTCACAGGGGGATCTCTGTGAGTCAGCATTGACTCGATGACAGTGAGTCTGATTTGCTGAAACATAGCCATGAATGTGGCACAGCGTATAAAGGCAAGGTTATGAGAACTTCTTAGCCATAAAAACTCATTCTCTTGAGAGAATGAGTCCATGGGTCTGGAAGCTCAGGATCAGTCTTGGGAAACACCATGGTCAATTAACATAAAGACAATGATCCATATTCTACTTTGATGAGTAGCAACTGGGGTCTTCAGAGCTCATGCGTAACCATCTAATGTGTGACTCTATTGCTCTCTCCCCGTGCAGAGAAAAAAGCAGGGATGCCGACAGAAGGCACGTGGACCACATGAACATCAGTCTCTATGACCCTGAGACCAGAAGGAGAAGTAAACGGTATCCAGTTACCAACTGCTCAGAAAGGGATTGAATGAGGAAGTCTTGGACACAGTAGGGGAAAATTGTAGGCAAAACTCAAAATTATTTAAATTAAAATAAAAGACCAGGCTTCTGGTCAGACAGAGACTAGTGGAACCCATGAGACTGTGACCCTAAGTCACCCCTTAGGCCATTTAATCTAAAGTAATACACTCTAGTATAATATAGTCAGTCCATTGAGCTACAACCAGTTTTGTGTAGAGTCTAAAATGAATCACTCTGAATTATCTAGGGAGCAACAAAGATGTGCAAGCACAAACAGGCGCGAAAATGTCATGTGAGTATTGCTAAGAAAGTAAGGATGGGCTGGGATTGCCTACAAGAATGGAATCAACGTGATCAAGAGGCACATTTGAGCTTCTAGCACCCAGAAAGATGAGAAAATAAACTTCTGTTCTTTAAAGAACCCCAGTTGACAACGTTCATATGGTATGGTATGGTATGGTATGGTATGGTATGGTATGGTATGATATGGTATGGTATGAAATGGAAGGGAATGGTATGGTATGGTATAGTATGGTACGCTATGGAATGGTATGGAATGGTATGGTATGGAATGGTATGTATGGAATGGTATGGTATGATATGGTATGGTATGGAATGGTATGGTATGGTGTGGAATGGTATGGAATGGTATGGTATGGTATGGAATGGTATGGAATGGTATGGTATGGAATGGTATGGTGTGGTGTTGTATGGAATGGTATGGTATGGAATGGTATGTTGATGTTAATTGATGTGTCGTTGAGTTGGTTCCTAGTCACAGTAACACTATGTACAACAAAAGGAAATACTGCCTGTTCCTGGGCCATCCTCACAATTGCTGTTATGTCGGGACTCATCGTTATAGTCCTGTCACTCTGCCTAGTCAAGGGCTTTCCTCTGTTTTGCTGCCCTCTACTGGACCAAGCAGGATGTTCTCTTCCAGGGACTGCTCTCTACGATGCCCAAATACATTAGATGCAGTCCCTCCATCCTTGCTTTTAAGGAACACATTCACTGTGCATCTTCCAAGACAGGTTTGTTTGTTCTTTGGGCAATGCATAGTACTTTCAGTGCCTTTTACAGCCCCATAATTCAAATTCATCAATTTCTTCCTCAGTCTTCCTGAGTCAGTGTCCAACTTTCACATGCATATTAGGCACCGGAAAGCACCATGGCACATTAGTCTTCAAAGTAATATTCTTGATTTTCAACGCTTTCACGAGGTCGTGTGCAGCAGATGTACCCAATGCAATGCATCATTTGATCTCATGACTGCTGCTTCCACGAGCATTGATGAGAGTGCATCCAAGCAAGATGAAGTTCTTGGCAATTGCAAACTTTTCTCCGTTTATCGTGATGTTGCCTATTGGTCGAGTTGCGAGACTTCTTGTTTTGTTTACATTGAGTTGTAATCCACACTGCAAGCTTCAGTCCTTGATCTCCATCAGCAAGATGTTTCAAGTCCTCCTCACTTTCGGCAAAATAGGTTGTATCATCTGCCTCTCACAGGTTAGAAATGAGCCCTCCCCATATCCTGACCACACATTCTTCTTCACATAATCCAGCTTTGCTGGCCATTTGCTCAGCACACAGACTGAATAAGTACAACGAGAGGCGACAGTGACACACACTTTAGTTCACACCACGCAGTGCTCCCTGTTCTGCTCACCTGGCTGCTCTTGATGCATGTCCCACTTCTGCAGGAGCACCATGAGGTGTTCATGGCCGTCCAGGGTTCATTATGATCCACAGTCGAATGGTTTGTATAGTCCATAAGACACACGTAAGCATCTTTCTGGAATTCTCTGCTTTGAGCCAAGATCCACCTGACATCAGCAATGATAGCCCTTATTCCATGCCCTCTTCTGAATCCAACTTGAGCCTCTGGCATCTTCCTCTCAATGGACTGCTGCCAGTTATTGGATGATTTTCACCAAGATGTTACTGGCATGCGGTGTGCTTGATATTGAGCATTCTGCCCGGTCCCTTTTCTTTTGCATAGGTACAAATATGGATTTCTTAGTTGGCCCAGGAACTGTATTCAAAATTTCTTGTCATGGACAAGTGAGAACTTCCCCTAGATGTGGTCGATCTGATTCCTGTGTATTCTCCCTGGAGAATATTCACTTCCACGTGGATAGACAGCTTTGTGTTGTTGAAACAACTTCTGTGTTGCTAAGGCATAATTCTGGCTGGTTGAGAATCTTTTCCACGGGGCTCTCAAGCGCCATTGAGAGCCAACTTCTGTGTGGGACCAGAGGAGCAAGAGTAGCTTCATCCCCAAAGCGGAGCCATCTCGAGACTGCAGGACCCAAGTGTCCTCTGAGAGCAGGAGACTCCTGCCACGTGTAGGCCACAGCTCTCAACTCCCTGGCGTGGCTTTTGGTCACACTTGCTTTTCCAGAACTGCTCTTCAGCAGATGAGCCAGAGCGTCGTCTGCCTCACTCTCATCTCACTGGTCAAAGAAACCGCGGTGCTTACCAAGTTGACTCCAGCTCATGTGCGTCCGAGCAGAGCTATGCGCCATAGGGTTTTCCACCGCAGATCGTTCAGAAGTAGATCCCCAGGCCTTTCTCCTGAGGCATCTCTGGGTGGATCCGAACTGCCAACCTTTGTGGTAGGAGGTGCTTTCATTGACTCCACTGTGTGGTCCTGTACAAAGTATTGAACAGTACTCTTATCAGCAGCGATTATCATGACCCCAATACATTCTACATCAGGACCCTTCCTTTATGTCTGTCCCAGACCAAAGTGTCATAGCACAATGCTCTTGTTGTTAGATGCCACTGAGTCGTTTCCACCAAACACTGTCCAGCCCTGCCCCTTTGTCACAATGGTTCCTATTCTTGGGTCCATCTTGTCAAGGGCCTTCTTGTTCACGTCCCCTCACTTAACCAAGCATGACATACTTCTCTGGAGTGTGGCCTCTCCTGACAGCACATACACAGCAGGTGAGAAGAAGTCCCGCCGTCCTTGCCTCTCTGGAGCATTCCAGCTGGATTTTTTTCCAGAGAGATTTGTTTGTCCCTTTGGCAGCCCGTGGCACCTTCAATTCTCTTCACCAGCACCAGGATCGAAACACATGGATTCCTCTTCAGTCTTCCTTATTCAATGTGGTCTCAGGGGTGGCGGAGCCTTCTTAACAACCTGCAATATGCAGGTGACAGAACCTTGCTTGCTAAAAGTGAAGAAGACTTGAAACACTTGCCGATGAAGATCGAGGACTGTAGCCTTCAGTATGTCAAGAAGACCAGAATCTTCACAAGCAGACCAATTGGTAACAGCATGATAAATGGAGAAGAGCTTGAAGCCATCAAGCGTTTTGTCTTACTTGGCTCCACAATCAATACTCGTGGATGTAGCAGTCAAGGGATGAAAGGACACCTTGCATTGAGTCAATCTGCTCCATGAGACCTCTTTAAAGTGTTGAAAGGCAAGGAGGTCACTTTGACTGACAACTAAGGTGATCCGGATTCAAGCCCTAGCATTTTCAATCTTCTCATACGCATGTGAAAGTTGAACATAGAACAGTTCTCAGCATTTATTCATTCACGTCCTTCAGTCGGTACATAAAGTAAACCTCAGTGGGACTGTCTTGTTTTTCCAAGTTTCACAGGTTTTCCACCTTTGACAGGTGAAGTCTTAGCACTTTCCCATTTCCCCATTAAGAATCTACCTCATAGAGAGAGTAGACAGGTATTAATCTGGGTGTAGTATTCTACAAAAGGGGAAAGAGAAAGCAGGGTGCGGGGTAGGAGCGGAGGACAAGGCAAACTATTGGGAGTTGTGATAAGTCTAAGTTGTTGAATACAAAATGAATGCTCTGAAAGGTAAATGCCCACTTAATTGACAATAAAAAGAGTTAAAAATGTTTTTCTTAGAATGAAGACAACATATGTACAAACATGCCCTATTCAATTGATGTATGGATTGTGATGAGTTGTATGAGCCCCCAATAAAATTATTTTATAAAACAAACCAGGGTTTAATAAAATAATAGCATAAACAGTTTTACTATTTTCATTTGCAGATTAATTTTACTTAATTGTTATCATTGAAAGAATTTTCCTATATTCCAATTATCAGAATGATGTCTACAATAAATTTCGTTCAATAAAAAAATTATTTTTAAAGAATCGACCTCTTGAACACGCTGTTTTCCTTGTCTGACATATTTCATGTTAACACGGGTTTCCATTTTTCATAGGTGTTACTATACTTCTAAGACCATAAGAAATAGATGGAGCAGCACCTGTCAAAGGGACCCTGAATGTGCATTGGTTAGGAGCTAAGCTGCTGGCCAAGAGGTCCGCTGTTCAAATCCACCCGCAATTCCTGGGGAGAAAAGATAAGGCAATTCTCTCCGCTATCAATCCAGGAGGGCGCCAAGTCCTACGCATAGACAATAAAAATGTTCTAAGGGGCATAGTTTCTTTTCTGCTAGAGAACAGAATATCCCACAAACCTGATACTCATGTGGACAGTTTCATTATAAAGGAAATTTGAGGCATTTCCATTGCTGTGTGATGGCTAGAGAAATGTCTAGACACTTAGTCTTGGAGTTTCGATTCCACCATCAGTCTCTGGCCCAAACTCTGCAGGGCTTCTGGGAGCGCTGTTTCCACTCAGGGCTCGACACTGCCCTCTCCTGACGGGCCTCGTACTGCACATCCTGTCCACAGCCCAGGGCCCAAGGTCCCAAAGCCTGGCCTTTGAAAGGCACCCTTTGTAAAGCTTGAGTGGGACAGACAGGAACCATTAGGATAAAGCTTTGGTAATCCAAATTATACTAGGCTCATTCTTCATCCACCACTTCCTTTCTGCTTTCTTCCTTTTGAAGAAATAAATACAAAAGAGCCCATCCACATTGCAGACTAAGTGGCTTAGAAGACTGAGGCCCAGGCCTGATTGTTTGCTTTCTTAACAGAAGAAAGGGAAACCAAAAAGAACAAAACTCATCCCCAACCTAGACCCTATAATTCAGCCCAACTTGTCCCTAGCATCTGATGAAAGCATTTTTGAAAAAAATGCCAGATAGGAAGCTGAGATCGGCAGGGAGATTAGGACGGCTAGCACAAATCAAAGCTCTGCTCCTATGTCAGCCGGGTGGAGCCGCAGACTGCCTGGGCGGTGGCCCCCTATCAAGTCACAGGTCCGCTCATAGGACAGTCACTAGAGACGGGAGCAGGGACATGAATGGAATGCGAGCGCTAATGGTGACGGGGTCTCCTCTGATGTGGATTCAAGCCCACCCTTCTCGTGAGTCATATTACTGTGATTTTTCATAACCGTCTGCCTTGCCCTGCCTAGCAGAGTAAACTGTCCTTAAAACGTCCCTCTGTCATTTCTGAGGGAGTCAGCATTCTGCGTAAATGACCCACACGCCGACGCTCAGCAATTAGGTATGGACAGACCCCCACCCGGCCCACCCCACCCCCAAGTCCGGTAGAAAGGGAAATATGTAACATCTCTGATTCCATAGCAGCTGCATCCAAAGGGGGCAGGGAGGAGGTAGTGCTGTGGAGGAAAGTCAGTGGAGGAAGGTCAGCATTGGTGGGAACCAGGCGTGAACATGAACCTGGTGGCCAGACGCAGTGGAGCGGGGCTAGGAGGGCGTAGGACTCGCCGCTGCTTTGTCTTGTCAAAGAGCCAGTGGGGCCAGGACCCCTCGGTCTGGAGGGGGAATTGCAATGGAAGAGTCCCTGAAGACCAGAGTGGACCCCACCTCTTTCTCTGGAGCCCCATCCCACATGATCTTTCCTAATAAAGATGCTCTTGGATGAAACCCAGGTAACAGCAGAGGTTCGATGCAGCCTAGAAGGCATGGCTTCTTTACTTAAATGTCATCCTTAAAACTCTGAAACTCCAGAGCTACGGAAGTCCTCCTTTTCCTTCATCAGCCTCCAGTGACCTTGACAAATGGGTCAGAGTCAACATGACGGCAGTGAGGAAGGTCGCTTCACGCCTTTGACAATCCGACAGGCCAGGAGGAAGGGAAGGCCGGTGAGGGACTCGGCTCGGGAACACAGTGTAAGGGGTACCAGGGGGACCAGGTGCTTGGTCCTTAAGACAGATGGTGTTCTCGATGCCCTCACCCCATTCCTAAGCCTGCTGGGCCCTGTCTTCATTCAAAATTTTGGTATACTGTTCATCAGGGACTTTTTATTTTTTGCATGAATTTCAATTTTTGACAATATTACCCATCCTGCTCCCTGAGGCCCCTGATGCTTTCTTAATGCATCTATGCTTTGCTGGTCTTGAGGTTGTCCCAGAGCTGGGAGCCCATTCCACTGTTCTTCCCTTCAGACTCTCGAGCATCTCTCTTACAACCGAACCAGGGGCTTCCAGCCTCAGCACTGCCGACATTTGGGGCCAGAAGACTCTGTTGTGGGCGATGCCCTGTGCCTGTGGAATGATGTCTAGCCACATCTCCGGGTTCTTCCCATTGAGGCCAGCGGTTGACCTTTCTGTTGTGTCCACCAAAAACTGCCTCCGGACTACCACACGACCCCCTCTGGAGAACCCCTGATCTAGCCTAGTCCTTCATCCTGCCAACCATCCCCACCCCCACCCTGTCTCTCTGTGTCTCCAGCAGAGATGGAAATCAGCTTTTCGTCTTCTGAATAACAACCCCATGAGAGCCTTTGCTTTGTAGCCGCTGTGTTTACATTATAAGCTGATTAGCGGGATGCTAATCACACTAGCATATCTGAACTTCCTAAGGTCAAACCTCTGGCCTCTGGAAGGCTGGCTCCTGTCTGACTAACTGGCATCTCCCTGGACCACTTGGCCATCTGAAGCAGTCGCTTCTTCCAGAAGTTCAGAGATGCCTTGTAATTACAACCCCCTTGTCAGACCATAAATTCCGTCTTTGCATTAGACCACAGAGATCAGTTACCCCTACCCACATCTGACTCTGTTCAGGGTGAACTTTATCTTGGATTTGGTCAGTAACCTTTACACAAACTATCCTATCTCCTTCCATCTTCCACAGAAGGCTGCAACGAGTCAGATGATATGAAATGACTGAGCAATCCAATTT
The DNA here is from genome assembly GCF_050624435.1 of Tenrec ecaudatus. Taxonomy (NCBI): domain Eukaryota; kingdom Metazoa; phylum Chordata; class Mammalia; order Afrosoricida; family Tenrecidae; genus Tenrec; species Tenrec ecaudatus. The sequence continues at coordinate 14,959,244 of NC_134546.1, forward strand.
CCTTTGTGATCTCAGTGTTTAAAACACAGCACCGACCACTTCAGGAAACATCATTCATATAATGAGCAGGGACGATATCTAGTTCTTTCCTGTGTATTAGCCACATTCATTATGGCATGTTCAAAACCCAAAGATGGGGGCTTGGAAATCAAAGTACACTTGGGAGGTGAAAACCCATATCTGAAGGCTTTGCCACAACCGACTTTGTAACTCCCGTAATCATTCATGCACGTACCACTCATAAAGAGGAGGTCAGACGGACGAGCTAGAAACTGTTCCCAATGGTATGCCACCTTCCATCTACATTCTCCCCTCCGCTGAATGTTCCTAAGAGTCTTAACACATAGGCAGTTTTTATCCTTCCAGAGAGAAATTAGATGCATGACAGTCTTCTTATATTCAAAATAGTGAACTTTGATAGTCAGATGGTCACAGCAAACAACAGAGATTCATGCTGCTGACTTAAGCAGAAAAGGCATTTGCGCTGGGCTGTGGGGGTCCCAGAAGACTGGAAAAGCAGACAAACCAAAATAAGCGAGGCAGCTGGCGAGACCACTGCCAGGAACACCCCATGTAGCCCATCCAGTGAGGAAGCCACCATCGCTGTCCACATCCCTGAGCAAAGAGTGCGACCGGTTGTCACTGTCAACACAGACAATGGGCTTCAGGTAGTGTTACTGCTGCTCCCAGCACCTTGGTCACCTCTGGATTCCCCACATTTCTGCCTCTTGATGTCACCAGCTCTCGATTCAAAATCACTAGCAAGTGCATCTGTTTAATCAAGCCTGCATGGTGGGCCTGCATCCTAGCTGCAAGGGAGGCTGGGAAAGGGTCTGGGTTTTCCGATTCTAACAGGGGAGGTTTTCCCAGGAAAATGACAGCTGTCACTTCAGCAGGTGAGATAATTAGTGATAACAGTTGAGGTCTTAGGCTCTGGAGCCAGCCTTTCTCTGGGTCAGCCAGCCATGTCTGAGGGGTAGCTGTGGAACTTTGGGCTAATCACTCCAACCCTCACCGTCCTATTCCTTCGCCTCTGAAACAGAGGTGACACCAGGACCAGCGGAGAGATCTTTGTGACAATGAAGTAAAAACATCCGTGTCAAACAGCTTAGCGCAGAACGTGGCACAGAGTACGCCTGTCTTTCTAAAGACGAGCATCTGTATGGCGTGCCAACATGCAGCCTAGCTAACACATGCCGTTTCTCTGCCCTTGGCTTGTCCCCCTTTAAATGCCTGCCAAAGACTTGAGAGAGCATTTGCCCTGCTCCACCTTTTAGTGAGCTTAATGCAGGACTTGGCCCTTCAATTGAATTTGGCCTCTAGCCTTAAAAGAATATATAATGTAGGAATGATTACAATTTTATATACATTACAGGAGCACAAGAATAAATGATCAGAAGGGGGTATGATTAATTTGTCTCTGAAAAGCTAGAACAAAGTTATCGTAGAAGGAATCTGATAGAGAATATCAACAGTGGATCCTAAGGAACTTCCAGAGACTAGAGAAAGACTTCTACCAGGTATCTCAAAGCACACCTGTGGCCGTGCAGGCTCCTTCTGGGAAGGGGGAAGAATTCGGAATACAGAGAATGGGATCAATGGGAAAGATGGACTAGAAAGGGTCTGGGTCCAGATGGTCAAATCTCTTTGGTGTCACCAGACTGATTGTCATTTCATCTGTTAACACACAGACAGTGGGGAACCCTGCTGAGAACTGGATTGACATGTAGCCCAGGCAATATGTCATACAACACGCCATTCCACCTTTTAATTCATTCCTCGGAAGTTACGTCCCAGAGATGGAGGTTGGCCGGAGTCTAAATTGACTCGATGGCAGTGAGTAAGCAGAGCTCTGGAACAGCAAACGTTTTCCCTCTTCCTTCTTCTTCATCGGGCCCCCTTTCTCCATGAGTCTCTGTCTCAGGTTCCAGAGCCATCTCGAGACTCTATGGCCTCCCATAATGTCCCAGGCATGAGGCTCGCACTCCTGCACCCAGCTCCAGAGTTTGGGCCTGAACATGGTCTTCCAAAACCCAGCATTGTGTCTCAAGTTCTCTGAAGCTGTGAAGCCAGGGATCCGAGGCCGGCGGTGCCAGGCACCCACGTATGTGGAAATGGGATGCTTCAGCTCCTTGCTGGGATGTGAAATTCCGGGGAGAGTGGAATTCTTCCAGGCTTGGTTTCAGCTGCCAGGTACCCAGGACCTCAAGCTTGGTGGGCAGCTCGAGAGAGTGGGCATCACGGTGCCCCAGTGGGAATGAGGGGGAGATGGAGGCCGCCTGGAGGGGGCTGTCTGCTGGGAAGAGCTGTAGTGGACAGGTTCTGAGCCTGGACCCAGCCTCGTCAGTAACCAAACTCAGGTGGGACACCAGGGAGGGATGACAGCCCGCAGTGGGATCTGCGATTTCAGCAGCCAGCTCCGTTCCAGCCAAGGCCTGGGAAATGCAGGTGTCTCTGAAGGCAGCCAGAGGGAATGGGCTCAGCTCTCCTCCAGCCTGCAAGCAGGAAGTGCTGCACAGCTTCCTCTGCCCAAGGGAAAAGGAGGAAGGGGGGAGAAGACTCCCTCCCAGCAAGCCTGTGGGAAGGCTTAGGAAAAGAAAACGGCCGGATCACAGCACGATTTCGAATCTTCATCTCCTGCCACGGTGCCTTGAAAGGCATGCTTCCCACGTGTCCGAGGGGGACCCTTCCGAGGCCCGTGTCTAATCGTGTTATAACCTTGCGCATTATCAGCGCGTGGGCGCCTTCAAGGGCTGGGTGCCCTGCACGCCGGGCAGGGAAGCGCATAGCAAGGCTGGGCGTCTCAACAAAGCCTGCCAGGGACGCAGATTGCAGACCGAAATCAAGCGACTGTGAGGACAGACACACACCCGCTGCCATCAGTTCACGCTGAGTCCTTCGGACCAACCCCTGCACCTTTCTGAGACTGTAACTGTGGACGGGAGAGAAAACCCAGCCTTTCTCCCTCAGAGCTGCCGCTGGTTTCGAACTGCCGACCCTGTGGATCCCAGCCCAACGCAGAACCACTACACAATGAGGGCTCCAGTCTAGCAGCACATCGCAACTACTCCCTTGGTTACATAAGCCTATAAGTGACATAAGCCTATATATACGACTCCATACTGTCTGCTTTTGTCCAGTAAAACAGAGTCGGATAAAATGTCCCTGAGATTTTTGCTTTCCTTGCCAGAAAAACCGAACAGCCAAGGCCTATCTATCAGGGAGACCTTTTTTTGCAGCCCCAGTATCCTCTCTTGGCAACCACATCACGTTACCAGGGAGGGCATGGAGCGGTGGGCTAGCCTAGGCTGCCTGGATAACTGGCTACCTAGCAGACCCGAGAGTCAGGATTTGGAAAGAAAAGTTTGTGGAGAGAGGGTGTCAACTCGCTCCTCTCCTCCTGTCCTCACCTGGTGGCCTTCTGTCTGTCCAGAGGCTGAACAGGGTGTGCAGAGCTCTGAGCAGTCCCCCTCAGTAGCAAGCTATCCCCCAAAGCAAGTGTCAGCCGGGCCAGGCAGGTAAAACCAGGTGGTGAAGTGGGCCCGGGGCCCGGCAGTGAGGGGAGTTTGGGTCTGAGGAAATTAAAGGAAGAAACTATGTGCTGGAATAGGGTATTTGATATCCTTTCCACAAAGGCCATTGTTTTTCTTGTCGCTCAGGAAGAGAAAGGCCCACGAGTCAGTGTGCCTACAAGGGCCTCCTCCTTAGCTACCTGGTCGCTAGGATCTCTGCAAGCTCTGAAACCCCGCGGCTCTAGTTCTCCTTCTGCCCGCTTAGCAAAGCCAAGGCCTGGTCATGCTTCCACCTGTCTGGCAAGCTTTGAGATGGCAAGGATTCAATGCTGAGCGCATGAGCCTGCGTGCACACACTAGTCCATTGTTCATCTGCAAGTTGGGAATTGAAACTGCTCCAGGAAAAGAGCCGTTTGTTTTCTAGTTAACTGCTAAATACGTTATTGTCAATCCGTCTTTTTTATGTAGTGTAAAAGCAACGCGTTCTACACACGTGTGTGTGAAACAGTGTTAGTCCGGGTTGACTAGAGAAACAAATTCATAGACACTATTGGTGTATAAGACAGAGCTTTATATAAAAGAGCGATTGAATATTGCGGAAACAGCCCAGCCCAGTCCAGATCAAGTCCAATATTAGCCCATATGTCTGATACCAGTCTATAAATTATTTTTCAGACTCACGCAATGCATGCAATGACACCGAATGCAGGAAAATCACAAGCCAGAGGGTGGAAAGTCTTGTGGATCCAGTGGCAGTGGAAGCATCTCAGTGCTGGCATGGGTCTCCATGTGACTCCTCCAGCTCCAGGGCTCTGGCTCCATCAGTGTGTCTCCATGTGGCTGGACCCCCAGCCCTGCGCCCTGTTAGGGGATTTTAAACACATTATTTTACTTCCCTTTAACCTCCTCTTCATGTTTGGGCTTGAGGAGCCTGCCAATGTGTTGATGAGTCAGCAACCTTAAAACAGAGCCCTCCATGTAGACCATTTCTATCTCAATTTGGAAACACGAATAGGTTAAAAAATTTTTATTGCCTAGTTATGCCTTGTGGGGGCAGTAGTGGTTTGATAGAATGTTTGCCTGCTCAGTGCAGTCACCCACCCACCTGCCAGCATGGCGCTCGATAGATTTCAGTGGGGCCTCTAGGCTACCATGGGTGAGGAGGAAAGGCCGGGCAGTCTCCTCTGAGGAAAACAGCCCTTTGAGCCTGGGGATGGCACCAGACTCCCGCACAGTGTTTGCTTCCCTCGTGCATGGGGTTGCGAGCAGTCGGGGGACAAGCTGAGAGCCGTACACATCCTCATCAACAGCAGCTATGCCTCCCGCTCTTCCTGCCTCCTGTTCTCCTGTGGAACGCCACATCAACAGCCAGGCTGCAGCCTGAAGACGTGGCCAGCAGTGAGGGCCCCGCATCTCCATGGTCAAGGCTAGGCTTGTCCGTGGAAAGAAGAAAGAAATGGGCAAAGCAATCCAGGGGAGCAGTGAAGAACTACCACTACTCTGGGCAAAGAGACATCCTCATCACCAGCCCATGAGAAATGAAGCTCTGGGTAAGGCACTCATTAAACTTTAGTCCAGAGCTAAAGCCATGCAGATGCAAGGAAGGGCAGAAGGGGGGTGCTGTAGCTGGGAAACAGGAGGTGACCCCAGGTGGGTTTCCTTTAAACATCTCAAGCCCATCCCTCCTCTTAGGCATGACGCCCACTTGAGACTAGTGACGGCTTCTCCACCATCCTCCCACTCGGGGCCAATGATGTGACTTCCTTGGACAGTCACGCGATGGCGTGGAGCCTAGTGGTGGGCAAACGTGTGGGGCAAGAAAGCTGCGTGGTGGCAAAAGAGGTGACCCTACACCAAGCCCTGCTGCACCTGACTCAGTCCCAGACCCACCTCCTCCTCGCCTCCCATCAGCTCCCGCCCCTGAAAACAGGCCAGGTCTGGACCCTGAGTGTCCATCATCCCTGCCGAGGAACCTGGGAAACTTAGAACAGCTGGTGATCTGTCCGGCCCTTTAGGAACCCAATATCTCCGGTCCCCAGTGAAGATGCTGAGCCACCCTGCGATGCTGCCTTGGACCTCAGGGCCCAGTAAAAGTAGCAGAAACATCAGACATCAGATACCTCCACTTTGTAGAAATAGGCTTGCTTTAGACTACTAAGAAAATTGTAGTCTGGGAGTCCAATGCACCCCTGGGTGAGATCACACTGACCACCCTCTTGGCTAGTGGCTGAGCGCTTAAGCAGGGCCATCAAAGCCTGTGAGCATGTGATAGTCACCACCATCATCATCACCACCGCCGCCTTCACTGATATTGGTAAGTTAGCAAACATCAGCGGTGAATTAACTCCCGGATGTGGGGATCTGCTTCCGTAAAGAGCACAATTTTGGAAACCTCCAGGGGGCAGTTCCACTCTCCCCTATACGGTCACGATGAGTCGGCATCAACACTATGACAATGGATTTAGTTTGGGGTTCTAAGGCTCTACCGCTGGTTGACGCGTCCAACAGGTGGGTCCTACAAACATCCCAGCCCAGTCCGGATCGAGTCCGTAAGTCCGATCCTAGTGCCTAAGTCCCTCTTCAGACTCACGATGTCACATGCAGTGATGCCGAACGCCAGATCACAGGTTGGTAGGTGCAAAGTCGTGGGGATCCAACCAGGGTCAGCCCGCAGGAAGGTGCAGGCAGAGAGGGAGGCGGAGGTGCCCAGGACCCTCCTTATGAGAAGGCCACGCCCACGCGGAGGCACCACCAGGCTGTGACCTGATTGGCAGGGTGAACTCCCCCCCTACACGATTCTCTCTCTCTCTCTCAGTTGGCCTGAAACTATGTTAACTACCACAGAGTGCCCCCGGGAGGCCTTTCAAACTACACCGACCCATGCTCTGCCCCAGAGAGGGATGCCATACAGTAAGTAGTAGGTGGGATCCTATCTTTGCCCTGCAGCCTCCTGCTTACAGAACACATCCCTCTGAGCCACCTCCCCTTCCTCCACGGCTGCAGCTGACCCAGCCTAGCTGCGCAGCCACCTTCCAGCTAAGTGCTGTGTGGGACGGGCTGGGAGACTTGACACTGTTTCTTACTTCTACCTCTTCTCCTTTGCAAACACGCAGCGTGGTTTGATGGCTGGGCCTCCAGCAGCCGTCTTGATGCGCGAAGTGGCCTGGGGGATGGAAACCGTGCACTGTGGGTTACTGAGGAGAAAGAAAGGGCCACCAGGGGCTTCTGTTCCCGGCTGCGGTCAGGTGGACTGGGACTCTTCGCGACTCCACGTGTCCAGAGCACGGTTTTCCAGACTGGGACATCTGAGAAGTAGATCGCTGGTTCGGTCCTGACCTGCCTCTGCGAGCGGTCAAGCCTCCAACTTCCCAGCGAGGGGTCAAGCACTTACCCATTTGAGCCCCCCTGGGGCTTCGGAGGGGCACCAGACCGGCTTTCAATGGACCAACTTGTGACTTCCGTTATATCAGAGAAGGGAAAGGGACTCACTATTTCGCAAAACCTTTGCTTCCTGGGGCGAAATTCATTTCTAAATGTCCCAGATCATAGGCCTCTCTTCTGATAACCTCAGCTTTCTGAAGTTGTCAGAATTACATTTTTAAAATGTGTATTAATTCCTCTGGCCCCCAGTAGATACTCGGGAAAGGGGAGTGAACCCCGAATCTCTTAAATGCGCTGGCCTGCCAAGCCTTCCAACCATTCAGCCCATCAGCGAGGCCAGAGGAAGACCTGCTAGGAGACTAGTCACCTGCAAAGCCCAGTCACCACAGCGTCTGTCGTTGCTCATCCTTAGTACGGTGTCCTCCCTACATTTGCGCTCTTGTATGTTGATTTTTCTACCCAGTGGTGAGCTCTGTCCACAGACCTCAGAGATCAAGCATTGAAGGCCCATCGGTGACTCCTGACATCTAAGGAAATCCCTCTACACTGCATGCACACACGCACGCACATGAATCCATACAGAAAACCAGATCACTTCTCACAGCATCCACAAAGCCTCCTGTACCCAAAGCCGACCTCGCTTCACCCTCAGGAATCTTCAAGAACAACCCTTCAACCTCTTTTAAGAGTAGGCCCCTCTGGTTTTAAATGTGCCATTTCTATGGAATAAAGCATTGCAGAGTTAATCATTCAAAAGGCCTATTAAATCAATGTACTTCCTGTTGGTTTGTCAATATGGGCTTTTTCAATTAGACACTTTTATTGCGGTGATGAATGCCAGTGGCACAAGTTAGAGACCATTGCTAGAAGTTATGGTCTATTTAACCTCACAATCCATATATGCTATTGAATACGTGTGATGGCTGCAGCTTACCAAAGATGAATGAGCCTTTCTTGGCAGCTAACTCTGCTCCGTGTCCCTGTTTCCCCACAGCGCCCTTCCCGCTTCCCTCCAGAGCATCCTCTCCCTCTCCGAGAGGACTCCCGCCCTGTGGAGTCACCAGGCCTTTCTTCCGAGGGTCTCCACCCTCCAGGGTGGTAAATACTCACGTTAGTACGTGCACTACATCTGCTAGCACCTGGCAGATACTCAGAAAATGCAAGTAGGGTCTGAATCAATGACACTTGTCCTGCCAAGCTTGGCGCCGCAGGGAAGCGGTAGCAGGGGCTGCCACGTCTCCATCACCCCACCCTGCACCCCCTGGACAGCATTTCATTCTTGCCTTTCCTTGTTGGAGTGCCGGCTTTGGGCAGGATTTCTCTGTTCCTCTGAATTCCTATAGGACACCTGTCTTCAATCGCGCCTTCCACTTATGACAACAAAGGTGGTACCACCTGAATTGAGCCAAACGGAAGCCCCCAAGGGCGGGTGCCTTGTTTTCATTCCCCTCACAGCATCTGAGTTTAAGGCCAGGGATTAAGTCAACTAGATGCTCCTGGGTCAGTGTAGGGGTGGAGCCCAACCCATCAACTGGGCCACAGCCTGATGACACCTTTTTGGCATCACCAGCCTTTTTGTATGAAATAGAAAGAGAAAGAGAATGAGAGAGACCACGCAGAATCGACTCCCCTTTGGCCCTTCCCCTTCTGGTTCCCAGATCTCTTGTTGTGTTGTCTGCCATTCCCAGGAGTCCTCAGCTGACTCCCAATAGTGGATTCAGTAGGCCAGCTTCAGGCCTCTGCATCCACCAGCCTGTGCGCCCCCACCCCCCACCCCATTGTGTCTGCTTCATCATCCTTCTTCCTGTCTGTGTTAGTCTGGGTACTTAAGAGAAATAAATACACAGAAACTCATGTATAAGAGAGAGTTTTATGTAAAGGTTAAGTGCACATCAAGAAAACATCCCAACCCAGTGCTGCCCAAGCCCACAAGTCCAATATTAACCCATATGTCCAACACCAGTCCACAAAGTCCTCCTCCATCTCACAAAATACACACTATGACGCCGACTGCAGGAGGAAAGCCAAGTCCAAGTCAGTGAAAGTGTAAACTTTCAGCGCTGGCAGGGGTTTCCACACGGCTGCTCCAGCACCCAAGGCTGCATCGGGGTAGGTCCATGTGGTTTCTCCTCGGGGATGTCTTGCAGGAAGTGAACCTTGCCAGCTGAAGCAGGGCACTGGCTAAGGCAGCTGCACCCTGGTTCGACCATCAGAAAGCAAAATACTCAAGAACTAGAAAGGCGAGGCTCACCAAGCCATTTATCTCTCTGCCCTTCAATTAACCCCACATGTGTTTATCAGCCAGGTTGGCACAATAAACTAACTACCTCACTGTCCATCCACTTCCATGAGTCAGGAGAAGCCCAATTCGAATGGGACTGGACTTAATCTATTTCTATAACAGTGTGACTTCTACTTCTTAATATAAATCTCTTTCTATCGACAGCACATGCACATGTCACTGGTTTAGCTTCTCTAGAGAACCCAGACTAGCACCCCACCCCTTTTCCCCAACACACACACACACACACACACACACACACACCTCACAGCACAGGTTGGAGGGCAGTATCCGGGCCCAGTTAGATGGGAGCAGGATGGCCAAGCTGTCCAGGTTTGCCTGGAAATCTTCCCACTTTCTCACAGAGAGTCCAGCATCGGGCCCTTGGGCCTCAGAAGGCCACGGAGCGGGTCACTTCAGATGTGGGGCTTTCAATGGCTTCCCTGAGCAGGCCTCGTGGCTGTCACTGGTGCCTGACTCATTTAATTCACTGCCCACCCTGGACTCCAGGGATCTTTGCTCGTAGGGGACCAAACTCCAGGGTGACCTGAGTGCTCCTCCCTCAGGCTCACTGGGCCTCGGCAGTAGCAGCCCAGCCCTGGGGACCAGCGCTTCTCAAGACGCCCTCTCCCCAGGGCCATCGGGCAGTCAGAGGAGAGCTGGTGCTAATGAACAACTCCCGTGGTTCACCTCCTTCCCCAGGTTACCCCTGCGAGGACCGTGAGGGCCGGGCGGCCTGTGGGCCAGAAGTGCAGCTGGGCTCCCCTGCTGCTGGCTAAAGAGAAACTCTGTGGAGGGAGGCTCCACGGAGCGTGCTGACTCCCCAGAGCGACTTCTCCCTTGGTCACGTTTGCCCTCGTTCCCAACACCACATCAGTACTCAGGAGCCCCAGGGCCTTGTGACACAGGCAGGCATGCTCCTCTCTCCTTCAGGAGTCTTTGCCCTTCGCTTACATATCCTCTGCCCAGGGTCTTTCTGGGGCCCAGGGTCCAGGTGCTCATCCCCCGTATCCTTCTCTCTTGTCTGACCAGCCTGGTCTCCTCCCGTCGATGGGAGGGAGCCCTCATCACTCGCCAGAGTCTGTTCACACACTTGGAAAGCAATGGACAGATGGGTGGTTCAAGTCCACTCAGAAGCCCCTCAGAAGCAGAGCCTGGTGGTCTCCTTCCAACCTGTCAGCCACTGAGACCACCCCGCCCCACACACACACACAGAGCACTCTTGTGCTCCGACACACATGGGTCTCCCCAAGAGTCAGAGAGGAATCAGCAGAAACTGATTTGGGTTTGTTAGTCTTGGCGAGCTGTTAGGCATCAGCCCAATCACTCCACTTGACTGGCTGATGTCATGGGTTACAGGTGCAGGTCCACAAAGGTTGAAGTTGGTCCACAGACCTAGAGCTACTACCGGGCAGGACCTGGATGGAACCTTCTAAAGGCATCTGCTCTAGTTGCCCACCAACTTCTTGATGACAGTCCGACCTGACGGTAGGGACCGGTCCAATTCTCTGTTTGGAATCTGCGGGCACATGATCAGGCCTGAATACCCAGAGCCCTCATGCTCCTTGAAGATAAGGTTCATTCAGGGGTGGGCATGTGACCCAGCCAGGCCAGTGAGTCTCCGTCCCCAGCCTTTTGCTGGGACACGCCAGATCACTCTTGCCACTACCTGAGAAGAACCTATTAGTGAATGCCATCAACCCAGAGAGAAGAGGGTCATGACCCACAGAGACGCTGCCCCCACCACCACCACCACAGCCTGGCTTGAGCTTTGAACCCTTTGTTTCAGCCATACCAGAGGCTAAGTTATCTTTGGATGTCATTGTTACTTTCTAAACTCTTCCACCCCCTACCCCCACCAGCTTATTTAACTTTTGGTTGTGAGCAGGGTGATGGTTCAGAGAGCAAGCTGCAGTTTAAAACTCAATAATCCACACCCATCTTGTTTCAGCTCCTCCACCGTAGGCCCCTCGGTGCACCGTCCGGTATCCCACTTCCTCTCGGCGTTTCCTGTTCCTATTCCTCCTTCCTTCCTAGTTGTGCGAGTCCGGGTGGACCAGAGAAACATTTACAGACACTCATACGTGTATAAGAGTTTTATATAAAAGAGCAATTGAATATTGAGAAAGCATCCCAGCCCAGTCCAGATCAAGTCCCCAAGTCTGATATTAGTCCATATGTCTGATACCAGTCTACAAATTGTCTATAAAGTCCTCTTCAGACTCACAAAACACATGCAATGACGCCGAATACAGGAAGCTCACAGCACTGTGGGTGGGAAGTCTTGTGGATCCAGTGGCAGTGGAGGCATCTCAGCTCTGGCGTGGGTCTCCACGTGGCTCCTCCAGCACCAGGGCTATCGACTGGATGGCAGTGAGTCTTTCAAGTGAGAGATAAGCTCAGAAGAGACATTGCTTTTGCCTCTTCAGGGGACCGTATATAGAGAACAGAAAGACATGCTGCCTGATCCTGTATCATCCTCCCAGCTTCGACTTATATGTAAAACATGGAGGTTAAGAGTTTGATGTCTAGAGCTGGGTAAACCAGATCGCCCAGCCCGCTGGCTGCGTGACTTTGGGCAACTCTCTGAACCTCTTGCAGCCTGTTTCCTCACTTGTCAACACGGGTGCAGGCAGTATTGTGAGGATTCAAGGACGTGATGCATGAGAACACTCAGCACAAGGCCTGGCAAATGCTAAGTGCTCCATTAATAGTCAAAGCCGTGATGCGTATTGCTGCTGTCAAAATCATCTTTATGAAGACGGCCCTGATCATGTCTCTCTAGAAAAATGCTAATAGTCTGCTCGCCACTGCCTTCTCCACCTTCAGCAGCCAAAGTCTGGGGAACAGAACAAGGCTTCGGACTTGTCTCCCCATGGCCCTGAGTGGTGGTTAGTGGATTAGCAGTTAGCCCGAACTGTGCCCACCGGGGCTGGCCTGCTGTGATTTCTGGGTCTGCCGCCTTCTGTTTTCTTTAGCAAGTCTTCAGGGTCCCTCAGATGAGCCAGAACAGAATCTCCCCTTGTCCACTGTCCCCTAAGTCTGTGTGCAGAGCAAGAACCACCCTCCAGGTCAGGGTCCACACCCCTCCCCCAGGGGTTCCTAAGCTGCTTACTGCAAGCCTAGACTCCCCTCTGTGAGCTTATCTTTGACCAGATAAGGGATGTACTCAGCCTGGATCAAACAGCCTGCTCCTCCCAGTTCCTGGGCTGGCCTTGCCGCTTCTGAAGGTGGTGGTGGTGCTGGCACCTGTGCTGTTTCTGACTTGCTAAACCGAAGCAGTGGCCTAGCTGCTCACAGAGATGCAGGGCCTGTGTCTCTGAATTGGCTTCTCTCCCGGTGCTGAGGTTGTGTTTACTGGGACAAGCCCAGGGAGACACACTCCTTCCGAAGAAGAGAGGGTGAAACATTTTAAAAGTGGAGCCTCAAGTGCCAGTTTCCTCAGCCTCCCGGGCGAGGGACCGCAGTCTCGTTCGACCACATTGAGTTTAGGTAGCCTGTTTTAGCGGCCAAAGGCGCCTGCCTTCTCATTGACAGTGCAGACCTCGTTTCCAAATGGGAGCACTGCGCTCCAAGCAGATCCAGAGCAAGAAAGGCGGGGAGAAGGTCTGGAATGTTTGCAGGAATGGGTGATGTAAAGAGACCTCTCTAGATGCATTTGCGCAGGTCAATTCCCAAGCACACACTGTTCATCCCAGAACTTTACAGGATACTGCGTGGAGTTGGGGACCTCAACACGTCTGCAGGAAAATGCCATTGTCTTTTCATTCCCCCCCACACATTATTTGAAGCCTCCTGGTACACTGTGAACCCAGTCGTTTGTCCCTTTACCAAAAGCCAAACGTTTCCTTCTGGAAATCAGCTTCCATACATAGTGCACTGAAAAATACGATCAGTTCTCCGATGCAGCTAATGACAGAACTTCCACAGCTGCAAACGCAGCGCGGACGGCGTCTGCACTGCTCCCGTTTGCCAAGTGCTTCTTCCCATAAGAGCACTCACACCTGGGAAGAGACGTCTCCAAGGCTGACTTGGGTGCCTCCTAGGATTAACAGACGGTCTTTATGCTCCCAGGTGGGAAGGGCTGCAACGCCCACATTGCCCACTAGGGGACAGAGCGCCACTGTGTCTCCGGTTGAAACACGGGAAGTCTGCTGGAGAAGGCAGGTGGACTGGGGATGAGAACAGCCTTGCGATCATGCAGCACACTGGAAAGGGGAGTGTTGTGCATGCGGTGAGGTTAAACTTCAGCGCCCTTTCAATTGATCTCCCTTAAGATCCATTTCAATGTAGTGTTTTTTATTCGTTTTCTGGCTTTCCTTTCGATTGAGGTGTTTTTGTTTCATTTTGTTATTGTTGTTAGTTTTTGTCCTTTTAAATGTTCTCTGTATTCCTATAAAATCCAGGATAGGTAAATCTATAGAGGCAGTAACTGGACTAATGGTTCCTTGGGGGTCTGGCAGGGGAGGTTAGGGCAGTGGTTCGCAACCTTCCTAAGGTCGATACCCTTTCATACCGTTCCTCATGTGGTGACCCACCAACCTTTTCGTTGCTACTTCATCATTGTAATTTTGCTACTGCTATGAATCGGGTGACCTCTGTGAAAGGGCCATTTGACCCCCAAAGGGGTCTTGACCCACAGGTTGAGAATCGCTGGGTTAGGGGAATATAGGAACTAATAATGATGAGGGCAAGAATGAAGAAAATGTTCGCAACACTGATGGTGGTGATGAGTATACAACTCTTCTTGATGTGACTCAACTGTTGGGGCGAGAAGGGGCCCCTTCCTTCAGCTGCTTGAGCCTGGGGACAGAAACATGATGTTTCTGGGACAGAAGCAGTGCTTGAAACAGTAAACCGCTCCAGGACAACAAAATTCCTCAAAGGTGGAATTTAAGACTGGAAATGTATTTGACTTCTCAGTAGATGTATTTTCCTTCCATACTTTCTTAGGGGCTGGGTTGGATCTCCACTTTGCTTTGCAAGTTAAAAAAACAAAGACACACACACAGCAGGGATAGGTTTTAAATTCAATTTGATGTTTTTATTTTCATGACCATGTTCAGGGTACTGTTCTATGTGAGATTTTTGAAATTTTTCCTTGAACTTAATATTCCACATCAGCAACTCTCCTAAGATCCTTAAACCCCTGAAGCCACGGGAATTTTGCGCATTACAAATGTTTGAGGTGGCAAGGTTTGAATCGATCAAAAGGTACCTCAGAAGAAAGGGCTGGCAACCTACTTGCCAAACCAGCCACTAAAAACCCTTATGACACACAGTTCTACTCCCAGTCGCATGGGCCCCGAGAATCAGAATGGACTGTGTGGCAGCTGATGGGGGAAGGGTGGGGGGACAGCTAAATGAAAACTCGAATATTTCTGAAAGCTGAGCCAAAGATAAGGTGAACAATGAAGAAACAGGGGAATAATTGGTACTCCCTAAGTGCTTATAAAGCAGAGACAGGACAGCATTGAGCGTGTTACTAATGTTAACACAATCAGGGCCTTCAGAGGTTTCCAAAAGTTTATTCATTAAAAAAGGTGTGACAAAATAAGGTTAGAAAACACCCAATCTTGTACATTTACCTCAACACCATAGCCAACGACCCAAAGTCTCACTAACGCTATTCCTAGAACTTTAAGGGGAACAAAAAGAAAACAGACATTTGTAAATTGTGGTATTTCTTTTAGTTATTCTGCTAAAAATAGTTATCCAATTTTAGTCTGACAATGCTCTCTGGAATTTTATACTTTTCTGCACATCAGCTTTCTGACACTGAAATCGCTCCAAATGTGTCCATAAGGCAAACTCACGGTTGTTTTATCAAGGCAAGTTATTTTAAACAAAACCCAAAGATCCTTATCACAACCTCGTCAGCACCGAGGCCAGACACAAGCGTCGGGATAAAATACGGAACGCTGGCGATGCAGAACAAATTCACTAATGTGGACATCCACACGGCAGTCGCCTTTGCTCTGGAGGTGAGAGGATACGAGCTGGCACCGGAGAGCGCTGGTCCCCACGGGTCCTTGGCCCGCTCTTGGCTGGGGGCACCACTGGGGACAGGGGCGGGCCTGCTCTGCGCTTGTCTAGAGCCTTGCCCATCCGCCAAAGCCCCGTTTTTGCTCAGTCGGAGTCGGAGGTGGCCAGAACTGAACTTACAGCCCAGAGCGCTCCTCTGGAAGGCCGCGGGCCCACAGCTGTGATCACATCCGCTGGAGCTTTGTGACAATCAGTACTCTCACCGTCTGGTCAAACGAGCTGCACACGCAGAGGCCCCTCTTGTCGGGACTCCAGTCCAAGCTTGCGATGGGCTGTGTGGACAGGGTCACGTTCTGCAGGAGGCTCACGGAGCCCGCCACGCCCATCTCCACGCCCTCCGAGTCCTTCTTGGACCGCTGGGCTGGGTACTCACTGGAAGACAAGGTAGAAGCAGTAAGGCGGGAATCGAAGCACTCGCCACTCACTTTACACGTCAACGGCTTGTCTTAGTCTCTCTGATGATTACAGAGAGAAATACGGAAGAACCATTCGTTGGTTCAGCTGTAGGCAAATGAAGACACTTTCTCTTGTAAAAAAAGTGTGCGTCGAATAGAAAAGTGTTAGCATCGTTTCTGTTCAGGATTTGCCTGTATGGTCTCTCTCAATATGACAGCTCTAGACTGAGCTCAGCTAAAACACAAAACTCACTGCCACTGAGTCGATGCTGACTCTTAAGAGACTATCGGGCAGGCTAGAGCTGCCCTTGCGGGTTCTGACGCTGCAATTCTTTAGGCGGTAGAAAGCCCCATCTTTCTCCCTTGTGCAGCTGGCGGTTTCAAACTCTTGACCCTGTGGCTAGCAGCCCAATGAGCAGCTGCTACCCCACTGGGCTCCTGAGGTTGAGCTAGCGAGCTTTAATCAATGTGCTGGGCGCTCTGCAGGACCCTTTTGCTGTCGCTGTCTGTCTGGGTGCAGCGGCAGACGCTGGAGGGATGTGTGGAGAACCAGACAGAAACACTGACTGCATGGAGACTGGTCACCTCATCCCACCCCAGCGCCTGGCACACAGATGCACGTCAGGGCCTTCTGCGTGTCATTTCCATGGAGAGGAGCCAGAGGAGGCGACTTCTAACCCTAAACACCATTACCTAAAAAGGGAGAAAAAGCAATTCTGAAAACATTTTGTTCTCTTTCAGGCAAAACCTTAAATGTAAAAAAGAAGAGCTGCAGGAACTCACAAAGTCCCCTTGCTCTGGAGTGGCCAGAAATGAAGCCAGTCCCGTGCGCCTCGCCAGGCTGTCTGACAGGCAGGGCATCCCGGCGCCCGCGAGGCATGGGCGGGGGTTCCTTCCTGTCCTGCACAAAGGCCACGAGTCTAAAGGTCCCAAGCAGCTCAGCTGCTGAGAAGCAAAGGGAAAGCGGCCGGCTGATGACCTGCTGCCTCCTCTCCTGGCAGACCTTACAGCTTATTGATCATGATAAAGAGAAGTAGCACATTCTGGTGAATGAAGAGTGAAGACAGAACCCTCGTCACACATCTAAGTACGGGCTGCAATTATTTGGTGTCATAAAGATAACAAGGTTTTGGTTAGTTTTGGGTTTTATTTCTCCTTCCCATCTTAGCTTGGCGGTTGGGCGACAGTTTACGGAGCAGGTTCGTTTCCAGTTCAAGTGCGGCGCCCTCTGGGCCGCGGACTCTCATCCCCACAGCATCACCCACTGCCCCCTCCGCCTGCCCTTCCCCGCATTGTCCCGGGCAGAGAGGACAGGTTTTAGGGTTTTTTTTTTTCTTCTTGAGGATGTGTTTTTAAACCCATCATATTACCTAGTAAGTTTGAAGGGAGAGAAAAAATGATTCACACACAAGCAATAACAAAACTAATCCCAGTGTGCTGGGGCTCAGTTAATTCTGAATAACTATGGAGGGATCTCCCAGGGACTGGCAGAGGTGGTGTTCACTAAGTGTCTACAATGTCGCTGTCTCACCACCAAGAGACTGGCACATGCAAACGAAGCAGCACATGTTCCCGACATGGCGCGTCCTTTGGCCAGTGTCCGACAGCGCAGCTCCAAATGAGCAGCTCCGAATGAGCAGCGCAAGTTCACGCTGAGCGCAACAGCCTAGATGCACCTGCTTCAAAAAGTTTGTGGGGGAAATGTCATTATCTCTTCATTCCTCACATATTAGAGACGCAGCCTTAAACGCATCCATTTATAAACTTGCTGAAAAGAAAACACGGCTGTTGTAAATTATAAGAATAAAAATAACTTTTCTAATACAAAAAATTAGGGAAGTGGCAGTCTGGAATCTCATGGCACCTGCCCTTCCTCCCTAGCCAGGGACCCTGTGAAGCAAGCCCCTGCCGCCCATGCAGCATGAGCCCCGGAAGGGCCAGGATATCTCCTCGGGGCACAGGCCCAGGCTGCCTGCTCTAGAGGTGCTGGGGCTCAGCAAATTTCCCCTTCAGGGGGATTTATGGGCTACTGTAGCGGGCCAGCCTCCCCCTCATGCCCCCAAGGGAAAGGGAAAGGCAGGGAGCTGATGCACTCCATGGGAGAGGTGGAGCCTCTGGTAGCAGTGGGTACCATGTCACTCATTGATCTGAAGTGAGTCAGGAAGGGGCATCCAGGGACCCCGGGCATGAGTCAGGAGCACAGCACACACTGGCCACCAGGGTAGGACAAGCTGACACCTTAGCTGGCAGTTTGCTCGCTGCACATGCTTGCATGCTTGGCCCCTCAGGACTGTGAGTTTCCTCATGCATAGCTCCAACAGTACTCAGCCCATTAGAGCATCTGCAGGAGCACTGGCGGCGGCATGGGTTGCCTGTTGGGCTGTTAACTGTAAAGTCAGTAGTTCAAAACCACCTGCAGAAAAAGAAAAGGATGAGGCTTTCCACCCTGGAAAGATGTACAGCACTGGAAACGCACAGGGCAGTTCTACCCAGGCCCGAGCGGTCACTGTGGATCAGAGCCACCTGGATGGCAGTGAGTTTTTGGAGTAAGAGTACAGAGCCTTTATCGTGTGCACTGAAGAGGAAACAGAAGTGCAAGTCAGTCAAAACTTCCGTGCACCACACGTGGACAGAGAAAACTGGGGACCGCGCCGGAAGGGCCTGAGCATCGCGAAGAATGGCAACGGGCCTCGGTGTGTCTCACAAAGGCGCCTGGCAGAGCCCATCCTACAGATAACCTAACGGCAGCAGGGCCACTGGGAGCGACTTACTACTTCCAGAGGTGCAGGCCGCCAGCGCCCCCAGCAGTCAGGAAGAGCTCTCGGTTCTGCGGCAGGTGCCGCACCTGCCACACGGTGGATTTATGAGCCTAAACGGAAGCAGAGAGACAGGGATGAGAGAGGGTTCTGTGATACAGAAGGCTCGGCCAAGAAGAGACACGTGTAAATGCATCCACTTTTACCACAAGCATCTCGACAACTACAGAAGCGTGAGTGAGGCTGTTCTGGGCACATCTCTTTAGAATGGCTACCGAGTCACAGACACTAGTCAGAAAGAAGGCGCCATTTTCTCCACTGTCTTAGAGTTCTTGTGGATATGTTTAGGAAGGAAGGTGTTAACAAATTAAAAGCCCTTGTCGGTTTATAGCACCATATACATTATGAAAATAGATTGTGCACATTTAAACATCTCTAGCTCATTCTGAGGGCAAAGGAAACACCCAAGAAAACAAACACAGAGCTCTTCCTAAAGAAAAAGGAAAGCACCCAGTGCTCGCTTTAGGCGTCCAGCCCCTCCGCTCACTCCGCTCTAGCTTGTCCCTGTGCTAGGGACTATGAAGAGTTAGAGTGCTTACGGTCACAATGAGCCCCCGCCGGTACCAGTCATCTCACACTAACCGGTCGACAATGGCAACTGAAGGTGAATAGCTTGTTAGCACAGCAACAAGAGCCGGTGAGGAGTCAATCCGCACGGTGGGAAAGGCAGCAGGAGCAAGGAGGGAGAGAGATGAAGGCCTGCTGCCTTGCAGACGCCTGGCGCCTGGCGGGCTGCAGGTGAGCCAAGCCACCTGCAGACTTGACACTTCAGTGAGGTAGCATTTGGCATTTGATTTTAGACTCTTCTGAGGATAATGACCAGCAGATAAAAACATGTGTCTTAAAATACGCGCTGCTTTCTCTCTTTTCAAAGGCAAAGTGTACTACTATTTCACCCAGGGAATGAGACTTAGCCTTGTTCCCAAAAACAAAACAAAAATAAAGTGAAAAAGGTCAAACTCAAAAAAAAAAAATACGCGCAACAAGTGTGCGTGAAGCCCCAAGGGAGTATGTTCACCTGGACAATCTGATTTTAATTTTAGACCTTAAACCTGTTTCCTCTGGAAGTTGAAAAAGCACACACATGCACACACACAAACAAAGCCAAGAAGGGGAGTGGCCCTCTTTAAAACACAACAGTCATTTTGGCAGATTTTGCAGTAACTGGGTTAACTGAATATAACAAAACAATTTTTGGAAACAATACTATTATTTATAGCTAATGAGAAATGGGCTACAAATTGTAGAGGAACAACGTAGGGAAGTGCTTGGTGTATTGTTGCCGGTCATCGGTGCACTCTGAATTGGCAAAGCCCAAACAAGATTCTAATTTACAGCCACCTTGTTAAGGATTGACCTCATCAGGCACCAACGGTCACTTACAGGTACTACTACTACCATAATGAAATAGCACAACTATGCGGTCACTGATAAAGTCTAATACTAATATTATAATAACGAAAGACTACAAAACAGGGAGGTTTGAGAAATACTATGATAGCATGGTGGAGGAAGGGAACCCAAAGAGGACACTCCAATTTCCTGAGCAAGGTGACTGCCTAGCCTAACTGCTACACACGTGAACCTGACAGCTCGCGCTTCTTAGCTGTCATTCACAGGAAGCTCAGAGTTACAAAGGACAGGTCATTCCAGCCGAGTTGGCGTCAACCCCCCCCCCCCCCCACTCCAAGCTGCATCTTCTATGCGTAACCAGGATTGCCCTGCTTCTGCTTTCCTCACCAACAGGGTTCTAATCCTGTAACTCAACGTTTCCCTCTCAGCTACATCAAACATTATTTGGAACGAGGCAAAGTATGTATGAGTAAATAGAAAAAAATAAGTAATTTTTGAGGGTATGATGTACTAGCCTCAGTGAGTAGACCTTTTAACAAATTCATTTATCAGAGCAAAGTGGCAAGATTAAAATAGAATGAAATGACACAATATACATGCTGATATCCCGTGAAAAGTACGTCCGTGAATTCAGACAAATATTATCGATTCATTATGAAAACATCAGGCTGGCTTTTGGTGATCAAATTCCTAACACCAGCTAGTTTTCTGGAGCTTGGCTACTTAGTCAACGGAGTCTCCTTAGAGTCACCAAGTCCAGGCGTGCTGCTGGCGCACACAAACCTGTCAGGGTCCCACACGAGTGTGTCAAAGATAGCTTCTTTCACACAACAACCTGGAAGAAGCCTCTGTGACTAATCTCTTAGTCTAAACCAAGACAGCATTCCTCTTCTTAGAAAGACGACGGCTCCCTCACTTTACCTTTTCTGAAACGGAGGCAAAACCTTTGGTTGGATGCTGTGTTCTCATGTCAAAAACATGGAACTTCCCTTCCAGAGATGTAGCTACTAACTTATTCATACTGATGTCCTTTCTGTCAAACTCAACGCTGCAGACCTGGAAAAAGGAGAATATTTAGTGTCAAAGGGCTCCTCGTTCTTCCTCAGGCAGTTCTCATTACTAAGCAAAGCAGCTCGAAGCTTATCAGCTCATGAGGAAGCAATCAGTCATTCTATCGTTTAAATCAACACAAGGGAGATTCGGGGAGCTGGTGGGGAAATTCCATTATCTTGTAATTCCATCTTTCCCATGAGCTTTTTCAAGCCTCCTCAAACATCAAGGACTTTTACCGCCAAGGATCTTTTTCTCGGTTAATAAGATCAACAAAATCATCTTGCTTTGCCATGCCAAGCCCATTTGGGATAGGTTCCCAATGCGATGCATTTATGATCGACATTTAATATTTTACTTTTTAGAAAAAGCTTTTATAATAAAATGTAACACAGTCAGCGGCATACAACAGCCATTTTAAAATGCATAATAAACAATTGAGAGGCACTTAGTATATTCACAATGCTGTACAACCACCAGCTGTGTAGTGCCCAACCCCAACCCCATTGAGCTGACTGATGGCATCTGACGGAGCAGGCCAGGCCTTGGTGTGGCCACAGTGCAGTGGTTCTCACCCTGCCCAAAGCCGCAACCCTGTCAGACAGCTCCTCATGTGGCGCGGACCCCCAACCAGAACATTATTTTCGTTGCTACTTCACAGCTGTAATTTTGCTCCTGTGATGACTCGGGCGACCCCTGTGAAAGGGTGGACCACCCTCAAAGGGGTCGTGAGTCACAGGTTGAGAACCGCTGCCCTAGTAGATGAGATCCTAGACCCCTCTCTGCTCTATTCCATATGGATCTATCCTACTAGGAGCCTTGAGAAACACAGCAGAGGGCATTTAGGACACTGAGGCCTCAGCTTATCAGGTGCAGGGCTAGGTCTCCAGTTAGAGCCCAGGCCCCAGAACCAGCAGGCCTGGTTCACCGTGGATTTGCTCCTTTACCTTGTGAAGCACTGAGCCAAGCTTTTTTTCATGGATTGAACTGTGTCCCCCAAAATACATGTCAACTTGGCTGAGCAATGATTCTCAATACTGTCTACTGGTCCTCTGCTTGGTGATCCAATGTAACTACCCTCCACTTGGAATAGGTATGGTAAACCCTAACTAGCCTCTACAGGTGCATGAAGGAGCCTAGTCGGCACTCTCGGTTAGGTGTTTAGCTGCTAGTCACAGGAGAAAGAGGAGGACGTCTGCTCTCATGGACACGGAAAGGCTCCGAAGCCCTATGGCACGGGGCTGAGTGGGATCGCCGCGTGACTGGCTGTGGGGTCTACAGGCGAACGAGGATGCGGTGGGATTGTCCAGGATTTAGGGAAGCTAGGTCAACAGCCTGATCTGCTGCTGTCAAGCTGACTCCAACTCAGAGCCCCGTGGGGCCTCTGTTGTTTTCAGACGCGAGGAGTGGCTGTGGGGTCAAGCCACCAGCCTTCCTGTTAACAGCCACGCATTCAAACCACCGCCCCGTCGTGGCTCCTAGAGCCCAGTGAACTCTGACTCTATGTGGCTGCAGAAAACAGCATTCTTTGTTAAGGTGTCATGTCAGCAATGAAAAAACAACAGCCTGAGAGTGCTGGGAAGGCTCCCACTCTTCCAAGCATTGCAAAACTAACAAGAACAGAGCCTCTTAGCTGCTGGCTTGGATAGTTTCACAGGGCATGGCCCCGGAGCCCCGCAGACGGCCGAGGGGCTGGCGATGCACCTGCCATGGTGCCCCTACGCCTGCGTGGGAGTGCCTCTGCTGAAGGGAGCGTCCGTGATTTTCAGTAGATCCTCACAAGGTGAAGAGGGGCTAGTAACCTAGAGGGCTGGTAGGGGGACTCTCCTTTCAGGGCAGTTCAGAGGAGGAAAACAGGCTCAGAAACACGAAAAGCATCAGCATGCGCATTACCCCATTTTTTATGTTCGTCTCCCATCGCAATGACATGTTTCGGAGGTCAAACAGTTTAATGTCCCCATTGTCGTAGCCAGCACAAACAACCCGTTCCTCTTGATTATAAGAATTGCCTGGAAATCAAGATACAACATTTCAGGTGTTTGTAAATACCTAATTTGATGGCCATTGGAAGAAAAGTTTATGAAACCTCACATATAACGTCCACAGAGCATACTTAAAACCATTCGGTAGAATCCCATGTTAACAATCCTGGTAAGACATCAAGGGTCTACTTTGGTAATTAAGACTGGTTTGAGATTTAATACAGAATGGTATGTGAAAGCAAACCTCCACAATTGTATCTGCAAAGACTAACAGGCGACCAAGGCGGCTATGGCTCAGACAGAGGAGGGCCTAAGAGGAGAAATGCAGCTATGCTTTCTTGGCAGTGAGCACCTTTAAACACCAAGAAAACTAACATGAAAAGGTGTTTATGTGCTTACTACCCTGGTGCTCCCGTGTCTTTTTCGGGGACAGCTGATCCAGGGGCAGCATACAGATGCTTTGCTTGGCAGTCCTGATCGCATCTCCTGCACGTTCCGTCTCCAGTGGAAAGCCTCCTGCTGGAGATGAGCCCCGAGCAGCTCTTTGTGGGCACACAGTGCTGGGGAGTCGGAGGCCGCTGACTGCAGGCCTTCCTTCTCCACGGCCGCAGGTCCCCATTTCTCCCGAGGCCCAGCTCGGTGTTCCAACGGCGGCCTCCCCTTAGACGATGGGAGGTGTGCAGAGCATGACAGCTGTCACCCACAACCAGCCTCAAAACCCTAGGCACCTGCGTGGGAACACTCTCTCTTCTTTCTCTTAACCAATAAGTCCCCAGACTCTACTTCTTTTGCTACACATTTATCGTTCAAATCAATCCTCTCTTCAGTGATCCCACTCCTCCTAACTTCCCTTCAGCGCAGCATCGCAGTTTCTGAACATCTATCCTCGGGCCACTCCCCTCGCTCTGACCACCCACTGCTTTAAACTTTCCTCCCGTACCGGTTACATCTCATCCTCCGTGCTGGTTACATCTCATCCTGGGCGCAATCTTCAGTGGCTCACCACTGCCGCAGACCATCCGAACCACACCACAGGCTAAGGCTCCGAGCCATAAGGCTCTGCCTACCACCAAGCCCCTCGGGGGGCACAGTGGGTTAAGCATCAGGCTGCTAACTGCAAGGTTGGTGGGTCAAACCGAAGAGCACTCTACAGCGACAGCAGGCTGCTCCTGTGAAGATCTGTGGAGTTCTACTCTGTCCCATACGGTCACCAAGAGTCTGTATCACCTCACACGGCAGTAGGCGTTCACGACCCTGGATCACTTCTCCCTCATCATGACTGCTGAGGCGACATGCCCTGGTCGCGGAATTAAAAGCTTCCCAAGGCTCTGGGTCACCTTCATGTGCTCCGTGGTGCTTGACCTCTTCTTGGGGTTCAGAAATTGTCATACCAATGAATACATGTTCTAAAAATATCAATATCCTAGATTTAAAACTGCACTTATATTCTTGAGATCGATGCTGATAAAGCTCTAGGATAATTACTTTTTAATTATTATGACCATTCTAAATGATCACTCTAAACAGTAATCCTGAAATATCTACCTCCCCAAAGTACACGTCTTATGTTTACATAATTATTCACAATATAAGAGCACATAGCAATTCCTATGCAATATTTTGAAACTAGAAATCTGAGCCTTCCCTTCTTAAAATAAGAATCCAATTGAAAAAGAAGATAAAAGGTACGCAGTCCGTGTACACCTTCAAACCTCACTTTTAGATACCTGCTGTCTACCCAGCATGGGAGTAAGAAGAGAAGAGGAAACACAGGCTTCAAAGGAAATATGGCCCAGATCCTCAGCAGCAAAGCTTCGTTTGGCATCGGAGCTCACTGAGGTACCCAAGCAATACCATCGGTCCAACAAAATAAATATCCACTTAGAGAGGGTCACCAGAACACAGCGATCAGAGTTCTAACAGTATTTTGTCGCGGCTCGATTGTGTTGTAGAAAATAAGCACCTTCTGTGGAACGCCCAGGTGAAGTGTGCTAGTTTCAAGGCTCTGCTTCCACCATGAATGACATCTGGGTCTACGCAAGGCCAGTATTCTCTCATTACAAACAAGTACAGAATACTAAGAGCAATCATTTTCAAGGGCTAGGTATCCTCTGCACAACCTTAAGCACTTTCCACGCAGGAGCGCACGGCTCCTCACGGCCACAATGTGGACGAGGTTTGAGGACAGCTCCCTCTGAAACGCAAAGCAGCCGCAGCACAGAAAGGTTTGGTAACTTGCTCCACATCACTGTGCCAGTAAGTGGCAGAGTCAGAATTCAAAGCCAGGTTCCCCCAAAAGAGCCACCCCGAACAGCTGTGAGAACAATCCACAGAGCACACCGGAGGGCGCCTGGGATCGGGAGCCCCGCCAGCACCGTGCTGTCACCCTAGGCGAGGGCACTCTGCAGCGAGTCTTCAGCCACTCACCGAAAGCCACAGTCCAACAGTCTCTCTTGTTCTCTCCTGGCACAGGTTCCATGTTGGCAACAGGATCGTCCTTTTGCCGCGGGTCCCACACCTTGACGGTTCCTGTCGGGAGAGAGCTACGGTCACTGGGGAACCAGAGCATGCTGTTCCTATCCGCACTCGGTGTCCCTGGCCTCCTGTGCTGCCCATCGTTACAGGGGCCCGGCACCTGGAAAGTAGCCCACACGTTGCTGACTTCCGGTGGGTAAACTGGACTTACCATCAGAGAAGTTACCCACATGCTGCCATCTGGCTCCGTCTCCAAACTAAGGGATTTCCAGAGAAGCCAACATACTGCTCCTAGTTTCCCACAAGGATGAGGTGACTGGCCAGGAAAACGCAAAGATTATGCATGACAGACAAATCAGGCTTCATTTTTCTTGAGCCTACAACAATGAATGTAAAGTATATTTTTCCCCAGGATAGACCAGTGTTGCCTTGAATGCTTCCTTCCTATTCATAAGGAAGCACTGGCATTTGTTTTACACAGATGAATAAACTCTACTTTTTCTATCTCTGCTTTCTTTTGTGGGATCGTACAACACTGCCTCATATATAATAAAGTTTCATTTCCCTGCGGCAATAGAAGAGAGAACTATTAAATAAATTAACTAGTAATGTTTCGGAATTCCCACTCCGTCACGAGAAGTCTACTTACTAAATGGTGTCCGAGACTAAGGAGAAACGCCATCGCTGCCGCAAGCAACGGCTGTGGCAACAACCGGGGCTGATCAGAGAGGGACACGCACACACGCACACACACAGCCTCTCCAGACTTAGCTAAGCCCAGGGAGAACGCTCGGTGGTCGTTGAAAAAGACAGACTGATACAAGAGAAGCAATAAACGTGTAGAGCTCAATGGGGAAGGCATCTAAACAGGCAAGGCCCGCACAAACAACTAACTTGTGAAGGAACGTGGAACGAGGCTAACCCAGGTTGGACGCGAGTTCCATTTTCATCCCTAACATTAAGGGGTGGGGGCGAGATGTGGGTAGGGCCGAGGAGAAGTGGTACGCACACCCACGGTAGCTACCAATAGCAATGGATCCCCGGAAAGGGTTGACAATACACCTTACACCTCACAGAACATGTTTATTCCCAAAGAGTTAGATGAGGGATGACATCTGTTTTTTGGTTAACCATTTTTAAGTCACCCTGCCAAAAACACGTCAAGCAAGTGAATGCTTTCAAGCAAGGTCATCACTAAGTACACTGTGCTACATCCCCAGGATGAAAGAGGCATTTAAAAAAATCATACAGAAAAAGTAATACTTGCATATACATAAATGAGGAAAGGATAAATAATCATACTCAGACTGAAAATAACTGCCAAGTTGACTGTGATACTGAAAGAAAGACAGAATTATAACGGTTGGGCGAGGGTGGGAGAGATTCCATTTTTTCCCTTCTATGCTCCTTGCTGCTCTTAAAATGAAAAAAAGAACAAAGATTTCTAAAACACAGCCACATCTCATTTTTCTTTTCAGATCATCTCACGATCTTGAGCAGCTATTTAGAACTTGCCAGACCAAATCTCTTGTGCACAAAACTGTGACTCGGTGACAGTCACTCCGGACAGCTGGACGGAAAAAGACCTCTCTGCGGTTGCTCAGACGGCACGTTGGTCCTTCCAGGGCACCAAGTGGGAGAGCGGAGTCGCTCCCTTAGGGTGCTCCCCAACACTTGTCAGGGCGCTCACGGAACGTCAGCTTTCAACCAGCCATCAATCTGGCAGTTTCCACAAGGACTGATTCTGCTTTTTAAAAAAAGAAATGGAAAGCTGCCTCCCACATTATATCATCAGCTGCCTGAAGAGTCCCTAGAGAGATTTTCAATTCCTTTTTAAGATGCATGGGCACCATCGTTCTTTGTAGCTAACCAGCTCCAAAAGAAAAGAGTAAGTTTGAAGCCTCTACGTCATAACACCCAGAAGTCGGAACCAGCTCAAGGATATGCAATCGAGCTTGCCTATTAGAAGTGGAGGCAAGAAATGTTAGATTCAGGGTTCCAGACAACTTAGGATTTCTTCCCCCTTCAAAACAATTTTCCTTAAGTACACAGAATCCTTTGACTCACCATCTCGGCTGCCAGTCACAATTTCCGGGGCTCCTTCCCCAATTCCTAGTCCGCCTACACCATCGATAGTATTTATGATTTCTTTGTGGCCTTTTACAGAATACACTGGGGTCTCCGGAGCTTCCAGATTCCTAAACAACAGAGAATAGCTTGGTTCATACATCCCGTGCCCCAACGCTTCTGTCCACTAATGAAATTTAAGACTGTGCACTCTATTTAGAGTTCTGTTTAAAAGTAAGTGCTGTTCTGTGAAGGTTATTCATGTTTCTATTGCCACATGTTTGCCCACTACTTCAGCTTCTTCCTAGCCACCCTGAGAACCTGGAATTCTAACT
The DNA here is from genome assembly GCF_050624435.1 of Tenrec ecaudatus. Classification (NCBI taxonomy): domain Eukaryota; kingdom Metazoa; phylum Chordata; class Mammalia; order Afrosoricida; family Tenrecidae; genus Tenrec; species Tenrec ecaudatus. The sequence continues at coordinate 14,986,936 of NC_134546.1, forward strand.
CCAGAGCCCAGACAGCCGTCCACAAAGACTAATTGTCCAGGAAAGTTGAACCTGAATTACCACCAGGTGCGCCTGTGGTACACGCATAACCCAAGAGATTCACGGCTGGCTCCTCCCAGTGGTAAGGAACCAGCGTCTCTGGGTTGGGGACACTCAAGTCTGACAGCCACCGCTGTCTACAGGGTATCTTTCCAACGTGGCTTTGACTGTTCCCACGGTAGACCTTGTAAGTTGGCCTTGTAACCTTTTTAGTGATAAAACTTATAGTGTTGACTCTGAAAACATTTTTTGTTATGGAATTATTTTCTCACTGAGTTCCATATGGATACCCACCTACTTATAGGAAGGGGCTCCCAAAAGTGTGTGGAGACATTCCATGATCTTTGATTTGATTTTCGCACAAATTCATTGAAACTCTCATATAACCTGCTGCAATAAGTATTACAGCCAAACCGACTGAAGTTTGTCTTATCCCAGGTTAGCTAGGAGACAGGAAAGTACCTTTAACCACGGAAGCTTACCACAAGAGTAGAAGATGGATTAGGGAACTTCAAGAAGTTTGTGGAAAACCCATTCGCTTTTAATTCCATTTTCCCAAGAAGTTTGGAAGCCCTCCTTAAGCTTGGCCAAAGGCTCCGGTAGGTTATCCTGATAGATCCCTTCTTGCCTCCCTGTGTTCCCGCTCCCCCTTTTTCTGCTTTACTCTCTACATTTTTACTCTCCATCCACATTTTCCCTTAACAATTCAGCTTTCAATAGGTACATATTTTTTCAAACATGTGGCTATTCATGGATGTCATCCTTGTTACCAAGCCAAGGTTTATAAGTAAAATTTCTCTATTCAAAACTTGAGGAAGTTCTGCCTCAAATATTTGTCTTTGGAAAAAGAAATATTATTTGTGTTTGTAACCCCATTGTGAAAGAATCGAGAGACTAACCAGGATTGTGAATCTACTTAGAAAAATAAACTGATTTACTATTTTTATAAACTTGAAAACATGACTCATTTTTCAAGTGGAATTCTAAGACTTATGTAAATCTGTAAGACCTGTAAGATTATTCCAGGGAAATTTATTAGGGAGAACATCGACACTTATGTTTATTGCACATTCTTGTGTTGAAATAACTTACATTTATTTTTACCAATAACATTTAAACTGGCCTCTCTCCTAATTTCTCTGAAAATATACAACAGAGCATTTAACAACTGATGTATTCTAATAAATGCTAATTTTAACCATTAAGCAGTGAAATCAAAGAGGAAGTATCAGAAGTTCATTTTGCTTAACCTTAGGATTTTAAGAAAAAAAATATGTCAAAGTAATTATAAAGTAGCAGAATCTAAGTGAGAATCAGGAAAGATTCTATTTCAAACACAACATAGGGGAGACAGTTTCTTTCTAGAATTATCCTATTTACTTGAAATGACAAATATTACGAGACAACCCTAACAATTGGTAAACAGGAATCTCAGCTCATTCAACTCTAAATAGGAAGAAATAACTCTAAATGAAACATGAAAATGAAAAGCATTTGGCACACCAATGTTCAATCGAAATAGGTTTATTTTCATTTGTTCAATAAATGTTCTGATTGTAGTCTGATATGAAGCATGAAAAGAGCAAATAGGAAACAGTTCAATAATTTGAGGGGTTCCAGCTACGTGATGTGTTGGGATGCTAAACAGAGTCAGCGGTTCGAAACCACCAACCACTCCAAGGGAGAAAGACAAGGTTGCCTGCTTCCATATAGAATAACAGTGTCTGAACCCACAGGGGCAGCTCTCCCCTATCCGAGAGGGTCACGGTGAGTTGGAATAGACTCAATGGCACTAAGAGGATCGATAGTCAAACACTAAAAGAAAAAAAAATCACTGCAATTGCTTCTGTAATGTCAAATTTCTTGATGAACTGTAAACAAAGATCTCATTTTTCAGGGCTAATAAATGCATCCTTTCATATATTGTGTCCTTAAAAAATTAACTACCATCAATTCAATTCTGGCTCAGAGAGACCCTAAAGGGCAGAAGCAGAATTGCCCCTGTAAGTTTCTGAGGCTATAAATCTGTCTGGGAGCAGAAAGTCTCATCGTTGTAAGATGGTGGATTTGAACTGCTGACCTTGTCATTAGCAGCCCCATGTGTAACCCGCTACCCACCAGGGATCCTTGTGTCCCTGAAGGTAGAAGAGAAACAGCGCTTCACTTACAAATATGTAGTGTTCACTGCTAGCACCAAACAGCCTGTGTGAAAATACTGATAAAATTTGAACTATCTCAAGAAAAACAGATCTGGAGCTTCAAATGAATTTTGAATACAGGATCTAGAACTATATTAAAAATCAGTTCTCACATCCCATAAAGTGCTCAAACCGAACAAGGAAGAAACCATTTTAAAATCGGAATTCTCGTTTACAGAGGAAGACTAAGGAAAGGATAAGAAATGGCTTCTTTCATCTCAACACCGACTCGGCGCCTTACCATATATGAAGGTTCCCTCCAAAGTCTCCAGTAGCTAAATACCTCTGCTGCAACGACGCTGCACCAAAGGTCCCGCATTTAATGGGCTTGGCCTTTTCAATCTTCAGAGAAGGAAGAAGAGCGACCACGTTAGTTATGTAAGCAGCTATTTATAATCCACAGTATTTACAGGTCTGCTCTGGGATTTTAAAACAGACATGCGAAATAAAAGGCAATTAAAACCTTTTCTGATCAAAATTCTTTTTTCTCTTGTCATTTTTTTCTATTGCTTGAAACTACATAAATCTCAAAAAGCAAACTTTAACTCGGCTTTTAAAATTGTGTTTCAGTTTGCCTTTCCTCTCCTCTCCCTACTGGGATATCCAAATTCTGACTACTCTCCTGTCTCTGATGATTTGCAAATAAGAACAAAATGAAGTTATTATTCTTTCTGGGTGATAGAGATAAATATATGTATTTATGTGCCTTCTGCAGAATCATATAACAAAGGAAATTTATTTCTCATTTTCTTCAGAGATTTGTATGTTCCTGTCAGCCAAAGGCAATGCTATTAGCACAAACGAGGCAATCTTTGAAAGTTCCTTTAATTTAAAAAGCTGCTCCTATGAATATTAGATGTACCAAACTGTTACACAAACATGTGGTTACACAGGTTGGATTGGTGGGGGTAGCACGCTGCATGTGCATTAATTTCCTATGTGTGCCATGTACAGATTAGGCATCTCTGAGTTATTTGAGAGTACTGTATGGGAAAATATGGTAATCACATTAATAAAACAAGGACATACAAATGCACTAGTAAAGGTATGGGGCCTAAAGCAATCATGTGGCGAGGATGGGAAGGGTCCGTGGAAATGATTCATATTCTCAACTCACAGATCAAGACACTGAAACCCAGAGCTTTCCTGAGTTGACCGGTTCATATGCTAATACAGCTCTCCTGCCCACAGGTCTTTGGAGATGATGCAAGCCAAGTAAGAGGTCCTATTGTCTCAAGGAGTTTCTAACCCACATATCAGTTCCTACCTGGCCTATTCCACACATGCATAATTATTATACTATTCCCAACACTCTTACACCTGGATCTTGGATTATTATTTCCTTTTACTCCTTGAGTTTCCAACGTCTCTACTGCCCCCATCAATGGCCAACTCCACCTGTGCAGAGTCTGTTTGGAATCCTGAAAACTCTGGAGCCTGGAATGAAAGAGAATTCCTGGGAGCACACAGTGAACTCAATTGGCTGCCCACGGAAAGGGTAGGGTCTGGGGAGCTACTCCCAAACAACCCGCCACGGAAGCCCTTTTGGAGCGCAGTTCTACACTGACACGCAGGGGCTTCGTGAGCCCACGGCGACTGGGGGCAGCCTGTTCCACCCTGCACCCCTGCCCTCTACCACCATCCATTTGCTGGCAGCAGGCTCCACAGGCCCGAACAGGTGCTTCTTATTTAGTCCCTTAAAATTGTCGTCGTCAAGTTTCCAAAAGTAATACACAGTCCCTGTAAATACTCACACAAACTAAAGAATGGGAGGGAAAAGGTAAGAAGCCTTCATTCTTTCCGACAGCTACACAAAGCTTCCTTTTGCCACAAGGAGGCGCAGAGTGTGTTGTTCTTTCATTTACTTTTCCCGTTTTTGCTCTATTCACTTACGGCATCTACATGAACTTTTCCCGATGCTGAATTCTACAGTTGCTAGACCAATCTTCATCCTTCCCACTAGGGTTGGCTTATTCCAAATAATTTAAAACATCATTTCCTGGCACTTTGAATTCGTGACCAACCAGTTCCATATATATATATATATTTGAACAAGGAATTATAATTCACTCAACATGGAAATCAGAATGGAACTTTCTTTCCTGTAATTAGGCACAGCACTGGACCCTCTCCCTCTGCCGCCATCGCATCTGCCAGACTCGTAGAGACCCTAAAGGAAGGGTAGAACCCCCTTAGGGACTTTCAGACTGTAATGTAAATCTTTACAGGAGCAGGCAGCCTCATTTTCCACCCGCAGGGTGGTTGCTGGGTTTGAACTACTGACCTTGCAATTAGCAGCCCAATGCTAACTTCACAGTGCCACCAAGGGTCCTCTATACAGTATAAACCCCCTGCTGTCAATTCAAGTCTGACTTTCAGTGACCCTACAGGACACAGTAGTGCTGCCCCTTTGGGTTTCCAAGATCTCACATGTTTACCGGAGCAGGCTGTCTCATTTGTCTCCTGCAGAATGAATGGTGCAGTTAGCAGCTCAATGCGTAGCCCACTGCGATCAGATAAATGAGCAGTTACCACATAGCTAAGTCTAAAACAGTGTTCACAGCCTCCTCCAAATGGGCCAGCAAACAAAATTCATCTTCCGTAATAACTTCATTGCTAACGACCACAAGGATGAGAAGCAGATCACAGAAAGTCATCTTAATGCATAGCTGGGCTGAGGGGATCAGTACTCACTGCCAGGTTTGATTCTGAGGACATTTTCTCATTGAACCAGGCAGACAGTTTCTATTTCCAAACTACTTATGTCCTTCTTGTCTTTCCTTCCCACATGAAAGTAGCAACCCCTGAAATTAGGACTTGATATCTATGGTTAAATTAGTTCAGCATTCCAAGTGAGGAGGCATTTCCCATTCCTCCTTCCCATTGTTCCTACTGGGCCAGCGTCTTGTCCAGCTCTCGGCCTTCCACAATGGCGGCCATTACCTGAGGCCGAAGGCTTTGATGGGCAGGACTGTGCTTCTAGGAAACTGGAGCTGCAGGAGTCCTGCATCGTCAGCCCCTCTGGAAAAGGCTTCTCGGAGGCCTGGAATGGCTGTGGCCCATTTCCTTTTCTCCCACCAGCATTGTTTCCCCAGATTCCACTCCTGTTAGTGGAAGCATGCAGCGAGGCGCCTCCTGCCCAGGAGCCAGGACAGAGGCAAAAGCTACCCGGCTTTGTAGCCCGAAAGGAAGAGCCCGACTCTTCCGAAAGGATTTACTTCGATAATAATCAACTATAATAATAATCAAGGGGAGGCAAAGCTCTCCCTGCTGGATTCCTTGGCCTGACTTTCATCCTGTCCAACCCCTCAGTCAGACGGCATCAATCTAGCAAGCTCCTGGGACACACTGATCTTCTGGCACTAACACAAAGTAACAGGACAGTTGGGAAGTTCACACAAACAGAAACGCACTCAGCCGGGGTTTTTCCTGGCTTGTCTTTGAGAAAAGATGAGCAGATGACCCTGAACCACAGTGTGGTCACCTCTGTGATGTAAGGATCAGAGTACACGCGTGACGGGTCAGCTTTTTCTTCTGCAAACTCCATGTGCGGAGATGGGACGAACTTCTCCAACACACCCTGGGGTTCCCAAAGCAGCATGACGGTGCCCAGATGCTCTGACAGCTGAGACCAAGAAGGCCAGTCTTGAAGGAAAAACAGTCTACTACACATGGCAGCTTGTACTAGGTATCTCTTCCTGTTGTCGTTGCATGGATGCTAAAGAGGGGGCTTCAGTACAAACATAAAGTGGCAAAGCCTGTTTAAGCTTAGCGGCATCCCTAGACTCTCAGGAGTGGCACCAAGCCTGTGGCATAAAAATGTACAAAGCCTTGGAAATGTGGCCTTGCTGCTGGCTGACCTCACCCCCTGCTTCCCAGGTTCTTTCTGGACTGCACTCCAGCCTCATTTGCTTTCTTCAAATACACTGAGGTCATTTCCCCGAAGTCATCTGCAGTTCACTGGGCTGCTTTCCCTGAGGCCCTCGCGTCTCCCTCCTTCGCCACTCGGGCATCAGTTTGCATGTTACCTCTCCCAGGAGGCTTCCTGTCCTCCAGTGGAACCCTCCCAAACCACTGTCCCTCACCCTCTCTGGTCTTCTCCCCTGCACTACCACCACCATTGTCGGGTTCAGTCAGAGTTCTATCCGCCCCCTTTCTAGAATGGGAGCAGCAGCCAACAGGGGCCTGGCCCAATTGGTTGGTTCCACAGGTCGTAGGTACCCAAGAGTTGTGGAGTAACAGCATAAGTGTTTCAGTCAGAATGGGGAAAGCGAGGCCACTGCTCTGGAGTTCACGCGCCCCCTTCCTTTCCGCCACCCACTGCCACCCGGTTTTCACACCCTGGAGCGCCGACAGACCACGCAGTGTTCCAGGGGCCTTCATAAGCGATAAGGAGAAGAGCAGCCACGATGAGCAGATACTACTCTAGGGCTTAGGAAACGAGCACATCCTTCTCTTAGGAAAACAACCGACACTGCACATGAAGAGCTGGGAACCCCATTTTCAGGCAGAGGAAACGGAGGAGCGGAAGCTTTCTACTCCGGTAGAGTTACAGTCTTGGAAACCCACAGGGGCAGGCCTACCCTGACCTCTCCGGCCACTGGGAGTCAGAATTGACTCTATGGCAGTGAGTGAGTGTTCAACTTGGCAAAAATCAAATCAAACCCAAAGTCTATCAACCTACTTACTGAAAATCAACTCAATCATACACACACATCAGAATCTGCGTGGAACCAGGGCTGCCCTTGCCTGCTCGGGCCTGGGCTATGCTACCAAATGGCCTTACACAGCAGGCATGTGTTCTTGTCTTTAGACATTCGTGGAAATCCGAACCGCAACACATTTATCAGAGTGCGATGGGGGGAGCTATTTGTGTAAAGGTCATACAAAGACTTTTCTTGGCCCCTACGTATTACCTTAGCCTTGGAAAGACAAGATGAAAAAGAATTAGGTACCTACTTAAAACTTTTGCTAGAAAACCTTGCTTTTAAAAATGAAGATCTACTGCTCAAACATTGTTCCACAAAGAAAAGGAATAAAGATTCATCCGGTTTGTTCCACGATGCTGAAAATGACCCTCCATGCAGGCTGTGGTGGGCCTAGATTTTGGTTCTCTTTGCCACCAGCATAAATGAACATCAGAGAAAGCCAGGATCGATAGTTCCCAGGAGAGCTATTTCTGTTCTGTCTGTGGGTGGGTCTAGTACAGCCTGTCACTATTTCCTCCTCCACATCCTGGCATTACTTCATTAGCACGAAAAGCTTCAGGCAACCAAAGCGAACAAGCAGCTCGTTCAGTGGCTCCGAGACTAAAAAGGCAGACTTTTATTTATTAGCTTATGACTAATTTTGAAGATATAAACAGCCACAATCATGATTCTATCTTTCAGGGCCACTGCTAGTCCATCTGGTACCCTTGTGCCAGTTACAAAGCAGTTGTTCTCGAAGAGGCTGGTGAAGTTTTACATGTGCACGACCAGAGAGAAGGGATGCCAGTGTTCGCTCCCACTCAACCCTGGTTCAGACACCTTTGTGCGGTGCAACCAACTGCTCAACTGTCTCCGGAGTCCCTGCCCTCCACACTCTCTCCCCTTACCACCGAGATGGGGAAGCACTGCAAAGACCTGTTTGCCCCCTTCCCCTCTTTTTATCTTGGATCCATGGAACTTGGAGCCCATGGCTCAAGGATGGCTTCAAGTACTCATCCTGGTGTTTGAATAAGAAGTTTGGGGCCCGCACACCTGCTCCTCTAAAATGGCCTGTTGAGAATGTACTCGCCCTATTTACCCAGTTACCCCTCATCTCCTCCCAGTCGATTCTACACGCAGTTTCTGATCCCTACAGTTCTCAGGCTTCCCCACACTTGTCTATTACAATCCTAAATGTCTGATGATGCCTGTCACTAATCACTTCTTTCCAGGTAACCAAAATTGAGTAGTTTTGTTTTTTAATTGTCAAGGCCTATAAAAATGTTATCATTATTTGTAACTCCTTCACTAGTGATAGTTACATCTGATCCTGCCCCACCTGGTTAAAGCCCTTTAGTAATGACTCGCTTCTCTAAGAAAATACGTATAAGTTCTTTAAATACATCTCGTGCAAGGTCAGGTGCCTGCTAAGTCCTCTTGCTTTTTTGAACTGATAACAAACTCTACCTCTTGACATCTGCATATGATGTATCTCCTGAAAACCTCATCCTCCACTCCGTTTGGCTTAATTGGCTTCCACTGTTGGGTCCTGTCAAGCGGATCACAACTCACAGCAGCCCTCAAGGAGAGAGTCGAGCTGCCATTCTAAGGTTTCCAAGACTAGATCCTTACAGGAACAGAGGGCCACGGTTTCCTCTCTAGGAGCAGTGAGTGGATTCAAACCACCAACCTTCTGGTTAGCAGGTGAGTGCTTACTAACCACTCCCATTCTACTCCTCTCAAATGTGTTTGTACTCTCATAGACCCTGTTCCTTCCTGTGAAAGAATTCCTGTCGGTCTGTATGCATGCATCGCTGGTTTAATTATTTGAAGATTTCCACGACTAGAAAATAAACCTCATGAGTGGGGGCCGTGCCATGTTCATGCTTGGGAATACCAGGTGTTCAATTGGTACTTGGTTTAAAGAATGAATACATGTATTAAGATTCTCTTCCAATTATTCTGCAAGTCCTCTGCGGGTAGGCTACGCTTTGGCTCCGTTGGTAAGAAAAAGTATTTCATTAGCATGGTCCGCCCTAGAAAGAGATTCGGGACTCTCAGCAAGCAACTGGGAACTGTCTAAAAGGCCCTCGAAACTCAGCCACGAAGTTTAAACCTCGTTTCCCAAGGATTTCGCGCTGGACTGTGCTAGGCAAAGGCATCAGCGCGATGCGAATGAACCAGCACATCAAAGAATTCAGGACTCCACGCAAAGCGTTTTCAATCCAAGGATCCCTCAGTCTGCGATCAGCTTCGCTGGTTCCGCACAGCTCGAGCTGTGTTTTGGGAAGACACTAGTCAAAAACTTAGGCAAAGAAAAATGTAGACCCCCTTTGAGCGGCAATCGCCTCCTTAACGTTCCCAGATTCGGCTCTGGACGGTCTCGAACAGAGATACCCACCTCCCTAAGCAGCTTCAGTTCCCCGTGCTGGATCTCATACAGTTGAATGACGCCGGTGCCCCGGGCGAAGTTGCCCATGGCCACAAACTTGGCGCTGCATGGCACCCATTTACAGTCAAACACCGTGTAGTTGAGGCTCTTCTGGATATGGGAGATAATCTGAGGTTTCTCGAAGGCCGACATGGTGCAGCAGATTCCACAGCGGGCAACTGCCACCAGCGGACGCCGACCAAGAACTAGCCTGGAAACCAGACTACAAACATCAACGACAATTTGCTCTCCCGCTTGCCGTACTCGGTCCCCGAAAGTTGGATTTAGTTATCGAAGATAATGCCAGAGGGGCTACTGGAGTCATAACACGTTTTCTCTGCAGACAACACAGACTTCTTTATTGTCTTTATACGCTCTGTCACAAATATAGTTTTGGTTTTCTAAAAAATGCTTAATCTGTAAGTTGCGCAGCCAAAGGGTGGCCATAAAAATCAGGCATATTGTCGGACAGCCCCTAGCCATATGAGAACTCCAGCTTCGGGTCTCCGCCGTAGGACCGCTTAGGAAAGAGGGCGGAGCCCAGGGGCCGGTTGGTGAGCCGTGCGCATGCGAAGTGCGGCAGCCCACGTGTGAGAGGCGGAAGCACCGGCGGGGCCGGAGAGTCCCGGGGATGGAAGGCGAGATGGAGGCACAGAGCGCCGGGGCCGCGGACGGTTTCGTTCACGTCACTCGCAAGGGAAGCCGGCGGGCGAGGAAACGGCAGGCCAAGCAGCTGTCGGCGACTGAGGAGAGCAAAGACGGGGACCGCATGGACACTGAGGAGGCCCGGCCCGCGAAGAGGCCCGTCTTCCCGCCCCTCTCCGGGGATGGGCTCTTGGTACTGGAGGGGACGCCGGGCAGGGGGCAGCAAGGGATCCGTCTGGGTGACGTGGAAGCTGCCGCCGCCGCTGTTGTGGACTGAGCTCTCCTTCTAGAGAAGTGACTCCCGAGGTTTAACTCGTTCCGTGAAGGAACATTTTGGTGGATCAGCTGTCCTGCAAGCCCTCAACTCTGGAGACACGTACTAAAGTTGTGTGTCCTTTTTCCCTTTAGGGCGGAAAAGAAGAAACAAGGAAAGTCCCCGTGCCAGCGAACAGATACACACCACTGAAAGAGAACTGGATGAAGATCTTCACGCCTGTTGTAGAGCACCTGGGACTTCAGATCCGCTTTAACTTGAAATCGCGGAATGTGGAAATCAGGGTAAGGAGAGTGCCATTTCCCTACAGGCCTTGCTGTAAATAGCTGGTCACGGCCATACCATCGACTTGGCACTGGTTGCCACTGTCGCTCAGGTTTTGATGATGTCTTACAAAGATCGTTTGTTTCTCTGCAAGTTTCCCTTGTTGCTTAAATGTCGCCTTCCCCGGATGTGAGGGGACTTCAGACTGTACACTGGGAGATTCCATTCTCTTTTCAACAAACTCTGAAGCCTCCCCGACACCCCCAGTGCCAGTTCCAGCTTAATGGACCTTGACCCACACAGCTTCTTTCGATTACAATATGTTGCTGTCTTCTGTGCCTAGAAGGTTAAAACCAAAAATATCAAGCTTTCACTGTACCTGCTTTTCAAGTACTGGACACTGGTCCCAAGTTCTCATCACTACTTTGAGCATTTCTATCCCCATACACCTGGATAGCTTTTTCCTCTGTAGAAGGTCCTGGTCTCCTTACTCTATTTGTCTTTTACTACAGTTCCTGCCATGGGTCTAGTTCATGTTCTTCCTCCTTTATAATTGGTGGCTTTGCCTACCCTTTGTTCAGCACCTTTCTTTGGTTTTGCTTAACTGTTACATTTTGCAGCAAAGCTGAATGAGATTCCATTAACGTGTCGAAGAGGACATTGGTGGTCCGATGACTTTGCACATTCCGTGGGGAGCCCTGGGTTGGACTCCTGGTCAGGCAACTCGAGTACATTCAGAGTGCTCCTTAGAAGTGAAGGTGGCAAGACTTCATCTTTTGTACTTCGGGAAGTCATGCTTTGTCTGTCAGTGCAGGCTTGTTGCATGTTGTTTGGATATCAAACATTTAAGCAGAACTTCCAGTCTAAGCACAGGAGGTAGAAATCCTGGTAATCTACTTCTGAAAGTCAGCCCATGGAAACCCTGTGGATCAGAACAGTCCCATCCTGTTGTGCATGGGGTTGCCATAAGCTGAGGGCCAGCTTGTTGCCAGGTAACAGTAGCTGTCTTGACACTTGCAGACCTTCTGTTCCGGACCATGGCGGCACTTAGACGGACACTACATCATTTGTTATGTGAGGCAGCCTTATGAAATAGATAATCGCCATCCATGTTATAGATGTGGGGAAACGGATGGCCAAGGAAATTGTATATTTGGGCCCAAATCATCAAGTTGGTAAATAAGTCTTGGTTCTATGAGAGGTTCCTCAGGTTCTTCCACTGTGGCCTGACTTTTCAGATGAGAAAACTTAAGACATATAGTACCTAAGTGTCTTATCCAAAGACACAGTATTGGAACAAGGGTCTAGTTTGTTTATGGGTTGTTTTTGGTTTTTTTTGTAAACTAATTTTGTTGAGCTAAATAATGTATGACAGAAACACTGCTTTGTAAACCACTTTTTTTATAAAGTCTGCAACTCAAAAGGATTGTGAATTACATTCACTGTATTGTGTAACTGTTACAGTTGTCTGTTTGCAAAACTTTTTCTTCATCCCAAATAGCAACTTCGTACACTTTCAGCAGCACCTCCCCTCTCCTCCTTCCCTAACCCATGGTAACCTCTAATGCCGTGAATTCTACACCCTCGCAAGTCATGGACATTTCAGAGGAGTGGGGGCATCCATCTGTCTTGTGTCTGTTTTATTTCACTCAGTATAACGCTGCAGGTTAATCTATGTCAGCGCATGTATCAGGATTTTGTGTCTCTTATGACTGAATAATATCCTTGTAGAGTTACAGTCTGAGAAACCGAGGGTGGGGCAGTTCTACCATGCCCTACCTAGGTGCTATGAGCCAGCCCTAACTCAGTGGCAGTGTGTTTGGTTTTTAGTTTAATTCTTAGGGACCTTAAAGAAGAGGGTAGAACTGGCGGGGGATTGTAACTCTTTAGGGTTCTAGAAAGCTTTGTCTTTCCCCCTTAGAGCAGCTGGAGGCTTTGGACAGCTGATCTTGCATTTAGCAGCCCAGCACATGATCACTACTCCTGCACGTCTCCTGATGCTTAGTACAGAGGAGTGACGAAGAAATGGATTGACAAGATGGATTGACATCATGGCTGCCACACTGGGCTCAAACATAGAAATGATTGTGGGTGGGGATGATGCAGTGCTGGGCAGGGTTTTGTTCTGTTACACATAGGCTTGCTAGGACCCGGGACAAACTCAAAAGAACTGCTAGACAACACCTCGAAACCATTGCATGTGGGTATGAAGTAGCATCTTATGGTTTTAATTTGCATCCTTTGATGATTAATGATCCTGCGCATTTCTTTTCCTGTCCTTATTAGCAGTTTCCATGTCTGTAAAGAGAAAGTGCTATTCTTGTCCTTTTCCAGATTCTTAACTGAGTTGTTGTATTTTGGTGGTTGTTATAGGAATTCCGTTTATGTTCTAGATAATAAATCAGATATGCAGTTCCCAGGTATTTTCTCCCATTTTATAGACCCTTCACTTAGTTGGTAAACAACAAAACTTTCATAGACAAAAGTTTAAATTTTTATGAAACTGTTTGCTTTTTTCATTTTCCTCTTATTACTCATGGTTGCGTATGTGTGTCATGTCCAAGAATCCATTGAGAAAACTCAGATTCTAAAACATATTCCCGAGGTTTTAAGATGCGAAGAGTTTTAGTTCTTACATTTAGATCGATAGTCCATTTTGACTAAACTTTTTATGTGGTCTGAGGTTTGTAGTCAGCTTTTTTTTTTTTTTTTGCATGTGGAAACGCAATTGTCCCCATTCTACTTGTATTTATTTTTTATAATGAAGAGAAAACCCTAAATTATTTTTCGCAGTTCTGTTCCAGTGGTCTGTATGTTGCTCTTTATTCCCAGAATCACATTATTGTGAGTCCTGTGTTTCGGAATTGGGACACGTGAATAAACCCTTCTGTTTTGTCCTTTTCAAAGACGGTTTTTGCTATTTAAGACCCCTTGCAATTTCCTGACGCAGCACGGCGGTGGTGAGAGTGCTAACTCAGCTGTTAGCTGAAGGGCTGGCCATGTGACTGTCCAGTCCACCGGGGAAAGATGAGGCGGTTAAGATTACAGCCTTGGAAACACCGTGGGACAATTGAACTTTGGAGGCTCCCGATGAGCCAGAAGTGACTCGCCGGCAGTGGGTTTTCTTGGTTTGGGTTTTCCGGTTCTGTGTAAATTTGACCATCACTTTTCCCTTTTTGCAAAAGCGACGAAGGGAATAACGGTCAGGATTGTGTTGGTCTGTAGATCACGTTGGGTACCACTGGTGTCATACCAATATTGTCCATGAACATAGGATGTCTTTCCACTTATTTAGTCTTTATTTCTTCTGCAGGGCTTTATAATTTTCATTGTATATGCTTTTTAGCTCCCTGGCTAAATGTATTCTTGGGAATTTTCTTTACATGCTGTTGTAAATGGAATTTTCCTAGTTTGCTATTCAGATTGTTCATGGCTGTTGTGTGGGAACACAGCTAATTTGCGCATGTCCTTGTGCCCTGTCACTTGACTGAATGCATTTATTAGATCTTACTAGTTCTCGTGCAGACTTTTTGGAACTTTCTCGATACAGGGCCTTGTTTTTGGCAAATAGAGGTCGGTTCCGCCTCTCCTGATGTGGATTCCTTTTATTCCTTCTTGCCTGTGTGGTCAGGCAAGAACTTCCAATGCAGTGTTGGAATCTGGTGTTTTTGCCTGGCTGCTCTGGTGGGGTAGTGGTTACCCTAATTGCAAGGTCCACGGTTTGTAACCACTAACTGCTCCTCAGGAGAGAGCTGGGGCGTTGTACTCCTGTCAGGAAGTGCAGCCTCAGAAACTCACCAGGACAGTTCTACCCTGTCCTGTAGTGTCTCTGTGAATTGGCATCAAGTCTGTGGCAGTGAATTTGGTTTTGGTTTGATTTCATGTGGAAAGCTTAGTATTTCCCTATTGATGTTTTTTCATAATGCCCTTTATCTTGCTGGGCTGCTAACCACTTCAGTGGCTCAAACCCACCAGCCACTCTGTAGGAGAAAGAAGAGGCTGTCTACTCCTGTGAAGACTGAGAGCCTCAGAAACCCACTGGGGAAGTTCTGCTCTGTCCTTTGGGTCACAGTGGATACATCGAGGAGAGGCTCTGGGGAAGGAAATGATAGAAAATGGGGAAAGAGCATTCCTTGGATTTTGTTGGAATAATCTCTGATTTCATCCTCGGCTCTAACTTGCACTCTCCTCTCCTCCCCAACACAGACCTGTAAAGAAACCCAGGATGTCAGTGCCCTGACAAAAGCCGCTGACTTCGTGAAAGCCTTTATTCTGGGGTTTCAGGTCGAGGTGCGTGACTCCCCGGGTGTGGCAAGTACTGCACAGGAGCGCTTCTGTGCATCTGGGCCTGTACAACAATGCTGACTTCAGCATGCCTTGCGATGTGTGGGTTTGCGTTTGTGTGTGCTCTGCCGGGTCCCAGCGTCTGCTCTCTTCGTAGGACGCCCTCGCCCTCATCAGGCTGGACGACCTCTTCCTCGAGTCGTTTGAAGTTACAGACGGTGAGCGCGTGGTGCTTTTCCTGGGAATCGCTGCCCTTTTGTATTGCTCGGTGCTGGCTCGTGTTCTTTCCTGTGTAATGTCTGCTGGGTCACTGAGCAGGAAAATTCCGTGGGTGCTACGTTTCCCTGGAGGTGAGCAGTGCGCTGAGCTAACGCTGTCCTTGTGTAGTTAAGCCATTAAAGGGAGACCACCTCTCGAGAGCAATCGGACGGATCGCTGGCAAAGGAGGGAAAACCAAATTCACCATTGAGAACGTGACCCGGACGCGGATTGTCCTGGCCGATGTGTAAGTACCTGCGCCTGAGAGACTGACTGTCGCAGTTGACCTCTGTGATCTTCTGACGGTTTAATAAGTCACAAAATGGGTGTTGTGTGTACTTCTGTCACCACAAGGATCCTTGTCAGGACAGGCAGTGCCCAGCCTAGGATACTTAGGCTGGTCTTTTGGGGGTTTGTTTTGTTTGACATTTTATCATTAGTGATATATATATACTCCATACAGTTTGGCAGTATGTAACTTGTGCTGCTGTTCTCAGATGTTTGTGCATCGATGGCCTGTGTTAAGATTGCCTTACCGTGATCGTAAAAGGCAGGGATGATGGGGGGGGGCGGCGCCCGGTGAGGTGTTCTACTCCTGGCCACCGCCTCCATTGTGAAGGCAGGGACTCCCTGTGTATGGTTCTACCGTCAAAGATCCTGTTGAAAGGAGCCCTGTGCCGTCACAGGGGCGCGGTGAACGGGTGTTGCAGGCTGTCTCGTAGATCTGCAGGGAGAGCTGAGGAGGGCTTTCCTTGTGCACAGAAAACAAAAGTTGTTTCAGTGCTTTCGTAAACCAGAGCTCAGTATGGCAAGTTGGGTGAAAAATTGGAGCAGATATCTGTGAGCAGACACCTACCCGATGGAAGGTGCAGGCCTAGAAGAAGGGGGTCGGGGGCAAGGTCGACTGCACCTTGGAGGGCATGAAGCTGCTCAGCCTTTGTTGGGGCCCGTGCCAGCCGAAGGCTCCAGTGACGTAACCGCTGTGAACTTGAGAGGAAGCAATTGACTGAGAGTAGGAGCTGCCTGTTCCTCCCTCCAGAGGTCCTCTCATTGTAAGCCATGTCGTCTTTGTTCCCCACCGAGGGCGCCCAGCGTCTGAGACCCCTTCAAGAAGTGGGACCTGTGTTGGGGACCTTCTCCACACAACCAATGTGTGGCTTAAGTCTTTCGTGGACTGCTCTCGTTGGGAAGCCGTAAGGAATGTGTCTTTGAACTAGAACTCAAAGCTCTTGAGATGTCTCACATTCAGAAAAACCGTGTGTGTGTGGATCTGACAGCTTTGGTTAACTCAGAAATCTAAAAATATAACTGATTTGCTAGTCAAATTGTGATTGGTATGTCCTATTAAACTAGATGTGTTAATACACTTTTAACCTTTAACATTTCAGTAAGCCTGCCAAATGCAGATGAGCATACATCAAGATTAAAACAAACGATATTAATATTCAATGTGAATCCATTCCTACACTGCAAACTCTCTTCATCACAAAGTAGGGCGCCATGCCCTTTGGGTTTTCACGTTTCTGCTGAGGCCCCGGTCCTGCTTGTGGCCAGGCTCCAGTGAGTCACAGCTGGCTTGAAGGACAAAGTGTGGCCCTGTGCCACCAGGGTGGCAGTCATGTCATGCAGCTGCCACCCTGGTTCTTGCCGTTGTCCGCGCCAGGGATTCCAGGACTCCCCGTTCCCAGGGTGGGACGCCGCTCCTGCCTCACGTAGGAATCCTCAGCATCCTCTTTTCCAATGAACAGATTGCCTTTGGTCTCTGACTTTGTTCTTTGCATTTTCTCTTTCAGGAAAGTTCACATTCTTGGCTCTTTCCAAAACATCAAGATGGCAAGAACGGCCATTTGCAACCTCATTCTGGGTAACGAAGTTTTTGTTTTTTTTCTCTAAAAATAACAGAGTTTTGAAACTCAAACTGCATGTGTAACTCAGACTAAGGGTAACGTTAGAGATGGCAAGTGGAGAACTTTGGGTCTTGGCAAGTGGGAGCCTAGAGGGAACCGTTATCGGCAGTTTTGTGTCTCTGCTGCTGTTTGCTTACATGTTCGCTGTTGCCTCTAGTGAGGGGCACAGAAAAAGCCGTCCCAGAAGAGCAGGCAACTTGTAGGCCCAACACGACAGGAGTCACTGCTCAACAGGCACTTTCTCCGACCTTGGTCAGGCGGCACAGCCTAACGAGTGACTGGCTCATAAGCTGACCGCTCCTGTAGTGCCCTCTCCCCTGAGGAGGCTGACCAACTAGAATCTTTTAGGAAGTTTGTTGATAGCTCAGTGCCTTTGACTCCTAGAAGCTTAAAGTGGTGCCTTAAAGAATGCCTTCCTTCAGGGTGATTTTGGGTCATTTAAAATAGGACCAGTGGGAAGATACTCCACTTATATTTGGGCTATGGACCGTCGTCATGTAACTAGCTACATATGTATGGGTATGTTTGTATATGAGGTTAACCCTGCTCTCTACCCTGCAGGAAATCCTCCATCAAAGGTTTATGGCAACATCCGTGCGGTGGCCAGCAGAGCAGCAGATCGATTCTGACTTCCCGTGTGAGACTCGTGTTTTGACTCTCTTAAGACCACACACTGACAGGTGGAACCATGTGGAGAATTCTTCAGTCAGCTCTGCTCACTCTCAGCCAGAAGCATGTCCAAGGCAAAGTGGGATGGTGTTCACCCTGCAGCCTTACGGGTCATCGTAACTATCAGACGTTAATACCATTCTACATCAACAAGATGTAAATTGTCCTTGTAAAGCACAAGGCAGATGTGCGGTTTTTAATTCTCTCATTAGAGGGGAATGCTTTAACTTAAATTGCTCTTCAGTATAAATTTGTGAGTTTGTAAGTTTATAAATATTCTTCATGGGTTTTAGACTTCTTAGAAAATCTTATGAGTGATAAATGACCCTTGACACAAAAAGCGGTATGTGACTGTTATAATCAGGCCATCAGCAGTGTTGGCTCTTCTGTATAAATCAGGAAAGGCTACTCTGTTCCTGCTTTGAGGTCTTTAAAATTAAAGCCTTCTGTCACAAGTTTGGTGTGAGCAAAGTTTCATTTTTCAAATCATGAAAGCCATTGGAATGACCAATGTTGAAGGTTCTTTTAATTAGTGACTACATATTTAAATATTACATAGTTTCATACATTTTAAATAGAAACTTCCCTATTTAAACTCGATTGAGATACATTGTTCTTTACATCTCTTAAATCCTTCATTAATACTCTTAAAACTGCTTCTTATTAGAAAGGTCCCTAAAAATGAAAAGCCTTTCCAATTATTGAGCTTGTTGCTTTTATATCATTTACATGTGCCACCGTCCCAAGTTTGTACAATGCATTTCTTAAAAATCCTTAACAGTAGGCAGAAATATGCAGACTACGGGCACAATTGGTGTTGGTTCCATCTACACAGGCCTTTTTGAAAAGCCTTCGTCCATCTTAATCCTGGTTCAGTGACCAAGATGTTTTATTTAAAATATGACTATTTACGGTGTACTCTCCTGGGAGTGGGTCTACAACTTTAAAAGTGTTTTGCAATGAACTGAGAAGTGAACCATTGCTAACTAACGATAAATGTTGGGTTTATGTTAAGAAACTGAAGCATAATGTTTACACCATCACTTAAAATCTGAGATAATGCTTTAATATGGTTCAAATAAACATCCTTTTGAAGTTTTCTTACCAGAACGATTTGAGCAAGCAGTATTCCCTGGCAGCTGTTCGTATTTGAGTGCTAAATGTCGGCTTAGTTTGGAACCCCTCCCACATAATTCCTCAAGGTGGTAATAATATGATTTGGGGTTTGAAAGAGGAAATAGGAAGGAGCCCCACTATTGGAGGGAGGAATAAACCTATAAAAGCCTGCTGGTTTTCCCAGCTTAGCAACCCTCAGTACAGACAGGTGACTCCCCCGTTTCCAAAGCTGCAATTGCTAAGTAGCAGGACAGCACGTCTTTCATGGAGCTGTTGGTGCCCACTGCACCCCCAGGACTCGAGGAATACCCAAACCTAGCCATGGCCATCTCACCAATTCCGACTCAGTGACCCCACTTCACAGGAGTGCTGCCCCTTTGCCTTTCTAAGACATTAAATCTGTACAGATGGGCCTAATCATCCTCTCCCATGAGGTGGCTCATGCACGACTTGCAGTTCACAGCTCTAAGTTCAACCCACAAGGGCACCCATGCTTACAGGAACAGTGCATGGAAAACTGATCTCAATAAGGGGCATATCACTTAGCACCTTACGGGTGGAACAAAACAATTGCCTCGGGACTCTCATTCTTGTTCATATTTCCTTGCTATGTGCACCCTGCAGTATTTTCTGCCACTCCTACAGCCAGACCTTTGGATACAAAACATCCACTAAAATTCTTGACCTGCAACAGTTCAGAACCCTAATTGCTAAACATGAGAACCGACATGGTTTAGGACAAAGACGCCCGTTGCTACGGTTCACTCATGCTGCCCTTAACAGGTTGGAGTAAAGCTGCCCTCGGGTTCCTGTGGGAGTGCACTGCCCCATCTTCCTCCCATTGAGTGGCTGGTGGGTTCTAACCGCTGGCCTTGCTTAGCAGCCCAGCATGTACTCAACAGCACCACTGGCCAACACTGAAACGGGACACTGCGTGGAGCACGGGTCTAACCAAGCAACGCTTGCTTAGGTTCTCAGCAGGTAAGGGTAGTAGAGGCCCTGGGGTTTTCTCCCAGCACTCCGAAGACTTCTGCTCCCACTTTTCCACTCACACTTACCCATCCTTTGGGTTGCTAGGAGTCAGAATTGACTTGATGGCAATGAGACAACAGTGTCAGCGTACAAAACCATCTGCCTGGGCAAGATGCAGCTGCAAGCGTTAAGTGCCCGGTCCAAGAAAGTCTGGGAGGTTTGAGAGACCAGGGCTGGCTAATTTGGTCTAATTAGCATCACGTGGCAGGGGTAAGGGTAAGGGTAAGGGTAGTTTGCTGATAAAAGAGATTTTGGAGCGCATGTTGGAGTTTCTGAAGACATCCTTAGTCTTCAAGCTATCTTTGAGGAGCTTAAACACCTATTTCTTTGGGGATCAGACTTAGAAACTAAGATTTTTACCCTCTTGTCTATCCTAAGACCATTAAGAGCAAGGTGAAAGGATACTTTGGATAGTATAAACTATGGCCTCCCCAAAAATAATAATATAGACTATATAAAAGATTTAGGGATGGTAGGCTGGGGAGCTGATATCCAGTGAAGATGATGATGGCAGCCATAGTACAACTATGCTTCATGTAATGGAACTATGGATTGTAATATTTCTAAGAGCTACTAATAAAATGTTTTGTTTTTTTTAAAAAGAGCAATTTAAAAATGGACCCTTGTGCTTGGGCTTAACCAGTCTATGCCCCTGGCAGGCTAAGGAAGCAGAGCTCACACACCACAGGTGTAAAACCCAACAGCCC
The DNA here is from genome assembly GCF_050624435.1 of Tenrec ecaudatus. NCBI lineage: Eukaryota > Metazoa > Chordata > Mammalia > Afrosoricida > Tenrecidae > Tenrec > Tenrec ecaudatus. Next base: position 15,007,448 of record NC_134546.1, read on the forward strand.
GCATCTCAACCTGGGCCCAAGGCTCCATCTACCATCACCACTATCTCGGGTCCGGAAAACTGTTGACAACTTGTTGAATTGCCAAAAAATACCAATTTTTACCTCTTGTAACAACACGGTCTCTTTAAGTGACCGGAGTATTCAATAGCATCTGCTGCAAAATGACAACCCATTGTTTACAAATAGCATCACAAGGTCCAATTCTTTTTTACTCAATAGTCATTGTGCAAGGCATCATGAGGCAGAATCTAGACTCGGAGCTCTTAATTTTACTTCAAAGGTGGTCTAATGTCAGAAAAAGACACTTGATAAAAAGGTTTTTAAATACAGCACAGGGTCAATTGAACCTGGGTTCCATGTGAGTTTCTCAGCAAGTCCATCGGGGAATTTCTGTTGAGCCGGAGCACAGAACTAACAAGTCGGTTGTCTGCTGGAAAACAGATTGTGCAAAGCCTGGGGTTGGGGGAACGGCAAACAAAAAGGGTTCTATCAGGCTTCATGGGTGTCTTGTAAGGACTTGTTTCCACAAATTCCCTTTAGCCATGGCTGATAGAGATCAAACATGGACCATTTTAGATTTTTATTGGCTGTGAAACCCCACCAGAGACTGGATACATTGAATCAAGTTTCAAATGTTTTATTTTTGTATTCATACAGTATGAAGTTTTCTAAAGATCCCACAACAAGATGGATCATGCAGAAGAAAAACTAAACATTCAACATAAACCCCCCCTTGCGCCCGTCCCCACACAAACTCAAAAAGAAAACCCTCATTCCCCAGTAAGGACATAATGTTTGCACTATCTTCTGTAACGCCAGCCAAGATATGCACAAGCAAGAGAAATAGAAAGCATTTGCTAAAATATTTGTAACAAATACTTATGTACAAAAAATTCACAAAAGACTAGTTTCCCCTTGAAGCAGAGCACATGGCAGTTGACACTGGAACAGATCAAATCACTGGCTGGGATTATAAGCCACGTTCTGATCCAGAGGAAGAAAGTTACATGTAGTGGAGATTTTCAGTTTGAACATTAACATTTCCAAAGTTTGGCAACATTATCTTTTTTAATTATGCAAATTATGTAAACAAGAGGTACACTTTAAATCGATCTACATGCAAACTCCATGTCATGCAAGGACGCCGAGCACCGGGGTTCCCCCACAGACAGCCAGGGTGTGCAGCACTCAGGTGAAGGGACAGCGAGGCAGGCAGGGCATTCGGTTTCAGTCGACTGAACCTGCCCCCTTTCCACTCATGATTAGAAAACCAGTTTGTGTTGAAAAACTACATAGGGCAAGACACTCCTGTCGGAGAAAGCTAGCAACAGTATTTTTTCTTCCAGCCAACAGTACCTTTGCAGAAATGGGAAGGGACACTATCAAGTGGTGGAACATGATACACTACTTTTATGTCACACAAATTTATTATCATTCGTTAAAATTTTATGGGCACAGCAATAGGAAACCCATCATGCACTCTAGGTGGTAAAGAAATTAAAGAGGTATAAATCGGAATAAAATTTTGCTCTTCTCTGGCATAGATTAGCACAAGGAGTTCTCCCATTCAAATCACAAATATATGGGTGTTCAGCTGCATACATGCACATTAACTATCACCCGTTTTAAAATTAGCTGCAAATCTCTTCAAACAGAAGGGAAATGTATGGTTTGCATGTAAGTTTACAGGACAAGTTATTGAAGCATGTAATGAAACAAAGGGAAACCCTAAGCAGTTCCATGATGTTCTTCAGGTACTCTTCACTAAGAAATGCAGAAGATAAATCATGATTGCCTCAGACAGCTTCTGACTTTCATGTAGCAAACAGTCATCACACCTGATGACTGACAGTGACCCAGGGACACATACTAAGTGCAATGGCTCCTGGCCACGCAGTAACAGAAGGCAGCGGCCCTAAGCATCGTGCAGTCAGTGGGTGAACACGGCACTCGCGCTTGGCGACAGCAATGTACTAGCCGTGCTCCACAAGCCGAGGGCGTTAAAGCCTGCTGCTGCTCAGCAAGGAGACGCAGTCCCTGGAAACAGAGTCATAGGCAGAAAGTCTCAGACGCCTTTGTTACAAAAAAAAAAAAAAAATTAAGGTAACTAATAGGACGTTAACCAATGATTTGTCAATCTCTCCAAGGAAAAAAGCACAGGAGAGGGAAACAGCTGGCCAACACCCAGCTCGAATTGTAGTCTTGTCTCTATATAAAACTGTGTGAAATAAAAGGATGTATGATCCATGGTTGTGAACTTCTTAATGTTCTGCTTGGCACTTCTGTACTCTATCATTTTGATTCTGGATCAAGTATATTAAATTAAAGCCAACCTACTACATATATAGAAAGCTACATATATCTATATATAAATATTTACATATGTATATATAGATACTTTCTTGTTATAAAAGATGAAGAAAAATAAATTAAAAAGCCAACCCCTTCCCTTTCTCCACCACAGTGATAAGCTCTTTGCAGCTTGCTGTCCTTCCGACGTTAAAGTGCTACACTGAGTTATTGAGAGGAAGAGTTCAATAACACTTAGTTGGCTTCATGAGGCTCGTGTTGGAAAATGTGGCTTCACAGAGAAAAATACTTCCATTTAAATACACAGAGAGCATTGCTGGACGTCTTGAGCAGATCTTCAGAGATGGAGAAGAAAGCAAAAGTGTTGGGTGTACTCTTTCTAAAAAAGAGTCACACATCGACCACCATCTTTTTGTGGATGTCTAGGCCACCTACAACCTGCAAGAGATGGGAACAAACCAAGCTTAGCAACACAGGCCAGTTCGCTCTCAAGTTCGACAATCTGAAACTGTTACTTCACAAAAACTATTCTGCTGCACTGTCAGAAGCTGGACTTTGTTTAAAAAAAACAAAAACCACCTGAGTTGCCTACACGGAGAATTCCATGGATCCTTTCCCATAAGACTAGCGAGCATTTATGTTTGCACTTTAGTCCAGGGATCAGCAATCTCCTTCTACAAAGGGCTCGAGAGTAAGTGCTGTAGGTTTTATGGGCCAAGTACTGCTTCTCTCGTGGGTTCTTTTTTAAAACAATATTTTTTAAAACATTAAAAACTATTCTTAGCTCAAAGACACAAAAACAAACGACGAGTGGGACTGGGCCTCTCTGGAGTTTGCCAATAAATATTAAATGATAACCAGATGTTACATAAAGTCCTCAAAAATCAAATATGGAAACTATCTCTTCTAGAAGGCTATAAGTACCAAATGAATAAATATTTCTGCATATTATTTTTCCATAATCATGGAAGTATAAAATTGCTGTAGGCGACACAGTGAACCCTTGGCATGCTAACGTGAAGTATAATCTTTATTATACTATTACTTGGGGGAAGGTCGAGTACAAAAGGCCTTCTCTGCTGTCAAGTCAATGGTGACTCACGGCAGCCCTGCAGAACAGAGTAGAGCTGTCCCCGTGGGTTTCTGAGGGTTAAAATCTTTACAGAGTAAAAGCCCCATTTTCCTCCCCCGGAGTGGCTGGCAGGTTCGCAGTGCAGACCTGTGATCGGTTGCCCAACTTATGACCCACTATGCTACCAGAGCTCTTTAATATACGAAAAAGCTAAGGACGCAAAGTGAGAGTAAGTACCACCTAGACCAAAACTCCTGAGCCCCCACCCCCACTCTAGCACTCGTCAGCCAACACCACCTACCCCCACCGAGAGGTGGCTGGTTCTAATACCAGAGGCTCATTCTGGCTGGTTTTACTGCTGGTATACTTGCATTCATATCATTTTTAAATTTAAACTTAGCAACGTTTAAGTCAAACTAGCAGTGGGCAACTGGGCCCCTAACTCTTTAGTTTCCTTCTACTCAGAGGCAGTCACTTAAAATTTCTCAGCATTACCTCTATGTCTCCGAGTAGTCCAAACTGCTGCCTCGTTTGACACTGTCCACTGGGTCTCAGCACGTAAGATGAGAACTGAGCTCCTTAACCACTCCTCACTCGAAATCTCCACTCCGTCTACTTTCTGCCTCACCCACACCTCGTAAAAGGAATGACACCCTCATTTTGATGAGGCAGCAATGCGACCTTTCACATTACTGTGACTTATAAAATACTATTTACAGCACAACAGCATCGCATGTAATTATTTTCATTGCCTGCACATTTGTCATTTTCCAGGGATTTCAACCAGTTCAAGAATGGCCAATGACGGGAAAGTGAAATCAGAAGAAACCGGAAAACAGGGATTATTAATTAGAACAGAAAAAAGTACAGGTCATCGGCCTGGAATGGGACAGTCTTGGGAGAGGCTCCCTGAGTTCTTTTAGGGGCCTGGTGAGTGCTAGTCATTCTTGGTGAAAATGCAGAGGCATTCGAGCAAGGGAGAGAAGTGGACACAATACAATGCTTACGCTACACCTTAAGAGAGACTGAAGTTTTTAGCAGGACTGCGACTGGCAATTTTTCCTGTTCTGGTTATCACTCTAGTTCACCCACACTTTACACATTTAGGTCTATTCTTCCTCAATCCCTAGTGAGTCTGGCTGAAAGGTCGGAAGCCCTGGTTTTATTTTGTTTGTCAAACCAATCTTTGTCTTTGCTGGCTCTTTTGTGTAATCTCGTTTCCGACTTTGCTACAGACAAATAAGATCACCGAGTCTTTGCATGAATGCACCCTGGCATGGCTTATTAGAATTTTGTAGAACATCTTTTATTCCCCCAACTTTGAGATTTCTTTAGTACAAATTATTTTTATATTCTATGATGGTACTCTTAAGTCTTTTAAACCTGGACCGCATTTCATTTGGTTTAGATCTGAATCCTCTTAGATTGCCTTCTGGAATTCCTTCCATCCAGGTGCCAGGCCTCCTGGATTGCAACTCAGCATTGAATTTCCAAGTGCCCTTGTATATAGTGCCCAATTTAAAATCTTATATCCCTGAAGACAACAACAAACACCTTGTGTTTTGCTATCGAATATTTTAGTGGCTTTGCATAACCTACTTCTTTTAAGATGGCTCTGGGGATGGGCAGGGGGGAAAGGTTTTGGTTTCATCGCTCTATTCTGTATTTGAGATTTTCCACCAATATCCACCTGGTGATCCTTGGCTCTTCTGCTTCTGGAAGAGTACGGCTACACTTTGAGTGATGTGGTGGGGCAGTTCTTTGGGGAGACCACATTACCTCAGGAGGGGAGTTCACTTGCCTGAGGGTGTAAGTCTAGTAGTCAGGAATTCGGCCAAGCAGAAAAAGCTGGAGGTGTTTACATGCACATATGTGTACTTTTCACCTAATTCCCAGATTCCCCTCCCTCTCCACAACTTTGCTTCCGGTTTGGTTTTCTAGCCTGCAAACATTTTGACATTCCCCAATTTCTGTTAGGGTGCAGAGGAGACAATGATCCAACTGAGCAGGGTACAGAAAGAGATCTAGTTTGTAATTGCTTCTTCACCAGACTTCAAACCAATCCTGTATCTAGCCTTACCTTCATTCCCACTTCCAGACTCATCTTACACCACTCATTTCTGAGCCTTCCAGGGATCTGGCATTGCAAATCAGGGTGTTTTTCAGCTTCCAAAACTAGTAGTTTAAGAACTCTCCTGTCAGCATGCCAAACTGTTTAAGCACTAGCCTTCCCAAGTTACCAACATTAACTGTCTCCACTGCTGATCACTCTGTTTTTGTGGGCTCGTAACTCCTTCTGTTACATTCATTTCATTTTAGAGGAAGGACACAAAGACAAATGCACGAGGCTCAATCCACTACTGTAACCTTGCCACTAGTCACTTAGAAGATTTATATCTGCGTATGTTGGCATTTGAAATTTTTAAATTAACTATATACAGTATGAGTCCCAGTGCCGTAGTGTTTTACACTTGGGGCGGGCGGCCCTTCAGGACAAAGACTGGGCTTTCTCCTCCCATAGCGTTACGAGTTGGTTTGGGTATGTAAGGTAATGTGGAATTCCTAGGGGAAGCCAATGATGAACATGCTCAGCTGCTAAGCCAACGCTTCTGTAACATTTTATGAAATGACTAAGTTCTGAGAATAATAAATCTTAATGACTAGCAACTGCAACAAAGAAAACATTTCAAAACAGTTGAAACTTTTAATATGGGGCAATTAGAGCAACTGAATATAAATATCATATATATATTAAGGCAAAATACCAGTAAAAAAAAGTAATCAAGAACCACTCTTTTGCACTTACAGCACAGAATTCTTCAAAGGATATTCTTCCATCTCCATCTTTATCTGCGTTTATAATGGTTTTGTCTACAATTTGCTGTAACTGCGTATCTTTCAGATTGTTCCCCACCATCATCTTCAGCACCTGGAAGAGCTCCCCGTTGGAAATATAGCCATCTTTATCCATGTCGTAGATCCGGAAGGCAACTAAAAGAGAAAGAGGAAGGAACATCCGGAATAAGGATGGCCCCCTTCCTACAGAAGTGGCTCTTAGGGGCAATTAGCCTAATTAAGAGTATCGTCCCTGGGCTCACGACTGTCTGGGCCAGTTATTGTAAGCAAACACAAAGCAAACGCATGCCACCCAGCAGACTCTGACTCACAACAGTCGTCCCGAGTCTGTACACCTTTGTGGGAGCAGACAGCTTCAGCTTCCTCCAGAGCAGCAGCTGGTGACCTGGTGCGGCTGACCCTGAGGTCCACACCTAACACTGCCACTAGGGTTCCCTTAGTGAGGCCTTACAGGCTAGCTTACTTAACCTTGCTAAGCTCCAGCATCTACAAAGCAGGGGCTCTAACATTTGCAACCCGTTGGTTCCTATAGCAAAAATCCAAGTGATACATAAGCTGTCAGAGAACAAATTAAAGTTGGCAGCGATATTTTATAAAATCATTTCTGCCAAGTTTATCTTTTGGCTACTGGTATAAAAAAAACTCACTGCCACCACCAAGTCAATGCTAACTTACAGTGGCCCTGTGCGACAGAACCGGTCCTTCGGGGGTCCGAGGCTGTAAAGCTTACTGAAAGCAGGCAGCTGCAACTTTCTCCATAGAATAGCAGGTTGGCTCAAATTGCTAAGCATGTGATTAACAGCCAACACGTAACCACTACATGTCACAGTAATGTTCTCTTACGCATTGGTTGTAATTGTTTATTATTAATAATGAAAACAGATGATTTTTAGTTATCCTCAAATAACATTTCATTATTAATGGTTTGAAATGGGTGATAAGCAGACCAATTTGAAATAAATTATGAACATGTGGCATTGTACTGTAATCGTATACACTTTCTTAACATTTAAATTAAAAAAATTATTCTGGTACCATGTATTGCACCTATTTGTAACATATGCAGTAAATAAAAATTACCCCAAAACCTCTATAAAAGACAGCAATTGTTGTGGCTAGTATTACATTTATATCAAGAGTTTATCTTTACATACCCCAGTCTCAAAGGATTGTAATTGAATAAATGTCTGTCTAGTTAAGAGTTTAGCAGTTTACAAGGGAATCCAAACATTCACTACAATACAGGGTCCTACATAAAACAAGTACTGGACTTCTGACTAAAGGTAATGTGTAGGGTACTGGATAGTAACCACATTAGAACATTTCTCTCTTGCATAAAAACATTTTCTAAGAGAAATCATATACACACTTCATATTTCCTATTTTCCATAGAAAATGTATTTTCCTTCTAAATGCAAAACATTAAAATTATTATTTGCAAGTGTCCTGAAAGTATTTTCACCAAAGATATAAAATTAGTATTAGTGGAGTAAAATAAAACTGTTAGACCATTTTAAAAGATAATACTGCAGCATGGAGTGGGGGTAGTTTAAGAAGAAAAATAAATTTAGTGAAGAATATTACTTACACCTCAATTTCTGCTCCTTGTCTCCTTTGACACTGAACTGAGAGACGCCCTCAATAAATTCTGGATAAAAGTAGAAAATATTTACAAATCACAAGTTTTGATGTTTGACCAAAAAACAAACCAAAGCCATATGTCCATACTCACAAAAGGATACTTTACTACTGTTAGAGAAAAAATACTACTAGCAAAGTTTAAAATGGAAAATGTCAAATTTTCTATTTTAAATAAACAAGGTTCTTGTATTTGAACTTTGGGCTAATGTCAAGTCAATTTAAACAAGTTATTTATTATGAGCAATACAATAGTACCTAACACAAAAACCCCACATTTTACATTTCTGGTTCAAAATATTCGGATTTATTTAAATAAACAGTTGTAAGGGTCATGACAAATGGTCGTTTTTCCTCATTGTCTGTTAAACACTAAAATCATACTCCGTTTCGGATCCTCCTCACTAAAATTTTGTTTACCAAAATGAAATGACAAAATTAGAAGTGAAATACAAACGATGTATGGATTGAAAAAATGAGTTGTATGAGCCTCTAATAAAAATAAAGTATTTACTTTAAAGCATAGACTCAAAAATAAAATTACATATGTTCGTGTTAGCAAGCGTATTATCACGTCTTTGTAAAATCCAGATTATAACAGATTAAATCCTGTCCTATGAGAATACATACATTCTTACAACTACAGGTTTTTTTAAATGGCTGATTTAGTACAAGTCTCATTCTTAAAGAAAATTTTCTAAAAAGCACAACTTCAAACGATGAGTTTTCATAAAATGAAACTAATTTACAAAAGCCAAGGCAAAACCATCTCCCTTTCTGATTAGACTTGTTTTCAAGAACAACCTGATCATTTCTGAAAGGCTCTTAGCTCCTTTGGACTCCCTCACTGGAGGTCTGAAGTTGATTAACAGTTATCACAAGACCACCAAGAACATAAAGACATTTAAGAAAAACAAAAATTTCCAGGTATTTTTATAAATAAAAAATTACCCATAAGTCTTTTTTGTGTCTGGGGAAAAACTTTTTTTTAATCATGTTCTTACCTTTAAAGTCTACTTCTCCATTTCCATCAGTGTCAAATATATCTATTACTCGCTGGACCAAAGGATTCTGCTGTAATTCCGGCAAGGACATGAACTCCTCCACACTCAAAGAACCAGAATTGTCCAAGTCAAGCTTCTTAAATCTCTTTCCTAGCCTTTTGATCTCATCAGCATCAACTACAAACAAACAGGGTAGCAAGATGAACGAAATGATTTTATGATGGTTATGATAAGAGGGGGGAAACAAACAGCCCTTATCCGCTATAAATTTCGTATTTGGTTAAAAGTTATATATACTGTTAACTAATATCGAACCACTACAGAGAAAACATATCGTAAGTATTTTAATTCCGTTACCTTTTAGTGTCTTTGCACCTGCCATAACAAGCACTCACAGAATGCTGAGCACACCTCGACAAGGCAGACTGCGATACTGCTAAGCCGATCATGGACGTCACATGGATCCCTAGTAGACGGGCTAAATCGATCTCTGTACTGTGTGTAAAATAACTCTCTTGCTACTTTAAAAAAAACATTTAACTTACTTTATTTTGAAATAATCCATGGTTAACAATTTGAGTGGTGTGAATGTTATACTACAAGTTGTATGAATGATATTCTCCTTTCTCATCTCCCAGACATTTACTTCTAGTTTCCTGAATGCTCTAGAGATATTTGTTGCGTGTATGCCCTAAGATACACCTTGCACCTTTTATAAGCAAACAAATTCACTTTTCAATGTGAGGCAGGAGGGACGAGAACTAAAAACCCTAACACGAAATATTTACATTAACTTGCGAGCAAGAACGCTCCCTGTCAAATCTCTTACACGTGTTCTTGAAAAAGATACTTTTCTAAAAGTATTTCTCCTAAACCATATCACTTTCTCCAGCCTTTATGTCACCAGTCTCATTCACATATGCATTTTTACTATTGCTTAATATAAATACAAATGTAAATGGGATAAAATATAATTGGAGACCATAAAGTTTTCAAAATAAAATCAAGTCAAATTTTGTATTCTATCCATGAATATATATGTATTATGGACCATAATATTAGAGACTGAGTTTCCCAAGTGCTTTGACAATTTGGTGATTCTCAATGTAAGAAATAAAAGATTAAAGTATATGCTATTCAGATATAAACTATTAACTAAAACTGAGTAAGAGCTGTTAACAGATACATGATGTTGCTGTAAAATGAATTAGATCACATTCATACTGATAACCAAGAACATGATAGGAACAGAGCATAAACATTTCACTGATTCAAATGGGAATTTTCCCCGATGTTTTAAAGGGATAGAAGTTAGTCTTCTCAAATTTTAAAGAGAGCTTCTCCACAGTATTCATAGGCTATGTTCTAAAGGGGGAAATGAAACAAAGGTGTGTTCTTTTTCAGAAAACGTCAAATGTGAAGGCTTCAAAAGCTGCTAAACATTAGATGAGACAGTTGAAAAGACAATCCGAGTTCTGACGTTGACAATCCCCAAGCTTACAAAGAACAATTGATAGAGGCAGCCAAGCCTTGGTTCACTTTTACTAACTACTCTTTATTGAAGCAAATGCACTCAAGATCTGTATTTCAGGACCCCAGTGACTAAGTCTGCAGTGACTTCCCTCTGGCTGGCGACCAGGGATGTGAACAGCCGTGGTCTCGTGCAGAGCGCAGTGATCTTTTGTTTCCTGGAGTTTGCTTTTCTGGTAGGAAATCGAGGACGGGCAGGGCTAGAGACAGTGCCTGCCTTGAGGGTTTCTTGGGGGGGGGGGGTGGGGTTTGATGGCAATGAGTCCGAGAAGTGAATGTTCTACAACGGATTGTGGAGTTCACTGCCCAACTCTCTTCAATATGACCGAACTACTGAATTGCACGGTACGTGAATTATATGCGAATAAGATTCTTTTCAAAGATAGTAAGTGTGAACAGTGACTGCCTATAGTGCTGGGCACAAATACCAGAAGTAAACTGAGCTCTTTAAAGGTCGCTATTGGTTTCTAGTACTGTTACAAAGATTCACAATTTGGAAGGTCTATAGCAATGCCACGTTTTCCCCAGAAATGTGATTTTGTAGCAATATGAGGTATGTCAAGAACACATCTACTGCACTACATCAGAAATGCCATTACAATGATTTAATGATTTATCTATGTATTACTTTTTAAATTAAAAGATCATTTTATTGGGGACCCCTACAGCTCTTAAAACCATCCATACATGAATTGTATCAAGCATACATATTGTACATATGTTGCCATCATTATTTTCTAAGCATTTACTTTCTATTTGAGGCCTTGGTATCAGCTCTTTCCCCCCCCCCCAACGTCCCAACCTCTTGATAAATTATAATTTATTATTTTTCATATCTTACACCAACTGCTATCTCTCTTCCCCCATGGTTTTCTGTTGTTTGTCCCCCCTGGGGGAGGGGGATGGTAGTGGTGGTTATGTGTCGATCATTGTGAGCGATTCTCCCTTCCTCCCCTCCTCTCTCCACCTTCTCCTACCCTCCTGGTATCACTGTTCCCATTCCTGTTCCAGGATTCTGTGTGTCGTAAGCTCTTATCTCTTTTATGTGTACGTGCTCCAGTCTAGCCCACAGTGAAAAGACAGGACTGGGGTCATGATTGCAGGAAGGTACATATTACTTTAAAAAATGAAGGACATACAAGGGTTCCCTCCCCCCCAAAAAGAGTATTTTCAAACCTATGTATTTTCTCACAAAACAATCTTATCACCTTCAATGTACGCTTGATTACACTTAATGTATTTGTCAAAGCTACAATTCAATTCTGGAAACATGTTTCAAACTCATCTGTTTGGATGGCTGACAAGCACCTCCCTCATTTTTTTCTTTACGTCTTCTATGTCATCAAATCACTGTCCTTTCCATGTCCCTCTGCACTCATAGAAACAAAAATAAGCCACATGAGCACTGTCAGGAGAGTCACTTGTGTGGGGCAAGAAAGGCATGCTTTTTGCCAAAAACTGGCAACACTGAAATGGCTGCGTCAGCAGGTGCACTGTCATGGTGGCAAAACCACAAGTCTGGGCTTTTCTGTTGCACACTATTATGAAATCTATAGAAAGCTTGATGAACAGTCTGACCCAGTGGAACAAAAATGCACTATCCCCCTCACATCAAAAAAACAAATGAGCATCGCCTTGATCTTTGATTTTACTTGCCAATCTCTTTTGGGTGAGGTGACAATGGTGTCTTCCACTGACTTGATTGATGTTTGGTTCGTAAGAATAGCACCATGCCTTGTCACCAGTAATGAATGACTTTGGGAAAAAGGCTGGGTCACTTTGGAACTGTTCCTTCAAAGCAGGGCATGTTTCTACTCCACTCTTTCTCCTGGTCAGTCAGAACCCAAGGCACAAATTTCACAGGGGACCCTTCTCATTCCTAAATCTTTGGTTAAAATCCACTGAACTGAGATAACTCCCCTTTCTCTTCAATGGTCTGTCCTCGGCCTTAGAGGCACAACAAAGTTTGTCAACAATTTCATCCATTCAGGATGGATGTCCAGAATGAGGTTTGTCATCAGTCAACACTTCACCTTTTTGAAAACAAAACCACGCATACATTTCAGTTTTTCTCATAGCGCTGTCCTTGTAAGCTGTGTTCAACATCACAACAGTTTCTGTGGCATTTTTCCCAAGCAGGAAACAAAATTTCACAGCTATATCCCGTTCTCTTACATCAGCCATCACAAAAAATGAGGTTCGAGCAAAACTGTTTTTACAAAAAAAAATTCACTGTGACCAGAGAGAACCTTCCCAGGTGACAACCACAGTGCACTGACTCAGAGCGAGTTGCTCAATTCAAAACCCCGGTGGAGCGTGTTCTGGTTTGTCCTGGGTACCCACCGCATGAGGGTGTTTCAATGTTTGCAGTAAAGTGGAACTAAGCGATCATGGAATTTTTCTGTAAACTTGTTGAATCCACCGATTTGTGTTTGTGTGTAGATATGCATGTACATGTGAGGATAAGTAAATAATTACAACAAATTAACCTAAATTTTTCTTAAATTAAAACAAAATGATCAAAATGTGTAACGATTGTTTCTCCACATATCCCCCACACACTTCTGAAGGCAATTGTTTCCATCTCTAACCCTCCTCCACCAAAGAAAGCAAAACTCTGTGGTAGACACATCAAACTAACGGTTTTATCATACCCAAGTGACTTAAACCCTATTTCTTCGAAATGTTCTTGAGTTTGGGAAACAAAATGGTTTGAATGAGTGAAACCAGGGCTTTAGGGTGGGTAGGTGGGTAAGGTAAAGTTTCTTAACAAAATTCTCCAAGTGCAGTTTCCTTGCGCTACCATTTAAGATTGAACGGGTGTACTGGTTGTGCCGGAAAACTCCTTGGCACAACGTTCCTGGTCTTTTTCTCACTGGTGTAGTTTTCCATTTTCTGGAAACTACTTCTTATTAAGCTCCCAGTGTAAGCCTGTGTATTAAAAAAAATCTATTAAAATTATCCCTTTGAAATCCACCCACACCACCCCCTGCCACCAACACCCCACTGAAAACAGGCACCATAACCTCCTGAAGTGGCAAAGCGGAATCCCTTCAAAGCTACTGTTTGGGATGAGATGAAGTGTGCTGCTGTCAGGTAAATGTTGGCCTACTAACTACAAGGTCAGTGGTTCAAATCCACCAGTTGCTCTGCAGGAGGAAAATGAGGCTACCTGGCTCCTGGTAAGATTTACAGCCTTGGAAAGTCTATATAGAGCCCCTATGAGTTGGGATTACTTTGAGAACGGTGAGTCAAGAATGAGAATACAGCTCAGTGTTACTGGGAGAGCCATCCAGTGATCTCTGGGGCATGTTTAAATATGTTTTGTTTGCAATCAACCTCTGCATGTATGAACTGAAACCATCACAGCAATATTTTTATATATACCCTATAATAACATCATCAAAAATTCAAATATAGGACCTCATGAACATATATATCTATAGCATAAAACATCTCCTTACTTCAAAAGGAAAGAGTATTTTAACGGTGTACATAGTTTTTTAAAGGGGAAATATTCAAATCGTATTTTCCCAAAGATATTCCATCCTCACACTCTTGTGGGAGAATAAAGAAAGTTAATCACATCTCACAAATGTTGTTTACCTGTATTTACCTATAATATCTCCTCCATTTCTGAGAAAAGCCCATGACATTGTCATTAGTTTTCTGAACCTTGACCTTAACAGGTGCTCAATTACTGTTACACATTGAGGATTCAAAGTTTCAGATTTAAAACTTACTGCTCAAAATACCTGCAAGTACCTAAAGAAACAAGATTCTACTTATGTAATCAGATATAAGTCAGCAAACCACTCAAAACAATTTCTGAAAGTTAGCAGATTTTATGTAAGAGACAGACACCCTTCTCTCTAAACTAAGGATTCGCTTACTCTTTTCTTCTGGCAATCTTTAGTTTTGTCATAGCAAACAGTCACAAACTGTAAAGGGTGATGGGGAACCTTAAACAAGGTAACAAATTAGGAGTAAAAAAGAAAAGATAATTTCTCCACAAGCAGTACATTGATAAATCTAGATCAGCTCATATAGAGCATATCATTAATCAAAGGCGGCAAAAATGAAGTGCCAAATATCTATTTATAAATAAATATTTATAATTTTTTATAACAGGGCATGTTTATAAAGTCTGTTATAAAATTGAAATTGAGGTAATGAATATTAGAATACTGTAGAATGAAAGTGACCCATAAGATAAATATATTTCGTTCAATCCACCCTTCTTAAGGATGCCAACAATAATCTTTCTAAAATGTCAATTTAACTGAATTGCTAGCCTTTTGGATTAGGAAATTTCCATTGGCTTCCTAATGCAAAGAAGGACTAAATAGTCTAAAGGATTTGATAATACTTAATCCCAATTTAAATCTCAATCTTACCAATATCCTATTTCCTTTACTATTAGGGACAGTGTTCTGATACAATTCAGCAACCACATTTAATTGTATGTCTGTATTTCCTTACAAACCCTCTGTTTGAAATGCCCTTCTGCAAGCTCTCCCTTTATGAAGCTTCTATCAAGTGTTCCATGAATACACTCATCAGGAGAAATTAGGCCCTTTCCCTGGTAATGAAGCCAACCAGACTCTACCACTGAGTTTATGTGGCAGAACTGCTGTTCATCAAATCTAACTGTTCATGGAGACAATGGTCATTGTATTTCCCAGTCTGATAAAGTGGTTTGGCTCCTGGTCACTGGGCTAGGAGCAAAACTGGTGTGTCCCATTTCCAGGACTGGCCTATAAAACCTACTTGTGGTGCTCCATGCTCTCTGCTGGCTTCCCGCACGCAGTAGAGACCGTGGACGTCATGTGTTCAAGACTGGAGCCTAAACAGCTACAGAATCCGGGCCCTGCACTGTTCCTTGGTGGACAGACAGGACTTGACAATCAGAAAATCCCGCTGTGGTCTTTCCCAGGATAATATATAATACATCAGACATGATTTATTCCACATGCTCAGGTGACGTTTTTGTTTGGCCCCAAGACCCACTGTCATCAGGTCGATTCCAATTCATATGTTATATATCCAAACACTTAGGTTATAGATTTTTACAAGGACACCTTAGTTTCCTCCCTCCGAGCAGCTGGTGGGTTTAAATCACCAACCAAGTTATATTCTGAAATGAAGGTAAAGTTAAAAACCCTGTGAATGGCTGACAGGGAGTCCACCACATGTAATGAAACTTACTATCTGCCAGTCACGTGGCTAGAACCCCAAGACGCAGTCTCCAAGAACCAGAGCAGATTCACTCTACAGTGTCAACTTGGCCAATCTCCAGTGAGGGTCCAGGTGTGCCCGCCTCCCTGTGAGTCCTGCTCTTCCCACGGCTTCTCCCTCGGCAGGCAGTGGAATACAATTATGTAAACGTTTCCCTTACATTTATTTTTAAATTCTGAGGAGCAGCAGCATACATGTTAAGACAGCCCTCTTTTCTCGCAACCAGTTTTGATCATGCGCTAATAGTGCAGTGACTAAGAACCACAAATATGTTAACTCAATAAACAACACTTTACTTTTACAAGCAATTCAAATATCCTGGATTCTTTACAGTGGTATCACTTTTTCTTCTCCTACTCGTTGTTAGCTGCCCACTCCTGCCAACCTCTCCGTTATGGCCTTAGGCAATTACCAATCCAGTTACTACCTACAGCTCTACCTATCCTGGGTTTCATACCAAAGAAAACATACAAAACACAAACAAAACCAATAATAACGACTAGACAAAACAGAAAAATCTAAATCAAAAAGCAAGCACAAAATATTAAAACTGAAACAACTTTAGAGTGGGTCAAAAAGGAGATCAAATAATAAGATGCATATTTAAATCTAACTACATCAGCTGCAATTGACTTTGCAATGCTCTCTGACAGCCAGGCATCCCTCAACTATGGCCAAAGGTAAGTCAGCAGATCTCAATTTTTGAAAATAATTTCCTTCAAATATTTTTACCCAATTTAAACTGCCTACTCCCTTAAAAAGACTAAAAAGGAAAATAATTAAAACCTCACCACCTTGACTCATCTTTTGACTCAAAGATTGTCTTTCTCAAACATTTTGCCAACTTGAAAACTCATCTTATTTCCCACTTTAAGGGAGTATAAATCTACTACATGTTCTGTAATGGCAGAAGATGTCTACCTATCCAGGTGTGTGCATACGTGTGTGTATGTGTGCGTGTGTGAGACAAACAGACAGACAGAGACAGCTATTACATTGGACTGTGTCCCCACAAAAGAGAAGCTGAAATCCTACCACCTTTCCCAATGACTGTGACCCAGTGTGGGAACGGAGGTCTGCCACTATGTCACTACCAAGGCTGTATCCGAGAACAACAACAGGGCTAAAGCCTAATCTAGTTCTAAGTAGTGAAAACTTGTCAAAGAAGTGCAGAGACATAAAAAGGAGAAGCCAACAAATACAAAAGAGACACACACAAAAGGAGATACCCACAAATAAATGAAGGTCAAGGGAACAAGTGTCAAGGTGGAAGTCTCCCGTAGAGTCAATGCCCTAATTTGGATTTCTGGCCAAAATTCAATTATTCTTTAAAGCAATTCACTGTGTTAATTTTTCTGACAGCAAGGCATTGGCAAAAAACATGCTGTATCCGAGTTTGTGAAATATAAAACCATCATTAATAAATAATTCATGGTCTGTGATCCAAAGATGACCATAACAAAATTCAAATAGGATGAAGGAAAAAGTACCAGAGCTAAAATTGTGAACGCCTCATTTGTGAAAGGCTATGGAGGGCAGTGGGAACCCAAAACCCATCTGCACAGTATCAAGTCTGGATTAAGTCCCTCTAGCCACAGGCAAAGTCTTGAACAACCTTACTATCAAACACAGATCACTGTAACCCTGATTATGCTGGATCAAACTTGACACTTGGGTGAGCTGTGGATTTGTTTCTCTAAAGTACCCAGATTAACACAGGGGTCACCACAACATGAGGAACTGAAGTAAAGGATCGCGGCATCAGGAAGGCTGAGAACCTAGAGGATAGGTTTCCAAACTTATTGGGCTACCACCTGTTTTTCAGGGGAAAATTACTCAGTGTTTGTACTAGAGGTCACAATGTAGGCTAAAGTAGATTTATCGGCTCTTGCAGATCCCCCACGCATGGGCAATATTGCCCACCTTGGGAAATACTTTCCTGGAGCAATGGAGAGCCTTTCCCTAATATGGAAGGATACCCTCAACCTGGTCACAGCCTTTACACAATTGAGGACGTTTCGCTGGCGCGTGGCCTACTCTAAATGTAAGTTCACACTGCGGGGAAGCTAGTTCACTTGTTCTCACTGGCCTGTAATTCACATTTGTTGCTTCGACCTCAGTTCTGGAGCTAGAAGCAAACCTTGAGAGCCATGATTGGCTGCCAGGCCCAGGAGCGATGGACAGCCTGCCATATTTGCCTACTCCCCTGGAGGAGCCACCAGAGGCTGCGTCCTTGAGCTCATTTAAGCCTATGGGAAGCCACAGGCCTACTCTGTCTTCCCGCTTCCTGGTCTGTCAGCCTTAACCACTGCACGGTTCAACACCTGACTCTTGAACTTGAACCAGACGGGACACACATACTTGTACAACTGTGAGACCTATTTTTCTTGATATAAGCTTCTCTCTTTAAATACCTATATCTGTATCACTGGCTTTGCTTCTCTAGGGAAAACAGCCTAACACAAACATGTAAACCACCGTGACATAATGATTAAGAGCAGAGATTAATAACACAACAAATTAACAATGTCAGTGTCCCTACACTTTCAAGCCATCTGTAAATACTACTCAATATTCACTCAACATTGGAGTAGTGGCCCAATGGCCAGCCGAGTACGGTTTCTGGAGATAGTTCACGATGCAAAATGAAACCTGCGAATGAAAGAAACTGAGAAACTCTTTAGATAAAGGGCTTAATCTATCATCTACATTCAGACTCCAAAAGAACCTACATTTATACCAACTTTATCAAAACCACTCAGGACTACAGGATGGGCTTATCAAGAAATATGACAAATGAGTTAATCTGATCTAGATAATTTAATCCTCTGTTTAAGTCATCTCAAGTAGGATGATCTTGCACTTTTCCAAGTTATCAGGCCACGTTACAACTAAGGCCTCAACCTTGAGCAAATCAACCCAACAGTCAGGTAAACGAGCCAACAGAAAGCGTCAAAATGGCCCAAGCACAACTTCACACAGGAACAGTCCAACACGAATTAGGTGACCCCCCCAAATCAAAGAATATCTGTATTTTACGCAAATCCTGATATTATTTACAACAAAAAATATGGCTGTCTGACAACTAAAGAGTTGATTTAGTTATCTGTGCATGTAGATAATTATCTATAGTCCAACTCTCGTATCTAACGGGTATTTACTAAGCACCTGCTTTACAGCAGGCCTTGTACACGACTCTACAGCCAACGCCCCAATTCTTTTATTTGGTGAAAATTAACTTAAATAGCTACTTATTTGTAATAAGGCTTAGTGTGTTGCCTGCTCTATTTCAGATTTTCGTTATTCCCCACCTCTTCCTTCTACCATTAAAGTAAAAACCTATTTTATAAAAGAAAATTTTAATCACAAAAAAGTAAGAGTGAATCCCATACACCTACCATCCAGCATCAACCAAGCAAAACTCAAACCCACTACCTCTGAGACAATTGCAACTCAGAAACTTACCCATTAAGACATAGGAAACAATATTTTATATGTAACCTTACCCTGATTTTTGGAGCAAATCCCAGGGTTCCATTACTTATTATTTTAACATTTACATTGTTCTCTATATGATAAAACTATCATAAAGATGTCATATCTAAAAATCAATAATTCCATATCAAATATTCAGTAAATATTCACATTTCCATACAGGAAACAAGTGGGTTTGTTTTTTTGTGTGTGGGGTTTTTTTGGCTTTTGTTTTAATCCACTGGATTTGACAATTAAGCAGTATGTCACCATGAAGTGCAGGTAGCTTTAATAATTCAGCAGATTAAAGCTAAATAACAGCAGGCCAAGAAATTAATTAATGGGAATACGAGAGATAACTATGTTCTTCTAAGTGAGAAGCTCAACTGTAAGAAGATTTAGAGATCGCAAGTGGTAACTCCATGATTTGAGGATCAAGATGAAAGAAGAGCTGATTATGTTTATAAAATTTTTTAAAGACTGGAGACCATAAGATTTAAAAAATAATAAAGTAAGGTATTAGAGAAGAGATCAAAAGTGTCAAGTGAGAGGATGGAGAGAAAGTGGGGTCAAAGGGGGGAACCGATCACAAGGATCTACATATATCCCCCTCCCTGAGGGATGGACAACAGAAAAGTGGGTGAAGGGAGACGTCGGACAGTGTAAGATATGACAAAATAATAATTTATAAATTATCAAGGGTGAGGGAGGGAGGGTGCGGAAAGGAGGGGTTAAATGAGGAGCTGATACCAAGGGCTCAAGTAGAAGGAAAATGTTTTGAGAATGATGATGGCAACATATGTACAAATGTGCTTGACACAATGAATGGATGTATCGATTGTGTTAAGAGTTGTACGAGCCCCCAATAAAATGATTTTTTAAAGTGCCAAGTGGAAGTACTAACCGTGGATAATGGAGGCAGCATAGCAGAAAAGTGATATTGAAGGGAAAGTTTAAGATTAAAAGAAAATATGCAATAAGACAAATTCCTATGTATATGTGGGGAGGGGAGGGTGGGAAGGTGGAAAGAGAATAAAGTTGGTACTTTAAAAGTTCTCTGATTTTTTTTAAGAGCTAGGAAGTAAATCATTTATTCAAAGTGGGGAAATGGGGAGGATGGGACATGGGATAAAATGTTGATGATCTGGTCAGCATTTGAGGAGAACGAAAAGGGAAAGAACCTGACAGGTGGAGGAATCAATCCGCATTCCAATCCTACATCGCTTTCAAAGACAATTTCACACACCCCATCATCTTTGAAACCTTTCTTATTGGTTTCGTGTCTCATGACAATTTAGTCAAATGTAGTTTGCACGTTATTTTTTCCTAGTTCTAATTCACCAAGCAGCATTCTTGATGACCTGGTACTGTTTCTGTAAAAATTACAGTCAAGAAAACCCTATGGAGCAATTCTACTCCTTAACACATGAGGTCACTATGAGCCAGATTTGACTTGACAACAAGTCAAATCTGGGGGTTAGGCTGTAACCATTCGTGGGTGCTTACTCACCTGTGTATCACAGAGCCCAATGCAGAGCTACAAAGACCACTAGGTTGTATGGGGCAGTTTTAGAAAGCCTTAAATACAGAGCTGGGATGATTCTTGAAGAAAAAAGGCATAAAGATTCACCTGAATCAGGAAGAATAACCAGTGAAGTGTCTGAGATTGGCTCTAATGATCTTATAAGTGATCGTGGCAGTTTACAACTACGATTGAGCCCTTCCAATAATGAAGAAGTCTTATTTTTAAAAAAGCAAAAAATACACTACAACATAAAAGAGAAGAAACAAATGTGGACAAGTTCATTATGGGGAAACATATCCAAATCACGTATAAAATATGGGAAGCCTGCATTACATTAAAATGGACCAGCAGGGAAAGATGGGAGGAGAAGTTCTAATCTTGCTAACAGAAGAATTCAGAGACACTTAGTTGAACACTCGCTGATAAAAAGTACAGCTGTTTATTGACGAGGCTTCGATCTCCCCTGGACCAAAGAGATGTGTGGTTTGTAAAGTCACAAAAGGACGAGCCTTATTTGTTTTGAATATAAAATCGAAAGGGGCAGTTTAACAGAATATGAAATCTCTAACAAATACTACATTTTTTTTTAAGGATGGGGGAGACCTTGGCCTTTGCGATCCTAGCGATACAGAGGAGAACTGCTTTCTGCCTCTGCCTTAGTCCATGTGTTTGCCAAGCAGCTCAGGGATCTTTAGTGCCGGTGTAAAGAGGGATCAAAAGATAAGATCCCTGCGATATACAGTTCCCTCAGAACTTATACAGTTCCCTCAGAACTTTTAGATTTTTTGAATGAAAAACACTCCTTTGTCCCAATTAGAGTTGGACCAGCACCAATCCAAACTCTATCGGCAGCCCCTAAATCAGTTAGACTTCTGCACCCTTTCTTGCCTGCCAGTGAGAAGGACTAAGTATGTCACATGCTCACACAGAACAGTCAGCAGCAAAGCATACTTTAAATATAATTCGTTAAAACCTAAAGAAACAAAAAAAACTAGCATTTTAATTATGCCAGAGAAAATTTTACATCTGTATCAGAACAGTCTGTGATTTCTCCAACAGGACAACAACCCAGAGATAGCCACTGCTATGGTAGTGAGAGGTTAAGTTTTCAAATCCCACAGGCTACACTAGTCTGTAACAGTAAACAGTAAGTTTGTCTATGGAAGGCCGGAATCTTGCGGGCTCTATGTCTCTGCCACAGCGACTCAATTCTGTCTACAGCCAGTAAGTAAAGGGTGAGCACATCTGCTAGCCTTGTTCTATAAAGTCCTAACTGGGCCTACGGTTTTGAACCGTTTTCGGTGTATCATTTTATCAAAAAGAAATGCACAAATGCCTTCACAGTCACTGAAACAGAGAAATATCTTTCTGACAAACTTCTGCTTTTAGTCAAGATCCAGGTAACATCAGCAACAATACCCCATGTTCCTTAACCTCTGTGAATCCTTAAATCCAGCCAGAATTTCCCCACCGACATACTGCTTTGGTCATTTCAAAATTATCTTTAGTAAAACTTTACATGTAAAATTAGTAATACTGTTCAATAATTTCCAAATTCTGTTGGATCACCTTTCTTTGAAATGGGTATAATATGTATCTCTTTTAGTCAGGCAGCTATTATATATTACAGAATTCTTCTTTTATGTACTAAGCTTTTAGGTATATTTTACACACACACACACACACACACACACACACACACACACTCAGCCACCAAGTCGATTCTGAATCATAACAACCCTCTGTAGGGTTTCCAAAACTGTGTATGTTACAGCCTCATCTTCTGTTGGGGAGCAGCTGATAAAGCTTGAACTGTCAACCTTAGGTTAGCAACTCAATGCTTCTCCTGCAGTGCACCTACAAACCAAATAATAGCCTTCAAAGAGGCTTGTGTAAAAATGGAATGCAAAGATCCTTCGACCATCTTTTTGAAGCACTCTCAGTATTCCAGTAAAAGTGTATATGATATATATATGTGCATTCATATAGACACGTGTGTGTGCATATGAATAAAACAAGCTTTTGTAGGTGTGGTCAAAATATTTACACCAAAACATATACCAACAATTCAATAATTTCTACATGTACAATTCAATGGCACTGGTAACGTTCTTCAAGTTATGTAATCATTCTAGTTATCCTTTTCTAAATTATTCCCCTATCATTAATATATACTCATTGTTCCCTAAGCTACTTATAACTTTGGGCTTGCTGTTGTCCATTTGATCACGTAAGTCTTTGAAAGAACACAATGCTCGCTACATACAGTCCTTACTGGGCAAGCCTAAGCTATTATTTGACTTACAGATGACTTCAGGTGATAGCTTTAAGGTTTAAAGAGTAATTCAAGGGATTAGATTGGGAATGGAGGAGTGTTATTTAACTTCAATGACTCTAAGAAGTTTGGATTCCATAAAAATTTGAAATTGTGTTCTACATTTCCCCCCTTTTGATCAGGATCCATGCATCCAGAGAATAAGTTTGGAAACCAGGAATATCAAGTTGTCTGGTGTCATGACAAAGAAACATTTTGAAATAAACTACTGGTAAGAAAAATATTCAATTTGACTTACAGTGCGAACACATTTCCAAAGGGTAGCTGGCCTCATTTCCCTGGGGATGAGAAATGGGAAATAGCAGTTAGTCACAAAACCAGAACACGCTTCTTTCAAATACGAAAACTAGGTAGCAAAACATATAGAAACAAGCCCTAAACTAGTACATCTACACTCAAATTAATATTTTAATTGAATAGTAGAAAGAACTCTCTAAACAGACCTGAATAGTAGTTCTTACAACTGGACAAACAGACCAATAAAAATATGTAATGAAAAGACACGTTACGTTTTATTATCCTGAATGTGTCCTACATCAAGTTTTGACACTAGAAATAGTCGACGCCCTAAGACGTCTTGCTACAGGAACTCATCCTGGGATAAAGTGCAGAGAAAGCTCTATTTAGCAAAAGAGCTTTCTGAAATGAAAAGGAAGCAGTTCAAAAGGAAAATCTATTTCTGCAAAACAGGATTTTCTTATGTGCTGTCCAACTGAAAGGTTAGAACTTACTAATAGCAAGGTTGAGTTCAATAGAAGATAGCCAATCACTTATATCCATTTAAAATTTTATATCCAGGAAAAGTCATATCTCACAGTTAGTACATTCCATTTTTTGTATCCATTTTTATACAAACAGTCTGTGTGAAATTTATTTACAGAAAAATAATCCCTGATAATGAAGGTTATATAAGCAAGTACAGACCCGGTCCAATGCCTACACTAAACAGATTTAAAGTCCCAGGAGGTCAAGTTACTGCTGGAAAAAAAAAAAATCACAACATTTGATGAGTAAAGAAACCACGTGAAGTTCTGAATCTAGATCAGTGAAAATTCTAAGTACAGCAAACGTAGATGATGTAAAACCAGCAAGATCTTTTTAAAAGCCCAGTTAACTGCCACTGAGTTGGTTCCGACGCAGAGACCCTATAGGATGGGGCAGGACAGCTCCCTCTGAATTTCTAAAGCTATAAAAAAACCCAACCAATCGGTCTCAGAAGAAATATACAAAGAACGCTCCTTAGAGACTAAGCTAGTGGGACTTTGTCTCATGGACTCTGGCCATGTTGTCAAGAGAGACCAGTTCCTGGCGAAGAACACCAGGCTTGGTAAAGCAGAGGGGCAGCGAAACAGGGGAAGACCTCAGACCACGAGCTCCATCAGTGGCTGCAACAAGGGGCTCAAAGAGAAGAACAATTGTGGGGATGGGGCAGAAATGAGCAGTGTTTTGTTCTGTCACGAAGAGTCAGAAGTAACCCTACGGCACCAACCAACAAAAGTGCTAAGGGAGCAGAGTAGAGAAGAGGATTTGACTGTATTTATACATCTTAAGGAACTAATGAAAGCAGCCAGCAGGTAAGGGTTCCCAGTCTGACTGGCTGGTTTCTAAACTCCTATGAGTGTCAAACTGACCAAACCAATAGCACCGAGCCAATTCTGACTCATAGCAGCAACCCTGTGCAGGGTTTCCCAAACTGCTCATTCCTGCAGGAGCTGATAGCCTCATCTTTCTCTTTCAAAGCGGCCGATGGGTTTGAACCACAGCTGTTGCAGCTAACAATCCAACCCTTACCTGGCAGTGCTACTCCACGTCTAGATACAAGCATGACGTCTCAGAGAAGGTCTGTCGGTAGGGTGTCATGAGTCAACACCAAGTCGTGGTGGCCCTGTCTTCAGAGCAGACCCTTCCACTGGGTTTCCAAGGTGGTGACATTCAGAAACAGACTGTCAGACTGGTTTCGGGTTTTTTTTTCTAGAAATAGTTCTGGGTGGATTCAAACTGCCAACCTTCTGGCCCGTAGTCCAGCACTTAACCATTTGCACCACTCAGGGATTCCCCTATGTAAATTAGCATCTTTAATTTCTTCATGTCGTCAGGAGCTACTGTTTCCCTTGCAAGTTATAGTTGCTGTTGAGGTGCCATCGAGTTGGCTGACTAACGGTGACCCGAAGTACAACAAGATGACCTGCTGCAGGGTCCTGCGCCACCCTCTCCTTTACCAAGCACGGTGTCCTTTCTCCAGGCTAGAACAGCTAACTACAATTTCCCAAAACTGTTTACATTTTAGGCTTCCGAGTTAAGTGTTCAGCTGCTAACCAAAGGTTAAGTGGTGCAAACCTGCCCGTGCTCCACTGGAGGAAGATCGGGGGCAGCCTGGTTTTATGAAGCCACACTGCACTGGACACCCTACCGGGCAGTTTGACTCTAGTCCTGCACGTTGCTTTGACACTGGGACAACAGGTAATTCTCTCACTTTGGGCCAACATCTAATGGCAACAAAATCACAATCAGAGAACCCACCCACTGCCACAGAGTTGATTCCGACTCACACTGGCCCTACAGAGCTAAGGTTTTCAACCTGTGGGTTGCGACCCCTTTGAAAGTCAAGCGACCCTTTCACAGGGGTTGCCCGATTCATAACAGTAGTAAAATAGCAAAATGACAGTTATGAAGTAGCAACGAAAGTAATTTTATGGTTGGGGTCACAACATGAGGAACTGTATTAAAGGGTCACAGCATTAGGAAGGTTGAGAACCACTGCTATATAGGATTTCCAAGTGACCTAAATCTATCTTTCCCAGAGCAGACAGTTTATACTTTGTTCCCAGATCTGCTGGGGAGTTTGAACCAGCAACCTTGCAGTTAGCAGCCCAGTGCTCACCAGCCAGTGCCATCGGGGGTCCTGTCTGTATTCAAGAAAGGCTACATAAGAATTGTATGCACCTGTTCTGATCTACTAGCACATTCTGAAACACAGGAAAAGATCTGCTTTATAACTGAGGGCAGAGAGGACAGGAAAGCAGCAAATGGCAACAAAGGCTGTAAGCAGACATGAATTCAACTTCCTTTGCACCTTTCCTACTTCTCCCTAAGATTCCTACAAGTCCAATCTTTTATTGCCTCACATTCTCAAATTTGGGAAATAATTCTCTTTTTTTAATCCCCATCCTGTGCACTTGAAAATATAATTTTTACAAAGTTTTCCAAAGAAAATAATGAAAATGTATTTATTAAACCTTCAGTTGTTATTGTGAGCTTATGGGTGTAATTGTTTTCTAAGTAAGAACAAAAGGGTAAAGTAATAGTTCCAGGCTGACCTTTCAACTCAGTGGCCATAGGCATTAATCGACTCAATGGCAGTTGAGTCTGGAGATTTTTTTGGACCTTTACAGTGTTAGAAATTCTTTACAAATGATGCCCCTATACTAAGGTGACTAGATTTTAGCATTGGTAAAGCAGGACAGCATTGCTGGTGAAATAGCCACATGGCAGCCGAAAACCGTATACCCTAGCTTGTCGTGCATGCTTTCCAAAATTCAGGACTTTTTTAAGACGCCGCGGGACACGGGACAAATTGTTAAAAATCGGGACTGTCCCGCCAAAAGCAGGACGTCTGGTCACCTTACCTATACTCTCATTTGTATCCCTCCTTCCTCATCATCTAAAAGACCCAAAGACCAGCCAATCGAAGGCTCTTCAAGACTTCCATTAAGAGTGATCAACACATTCTCTCTCTCTGTTAAAAGTTAGGGTCCTTGCATCCACAGGGTTTTCAAACCTCATCCTGTCCAAAACTTCACACTCACCACATCACATGCTGCTAAAATTCTTCATTCGTTTCCAATGTCTTCAGGATAAATACCAAAATTCCTTCAAGCATGCCCTTTACGAGGGAACTCCCAACCTCTTCGCCATTCTCTCTTCATCTCGCCCCAAAACAAACCAGGTCCATCCCCTTAACATGCCACACACAGCAATACCTCCAGTGACACATACAACATGCCACCACGTGCAACATCTTGCTTCATGTGGCCACAGGTAGGCGTCAGAGAAGCAATCCCAGGCCAGTTCACACTGAGGCGTTATAAGAATGATACTATTTGGTGTTGTCTATTTGATATTTAAAAGGGAAGATGGGAGATAGTGGAGCAAGGTCGTGGAAACAGAGTAAACAGAAGGTTAATGCAATGGTGGAAACGTGGGCCTAAGTGAGGAAATAGAAAATCCTGAATATACTTTTAAGACAGACCTGGCATTATTTGTTCATAGCGTGTGTATGGAAAAACAGAAAAAGTACGCAAGGTTGACTCTAAGATCTGCTGAGAAACCTTCCTCAACCGCTCTCATTTATCTTCTGATGGAATATAAACGATGAAGACACTTTTGTGGCAAAAGACCAGACAACATCCCTTCCTACTCTTTCCTAGAAGTCACTTAGAAAAATCATTTTATTGGGGGCTCGTACAGCTCTTATTACATCCATACATCCATCCACTGTGTCCAACACATTTGTACATTTGTTGTCATCATTCTCAAAACATTTGCTTTCTACTTGAGCCCTTGGTATTCACTCATTTCCCCCCCTCACCCAAGAACCCTTGATAATTTATAAATTATTATTTTGTCATATCTTACTCTGACATCTCCCTTCACCCACTTTTCTATTGTCCATCCCCCAGAGAGGAGGTTATATATCCCCTTTCTACCACATCTTCCCTCCACCTTCCGGTATTGCCACTCTAACCACTGGTGCTGAAAGGGTCATCCTGGATTCCCTGTGCTTCCAGTTCGTATCTGTACCAGTGTACATCCTCTGGTCTAGCCAGATTTGTAAGGTAGAATTGGGATCATGATAGTAGGGGGAGGAAGCATTTAGGAACTAGAGGAAACTTGTATTTTTCATCATTGCTACACTGCACCCTGACTGGCTTGCCTCCTCTCTACGACCCTTTTGTAAGATGTCCAGTTGCCTACAGATGGGCTTTGGGTCCCTAATCTCTACTGCCCGTCATTGACAATATCATATGATTATTTGTTCTTTGATGCCTGATACCCGAGATCCCTTCAACACCTCGTGATCACACAGGCTGGTGTGTTTCTTCCATGTGGGCTTTGTTATTTCTGAGCTAGATGGCCGCTTGTGTACCTTTAAGAACCCACACGCTCTTATCTCTTGATAGCCGGGAACCATCAGCTTTCTTCACATTAGCTTGTGCACCCATTTGTCTTCAGGGATCATGTAGGGAAGGTGAGCATCATGGAATGACAGTTTAACCAAACTAAGTATTCTTTCATTGAGGGAGTAATTAAGTGGAGGCCCAATAAACCATGTTTGTCTGATTTTTGAAGTATTATTAAAGAAGCAAACATTGTTTAGTACTTGATATGCTTACAGGTCCTTGGAGAAAACCACTCTGCCTTTCATTAGCTCTCAAATTCCCTGTGCCTCAATTTTCTCTATATAAAATGGGGATAATAAAAACTTAATAACAAGGATAAGGGGGTTGTGAAGAACAATCTAATATGCATAATGCTTAGAAAAAACCCTTAAGCACAGTTAAGAACAACGGAAATGCATGCTTTTTCATTAAACTTATACACTGCAATTAAAAAGTACAACTGACAAGAATTACACTTCACTCACTCATTCACTGCCAACTAGCTAATTCTGCCTCCGAGCAAGCCTGCAGGGCAGTGTACAACAGCCCAGTGGGTTTCCAAGATTGTAAACCTTTATAGAAGCAGAAAACCTCATCTTTCTCCAGGAAAGCAACTGGGAGACTCAACGGCTGACCTTACAGTTAGCCCAACATGTAACCCACTACGCCAGCAGAGCTCCAGAACTAGGCTTAGACCTGCCCTCAGGGAGGCACCTACTCCAAACAGAGAAGTCAGACAGGTAACCATAGAGACTGAAAGATCCAGGATGTCAAAGGGGGGAGGGGGGGACTCCAAGGGACTCCATCTTAACTAGTCTTGTTCTACATTTGTCACAATGTGAAGCAAGGATGGCAAGATTTAGTCTTACACATTAAGAAATGGTGTCGGGAGAGACTAGCCCCTGGAGAAGGACACCGTGCTTGGTGAAGTGGAGGGGCAGCAGGGAAAGGGAGGCCCTCAACGAGATGGGTGACACAGTAGCTGCCACAGCGGGGTTCCGTATGGGAACAATTGTGAGCAGGGCCCAGGACTGTGCAGTGCGTCCTTCTGTTGTGCATACGGGTCCAAACCGACCTAGGGGCACCTAACAGTAACAGGGAGCCTCTAATCAATCCAGGCTGAACACAGACCAGGGGTGTGGACAGCCTTGCTATCATGCAGAGGACAATGTCAGTGGATTACGGCAGATGGAGTATATTAAAATTTAACACCTGATCATTTGATCTCCCTTTTGGCCCATTTTAAAGTTGTTCTAGGTTTTAATATGCTCTGCTTTCATTTCCATTGAAGTTTTGCTCTGTTTTATCTTGCTATTGTGGTTAGCTGTTGTAGCTGTTGTTAGCTTGTTTGTTGTTCTCGAATGTTTTCAGTATATGAAATCCAGGAAGGGTGAATCTAGAGCAGGGATCCTCAAACTTTTTAAACAGGGGATCAGTTCACTATCCCTCAGACCCGTGGGAGGGCTGGACTATAGTTTAAAAAAAACTATGAACAAATTCCCATGCACACTGCGCCTATCTTATTTTGAAGTAAAAAAACAATCAGGGCAAAAACACCAGGCAGGCCAGATAAATGTCCTCGGCGGGCTGTAGTTTGAGAACCCCCGATCTAGGGAGAGTTAACTGGGTTAATGGTTTGTTGGGGGTGTGGCAGGGGAGGGTGGGAGGAAATAGGGAGCTAATAACAAGGAGTATAAGAAAGAAGAAAATGTTCTTGATATGATTGTACTATTGAACTATATGATATGTGGATTGGCCCAATAAAACTTTTTTTAAGTACATTATTTTTCAGATTCATTTTACAGAATATGGCAAACCAGAAATTATGGAGACTAACAGTAGCCTTGAATGTTATACAGTAAAACCTCTGAGAGCAGAAACGCTACAAGAGAGCCTGGTTTTTCCATGTCTTGGCAAGTTTTCTGCCTTTTAACAGGGGGCAGTGCCACCTTAACAATGCCCTAATTTTAAAGAGTAATTTACAGGTGCACCATAAAAATCTACAGAGTCTTTAAGAATTAAATAGATGTAAGTGGTATTTTGAAGCATCGATATATTCAGACATGTTTAGATCAAGGATTACATAAGACTATAAAGTCCAGATATTATTAAAGTACTTTATTCACTTTTCTTCATGCTTGCTTCTGAGTACCTATTAAGCATTTGGATCTACATACATTTTAAACAAATCAGATACGTTCTAATACTGAAGTAACATTTGTATTTCCCAAGGAAAGCCTTTAACCAAACAAGGTAATGTTGCCACTGCCTAATGAAGTCTATTAAAGTCTTAAAAAAAATTACTGTTTAAATTTTCTGACAGCATGTCCTTTGAAAATATTCTAAACTGTGCAGTATGCACCTATAAAATTTATTTTTATACTCTACTAGATAGCTTTGGTTTTTGTCTTTTACAAAGAAAGCTATTATGAATAGCTGCAAACTTCTGTGTAAACATTAAGCTTTTATTTTTCTGGAATAAATGTCGATATACTATATTATTGTAGGTCAATTTTTAAAGAAACCAACAAACTGAATTTCAGAGGGGTGTACCATTTTAAATTTTAAGAGTGTATAAATCTGCTCATTCATTTTATCTGACTTTAGTCTAATAGGATTTTCCAAAGAAATTACAATTTTCTAAAGTCCTAAAATATGTTAGACGCGTAGTATTAATTTCAATGACTTTTAATCCAATTAAACCTACAATAAATGTCTTTACTTTGTCGAGTACTGCAGGACCCTTCTCAGAGACAAAACAACAACAAAAACAAATAGACCTAGAAGGCAAACTTTAAAAACTTTGAGGATAAATGGGGAGGGGGGGGGGAGAAACAATGTAAACTGTTAAGCGTTCTTCTGTTTTGTACAATGGAAGCAGTACATTATTGAAGCCATTTTCTTCTCACCCTAGAACGCTACACTCAGTTGGCTTATCACTAGCCACCAACACTGAATGGCACTTTAGAGAGGCCGTGTCTGCGTGCGTCACAGTAATACATCAAGGAAACAGCAGTGAGTGCGGATGAGATAGGTGGAGACCAGTCGACAAGAGCAAAGGCATGAAAATTCTGAAACGTCCAGATAGCAATATTAACTTAATATTACATTTCAATTTAAAAACAGATGATTCAAAAAGCAGAAAGCCCTCAAAGGTTTCATTCTCAATACTTAAAATTGAGAAAATAATCTTAAAACAGATTAAATTAAATGCTAGAAATAAGACCATTCTTAATGAAGGAGACCATCTCGACTGTGACCATGGGAATGGTGGAAGGAGAGGAAAAGTAAAGGTTAGTCCAGTGGAGGTGGACAAGGAATGTTAAGACTTAACATTCTAAAATGATGGTGGAACCTTTATAGGGGAAATGTGTGACAGGTACTTGAAATTTGAATGAAAAAGATAACCTGCTGCCATTGCAGCAATTCTAATGCTAAAACCCAAACTGCTTGGGGGCAGAGAATCACCCCTCAAAGTGAGGTTCCAAGTGACAGGAGTAGAAAGTTTTAACCTGTCTGTCAGTTGTTTCAAACTGCTGAGCTTGTGGTTAGCAGTCCACCAGAAAGCCCCAGAGCTCCACAGTGTCACTGAAGTTGACTCTTTACAAGAACATATCGCCCCTATGCCTCCCGTGGATGTGGCCCCCAACCTCTTAGTTAGCAACCCAATCCACGAAAAACAAAGACTCCCGGAAGGTTAGGTGATAGCAATGCAGAGATACAGGAAGGGAGCTAGCTAGAATGAAAGGTTGTGCGGAAGAATTGGGAATCCATTGGTGGTGAGTGTGGACTCAGATACTAACCTAACCGTCAGAGTTGGACTCCCCAAAATCACAGTAGGTGAAAGCCTATCTACTTCCAAAATATCAGCCCTCAGAAACCCTATGAGCACAGGGTCTGACACTCACGGGTACCATGAGTTAGAATTATGGATGCAGCTGGACAAGTCGAGGTAAGGAAGCCAGCAAGCCCATCTAGTCCATTCTAATCCATAGGGTTTCCAAAGCAGTAAATCTAATGGGAACCGATAGCTGGCGGTTGAATTACCAGAGCTCCCAAGCCAAACCTCTAAGCCAAACCTCCCCTGCTGCTTCTTTTTCCTGTGGTGTTTGGAATCAGGGCTTTGAACAGGTTCTTTGGCTCAACTCTCTAGTAATTTTTTTATTTCTACCTGAATCATTTAACATGATCTCTAAATGTTCTGCAGATATAAGATCTTCTTTTTCAAAGTTTTATTGACATATAAATCAAGTATCATGTTACCATAGTTGTCACATTAAAAACGAGTTGTATAATCATCACTATGGTCACTTCTACAACTTTTTCTTCCCCATTTCCCTCCAACTTCCTCTCCCATCCCCCAATCAGCCAGTAACCCTGCTACCGTCTCTATAGATTTAACTACCCTAAGTTTCACACACTGGAAACCAGACACACAAGGGGAAAAAGCAAAAACTTTCAAAAATACTAACAACAGTAATAAAACAAACAAAGGGAGAAAGCTCAATTGAGAAGCAGAAAATATTAAAAGCTAGAGCAAATTTAAAATGAGTCAAAGGAAAAATCAATCAATCATTCTGCCATTATCAAGTTTCCCATACTCTGACAGCATGTCTATTCACACGTTCAACTGTGCTCAGAGGGGAAGACTAACTGGAGGCTTCATCCTCGTAAGGACGCTGCCAGGGGATTTTAGGCTTGCACTGTAGTCGTTAACAATCTGCACACCGGGGTTCACAATTCAAGCTCTCACCATCCTCTCCTTTGGATTTCCATTTTATTATTAACAACACTTGCATCACACGAGTTGGTGCTTCTTCCATGCGGACTTAGTTGATGCCTCCACTGAGATGGCTGCATTTTTTAAGACAAGCATTGAGGAACCCAGACAGCTGTTCTTTATAACAGCTGGGCAGCACATACTTACAAGGTTGTTAAAATGTAAACTCCTAATTCATCATACATGGGGCAGGTATACAATTCTTAGCAGAGGTTTGAATCAGAATGAGCCAACAGGAATCCCTACATACAATTCAAATACCTTATGTTCATATTCTAGTTTAATCATAAAACAAACTCCATGCCATTAAATTGATTCCAAGTCATAGAAACCTTTTTAGGACGGAGTAGAAAGTCTTTATCTTTGTCCTTAGTCTCTAGAAACAGTATTGAGTCCTTTGTGTCTAACGGCTTTCCCTTAGCAAAATGGTTTGTCGTCCGTGTTATTACAGCACGCCGAAATGCAGCAACTGAATAGGTTCCATGGTAGAACAATTACGGTATTCTTTCAGCACTGACGTTAACTGTGTGGAGTTTATAATTCCAGGTGATGAATGAAGTGCATACAATAAATATTGCAATACTGGTTTATGCTGAGTTCAAACTGGGCAAGAGGAGGGTCAACGCATTCTAGCACCTATTAAGTTGTATTATAACACACACACACCAAAAGTAGCCTCCTTTGCCTTTGCAATGTACTGGTGTTCCTTCCTACCTTGATTTCCAGCCCATCATAAGCTACAACTAGGTCCGCCACAAAGCTCACTTATTCAATGTAAGCTAGCAGTCTTTGGGAAAGACTGTCCTTCATCTTTGTATCAAACACTGTTTGATACGTAGTATGTAAATACTGACTGCTTAAGTGAGAGCGACAAATATTCAGGCTAGCAGTCCATTAGTACAATCTGTGTTCAGCTGTCTAAAATCTCTTAAAATGCAAGGCATGAGAACATCAAAAACATGAAGTCAAACTAGCTTAAGTAAACAAAACGTTATATATTTTTTATTTTACTTATGAAACATTCCCTACCGTTTACAAATGAAAGATAACAACCTGTCATATAACTGAACCTTTTCAGGTCTGTGAAAGAGGGTTCCTCAAACACAAAAAAATTCCCTAACTTTCCAAAAAAGCAGCTTCTTTCGGGCAGCTTTCCCTTTGTGTTTCCTCACTGTTTATCCAGGGAGCTCTCAATTATCTGCCCGGCCTGGGTGATAAATACAAGAGTGTTACAAAGTTCCCGGAAAACTTTTATTATCTTTTCATTCCATTTTCCCACAAGCCTTTTGAAGTCTCCCTCATATACCTTATCTCCCTTCCACCTCTGCTGGCTTACCAAACCCAGCAAGATGAGTGTCTACTCACCCTCCCACCTGCCTATTTGGAAATTCCTATTCCATGACAAATTCAATACCGGGGCTGGCTTTAAAAAATGCACTGCCCAGAGGCCACGGTTGACAAAGGGAAGCCATTAAACACAACGCAACATAGGAAATACCACAGAGGAAGTTACTGCACAACAGCAATGAGCATCTCGGGAGCTGAGAAGGTTTCCACACAATGGCTCTGGCACAGGCCCCTGGCATTTGCCAGGCAGAGCGCGAGGGGAAGGGTAGCGAGGATGGGGGCTGGGAGCACGTAGAAAGGCTCCATGAAGTCAACCAGGGCTGGGCATGTCCGAAAGAAAGGCTTGGCCCAGTTTGAGCACAGGCCTGACTAGAAGTGAGGGTCAGAACATAAGTGCCATGCAAAGATGCTGCATTTTTACTTCTGGAAGAGGAAACGCGTATGTGCCTTCTAAAACGAACCAAGGGACGTCAGATTTTCTTTTCGGAGAAAAACTCTAGTGGCACTATGGACGACAGACTTAAAGAAACCAGAGGCAAAAGGAGCCCAAAAAATTCAATCCACTGGTGGTATGGTCCCCATGAGAAACAAAGGAACTGCAAGGCTGCCAAGAGTAATGGGAATGAAGTGGGTGACTGAGAGGCACTTGAGGGCATTGGGAGAGGAAATGCCTTGAAAAAAGTTTATGTTGGTACAAGCACAAGTTAAAAACAATGTGGCTTACGAAAAGGAGAGCTGGGAAAGCAAGGCAGAATATGGGCAACTTTAAAACCAATGCAGTCACCAAAGTGTGAAGAAGAAAAAAAAATCCTATTAAGAATGTTACCATAAACACATGCTAATGATAAACATGGCAACAGAGAGAACTTTTGATAGGAGAGATGCAAGTAATAGAAAAAACGTGTAATGAGTACCTGAGGCTGCAGTGTTGTGTAAACAAGGAAAAAGCACAGATAGGGAGAATTGTGTGGTAAGTTCTTCCAACTCAAACAGTCCTGCAAGGAGAGTAATAACATGGGCTAACGGGACAGTGTACAGGATCATTTTGCTGCAGCGTGCTGCTTCCAGCTGTATTTTGGGTTCCCTACTAGTAGTTAGTGGCTCAGAACATTCCTACTTCACTGGGAATGTTACCTTTCCATTTACAGAGAATAGCAGCCGGTGTGTGTTATAGATCTCAGCACTGCGCAGACTGCAGTTGGGATAGCTTACTTAGGTAGCAGTGAACGGGAGAAAACATGGCTCTTTGAAGAGTTTCAGGTAGGAATGAAGATACAGAAATGCTATTTCTACTGGAAAAAAACAGGCGGTGTGAATAGGAATGTATAATGAACACAGTTTTAGCGGAACAGATATCCTGTAAACAGTTCTATCTATGAAGTGCAACAGAAAATGACACCGGTGAAAAACCAGTACTTCAACATCAGGACACATGAAAAAGAGTGAAGCTGAGAATAAATGGGGAATTCATTCATTCAACTACTCAAATTCCTAAATGTGTAGGGTCTTATGCTGGAAACAGAAGTATATTAATAGTCAAGAACTAGACAGGACATGATTCCCTCTCTCACAAAGTTCACAATAAATCATGGAGTCAAAAATCAAGCAACTATCCATAAAACGAATGAATCATATGTGCTACAAAGATACTGTAAAAGGTACTATAAAGCAGTATTGATATATTTGATTTACGGCGCTAAATGTACTGTCAGAAGAGCAAACATCTGCCAGGGAAGGAGGACAGCCAGACAACTCTTTCAGCAGTGAGGATGGCAAGACTTCATCTCATGTACTTTGGATGTGTTGGAGAAGGACCTAGTCTCGTCCTTCTGAAAAGGCATGATGCTTGGTAAAGGGCTGGCAAAAAGAGGCAGACCTGCAACCAGATGGACTGACAAACCGGCTCCACCACAGCACCAGCTGTGGGAACGGTGCAGGACTTCTGCTGTTCTTGTTAAGATTGCCATGAACTGGAACCGACCTGGTAGCAACTAACAAGACACAGAAAAAGACAGACTCTACTTGACTTAGTGTGAGATAAACTCCTTAGGAGACAGCGAAGCTTTCCAACAGTCTATGGTAAGGGGCTCACAGAGGAATAAGTAGATGGAGGGCAAACAGCACACAATACTGAATGAAGGCAAACAAGTTGCTGGAGTAGAGTGCACACAGGAAACAAGGTGGAAGAAACTGAAGTTGCAGCAGAAGTTGGACCTACAGTTCAAGGGTTTGGTCAAGGATTTTAGCCTTTACAATAAATGAGATTTTAAATGGGAAAGTGATGTTATTATTTAAGAGCCTTAGACCAAATCCATTGAGAGTTTAACAACAAAGCTTAAAAATGAGAGCAGTACACCAGCAACTAGACTAAAACATTACCAATTAGGTCACAAAGTTGCCAACAAGGTCCAATAGCAAGAAGAATGAAGAACAAAGTATCATTTAGTAAATTCCTACTGGATTTCCAACCCTTGACACGATACTGCCACCCTATTGTTATTCCCATTTTACACGCGTACTAACAGACAGACTCTAGAGTTTATAATATTTGTTTAAGGTAGCCTAGCTAATAAATGGAACAGCAAATATTCAAGTTCAGATCTTCCCAACTCCAACTCGCATTATGGCCATTAAAAAGTTAAAAGCTCAATAGAATGAGCTTCAGTGACATGGAAGTACATAAGGATTCTAGGTCAGGGCTAATAAAAATGTCTACAGTGACAGAAATGTTTGATGTTTGCACTAACAAAGTAACCACTTAACCTTATGCGGCTATTAAAGCACTTGAAATGTAGCTAGAGCAATTGAAGAATTGAACTTATTCTTCTATTTAATTTTAATTAAAAATTACATAGCATTTATAGCTAATGTCTACTCAATAATAGAATAAAAGATAACAAGAAAACGGGCAGATAGAGGTAGAATCCAGAAGTATGACAATCCAGGTAGAGATGGTGGCAGCCAGAGAGAAAGGCAGAGCTGAAGCACACCTAGCTATGTGTTCAGAAATTCAGTCTTTAATTCATAAAGATGACTAGATGTTTAATTCAAGAAATTGTTTTAAGTTGCACCATGAACTTCACCTAATACCAGATTTCCTTTATTTACCTATTATACGGTATATACTCGAGTATAAGCCAATATTCAGCATATTTTTAATGCAGTTTTTGTGGTAAAATTAGGTGCCTCTGCGGATAATCAGGACAGCTTATACTCGAGTACATATGGTATTACTTGCTTTTCCTGACAAATTCCATGTCTACGAAAGACTGCCATACAAGCCAGTGTTCGAGGATGCCGAAAGGCTGTACGCATTGTGTAGTACCCTACTTGAGTGCCACACTCAGGAGGAAAGGAAAGACACCAGCCCTGAAGCGGAATAGATTAAGAACGAAGATGCAGGTAAAATGGCTAACAGAGAACTGTCATAAGGCCAGAAGTAAAGGTTGAAAAAGTATCCCTAAGTTTAATATATAAAATACATACGAGTAAATATGCTACTGTTTACACGAGCCTTAGCTAGATCAAGGATGAATTTAATAATGCAATTAAAAAAACAAATCAAAGTTACATATTACTTACAGACTAGTAAGAATATTGATGTGGCTACATAATCCGTAGGTTGCCCTCCTTATGATACTGAGGCAAAGCTAGTTAAGAAAAACAAAACCTGAATATAAAATCTATTAATTTGCTGACATACCTATGCTAATTTTTATGACACCTAAAGAAATCTTTAAATGTTTCATTTTCATAATACAAGCCATTAAAAACCAAAGACAAACTCAGAAACAGATTAGTCCTTTCTTATTCACCAAACTTTCATTTCTGTGCCAGACCTATACATGAGCAATAATTATAGGTTCAACTATAATTCTTAATTCTTATAAAAAGGAGAAATGATAGTCCAAAAAGAAAATTCAGAAAAGGCCTATGAACGTTGTTGGGAGAAAATACTGGGCAAAGTAGAATGAGAAAGCAATTTATCTGGCAGACGTGAAATAAAACAGATGCTTTATCAATTATACTTCAGAAGTTATTTTTTCTTTAATTAAAGAATGTGCTCCTTGTGTTATTACAATAGTATCAGCTCTCACCGGTAAGGGCCCTACGTACGACAGAATGGCACGCAGACTGATCCTGTGTCGACCTCACAATGGCTCTTACGTTTGAGCCCAAGGTTGCAGCCACTGTCTGTCTTTCTTGTCCAAGGACTTTCCCTTTTTTCTTCTGCCTTTCTAATTTTCCCAAGCACGATGATGGTCATTTCCAGACTGGGCTCTCCTGAAGAAGCCCAGGTGGGACAGTGGATCATGCCCGAGGCTGCTAACCATAAGGTCTGCAGTCCAAAACCACCACGCATTCCAAAGGAGAAAGATGAGGCTTGCTACCCCTGTAGAGATTTACAGCCGGACAACCAAAAGGGCCGCTCTACCCTTTCCCACAAGGTTGCTAGAATCAGGACTGGCTCAACAGCCGTGAACTTGGTCTGCTCTCCTGATAACATGTCCACAGTACATGAGACCAAGTCTCATCAGCCATGCTTCCAAAGAGCATTCTGACCGCGTCCTCCTGCACAAATGTGTTTGTTTCGCTGGCATCTGTGGAACTTTCCATCTCCTTCCCCAGTCTTCCTTATCCACTGTCGGGCTTTCACAGGCATATGAGGCAACTGAAAAAAACCCGGCTTGTGCCAGGTACACCTTAGTCCTTAAAGTGACAGCTCTGCTCTTTACCCCCTGAAAGCAGATTTGCCCAATGCAATGTGTCCTTTGGTTTCTTGACTTATGCTTCCATGAAAATTGATTACGGATCCAAGGAAAATGAAATCCTTGAGAACTTCAATACTTTCTCCATTTATCATGATGCTGTCTCGGTCCAGTTGTGAGGATTTGGGTTTTCTTTACAATGAAGTGTAATCCACACTGAAGGCTGCAATCTTTGATCTTTGTCAGTACATGCTTGAAGACTTCGCTTTCTGGGGCAAGCAAGGCTGTGTGGTCTACACACTGCTAATAAGCCTTCCCCCAATTCTTCACATAGTTAAACTTCTCAAATTATGTGTTCAGCCAGCGTATAAACTGAGTGAGTACTGATACAATTGGTGTTCTCTGCAATAAATGGCACGAGGGGAGCGGGGGCATAACTGACCTCCCTACTGCTGTGGGGCAGGCGTCAGACAGGCATCCCTGCAGCAGCCTTCTCCACCTAGCCTGACACCAACCGTTCGTTCTCCCAGGGCATTCTTTCCATGCTAGGTTCAATAATTCACTTTAAGGGCCACAGACAATGCTCACATTTAAGGGGGTCTATCAGGAAGTTAATCCGTTCTCAAAAGTCTTGATTAGCAAAGAGTGAGGACAGTCACTGGTCCACAGCAACACCGCTCCTCAGCCCTCAGCCTCTCAACCATGTGGTCGCCAAGCCTCACTTCAGTCCTGTCTTTCAGCCACATGGTCCCTTGGCCTTTCCTTCCATGGGCCAGGGAACCAGCCCACCGGGTGCTCTGCTTCATGGTCGCATAGTCTTAGGCCAATGAGACGTCCCCCATAGTGTCAGCACTGCTCCTCTGAGTCGCTGGGCCAGTCTCGGGGCTATCTGGCCTCAGCAGCATGTGCCACTGCAGACGGAGTCTGGACGTGCTCTGAAAAAGACTCATCCTATGGCCAGGAGGGGAGGTAACAAAAACTGGCCAATCCCCTTCTCTTAGTGTTACACATGCCCTAGTTGCCTTTTCCTGCCCAATCATTTGGTGGGAGTTAAGGGGAGTTGGGGAGAAGAGCCATGGTAAGAAATTTCACCACACCAGTCTTAAACCATGCGGCAGCCCCTTGTTTTTTTGGGTAGTTAATGCTTAATAAGAGGATAAGCGGTTAAAGTAAGCATAAAACATCTTCCAATACAATTTTTTTCCCTAAGAGTAATTTCATAAGAATGCTGCATGTTAAAGTATGAACCCAATCATTAGGAAATTCCTACTTGATTTAAAACAATCATATTGAATTGCTGACTACATTTTTTAGAATTAAATTACTATTTTAAAATTTTAAATAGTGGAATCAAATTGAGTACATTGGAGCATCATTAAAATGTTTATATCTAGGTTGAGCAGCTGCAGCCACAGGGAGATGCCAGTGGCCGCGGGTCCTTAGGGCAGTCCCAACCCAGCTGCTTCAACCCTGTGAAGATTGGCTTGTGGTGGGCATGGCGGCCAGGGCGCTCTTCCGCACCTTTCCTGCCTCAGGATCGGAATGCGGGCCGGGAGCTGCTGGGAGGAATTGGCAAAACCTCGATGCAGAGTGGCGGCCCTTTTGGCACATTCATGGTGATGGGGATGGGCATCTGCTGCTAACCTGTATAGTGGTTGCCTCGTATGACTACCCGCTCCCACCAATTGTAAACCATGGACTATAATAAAACAAAGTCTTTGCGTAAAACAAAAAATTCTGTATCTAACCTTTGTAAATTTTAAATAAAATAGTATACATTTCACTGAATTGTGAACATTTCTAATAACTTATAAAATTTTAATTGCAAAAATTTAATAAACCCATATGGTGGAATAGAAGCAAACATACACAAAAGTAACAACCAACCTAGAACTTAAGAATATACAAGAAAATTAAAGGGATGCTGGAGAAAGGGCAAATTAAACAAAGAAGACTTACTTCCCATTTTTATATCTTTCAGTACAGTTTGGATTTTTAAGCAAATATATTAATGAAGTACAGTGTCTTCATGGCATTTTAAATATGTTTAAGAATTTTGGCTGGATATCAATTGATTAGTAGGTATTCCCCTTAGATTCTTTTTCGTTGGAACTCCTGTTTCCTAGATTCCTTTCCTAGGTCACTGGCCCAATGCTGACCTCTCGGGTCCTACCCACTGTTTAGCAATGGTCACTTGCTGCTGCTGCTGCTGCTGCAGTTGCTGTCAGGGGCTCTTGAACCAGCTCTGGCTCCTAGTGACCAATGTGCAAAAGAACCACACATTCTCCGGGAGATGGACATATCTGATCGGAGCACACGGGAGAAGATGAAGGGGCAGGAGGAGAGAGTGGAGCACAGCCTGGCCCACCAGGCCGTGATGATGATGTTCCTGAGTAGAGCAGCCAGTCCACAGAGAGAACAACATGGCTGGCCCTACTATGAGACATGATGCCCCTCAGTGACTAAGGGCAATGCAGGGGACAGCACCGGAGACACAGTGTGGGAATTGCACCTGACCTGATCCCACCACACCGAGGCAAAGCACTGAGGGAGTGCAGCGGAACAGCAAGGGAATGGAGTGGCAAGGTTCCCAGGGAATGCTGAAAGTGGACTTCGGGGCCAGGGCGTGGTGCCCCAACAGACTGGACTGGAAAACGCTCCTAAGGGCCAGCAAACGATCCTTAAACGAACTACAAGCCTTAAAAAATTTTTTTTAAAAAGAACCACACATTAATTAACCGGGGCTGCCCACCTCAGAGTCAGTTGTGTTTGCGCTCATTATCGGAGCCACTTCAGTCCATCTCACTGAAGGTCTTTTTGGAACCTAATACAGGGTTTTCAATGACCTCTGAAAATAGTTTTCAGCTTTACCTCTGTCCCTTACATGTTAACTTGGGAACGGAGGGTAGAATTCTTATCTGAGTAGAATCACCATCCCCTCCTAAATTCTTGGGGACTGCAAACTGAATAATCCCACTTTCACCCTTTAATCTTTAACCTTCCCCTCTACCCTAGCTTGGTCCTTTGAGCACAAAATAAATGCTTGCTCTACATTATCTTGTAGCTTTCACCATGCCTCTTCTCCTACCCAATGCTTTAAACAGCAGTTTTGTGACTCCCTCAAATGACTGGGAAGAGCATGAAAATAAGGTGGATGAGACTAATACATGAAGGGACTGGTCAGTTTCGCTATTCCCTGTGTACAAAGTGAGCTATCACAGTTAGGAAAGGGGAATCTGAAAAAAGGCAAACATGGAGCACATCCCAAATCCCTAGATGGAGAAGTGGTGGGGTAGCAACAGCAGCGGCACCAAGACCACGAGACAGGCCAGTCGGATTCTTGGCCTACAGAACGAATGAAGTTCAGTGCCTTAAAGTGGAGGGTCTTCAAGCAGACGGTTGGCTTGTGCAGCAATAAACACCCTGAGTGTTTTCCAAAACCACAAATACCTCTGCCGGAGAAAGACTGGGCTTTCTACTCTCCTGAAGAGTGACAGTCTTGGAAACCTTGGGAACCCACAGAGGCCGTTCCACCCAGTCCTATTGCGTGGCTCTGAGTCAGAATGGACTCAATGGGGGTGAGTGGTTTTTGAGTGAAAGGGGCTTTTTAATGCTTGCCCACGCAGGGCAGAGGCCTTGTGACTGAGGACGAGAGAGATGTAGCGTTGGTTGGGCTAACAAAGCAACCGGGTATCCTTAACATTTCTAACCCTGATTTCTAACCTGTTGGTTTCCCTACAACCACTTAATCATGAATACTGGCTGAGAGTTCTGCCTGGCCCTGCAACAGAATACTGACCCCTGCAGAGGCAAGATGCCAGAGGAAGGGAGAGCTGCAGGGTAGAGGCCTGTCTGCCATTACCAGAATCACCTGGAAACCCTATCAAACTCAAGATAGCGTGGTCTACCCTCCATAGTTTGGGTTCCCGTTGGTCCAGGATATAAAGGTACATATCCTGAGAAGATGCCGATGCTCCTGGTTAAAGGACCACTTTGAGAGCTCATGCTCTAAATATAGGTTACCTCTTCCTACCTCCAGGCTTTTATAAAGTTTCCGCTCCTAGAGGCCTCATGAACATTTCCCCAACTCTGTCCAAGAGCCCTGGTGGTCCAATGGCTAAGCATTTGGCTGCTAAACAAAAGGCCAGGGTTCGAACCCAGCTTCCCTAAAGATTAGGGCCTTGAAAATCTCATGGGGCAGTTCTACTCTGCTCAATTGCCACCTTCTTCATAAAAGTTGCTATAATCCTAGATCAAACTATCCCTCTTTCCTCAATGCCTATCAGCATTCTTGAATATCTGTCACATACCACTTACACTCATCACATGCTACCACCTTAGTTCAGTTATTTGTATTTGGCCAACTTACTTCCATGAATACAGGACATTTTTGTTAGTTATAATACCCTCCACAACAGAGACCCCCACTAAGCAGTAAACAGCAAGACAGAGTCTGTAAGTAATTACTGATATGACCAAATCCCCGATGCTGCCCCTGATCTGTGGGCCCAAGGTCTGTCTGACCATGCTTAATCCTGCTAGCCTAAACTGACTTCCTGATGCTGCCTTGTACTTTGCTCACCTTACTAACCTATGACAGTTGACTGATCCTCCCAGATTTGCCAACGCCCCTCTTCGTTGGCTGGTCCTAGGTAGCTGCTTTATCTTATACTCCAAGCCTTTTAGAATTTTCTAATCTTCTATAAGACACAATGAGTGACAAAATTTTATCTTCACAGCTGATGCGAATTCTACCGTTTTACACAAACAATGCACGCATTACATATCTTTTGTAAAGCAAGTCCCATGTGCATTAGTTTCCTTTACGTGGTATGTGCACATTATATGCATGGGCACGTCTACTTGTGTTAATTCTGCAATAGCCCAGGAAAGTCTTTACTTGCCTTTTCTGGATGGAGGGGGAGCCTTTCTTTGCTACAAGATCTGAGCTAGAATGTTATGAACAAGTGCAGTTATCTCAGAAATACATTTGTTGTAAGTTCTATTTATAGATCATGAAGGCTAAGCTAATTTTAATAAAAAGCTTAAAAGCCTGGAGACGTCATAGAAAGAGCAGCTCATGCTGTCCTATAGGATCACTCTGAGCTGGAATCAACATACCAGCAGTAGATCTGGCCTTGGTTTAAAACTTAAGTTTTAAGTTATCCAAGAAACAGAGTTTAAAGTTGGCAACTGGTTAGGCACCATCTTCACATAAGCTTCTAGAACAAAACCTCATCATCTATGCCAACAACAGATACAAGTTAAAACCTGGCTTTCAAAGCCACTTAGGATGACTGAACATTTTAACGAGGTTTCTAAATGTCCCTATAAAAGTGATTCCTTCAAAAAATACTGGACTTTGTTTTCAATCACAAGGAACTAAACATGCTCATACTTGATTAATTCTTTCCTTTTTTATTCCTCCGCAAGACAGTAACACTCAAGACAGTAACACTCAAGTACTCTATTTAAAACTACTGCAACGACCTGGGGTGGGGGATTGTAAAAGCAAAATCATCTACTTATCATTCACAACTGACTTACAGCACGTTGTTCCGGTAACAACAACAGAAAATCCCTGGGCCCTCATCCCTGACAGAATTATGTGCATGTGTGTGCACATACTGCTGTTGCTGTTGTGTGTGCCTATGCATAGCGACCCTGTTACAACAGAACAAAACGTCCGATCCTGCGCCGTTCTCCAAATTATAATTC
The DNA here is from genome assembly GCF_050624435.1 of Tenrec ecaudatus. Taxonomy (NCBI): domain Eukaryota; kingdom Metazoa; phylum Chordata; class Mammalia; order Afrosoricida; family Tenrecidae; genus Tenrec; species Tenrec ecaudatus. The sequence goes on from NC_134546.1 coordinate 15,052,143, forward strand.
TATTTGAGTCCTTTGTTACAACCACCGTGTCAATCTATCTTATCCTGTCTCCCCTCATATACATACTATCTTTACAATCAGTAAGCCCAACAGCTTACAAACTCCAACAGTGATGGGAGCAATGACAAATTTAACTCAAGACAAAGTCCGAAAAACATGACTTTTAAGGGAGCAACTAAAATTAATATCCGTTAGAAAAGGTCTTTGATAGTCAATTCAATCTCATATTTTGAGTACTACTAAAAAAATGTCATGCCAAGAATCTTAACTGTATGCTCAACTAACTAAAAAGAAATGAACCAGACCACCACACCCAAGCCCAATATCCTTGAGTTCATCAATATCCTATATTGGCATAAGTTTGCCAATAAGTCACCGGCCAAGTAGAGCTATGCGTATGGTCTTTATACTTTCAATTCAGCAGATTCCAACAACACTGAAGCTGAGGCGATACACTGTCACTGAGTTACAGAGGTCTTGAAATAGACCTAGGAGACGACTCTCTAAATTCAATCGGTTGTTAAAAGAAAAGGTGGGGGGGTGAGGTATCATAGAAGGGAGATATCTGGAAACCAGACCATTCTGTTAAATAACATAGAAACGACAAACGGTAATAAACATACTATTTATTAATATAGGTGAAAACAAAGCATTTACTGTAAAAGACACGACCTTCCAGTAAAATGCATGCAGAAGGAAGTTTCACTGAAGCACACTAACCTGCGATTCTCAACTCCAAAAGAATATGCCAATAAAAAGAATGTCCTATAAATGGCTATCATTTTTTCTAACTCTTCTGTAACAGTCTGAAAAAGCATACATTTTAAGACTCCGGGAACCTCAAGTTGTCTGAGCTACCTTCCAAGTTAGAAGGGAAGAACTTACTCTGTGCGTCAAAATCACTAATCATATATTAACTCGGTGCATAATCTATATTTTAAGTACACCATTAGGCACACGTTTAATCATTTACTCCGTATTTTCAATAGTGGCTGGCTGACCTTTCTTTGGTTTGTTTTGTTTTTAATATTTTATTTCTTCCCCCACAGTTGCCACTAAACTGATTCTGAATTAGAATCCACTTAATTCTTGCCTTCGCTAAGCCATCGCTCCATGTTGAACTATTTACATGTTACGTGTAATGGGGAAGGCAATTTAAAAGTGCCCAACAGTAGAGGGGGTGGGGAAAGAGAATCGCCGGACCACTGTAGAGACTTTTCGGGGAAAGCCTAAAAATCGAATCACACGCTCGATTATCTGACCTACAGACACCAAGGAGCCCTGCGAAGCTTTATGTTTACAATTCTGGATCGCAAAGAGGAACCGACGCCGGGCACCCGGAGCAAGAGAACCGGTAAGGTAACAGGCTAGAAGGGCGTTGATTTCTTGGCCACCGCGCGACACAGGGGCGGGAGACACACCCCTAGCGTCTGTCTGAAACACTACAGCAGTGAGTCCTACCTCGGGATTAATGTGAGGCTGAGGGAAGACACATTTAAATCGCCATGATTCAGAAACAACCACGAGCAAGACTCACGAGCCCAACGAAGAGAAAGGGAAACCCGGGGAAGACGGGGATCGTTAAAAACTACCCCCATGGATCCGAAACCAAGTTGCCTGGCGTTTTAAGGAATAGACATCTTGAATCTTTCCGGTGGCCCGGTACCAACACCCCCCCCACACACACACACACAAACAAACAACCAAACAGCAGCAGCGGAAGCATGCCCGTACAATGGCAATCAGCAGCCAAATGAGCACTAATGGGAGAGGGCAGAGAGTGGCAGGGATTCCCCCCAAGACCCTGCGGGAAAAGTCTGGGGTGGGAATGGGAGCCACAGCGGCACCGTCTTATATAAAGCGCCATTTGCCACCTATTCTGTGCACGGGCTTGCACTCAGCCCCGAGTTTCCGAAAGAGCGTGGAAGTGCGGGGATGGGGGTGCGCTGCAAGGCCGGGGTCCCCGGGAGCGGCGCGGCGGGCTGCCTGCCGGGCGGTCGGCGGTGCCAGGCCCGGGGGAGGAGGTGGCGGCAGGGGCGGAATCCCGACGGCGCGCGGGGCGCCCCGCGGAGGCCCGGGGCACTGGGGACGCCTCTGCACGAGGAGGGGCGGCGCGGGGGCCCGGGGCGGGCGAGGGGCCCCGGGGCCGCAGCCATCCTGTCAAGCAGGCGGCCCGCCACCCCCGCGGGCCGCCAACGCACGACGGCTGCAGCGGGCTCGCCGCGACCCGCCGCGGCTCCGGCCGGGCCCGGGTCTCCCGAACCGCCCGCTGGTGGGAGCGGACCCAGGCCGGGGGGTCGGGGGGAGGTTCGCCCCCGCACCGGGCCCAGTAAGCAGCAGGCCGGGGAGGGGTGGTGCATCGGGGGAGCCCCAGGTCTCACCATTTTGCTCGGCGGGTCGGCGGCTCGCTCGGCGGCAGGAGGGTGTCGGCGATCGGACGGGCTCCCGCAGAAAGCGGCGGCGGTGGCGGCCCGGCGACGCTCGGCTCGGGCGACAGCGGCCCTGGGGACGCCCGCGGGGGAGGGGGTGCAGGGTGGGGGCGGGGAGGCGGCGCCGCGGGGCCCGCGCCGGCCGGGTGACTGGGCACGCGAGGGAGGGAGCGGGCGGGGGGGTGGAGGAAGCAAAGAAAATAAGGTCGAGATTCCGAGCGAGCGGAGGAGGGGCGGCGAGGCGGAGGAGAAGCCGAGCGAGAGGCGGACAGGCGAGGACAGGGAGGAGGCGGAAAGGGTATCCGGCGGCTCGGGGGCGGCAGCCTCGCGCTCGCGCCGGAGTCGTGACGGACTCACTGCAGTGGCTCGCGCTGACCCGCAACCTCAAGGCACGAAAAAAGGGGGAGGACGGGAGAGGGAGGGGAAAGCGGAGCGCGGCGGCGCGCGGGGCGGAGGGCGGGGGCGCGCGCAGAGCCGGCGGCGGGGGCGGGGCCTAGGCCAGCGCCGCACATCCGGGAACCCGCGCGCCGGGCCGGGCGCCGACCGCCGCCGCGCGCTGAGAGACTGGTTGGGGAGCGCGGAGCGCACAGACCACGTTCGGCCCTCAGCCGGCCGCCCCTTGCGTGCGGCGCGGGGGGTGCGGGGTGGGGGCTGGGGGGGAAGGAAACAGGGCCGGGGGCGTGGACGTCTCTGACGCAGCGTGGCGGAGCCCTTCCTGTCACGTGGCTGGAGGCGGGCAGGGAGGAAGGCTGGGAGGGGTGAGCTGAAGGGGGGTGGGGAGGAGGAAATGCGAGGGTTCCCCGGGAGGCAGGAAGTGCGAGCGGGGTGGGGGGCGGGGGGTGCCTAGCCACGGCGAACTTGGACTTGGGCCCCCGAGTGGGAGCCTCGCGGGGGAGGCGGCACTAAGAAGCGGCCTTGAGGTGTAAGAACCACCCAGAGGCCTTACTATAAAGAAAATAATCCAAGCCCTAGGGCTAACGAGTAACCGTTGCTTTGGAAGGAAGGTGTGTGCACATCAGTGCACCTCCTGGGACCCACTGCAGGATTGCACGGCCCCTTAGGACTTCTCCCCCGTGCAGCCCCCGCGGGCCCACGCTCCTGCACCGGAGCCTGCAGAGTCGGTAGCTGCGTTGGCAGGGCAGGGAGGAGGGCCAAAGCCGGCCTGTTTGGGGCGCAGGGAGCCCAGGACAACCCAACAAGGCCTGGTTCCCGCTCCCGCAAACATTTCCCCACCCAGCTCTGCATCTTCCTTCAACTTCCAGACAGGCCTTGGGACGCGTTGCACCAGCGTTTGTGATTGAAAGTTACACGAAGACATTGCCCGCTTAGCCTTTTAGCAGGGCTGTGGATGAGCTTTTTGCTCACGCTGGTGAAGAATATCGTCCCGGAGAATTCTGAATACAATAGAAAATGGAGACCAGAAAACATAAAGAGAACGGGGTTTTTTTCCAGAGGGTAAAAGAAAAAATGACCAAAGCTTCTGGGAGAGATGTGATTCAGACAAGGAAGAAAATATTTTGCAACTGTTTTAATCAGTTACTCGTTTTCAAGTTCTTAAGTAATCTGGTGTTCCCCAGCGGTCGCGAACTAATTGACAAATTCTCTGACCAGTTTGTTGTGTTAGGCCATACTGCTGTTAGAGACAGTGTTAGTGCTTCTAAAGAAGATCGTTATTAGTGTGTGTGTGGTTGTCATTGTTTTCATGGGCCTCCATATTATACGCACATCTAATAACCTTATGAATACTCAGGGATGTGCCCTGGGCCATATCCATTTTTAAAGAGAGTTACCATGATTCTGTGTCAGGATGACTAAGAAAAAGTAGCTTAGACTGGTAAGGAAGTTGTGTTAAAATGATGACTATATATTTTTTAAAAGGACAAGACCATTTATTCCACCATTTATTCTGACTTTCTTGACTTCAGGCATTAATGTGCTATAAACCAGGAAAAGTCTTTTAAGCTTTCATGTAGCATAAGCACATTATTTTAAATTTGTTTCTTAAAATTGCAAGACATGCCCATTAGAAAAGCTGTGTGTGTGTGTGTGTGTGTGTGTGTGTGTGTGTGTGTGTGTGTGTGTGTGACTCTGGACATTTGCAGTGAACTTGGCTAGATCAACTTGAGTATCAAAAACTAAAAAGAAAGAAGCTTTCTGTGAACTACCATAGAGCTAGAATAACCTATAATGTAAACATAATTTGAGGCAATTACCATATATACTCGTGTAGAAGCTGAGTTTTTCAGCACATTTTTATGCAGTGTGGTAAAATTAGGTGCCTCGGCTGATATCTGCGTCGGCTTATACTCGAGTACATATGGTCAATGGAAATCATTCAACACGTGGTATGTATTGGAACCCTACAGTAGAAATTCAAGAGCTAATAGCTAGGAAAGATGAGGTAGCTCCTAATGAGACAAAGTCCACTTCCTCTTTATCCTGCAGCTTTCTTAGAGTTCTTTACTTTCACTGCCTCGTATGTTGCGTAAAATAAATGTGTAGAAGGTTCCATCTCTGACAATGATTCAGAAGAGTTAGAGTATTCTGAATCCAATGAGAGGTCAATTGAAAATGCACCGTCAGTGCACAGACTTTTCAGGCAGTGTTAAAAAAGAAAGTATGAAAATACTCATTGTTTTTTTAAAAAATGTCTTTCCCTTAAGTTTTTGTGTAAAGCTTGGTATGAGAGGGAGTGGGTATACATTTATAAATACATTAAAGAAATGACAATGAAAGTAAGAAATGGGTTATTTTTCCTAGAAAATTTAGCAACCAAAAGATGCTTTGGGGGAAGTATTATGTCAGATAGGTTGGCAGAAGAGACATTTGAGACAAAGATAAGGATTAGAGGACTGTTGAAAGAGCTAGACATGAGTATAGTAGGAGGGCCCATGGCAGAGGGACGGGAGAGACCCGTGAAAGAAACAAGGCATAAACGGATATGACTGCAACTTAGTCATGTGTGGAACAAAGAAGGGAAAAAGAAGTGACTGGTATTAAGCTGGATGACAGCAATAGGGATAGCATTAAGAAAACCTTTATGTTTAGCTATTGAGTGCACAGAGCTAAGTCTGGACTTAAGGACACTGAGTTTGGAAGTAAGGATCCCTGGTGGTGTGGTAGTTACATATTAGGCTCCTAGCTGCAAGGTCAGCAGTTCAAAACCATCAGCCACTCCTCAGGAGAAAGACAAAGCTTTCTACTCCCAAAAAGAATTACTGAGAGTGGAGTGGAGACCCAAAGCCCATCTGTAGACAACTGGACATCCCCTCACAGAAGGGTCACAAGGAAGAGATGAGCCAGTCAGGGTGCGGTATAGCACCGACAAAACACAACTTTCCTCTAATTCTTTAATGCTTCCTCCCCACCACTATCATGACCCTAATTATACCTTACAAATCCGGCTAGACCAGACCATGTACACAGGTACGGATAAGAGCTTGCAACATAGGGAATCCAGGACAGAAACCTCTCAGGACCAATAATAAGAGTAGCCACACCAGGAGGGGAAGGGGAAGGTGGGGGGAGCAAAAGGGAACTGATCATAATAACCTATAACCCCCTCTCAGAGGGACAAACAACAGAAAAGTGGGTGAAGGGAGGCAGTGGTTTGTGTAAGACATGAAAAAAATCAATTATAAATTCTCAAGGGTTCCTGAAGGAGGGGGGTGGAGGAGTGGCAGAGGAGGAAGTGAACTAATACCAAGGACTCAAGTAGAAAGAAAATGTTTAGAGAATGATGGCAACGTATGTACCAATGTGCTTGACACGATGGATGGATGGATTGTGATGAAGAGCCCCCAATAAAATAATTTTATTTTTAAAGAATTGCAGTCTTGGAAACTCTCAGGGGCAATTCTACCCAGCCCTCTAGGCTCACTATGAGTCAGCAGTGACCGAATAGCAAGGAATGTGGTTTGGCTTTTGGTGGCATAGTGGTTCCACATCAGACTGCCACCAGTCCGAAGCCACCAGCCACTCCTTGGAAGAAAGACTAAGCTTGCTACTCCCATCAAAGTTACAGTCTCAGAACCCCATAGGGACAGTTCTACCCTATCTTATAGGATTGCTATCAGAACAGACCCAATGGCAGTGAGTTTGGGTTTGGGAATTTGAGTCACTGATGGGACATCCACATGGAAGCGCCCAAGTAGAGACTGGAAATATGGGCTAAAAAGAAACAAATTTGAGGCTCGACTTTCTAGCTGAGATGGAAAGTAGGGTCTTCAAGTTTTCCTCATTTAGTTGTAGGAAGGAAAATGTGCCCAGAGATGGTGATTAAGATGCCAGGTGGAAAGAAAACAAAAGGAAAAGAAAGGTTTAAGAAAGAATAAAGTTGATAAGTCCTTTTGACCGTGGGCAGTCTCAGACTTCAGTGTCTCCAGCTTTAACCTTTAAGATGTTAGAGGAATCACAGGCAATTTTATCACGAAGGCCGTATTATGGTGTTCAGGAGCACGGTGATCCTCAGACAGCTGCCTGTCTCTTCAAAGACTGATAATTGAACATTAACAGAGCCAAACTTACCATTCCCTTAATTGTGGTGCTCTCAATAGTATCCCCCCCCCCCCAAAAAAAAAAACAACTCTCAGTTACAATTATCTTTACTACCAACTGGAAATCCTGTTTCATTTCATATGCTCTTATATATTAAAAGAGACCGCCAATTAAAAGAGTCGATTAAAACCACTTGAAAGAAACATCTGTTTCTTTTCAGTGTCCATCTGTGGTTAATATAAATTTGGAAAAGTCTTTACCTCTCCTAGGTTAAAAAAAACATCAATGTCTTAGTTCAAGGGTTTCAGATTTGAGAACATTTTGTACCTTTTTGCCACGTGGTTTCGCACCATAGATTCTTTTCCGTGGCTGCTGAGACTGCATGGGGGAGCAGGTCATCTTTCTTCAGAGACCCTTGTCTGTACTGAGACGGCAGGGGTGTGAGCTGTGCCCCGCCCCTGGACGTGGCTGAGGAAGATTCCGTGGCAGGAGATGGGTGGGGGTGGGGGGGGGTCTGGCCTTCTTGCTAAACAATAAAGAGGTAGGTACCCCGCATTCTAAATTCCATCTTGGAAACTCATTTCTCCATAGAAGCCAGCCAGTTCAAAAAATATTCTATAAACTGTGATCTTCCTACAAAAGCTACTCAAAGTATAATGTACCTGGAATTTGGTATATATGCTATGAACAACACAAAAGTAGAAAACAATACCCTTTATACATTAAAACATATCATTTATGGATTACTGGGCTTGGAGGGAAGGGGGGAATGTATCCAAAGCCCCAAGTAGATTTTCTTTTTAAAATTTTGACAACTACTTTGCAAATTACTAAGTCCTGTGTAACTTACCCAATTCCCACGAGAGACTTAAAAACACTGAATTTGTTTAAAATAAAAATGCACTATGATTGATTCTCAGATGAGACACAAATTAGGAAAACAACTGGGAGAGGTTTTCCAAGCACAGGTACTAAATTGGCTACGTAAGTTGTTTTTGTATCAGGTACTTGACCCAAAAGAAAAGGCTCTGAAAGATTGACTCTAAACATCTATATCCACATGCTGGAGGTTCACCAAGACATCAAGAACAATTTGTTAATATACTTTTTATGATGAGCTTTAATATATATACTTATATGAAATGTTTTTCATATGATCAGTACAGTACAGTTGGGTAGTTATCTGCTTAAAGATGACCGTTGAGACTAGGAGAAGATATGTCAGAGAGCAGAGGGGGCAGTAGACACAGGACAAAAGATAGACCAAAGATAACACCTACATTTGAGTGACAGAAGGAAGGAGCAGTGACAGAAAAGGCCATGGGCCACACAGAAAAGCTGGATCCCCAGCAAGCACTGCGTGGAAGCTGATGGAGTGCATCCCAGAGGAAAGAGGTAATGACTTGCTTCTGGTGCTGCAGGGCAGCCCAGCCCAGCTGCAGAGGGCCAGGGCACGTGGAGAAAGTGCAGGCAGTTAGTTTGTATCTGTGTGTAGACCGCAGTTAGTTTGTATCTGTATGTAGCCTCTGAACTGTCCTAGATTATATCTTGAAGTTGTTTCTCAAAATTAGAAATTCTTACTCATTTCTTTGGTTCTTCAAGGTGATCGATCGCTTGAAGTTGTTTCTCTAAAGTCTTACTTGTTTCTTTGGTAAGTGAATACAAAAGGAAAAAAAAAACCTCGTTCTTTGGACATGGATGAGATTTCCATTTGTAGTTTTCTAAAAGTGGACCCCCAGCATTTGCCTAACAGTGTTTGCTTAAAAGTAGCAGAATACACTATTTTATGTTTTATCATTTTATTGGGGGTTCTTACAGCTCTTAAAACAATCCATACACCAATTGTCTCAATCACATTTGTGCAAATGTTGCCATCATTATTTTCAAAACATTTCCTTTCTTTCCCACCCTCCCACTGTCGTGGACCCTTGATAAGTTAGAAAGTATGGTTGTTTTCATATCCACACTGTACACTGTCTCCCTTCGCCCACATTTCTGTTGTCCTTCCCCCCCCTTGCCCAGGGGGGGTGCTGTATGTTGATCGTTGTGATCAGCTCCCCCTTGCTCCCCCCACCTTCCCCTAATGCTCATGTTACCACTACTCCGATTACTGTACCTGAGGGGTTTATCTGGCCTGAATTCCATATGTTGAGAGTTCTTCTCTATTCCAATGTACATGCTCCAGTCTAGCTGGATTTGTAAGGCAGAACTGGGTCATGATAGTGGAGTAGGAGGGGGAACGTTAAAGAACTAGAGGACTGTTGTATGTTTCTTTGGTGCTATACCGCACCCTAGCTGGCTCCTTCCTTCCTTGGAAAGGATGTCCAATTGTCTGCAGCTAATATGCTATTTTTAATGTAAAACAAAAATGTGGCACTGTGGAATTGTAGGTTAATCCTGGTGGCAGTGTGGGTTAAGTATTGGACTGCTAACTACAAGGTTGGCAGTTCAAATCCATGAGGTGTTATGCAGGAGAAAGATGAGACTGTCAGCTCCCCCAAAGATTTATCATCTCAGAAACCCTATATAGGATCTCTACGAGTTAGAATTGACTCTGACCAGGGATTTCATGGAGTAGAACAGACCTATTTGTCATACTAATTAATAGAATAATTTGCTTATAGATTAACAAATATCTTTGTGCAAAACTAAAGTGAGACCCTCGTTCTACATCTATAACAGATTTTCTATGTGAATTTTGGATGGTCATTTATTCAAAACCTGCACTAATATGGTAGCCACTTGCTACATGGAGTCATTTAAATTTAAATGGATAAAGACTAAATAGGTTCAATTCTCCTGTCCCATTAACTACATTTCAATTATTCAGAGGCTGCAGACACCAATAACTGTCCATTGAACATCACCGTAAGTTCTGTTGACAGCGCTCACTTAAGGCCTTTGATTCACAACATTCACCATGGACCACTAATAAAAGATTTGTTTAAAAAAACTTACCATTGTGAATGAGGGGGAGTGGCAAAACCAGTCCTCCGTCTGCCACAAATCAGGCCCTTTTTGTTGCACACTGTTATGCAATCTTTTCAGAACCTCTAAATAGAAAGCTTGACTGTTTGACCTGGTGGAACAAACCCAAAATGCACTACGAGTGGACATTTTTGTCCCTTTGGGAAGTTGACAGATGTTCAGAACAAGGTTTGTCATCAATTGACCTTTCACCTTTTTTGAAACAAGAAAACCACTCATACACTGGAGTTTTTTCCCATAATGCTGCCCTTGTAAGCTGTTCAACATCACAACAGTTTCTGCAGCATTTTTCCTTTGCAGGAAACAAAATTTCACAGCCACATGCTGTTCTCTTCAATCATTCCTACAAAAAAAAATGAAGTTTGAGCAAAACTGCTTTTATGCAAAAATTCACTGTTACCAGAGACAACCTTCCCAGGACCCGGCACTGCGTGCGCTAACTCAGAGCAAGTGGCTTGATACTTACCTAGTGGGGGAAAATGCATATTACAAAAGCTCCACCCAGCAGAACTTTTTCCAGTTATTTTTTTGGGTACTCCCTCATATGTGAATGAAGGAGGTTCAAATGTTTGTGCAAAATACCTTTGTCTTCTGATCCATTTTTCCATGAACATTTGGAAGTTCCTTCATGTGTGCAAGTGTACATATGCGTGTACATGTATTTGTCTATTCTCCTCTGAAGCAAAAGAGAGTGACGCAAACTCAGAAGCCCACAGTCTCCTCTAGCCTGAGACCAAAAGCACTAGATAGTTCCCAGCTCCCACTGCCAACGGCTCTGCCCAGACACACAATAGAGGATCCCAATCGCATGGGAGAAAAATGTAGAACAAAACTTGAATTCTTAAGCAGGCAGGACCAGATGCACTGGTCTGTTAAGAGATTAGAGAAGCCCCTGAAACTGTCACTTGATGACATCCTTGTAACTAGGAACTGAAACCACCCTGGAGGTCACCTTTCAGTCAAGTAATAGTTTGGCCTATAAAATAAATAAACAGTGACAGCACAAGGAATGTGATCTTTAGAACAATTAATTTTATGAGTCCAAATAACTAACCTTTGCTCTAAAGCAATGCTGAGAAGGCACAGACAGACAGGGAAACTAAAAGGACACAAATGGGGAAAGCAGGTACAAATAGGGAGAGTGTTGACACATTGCTGGGACAGCAACTGACATCACACAATAAATTGTGTATCAGTTGTTGAGTGGGAAACTAATTTGCCATGTCGATTTCACCTGAGGACAATAAAATGCTTCAAAAAAAGCATATTGTCAATACCAAAACACATGTATTTTATATTGAAATGTATTTTATCAGTACAAAATGTGTTTTTATCAGTATTAACCAATATATTGCAACATACAGACTAAAAAATATTGAGTGTATAAAAACATTCTGCAACCATGTAAAACTAATAACTTGCTCCAAGAACTTGCACTTTATTTTCAGCAAACATTTTTATCTTCTGTTATCCAATTTCCACACATTCATAGAAAATTTCAAGTAGTGATGAGAACAGTGTAGGGAAAATTTTCAAATGCAGAAGGAATGTGGCAATTTATAAAATATTAACCCTGCCATCTCACAAAGATTCCTAAGAGATCTTGAATAAAGGAAGGATCTGATTCCAGTTTGATATCCCATTAAAAATAGCATTCCGTCGTGCTGAATCACGACGCACAGCAGACAACATACCGAATCCGGTGCTTTCAATTTTCTCAAGGAATTCTCAACATAGACTGTGGTTCCCAAGAGAAAAAGCATCTGCTGTCTTTGAAGGGAAGTGAGTAAAGGACTGGCCAAAGAAGATTGGTTTGGCAGAGACGATCCATTTATTACCTTTACTCAGCCAATATTGAAAAACAGATTATGCTTCAGGGTCAGGGTGACCTCTAGGAAAGAGAGTAACTTTCTACAGAACATAACCCATGGGTACTGGAATTCATTGGCTTTTGATGGCACCGCTCAGATTTTCCACTGTCTCATCTTGGGACTAGAAAGGCAATCCCACTGCAAGTTGTCTGGGTTGTTGTTTGGGATGGCGTTGCCTAAACGAGAGTGTGGATGGAGTGAAGAACACTGAGGACAAAATAGCATACTGTCTCTGAGCCCAGTCCAACTCAGAGTGACCCTGTAGGACAGAGAACTGCCCAGCTGTGAATCTTTATGGAAGCAACTAGAGGAAAACTACCAATCCCAAAGAGGGCAGTTCAAACCCACCAACCACTCCTCTGAAAAAGATGAGGCTATCTCCTCCTATAAAGAATTACAAACTTATAAGCCCCCTACAAAACTTTTAGGGGCCCCTCATGGCATAAGGGGTTATGCACTGGGCTACCAACCATAAGGTCGGCAGTTCAAATCCACAAGTCACTGAATGGGAGAAAGCTGAAGCGCTCAGCTCCTGGAAAGATTGGCAGCCTTGGAATCCAAAAGGGGCACTTATACTCTATCCAATAGGGTCGCCGTGAGTCAAAATTGAGCCCGAGGCAAGGATTTTGCTTTTAATTTTGTTTTATGTGGGGGAGGGTGTGGTAGTCTTCCATTAAACAGAGCTGTGATGAGGTCTGAGGAGTCAGCCCCAATCCCAACTACATGGACAGCCACCTCTACCCCCAGGAAGAATTTACTTCAGAGGACAGCGCTGAAGCTACAGCTCAGGGAGAGGGACAGGTCTGATCAGATCACACGGGAGTAATGAAGGGGGAGGAAGAGAGAGTGGACCACATCCTGACCCACCAAGCCTTGATGATTTCGATGCTCAGAGCAGCCAATGCACAGAGAAGAACATAGGGCCGGCCCCAATACGAGACAGGGCATCCCTCACTGACCCATAGCCCTGCAGGGGACAACACTGGAGACACAGTGTGGGAACTGCACCCAATCTGACCCCACCACACAAAGGCAAAGAACTAAGAGTATGCAACAGAACAACAAGGGGGAAAGAGCAAGGAAGTCCTGAGACAATACCAAAAATAGACTTTGGAGCCAGGGCATGGCACCCCATCAGACTCCACCAGAAAACACTCCTAAATGTCAACAAACAGACCTTGAACAATTTACAAGCTTTTCTTTTTGTGTGTTATTGGTTTTTTGTTGATGCTTTGATTTCTTTTGTTGCTTTGTTTTGCTCTGTCATGTTTTTACACATAATATTATTATCTGCAGGTCTATCTATATAAGATAAGCAGGATAAACAATCTAGAGGAGAAAACAGGACCGAAGGTTCCGGGGGCACATGGGAGAGGGGGAGGTGAGGGAAAGGAAGTGGGTATTCACAAATCCAGGTACAAGCAAGGGAACAACAAGTGATCCAAATCAGTGGCCAGGAGGGTTAAAGAGGACTGGTAGGGCTTGATTAAGGGCAATGTAACCAAGAGGAATTATTGAAACCCAAATGAAGACTGAGCATGATAGTGGGACAAGAGGAAAGTCAAAGGAAACAGAGGAAAGAACTAGGAGGCAAATGGCATTTATACAGGTGTAAATACAGTTATGTACATATATAATTATATTCATATGTGATGATGGGAAAATAGATGTATGTGCATATATTTATAGGTTTAGTATTAAGGTAGCAGATGGACATTGGGCCTCCACTCAAGTATTCCCTCAATGCAAGAACAATTTGTTCTATTAAACTGGCATTCCATGATGCTCACCTTCCCAACACAACAACTGAAGACAAAGCAGGTGAATAAGCAAATGTGAAGAAAGCTGATGGTGTCCAGCTATTAAAAGATGGAACGCCTGGGGACTTAAAGGCTTGAAGGTAAACAAGCAGCCATCTAGCTCAGAAGCAACAAAACCCACATGGAAGAAACATACCAGCCTGTGTGACTACGAGGTGTCGAAGGGATCGTGTATCAGGCATCAAAGAACAAAAATTCATATCATTGTGAATGAGGGGGAGTACAGAGTGGGGACCCAAAGACCATTTGTAGGCAACTGGACATCCCCTTATGGAAGGGTTGTGGGTGGAGACTAGCCAGTCAGGGTGTAGGGTAGCAACAATGAAACATACAACTTTCCTGTAGTTCCTAAATGCTTCTTCCCTGCTACCATCATAATCCCAATTTTACCTTGCAAGTCTGGCTAGACCAGAGGATGTACACTGGTACAGATAGGAACTGGAAACACAGGGACTCCAAGACAGATGATCCCTTCAGGACCAGTGGTGAGAGTGGCGATAGCAGGAGGGTGGAGGGAAGACAGGGTAGAAAGGGAGAACTGATCACGAGGATCTACATGTAACTCCCTCCCTGGGGGATGGACAACAGAAAAGTGGGTGAAGGGAAACATCGGACAGTGTAAGACATGACAAAATAATAATAATTTATAAATTATCAAGGATTCATGAAGAAGGGGAAAAATGAGGAGCTGATACCAAGGGCTCAAGTAGAAAGCAAATGTTTTGAGAACAACAAATGTACAAATGTGCTTGGCACAATGGAGGTATGGATTGTGATAACAGTTGTACGAGCCCCCAATAAAATGATTTTTAAAAAACAACTGTGGTGGCATAGTGGCTTAGGCTGGTAAACACGGTGTCAGTGGTTCAAACCCACCACATTCTCCTCAGGAGACAGGAAAGACTGTCCTCTCATGAAGATTTTCCATCTCAGAAACCCTCCGAGTCAGATCTGCTTTGTCCTCTGGGGTAGTTATGTGTCCTATCCACTTGATGGTGGGAACTCCAAGGGAACCACCCATTATATAACTGTCCTTTTCAGTATTTCCTTATTTCCAGGCAACTACTCTGAAGGGTCTACAATATTTTTGAAGAATGATTTTCTCTTTTTCCTGATTCTGGGTATTGGGTAACTGTTCATGGCTCAACAAAAAACTCTCTGTCATTGAGGTGATTCGGATGTACAGCAATTCTACAGACATCAATTCTAAAAGACCCTCGGGGAGAAAACCACTGGATTATTAACCTGCTTATTACAGAAAAGTGTGTTAAATAGAGAAAATCATGAAGACAAAGTAACTACTTACAATATCACCAAAACATAATCGTTGTTTATATTTGAGTGAGAGGGGGCTTCAAAGTCCATGGGGAAATGACATTTGTCCACAAAGTTTTTGAAGCTCCCTTATATAGCCAATCTCGTCTCTGTGTACACTTAAAGAGGAATGTTTTATACATACATATACACAAGTTTCCATAATGTATATATGTTTATTCATTGGTCATATACTGTTTTACAGCATAATTTTACACTTAATATCTGGGGAACATTCCCATATATATATATTTTTTAATGTCTTCTTTTTTATTTAATCATTTTATTAGGGACTCATACAACTCTTATCACAATCCATACATACAGCAATTGTGTAAAGCACATTTGTACATTCATTGCCCTCATCATTCTCAAAACATTTGCTCTCCACTTAAGTCCCTGGCATTAGCTCCTCGTTTTTTCCTCTCTCTCCCCACTCTCCCTCCCTCATGAGCCCTTGATAATTTATAAATTATTATTTTGTCATATCTTTCCCTGTCCGATGTCTCCCTTTACCCACTTTTCTGTTGTCTGTCCCCCAGGGAGGTGGTCACATGTAGATCCTTGTAATCAGTTCTCCCTTTCCAACCCAACCTCTCTCCACCCTCCCAGTATTGCTACTCACACCACTGGTCCTGAAGGGATCATCCACCCTGGATTCCCTGTGTTTCCAGTTCCTATCTGTACCAGTGTATACCCTCTGGTCTAGCCAAATTTGTAAGGTAGAATTGGGATCATGATAGTGGGGGAGGAGGAAGCATTTAGGAACTAGAGGAAAGTTGTATGTTTCACTGTTGCTGCATCGCACCCTGACTGGCTTGTCTCCTCCCTGAGACCCTTTTGTAAGGGGATGTCCAGTGCCCTACAAATGGGCTTTGAATCTCCACTCTGCACTACCCCCCTCAGTCACTATGATATGATTTTTTATTCTGATGATGCCTGATACCTGATCCCTTCGACACCTCGTGATCGCACAGGTTGATGTGCTTCTTCCATGTGGGCTTTGTTGCTTCTGAGCTAGATGGCTGTTTGTTTACCTTCAAGCCTTTAAGACCCCAGATGCTATATCTTTTGATAGCCGGGCATCATCAGCTTTCTTCGCCACATTTGCTTATGCACCCATTTGTCTTCAGCGATCCTATCATGGAGGTGTGCAGCCAATGATATGATTTTTTGTTCTTTGATGCCTGATAACTGATCACTTCAGCACCTCGTGGTCACACAGGCTGGTGTGCTTCTTCCATGTGGGTTTTGTTACTGCTCAGCTAGATGGCCTCTTGTTTACCTTTAAGCTTTTAAGACCCCAGACGCTATATCTTTTGATAGACGGGCACCATCAGCTTTATTCACCACATTTGCTTATTCACCTGCTTTGTCTTCAGCGGTTGTGTTGGGAAGGTGAGCATCGTAGAGTGCCAATTTAATAGAAGAAAGTATTCTTGCTTTGAGGGAGTGCTTGAGTGGAGGCCCAATGTCCTTCTGCTACCTTAATATTAAACCTATAAATATAGGCACATAGATCTATTTCCCCATCATAATATATAAATATATTTGCATATGTACATTCTTTTATTTAGACCTCTATAAATGCCTTTTGCCTCCTAGTTCTTTCCTCCATTTCATTTGACTTTCCTCCTGTCCACTATCATGCTCAGTTTTCATTTGGGTTTCAATAATTCCTCTTGTTTACATTACCATTGATCACGCCCTACCAGGCCTTATATACCCTCCTCACCACCGATTTGGATCACTTGTTCCCTTGTCCCTGGGTTTATTAACACCACTATCTTTCCCCCCACCTCCCCCTCTCCCATGTTACCCTGGAACTGTCGGTTCCATTGTTTTCTCCTCCAGCCTCTTTTATTGACAGACCTGTGGAGATAATAACATGCACAAAACAAAGCAGAGCAAAATCAAACAATATCCAATAAAACAACAACAAATCAATGACAAAAAAACAAACCAAAACAAGAACGAAAAGCTTGTAGTTAGTTCAAGGACTGTTTGTTGGCCTTTAGGAGTGTTTTCCAGTCCAGTCTGTTGGGGTACTATGCCCTGGCCCCAAAGTCCACCTTCAGCATTCCCTAGGGACCTCACTGGTCTGTTCCCTTACTGTTCTGTTGCACCCCTTAGTGTTTTGCCTCGGTGTGGCGGGATCAGGTTGGGCACAACCCCCACACTGTGTCTCCAGTGCTTTCCCCCACAGGGCCATGGGTCAGTGAGGGATGTCATGTCTCATAGTGGGGCTGGCTGTGTGGTCCTCTCTGTGGACTGGCTTCTCTAATTGGGGTCATCTTCCTCAAGGCCTGGTGGGCCAGGATGTGCCCCACTCTCTCTTACTCCCCCTTCATCTGCTCCCATGTGCTCCTATCAGATAGGTCCCTCTCCTGGAGCTGCAGATTCAATGCCATCCTTTGAAATAAATTCTTCTGGGGAGAGGGACAGGTGTCCACTTAGTAGTTGGAATTGGGGCCAGGCCCTCAGACCTCTCCACTGGTTCCTTATTCCCCTATATTTTAAATATACTTCAAGGATATGATTTTAAGTTTTATTCAATAATGTTAATGTGTGCAATAATTTGCTTAATGAATCCCTTAAACTCTACTTTTATTTGGGCTATTTTCTGTTTTTTTTTTTCTATTACAGATAATGGTATACTGAATAACTTCATCCATAAGTCTTTATGCACATCACTGATTATGTCTTTGGCAGACATTAACAATAGTGAAACTAGAGGACCAAAGAGTATTAAAAATGTAAAGGATACATATACACATATTTGTATATATACATTCCCAGCACCATCAAATCAATGAGGACTTAGAGTGACCCTGTAGGACAGGGCAGAATATTCCTATGAATTTCCAAGACTGTACCTCTTTTTTTTGTTTGTTTGTTGTTTTTTTAATTAATAAATCTTTTTATTGGGGCTCATACAACTCTTATCAAAATCCATTCATATATCAATTGAGCAAAGCATCCTTATACATTCGTTGCACTCATCATTCTCAAAATTCACCTTCCACTTGGGTTCTTGGAATCAGCTAAGTTTCCCTTTTTTTCCCCCTCCCTCTCCCTCCACGCTCCCCCCTTCCCCCTGGTCCCTTAATAGTTTATAAATAATTATTATATCTTATCTTACATTGCCCGGCGCCTCCCCTCACCCACCTTCCCATTGCCTATCTCCCAGAGAGGAGGTTACACATAGATCTCCAAGATCGGTTCTCCCTTTCTACGCCCCCTTCCCTCCTGGGGTCACCACTCCTACCATGGGTGTTGAGGGGTTCATCCGTCCTAGATTCCCTGTGTTTCCAGATCCCTACTGCACCGCTGTATATCCTGTGGTATAACCAGGTCCGCAAGGTAGAATTGGGGTCATGATAATTGGGAGGGGAGGAAGCGTTCAGGAACTAGAGGAAGGTTTTGAGTTTCATTGTTGCTACACTGAACCCTGAGTGACTCATCCTCTCCCCACTACCCCTCTGCAAGGGATGTCCAGCTGTCTACAGCTGGGCATTGGGTCCCCATCACGCACTCCCCCTCATTCACGGTGATGTGATTCCCACCACCACTCCACCTTTGTTGTTTGAGACCTGGTCACCTCTGCCCTTCACGATCACCTATGTTGGTGTGCTGCTTCCATGTGGGCTTTGTTGCTTCTGGGCTACATGGCCGCTTGTTTGCTTTTAAGCCTTTAAGTCCCCAGACGCTATATGTCTCAGTAGCCGGGCACCATCAGCCTTCTTCACCACACTTGCTTATGCACACTTTCGTCTTCAGCGATTATGTGAGGAAGGTGATCACACAATGATTGTTTTTTTCCTTGGTGTCTGCTACATGGTCCATTCAACACCTTGTATTTGCTTAGGCCGTGTGCTTCTTCTCTGTGGGCTTTGTTGCTTCTGAGCTAGATGTCCTCTTGTTTGCCTTCAAGCCTTTAAGACCCCAGATGCTATATCTTTTTGATAGCCGAGCACCATCAGCTTTCTTCACCACGTTTGCTTACACACACGTCTGTCTTCAGTGATCATGTCGGGAAGGTGGGTATCATGCAATGACCGTTTAGCAGGGCGAGGTGCTATTGTATTGGGGGAGTATGCATGAGGAGGTCCAATGTCCATCTGCTACCCTACTACTGAACCTATAAATATATGACTGTAACTCTTTATGGGAGTAGAAAGCCCCGTCTTTCTCAAACTTCTGACCTTGGGGATCATCTTCAGCTTAATGAATAATCACAAAGTCACCAGTATGCTCCATCTCTATCTCTATCTCTATCTCTATCTATCTATCTATCTATCTATCTATCTATCTATCTATCTATCTATCGAACTAAATTACTTTCTAGTAAAGTTGTACCATTGTACACTTCCATTACGGATTATTTTTCCCATAGTTGCACAAAATACGCATTGATATTTTTAAATAGAAGTTTTAGATTTTAAAAAACATTTCTCATTTTCATTTAATTTTATTCTTAATTTTACTGGTAAGAGTAAATATTCTTCTTAAGTTTTGACTATGTAACCCACCTGCTAAGAATATCTGTGCCTGTGATTTACCTTTTCATTGCCTATTTTCTTTGGGGGAATTTTTTTAAAAAGAGTTTTTCATGGTGAATCATGTAGGAGGTACCCTTTCATGCCATAGATTCTGCATTTAACACATCATCTTGCATACACACCCCTATGTCCTGTATCCCACCCCTGCTGGGGGGAATTTGTTGTTTTATTCATTTGTAAAAACTTGTTACATATAAAGGATATGATCTGCTCATCCTGAATTAAGATGACTTCTCCAGCTGTAACATTTTCATCAGTTTGTGAAAAAAAGTCTTTTTTAAGTTTATTTTCTCAGTCTATATTTCAGAGACAATATAACATGTAAAAGGACCAAAGTGCTCATAGTCTTTACTTATAGATTCTAATTAGTTAGCAACCTAATTATAAACAACCTGTCTCTTGTATGCTGATCATGGTATATATGTTTAAGGGCTAGATTTAAAAGCAGATTATCTAGTTAATCCTGACAACTTTTTACAGTGTGTGACTCAATTAAGGTTCCCTTGACTATCACAATTTGCTTTTTCTATTAAATAACTAATCTGATTCATTCAAAACCTCATTTTGATCTTTAAAATAAGCAAATCTGATCTATCAGCAATCCTCTTTCATGAAAAGGCCGCCTATAAGATGCACTACACACCCAACTTTTAAAAAATGAAGTCTGTAGAAAGTGAAAACAGCTGTAGATGTTATCTTCCTAAAACGCCATAGAATCTAAAGTCAACCGTGTTTCTTCTTGTCTTATAATTTTGTACTAAGTGGGCGCACATCGCCATATAATACTTATGCTTCTATCAATCTATCGATAGAACCAAATCACCTCCTAGTAAAGTTGTACCATTGTACACTTTCATTGCTGATTATTTTCCCATAGTTGCACGTTCTAAGTGTGATGCACAGTGCTTTAGGTTTTTTTTCTCTGCACAAGGATATACACTACTCCAAAATGACACACGAGTTTACATAATAGCACTCTTTCTCTCCACAGCTCTGTAAATGAGGTAATGAACAGAAAATAGAAGCAGCATATTGTTTGTGCATGAAAATAACTGAAACATAGTTCTATATCTATGGTTTACAAATGCATGGAAACAATTTGCTTCAACAAAAGTAGCATCACAGTCCACACGGAAGAAGCACACCAGCCTGTGTGATCCAAGGATTATAAATATTAAAATCCCAATCCCTGGGAATGGTATCTGAGCTTAAATTCTGAACACAAAGTTTTCAGAAGCTATTGATGACAGTGGAGGCCCAAATCTATGTGCAGGGTCCCCAAGAGGATTAAGCCTCTGACCGTAGTCGAGAATCATGAACAGCCTTGCTACCAGACAAAGGATGTTGGAAAGGTGCTTATGGCAGATGGGGTTAGCTGAAAATGTAACACCTTTCATTTGATCTCCTTTTTGACCCATTTTAATTTGTTCCAGTTTTTAATACTGTATGCTTTCGCAACAGTTGAGATTTTCCTCCGTTTCATTTTGTCATCCTTCAAAGTTTTGTTGTTGTTTCTTAATTTCATTTTGTATGTTTTTCTGTGTATGAAATCCAGGATAAGTAAATCTATAGTCTGTAACTGGATTAGTAATTACCTAAGGACATGGCAGGGGAGCTTGGAGGGAAACATGGGTGGGGGGGTGAATGAGGCTAACAACATTGAGTGTGAGGAAGAAGCAAATGGACTGGTCACGGCATCAGACCTGATCAGAAAACATTCATTAAGGTCAGCAGACAGACCTGGAACTATTTGTTGGCTATTTCCCCCCTCCATGTCTATCTATATAACATAGGACAAATAATCCCGAGGAGAAAACAACAGGACTGATGGTTCCAGGGTGGCAGGAGAGAGGGAGCGATGGGGGAAAGGAGGGAGGGAGCCAACGAACCCAGGGATAAGGGAACAACAAGAGATCTAAAATTGATGGCAAGGAGGTCATAGAATGCCTGGTGGGATTCAATCAAATGCAATGTAGCCAAGAAGAAGTACAGAGAGCCAAATGATAGTGGGACAGGAGGAAAGTAAAAGGAAATAGAGGAGAGAAGTAGGAGACAAAAGACATTTATAGAGGTATAAACATAGGCATGTGTATATGTAAACATTATTTTATAACAATAGAGATATATGTCTATGTACATATATTAATAGGTTAAGTCTTAAGGTAGCAGCTGGACATTGGGCCTCTACTCAAGTCTCCCCGCAACTCAAGAACACTTTGTTCTAATAACCTGGCATTCTGTGATGCTCACCTTCCCGACATGATCACTGAAGACGAAATGGGTACGTAAGCTAATGTGGTGAAGAGAGCTGATGTTGCCTGGCTGCTATAAGATAAAGCATCTGGGGTCTTAAAGGCCTGAGGTTAAACAAGCAACTATCTATACACTCCTACCCCTCACTGGGGATGAACAACAGAAACGTGGGTGAAGGGAGACAGCAGATGGAGTAAAATATGAAAATTAAAATAATTTATAAATTATCAAGGGTTCATGAGGGTGGGAGGCTGGGGGGACAAAGAGGAGCTGATATCAATGGCTCAAAAAGAAAGAAAATGTTTTGGAAATGTTGATGACAACCTATGTACAAATGTGCTTGCTATAATTGATATATGGATTGTTACAAGAGCTGTAAGAGCCCCCAATAAAATGATTTATTAAAATTAAAAAAGAAAGGGAGTCCAGAACAGGAGGAGCTCTGGAATGCCTGACTAATAGCCATGACACCCGAGGAACTGGGGGTTGCCTTGCTACCATATGGAACCTAAAGGGGCTTTAGAAGAACCTTGATCAAAAGGGAGCCCATGAAGGACAGCTTTTCAAATTCTCATGGACTGTAGACCTTCTGGAGCCCCAGGGGGTAAATGAATCCTTGAGACAACTGCTGAGGGGTCCATTAGAATTTAAACCAGCAATTTCCCCTGAAGTCATAAAACCAAATGCTTGGTTGGCTTAACTAGTAGAGAGAGAGAGAGAGAGAGAGAGAGAGAGAGAGCGAGCGAGCTTTGTTCTCTTCTCAGAACTATCTCAGTGAGGTCCGTAGGAGACCATGGGTCTATGCGAATCCAGAAGATCAACTCAGAAATGGGGCACTTGCATCGCTTGAAGAATCCAATCGATGTCACTAAATGTACACATAGACATGGTTGCATAGGTGCGTGTTTTTGTTGTATGTATTCTCGACCTCAACCATAATAAATAAAAACAAATCAAAAGAAGAAAAGTTCTAAAATTCATTGCAGTGACGATAGCATAGCTCTTCTTGATATGATTGAATTACTGAATTGCATGAAATGCCAATAAAATGTATCATGAATAATTAATTATTGAAGGTAGCATCACAGATAAATATGATGATAAGCCTGAAATATTCTAAGTTATAAATATGTTTCTTTAAGAAGAATTGAATGGTTATATCTGTTCTCTTTACGGTGATTTAAATTGCTATAATTTTTTTTAAGTTAAGGCATACTTGTTGGAGCCAGATTAAAAATATGGAGTGACATAGTCTCTGTGACACCTTCTGGGAAATAGAGGAGTAGTGAAAAGGCATATTTTGAAGAAATGCACTCATAGATAATATAGTAATAATGCTATCAACTGTGAATATTTTCTTAAATGAGTCATGCTTGCTTATTCAAAATTAGGACATCGGTCAAAGAAGGCTGTGATAGTTAAACTTTATTGTGCCAACCTGGTCAATGAACACAAATGAGATTAATTGAAGGGCAGAGAGATAAATGGCTCAGCGAGCCTCGCCTTTCTTGTCTCTTGTTCTCTGATCGTCCGACCAGGGTGCAGCTACCTTAGCCAGTTCCTTGTTTCAGCTGGCAAGGCTCACTTCCTGCAAGACATTCCTAAGGAGAAGCCACATGGACCTACCCTGATGCAGCCCTGGGTGCTGGAGCAGACGTGTGGGACCCCTGCCAGTGCTGAGATGCTTACATGCTCCCTGATTTGACTTTCCTCCTGCATATGGCATCATTTAGTGTGTTTTGGGAGATTGAGGAGGACTTTGTAGATCGGTGTTGGACATGGGCTAATGTTGCACTTATGGACTTGGACAGCACTGGATTGGATGCTTTCTTCTTTTTTTAACATTTTATTAGGGGGCTCATACAACTCTTATGACAATCTATACATATACATACATCAATTGTATAAAGTACATCTGTACATTCTTTGCCCTAATCATTTTCAAAGCATTTGCTCTCCACTTAAGCCCTTTATATCACGTCCTCTTTTTTTCCCCTCCCTCATGAGCCCTTGATAATTTATAGATTGTTATTTTGTCATATCTCGCCCTATCCAGAGTCTCCCTTCACCCCCTTCTCTGCTGTCTGTCTCCCAGGGAGGAGGTCACATGTAGATCCTTGTAATAGGTTCCCCCTTTCCAACCCACTCACCCTCTACTCTCCCAGTGTTGCCCCTCACACCCCTGGTCCTGCAGGTATCATCCACCCTGGTTCCCTGTGCCTCCAGCTCCTATCTGCACCAGTGTACAACCTCTGCCCTATCCAGTCCTGCAAGGTAGAATTCGGATCATGGCAGTTGGGGGGGAAGAAGCATCCAGGATCTGGGGGAAAGCTGTGTTCTTCATCGGTACTACATCGCACCCTGACTGACCCATCTCCTCTCCTAAACCCCTCTGTGAGGGGATCTCCAGTGGCCGACAAATGGGCTTTGGGTCTACACTCTGCACTTCCCCCTTCATTCACTATGGTATATATATAGATATAGATATATAGATATTTTTGCATGATGCCTTATACCTGGTCCCTTTGGCACCTCGTGATCACACAGGCTGGTGTGCTTCTTCCATGTGGGCTTTGTTGCTTCTGAGCTAGATGGCCGCTTGTTCACCTTCAAGCCTTTAAGACCCCAGACTCTATCTCTTTTGATAGCCGGGCACCATCAGCTTTCTTTGTCACATTTGCTTATGCACCCATTTGTCTTCGGCAATCGTATCATGGAGGTGTGCAACCAATTATATGATTTTTTGTTCTTTGATGCCTGATAACTGATCCCTTCGGGACCACGTGATCACATTGGCTGCTTTCTTAATGTACACTTACCCTTATATAAAACTCTCTCATAAAATATGAGTATCTATGAATTTTGTTTCTCTAATCTACCCATACTAACACAAAAGCTATATCTTTTAAAATAAGCTAGTCTTCTGAAGAGAATTTATAAATGTGTCTTCTGAGATATATGAAAATGATCATACTGTAAGTGCATCTTTTTTCTGCACAGTTGCCAAATTGCAGGAGCGCTGGAATCCTCCAAGTCACAGTTGGAACTGAAATGTGCTATAAAGTGCATGCATTCTGCTAGAAAGAGGAAGGAACTGGATTTTGTTTCTGAGGACATATTTTAAATTCAAACTCATATACTTTTGAGTAGCAATGATATATTTTGTAAATATTTTTTTTCTTCAGCAAGTTTCTGTGGTTTTAAAGAAAAATGCCAGGTTTTCTAGAAACTAGATGGTGTTCGTTTAACCACCGTTGAGTAACAAAAATGAAAAAGAAAAACCTTAACACACAAGCCGATTCTCTTTTCCTAGAAATAATGGCGTTTCAGGACCCATTCCATGTTCGGTTTAATTTTTGCCGGTGACGAATCTGTTTGGTCAGTCTCAAAATTGCTGCCCATTTTAGTTCCAAGTCACCTATGTAATCATTAAGCATTATGCCGAAAATCTCACCTGTCTGATCAAAGCAATTACAAGAAGGACTTGTGTCCTCTCCCAGCATTGGCCGACTTGACACTCAGTAGTTTGATAAGCATAGTTCTCCCCAAAATGGCTGCCCTTACACAAAAGCAGTGCAAGGGAGAGAACAGTAGAGCCTCTCATGCAGCATAACCAGGGCGTCCAAGTCCTCGCAGAAATCCAGATGCTACCTGGACTCCTGGTCCTGTCCTCTCCTGTCTTGCCCCTGTACAATCTCCAGCCCTAAACTTTGAGAGCCTGCCCCTCCATGCCTCCAACCCACACCATTTCTTCCCTTGCTTCCTTGGATGGGATCCTATAAAATATTAAAATGAGCAATGAGTTGATCTCACCCAGAGCCAGAGGGTGTTTTTGTGTGCAGCCAGCAGGATACAGAAAGTACTTTGAAATTGATTCTAGTCTATGGTGCTGGATAGACACTTGACCCTGACTGAGTAGACACTGTCTATCACACAGTTGAGTAAATCACAGCGCTACCCAGCACAAGATATTTTAACCTGCTGTTCATTACAAAACAGTCCTGAAGATCTGTCTTCTAACGCGTATGTCTGCAGCCCTATCACCCTTACTTGTACCTTCCCTAAGTCATGCAGCAACATAAGAACCTTGTCTCTTGTGACACAGGATAAAGAGACTGCACAAAAAGAAATAGTGCATTGATAGTAGCCAGGTTAAATTAAATCCCAACATGTAAATGGTTCAGGGTCTTCACTGGCCATCGTTGCTCTTAGTGTAAAGTCCAGTTCATGTAGGTACCAAAGAGGTGAAGTTTTGATCACTTGTCTTAGGCAAATGCTTTGAGGAAAAGATGATTTGTGTACAGAAAGCTGGGACAAAGAGATCCTGATACTTGGTGGGTGCATGAAGAGTGAGGAATTACGGAATTGAAATCATGGAAGGAATCACAAGGCTTAAAATAAGCAGTGGCAGACAAAGTCAGCAGGGATGGACATGTTCCAATGACAGAGTAATATAGGCATTGTCCAGGCAGGGGCAAAGGCTATTCACATAGTGGAAAGGTAGTGGGATTAGGTCCTCTGAACACTGAGTTTAAGATTTGAGATCCAACAGAATTCTGCAGTGGCCAGTGTTAATGGAGGCTCTGAGCCTCGCTCGTTAGAAACTGGGGGATCTTAAGTATGAAAGCAGAGCCTAGGAATATTAACAGGGCATAAAGGCAAAGTATAAGCACTGCGAAGCTGCTAGTATACGCTATGGGTAAACTTAGGTTGCCTGAAAATTATTTCACTAAGCTAAGAAGAATAGAGATTAAAATGTGCAATTGAAAATAGTCCTTTTCCATCTATCTCCCAAACCCCATCTTTTCAGCAGCATGTTATATTGCTGTTTAGTGTAGAGCTGTGGTGTGTGTATGTGTGTGTGTGCTCGAATGTACAAAAAAACGATGTAGGGATAGAGTCTGACCTCCGCTGATTTCACACAAGGGGAAGGGAAAATCAAACTCCACATTAACCCAAGGCCAATTCCTATGAGACCGAGGTCAGACATGCCTCAATCTTCCAACTGTTTTCAAAACCAGTTCTAACACCAACAATCCATCTTAAGAGACTCTTTTGCTTCTGTGCTGAATTTGAAAATTAATTGCAATGGCCACAGACAACTCATAAACTATAGTCACAAGTATGGGATTTATTAAGTACCGTATATACTCGAGTATAAGCTGAGGTTTTTCAGCCCATTTTTAATGCAGTTTTGGTGGTAAAATTAGGTGTCTCATCTGATATTTGGCTCGGCTTATAATTGCGTATATACGGTAAATTAGCAGGTTAGAATTCAGGATCAGAAGTGCTAAGGAAACCGTTCTTTGGTCTACAGCAGTGTTTCCCAAAGTGGGTGATACCACTCTCTGGGAGGCCTGAAATGATCCAGGGGCCTGGAAGAAGGAATTTTACTAAAGCTTAAATTCTGAGCACCCAATTTACAGAAGGCTGTGGATGACAGTGAAAGCCCAAACACATTTGCCGAGTCCCCACAGAGATGAAGACTGGCGAATTGCCTCAGACCATTGACTGGGTTGTGAATATCTTTGCTTTCCGACAGTGCCTTGGAAAATAGATTAGTACAGATATGGTTAGGTTAACATTTAATATGTTGTCACTTGTTTTCCTTTTTGATCCATTTTAAATGTGTGCTCATTTTTATTATTTTCTGCTTTCTTTTGGATTGAGGTTTCTCTGTAGGTTTGTTTTGTCTTTGTTGTTGCTGATCTTTTTATTTTGGGTATGATTTCTTTCTGTGAAGTCCAGGATAGGTAACTCTACAGAGACAGTGACCAGAGTCATCGTTTGGGGGGGGGGGGGGTTTCTGGCAGGGGAAGGTGGGAGGATATAGGTTGCTAAAAATAATAAGCACAAGAATGAAGAAAATGTTCTCAATTTGATTGTGGTGATGGTTGCCCAAGTTTTTCATATATTTAAACCATTAAATTGTATGGTATGTAAATTATATGTCAATAAAACAGTTAACGTTTGAAAAACAACGTAGCTCCCTCAATTGCTGGTGTAGAGCCACCCCATTCCATAAACAAGTCTCCTGCCCCAAAGCCCTCAGTTTTACTCATTCTGTGAGCAGGGAAGGGAGGTTCGCCATTCTTTCTTGAGCTCTTGGTACTGTGGTCTCTGCTGCCCAAACGTCTCCACCACATCTCTGGAAGCTCAGTGTGCAGGGAGGGGCCCAGAAGGCCTCAGGACACGCTCCCCTCCTGACTCTTCTCTCTTGATGGCAGTGAAAGAGTCATTTCCTATTTCTTGCACGTTTTATACTCAGCGGCAAAATGGACCAAGTTCCACTTTAGAGTTTCAAGATTTTATTACCCTCACCCTATTAATAATCACTTATAACTGAATCATATAAAATGATCAGCATCTTCCCCACCTTCTTTTACTGAGACCCATCAAGCAAAGAGGAAATACACTTAATTTGCTTAGTCCCATCTAAGAGTTTGGTGGTGAGTGCTCCAAAGACTGTGGGTAGAGGAGCCACCACATCAAGTAAGTCACTGTATGATTCAGAAGTCCATGCAATGGGCTTCTAGATTTGGAACACTGGGCATTGATATTTGAAAAAATAAATATCTCCGTTTTGATTTCTGTATTTCAAAATGACCACAGGGATAGTTTTAGATTTTTTTTCAAGAGGTATTTTGAGCTTATTGCCTTGTGGCTCCTATATTTGGGCTGAATAGAGCATCTTACAGGTATCCTCACACATTTGAGTAACAGCAGAATTGACAGATCTGTAATTAGGGAGGCGTGAAGTGCTAATCTGAAGATGTATGTTTGTGTGTAATCTGGATTCCGTATTGTTTTCTCATTTCATCATACTGAATTGTATTAAACATGAGTTAATATTGGATGCTTCTGGAAGGATAGAGATTTTAAAAATGCTTTTGGAGACTGGATCCAGACCACTCCTTAAATTCTGGTCTGATATTCTGATATACATTTCTTGGATATGGTTTCTCCTCTTTAGCCTTATTAAATCTGCTTGAGCTAAGATCACAAATCAGTTAATCAGATTTATAAAGTAGGAGGAAAAAACAAAGGGTTATTATGGAAGGCCTTCCACAACTTGTCTATCAGTTTGACATACTATAGTAGCCTTCATGTTGCTGTGATGCTGGAAGCTGTGGCACAGGTATTCCAAATACCAGCAGGGTCACTCAAGGTGTACAGGTTTCAGTGGAGCTTCCAGAATAAGAACAAACACCCAAGAGAAATATACTATCCACTGCTCATAGATTAGCCACTGAAAACAATGTATATCAGTGGAATATTGTCAGGATAGTGTCAGAGAATGAGTCCTTCAGATTGGAAGGCACTGAAAATGTGATTGAGGAAGAGCTGCCTTCTCAATGTAGAGTCAACCACAAAGACATGGGTGCATGAAAGCTTTCGGAATCTTCAATTGCTGATGAGGAATGATGCAAAATGAGGAGAAACAGCTGCAAACACCGACTAATAACTGGAAAGTGGAGCATATGAGTTATGAATCTAGGAGAATTTAAAGTCATCAAGAACGAATATCATGGCATTAGTGAGCTGAAATGGACTGGCATAGGCTATTTTGAATTAAACAGTAACATGATTTACTTTGTTGGAAATGACAAATTCAAGAGGAATACCATCACATTCATCATTAAAAGAGCATTTCAAGATCTATCTTGAAGCACAATGCTGTCGGTCATAAGATAACATCTATATGCCAACAAAGAAGTCCAGTGAATAGAGCTATTGTTCAAATTATGCATGAACCACTAAATCTAGTGATGAGGAAACTGAAGTCTACTAACTTTTCTAGTCTGAAATTGATCAAATATGTAATCAAGAAGTATTGATAATCATTGGCAATTGGAATGAAAAGTTGAAATGAAGAAGAAGGAACAGTAGTTGAATACTATGACGTTGGTGATAGAAACAAAGCTGGACACAATGGATGGATGCATGGATTGTGATCAGAGTTGTATGAGCCCCTAGTAAAACGATAAAAAAAAAGAAACAAAGCTGGAGATGGCATAATAGAATTTTTACAAGACCAATTACTTATTTGTTGCAAATAACTTTTTTTCCCAAAACACAAACAGTCAGTGTGCATGGACTGTAAAGAAATCAAAGCGACTACATCTGTGGGAAGAGATGATGCTCATTATCAGCAACCAGAAGAGGCTTTGTGCTGTCTGTGGAGGAGACCAGCAATTGTCCATATGCAAGAGTATGCTAGTTGAAGGAAATGAAAACAAATGCATGAGTCCCAAAATATGACCTTGAGTAGACGGTTGATGTTATTGGGTGCTGTCGAGTCAGTTCTGATGCACCCTATATACAACAGAACAGAACACCATCCTGGCCGACTCCATCCTCACAATTGTTCCTGTGTTTGAGTGTTTTCTCCGTGTATCATGATTTTGTGAGGGTTTGGGTTTTCTTTACACTGAGTTGTCGTCCACACTGAAGGCTGCAAGCCTTGCTCTTCATCAGCAAGTGTTTCAGGTCTTCCTCACTTTCAGCAAGCAAGGTTGAGTTCTCTGCATATGGCAAGTTGTTAACAAGCCTTCCTCCAACCCTTATGCTGAGTTCTTCTTTATATAATCTAACTTCTCTGATTATTTATTCATTCTCTGTCCTTGGTGACCTTGGTGATCGTGATATATCCCAGATGAATTTTGAGAACATTTGTGATAAGCAGGATTCTCTAGAGAAACAAAACCAGGACACATATGATTTTATATAGCTATAGATAGATAGGTTTATACAGCCAGAGTACTATAACAGCTACTGTACATACCTGAGTATAAGCCAACTCAAATATTAGCTGAGGCACCTAATTTTACCACAAAAACTGTGTTAAATATGTGCTGAAAAAACTTGGCTTATACACGAGTATATACTGTAATTAGTCCACACAGCTGTCAGAGGGTTCAGTTCAACTCACTTCCCTGGAATAGTTAATATACTGGAAGTCCTTCAACTCATGTGGGCTGCTGGGTTCAAGGTCAAGGAAGCAGGTAGCAGAGTCCTCCC
Organism: Tenrec ecaudatus; assembly: GCF_050624435.1. NCBI lineage: Eukaryota > Metazoa > Chordata > Mammalia > Afrosoricida > Tenrecidae > Tenrec > Tenrec ecaudatus. The sequence continues at coordinate 15,082,898 of NC_134546.1, forward strand.
TCCAAAAGGCCAGCAGAGTCTGTCCACAGGCAGCAAGCAGCAGTAGCTCTGGAGCTAAGCAGAGCAGGCCCAGGTGGGATATCAGACACAAGCAATGCAAGGTGACAGGATCCATCAGCCTCAAGCTCAAGCAATGGATGCACCAGTACCAGTAGTGTGGCGAAGCAGGTCTCGAAGGAGCCTCAAGCTCTAGCAACATGATCCGTGGATTTCCCTGGCCCACAGGTAGTGTAGCTGACAGGTTGAGGCAGAGAACTAGTTAAAGCAGCAGCACACTCCAATCACCAGAGAGCAAGAGAGAGAGGGGTAGGCCTTGCAGAGCCATTTATCCTATCAAACTGTGACCTAATTAATCCCACATGTTCCTATTGGCCAGGTTGGCACAATAAATCTACCTATCACAGTCCACCCTTTGCCCACTTGGCACCTGTACACAATTCTTTAGCCCGTATATAATTTCCAGACATTAATGAAATCACACTTACATCTAATATTATCCTTCTATCATATATGTAGATGAAAACACACTGAATATAATTGTATCTGGTACCTCATACATGAACAAAAGAAAGATAGTAAATAAGCACCTATAAAGAAGAAATACTGACAACCGCAAACCTCACTTTTGCAATTGATCACATGGTTGTAGCTGATAGGTAGAACTACTTTCTTCTGCTACCCATTCTGTATTATCTTTGCCCTCGGCTAGCACCTCAGCTGGCCATGGTTCTTTGCCTGGTGGGGTGAACTAAACCTTCATTCCCAAGGGTTCTGGGTCATAAGACGTCCTATCAGGATTGGGTTGCTGTATTTTACCATTTCCTTTCATCACAGGGCCTGGTGGTACTAAGAGACAGCCTATGGGATCTCCTGGATTCCAGACATATTCTTACCTCCATTATGTAGCACCAGTTCAATTTCTCCTTGGTAATCAGTATCAATCACACCACTCAGTACAGTGACTCTCTTGCTGACCTGTTGTTCCAAAGACACGAAGAACTCAAAGTGGCCAGGGGGCATTCTCAGCTGCCAGTTCAGTGGAATTAGTGATGTGTTTCCAGGTGGAAGGTTCCTTCCTTCAGGACTAGGACCTCCAAGACTGAGGAGCATAGGGTTTCTGGGAGGAAGCAAAAATGCCACAAGTGAATCAATAAGAGTAATCATGAATGATGCCACTCTGACTTCCCCCCTTGGTTCCTGGACCCATGAATCAAAGCCATTGGAGACACAGCACCATAAATTGGCTGCTGGTTTAGAGCATATACAGCCTCCGGGAGAACATTGCCTCAGCGCCGCAAGGGGTTGCCACCTAGCTAGTGCCACAATTGTGTCTAGGAGGCCATTCCATCGTTCTGTCAAGCCAGCTGCTTCAGGATGATGAGGAACATGATATGACCAATGGATTCCATAGGCACTGCCCATTGCTGCCCTTCATTTTCTCTGAAGTGAGTTTCTTGCTCTGAAGTAATGCCCTGATGGAGGGGTCCTATGTAATCAACCTACCACCAGGTTGATGGCTGATCTCCCCAAGGAATGGTCCCATATCATAGACTCAATGTTGGCTTCTGCTGCTGGCAGATAGTGCACTCATCATTGGCCATGGCCAAGCCAGCCTTGGTTGGTGGAAGCCCATGCTGCTGTTCCCATGCATTACCTCCATCATTGCCACCGTGTCCGCTTTGTTCATGTGCCCATTGGCAATGACAGGACTAGCGGAGGAAAGAGGAGGTCCAGTCTCCACAGTGTGTGTCATCTTATCTACTTGACTGTTAAAGTTCTCCTCTTCAGATGTGAGCATTCACATGAGACACGATCATCTTTACTTTCTTGGCCCATTCAGAGATGTCTATCCACATGCTTCTTCCCCACACCTCCTTGTCACCAATTTTCCAATCGTCTTCCTTCCAATTCCATGACCATCCAGCCAAGCCATTAGCCCCAGCCCATGAATCGGTATACAGTCTCACATCTGGCCATTTCCCCTTCCAGGCAAACTGAACAGCCAAGTGCACTGCTCGAAGTTCTGCCCTTTGGGAGGATTTCCCGTCATCACTGTCTAGGGAGATCCCAGGAAGGGCCTGTAGTGCATGACGAAGTGGTCCAAATGCCCACAGTCCCCACTCCTGTCACAGGACTGCCCTTCGCCCAGTCTGCACCGATGGCCTCCTGGGGAGTTCCTTGTGCTAAGTTGACTGAAGAACAGAAATTTCATGCTTGGTTTACGGACGGCTCTTCACCATATGTGGTGCCACTCGTAAGTGGACAGCAGCCGCACTACAGCTCCTCATTGTTCCCATTTCAATGTGGAACATTTTGAACAATATCATTAATATTGCATGCAAGTAAAATTTTCCTGAGGACAATTAAAAAAGGGTTGCAACAGTACCTGGATAAGGAGCTGCCTGTTGTCAAATGGTTGAAGACGATAATACCCGTGTAGGGTTTGCATGTGTCTTATTGCCTGTGCAGAGGCATTTGACCGCGTGGATTATCACAGGCGATGGATAGCAATGGGAAGAATGTGAATTCCAGAACACTTCATTGTGTTTATGCAGAACCTGTACGTGGACCAAGAGACATCGACAGAACAAGGGGCTACTGCACGATTCAGCATCAAGAAATGTGTGCATCAGAGTTGCAACCTCTCGCTATATATATTCAACCCATATGCTGAGCAAATATACTGAGAAGCTGGGCTATAGGAAGATGAAGACAGCGTCAAGATGTGAGGAAGGCTTATTAACAACCTGTGATATGCAGATGACACACTTTTGCTCACTGGAAGCAAGGAGGCCTTGAAGCACTTCTGATGAAAGGTAGAGGCGGCAGTCTTCAGTATGGTTTGCCCTGGACTGCCAGAAGAACAGGCAAATCTGTCTTGGAAGAAGTTCAGCCAGGATGCTCCTGAGAAGCAAGAATGGTGCAGAATCAGACCCAGGCTGTTAAGTTTTTCCCATTTTTTGTTCCTTTGGGCACGTTATCAGCAAAGACTTGGACCTGGAGAAGGTCATTAGGCTTGGTAAAGTAAAGTCAGCAAAAAGAGAAAGACTCTCGATGGATTGGCACTGATGCTGCAACAATGCATTCAAACGTAACAATTGTGAGGATGATGTACAATGTGGCAGTGTCTCTGTTCTGTTGTACACAGTCGCTCTGAGTAGGCAGTGGCTCGACAGCACCTCACAACAACAATAACATGGAAGAGCGCTACATCCGACCGATTCGTTCTTAAAGTTAAGTAGTATGTTTGCTAATATAGAGGTTGATGAATCCGACCAGGCTGTGAGGTGTTGCCCAGACTTTGCTCTGCTTTTCTCAGTCCTTTCAGGTGACCAATGCTAGCACCTCCTCCCCTGACTTCTCCACCATGCAGACACAGAAATCAAAGCAAACGTTGGGAAATTAATTCATCCACCAGTAATATATATATACAACACAATGACAATTGAGTCAATTCATCTCACTGGGACCACAGGCCTACCAGAGAAGGACTGTACTCCGTAGGGTTTTCAGTAACTATTTTCTAAGGCTTAGATGACCAGGTCTTCTGAAAGGAAGGGCCCACTTGTATCACCCAGGGACATAAAAACAAAAAACAATCGCTGTAGAACTCATTCTGACTCACGATGACCCGACCTTCGTCAGAGCAGAACTGTGCACCACAGGGTTTTCTCAGATCACCCGCCTTTCCTTTGGAGACACCTCTGAGTGGCCTTCCACATCTGCCCTTTCCATTAGCAGCTCAATGTGGGAATTCTTTGCACTACCCAGGTACTCCACTTGTCTATTTATTGGAAACAGATATTGGTTCATGTGAAATTTTCTTGCGATTGTAGCCAAGAAACCACTGTGGCACAGTTAGACTTGAGTTGGAATCAACTCTCTGGAAGCTACCAGCAGCTGCTATAATGGGCACAAAGTAAAAATGGCATTTAAAAAAAAAAGAAGAAAAATACAACATCTACAGCTCATGATGAAGATCCTGTCTAGTTGGCATTTTTCTCATCTTTAAAATGAGGGACTTGGACTACATGATAGGCTGAATTGTGCCCCCTAAAGGAGATGTCAAAATCCCGGCCTGATAAGGCCTTCTGAATGACTTTGTTGGGTAATAGGGTCTTGGAAGACTTACTTAAGTTAAAATTAGGGTAATCCATAAATAAAGTAATCACTGGTGTCATTGAAAGGAGAGACACATCCAGGCAAACAGACATAGAGACCTGGTAACAATGTGAAGACAGAGGTAGAGATTGCCATCATGCTGCCCCAGACAAGGGATGCCAAGGTTTACCAACAAAAACTCTCAGAAAGATTCTTCCCCAGCATCTCCAGAATGAGCCTGTCTTCATTTTGGACTTGTGGCCTCCAAAATAGTCAGGGAATACATGCCTCCGATATTAAGCAACTCAGCTTGTGATGCTTTGATAGGGCAGCCCTAGGCGACTAAGAAAGAACAGATGAAGTCCAAAGATCATCCTTTCCAGCTGTAAAGGTCTGTGCTTGTATTGTTTCCAACAGACCTTGTAGAACCTGTCAGGGCAAAACCAGCGAGCTGTAACTGCCCCCTCTGAGAGGAGCACAGAGCCTCTTCTGAATAAATCTCTTGTGGGAGCCACCAGTTCACTTGAATGTCTCATCCTAGCCTGCCGGCTATAGAACCAAGGCCTGCCACTTCTGTTTCCAAACATGGTCAGAGAGAGTTGGGCCTTCTTATTAAAGATGTTCATCTGCAAACAACAAAAAAGAAATCGAAAAGTTGACAACTGGATCAACATAAAAAAAAATTGTTAGGGCAAAATGAATTTTCAAGGGCAGGAGGGCTAAACTTCTGAAGAGATAATCAGATATCACTCACTCACAAACTATTTGTATCTCTCTGAAGACCACATTCAAAGAAGTCTTTTGCAATTTCGAAAGGTCCTTGGTTTTGCGCTGATGCGGTTAATAGATAGACTATTTCTAGGAGCCCTTTTAAAAAGGAAGGTCACTAGTAGTTTCCAATAGTCCATGAGATTCTTTACTATAGAACTAGTTACAGTACCAAGACTGATAGCAAATTGGGGATGAGTGTGACATAAGGTAATTTGCAAACATTTATGTATAAAAACCTTCTAAAATAACAAACACGAGAGAACTAGTTAGAAGTAACTGGTAATCATTGTAGATATTATCTGTCTTAAAAGTTGTCCCCAAAACAATCAGTCCTGAAAGGATCATCCACACAGAAAAAAAGCCTACCAACCCAAGTGTGAGCCAAGGACTTTTAATAAAATCTATGATCAGAGGAGGGGGGATGTATTAGAGTTTAAATTCTGAGTCTGCAAAAAAGAAACCCACTGCCATTGAATCAATTCTGATGCTGTTTGTTTCTGAGACTGCTACTCTTTGGGAGAGTAGAAAGCCTTATCTTTCTCCCCAAAGAGGTTTCATACCGCTAACCTTGTGCTTAGCAACCACTTGCAAAACCCACTAAGCTACAAATGCCGTTCATTTTGAGCACTATGTTTGTAGAGGGGATCCTTAAATCCATTTTGAATTGCCACAAAGATTTAGTGTCCATTGAGCTCTGTCTGACTGTTGACCAACAATGGGAAAAGATTTGTCCACCGGCAGAGTCTATTTGAAAGTGGACTACTACCACTCCCCTAAGCAGTCCAGGAGGGGCAGTCTCCTTTTTATATTAGAATATGTTTTAATTCTAGGTGCTCGAGTTGGGCTAGTAGGCAATATGGAGTCCCTGGGTGGTGCAAACATTGGCTGTGCTTGGCAGCTAACTGAAAGGATGGAAGTCGAGTCTACCTAGAGGCGCCTTGAAACAAAGGCCTGGCTGGCTGCTTCTGAAAAGTCAGCCTTTGAAAACCCTGTGAGATCGCCATGAGTCAGAGTTGGTTTGATGGCAACTGTTTTTTTTTAATCACCCAGATAGAAAGCTGCTGATTTGCCAGCAGTTGGTGTTATAACTGGGACACACCAGGTAAAGGTAGCTCTGGAATTAAAGCACCGACTGAATGTTAATTCACCCACATTCTGCCTACTATCCCCATTCTCCTTCTGAACGACACCCCCATGTGTCTTTTGCATGCAGCACTTTCTGTGAAGCCAGTGAGAGTTTGGTGCGTGGGAATTCATGGGAATCAAAGCTACCTTACACAAAAGCATATGCTTGGGAGTCCAGAGGGATGCTGGCAAACACTCCACATTCTCATCTCCTTGTGGGCAGCTCATCTAACTAGGGGGCCCTCAAAATTTGCATCAATCTTTAAACACCAGGGTTTGTTATCACATTTAGTTCCCTAGGGTTTTTTTTTTCTCTTTTCTCTAACCTACTTAGACCAAAAAGAAAAAAAAAAGGAGTAAAATAGGCAAAGAAGGCAGGGGGCGGGGAAAGAATAAATGATTATGCAGCTCTCAACCTCCACAGGGAAACAGCAGGTGCAAACCCACAGATCCCCGAATTGTCGAGCAGCGAGCAGCGGGGCTGTTTGTTTACAAGTCCCCAACTCCGTTACGTAACGAGATAAGTTAAGGAAATCTAGCGCGTGTGCGTGCATGTGCGAGTGGGTGGCGGTGGGGGTGGGCATACTGTTTGAATTAATCAAGGGACTACCATCACTTAAATAGGTCTGTGCAGGACTTCTGTTTATTTGTTTGTGTTGGTTTATGAGTTTAATATTTTATTTTCATGACGGCAAAAGCATAGCATTTCCAGATAGGTAACGGCCCCTTTCTCCTTACCATGCACATTAGGTTCCCAAAAACATTTTCTTACCTTAAGAGTTAGTTGTTAAGGTGTCGCCTTGCACAGATCGGGGGAATTGGAATAGTGTTTTTCTCTGCTGACCTAGAATTCTGGCTGGTTTTGCAGGGAAAATAGAATGATATGACAAATGGATCAATTATAATTCCTCCCTACTCTGCCCTATAGCATCTTGTTGGTTTGTTTTTTTGTTCATTTGTTCATATACTATTTGTAAAAGAATTTTTTAAAATACATGCATGTAAATTTTAAAATGCTCTGATCTGAAACAATTTGTACAAATGTACAATCTGTAAAAATTTCAGCTATAAAGAGAAGGAGGAAAATAAAAAACCTTCAAAAAGTCAAATGATTTAACTAGGCCATTATATTGTGTTATGATAATCTGCCCGAATAAATTTAAATTACTCTACATAAAGTTGTCAAATAAAAAAGTTAAAAAAAAACATTTTGGTACCTCCATTAATATTCAGTGCTCTCTAAACATTTGCTTGTTCGCTTTTTTCATAAACCCCAAGCCCCGAAAACTTACAACCAGTTTTCAGGGTTATATTTATGGATGAGAAAGGGAATTGCCTGTGCAAGCATATTGATGGCAAATCAAACTCCAATGACAGAGATTGCAAATTGAGCACGTTCATGGGACGTTTGTTTTCTTTCTCCTCTAGCTACCTCGTTCTCAAACTGGGTCAGTTTAGTGTCCTATGTTACTCCCTAGGGAAAAACCTAAGGGAATTGATGGAGAAGAATCGTGTTGTTCACCAGGCAGACAAAAGCATCGAATTAAATCCCTCAGGGAACCAACATTAGTTTTCTGCTAATGGTGTCAGAGCCCCAAGACCAGGAGTGAGCCGCACACCTGAGACCCGGCTCCCAGAGGCCTGCTCACCTCCAGGGGCTGCCCCAACAGGCTGCTGTGAGCAGGGGTGATGTGCAAGTCGGTGCTGCAAAGACACTTGGGAAGATGGTTCTTGCTTGTGCTTAGTTGGATCCCTGTCATGCAGCAGGGTCTTTGGTGGCTGATGTCCTTCTACCCAAATGAAAGGTTGGACAGAACGCATCCACTTATACCTGGGGATAGGAGGAAGGCAATCAAGCGCAGTCAAAGATGTATGCTTAAGTGGAATGTCTCAGTAAACTAGGTGTGCCCATCTCAGCAGCAGCATAGCGCCTCCCTTGTGGATGGTCTGATGTTTACTAGCCTCTAACAGTGGTGTGAGTCAGTCGCTCTCTCTGTCTCTCTCCATGTAATTGCCAGTGTCACCTGGAGGACTATAATTTAAGCTCAAAGGCAAAAATGGGTATCACATTTGAGATGCACTTACCTGCATTGTTATTCAAGTTTTAAGGTCCCTCTGTGTTTTCAAGGCAGTAATGACTCAGTCACAGATGAGAAAGATAGAGGTAAACTGTAGGAACAAAAAGTTTAGACAAAACCATACGTTGTGTGGGTTATTAATCACCGTCTGATGACCATGGCACTATACAGAGGCACCTACGAAATGACTGTACATGTTATCTTATGTTATCTTACCTGCTCCCCAAAGGCAGGAGATAAAGGAATCATTACCATTTAAAATGACCATCACAGTGATAATAATACTTTACCAATTATACTTTAACTTAAATATTGAGCTTAGCCTTACAAACCCCTCTCATGTAAAGCAGATCATTTAGACGCTCTTAGAGGGGGACTTCAAAAAGTCTGTGAAAAAATGGAATGAAAAGCTAGCGGAAATTTTCCCACCAACTTTCTTAAGTCCCCTTGTAGGACATTTTACTGAGGAGGATGAAATTTAGATATTTCTAAAAATAAATGTGCTTTACTTCTGTGTGCATATTATGCTTCAATATAGAGTTTTTAAAGCTCTGATGATATGTAAGTATAAATGAACATTAATTTGGTATGAAAAATCACTGAAGGCTGAATAAACTAACCAAGTCAATTATTTAGAAAAGATACATGTCGCTTTTGCTTCTTCAATAAAAATGTATTTAAAATTGTTTTTAAAGAGTGATTGTAAACTATTTATCTTTCAAAATAACTTTTAACTGATCTTGGGGTACCCTTGAGTATGTGAGGAGTAGGAATGAGGTTCCATTAGAATATCTTGGTTTAATTTTTAAGGTGAGAGAGAGAGAATGAGCAAGTGAGTGAGCCAGCTAGCTAGGGAGAGAGGGACCAAGTACTGCTCTGTCCTGGGCAATAAACCCAAATCAAGCCAACTGCCCTAGAGTGAGCCCCGTTTCTAGTGCCCCTACAGGACAGAGGAGCGCTGCCCCACGGGGTTTCCCAGGCTATAGATCTTTGTGGAAACAGCTCGCCTCATCTTTCTCCTTTTGGTCAGCAACCCCATGCTTAACTCATTACACCACCAGGGCTCCTTGACCAGGGCAGTGGTAGGCTGTGGAGTTAAACTTGTGGGGCTTAGATCTGTTCTCTGAGTTCATCCTGCAGAGTCTCCGCCGTTTCCTGTTCTATAAAGTGAGAACGAGAAGACTCCTTGGGTTTCTTTTAACTGCCGCTGTTGTTATTAGGTGCTGTGGAGTCTGGGAGTCCGTTCTGATTTAAGAATTAATCATTATGAATCATGGACCCCGCCCTGGTGGCCTGGGCTTCTAACCACAACCACTCCATGGGAGAAAGACCAGTCTTTCTGCTCCCGTAAAGATTTATAGCCCTGGAAACCCACTGGGACAGGGCAGTTCCATTCTGCCCTTTGGGGTCACTGTGTGTCAGAATTGACTCACTGGCAGTGAGTTTGGTTTTTGTAGTTTAAAATGCCATTGGCTATGGCAGAATAAGCTACCAAAATGTTTTTTCCCCCAACATTCTCTCTTTGGCTTTAATCAAATGTAAATTAATGTTATCTATTCATAATCATAGCTTTTGTAATATGTTAATACTTTCACCACCAGAAAATCATTATTCCTAGGAAACCAGAATGTCCCTAGACACAGTCGTACAGTTGGAAGGAAGAATAAAGGCTTGTTCTCCCTAGATATTCAGAACTGAAAAATCAAGCACTGGCTTCGAAACCTTAAGCATGATCAAGTGCCATATGAATTCAAAGGTAAATATCACCTAAATATCTTAATGGAGTGCATTATACATACCAATTAATTTTACTAACACCTCGATGTAAGCATTATTACCGGTCTCCCCCATTTAACAGGCGGGGAGACTGTTTACAAGAGACCAAATAGCTCGCCCAGGAGGTGCGGGGAAGAACCTGCTGAGCCCACAGGGGACTCCAGGAAATTAGAATCTGACTCATGTACTCACACCCCAAGTGGAGACTCACTCCCCATTTATAAAAACAACCTTCCGGCTTCTCCTGAAATTGTCGCGGTTGGTGGGGGTGAGGCGAGTCGATGGTTTGTGGGCACTCCTGAGACCCCCCCTCCCGCCCCTCCCAAAGGGAAAAAGGAAAGGATACCACCTGCTTGCTGTTGATTGGTTTGACAATCCTTACTTGTATGTCACCAAGAATCAGTGTTTTCCTCCCTTTCCCGCCCCTCAGACCAACGTTCAGATCGGAGGGGTGAGGAAATTGGAAGATTTTTAAGGCTGGGGCCCTTTGTAATCTTTACTTAGGATTATTACTTTAACTTTTTTGTTTTGATTTTATTGACTTCTCTCCCTAGTTTTCCTTTTTGATTGTGAAATATGACACTTACAAAGTAAAAAATGTTTTCTGTAGCGACTCAGCCCAACTCATCAAAACCAGGAAGAGTCCCTTGAACCACACCCATAATAGATGCCCATATGTAGTTCTTTGGGCCTTTTTCTTTCCCCACTCTCCGCACTGTCTTGTCCTTTCCCTCCCTGCTTCCTCCAACCCCCCTACCCCTCACTGTGGTCCCTAAAGTCTTATCCTTTGGCGTGAAAACCACTTTCCCTTTTCTTTTCCATCATCACAATGGTGTCATAAAATATCTTTATCCCATTGGCTTGCTTTGCTTGGCATGACGGTCTCTAATTTTGTCCATGTTTTAAGGTGTCTGACAGACTCATTTGTCTTTAAGGATGCCTACTGTTCCAGTGTGTGAATGAACCAGAGCTTGCTTATCCATTCCTCTAGGCTGTTGTTGTTTTCAGTTGCCATTGAGTCCGTGCCGGCCCATAGCTACCCTGTGCACAACATGAGGAAGCACTGCCCAGTTATGTACACCCTCCCGATGGTTCCTATGCTTGGGCCCATTGTTTTTTTGTTGTTTTTTTTTTGCAGGGGCAGTGAATTATTTATTTTTATTTTTTTTGGTTTTTTTTTAATTTTAACAATTTATTGGGGCTCATACAATTCTTTTCACAGTTCATATATATACATACATCAATTGTATAAAGCACATCTGTACATTCTTTGCCCTAATCATTTTTTTCTGTTTTCTTCTTTTACATTTTATTAGGGACTCATACAACTCTTACCACAATCCATACATATACATACATCAATTGTATAAAGCACATCCATACATTCCCTGCCCCAATCATTCTCAAGGCATTTGCTCTCCACTTAAGCCCCTTGCATCAGGTCCTCTTTTTTTTCCCCTCCTCCCTCCCCATTCCCCCCTCCCTCATATGCCCTTGGTAATTTATACATCGTTGTTTTGTCATATCTTGCCCTATCCGGAGTCTCCCTTCCCCCCTTCTCTGCTGTCCCTCTCCCAGGGAAGAGGTCACATGTGGATCCTTGTAATCAGTTCCCCCTTTCCAACCCACTCACCCTCCACTCTCCCAGCATCGTCCCTCACACCCTTGGTCCTGAAGGTATCATCCACCCTGGATTCCCTGTACCTCCAACCCTCATATGCACCAGTGTACAGCCTCTGTCCTATCCAGCCCTGCAAGGTAGAATTCAGATCATGGTAGTTGGGGGGAGGAAGCATCCAGGATCTGGGGGAAAGCTGTGTTCTTCATCGATACTACCTCACACCCTAATTAACCCATCTCCTCTCCTAAACCCCTCTATGAGGGGATCTCCATTGGTCGACACTTGGGCCTTGGGTCTCCACTCTGCACTTCCCCCTTCATTTAATATGATATATATATACATATATATACATACATATATACATATACACATATATACACATACATACACACACTTATATCTTTTTTTTTTTTTTGCATGATGCCTTATACCTGGTCCCTTGGGCACCTCGTGATCGCACTGGCCGGTGTGCTTCTTCCATGTGGGCTTATTTGCTTCTGAGCTAGATGGCCGCTTGTTCACCTTCAAGCCTTTAAGACCCCAGACACTATCTCTTTTGAAAGCCAGTCACCATCAGCTTTCTTCACCACATTTGCTTATGCACCCATTTGTCTTCAGCGATCCTATCATGGAGGTGTGCAGTCAATGATATGATTTTTTGTTCTTTGATGCCTGGTAACTGATCCCTTTGGGACCACTCGCTCACTCAGGCTGGTGTGTTCTTCCATGTGGACTTTGTTGCTTCTGAGCTAGATGGCCGCTTGTTTATCTTCAAGCCTTTAAGACCCCAGTCACTATCTCTTTTGATAGCCGGGCACCATCAGCTTTCTTCACCACATTTACTTGTTCACACACTTTGGCTCCAGCCGTTGTGTCGGGAGAGTGAGCATCATAGAGTTCCAATTTAATAAAAGAAGGTATTCATGCATTGAGGGAGTGTTTGAGTAGAGGCCCAAGGTCCTTCCGCCACCTTAATACTTGACCTATAAATATAGACACAGATCTATTTCCCCATCCTCCTATATATATTTGCATGTACATGTCTTTGTCTAGACCTCCATGAATGCCCTTTGACTCCTAGCTCTTTCCTCCATCTACCTTGACTTTCCTCCTGCCCTACTACCATGCTTCATCGCCACCTGGGCTAGAGTATACCTCTTCTCTAAGCAACCTTACCCTTGATCATTTCCCACCAGGCCTGCCACTCCCACTTCTCTACCATTTGGGGTCCCATGTTTTTCCCTTGTCCCTGGGTTTGTTAACACCACTTCCTTACCCCCCCACCCCAAGTCCCCCCAAAACTGTCGGTCCCGTTGTTTTTCCTCCAGATAGTTCATCCAGCCTGTCCTATTCAGACAGACCTGTGGAGTCACTAACATGCACGAAAACTAGACAGAGGAAAACAAAGCAACAGTATACATCCAGACAACAAAACAACAAAAACAAACCACTGACAAAGAACAGAATAAAACAGTTCACAAGAGAAAAGCTTGTAGTTAGTTCAGGGATCGTTTGCTGGCCCTTAGGAGCGTTTTCCAGTCCAGTCTGTTGGGGCACCACGCCCTGGCCCCGAAGTCCACTTTCAGCATTCCCTGGGGACCTTGCCACTCCATTCCCTTGCTGTTCCGCTGCACTCCCCCAGTGATTTGCCTCGGTGTGGTGGGATCAGGTCAGGTGCAATTCCCACACTGTGTCTCCGGTGCTGTCCCCTGTATCGCCCTTAGTCACTGAGGGGCATCATGTCTCATAGTGGGGCCAGCCATGTTGTTCTCTCTGTGGACTGGCTGCTCTACTCAGGAACATCATCATCACGGCCTGGTGGGCCAGGCTGTGCTCCACTCTCTCCTCCTGCCCCTTCATCTGCTCCCGTGTGCTCTGATCAAATATGTCCATCTCCCAGAGCTGCAGAGTCAATGTCGTCCTTTGGAAAAAATTCTTTTCGGGGGAGGGGCAGGAATCCACTTAATTTATGGTGCTGGGGCCAGCCTCCCAGACCTCTCCACCGGTTCCCTCCTCCACACCGGGATATTGTGTTCACACCTTGAGACACTGGGTTGAAGTCTGGTCCCACTTTCCCTGTGGAGATATAAACAATACCCTCCCCTTGGGTGGATTAATGCCCTATGACCCCACTACCCTTTTCTTCCTTGTATTCATCCTTTTGTTTTCCTTTCCCCACCTCCTCCACCATTGTCTACCATGTACATCCCTGGTTTTGGTCTGGTCTCTTCCATACTACCCCGTCTTCACCCCTAAAATGTTTGTATACAGTAGCTTTTTTCCCTGTGCCACTTTTGCTTTTTAAAAAAAAATTTTTTTTTTAATTCTTACCTCAGCGGACTCATGTTGTACTTGTCCTTTTGTGCCTGACTTACCTCGCTTAGCATGATTTCCTCCAGTTCTTCCCATGCCGCTATGTGCCTCATACGTTCATCACTGCTCTTTAGTGATGCGTAGTATTCCATTGTATGTATATACCACAGTTTTTTAATCCAATCGTCAGTTGATGGAAATTTGGGTTGCTTCCAACTCCTTGCAATTGTGAACTGTGCCGCAATGAACATTGGAGCACAGATGTCTGGTCTTGGTTTGTTTCTTGCCTCTTCTGGGTATATGCCCAGTAGGGGGATTGCTGGGTCATATGGTAACTCTATTTCCATCTGTTTTAGGTATCGCCAGATTGATTTCCATAGTGGCTGTACGTACTTACAGTCCCACCAGCAGTGGATGAGAGTTCCTGTCTCCCCACAGCCCCTCCAACACTTGTTGCTTTCTGATTTTTTGAATTGGGCTACCTTTGAGGGTGTCAGGTGGTACCTCATTGTTGTTTTAATTTGCATTTCTCTTATGGCTAAAGATCGGGAACATTTTCTCATATGTTTGTTGGCCATTCGGATTTCTGCCCCTGTGAAACTTCTGTTTAAGTCCTTTGCCCACCTTTCAAGTGGGCTATTGGTTTTTTTCTTTTTGGAAGCTAGCAGAGTACTGTAGATTTTAGTAATAAGGCCTTTGTCTGATGTGTCATTGCTAAAGATGTTTTCCCAGTCTGTGGACTCTCTTATTACTCTCTTGGTGAATTCTTTAGATGTACACAAGTGTTTTATCTTCAGTATATCCCATTTGTCGATTTGTGCCTCCTCTGTGTTTGTGTCCTTCCCTATTTCTGATAGCCTGTGTATTCCCTGCGCCAAAGTTCTCAAGTTGGTCCCAATTCCCTCATTGATGGCCCTAATAGTTTGGGGTTTAACTTCAAGGTCTGTGATCCACCTTGAGTTTATTCTTGTGCATGGAGTGAGATAAGGGTCTTGCTTCATTTTTCTGCATGTTGATATCCATTTTTTCCAGCACCACTTGTTAAAGAGGGCATCTGCTTCCCATTTGATCTTTTTGGGGGCTTGGGCCCATTGTTGAAGCAACGGTGTCAATTCATCTCATTGAGGGTCTTCCCCTCTCTTGGTCCCCCTCTACTTTACCAAGCATGGTGTCCTTCTCCAGGGACTGGTCTTTCCTGACAACATGCTCAAAATAGGTGAGACAAAGTCTCACGGCCATTGCCTCCAAGGAACACTCTGGCCATACTTCTTCCAAGGCAGACTGTTCTCTTGGCAGCCCATGGTGCGTGGACTATTCTTGACCAGCACCACAACTCCAACAGACACCCCTGCGGCTTCTTTATTCAAGACCCAACTTTCGCATGCGTTCGAGGCGATGGGAAATCACCATGGCTTGGATCAGGCATATCTTAGTCCTCAACGTAACATCATTTTTTTCCCCAATAATCTAAAGAGCTCTTCAATACCCTACAGAAATCTCTGTACTTGGAGCTTTTTAAATTGTCTCCATCCTTTCACAATTATAGAAATTGCTGCAGAAAGCATAGGTGTGCTTAAGTCTGTACTTTGCTCTTTATTTCTTTAGAGTATATGCCAAATAGAGAGATTTCAATATCATACGGTTTGTACGTCCCTTTGTCTAAGGAAGCGCCGTACTGATTTACATTATGGTTGTAAAATTCTACAGTCCCACCAGCATTTATTATTTTCTGTTTCAGGTTTTGTTTTGTTTTTTGCCACCTGGATGTCATCTGTAGTAAATTGTCTATACACATCTTGCACTCATTTTTGGTTCATTGATTTGTGTTTTTCTTACTAAGGTGTTGTCGTTTTCTATAGGATTCTTGAGTTACAGATTTATCATCGCTAAATATTTTTCCTAATTTGTGGCTTCTCTTTTAAGTCTTTTGATAGAGTCTTTTGATGCGTGTAAATGTTACACTTTTAGAAGGTCACAGTACTCTCCTTTGTCTACTGTAAGGTGGGCATTTTTTATTATGTTTCATAGTGCATTTATGCTTTGTGTTAGGACCCTTAAGTTTGTCTGTATATTTTCACTGGTGGTCTTTATGGTTCAAGAGTTGATATTTAGGTCTTCAATCCATCTTGAATTTGGTTTTGAACATGATGTGCGGTATGGGTCTTGTTTCATTCTTTCGCAGGTGGAGATCCAATCTTTTCCAGAACCATTTATTGAAAAGGTGATCTCTTCCCTAATCAATGTGCCTTAGTCTTTTATCAAAGATTAGGGATCTGTAGGTACTTAGTTGTATTGCTGAGTTCTCCATTCTAATCCATGGCTCATCTCATCTATTATTGTACCAGTACCAAGCTATTTAATTACCATGGCTAGGTTTTAAAATCTAGAGGTGAAAGTCCTCTTAGTTTGTTTTGTTTTTAATAGTGTTTTATTTATCTTGGGTTTCTTTCATTTCCATATAAAGTTGATGATTTTTTCATTTCTTTGAAGAATTGTGCTGGGATTTGGATTGGAATTGGATTGAATTTATAAAGTGTTTTTTGGTAATACTGACATTTTCACTATATTTAGCCTTCCTGTCCAGTAACAATGAGCCCTGATAATGTAGTGCTTATGCATTGGGATGCTAACTTCAAGGTCAGCAGTTAAAAACCACCAGCCTCTCCATGGGAGAAAGACGGAGCTTTCTACTCCTGTCTCAGAAATTCACAGAGGCAGGTTTTACCCTGTCCTATAGGGTTGCTATTGAGTCAGCATCAATGTGATGGCAGTGAGTTGGTCTTCGTTTTGTTATCCAGAAGCATGGAATATTCTTCCCCTTGTGGCTCTTTTGACTTCTTGTAGAAATGTATTATAGTTTTCCATGTATAACTCTTTTCTGATCTCTGGTAAGATTTATTTCTAGATATTTTATCTTTTACGTAGTTGTTGCAAATTATATTGTTCTTTTAAGTTCCTTTTTGGTGTCAGATGTCATCCTCTTTAATATACAAGAATCCAACTGATTTTGTATGTTGGTCTTCTAGCCTGCTACCTTGCCAAGTGTTTCATTTCATTCCAGTGATTTTTTAATAGAATCTTTGGGGGGTTGCATATATGGGATTATGTAATCTGCAAATAAAGAGGGTTTCTGTTTCTTCTGGGCCAATATGGATGCCTTTAATATCTTTTTGATGTCTTATTGTTCTGGCTAAGAATTCCAAGACCATATTAAATAAGAGTGGCGATCAAAGGGAAGCCTGTCTGGATCCTGTTAGAAAGGGGGAATGTTTTCCATTTTTCTCCATTAAGTGAGATGCTAGCAGCTAGTTTTCTCATCTATGGCCTTATTATGTTGTGGAATTTCCCTTCTATTCTTATCTTATTGAGTGTTTTTTTAAAATCAAAGATGGATGTTTTATTTATCAAATGCCTTATCTGCATCAGTTGATATAATCATATATATTTTTAAATATTTTATTAGGGGCTCATACAACTCTTATCACAATCCATACATATACATACATCAATTGTATAAAGCACATCTGCACATTCCCTGCCCTAATCATTCTCAAAGCATTTGGTCTCCACTTAAGCCCTTTGCATCAGGTCCTCTTTTATTTCCCCCTCCCTCCCCGCTCCCCCCTCCCTCATGTGCCCTTGGTAATTTATACACTGTTATTTTGTCATATCTTAATCATATAATTCTTATCTTTCCTTTTATGTGGTGAATTTCATTGTTTGTTTTTGTAATATGAAACCAGCCTTGCATATCTGGTATAAACCACACTTGATCATGATATATGATGATTATTTTTTATGCCATTTTTTATTCTGCTTGTTGGCCACCCTGAGAGTTGCCAGAGCACTACCATGAATCCACCGACCTTGGATCCACATGATTCTGCACCTGCCAGCCTGTGCTCCTTCTGCATTCTTCATCATTGCAGGTGGCTATGTGAGTCTGAAGAGGGACATAGGGACAGTACCAGATTTACAGACTTGCGTTGGAATGCTTTCTTGATATGTAGTTACTTCTTTATGTAAAACTCTTTCTTGTAGGACTGTCACTGGATTCTTTGCTTGAGTCGACCTGGCCTAACGCATATACATAGTTGTGTGTGTATTTACATATGTATATATATAACTTTTTTTAAGTGTAACTAATAAGGTAGGCAAGGAATCATTTTGCTATTTCCTCCCCAGTCCCAGTTCCTTAGTGGCTAGAGTCACTCAATAAAGGCCCAAAACACTGCTCTTTCCAATCATAAAGTGCCCAGAATGCTGTATAATGGGTCCTCCATTCGTCAGCTAATAGAACATCACATTTATGCATTTGACAATGGAGCTCACATGACACAGCAGTTAAATGCTTGGCTGCTAACTGCAATGTCAGCCGTTGAAATCCAGCAGCTGCTCCATGGGAGAAAGGCGTGGCCGTCGGCTTCTATGAACGTTCTAGCCTTGGAAAGCCGAAGGAGGCGGTTCTCATGTGCCCTATGGAGTGGTTATGAGTTGGGATTGGCTTGATAGCAATGGTGTTTTGGTTTGGTCAGGGATGGGTGGTTATTCACTTAACTACACATATCTAGTGGTAGAGTTCTCACCTTCCACGTGGGAGGCAAGGGTTTGATTCCCAGCCAGTGTACCTCCCGAGCAGCTCTCCTTCATGTATGTGTCAGGGGTGACTCATGTGTTACTCTGAGGCTGAGTGGGCTCAAGGCCTGGTGATGTCCTTTTGAAAATTAGCCAGTGACTTGAAGGTAAGCAAGCGGCCATCTAGCTCAGAAGCAACAAAGCCCACATGGAAGAAGCACACCAGCCTGTGCGATCATGAGGTGTCGAAGGGATCAGGTATCAGACATCATCAGAATAAAAAATCATATCATTGTAGATGAGGGAGTGTGCAGAGTGGAGACCCAAAGCCCATCTGTAGGCAACTGCACACCCCCTTACAGAAAGGTCACAGGGAGGAGATGAGCCAGTCAGGATGAAGTGTAGCAACGATGAAACATACAACTTTCCTCTAGTTCCAAATGCTTCCCCCCATCCCCACCTTCACTATCATGATCCCAATTCTACCTTACAAATATGGCTAGACCAGAGGATGTACACGGGTACAGATAGGAACTGGAAACACAGGGAATCCAGGGTGGATGATCCCTTCAGGACCAGTGGTGAGAGTGGCGATACTGGAAGGGTGGAGGGAGGGTGTGGTGGAAAGAGGGAACTGATTACAAAGATCTACATATAACCTCCTCCCTGGGGGACAGACAACAAAAAAGTGGGTGAAGGGAGACGTCGGGCAGTACAAGCTATGACAAAATAATAACTTATAAATTGTCAAGAGTTCATGAGGGAGGGGTGCAAGGAGGGAGGGGAAACATGAGGAGCTGATGCCAGGGACTTAAGTGGATAGCAACTGTTTTGAGAATGACGAGGGCCATGAATGTACAGATGTGCTTGACACAATTGATGTATGTATGGATTGTGATAAGAGTTGGATGAGTCCCTAATAAAATGATTAAAAAGAAAAGAGAAGAAAATGAGCCAGGGAAGCCCTTGGTGTTCCAATGGACTGCTCTCCAACCATCGTGGGTATGGCAAAGGACTGAGAAGCATCTCCTCCTGAGTTGGGACCACTTGATGGCAGGGAACAGGAAACTATGCCTTTAGCCAAGTAATTAAGAGAAACCCAGGAGCGAGCCAGTTAACAGTGATGACTTTAACTCAGTTAACTCTGACCAGTAAACACCTAGTGCTATTTCATCTTCAAAATCTAAAACGGTGACAGTCAGAGTCTGATTTATGATTTCTAAAAAAAATTAATGGGGGAGGGGGGACACAAGAAAGAAGGAAATTAGTTGAGTCAAAACCAAGTATAACACACGTTTGCACACATTTCAGTTTTAAAAATATTGCTTACTCGAGTCAAGACTAAATACTAGAACCTACTTAACTATCAATATTGTGTACAATGAGAAAAGTAGACGGAATCATCTTTGAGTAGTCATTTTTTAATAATAAACTGCAATCTTGGTTTATATAATATCCGTATAAGCTCTTTTCTGTCATAGGTTTAGTCTAATGTATAAAACAGTCCCTGAAACTGTTGACTGTAATGTAGAAAAATAGAATTGAATTTTGTTTTCTGAGGGTAGGTTTCAACTTCAAGGAACTGTGGTGTGCTTCTGAAAATGAGTCTTGTGAGTGTTTTTCCACTAGAATATTTATGGATATAGCAATTTAGGCAGCCATTCCCCAGAGTAGATTATGACATGCCAGTAGCTGAAAGATGAGAAGACTTGGAGCTTCCATTTTCAGCTAGAGGAAGACGTGGGCAAAAGCAGAAAGAAGGAAAAGCAAGGCCAATCCCTCCCCCCTTAAAGAACGACATTGAAACATAGTTGCGCTAAATGAAAAAGGGCCGCATATTTGGACTGTGTTTATGACTCTGACAGATCACACCTTTTCCTTTTTCTGAGCTAAGGTAAAGAACCTGAGGTTTTCATTTTAGTTTCTCAAACAAGACAAAACCAGTTTAACTACTTTACTTTACCCCCGGAGCCAGGAATGGAGGCCAACAGTATTGAAAAAGTAACCAACCACAAATTGACTCTTTGTAATTTGTAGGGTAGGTAATCCCAGCAGGGACAGAACTGAGTTGTTTATGTCCTTAAAAAAGTATTTGAGGATGAAAAATGTCATCTCACGATTAATCATATTCTCTTCCTTTCTCTTTTCAGGCGAAGAACTTAACACCTATCAGTAAAGCCTTCCTATCAGAAATGACTGAGCTTAAATCAGGCTACAGGCCATTGTTGTTACTCACAGCTGAACAGTGAGCCCTGGGTTAGGGCCAGTGTGAACGAAGGACACCTTGTTCTTGACCTTTCATGCTGTGTACATTTACCCTCACTTCGAAGCAGTGGCATCAGCCCCTATTTGCCAAATCCATCATCATAATAATGTGCTGCCCTGCCATCGTTAGGCGTTGCCCGACCCTGTGTACAACAGAAGGAAGAGCTGCCAGCTCTGCACACCAGCCTGGCCATTGTTATTGTGTGAGTCCATTGTTGCAGCCACTGTGTCCTCCACCACAATTCCTTGGGACATCAGAGGCTGGAAAGGCTGCGAGCCTTTTCTCGCATTCATCCTCGCCTCCCGGTGGAGACCATTCTGACTCAGAGGAGAACGGCTCAGAGGATTTCCAAGGTGGTAAAGGTTTATGGAAGCCGACTGCCTTATCTTTTTCTCTCAGTGGGATTGGCGGGTTTGAATAGCAGACCTTTTGGTTAGCGGCAGAACACTTAGCCACTGTCTCACCAGGGCTCGTCTTCCGACTCTGGAAATGTAGGCTTTCCAAAACTGTACATTGTTATAGGAGCAGATAGCTGCATTTTTCTCCCAAGGAGCAGCTGGTGGTCTTGAGCTACCAACCTTTTGGTTAGCGGCCCAACGTCTAACCGACCGCACCACCAGGGGTCCTTTTCCTTGCACTGAAGGAAAGTTAAAACCCTCTGCACCTGTTCCTACTCTAGGAAAAATCCAACTTAAAGACTTTTAAAAAAAAACATTTTATTAGGGGCTCATACAACTCTTATCACAGTCCATACATATACATACATCAATTGTATAAAGCACATCCGTACATTCCCTGCCCCAATCATTCTCAAAGCATTTGCTCTCCACTTAAGCCCTTTGCATCAGGTCCTCTTTTTTTCCCCCTCCTTCCCCGCTCCCCCCTCCCTCAACTTAAAGACTTTTATGGAAGCATCTCCTTTGCAACTGGGAGACTGCCTGTGTGTGCAAAGCTAGGAGAGCCCTTGCAATACATCTTAAGGGCCTCAGCACCCTCGTGTTCTCAGTTCAACCACTTTCTAAATCATGAGACTCATGAAAGACAGTGAAAAACCTAAGGGAGAAAAAATTAGGCACGATGGCTTTATTCAGCGGTTCCTTTTCCCACTGGGGCCTATTAAGTTCTGTACAAACAAGGCTGCCTCTCACTTGGGCTTATTTGAATGTTGGTTCTCGCCTCTCAGGCACGCCGAGCTCGCTCTGGAGAACTGGCTGTCTCGAACAGATTGTTGTTCGTGTTCCTGTCGTTCTTCACTGCGCCTCTTCTTTGGTTCATGGTTTCCAACCATCTGATACTGATCAGATTAACAACAGGGAGACAGGAACATGAGCACTTCCGCAGAGGAGGTGAGCGCCACCGGGAGGACCATGCTCTCAAAGGCGTGATGCGGCATCTGGGCAGAAAAGAATGGTTCAGATAGGTCTTAGGGTGCCCTTCTGCCAGGGCTTGCCAGGCCTAGAGCAGGACAGAGAAGAGAAGACATGTGCAGAGGCAACACGTGTCCTGGCTCATCATTGAGAGGCCCATTCAGTTACCAGTCGACATCTGCCCTCAGAGGGAGGAGGAGGATGCCGAGGAGCCAAAAACGTGTTTACTTTGGTCTTGTGAAATTCATACTTGGGCAACTCTTAGGGGGATAGAATCTGTTGCATGTTCATGCCTAACACCTATTACTGCTAATAGGAGTTAACCACCTACACAGAAAAGAAAACACGGCCTTCAGAGTTGAATTTAAACCCTGGGGATGGAAGGAGCTCTCCAGCTAATAGCTGATTGGAATTGCACCGTCTCCAATTTGCTCCCTGCACACCTGACATCATTGAATTTGGAGAAGCAAAAACCAGGTTCATCCAGGGGTAGCAGAGAACAGAACTGTTTTGAAAGCTAAAATTAAGAAAAAAAGGTGATTATAATTCGGGTGCTTAAAGTAAGTCGCAAGAGTCCCTGCCTAATGACATAAAAAACCCCAGCTCCTGCTCGGAGTTCCTAGAGAAGAGAGGGCTAGGAGAACATTTATTCTTACTTACTACTCCCAACCTAGTACCCTCCATTTGTTTTTCTTAAAACAAGAAAATTAGAGTCATCGTAGAAATTTGATGGAAGTGGTCAGTTAGGAGGTCGATGTACATTGCATCTTCCAGGACCCACAGTCAGGAGAAACAGTAAACATAACCTGAACCTGTCAAAAGGACCTGCCTGACCCCAAAAGTGACACACAGTCACCGAGGCGGCACAGGGATTGGGACATCGATGTGGGTAGAGCCGTGGGGGAACCAAACAGTAGCTGAAGAGCATCGTTCTCGCTCTTCAAGAAAGCCACTCGCCGAACTGCATTTACACACCGACAAAGAAATGAATGTTGAGAAAAAGCATATCACAAACGTATGTCCCCTTTCTTGCCTGTACCTTTTTGCTTCCCTTTGGTCAGGCTAGTGAAATAAGGGGTAAGGAGGAGAGGAAGCGTAGTAAGTTCACAGCAGTTTCTTCAAAGAAGTCTTCGGAAGTATCTCTGCACCATGGAAAGTCACAACTACCTTGATACTAGAATAATGATTAAGAAGATCAGCTTTGAAAGCGAATAAAATAAACCTGAGCTTGTCACGAGAACATTTCCAAGTCAGTTTCTGTTTTCTCATCGATGAAACCGGAGCAATACTGCTACCTCACAGGGCGACCGAAGCAAGCAAAGAACATAAAACCTACATCGTACTTAGGAAAGTACTTGGCACCTGCCAAGACTGCAAATAAGCAACCTTCTTTACTGTGAATTAGTGATGGATAGGGGCTAATATCCATTTAATAATTCATCTCCTTTGCCTGCACCAGCTCCGGTGGCATCGTAGGCTAGGATTGAGCTGCTAACCACAAGGTTACTGGGTTAAACTCAAGTCACTCGGCTGAGAAAGACAAGACCACGGGCACCTGTAGAGACTGGACACCTTGGTCACCCAAAGTGATGCCTCTCCTCGGCCCTGTTGGGTCTCCATGAGCCAGAATCGTGGCTGTGAATTTGGTTTTTGGTGGCTTTTGCATGGAACACTCCCGACTCTCCCTTGTATTATTTATCACAACTCAGCTGGCCATGCAGGGAATGTCAAGTACATCTCTGTAACCTTGGTCACTCCCTCCTTGGGTCTGATTCAAAGACAGACTCAGCAAAGTACGCCTGGCTCAGAGTGTGGGGAGATGGGTAAGAGGGTGAAGGATCATGGCACATCAGTGAGGACTATGACCAAGGACAAGCCTTGGCCTAGTCATTGCCTGGTGGCCGCTGCAGACTCCTCTTGGCGTTGCACCCTTTGGGGACTGAGTAGCTCTGCCGGTGCCAGGTTGGCCTCATCTGTATCTTAATGACACCACAGAATGTTTACACTGCATTCCTCTGAGACTAGGCTGACTCCAGGCCTGGGCACCTCGGACACTTGGTTTTGGAATGAAGCACTCTGGAGCCAAGGATGGCACAGCAGTGAGTTGAGACCACTTCGTGATGGAAGAAAGAGGAGTTAGGACTGCTGACAGGGGGAAAAGCCCCCCCCCCAGAATGAAATCACAAATGTGCCCTTATCATGGGATGCAGTAATCACACACTTGTGTGGAAAGGGGGCCGGTGGGGGTGCTTCAGTTACTGCCTGTATCAATGCAGGTGAGGTCTGATGATGCAAGAGCTGACTGCCTAAGAGAGTTAAGGGAAATAAATGCCTGCAGGTAAGACCGAGGCTTAGAATGAGGGACGCTCGGGGGAAAGTGCCATCACCAAAAATATAGATAAGTTGTTTTTATGTGTCTAAGATTCAGCTTGGGGCTATCACTGCAAGGTGGGAATTTCGAAATGAATCAGGGTATATGTGAATTATACGATGTTCTCTCTGGATGGATACAGAAAGACCCTTTTAAAAAGGCAACTTCAAAATAATAATAATGTATAAATTATCAAGGGTTCATGAGGGAGGGGGTGCCAGGGATGGAGGGGGGAAATGAGGAACTGATACCAAGGGCTCAAGCAAATGTTTTGAGAATGATGATGGCAACAACTGTACAAATGTGCTTGACACAATGGATGGATGGATGGATTGTGATGAGTTGTACGAGCCCCCAATAAAATGATTAAATTTAAAAAAAAGAAAAACAAAAGGCAACTTGTCAATGTTTTCTCACCAAAGAAATAGCAAACCTTCATCTTGGACCTAAAGGGGCAAACAGCAGGGACAGTCTTGCTCCCCTAAGCTCGGAGGACACCCAGTAGTAATCATTGGCGAATGCACTCCTTTCCTCTTCAAAGTTAGGAAGGTGGGCCCACATGCAGGTGTCTAAAGTTAGACCCACGTGCTGGTGGGAGGGATGAGCAGCACAGGCACTTTAGAAGCCTGTAACTCCCTCCTGCTACTAGTACCACCTAGTGGTAGCCAAGAAGCTGTGTAAACAACTTTGAAGAAAAATTGCTTTAAAAATTGTAAAAGAACACTTCGATAACCCTCATAGTTAAAAAATACTGTAAAAAAGACTCAAAGATCATCAATCCATTGTCAAAGCTCCCCCCCACCCTCACCCCTGTTCTCTCTCCCCGCCCCACTCTTCTTCTTTGGTAACAGTGGCCCTGCCTTTCCTGTGCTCATGCTCCAACGCCAATCTTTCTCTCTCTCTCTCTCTCCTTATCGCTGGCTTGTAAAGCATGCATGGAATCATGTATATAGTTTTCACCTAACAAATATTTTAAGACCTATTTCCCAGCAGCAGCAGACACGACAGCTGATGGGCCCAGCTCCCAGCCCTCACGTAGCTCGAACGTCAAGTTTGCTTTCAAATTCTGAGTTGGAAGATGTAGGTGGGCATTGGAGATGCCTTTCCTTCAAGAAAGTTCTTGACTCAGACAAGACAGCATCACTCCCCCTGATGAATCAGCCCCAGTTTCTTTCCTTGTCTGGGATAGTATCTCTTCTACCTAGAAGAGCTAGACATCTGTGGTCTAGGCTAGACATTGGGGTCTGCCTCTCTACCACATTGTTTGCGCTCCTGTATTCCCACAGGCCTTTGCTCCTACCCCTGAGGCCTCTTGCTTCTCTGGCAACCTCTCTGCCCCCATGGCCATTGACCAGTTGGGCCTCCTCACCCTTCCCCAACGTACAAGCTTCTATACCCATCTCCCGGCCTCCACTCTGCCACCAGGGGATTGCTCTATGTCATTTTATGCTTCAAAAGTCTCTCTAGGTCCCATTTCCTGCAGAACCAAACCTAAACCACGTAGCCTCTGCGTGTACAAGGTTCCTCATAGTCTGCCTCTTGCTTCCTTCTTCCACGGTTCCCTGACCTTCACCCACACAGAATCCCTTCTGTCGGAGCGGCTCACCAGCGTCCAGATGACAGTCCCCTGCAGCACCATGCCCTGCCTCGGAAAAGTGCTCTCGGATCCTCCTCACCGTGTCTACTCTTTCCTCAAGGGCACCCTCCGATATCTTTGAAGCTGCTGTGCCCTCCTGCAGCCTCCTCCTCCTCGGTCCTTCCCATCCTTTATAGTCCCTTCTAGAAGCCCCCGATCATTTCAATTGTAACTATTTGGCCACAAGCAACGGA
Source organism: Tenrec ecaudatus (assembly GCF_050624435.1). NCBI lineage: Eukaryota > Metazoa > Chordata > Mammalia > Afrosoricida > Tenrecidae > Tenrec > Tenrec ecaudatus. The sequence goes on from NC_134546.1 coordinate 15,109,092, forward strand.
AAGATTTGGCATGGTGTCTTATCACCACTTCCTGCCCCACAGAGTCCCCGGCATGGCATTGTCTGTGCCAATAGTGTGCGGAGGGAGTGAATGAAGGGGACATCTGATCAACCCCAGGGCAGTGTGAAAAGATTAAAACGGTTCCCAAACGCGAATGTGCTAAGAACCCCTAAAGTGCTTATTAAAATGCAGGGCTGTAGGTTTTCTCTCCCAGACAGCAGGCTCTGAACAGGTGGCGCTCAGGGGTCTACATTTAGATGCCTAATTCTGATGGCCACTGTGCAGTCTACCCTTAGAAGGCCAAGCAAGTCGCCTGAAGACAGCCAAGCCCATCTCGCCTGAGCTGGGATCCTCTGAAGAAGGCGCTCCAGCCTGTCTGAGATCCCTTGAGGGAGGCGGTTGGTGGTTCCTGGCACTCCTGAGAATAAATAGAGCCTGGCGTCAGTGGAGAAAACCACAGTGGATTCTGTGAAGGCTAAAAAGAAGCATCGAGCTCTAAGTAGCAGGACTGGACCGTTTCCTTTTCAGGACATTGGTGGCCAATTCCCCAATGTTTGTTTTGCTAGAGCGGAGTCACTGTTTAGGCCCGAGCTGTTTCCATTAATGTGCTGCCTTTGTGTCAAGCTTCCTCACGGAGGTGTGCCAAGAGTGTTGGCAGCGTTAAGCCCAGTCTTCCCTCATTCCCTGAGGGAGCAACGAGCAGAAAGTCCTTACCAACTCATTAGAAAGGCGTCTCTTTAGAGAGCTCCCAAGCACCAGATGCCAGCAGGAGGGGAGAGGATGGGATTGTTCCTAGCTCCCTCCCCTTGGCTCTGCCTATTTCCCCACCCACCCTGCCAAATGCTCCTTGTTGTCCCGGCAGGTGGCTCCCACCCCTGCCTTCAAGTCTGTACAGACCATTTCCTTCCCAAGAGAGATAAACTCCAAAAGGATCCGTGGGCTCCAGGCAGTGCAGAGTGGCCAAGGGCTGCACAGACTTCATAGAACGGATGTTTGGATGGTCAGCGCAGACCATTCTCTGGTTCCGAAGGCAGAACCTTGGGGCGAGCTGCCCAGGGAGTGCAGACTGCCAGTCCTTCCAGAGGCGCGGGGCTCCAGCCTCAGTCACATGTATCTGTCCTGACCCCTCTGTCTGGTGACTTATTTTCTGGTGAACTCCTGTCTGATATTAACCTTGCATAGTGCTCGAATCGGAATTTTGGTATCTGTCCTCCAATCTACTGAGGTTAATCCAGCGAACTTGGCCTGGGATTTTTGCCCAAAGGTAATTCTCTGATTCCCTCTTTGCCAGGCTCTGCCTTCTCAGCCGCAGTCTCCTGAGCATCTAGGCTCCTCAGCTCCTTGGCTGCAGCCTTGGTAAAGACAGCAGGACGTGACCAAAGTAAGCCTCTATCTCCGCAGTGAGTTTGGAAAGACATCGCAAACCTCTCTCAGAGTTTATGAGGCTAAATGTGTTCTCATCAAGCTTTCCGGGGAAGAGTGATATTACCCGAGGGAAGGAGCGGGGACCACGGTGCCACCCACCCCTTGGGAAGTGTGGTCACATGTCTGCCCCTTTGGGGCCCTTTGTCCACAGGCATCTGGTCCTGACAGATGGATTTCTTGCCTCTGGAACCACTTTGTATTAGGTGACTTTAAAATTTTAAACTGCGTGTGGTAAAATGTCTATCCAGTTCTATGAGTTTAGCACATATCACCTCCACCACCAGGTAACAGGCTATTCCCCCACCCAGACAACTCAATCATGCTGCCCCTGGAGGGTCTCCCATTGGGATGGTAAGGCCTTAATCCTTAGTCTTGTGGAATTCATTAGGGAAAGGCTAAATTGTTAAAAAGTTGAGACAATCTGGATCCAATTATGTGGAGGGCTTTGTTATTCGGGGTTGGATCACTTCCATAGAGCAAGGGCCACTTCTCATGCTGATAATAAGCACTCACTGGGTTTCCCAACATGACTTTCCTTGGTCTCTTCCTTGCTACTTAAGGAAGCAAGAGCGACCTCATTTAGGACCCTAAGCTGAGATGTTAAAGCTGTGTGCATTAAACCTGCTCTTTGAGGCAAGGAGCCCTGGTGGTGCAGTAGTGAAGCACTTGACTGTGAACCGAAAGGCTGGTGGTTTGAATCCACCCAGGGGCAGCTCAGGAGAAAGACCTGTTGGTCCTCTGTAATGATTGCTAAGAAAACCCAACGGGGCAGCTCTGCCCTGCCACATAGGATCAGTAGGAGCTGGACTCTCCCCAGTGGTCCCTAAGGACAACATTCGTTCAGGTACAAACTCATAAAAAATAATATTGAACCAAAAGATGCTCCAAGAAAGCATGAAACTTCTGAAAATAAACCCTCTCTGTATGGTTACATTGATTTAACAGTGTAATCATCTAGTTTTGGGGAAAATAATTACCCAACACACACACTCGCGCGCGCGCACACACACACACACACACACACACACACACACTCGCACACCCCTTCTCCATAATATAGCACAATTCAGAAGACTAATCTGTGAGGAGATCAAGATTCCAACTGAGTGCTGAGCAGAAAGAATAAAAGTATGAATATTTACTGTATAAATAAAATAATCTTTTTTGGTCAAAGAAAGTGACTATGTGATAAAAACAGAAGAAGAATCAGGTGTTACAGTTTTGGGAAATCTACTGCCTCCTATGCTTAATGGGTTGGTTGGAATTTCTGCATATCCAAACCATAATTCTTGTCACATACGCTTGATATTTCAAGTTCTGGTTCAGGAACAGAGGGAGGCTGCCACGACCCCCACTGTCACCCCTTGGGCATGCCCTCTCTGGGGGTGGTTATCTAGGTGGGAGGAAACCCGCAGTGCCAGGGCTGTCTAAAACAGCTTGGTGGAGGCTGGAACGTTCTGGCGGGGGTGAGAGCTGTGGAGTCATACCTATTTGGATTTTTATTCCGCCACCTTCACTCACACTAGCTGTGTGACCCTGGGCAGATAGCCAAGTCTGTCTGGGTTTCATCATCTCACTTTAACAATGAAAAGTCATATAGACCTTAAAGGATCCTTTGGAGGATTTAATGAGGCAGTCTGTATATACAATATCAGCTGCAAACAAGCACGCAGCAAATGCTGCTCCGGCTTTTCCTTTGCACCTTTAATCCAGTGAAAGCTCTGCCAAACCAGCCAGAGCGCATCTTGTTAATTTTGCTTGGGGACCATGAGAGACCCAAAGATGGTTTAATCTTCTTTCTAACCCAGACCATGATTTTTTAACTTTCCCTGGTAGGAAATGACTTCTTAGGAGTAGCTTAAAAGAATTGCCTTTTTTTTTTTCAGGGGTTCATTCTACTCAGGGTCCTCACTAGAAAAGAGAGTGGTCGGTCTGTGTCCCCAAGATGTGACAGATTTAGGCAAAACTGTCTTATGCTGTCGTCACGAACAATTTCAAAATCTTCATGGAATTTTCCCTTTCTTTCTTTTTGACTTTTGATGGCAAATTATGTGGTTTGCGGGCAGATGATGAGTTTTACACGCCACAATTCATGCACATTTTGTTTCATTTCATTGATGGCAATCTCTCCGATGAAACATCACTTAGCCCACTTCCTCCCAGTGTTTCCCGGTTCCATTCCTCCTTCTCCCGAGCCCTCTGAACTTTGTCCTTGGGCAACTCCTGCGTTTCTGAACTTAAGTGATTTGTTAGTCTAACATCAGAGTGAATTCATTTCCACACTGGAGGGTGATTAAGGGCCATAGCTGACCAATAGGCTTAGTTTTTAAAATTATTTTTCTTCTACTCTATCCAAGATTTTCGAATCTGTGATCCTTTTCAGGATAGTTAACAGCAGCAGCCGGGCACCATCCAGTTCTTCTGGTTTCAGGGTTGTGGAGACAGATGTTTGAGTGGTCTATTAGCCCATTAGACTGATTGTTTCCATATATATATTTATATTTTCATCATTTTTCTTTCCTCTGGACTAGAAGAGACCAGCGTTGCACTGCTCAGGAGTTTTTATTTTTACTTATTTTTTTACTCAGGAGTTTTTAAGAGTTCAGTCACTACTTGCCAAATTAGACTCTAGAACACTGTCTTTGTGAACTCCATGATGTGCCAACTGACCTGGTGACCCCCACACTATGGTCTTGAGACCCCAGGACTAGCAACTCATTCCCTCAAAGTATTCAGCTATGTCTAAGAAGCTTTTATAACCTTGCCCCACCACATGTGTGGATATATTTGTAGCACAGGTAGATAGTCTAAGTGCTATTTTACAGTATTTTCTCATTCATCAAAAAGAAAAGAGAGTGATGAAAAAGATTTTTTATTAGTCATTTTATTGTGGGGGGGCCTCTTACAAATATTAGGACAATCCATCATTCAATTGTATTAAGCACACTTGTACATATGTTGCTGTCAACATTTCCAAAACATTTTCTTTCTACTTGAGCCCTTGGTATCAGCTCCTCTTTTTATCCCTCCCTCCACCATCCTCCCACCCTCGTGAATCCTTGATCAATTATATATCATTGTTATTTCATGTCTGACACTGTCCATTGTCTCCCTTTACTCACATTTCTGTTATTCATCCCCCTTGGGTGGGTGGGCTATATATCCAACTTTGTGATGAAAAAGAGATTAATTGATGCAACATAGAGAGATGAGAATAGATGGATGGATGGATGGATGGATGGATAATTGAGAGAACATAGCCAAATGTAAATTGTAGCATCTAACTGATGGGTATGTAGATATTCACTCAGTATCCAGTTCTTGCAACGTTTCTATATTCTTGAACAGGTTTTACAGTAAAAACACTTATTTCTTGCTTAGACTACAGGCCCATCAAGAGTTGACTTGGCCTCTGTTCCACATCTTCTTGTGCCAGGACCCAGGATGATGGATCATCTTGAAAGAGACAGTTGCCATGGCAAAGGGAAAGAGGGCACAGCTGGGTTTTACACCAGCAGTTGGATGCTTCCTCCTGGACGTGACATCTACCACTTCTGCTACTCATACTTAGCCCTTTCACATCTCAAGGGAGCCCTATCCTACGCTGGAAGGGGGAAGGACGAGAACATTGGGAAACAATACCAATGATTACTCTACATACAGGAACACCTCCACACCCCCCTTCAGATAGTTACACACCCGTGACCATCCTGACTACTCATAAAGACCCAAGAAAGCAGAGCCTTTCTGCCTCGATTGTGAGGGATAGCCTGAGAAACCATACGGAGCCATCTGATCCGATGCTATACAGTCACTGTGAGCTGGCCTTGACTCACCAGGGGCCAGGCTGCCACACCTGGAGACGGTGGGTTCTAAATGCCCACCTTGCCCTCAACATCCCATCACTTAACCATGGCACCCCCAGGGCTCCTGGGACGAAGGCAGGTAACACGAAAAGGCGAGTTCACACAAGGCAACCCCCGGGGAGGGGATTCAAAAGCCTTGTAACGTCTCCTTCTTCTTTTAGAATCCCTTCAAAGGGAGCGGGAGAACTCGCATGCTACAGGCTAACACATTGCAAACTTCTCACCCGCTGTTCTGCAGCCAGCCAGCAAGCCAGCCAGCTCTTTCTAGAATCTCATAACCTTTTTATTGCGTCAGCTCATTTTCGGCGTCAGTGAGAACATGTGGAAGCTGTCCAGAAAACATCCGAAAAGCAGAAGCTAAACGGAGACTGGCAAAGCCCTTCAGAAAGGGCCTAACACGGTAAATTAGCTCAAAAACAATATTTAACGATGAATCTCTACTCCGCATGTTAGAGGAGTCAGGGAAGGCTTCCCAGCCGAGGTGACATTTGAGCTGGCCTATGAGGACCTTGGCAAGCAGGGCATTCCGAAGGGGGGGGGGCAGGCTGTGCAGTGGGGAAGAAGCTGGGCACAAGAAATCCCCCGGCGCAGTCCAGAGTCACCGTGAGGATGATTCTAAAAGAACTGAGAGAAGATTAAAAAACAAACAAACCCAAAAATCCTGCCCTCCTCTCCTCCCCCCACTTCCATTGGTTAGCACCCTGGAAATGGAATACCATACTTGTTCAGGGAAAAGTTTTCTCTCCTCTGGGCCTTTAACAGTGGTGAATCTGAGAAAATACCTTTTTCTTTTTTCCTCTAGTAGTTTCCTTGATAAAACACTCCTAACACCATACACTCCCACGGCCAAATCACCTTCCTAAAAGAGCGACATGCATTTTATGGTGCTCACTTTCCTGATGCGATCGATGAAGAAAAATGGGTTCATAAGCTTAGGGTGGTGAAGAAAGCTGATGATGGTGACCAGCTATTAAAAGATATAGTCAGGGGTCTAAAAGGCTTGAAGTTAAACAAATGGCCATCTAGCTGGGAAGCAACAAAGCCTACATGGAAGAAGCACACCAGCCGATGCGATCATGAGGTATTGATGAGATCAGGTATCAGCCATCAGAAGACTCAAAACAAACAATCATACCAATGTGAATGAGGGAGGCCGGAATGGAGACCCAAAGCCCATCATCTGTAGACAATTGGACATCCCCTTACAGAAGGGTCACAAGGAAGGGACGAGTCAGCCAGGACATTGGCAAGCAGGGCATTCCGAAGGGGGGGGGGGGAACGGCTATGCAGTGGGGAAGAAGCTGGGCACAAGAAATCAGTGTAGCACCGATGAAACACACAACATTCCTCTAGTTCTTTAAGGCTTCCCGCCCCCCTTCCCCTCGGTCCCGCACTATCATGACCCCAGTTTTACCTTACAAATCTGGCTAGACCAGCGCATGTACACTGGTACAGATAAGAGCTCTCGACAAATGGAATTCAGGACAGATACTCCCCCTACCCAGGAACAGTAATGGGAGTAGAGAAACCATGAGGGTGGGGGAAAATGGGGGGAGAAGGGGAGACTGATCACAATGATCAATTTATACCACACATTCCACCTTGCCCCTGGGACAAACAACAGAAACATGGGTGAAAGGAGAGAGTGGACAGTCCATGATATTAAAATAATAATATGTTATAATTTATCAAGGGTTCACAAGGGCAGGAGGGTGGGGGAGGGAGAGAAAAAAGAGAAACTGATACCAAGGCTTCAAGTAGAAAAAAAATGTTTTGAAAATGATGATGGCAATATATGTACAAATGTGCTTGATACAATTGATGTATGGATTGTTAGGAGAGCTGTAAGAGCCCCGAATGAATTGATTTATTAAAAAAAGAGCCATATGTACACCATCACGATCGGCTCCAAAGCTCCCTCACACCTCTTGTACCCACCGCACACCCTGCAAATCCATGCCACACGTCCCTGACAAAACACTGCGTCAGCCACTGTCTCCAAGCACCCTTTCTCTGTGCCTCACAAACAGAAAAATCCTACAGAAACAACAAACCACACAAACAAAACAGCAAGAAAACAACAATAACCTAAAAATAAAGAACAAGAAAGAAAAGACCACCATCAATATTAAAAAAGCCAGAGAAAAAGTTTCTGTCATGGAACAAGCAATAGAAACGCCTGAGCCCAGAGCAAACCCAGGCTGGGTCCAGAGGCAGGACAGCTGAGTAAGCATCAGAGAGTACCCTGCTTCGGCCTCCCACAACCAAGTCCACAACAATCTTTGTCTGAGAGCAAAGCTGTGGAGTCCCCCGCCCGTGGCTCACTCTGACCAGACACTCCGCAGCTGGATCCTGTGTCCCACCCTCCTCCTTAAACCGGGTTCACAATCCAAGCTATGACCCTTCTCCTCTCATCATACCGGATCCTGGCAATGCCACCCTTGGATCACACAGGCCAGGGTGCTCCCTCCACGTGGACCTAGCTGAGGTCTCACCCGGTGGCTGCCTGTCTGAACACAAGCCTTTGGGATCCCAGACACCATTCCAATTGATACCTGGGCACCATCCTCCCTCCTCACCCCCAGGGATCTCCCCTTGAGGGCGAGCATTGGGAAGACCCACGCCACCAGAACCAACAGTTCCTGGATTGCAGCCAGAACCAAGTAGGAGCTCAGGATTCATTCACTGGCCATGGGCCATGCATGACCCTGGTTTACCCCGGCAGTCGCATCATGAAAACAAACACAAAACCAAAAATAAGACCCAACAACAACAACAAAACTAAAACAAACTAACAAAAGGCAAAAGGGGAGAACAAAACAAAACAAAGAAACATAAAGGAAAACATTGTCAATCACCCCTCTGGGGTAGAAAATATCTTCAAGTACTTTGCCATAGAGAGTACCGCTGGTGAGTTCATAGAAACGGAGTTCTTCTGTTTATTGGCAACAGTTTTTGTCAGTTTTATTAGTGGATTTCTTTCGATGTCGTCACAATGATTGCTAACTTTTGTGTGTGTTCTACTAGGTTGCACACAAATTAATGCCAACCCACTGGGCTAAAGCAAGTGACACAGAATGCAGGCACATGATGGCGCCATGGTGTTCGTTTCGCTGTCGCAGAATATAGAGAATGCCCACTTTATCCATGGTAAGTGTATGTTCAGTGGCATTAATTATATCCGCAGTGTTGTGCACCCAACACCGCTGTTTATTTCCAAAACATTTTAACCCCCTCCAATTTTCTTGGTACACTTTAAGCAATCCTTCTCATCGATTTTCTGTCTCTATACATTTGCCTATTCTAGGTATTTCCTGTAAGTGACATTGTACAATGTATTTTTTTGTGGGTTTGGTTTAGTCCACTTGGCATGATCTCTCCAAGGTTCATCCATGTTGAAATGTGCATCAACACATCATCTGTCTTGGTGGCTGAATGATGTTTCCTTGTACATATGAGGGTAAGTAAAAAACTTTGGCTATTAGGATTCCGGTTCATACACACATGGGTTTATTCCAAGCAAAGTATGTTTAAACCTGTCTCTATGATCAGAGACTGCCTGATGACAAGTTCTCTGGGCAGTACACTTGCCTTAGTCTTGTTAGCTTCTCTTCCAGAAAAGAATACAATCAAAACAGTGGCTTCCAAGGGAATCTACCGGGTCAGGTGAACCCAAGGCAAAGAGGCCAGCTGAGAAGTTTATGGATACTGTTTACTTACATAGATTTTACTGAAGGACACAGGGTGACCATAGGGACTTACTATTGAGGAGTTTTGAGGAAATAGACACTGTCAACTCTGAGGTAAAGGTCAGAAAATTTGAACCAAGGGGATTTTTCCCATCTTGACAATGCACCTGCTCATTCTTGCACCTGAATTTGCCTTGGGTTAATTTTCTCTCTCTAGCATGCAAATTCCTTATTGTAAACCGAGAGTCAAAAAACATGGGAAAAATCAGTCTAGAGACATTGATAGTTCCTTTATAAGTCTAATCAGCCTAATTTCATCATTTCCAGGAGTGGACCAATGTGACATCTTCTGGAAAGGAGGATTGATCAGGTCTCTGTGGATTGAATAACGACATAGGGCTGGAGAGGTAATACAACATTGAGGGAGGGTAGCAAAAGTGTATTGTTGATCCTGTCAACTGAAGAAAAACTGCTTCTTCAAAACTGGAATTGAGGAAAAGGCAACCAGGTACCAGGAGATGTATGAATTTGCTCAAGCAATTAAATGCATCTATAACCCTAGTTATAGTGTTGACTTAACCTGTATCTAGGCATTCAGCTGTGTGGGCAATGTGGAGATATTTCTCCCCAAGTAAAAGTCAAGTTACTGCTTCTGCCCCTCCTAAAACTAGAAAGGAGGCGGTCTTAGACTGGGTTCTCTAAAGAAAGAAAACAGTAAAGCTTATATAATTATGTGTTCATATGTGCATATCTAAAGGTTTATGTATACCTAAAAGTATATATATATATGTTGTTTTTAGGTGCTGATATATATGTTGGAACCAACTCTCTCTCTCTTTGTGTGTATTATATATATATATAATATAAATATATATATATATATATAGTATAAAGATACATAATATACCAAATATATGTGTGTATAATGGCTCACACTGTGAGCCAGAAGTGGACAAGTCCAAATATGGGCAGATTCTAAGTCCATGGATCAGATGTTATGCTGGAGATATCTCCTGACTCCTGTAGCTGTGGTGGCTGAGGAACCCAAGATTGGCAGGAGCACTGCAGAAGTGACTGAATCTAGGTTGGTAGGTCAGATGACAGGCTGCTGATGACTTCCAGTATCAGCAGGCAGTATGGCAGGCCATTGGCTCAAGTCCATAGAAACAGAGATCAATTAGCCAGATGCAGGCAGGATCCAGACCCACAAAAAACCAAAATATGTTGAAGGTAAACAAGCGGCCATCTAGCTCAGAAGCAACAAAGCCCACATGGAAGAAGCACACCAGCCTGTGCGATCACGAGGTGTCGAGGGATCAAGTCTCAAGCATCATCAAAACAAACAAACAAAAATCTTATCATAGTGAATGAGGGGGAGTGCAGAGTGGAGACCCAAAGCCCACTTCTAGGCCATTGACCATCCCTTACAGAAGGGTCTGGGGTGGAGGTGAGACAGTCAGGGTGCGATGTAGCAACGATGAAAAATACAACTTTCCTCTAGTTCCTGGGTGCTTCCTCCCCTCCGTCCCAATGTCATGGTCTGAATCCTGCCTTGCAGGTCTGAACTAGACCAGAGGATGGACACTGGTGCAGATGAGAACTGGAAACGCAGGGAAGCTAGGGCGGATGATCCCCTCAGGACCAGTGCTGTGAGTGACGATACTGGGAGGGCATAGGGAAGGTGGGTTGGAAAGGGGAAACCTACTTCAAGGATCTACATGTGACCTCCTCCCTGGGGGACAGACAACAGAAAAGTAGAGGAAGGGAGACGTGGGACAGAGCAAGATATGAAAAAATAATAATTTATATATTATCAAGGGTTCATGAGGGAGGGAGTAGTGGGGGGGGAGTGGTTAGTGGGGAAGAAGGGGAAAATGAGGACCTGATGCCAGGGGCTTGGGTGGAGAGCAAATGTTTTGAGAACGATGAGGGCAACGAATGTACAAATGTGCTTTACATAATTGATGTATGTATGGATTGTAAATAGGAGTTGTATAAGCCCCGAATAAAATGATTAAAGAAAAGAATACTGCATGCAAAAGGAAAACTGCAAACGTGTGAGAACTTCATCTATGACAAAGGTTGCATTACAGGTCACGGGGGAATCGTCTATAATGCTGAGACCCACATGGTAGAACCTCTACTTCCTATAGCATTCATGTTTCATTACAAAGTAATTAAATATGAAAGGTGAACCTTTAACTTTTTTCAGAAGAATATATATAAGAATATTTTTATGACCAGATGTCATAAAGGAGTAAGAATAGCGCCCATGATCTTGTGATACATGGCAATCTGATATTATAAATTAAGTACATTTTGACTTATTAAAAAGTTGAAAATAACAATGACCAAGTGATCATCTACTCAGGAAAGGAGAAGACCTTGTGGGACGTAAGGTCAAACGGAAAGATAATCTATTAAGAAAAACTGAGTTGATAATGATAGTGGTTACACAGCTTGAAGACTGTAATCAACGTTGCTGAATACTAAGTTGTTTGTGTAGAAATTATTGAAAAGTGCTATGCTTTGCGATGTGTAAAAACAACAGTAATAAATAAAATCTCAAAAAAGGGGAAAAATGGGAAGCAGGCCACATCTGGAGGGAAATGTCTTTCAATGCATTACGTCAGGGTTTTGATTCAACTCAATGGGTTACATCTAACCATTTCACAACTCATTGGTTGCTCATGGCAGATCCCGTTACGAGCACATTATGCTAAGTTGCATCCCATCGACTCGGTCTTCACTGCAAACCCCCTGAGAATCCTAACCCAGAGGCTCAACGCCTAGTGGACTTCTTTGGATGTTGGAGGCAAAATGCTTCTCTTTTGGATGTGTTACTCCAAGCGACTCAAAGACCTTCTAGTTGCAAAAAAAAAAAAAAAATCTCTGCAACAGGTTTAGGCTGCTGTGCAAGCTTTATGACCCAACCAGCAGATCCAATGGTTCGTGAAGGGTCAGTGGTAGAGAATAATGCTGCTTGGAGTCTTTGGCAGGCTCCAGTTTAGGAATGACAATGCAGATGCTTAGGATTTCGGAGTAAAACCTTGCTCTCCTCTGTGAGAACTACTCTCCTTTGGAGAAATAGCTTTGGCTTGTTATTGGACTTGACCAGAGACTTAACACTTAACCATTGGCCACCAAGTGACGATGTGGTCTATCATGAATTGGATGTTGTCTGACCCACAAAGACATAACATTGGATGTACACAACAACACTCTATTATTAAATGGAAGTGAGGTATGTGTGATTGTACTTGAGCAGACCGTGAGAGCACCCGTCACATTACCTTCCCTCTCCCGGTCTGTGCCTTATGGGGAGTCCTGATGATCAGCTGAGTGAAGCAGAGAAAAGCTGCGCTTGATCTACAGTTGAAACTGCATGACACGCAGACACCACTCCAAAGTAGCACCGCGGGCCTTTTCTGGGGTTTCCCTGGACAGTAGTGGTAGAAGGAAATCCTCCTAATGAGCAGAACTTTGAACAATGCACTGGTTGTCCAACTTGCTTGGAAGATGACCAGATGTGTGGCTGTGTCCTGATAAAATGGGATATGGACAATTGTTTGGCTTTATGGTTAAGGACTTGTTAAGAACACAATTGGAAGATGGATGGCAAGAAGATACAGGGAGGAGTTGTGTAGACAGAGCTCTCTGAATGGGCCAGTGAATATATTTTTTATGTGAATGATTGCTACAGGATGACCTCAGCATAGGAAGATTTTAACAACCAAGTGCAGGAGGATGTAGTCTATGGAAACCAGTAATCCTCTTTCCCCAGCCATTCCTGCCATTGCCCAATAGATTAATGACCAAAATTGCCACGGTGGCAGGGAGGGAGACTCAGCAACATGGACTTCCACTCACCAAGGCTGCCACTACCGAGTGACCTATCCACCAGCAGAGAGACCAACTGTGAGTCTCTGATATATCGCCTCTTCTTGGGATGATCAGCCAGAAACCTAGTGGCATTGAACTACTTTCCCTGTAGAAAGGGCTGCATTTTTAAATGGAATTGACACTTACTCTGAATATGAATTTGCCTTCCCCACTTGCAATGCCTCTGCCCAAAGTACCCTCCATGGACGTACAGAATGCCTAAGCCACCAACATGGTAGCGCACATAGCATTGCCTTGACTCAAACGATTCACTTCCCACCACATGAAGTACAGAAATGGGTCCAGACTTATGGAATTCACTGGCTCCCTATGTTCCCCGTTATCTTAAGTAGCTGATTTTATAGAATTACGAAATGGCTGTCTAAAAATACAATTAAGATATCAGCTAGAAGGAAATACCTTGCAGGGTTGGGCCAATGCAGCCTCTCCAGGTGGCTGTATATTCTCTAAACCAATGCCTAACACGTAGTACTATATCGCAAAGAGCTAGCAGAAGTCAAGGGTAGAAATAAGAGTGATCCCACTCACTGTTACCCCCAGTGACCCTGTGTTTTGCTCCCTGTCCCAATGACCTCTCTACTCTGAAGGTCTAGAAACCTTAGTTTCAAAGGGAAGCCCATCCCACCAGGATTCCACTGAACTAGAAGTTAGGGCTACCACACAGCTACTTGGGCTCTGCATGCCTCTGGATGAACAGGAGAAGAGGGAGTTGTATTGGTTGGTGTGACTGATTTTGATTACAAATGGAGAATCAGCTCGACATTAAATAATGAGGTACGAAAGAGTACAAACGAACACAGATCTGTTGGGATGCCTTTGAGTACTACCATAATTTGTGGTTAAAGTCCATGGAAAACTACAACATTCCAAAAGGACAACTAATGGTCCACACCTTCAGAAGGAACCACAACCAGGTGAGGTGCTACCTGAGGGCAAAGGGAATACAGAATGGCGGGTGGACTAAGGGAATTTGACCTATCAGCTATGACCATATGACCAGTTACAGAAACCCAACCTCACTGAAATCGAGTCAATTCGGACTCCTGGCGATCCCATCAAACAGGGTGGAACTGACCCTCTGGGGTTCTGAGCCTGTAAGTCTTTATGGGCATAGAAAGCCTCATCTTTGTCCTTCAGAGGCTGTGGGTTTCCAGCTGCTCACCTGGTGGTTGCTCACCTGGTGGTTACCTGCTACAGAACCAGCACAGGGTTTTCCCCAACAAAACGTGTTTGAACGTATCTCTTCAGTTGGTGTACGTTTGCTGCCGAGCGCTCTCCATAACCTGACAAGCACGCTCAATAATACACTTGTCTTAATCTCCGCTGGGCGTCTTCCAAAAACAAGTCCAACCATAACTGTGGCATCCCTGGGGCGGGCGGGGGTAGTGGTGGTGGTCTGCTGGACCTGTTCAGTTCAAGGTAAAGGTCAACTCAGAGGGTTTGGGCATCTGTTTTCTGGGTTTCCAAAAGGCTCATCTTGATAGATACTTCCCCCCCCCCCCCGCCAAGGGCAGAGGATACTTGCGGGGCTTATGATGGAGGTTTGAGGAAATGGGAGACGGCATCCATGAGAAAAATCGGGACAGTTGCACGCCGAGGCCTTTGCCCCACCGTCATGACAATGGACCGCGTGTTCAAGGTCTGTGCTAAGGGGATTCTTCTGAGACACCTTACTCTGTTTGCATGATAGCCTTCCTCTTGCCCCTTCAGGCTTTGTGATGGCTGAAGCGCCAAGGCCACGGCAGTCAGCAGCCTAACTCATAACCACGACGCCTCCGGGGCTCCTGCGGAAGCTCAAAGGGAAATGACAACTTGATTTCCCCTCCACCCGATCTCCAGTTCTCTGATGCTTTAGCTATGTCCGCATATGACAGGTACGCCTTATTTTATTGTGCTTCACGGGACTGCACTTTCAACAAATTGGACATTTGTGGCAGCGCTGCGTGGAACAAGTGGATCCACGCTATTTTCCCAACTGCATGTGCTCCTTTGGTGTCTTGTCTGCGTTGTGCTTTCTGGTAACTCTCTCAATAGTTCAAACATTTCGCAATGCTATTGTACACTTCACAGATTACAGTGACGTGTGGACATAATTTTTATAAGCTCTAGGAAGTCAAAACAATTTGTTTTGATTTGCTTAACTCTGGTATTTGCTTCATTAATGTGCTCTGGAACTGAACCTGCAATAGCTCCCAGGTGTGTCTGTATTCAAATCTGGCCTTTTTAATGAAAGGCTGATTTTAAAACAGTCTCTTCTTAAAGTAACCTGCTTCAAACATGATTTTTAAATAATTGAAAAATATTCCCATATGCATGTATTCCTTGGTTTAAAAATAAAATACAGTATCTGGGCATGGTATCAAATTAATAGATGGAATGTGGAATTTATCTCTTTAATGTGGATCTTCTCTTTGGAAGCACCTTCAATACCTCCCGGAGCATTTTAAATGATTAAAAAATATATGCTTTGCCCTTTCTGTCTTTTTCAGCAAAAATGTACCAATCCGTATGAGCCCCTAATAAATTGTTTTTTAAAAAAAAGAAAAAACAAAGAATTGTACGAGCCCCCAATAAAATTATTTTTAAAGTAAAAAAAATGTACCAATCGATAACATTCATATGCCAGGCACTGTGTTTAATGCTTAATATCCACTGACTTACTATTACAACAATTCTGTGAATTAAGTACTATTATTACGTCCATATTCTGAGACCATCAAGGCGCAGAGGTAGAGGTCACTTGCCTAAGGTTACACAGCTAGTAAGTGGACGAGCCAAGATTTGAATCACGGCATTTCGGCTCCAGAATCTATACTCACACCCTGAGCCGTGATGACAACCTTGGTGAGATAATAGGTCATGTTCCCAGGTGACCGACGGCTTTCATAATACTTATTGATTTTTTTTCTCCAATAACCCCAGAATGACTGTGGTTTAGGGAAGGGTTGTGTCTCTCCGTTTTAAATCCTTACCGTTTTCTTTTTTACGTACCTTATCTTTTTTTCCATCCCCCTTCACTGTGAAACAAGTATTTTCAGTATTCTGACTTCCATAAAATTTCCTGTTTTTCCTAATTCTTCTTCCAGTTTCTAAAGGATGAGAAACCAGAACCACCCCACCTGTTAGAACTGTGTCCAACACAGGAGTCGTGCGGCTATGAGGGAGGACTCAAGCCTTCAGTGAGCGGGCTCTGACATCTCTCACCGGCCTCTTGATTTGTTGGCTTGTTTTCCGCCCTCAGCTGTGATCCAGATAGTCTAGATGGCTGGGTAAGTGACTTCTCAATACGCGAGGTGTCACGAAATAGAAATTCAAGGCATTTCAACTCTCCCACCTGTTCCGAAGTGTGTAGTCATCATCATAATTAGAAGGACGGCCTAGTTCCTCAGGCTTGTGGGTGGCCATCTGATGCCTACAAGTGGAGAGATGTGGCTATGACTCGTGTAAAAATAGCCCCTCCAGATGGCTGAGGGGCAAAGTTTCAACTCAGCAGCTTGATATAGCTGAGCATTCAAATTTTGAAGTAGAAGGAGAAGGCTGTGGGAGAAGTAGCCAGAGAGCCTGGCTGTTGTCCAGTCATAAGTGGAACCGTATATGCCAGGAGGGATCGCATAACGTGGCAGATTAGCTGTTAAGATTTCCTGTTTACTTCATCTCCTCTCTACCTTCCCTGACGCCACCCTGCTTCCAGTTCAAGGAAAACACACCCACACATTCTTGGTGGTTTTTTTTAAAGGAGTCAGGAATGGAGGTCAATGTTAAAGCCCTCTAGGGGTCAACAGCGGTGGCTTGGGGTCCTGGGGCGATGCAAATGATTAGTGCACTCAGTTGCAAACTGAAATGTTGGATGTACAAGGCCACCCAGAGGTGCCTTGGAAGAAAGACCTGGTGATCTACCTCCCCCCCAAAACCAACCCATGGGAAACCCTGTGTAGCACAGTTGAACTCTGATTCACATGGGTCACTGTGCATCAGAGGCGTCTCCGTGGCAACTGTGTGTGTGTTTTAAACTGCTTGATCCAGAGATGAGAAATCTGAAACAGGAAGATGAAATGAACTGGCTGCATGTTAGTGGACCTCGGATGCTCTCCCTTCTTGTCTGGGGCTCTTATTTCTCCTCTGTGTGAGGGTATGTGCACTTATTCCTGCGCTCTGCTCTGAATAACTTTAAACCGAAAACATGAAAAGCCTCTCGTTAAAAAACAACAACAACAACAACAAACAACATGCAATATTGCAAAGTCCCTGTGAGATTGCTTCCACTCTCCAAAACAGATATCCAGACTGCTAGCTGACTCACCGGCTCAAAACCTTTTATTTCCCCAATGAAAACATTTACTAATCATATATGATCAATAGATTAAACAATCAATAGAGATGGCTTTCACATTTTCACACCTTCGAGTCACTCCGCATTCCTCCTGGATATTCTGGAAGATGACCTAAGCCTCTGCCCACAGTAAATCCGCTGTTGGAAATACCTCAATGTCTGTCTCCAGCCTCGCCGTCCTGTAAGCGCCCAATCTCTGAAACATCTGAAGATTTGCTTAAGCAATTGAGCACCATTTTTCAAATATAACTAGGGATGCTTTTAGTTAGCAGTTGTATACGGCACTGTAATTTTTGAAAGACAGCTTAATTAAGAAGCATACGGATCCCTTTAAATGCGGTCACGACTAACCCAAAACCAAGGCATTGCTGTTCCCTGGTGGCAATAGAGCCTCATTGCAGGTGAACTACAAAGAAAACCCAACCCAACCCATGCTCATTGCCATCTGAGTCCAATTGGGCCTCATGGTGATTCTACAGGACAGAGTAGAACTACCCTTGTGGGTATCTGAGACTATAACTCTTTCTCACTGCCATCGTCACGGCTGACTCAGTGTCACCTACTGCGGATTTTCCAGGCTGGAACTGTTTACGGGAGCATGGTGGTGGAGTATCACGGCCCAACACAGCGTGACCACTACATCACCAGGGCTCTTAGCACAGGTGAGGTAGAGGGGGGTAAAACAGTTCTTCTTGCCTATCTTCAAGCCCAGCCTACAATAAACTCTCAAAAATACTCCCATGAATCTGGCATATTCTTTTAAAAAGGTCTATCAGTAAGTAGCAAAAGAAAATAAGTTCCATTTCTTTACTAATTTTGTCCTGATCTGTGCACAATTTGTACCGTCCAAGCGTGCATTGCACAACCTTTTTACAAAGTAGGAAGTAACTTTCCAAAAAGAAGTTTCTTTCCTTCGTAAGGAATTCTTCCTCAAATGGCATGGAGTGCCGGGTTTATGCCAGGCACCTTGCAGTGAGCACCCTGGGAGCGTGCAAGGAGGCCTCAACCCCGTGTACAGGCCCCAGTGCAGTGCCATGCTCAAAGCTGACTCACAAGAGCGCGGTGGATGGGCGGATGGATGGAAAGAGGAGGAGGACAAGGGCTTTTATGTGGATTGTCCTCCAGATGTCTGGGCACGCCCTGTTGACCTCAGCCGGAACACCCCTGGGACCAGTCAGAGGTGATCTGCACATGTCGTTGAGTTGGCTCTGACTCATGGAACTGCCTGCAGAGCAGAGTGACATGCTGCGTGGTCGTCTGCCATCTTCATGATCAGTGCAGGCTCGAATCCAGGGCTGTGGTGCTGTGGGTTCTGAGTTGTCTTCTAGTCTAGAGGTTAATTTTTTAGCATGGTTTCCTGGACACTATTTGCTGTGGCCCCCAGGGACTCTATTGGCTAATTTTGGCCTTGCCCCCCAGGTCCTTAGTCTAGAAGCTCCACTCGAGCCTATTTCACGTGGGTGAACTGCTTGGCATCTGAAGTACCAGTGGTCGAGTGTCCAGCAGCGTGGTAACACTCAAGAGACCAGAGTACAGCAACTTGGCCGGGGGGTGGCAGGGATTAGGAAGAGGCGTGCTAGTTCTAGTCCCCTCTCACCTTGTGGTGCATAGACGGAGATGTGGGTGGCGCTAGCTATCCGCCTGCAAGATAGCTGCTACCCCAAGCAAGAAGGCAAGTTAGGGCATGTTGTTTTTTTTCAAGGCCTTTATTAAGAAATATCAAAAGTTGGTTACAGTTCCACACACGGTCTTACAAAGTTCAAGGGCAGGGAGTGGAGATAGGAGAGGCCATCCATATACAAGTTTAAACATTATGGTAGCTTGTCAGCCTGGGAAGGCTTATTGAACAGTGAACCACAACACTGATGTTTCCCATCTCCACTAGGACATAAACAGAAGACTTTCGGTGACTTGAGTTTTCTCACCCCAAACTCAGTGCCATCGAGTTGATACGGCCTCACGGCGACCCTAAAGGCAGAATAGAACTGCTTCTGTAGGGTTTCCAAGACTGTAACTCTTAACAGGAGTAGAAAGCCTCATCTTTCTCCTATGGAGTGGTTTGTGGCTTTGAACCGCTGACCTTGTGGTTAGCAGCCCAACGCATAAGCACTATACCACCTGCTTGAGCTTCAGTAAAGTCTACATATTTTAAAAATATCTGCCCTTTCATTTGCTCCTCACCCCTCCCGGTACAAGCAACGCTGTTTATAGGAAGCCAATACTAAGATCCACTCACTGCAGTTTCTCTTACATTTTCACAAGGTGAAACTCGGGAGACCTAGCAAGTTACATGTCACCATGGGGCACACTGGAGAGCCCCTACACATCATGATTATTTATTTCACATTGAACAAACAAGGGGGCGTCACTGAAACAGAGGGTCACAGTCATCCCATGGAACCACCACGTGCGGGACACAGTGGGCGATGCCACCCAGTCCCAGTCGCAAGCAAGCAAGCAATAGCCTGGCGGGGAGCCGGTGAGCGTGGCATCACCAGCACAGGGCGCGGGACGGAGTCTTCTCAGGGAGGTTGCACCACGACCTTTGATGTCAGGGGTATTGCACCGGGGGAGTTACACGTTCAAAATCACCGGGGCACGTGGGGGAACAGCAACAGTGTGGCGTGCCTTGGGTAAGGCTTGTGCTGGTTTACCTAAAAGGAGATTTCTGAAGAGATTGTCCAGCAGCGTCAGAAAGAGGGAGCCCCCGTCTTCAGAGGAACGACTCCTTGTTCACCCACATGAGGCTGCGCGTCTCGTTGGGCTTGCACTCGTACTCAATGACGGAGAAGGGGCTTCCCCACTGGCAGTGGTCGCGCTTGTGGTAGTTGTAGAACTTGACCTGCCACACCGTCTCAAAGGTCCCAATATCTGTGAACTGCAAGGGAGAGAAACGCACCCGGTAAAAAACCCCGGCTATGGCACACGGGAGCTAATCTTGGTGAAGGAGGACGCGCTCCGCTGGCGCCTGTACGTCATTCTGTGGGGCTGTCACGTGTTTAAGGAAAGGCTTATCTTCCTGGATGTGGGATGTCTTTTCCTGAAAAGCTATCTCTAAACTATGTTGTTTTCCAAAACTTAATTCCCATTGCACATATGGCATCGGCTGTCGTGACGCCCTTCATCGGGTGAGGGTGGGGATCCTTGTGATCCAGCCATCAGGTTTTTGTTGGCTGATTTGGGGAGGTCAAGCGCCAGGTCTTTCTTCCTAGTCTGTTGTAGTCTAGAAGCTCCACCGAAACCCTGTTCTGCATCGTGGCAGCACACATGCCTCCATTTACAGACAGGTGGCGGAAACTCTCCTAAATGCTGAGTGTAATTTCCTGAAAGAATACTCCTAGGACTTTAGTCCCTGCCACAGAAGGAGGACTGGGAAGGGACGATGGAATCACGGTGCCTGTTGGTTTCTACTTCACAAGACAGCCACACACCGCAGCAACACTCTACAACGACCCTGCTGCCTTAACTATACGTCCCGGGGAAATGCTTGACTCAAGGTGATGCTTATGTTCTATTAGAAACACTTTATTCTTAGAGACTGTATTTCCACTTTCTGCTCTTAATGAGTATTTAAGTAATATAGGAAGGGCTCCATGTCCATGGGTCAGGCTTAGGTCGTATATGATCCAAACTATATTGAAGTCACTACTAGAAGTCGCGGGAGTGCAGTGGTTAAAGTGCTCCGTGGAAAACCAAAAGATTGGCAGTTTGAATCCACCGGCCGCTCCAGGAGGGAAAGACATGGCAGTCTGCTTCTGTAAAGTCTACAGCCTCTGAAGCCCAAGGGGCCATTCTGCTCTCTCTAACAGGGTTGCTCTGAGCCAGCAACGACAAACCAGTAAGGTGGACAGATTATTATGCAGCTTGCACACATATTATATATACATAGCAGGCATGCTCTTTGCTCTCGAAAAGTTCACATTTAATTTCCAGAAGGGGAACTCACTCACTGCCATCAAATCAATACCAACTCATAGGGTTAGGTAGCTGAGAGACAGGGACAGGGGGCTGTCCCTCCCATGCCTGCACAGGCCCCACACAGGAGGCTGGGAAGGGAATCAGGTGAGCATTAGGCATCTATGAAGACCTTAACTGGACATGCTCAAATTCAGACCCCCAAGCCAGGTGGGCGTTACACCTGGGCAGCCCAAATTATGCCCAGGATTGATTCAGCCAATGGAGTCAAGCAATACCTTTGACAATGCCTCCCCAGCCAGAGGTTTGAAATACCCTGAGCTCCTGAGCTCGGGCAGTGCTGTGCTCTCTCTGGCCTCAGTTTACCACGTGTGGGTGCGCTATTCCACAAGGCTGCTCTTGTTCAGTTGTGAACTTCCACACAGCTTCCCTGAAATGGTGTGTACTCTTTTGAGACTCTAAACCCTGAAACTTCTCCCATCCTTCATAAAAACTCCTTTGGATTACAAACCAGGCTGCGGCGGGAATTCTTTCTCCTTTGAAGTCATAAACCGAGAACCACATGAGAATCCTGTCAACAGTAGCCCTATAGGGGAAGCCCCTGTGGGTTTCTGAGACTATAAATCGTTATAGAGCGCAGAAATCTCCATCTTTCTCTTAAGAGTCACCAGTGGTTTAGAACTGTAGACCTTGCCCTAACAAAGTCAACAGCCCAAGCAGCCCAATACGTAACCCACCACAAGGACTCCTCCTTCCAGAAGCCAAGGCCTGCA
Organism: Tenrec ecaudatus; assembly: GCF_050624435.1. Classification (NCBI taxonomy): domain Eukaryota; kingdom Metazoa; phylum Chordata; class Mammalia; order Afrosoricida; family Tenrecidae; genus Tenrec; species Tenrec ecaudatus. The sequence goes on from NC_134546.1 coordinate 15,130,993, forward strand.
AATCTTCACCAGGACTTGGAGCCGTTAGGACCAGTTGAGCCATGGCCAACACAACGACATCAGAAGAGATGTGACTTTGTAAGTTGTGGGGGCACCAGAGTGATAACCGGAACAGGAACCACGGGCGAAGCCCTGCAGTGGGGCGCAGGCGAGGCAGAGCGGGGAGTCTGATGCAGGGGGTTGGAGAGTTGGTAGGACTGGGCAGAGCCACACACACGCAGAGTGCTATGGTTGGCTGCCATTGGTGAGTCAGGACCCACTGTGTCTGACTGCTAATGAGACTGGGCGACCAGGCCGTGGGCAGGCTGTCTTGCCTGTGAAGAGATTAACTTTAGATCTAGCAGGCGATCAAGAGTCATTTTCTCTCTTCTCGTGATTGCTCCAGCACACACACTTACAAATTCGGGCACAGTTTGGTTTCATTTCATTGGCCATGCCTGAACTGGGAAGAATTGGTTCAAATCAGTGATCTCTCCAGACTCCTCCCCAGCTGTAAGCTGTCAATTCTCTTGTAACTGAGAAGAGGGCACCGCATGCCCCAGAGGCCACTGGGCAGATGTTCCAGTGGCCTGTGGGGTAGCCTGACCCTGTGACCGCCTCCTGGAGCTATTTAGGGGACCTGGCACCAAACACCATGATGTCTGTCGTTATTTTCTCCACCGATCCTTCCCTGTCATGGAGAGGGCAGGGACTGACTTGGCAAGGTTCCTGGACTTGTCAGGAGCCAGAAGACATCATGGCGGCGGTGGTAGGGGGGAGGGCTGTGAGCAATAGAATCCTGTGCATTGTGGTGGCTACAGGAGAAGGTGGTCATGTGCTTTTCAGACAGCTTTGCAAGAGTTTCCCTTAGGACATTTACTGGAAACAGTGAGTAAGATACCAAATGCCCACAAAGCTTAACTTTTGAAAACAAAATATCATTTTTTACAGAGTTATGGCTTGAAGACTTGTACAAGTACCCATGAGCATTAGTCAGTAGATCTACACTGGAATCAACCCAAATGTCTATCATCTGGTGACTGATTAAATATCTTTTGGTATTTGATATCATAATGACACTTTACTCAAAAACAATCACTCACACAAACAAAACAGGGATATAGTGATCCAGGCAAAGAGAAGGGTAGATCTCAAAGACATGTCAAGAAATGAATTTGAAAAATAGTGATAATTTATAAATTATCAAGGGTTCATGAGGGAGGGGCAGGCAGAGAGAGAGGGGTAAAAAATGAGGAGCTGATACCAAGGGCTCAAGTAGAAAGAAAATGTTTTGAGAATGATGAAGGCAACAAATGTACAAATGTACTTGACACAATGGATGTATGTATGGATTGTGATACAAGCCCCCAATAAAATGATCAAAAAAGGGGGAAAATAATAAAAAATGAGAGCTAAAAAAGGAGAAATTAATTTGGATGATATAAGAATCCATGCTTTATAAATTCTATTTGTACAAGATTCTAATATAATCTATACAGACAGAAATAATGGATTACCTAGTGGTTACTTAGGGCCAGTGGGAAGATGGTGATTGATGCAAATGTCTAATAGGTGCTTTCTAGGGGGGTGGAAATGTTCCGTCTCTTGATTAGGGTGTCAAGTACATTGTCAAGAGTCACTGAGGTATGCACTCAATGGGTGGATATATTATATGTAAACTATACCTCAAAGTTGATTCAAAAATAGAAATATTCTAGTCTTTGGGGTGCGGCTGGCGGGCTGGAATTTGGTCAATTGGTGTAACATAGCTCAAAAGATAACGTTGTATAACGATGAAAAATATAACTTTCCTCTAGTTCCTAAATGCTTCCCCCGCGCCCCCATCATGATCCGAATTCTACCTTGCAAGTCTGGCTAGATCCGAGGATGTACACTGGTACAGATGGGAACTGGAAACACAGGGAATCCAGGGCAGATGATCCTTTCAGGACTAGGAGTGTGAGTGGCGATACTGGGAGGGTAGAGGGAGAGTGGGTTGGAAAGAGGGAACCGATTACAAGGATCTACATGTGACCTCCTCCCTGGGGGGGATGGACAACAGAAAAGTGGGTGGAGGGAGACATCGGTCAGGGAAAGATATGACAAAATAATAATTTATAAATTATCAAGGGTTCATGAGGGAGGGGGAAGTGGGGAGGGAGGGGAAAAATGAGCTGATACCAGGGGCTTAAGTGGAGAGCAAATGTTTTGAGAATGACGAGGGCAATGAATGTACAGATGTGCTTTACACAATTGATGTGTGTATGGATTGTGATAAGAGTTGTATGAGCCCCTAATAAAATGATTTAAAAAAAAGATAGCGTTGTATATTCTAGTTTGGTGAGTAGTGCCTGTGATGGTTCACCTGAGATACAACTACTGATCTCTGTGCACAAGGAGCCAAACAGAAAGAAGGAAACCAAGACTCAAAGAGACTAGTCTACAGGACTAATAGTCCCCATGAACCATGGCCTCACCTGCCTTGAACAGGAACTAGATGGTGCCTACCAATACCTACTGACCATTCTGACCAGAGACACAATCGAGGTCCCTGATAGAAATGGGGGTGGGGGTGGGGGTAGGAGTGGGGTAAGAAGAACATAAAATCCTAAAAAAAAAAGCTCACCTTCCTGGACTGGTAGAGATTAGAGGACCCCCTGAGATTACCACCCTGGGATGCCCTTAAACATGGAATTCAACCACCCCCAGGTTCGCTCTCAGCCAAAACAGAGAACAAATCACATTGCCTGTGACTGCTGACTCCTCTCACTATCATGAGACCCAACAGTCAACATTGACCCTAGTCCAAAGGTGAGAAGGTAAGGGCGGGGGGAAGGACAAGGAAGCTAGATTAAAAGAAGCAGAACAACCAGAATGGATAGAATGAGACTGCTCAAACATTGTGAAAACATGTACCCAATGTCATGGGACACTAAGTCTAGAAATGGTTGAATGAGAATCTAGTTGCTGTGGCAATTCCCCCCATAACCACAACAGAATATTTAGAAAAGAGAAAAGACTCATTGTTGGCAGGACACAAGGACACAGGTGTTTTACACACTGCTCTGGGCACTGAGTGGCACAGCCTTTTGGAAGAGAAAGTTATTTGGTACAGCAATCTCACTTGTGATTCATCTTAGAAACACAGCAATGTTCATAGTGGTGAAAATTTGAAAACTAAGTATCCATCTTTAAGGCAGTAACTTAGTGGTACCTCTAAAAATGGAATAATACATAGAAATTTTAAGGAGAGTGTGTAGTTATCAACCATTTCAATAACATTATATATGCCAATAATATTAGAAATGGATGGAATATATTTTATTTCCTTTTTTGGCTTTTCTATATTTTAAAAACTTGGTATTACTTTTCTAATGAGAAATAAATGATAAGCCACATTATAAATATTTACAACATGTTGCCAAATGGCTAGCATTATAATATGAAAGACTCTATAGATGACTAGTGAGCCCTACTAAGAACATTTGGCTAAAGACTGAAACAACTCATGAACGACAAACAGATTTTTTGTTTGTTCTTATGGCGGTCCATAGTACTGTCAACATTCTTCACCGGCACCATGGATTCTTCTTCGTTCTTCCTTATTCGATGTCCAACTTTCACTTGCATATGAGGCAACTGGAAATACATGGATTGTGTCAGGTGCACTTTAGTCCTCAAAGGAACATCCTTGCTTTCAAACCCTTTAAAAGGGTTATGTGCAGATTTACCCCATGCAATGATTGTCTGCTGGACTGCTGCTTCCATGAACACTGATCGTGAACCTAAGCAAGACGAAACCCTTGACATTTTCAATCTTCTCTTTGCTCGTCATGATGCTACCTACTGGTCCAGTTGTGAGGATTTTGGTCTTTACGTTGAGTTGTAATCTTCATCGGCAAGCACTTCGAGTCCTCCTTGCTGTCAGCAAGCGACCTTGTGTCTTCTGCGCACTGCAGGTTAATCAGCCTTCTTCCAGTTGCGATGTTGCATTCTTCATACAAGCCAGCTGCTCTGGTTATTTGCTCAGCATGCAGACTGGATAAGCACGGTGATAAGACAACTCTGACGTACAACCTTTCCCTTTTAAACCATGCAGGCTGCCCTTGTTCTATGTGCACAATTGCCTCTCGATCCGTGGACCGATTCTTCAACAGGCATAATGTGGTGTTCCGGAATTCCCTTTCTTCTCAAGGCCATCCCTAATTCATGAAGGCTCACACAATCAAATGCCTTAATATATTCAATAAAACACAAATACGCATTTTTCTGTGTCCTCTGCTTTCAGTCAAGATCCATGTGATATCAGCCCTTGTTCTATGTCCTCTTCTGAATCCGGCCGGAACCTCGGGTCACTCTTTGTCAATATACGGCTGTAACTGTTGGTGAATGATCTTCAGCAAAGTCTTACTTGCATCGGATATTAACGACATTGTTATTTGTATATTCTGTTGGGTCGCCTTTCTTTGGAATGGGTACGGATGTCTTTCAATCCATTGGCCAAGTAGCTGTCTTCCAAATGTCTTGGCATAGACAAGTGAGGGCTTCCAGTGCTTCAGGAGCTTGGTGGAACATTCTAGTGGCATCCTGTCAATTCCTGAAGGGGCTGATGGTTTCATTGCAACTTATTCTTCTTCCTTTAGGACCCTTGGTCCTTGCTCCTATGTTACCCTTGAAATTGTTGAATGCCAGTGATCATGCTATTCTTTCTATCTTCTTTTGATGCTCCTGGCATCATTCAATATTTTGCCTAGAGAATCTTTCAATATTACAATTCAAGGTTGAAATTTCAAAAGAAGGACACAATAGTGACATGAGAAAATCGAAAACCTATCTTATAATTCATCAGGAGATTTTAAGAAGATTCAGTACTAACTAATATCATTTTTGACCAGTACCACCCATGGTATATCTTAAGTACAAGTGAAATAAAGTGTATATATATATGTATATATATATATATTTCAAATAACAGCCAATCGTTTGAGTTAACAACCTGGAAACATGGTAGGTAAGTAGCAGCAACAATGCTGAGACATTACATGAGAAAAAGAGAAATAACAGCTTTCTCTAACGAGAAACAAGCATTAAAGAACAGACCATGAAGACTATGACTACAGGTTAGGAAAAAATGTAAGGTGCCACTCTTCATTTCAATAAACTTAACACTTAGGAAAGTTTATCAGGAACATTGTAAGAGTCATTGCTAAGGGCACGGGATGTTCTATTTTTTATTAAGGTAATACTCAAGCTTCAAAATAAGGGAACTGTGGCTCATTATGTATCAGGAGAGACCAGTCCCTGGAAAAGGATGTAATGCTTGTGGAGTGGAGGATCAGTGCAAAAGAAGCCCATCACAGTGATGGATCAACCTACTGGCTGCAACAAAGGGCTCAAACAGCAATTATGAGGGTCAAGTTGAGTCAGAACTCACCCAATGGCATCTAACCATACACATGTATATTTTCTTCTCTCCCATGCCTCAGTTGCTTTAAATTCCCATCAGCGTCCTTCCTCTTTGTTCCTTGTGTGTTCTATTTTTGGGGTTGCCCACCACCTCATCTAAGAATCTCTTCCCATTTAGCTAAGAACAGATGGAGCCTTGAAAATTGACATTTCCCCCAAAGGAATAGAAGCAACGACTAGGCTTTCCATCCCCACCCAGCCCATCTGTCCCTTCCAAAGAAAGTCTGTCCAGGCAAGTTACCTGGTGATGGGATTTTTGCACAAGTATAATACTGTGCTTTTTTATTATACTCATTCCTTTACACAGAACTTTCACATGTTATTCTACCTTGATCTTTGTAACTGGTTTTATTATCTCTATTTTGGAGGGAAAAAAACCAACCCAACACCTTAGGATTCAGAAGGTTAAGTGATTTGCCCCAGGTCCAGGTACAGAGTGAGCTAATGATAATAACAGAACAAGAACCTAAATAGCCTAAGCTTTAGTTAAAAGATATTGTTACCATATTAACAAAGTAGTATGTAAGCAAGAGGGCTGAGAGACAATTGTTTTCTTTGTCATCATACTAAGGGTGTTGTTCAGGACATTCAATTATATCTGGGCATTTCAGTTGCCACAGGATCTTACAGTCCTTTAAAAAGTTTCATGTCACAATCAAACGTGGAGGAGAATATGGGAACTACTTTGGCCATTTAACAGGAGACGCTTTTTGTTGTTGTTGTTGTTTTTGTTCTGAGTCAAAGAGTGTGAAGGTCAGACAGTGTTGCCCAATTTCTGTGGCCTCATTCGAAGTCAGAGAGTACGTGTCGCCATTCATCATAGCACCCACCGCCACAGGAGACGTGGCACTGCCCACGAGAAAGAACACTCGGGAACCCAGCGACTTTAGGAGCCCAAGCGGTGCGTATGGTTTGTGAGAGGTGACTGGCTTGAAGGTTAGTGCTTTGAATCTATCAAGCGGTGCTGTGGAAGAAAGGCCTGGTGAGCTTCTCCCACAAATACTACAACCAAGAAAACCATATAGCGATGGTTTGTTCAGGAACACACGGGGTTGCCATGACTCAGAATTGAATCGTTGGCAACAGGTTTGGTTTGGCTTGATTGAGGGGAGCATCTGAGACTTTCAGTGTGCCGTGACCTATTGACCCCCACTGGATTTCCAGCCTCAATATTCCTTACTGCTAGAAGTTGTATTAGGAAGCAAACTGTGCAACTTGCTAATTGAGTGAATAAGTAGGACTAAAATTTGAGGGCCTCATAACGTACGCTTGATTTTATAAGAAACTCAAACTTTCCCTCTGTGGTTGCGCCATTTTACATGCTCACCAGTAATGCGAGCGCTTCAGTTGCTACACATCCTTCTGACTCTTGGCATTACAGGCCTTTCTCATTTTAGCTATTTTAATGACTGTGCACTGGTAGGAAAAATGAAATGCTGATTCATAGCGACCCCTGTGGGTTTCTGGGAATTTAACTGTTTCCTCGAGTAGAAAGTTCAGTCTTTCTCCCACGCGGCTGATGGTGGTTTTGAACTGCTGACCATGTGATTGCAGCCCAACTTGGACCCATTCCACCACAGGACTCCATGGGAAGAAAAAGGAAGGAAATAAAGAGGACATGGATTGCTATTCATCCAATATAAAAGGAAAAGCCATACAGAAACAGAAAGATGATTATTTAAAAATGTATTTTAAATGGATAAGCTCCTAAAAAGACTGACAAAGAAAAAAGAAGGCAAACATTATCATTATGACAAATGAAAGTGAAAACATCTATAGATGTGGTAGAACTTAAATAGGATTACTTTTTTTCCAACAGATTTGATAGAACTGGACAAATTCTCTAAAAGACACACTATTCATAAGCTTTTATATACTAAGAAAATTGAATTTTGAATAAAAAACTTTCATATAAATAAAACTCCAGGCCCAGATAGCTTCGCTGATAAAGTCTAACACTGAAAATAAAACCAATTATGCAAAGGCATTTGACTGCATGGGTCATCACGAATGAGGGCTGCTCTTGAGTTGAATGGGAATCCCAGGACCCTTAATTGTGCTCATGTGGAATCTGTACGAGAATCAAGAAGCAGTTATGTGACCAGAACAAGGAAATGATGCATGGCTTTAAATCAGGAAAGGTGTGCATCAGGGTTGTATCCTCTCACGCTACTTATTCAATCTGTATGCTGAGCCAGTCATCAGAGAAGTTGGATTATACGAAGAAGAACATGATGTCAGGCTTGAAGGAAGGCTTATTAACCTACAGTGTGCAGATGACACAACCTTGCTTGCTGAAAGTAATGACTGGAAGCACTTGCTGATGAAGATCAAGGATTGTAGCTGTCAATATGGATTACAACTCAATGTCAAGAAAACCAAAATCCTCATAACTGTATCAATAGGTAATAAGTGGAGACTAGATTGAAGTTGTCAAGGATTTTTTCTTGTTTGGATCCACAACCAATGCTCATGGAAGCAGCCATCAAGCAATCAAAGAATGAGTTGTGTTGGGTACATCTGCTGCCCAAGACCTCTTTAAAATGCTGAAGAGTGAGGATGTTACTGTGAGAACTAAGGCTTGCCTGACCTAAGTCACGGCGCTTACCATTGCCTTGTATGCATGTGAAAGCTGGACACTGAATAAGGAAGACCAAAGACAAGTTGATGCATTTGAATTATGGTGCCGGAGAAGAATACCGAAAGTACCAAGGACTGCCAAAAGAACAAACACATCTGTCTTGAGAGACAGAAGGAGAGCTAGAATGCTCCTTAGAGGCAAGGAGGGTGAGATTTCATCTCACGTACTTTGGACATCGAGGCAGGAAAGACCAGTCCCCGCAGAAGGTCAACATGCTTGGGAAAGCAGAGGGGCAGCAAAAAAAGAAGCAGACCCTCGACCGGATGAACTGACATGACGTCTGCAACCATGGGCTTAAAGAAAAGAACAATTGTGGGGCCCGTGCAGGACTGAGAGGCATTTCCTTTCGCTTTGCATAGGGTTGCTATAAGTTGGAGCCAGCTCTACATCATCTAACAACAACAACAACAACAACAAAATTAAAATACCAATCTTAAATAAACCCTTCCCGATAATAGAGGAGGAAAGGATACTTCCTAGTTGGGTTGTTTTGTGTTTTTTTTAAATGAGGCCAGATGACCTTAATACCCAAACCTGACAAAGATATTATAAAAGAAGGAAAGCTATAGATAAAAATCTCCCGTGGGCGTCTGTACAAATTTTGCTTATGATTTATTTGCCAAAAATGTTATCAAGTCAAATCCAACAATATACAATATAGCCAGCACATTAGGACCTAAAAGGTTTATCCTTAGAATTCAGGGTGGTTGAACGTTTGGGAACCTTTGATACTTCACCGTATTAACAGAAGGAGCCCAACCAGACCACCACATCATTAAATGCAAAAAAGAAAACACTTGAACACCAGCATCTGTTCACGATAAAAGCTCTCGGCAAACTACAAATAGAAGGAGAGTTCTTCAAGCTCAGGAAAAGCCATTTAGAAACAAACTTAGAGCTTACTTACAGAAAGGTAGAATCTTTGTACTCTGCAGAGTTGTGGATTACTTAATGGGGTTCTTCTAGCCAGTCTGTAACTCCCACAAAACAACCTTTTCCTGATGGGCATGGGTAAGAGAAGGTGGTGGGTGATAGAAATAGAATTCTGTTGTGATTGGTTGTTAACAGCATTCTTTATCATTGCCATCCTGCTGGGTATAAAACGAGCTGTCTCAGAAACAGGAAGGGGGGATCTCACTACCAGCAACAGAGATGAGCCAGGAGTGGGGCACATTTGGACCCTGGATCCCCTTGAGCCAGGAGACAGCTTTGACACTGAAGGAGCAGCAGCAGCAGCAGAATCAGGAGCCATAGACTGAGACGGAGCTGTGAACTTCCCCTTCCACAGGGCAAGCAAAGCTGAGTGCTCTGGGGCAGTAGGCTGGCTTGTGGAGAGGGGTGACTCTGGGCACTTAATTGGGGAATAAAGTGGCCTTTGGAGCTAGAGCTGATTGAAGCTTACAGCAGAGGGTCTGCCCTGTGGGCATTCCTTGGGAGCCCTAAGCAAGTTTTGTAACGTTGCTTGCAAGTAGGACAGAGGCCGGGCCAAGAGGCTGAGGGCTGGAGAGAGGCCTGCATGTGGGCATGGCAGAGGCTGTCCTGACTGGACAACTGTGTCCTGTGCATTTGTATCTGATTTGTAACCTGTTAACTCCCCTAATAAGCCCCACAAACATGAGTGTTGTCGATGACTTCTGTCTAGGCATTGCAATGAATTACAAACTGAGTTGAAAAGCAGAGCGCTGTGGGAGACTGAGCACCCTCCAACACGGGAAACGACATAAAGATGTTTGCTCTTAACGTTCATACTCAGTGTTGAATTGGACATACTAGCCAGAGGCTTACAACGAGAAAAGAAAATACACAGATTATTAGAAAGCACATCTGTATCTAGCAGTTAACGATTGTGTTTGAAGAAAGTATTAAGCTACTTACATAAAAGATATTAGGATAAATGAATTTAGTGAGGTTGGAGGATATAATATCAGTTATAAAAACCACCATTTCTCAAGGAAATATATAAACACTATTTCACAAGTATATATAAATATGTAAAACACAAAATAACTAATATTACTATTTTAAATATTTTAATAGTTTTATAAGTGAAATTTAGAATTTACGGCTATTTGGTGATTTTTATTAAAATTTAAAAAAATTTTACTGGCCATTTCCTTTTCTTTTGTGAGTTGCCTGTTCATGCCATTTACTTTTTTCTCCTATATCACACATCCTAGGATTATTTTTTCTTACTGGTTTACAATTTTCTTCTTTGAATTGTATATTAAGGCTACAGCTAATCCAAACAGAAATCCAGGAGGGCGAGCTTGCATCTTTTAGAAAGCAAGTCTAGCCCTCTTCCTCCTCATCCCACACAGTCCCATAGCAACCTCTCCGCCACCACCCTCCCACGGACCCATACCAAGCTCGCTGCTCTCCAGTAGATTCCGACTCATACAACCCTATGGGACAGATTAGAACTGCCCTGTGGCTTTCCAAACGGTGTATCTTTATAGGATTAGAAAGCCCCATCTGTCTCAAGCCTCCCACTGAAGAGGGCCCCAAAGAGGTGAATATCAAGATGCTATGTCCAGACAAATGCTCTACCTGCATTCTCTCCTTGGATGGAATGGGAAATGAGTCACATTGGGTCATTTTATTTCCCACTGTCATGGCCTCCAGAGCTGTTTGACTAAAGGGATCAATGCCATTGATCTAAGTCATCAGACTAACGATACTTGATCGATGACATCTGATTGCTTCCTGCCGCTGGAGCCCCTCCTGAGTCCTACTGGGCTGTGGAAAGTTATTAAAGACAGTGGGAACATTTGTCTGGACAACACAGGTTATGAGACCATACAAATAATCTTAAGAAAATAAAACTCCACAGAATGCATGGGCATTTGCCTTTTAACTTTGTCTACACTTGACAGACATGAAAAGTTTGACTTTCATAGTTGGCTCTGTTTCTTTTCACTTATTACTAGTTGCCTTTTCTACAGAGGATATTTTCATCCATCTGAAATTTCTTGCTTTTAAAAATAGTTTAAAAATAGTTTTATTGGAATATAAATCACATATTATACAGTGTAACGGATCACTTATATTAAGAAGAGTTGTGTAATCATCATCAATCAATTTCAGGACATTTTCTTTCTTTCTCATATTGATTGTTGTTAGCTCCCCATTCCCTCCCAACCTCCCCTGCCATGCCCCTACTTAATTATTACTCCACTGACTCTCGCTATAGATATAGATATCCTGGATTTCATACAGGGAAAATGATAAAAAAACAAAAACAAGAAATCAACAAAACCTCAATGACAATGAAGAAAAACTTCAATATTAAAAAAAGCAAAATGTTAAACGCGGAAACAACTTTAAAATGGGCCACTAGAGAGAGAACAGCGAGGTGCTCCATTGGCCGTAACTGACTTTGCAATGCCGTCCATCCGGTGGCAAAGGCTATCCGCATCTCTCAGCTATGGTCGGAGGGATTCACGGAGGCTTCACCCATGTGGGAATCTTGCACATGGATTTCCACTCTCACCCGGAGCCTGCTGCAAACTGTGTGTGCGGAACTGAAGTCCTGATACAGTTCCCTCCTTCAGATTTGGATTTTGTTACTTTGTTATTCACAGTCCTTGGATCACACCAGGTGCTGCGTCCACGTGGGTTCAGTTAATGCCTCACTTAGGTGGCTCCTCGTGTTAAGACCCTAGGCACTCTCTGATAGTCGATGGTGTTGCTATCATATTTATTGAATGATCGAAACAATACAAACCACCAAAACAACTTTCAAGTGATTTTAAACTCATAAAAAGTTGCTCTGAAAACAAGAAGAAGAAGATATAAACCACAACAACCAAGTGGTGCCGGTATGCTCTGTGGGTAGTGTCCCTCGCTGAAGTCACCTCCTTGATCGATTGGCTGCACCTGGGAAGTTCACCGCACGTTTCACTGTTTCACTGTCGTCTCTGAGAGGAGAGTTATGTCTGCCCTGTAACTTACAATAGGGACGTTTGAAATATAACTAAAAAAAGTCACAGGCTCAATACCAAAATCCAAATATGACGAAGGGATAAGTATCAGAACTTAAATTGTGAAAACCCGATTTATAGAAGGCTATGGAGAGCCAAAAATCCATCTGCCGAGTGCCTAGTCAGAATAGCCTCTGGCAAATCCCCTCTGGCCACAGTAGAGGAACTTGAACTGCTTTGTGTCTCTCAGACAGAGATGATTGTAAACTTGATGATGGTGGATGGACATACGGGGTAATAGGACACCTGGTCAGTTGGCCTCCCTCTTGGCCCAACCTGAATTTACCTAAGATTTAAAATATTCCTTGCTTGTTCCATGACAGAAATGTTCTCGCTGGCTTACTTTACTATTGCTGGCTTTCTTTCTTACTCTTTATTTTATTTTATTATTTTTTCTTTCTGTTATTTTCATTGTTTCTGTTAGGTTTCCCAGTTTATGAAGCACAGCAGATCGGATGCATCGAGACACTAACGGATGCAATGGTGTGTTGGGGGAGTGGAGAGGATAAAGGGAACAGGGGAGCAAATAATGAATGCAGGGGGAGGGTCCTCTAGAACTTACTGTGATGCTGTATACGCACCTTTCAAAAAAGGGACTTAACTATGGAAGTGTATGGTACACAAATTTTATAGCCATAAAACCATCAAAATGAAAGGTATGCCGACTTGGCTCTCTGAAGACTGTTCTCACTACAAGGTAAACTTGGGCTGAATTAAACTTCTGACTTGAGGAGGAAACGCTCTCCGATTTTAAGTGATTTGCTTTGTGTGCGTTAGATGCTGGTGAGTCAGTTCTGACCTTGAGGACAACAGACTAGAGCACCACTGTCCCCTGTGCCACCCTCCCAGCTGTTGTTGTGTGAGCCCACTGTGGCAGTCATGTGTCAATCCATCTGGCCGAGGGGCCGCTCCACTTCACCAAGCATGATGTTCTTCTCCAGGGATTGGTCTCTCCTGACAACATGTCCGAAGCATGAGTAAGGCTCACCATCCTGGCCTCTAAGGAGCACTCTGGCTGTACGTGTTCCAAGACAGATTTGTTTGTTTGTTCAGCAGTTGGTGGTACTTTCAGCATACTTCTTCCGCACCACCATTCAAACGCATCAATGTTTTTCTTAGAATCAGTCTATTATAAATCAGGCGCGGCTGACGCACAAGTCAAAAACGCCAAGACTGCGGTTAGCACAATCACATGTCTATCCTCTCTTTCTTCTGGATGTGAGTTTTATATGTAAAAACCTAAGCTCTCGTGCTAGGATTCAGGATCTGTGAACTGCTGCTTAGATTGCCACAGAGCTTTGTCCTAAGACCCACCCAGAGAAAACAGATTCTCTGGCCTTTTAGCAGATGCCTGGACAGGCAAATAAACCTTTTGGTACGTTATATTTATAATACTTCAAACTAAATTTCACTGAAGAAATCCCATCCTTCAGTCCTTCTGAAGAATGTAGAAATTCTCACTGTACAGGTCAAGTGAGGAAGGAAGATGTTTTTCATCTCGTTCAGTAGTTCTCAACCTGTGGGTCAAGACCCCTTTGGGAGTCGAACGACCTTCTCACAGGGGTTGCACGATTCATCACAGTAGCAAAATAACAGTGATGATGTAGCAACGGAAATGTTATGGTGTGTGTGTGTGGGGGGGGGGCCAGAACCCAAGGAACTGTATGAAAGGGTCGCAACATTAGGAAGGTTGAGAACTACCAATCTAGTTCTTTCTAAATCATTTGCGAGAACCATCCCCCAGTGGGTTTTATTTTGTTTTTACACCTAAAGCAAACACTTAATGTTTTTCCCTCTAGACGATGACCTTTTGGAGGCAGATCTATCGGTTTGTCTTTGGTCCAGGAAACCTTTGTCCAGTGGTTGAGCGAGCTAATGTCTGCACCATCTCAGAACTCCGAAGGACAATGGAACTAGCCTCAGAGACCTCAGAGGATACACCGCTATACACCACAGGTGTAGTTGGAGTCCTCCTATAAGGAAAGGAGCGATTTCATCACTGCTGCTGAGTTGATTCCAACTCACCGTAACTCTGTGGGGCAGAGTAGAACTGTTCCTTAGAGTTTCTGAGACCATACATCTTTACTGGAGTAGATAGCTACATCTTCCTCTCCAAGAGCATGCAGAGGATTTGAACTGCTGACCTGGTGGTCTTCCTACTCCCATCAAGAGTTATAGTCTGGGAAACCCAGAAGGACAGTTTTATCCTGTCCTGTGGGGTTGCTGGGAGTTAGAATGAACTTGATGGCTGAGAGACTTTTTCTCCTACAGCAAAGCTGGTGGGTTCCATCTGCTGACCTTCTGGATGACTGTCCAACACATAACCCACAATGCCACCAGGGCTCCTTGACACGAATAATAGTAAAGTAAAAAAGCAACAAGTACTGTCCCCAACCCAAACTTGGTGAAAACATGAAAAGACTCAAAGACACAGTGAGTAGAGAAACACAAAACAAGTCTCTATTTAGCACCCCATAGTCAAACTATTGGAAACCAGAACTGTACAATACGAGGTTTCCCCAAGACCCGGAAAAAAGCTCCGCTGGGCACAGTAGGAATTTTCCCCACAAGGCGAGTATTGAGCAGCTTGCTCTGAGTCAGTGCAGCCAGTGGTGTCCCTTGGGAAGGTTCTCTCTGGTCACAGTGAATTTATTCATGAAAGCAGCTTCGCTCGAACCTCTTTTTTTTTTTTTTTTTTGTGATGGCCAATTTAAGAGAACAGCATGCAGCTATGAAATTTGTTTCCGGCTAGGAAATTTTGTTTCCCGCTAGGAAAAATGCCACAGAAACTGTTGCAATGTTGAACACAATTTATAAGGTCAGGGAAAAACTAAAGTGTACAAGTGGCTTTCTCATTGCAAAAAAGGTGAAATGTAAGTTGATGGCAAACCTCACTTCAGACATCTGTCAACTTCCCGAACAGAGGAGAATGTCCACTCTTAGTGCATTTGGACTTTGTTCCACCAGGTCAGACAGTTCATCAAGCTTTCTACTTAGAGGTTCTGAAAAGATGGTATGACAGTGCGCAACGAAAAAGGCCTCATTTGGGGCAGACAGAGGACTGGTTTTGCCACCATGACAATGTCCCTGCTCATGCAGTCATCTCTGTGTGCCAGCTTTGGGCAAAAAACAGCACGCCTCTCTTGCGTCACCCACCTTACTCACGTAACTTTGCTCTGTGTGACTTTTTTTGTTTTGTTTTCCTGAATGCAGAGGGCCAGGAAAGGCCAGCAATTTGACAACATAGAAGTGGTGAAGAAAAATCAAGGGAAGTGCTGTCAGCCATCCAAACAGATGAGCTTGTAAAATGTTTCCAAAAATGGAATCACAGATTTGACAAATGTATTAAGTATAAAGCAGAATATTTTGGAGGTGATAAGGTAGTTTTGTAAATAAATGTTGAAGTGTTTCAGAGGAGAACATGGAATCTGCAGCTCCAGGAGAGGGACAGATCAGAGCACATGGGAGCAAATGAAGGGGGAGGAAGGGAGAGTAGAGCACATCCTGGCCCTCCAAGCCTTGAGGATGATATTCACGTTCAGAGCAGCCAATCCATAGAGAAGACCATATGGCCGGCCCCACTATGAGACGTTATCCCTCACTGACCCATAGCCCTACAGGGGACAACACTGGAGACACAGTGTGGGAATTCCACCCATCTGATCCCACCACACCGAGGCAAAACACTAAGGGTGTGAAACAGAATAGCAAGGGGAACAGAGCAACGAAGTCCCCAGGAAATACTAAAAATAGACTTTGGGGTCAGGGCTTGGTGCCCCATCAGACTCAACCAGAAAAGACTCTTAAAGGCCAACAAACAGTCCATGAACTAACTACAAGCTTTTCTTTCTTGTTGTTGTTGTGTCTGTGTTTTGTCATTGGCTTGTTGGCATTGTTGCAGTTGTTTTATTTTGTTGCTTGCTTTTTCTGTCTTGTTTTTGTGCATGTTATTATCTCCACAGATCTGTCTAAATAAGATAGGCTGGATGAAAAATCTGGAGAAGAAAACAATGGGACCGACAGTTCTAGGGGGACATGGGAGAGAGGGAAGTGGGGGGAAAGGAAGTGGTGTTAACAAACCCAGGGACAAGGGAACAACAAGTGATTATAATCGGTGGTGAGGAGGGTGTAGGAAGCCTGGTAGGGCTTGATCAAGGGTAATGTAACCAAGAGGAATTAATGAAACCCAAATGAAGGCTGAACATGATAGTGGGACAAGAGGAAGGTAAAATTAATAGAGGAAAAGGGCATATATAGAGGTCTAAATAAAGTCACATGCATATGAGGATGTGGAAATAGATCTATGTGCATATATGTATAGGTTTAGTATAAAGGTAGCAGATGGACATTGGGCCTCCATTCAAGTACTCCTTCAATGCAAGAATACTTTCTTCTATTAAACTGGCATTCCATGATGCTCACCTTTCCGACACAATTGCTGAAGACAAAGAAGGTGCATAAGCAAATGCGGTGAAGAAAACTGATAGTGTCTGGCTATCAAAAGATATAGCATCTGGGGTCTTAATGGCTTGAAGGTAAACAAGTGTCCATCTAGCTCAGAATCAACAAAGCCCACATGGAAGAAGCACGCCAGCCTGCCTGATGATGAGGTGCCAAAGGGATCAGTTATCAGGCATCAAAGAACAAAAAAATCATATCATTGTGTGCTCACCTCCTTGATCGCTGAAGAAAAATGGGTATGTAAGCAAATGTGGCGAAGAAAGCTTATGGTGCCCAGCTATCAAAAGATATAGTGTCTGGGGTCTTAAAGACTTGAAGGTAAACAAGTGGCCATCTAGGTCAGAAGCAACAAAGCCCACATGGAAGAAGCACATCAGCCCGCATGATCACGAGGTGTCAAAGGGATCAGGTATCAGACATCATCAGAACAAAAAAATCCTATCATTGTATATGAGGGTGTATGTGGAGTGGAGACCCAAAACCCATCTGTAGGCAACTGAACATCCCCTTACAGAAGGGTCTTTGGGAGGAGCCGAGCCAGTCAGGGTGCAGTGTAACAACGATGAAAAACACAACTTTCCTCTAGTTCCTAAATGCTTCTTCTGCCCCTCCCCTCTATTATAAGCCTAATACTGCCTTATAAATCTGGCTAGACCAGAGGATGCACACTGTTACAGATAGGAACTGGAAACACAGGGAATCTAGGGCGGATGATCCCTTCAGAACCAGTGTTGAGTGTGGTGATACCGGGAGGGAAGGAGGAGTGGAAAGGGGGAACTGATTACAAGGCTCTAGATATAACCTCCTCCCTGGGAGACGGACAACAGAAAAGTGGGTAAAGGGAGACGTCAGACAGTGTAAGATATGACAAAATAATAATTTATAAATTATCAAGGGCTTTTGAGGGAGGTGGGAGTGGGGAGGGAGGGAGAAAATGAGGAGCTGATCTTAAGTGGAGAGCAAATGTTTTGAGAATGATGAGGGCAATGAATGTACAAATGTGCTTTACATAATTGCAGTATGTATGGATTGTGATAACAGTTGTATGAGCCCCTAAAAATGATTACATAAAATGTTAAAGTGTACCATTGGAAAAAAACACTTCTGGGTTTTTTGGGGGGTGGGGTAACCCCTTGTATTTGGGGAAGCTTAACTATATGTGAAAGAATGTGCCATCAGGATCGAGGAAAGACTCACTAACATCCAGAGATCTGTAGATGACACCACCATGCTTCCTGGAAGCAAGGAGAACTTGAAGTACTTACTGATGAACATCAAAGACCACTGCCTTCATTATGGACAACACCTCAGCATAAAGAAATCAAATGTTCTCTCAAAGGCGTCAACAAGGACTTCATTTTACTTAGCTCCACACTCAGCACTTACAGAAGCAGCAGTGAGGAAAGCAAGTGCTGCATTGCATTGAGCAAACTTGCTGTAAAGCCCCGTGGTCACAGTGGGTTATGCTTTGGGCTGCTAACCACAAGGTCAGCAATTTGAAACCACCAGCCACTCCCTGGGAGAAAGAGGAGACTTTGCATACCCACTGAGAGTGACGGTCTCGGAAACCCACAGGGGCAGTTCTCTTCTGCCCTATGGGGTCACTGGGAGTTGAAGTCAACTCAGTGGCAATGAGTTACAGGGCTAATGAACAAATAAGTCATTGAGGACTCAGGTGTGTTTGAGCCAAAGCATCGTGTTTTCAACTGCCTCGTATGTGGGTGACAGCTGGAGAGTGAAGCAGGAAGGCCACAGGAGAACTGGGGCCATTAAGGATGGTGTTGGGAAGAAAATGAAAGTAGCATAGATGGCCAGAAGGTACCGATCACGCCTGAGGTTCCAGGAAGGCACAAACTGTTTGTGCTTGGCTATTGGTGCAGTGGTTATGTATTGGGTTGCTAACTGCAAGGTCAGAAGTTTGAAATCACCAACTGCTCTGAGGGAAAAAGATGAGGCTTTCTACTCCAGTAAAGAGTTGCAGTCTCAAGATCTACAGGGGCATTCTACTCTGGCCTATAACATTGTTATGAGGCAGTACTGACTCAAAGGCAGTGAGTTTTTACTACTCCTAAAGTTGGCAGCTGAAACTCACTCCGGAGTGCCACAGAGCAAAGGCCCAGGGAGCTATCTGCATCTGGGACACTCACAGCCAAAAAGTCTACAGCGAGGTTCTGCCCTGTCACACCTGGGGTCACCATGAGTCAGAGTCGCTTTGATGGCAATGTGCACTCTATTATTATTTTTAACGTATACTATACCTTTGTAAGAATTTCTCGAAGGAAGGAAATAAAAATAGGACTCAAAATCCATGAAATAGAAAAATGGACAATGAAGTATAAGGAGACCACATTTGAGCTTTTGAAAGGGCCAATAAGATTGGTCAATGTCAAGCAAAACTTGTCAGGAGTGGAAAAAAGAGAAATGACGAATATCAGTAACGGAAGCCCAAACATTATTAGAAATCATCCAGATATCACAGGCGGATGTGGGATTCTTATGAACAACTCTTAAAATAAGTTTGCTGACTTAACTGAAATAGATGAAGGACGTGAAAGACAAATTATAATCAACTGCTCACGAAATAAGTCCCGAGCAGTCCAGGATGAAGGAAAGCCAAGGAAACGGAATTTGTAATGAAAAGCCTTCCGACGAAATACAAGCCAGACTGTTGGCTGTGAACTTGACCTACCATTAAGTAAAAGTAATGTCAATTCTGGGGGTCACTGGGTGGCACAAATACTGAATGAAAGGTTCACAATTCAAGTCCACTCCAAAGGAAAGCGGAATGGCACACAGGTCTTCTCTGCACACATGGGTCACCAGAAGTCAAGACCGAGTTGGGGGCCACTAGCAACAGTGACAACCATATCAATTGTTGACACACTTTCAGAAAGCACACGATGAACACTTTCCAAGAACTTTGGACAGCCAGCCTTCCCTAGACTAAGCAAAGACATGGCAAGAAAAGAGAACCACAAGCCAATAACCCCCCGAAATAGACATCAACATGTTTAAGCACACTTCAGTGACTCAAATCCAGCCACGCACATAGGGGATCTACCATGACCGAACAGGATCTTTTTAAAGCACGTCTCACAGAGAAAAAGCAACGTATCTATTTGAAAATAAGATGAGAAGACCACATGATCGTCTGACAAGGCAGGAAAAGTTACTTGAAAGAAATTCTACAATACTCGCAAAAATCAAATCCTCCAGAATGCCAAAAGAGGTTCCTCAAGCTGATAAAAACCCATAGCTAATATCCTACTTAGTGTTAAAAAATGGAATAACTTAATCCATTTTAATTAAGTCATCAAATTTATCTTAAGAGTTATTCATAGTAATCCTCTATTATCCTTTAATGTCTGGATAATTTTTAATAGTGTTCATTCCTTATTGATGTCCATAGCCTCCCCCGGCCACCACACACACACACACACACACACACACACACACACACACACACACACACACACATACACACACACACCCGCAAGTCTCGCTAAACATTTATCAAGAGTGCTGGCCTTTTCAAAAGCCCAACTTTGGTCTTATATACGTCTCCCACCCTACACTAAGCTACAGGGGCACAAGCCATCCACACTCCCCATTTTCACCTAGCACCACACATTGAAGTTACCTTAGAAATGAAAGGAACAAACGTGGAAAGGTAGGAGAAATTGTTTGCTAGCAGATGACATGAGGAAATATGTAGAGAACTTTTGCCATTCTTGAAAAATAAAAGCCTAATAGCTTGTTTTAGTCCTAATAAACCAAACACAAGATTAGCAAGGTTTTATAATCCAAGAAAATGGTATAAAATCACTTCTATTTCTATATACTAGGCAAAAAAACCCCTCAAAATGTGACACACTTAATGATAAATTTAATAAGTAATTAACAAAATCTGTGCAGGGAACACGATGCAGGCAGAAAGGAGACCTAACTAAATGGAGAAATACTAAACCAATGGATGGGAACCCTCAACACTGTTAGTGTCAGATCCCTCTGATCTGATCTACAGACTTTATGCAAATCCAATTAAAAGTCCCAGTTTGGGCACTTTTGGAAAAATGGATAAGCTCATTCTAAAATCAATATGAAAATACAAAAGGCCTAGAATATCCAGAACAACTTTGAGTGAACGAAAGCTGAAAAATCTAACACAACCATACTTAAGAATAGTATGATTCAATAGTCACCGCCATCAAATCAGTGCTGACTCATAGCAACCCTGCAGGAGAGGGTAGGTCTGCCCCTCTGAGTTTCTGAGACTGGAACTCTTGTTTCCTCCCAACAGTTTTATAGACATAAAATTCACATATCATCCAATTCAATAGTTCAGTCACATCAAGAAGAGTTGTACAATCACCCTCATCATCAGTTTTAAAATATTTTCTTCATTATTGAACTCATCTTTATTCAATCTTCATTTCCCACAAGCTCCTCTCGATACCCCCAAGGAACCATAAATCCAGCTCCTCTCTTTATAGACTTATCTATCCTGGGTTCCTTATACAGAAAAACATTAGGAAACAATGAAACAAAAATGAGCAAGAATAACAAAGCAAAACAGATGAAAACCTCAACTGAAAAGAAATCAGAAAATATTAAAAACTAGAACAAATTTAAATGGGTCATAAGGGAGATCAACAGAAAGGGTCCCTAAATTCTAATTTAACTGCATCTGCAACAATCCACTCTCAATGCATTCTGCAGGTTAGCCAGGCTATGGTCCTTGGTCAGAGCATATTCACCGGGACTTCCACGCGTATTTCCCTTTTTCTTTTTTTTTAAACTGAAAAAGCTTTAGAGTAGGCTGAAAGGGAGATAAAATGAGCAGATAATACACGCTAACCTAATTACGTCTGCCATAATCGACTTTACAGTGCTCTCTGTCTGATAACAGGACTATGCACATCTCTCAACCACGATCACCAGAAGCTTCATTCATGTGTGGACCCTGCAAATGATTTGGGGGCTTCCACTGTCACCCCTAGCCTTCTGCAAACCAGGTGCTCACAATTCAAGCTCTGGGACTAGTCCCTCCTTTAGATTTGGATATTATTTACAATCCTTGGATCACACAGGCTGGTGTGCTCCTTCTATGTGGCCTTAGCGGACACCTCACTTAGATGGCTGCTTGTTTGAAACCAGCCTGGAAGACCCCAGACACTATCCTTTCTGACAGCCAGATACCATCTAGTTTCTTCACCACACTTTGCTATGTCACCCATATTTTCAGTGATCATAAGAACTAATTATTCTTAAATTGGGGTTAGAATTAAGGACAAGTCCCCAATCCAGTCACGCATCTATGGCTTAATTTATGTCTCTGGTTCACCTTAGAGACATCATTGTCATTTTATGTTAGAGAACATTATCAACACTTACCAGGACAACACTTCCATTGCCATCAAGTCAATAGTGACTCACAGCATCACTGCAGGGCAGGGTAAACATGCCAAGAAAACATGCTAAGGTAAACCAGACATCATAATATGATTTACACTCACACAAAATTTTAGAAGAGAAAAAACTACTTTGTGGAGACAAAACTGTAATTGACAAGGTCGTCTAGGATTGGCAAAACAGGCCTGAGAAAATTGAAAATGTTCCTTGTCTTTATTGGAGTAGAGGGGACACACTGGTATCCATTTATCAAAATCAACGTAACTATACAGTTAAAATAGGTAGATTGTATTGTATACAAGTTGAATCTCAAAGTGGCTTTTTCAAAATGTTAATAAATGCTTATGTCTTAGAAATAAAATCAAAATGTATAATAAGCAAGAAGGCCCTATAGCTGACTTAGTTTTCTAATTTTAGCCCTTCTTTGTTCTGGCCATGTCGAGCTGCTCTCAGCCACTCCCCTCCAAAATCACTGCCATCTCAATTCTGCCTCAGAACTATGGAACATCCTTATGGGAGTAGAGAGCCTTATTTTTTCTCACGGAGCAGTGCGTGGGTTTGAAGCAATACCCTTGCAGGTATCAGTCCAATGCTTACTCAACAGCACTACACAGATTCCTTTCTCAGCCACATGTACACATGCTTTTCTCTACCAGCTCTTCACCTTTGTGATTCCTCCTTCTCCCAACTCTTACTCACACTTCAGTTTTCCTCAGGATCTCACTGCCATAAATCCCAGAGTAGTAAAAGCATATACTTGAAGGCCACTATTATGCTTTTATGACCCTTTTTATCATCGTAATTATTCATAATCAGATTTCAATTATGCTTTCACCCACTACAGTAGAAACTTGATGTCAGGGGTATCTGTTTTATTTTCACTCTCTTTCCCCATTGCCTCATATACACTGGAAATACGCAAAGAAAGCAATATCAAAATACTAAATATGGTCTAAATCTGAAATAATATAGTTGGATATTGAACTTAGCATTGAAATAATACAAACAGTTCAAGCAGTTTATTTGGAAAAATAAAGGACAGTTTAGTAACTGGATGTGTACATGCTAACTCAATACATTCCCATATTAAAGAAGTAAAAAAGGGAAGGGGATTAAATAAAATCCTACACTTGACTCAAAGTAAGGAAAATATCTTGGCGAACTAGACAAAGACCTGTTTTAGTATGGTGAGCATCAGAGACTAATGCTGTACTCAACAATGAACCCTAGAGACCAGGACAGCCCTCTTGGCACCAATAGTGCTCCAAACTACAGGACCAGTGCAATAGAAGGATGGAGGGGAAAAGACATCAGAAAATGGCACAAAGCTATATCCAGATGTTGAGTCTCTCTGCAAAATCCTAGAAAAGATACCCAAAATGCTTAATAAGAAAATTTGGTCAGGTGAGTAATTATAAAATAGGCAAAAACATATAAACTGTGTTTTAAATAATGCAGTATTGGTGTGGTAGATACATATAGCCTATTGTCAATTTGAGACTTATGAGTGAAGGGGTGGAGTTTGGCCTTTCAATCAGGTGACAGCTTGATGACCTCATTTGGAGGCACTACGGAGGTAAATAGCTCATTGGACGCAGGATACACCCTCAGTCCCTGTGAGACATTCTTGTTGACAAGCCACATGGAGACAGGCTGATGGCAGCCAGAGCCTCAGAGCTGGAGAAGCCATGTGGAGATCCCTGCCAGCGCTGAGATGCTTCCACCACGATTGGATCCACAAGGCTTTCCACCCACTGGCCTGTGATCATCCTGCATTCGGCATCATTGCATGTGTCTCAAGAATCTGAAGAGGCATTTATAGATTGGTATCAGACATATAGGCTGATATCGGACTTAGGGACTTGATCTGGACCGAACTGGGATGTTTTCTCAATACTCAATTGCTCTTGTATATAAATCTCTTTCTTAGACACCTATGAGTGTCTCTACGAATTTGTTTCTCTGGTCTATATGGACTAACACAATTGGCATAGGCTATGAATTAAATTATGTGCCTCAAAAGTAAGTCTTGAATTTCTGGCCCTTGTATCTGTGCTTGGAAACAGGGATTTTTATTTTATGCCAACGATGTCACAGAAGTCAAAGAAGGGTCCTACACCGAATGACATCTGGGCTATAAAAAGGCAGCAAAGGCAGGAACACATAGGGGGAGACAGACACCAGGTGAGGATTGTGTACAAGTCCATGCACCAAGGATGCTCAAGGATGCTGGCAGACCCCAGACACAAGAGAGTCTCGTATATGGGACAGACATGTTTGAGATTTTGATAAGGATTTTCAGCAGCCAGAACTGTGCCAGAACCCACCGGTGTATGGCACAGTTGTGAAGACAACACAGGGCTGGGCAGTGTTTTTTCTATTTACAGAGGATCATTGAGTCGGAACTGACTTGATAGCATCTAACAACAACAACAGTAGCTAACTAAAACAGAACGAGAACAAATAGATCATCGGTATAGATTGGCATATGTAGGAAGAAGATTTAGTTTTATTGCCATATATGAAGTTACTAAAGTAGTGGTTCATGTTGGGCTAACTTTAAGGTCGGTCAGCAGTTAAGGTCGGTCACCGGCCACTCTGTGGGAGAAAGATGAGGCAGGCTCTCTACTCCTCAAAGAGCGTTACAGTCTCAGAAACCCATGGGGGCAGTTCTACCCGCCTGTTCTATAGTGTCGCGTTGAGTCGGCATCTACTAGATGTCAATGAGTTGGGTTTTTGTTGAAGAAGTTACTATGGAAATCTAAGACTATTAGAGAAGACTAAATGATTACTTTCATTGTCTTGGGGCATTGTGGATCTCACTGTGAAACCAAGGAATGAATATATTTCAGGTTAATGAAGAATGTAAATATTAACAAATGAGACCACAAAAGTTCAGATAAAAATGTCCAACTGGGTATGAACATACGCCATCTGGGTAGTTAGGGAAGACATTTTGAACTGGATCCACATCGCAAACACCATACAGGAAAAGATCATGTCGTACTGCATAAAATACATAAAGCTATATTGTAGACAGATTTAAAAGTCAAGTAATCAATGATGAATACACTTTCAAGATGAGATAAAAGAGATGACTTTTTAATTTGTCAGGGTTTTAAAAATCCATAAAGACACACGTCAATAATAAATACGGCCAAGAGCATGCAATCCAGAAAAGAAATACTAATGGTAAATGAGCATGTTGATATTTCAGATGAACAGCAATTAAAGGAGCACACAATTAACTATCCTGCCAACCAGATGAGCAATATTTAAAGGTAACTAATTATACCTTATGGAGAAAGAGGGGAATACTCAAAGATTCGGAAAGCATCAATTCTCTAGTCTCCCAGGTGTGTTGCACAGGTGTGAAGTGATGGCTACTGTTTCCTTTGTGAGGCTGAAACATGGAAACACCACCAGCGGGAGCTGTGGATAGCTGGATACATTCACAGAATGGTGTTCTGGCTGTGGCTTTGACATTCAAAGATAGACATAAGTAGAAGAAAAGCGTGTGTGTGTGTGTGTGTGTGTGTGTGTGTGCAGTGTATGTAGAAACACTTTTCTTAAACTGTTTACAATCATCTCATAATTTCCCCATTGCTATATATTTTTTTCCTGATAAATGTTCTTGGAAGTAAGATAGGGCTTTTCCAAAACAACTCCAACATGGGATGCAAAAGGATCATTTGTTATTGCCTGCAGTTAAGTATGCTGAGCATTGTGAAAAAGGACTGGGCAGGTAATACAGAGATAGCTCTGTCTGATCAGTGTTTCTCAAAGTATAGTTCCTGGGTTGTCTCAATCAGGATCACCTGATATGTTTCCTAAAGCTTCAGTTTCTTAGGTCTTGCCTCAGCTAGCTCACTGAACCCCAATCACCTGAAGCAAGACCAAGACTGGCACTTTAGGCAAACTGCCTGGAGGCGCCTATGCACGTGATATTTGAGAACCTCTGTGATCTTCCCTCTGAAGCCAGAGGACAGACCATTTGAGGTTGTCCTTGCAGAGGAAAAATGCTACCCTATTTTCAGAGCAATTTGTTCCCTACTTTAGGGCCAATATTATCCAGCTAGAAATATTGTTATTCTGACATACTCTATCTGGTAGGACTAGCTATTAAGAGCACATCTATTTAGTGTAGATGTAAATAGCAAGCTGTTATTCATATCCGCTTTCCCGTGCCTGAAAGGCTGTGGGCTATTTAACGTCAAAGACTTTGCAGTTAGAGAGCCCATCCTGGTACAGCAGGCATTCTCTCCCTGAACTACCTGCTGCTCTTCATAGGAGTGTCTCTCAGCATCTACAGGGTTGCTTGTTAAGCAGAGGAGCATCAGACAGCTCCTTCTCCAGCAGATCCACAAAGGAAACTATTGCACCATTTCTTGGAGTACCTGGGCGGTAGTGTGCTGCTGTGCTCAGCTGCTCACTGAAAGGTTGCAGGTTTGAGTCCACCCGGAGGTGCCTTTGAAGAGAGGCCGGGCAACCATTGCAAATCCTTTAGAGCACAGCTCTGCACAGGGTCACCCGGAGGCAGAACTGACTCGATGGCAGTGGCCTATAGCTTTTCTTAAAGGGAGATACTGCTCAGGCGCTTCCTCTTGGTTGCCATTTGCTTGGCTCTGTGTGCCCACACCCCTGCCCAGGCCTTACCGGCATGGTGATCTGGATAGGCTGCCGTTCTCCACTCTTGGTTGGGGTCACCCCTTCTGTGTCATATATGCCGGTGTAAACAATTCTGTCTCCATCAGGTTCTTTAGACTTCAGCTCCAGGGGCACGAGAGTGCCCCCAATGGAAATGCTCCTGCAAGAGAGAGGAGTTGAGCGCAGGCGGTAGGACTTTGCTTAAGCACACTATCCTGGGCCACAACACCAGACAGCGGTCCCACTGAACTTGTGATCTGGTAGAAGTAATCCTGAAAGGCTGGAGGTCACAACTAAACCTCCATCTAGTCAGCTATGTGACCTCAGACCCACAGCTTAATCTCTGAACTAACCTCAGGAATCTTATCTGGAATACCTGTAAAAGGTCACAGTATGAGTCTCCTCTCTAGTTACTCATTAAAATTATCCCTGAGGCTGTTTGGGGGGGGGGGGGACCTATCAGGAAAACAAAACAAAACAGTCCCATTAGAAGTCCCAAAGACAGACATTCAAATGCTTTGGCACTGATGCATATATACTGAAGTGCAGGTAGGGTGACTGCAGAATTTCTAAGATCCTCCTGGGGATCTTGTTAACATGTAGATTCTGATTCAGCATGTCTGAGGTGGAAAGGCAAATAAATTGTCAACAGGTGATCAAACTGGAACAAACTAGTTCAACATTTGGGCCAGGACACTGGGTTTCAAGAGGAAACCCTTAGGCTAGCAGCATCAGCAGCACCTACAACTCTTTCAGGAATGCAGCTTCCCAGGCCCTGCCCTAGAGATGGAGTCATGGGCTGCGCACTAAGCTGCGGAGCACAAGGCCAGGGATCGGAACCCACCAGCCACTCAGCGGCAGAAAGATGAGGCTTTCTACTCCTCTCAAGGAGCCCTGATGGCATGGTGGTTACACATTGGCCAGCTAACCGCAAGGCCAGCAATAGGAAACCACCAGCGTTTCTCCAGAGAGACTACTTTCTACTCCCGTAGACAGTGACAGTCTCTGAAACTCACAGGGGAAGTTCTAGCCTGTCCTGTACGATTGCTATGAGTTGGCATCTACTTGAGGGCAAGGAGTTTGGAGTTTTGAAAAGATTTAAGGTCCTGCAATCCCGCGGGGGCAGTGCTACGCTTTCCTGTAAGATTGCTGAGTCAAAATCGACTTGAAGGCAGTGAATTTGGATTTGGACCGTAGAGACTTAAATTAGAAATTTGGAAGGAGAGGTTAAGCGATCTGCCTTTTAGCTAGCTCCCCCAAACTCCCAGGTGATTCTGAGGCAGTTTTGAGAACTGGGTAAGGATACTGGAAATCTCTTGATTAAAATGAAAGTGTGCCTAGAAAAATGGGTTTTCTCATTAACACAAATGGAAGCAGAATTGCTTTGAAGAACATGGCCTATGAAAGAGGTGGCACAAAGGGATGCTGGGAAGAAAGGAAAAGCCTGACTCATACCCATATGGTCAGAACACTGGGCATGTGGGCATGTGGAGATAAGGGGTGCATGCTGCTGGTGGGGCTGGTGATGATGCTGGGGCATATATTGTCCAATCAGATGGGCCAGAAGTACCAGAAACACAAGGTTTCTTTCTAGGTACTTCCAATAGAGCTTGGCACTTAAAACGTTACCTCAAGTTTATTGCGTTAATGAATACAGGAGTTCATTGGAGCTATAAAAGGATTCAAAGTCCCCATACCCAGCATCTAGTAGCTGCAGTAAATGCTGGTCTGTTCCCTCCAGGCTGCACTTGACACCACGCTCAGGTGGAACCCCAAGTCCAGGACCCCACCTACGGTCTATTGCCCAGCCACACCCCATGCTGACTTTCCACCAGATGTCTATTGGGTATAGCATCCAACGACCACCGAGAAGGGAGTCTCTCCCGCCCCCTCACCCCCCAGGACATGAACAGGCCAGAAAACCTTGAGACCAGGGTGCGGTTAACCCAAGGCACAAAACACAGTTAGAGAGGACAAAATACAAGCCGTGGAAAACGTGGGACTAGGGCCTGATCAGAGGAGGGGGCTACCTGACTTGTTGAGCCGGTTCCCTTAGCCCTGGATTGCACCACCACGTAAAGGCAGATGGAAGAGCGGGGATCATCCCTCAGGGTGCACCAACGTTGGCAACCCGCCCACCCCCCACCTTTACATCTCAGCCCTTGTCCCTTCTCCAGTCTCTCCCGCAGCACCAGGGCTGGACACCAGCACCGCACAGCTCAGCTCCTGGGGGCTGGGATTGCGGTAGATGAAGTCCCTTGGGGATCTCCCCAGCCTCCCCATTCCGGCCGCCCAGGGTTCTGCGCGGGCCCGGGAAATAGCCCTCTCGGGAAGAGCTGGACCGAGGGGGTGAGCATTTGCAAGCGAAGGAAATCGGGCCCGCAGTCGTTGTTTTAAAGGGACCCGCAGCGATCAGGGCCAAGGCTGGGGAGAAGCGAGACGGCCGTGTGGCACAGGAGGAGAGGCGGGGACGCAGGGAGCCGACGGCTTCCCCGGGGCCCGCAGGTCGCGGCGCCCGGCTGGGCGCGTCCGGGGGGACCTCCGTCCGCGCCCGGCGGGGTCCTGCAGCGGGGCGTCCCGGCATCGGCCCCCCCTCCCGGGCCCGCACTCACTGGACTTGCAGCGTGGTGGGCTTAATCTTCACCTCCACCTTGTAGGAGGAGCCGGTGAGCAGCTTGATGGTGCGGTTCTGGCCGAAGCGCTGCCCGTCTACCTTAAAGAAGACCGGGCCGTCGTTGGGCTGGATGCGCAGCGCGATGGACAGGCGCACCAGGCCCGGCAAGTCCCCCATGGCTGGGCGAGGGGCTGGCGCGGCGACTCCGCGGGCGGGGGACGGGGACGGGGGGCGGCGGCGCCGGCGGCGGCTGGAGCGCGGGGGGCGGGAGGACGCGCGGGGCGGGGCTGGGGGGTGGTTAGGAAGCCGCGCCGTCGCCGCAGGTCGGGAAGCAGTGGTCCCCCGCCCCACGCCGGGAGGAAGCGGGCCGCAGGGGCGGCTCCCGGGCTGTGAGCTTCCCCATCCCCCGCTCCCCGCGCGCCTCGCCCTGCGCTCCCCAGGCCACGCTCCCCGCGCGCCTGGCCCTACGCGCCCCAGGCCACGCTCCGCGCGCGCAGCAGGCCTCCGGGCAGCGGGGCGGGAGCGGGGCGGAGAGAGTTAAGCCTGTTGACGCGCCATCCCCATCCACTGGGTTAGAGGGCTCGTTGGCTCCTCCTAGGGCGGAGCTGGGCGGGCCGTGCCGAGGACCCGGGGAGGCCCAGGCCCGCGCGAGGACAAGGGCGCGGACGCCGGCGCCGGAGGGAGGCGACGATTGCAGCGAGGACAAGGGCGCGGACGCCGGCGCCGGAGGGAGGCGACGATTGCAGCGAGGAGCGCGACCTCCGTCCGGAATCTGGACACCTCGGACACCTAAGGGACGTGGACGCCACCCCGCTCCCGGAGCCCCGGCGGGCAGGAGATCGCGAGGGACGGAGAGGGGAAGCGGGCAGGAAGCGGCTAGGCAGTGATTTCAACGTCAGGAAACGGGAGTCTTTACCCAGCTTAGGGAAAATGGCCGAGAGAAAGGGCAGTACCCCATCTAGCGTGAGCGGCCCATCACGTCAACAAGCAAACAAACACCACCCTGTCGTCAAGCATTTACACTTCTTTTGGGGCGCGCGAGTGGCTGTTTTCACGATGCAGATCGCGGTCTTAAGAATGGCACGTTACAGCGAGCCATATCTTTGCAGGGCTCGGGGAAGGATGAACTTAATGCCTTATTAACTCTGTAAACGGCAATTGACGTGTCATGGGGAGGTGCGTCATCCAATAAGCAAAGTCACTGGGCCCCACTCGAGCTTGCTTTCGAATCGGTAGGGAACAATTTCACCACATCGAGGGGGAAGAGCCTTCTTCCTGGGTGCTCGATCCCTGTCGGGGACTGTCGGTGTGCAGAGGCTTCCTGATTCTGCAGGGAGGGGCTGGGGGTGGCGAGAGAGACAGGTGCCAGCTAGATGGAGAAGCGGACTCTTTGAGGTGGTGACAAGCGTGAAATCGTGGCTGATTTGTAACTAAGCACACGGAAACCTGCCTTAGTGAGCGAATCCGACACTGGTTTAAGGCTCTGCTGGTGGCAGCGGCGACGCCGAGGGATGGGTCAAAAGGTTATCGGTAGGAACAATGCAATAGGACAAAGTCTAAATATCCACAGTAAGCATGAGCACGGAGTCTTCCTGGCCCAAGTTAGCTGACAGTTCATGGTGTGGGAAGCAAGGGGAGACGAAGGGGACTGGGGCGGTGTTGGCAGCGAATGCAGATAATGATCTTGGAACACCTGCTTCAGCACCACCAGTGTGGACAGTACCATTGCCGGTGAACACACCTGGGAGAGGCCAGAAGGGTGGAGAAGAATGGATGTTCATTTTTGTTCAGCTAGGGTACGTAGTACCACTGACTATTTACTACCATATTGTTTCGGCTAGGACACCCTTTCCAAAACGGCTTGGTTCCTCAAATTATTTTACAAAAGGAAAACGGAGTTCACTGGTGCTCAGGTAGTTTGCAGTATTGAATACACTGCTCTCTTTAGATGATTACGTTCCGTAGGATCGTAGGAATTGTTCATGTTCGCTCCCCTCTCTGGAGTTGAGTGTATTTGCTGGCCACACCATACCTGCTGACATTAAGTCATGTCCTTTAAAAACTGTTGTAGCCCACAACGCCTTGCCGTTGAGTTGATGCCTGCTCATATCGACCACCTGGACCGAGAGAACGGCCCCTTAAGGTTTCTAAGCCTGCAGATCCTCACGGAAGTTTGCCAGCCCTTTCTCCAGTGGAGCGGCTGGTAGGGTTGAACGACCTTTTTGGTTAGCAGCTGAGTGCTTCAGCCATGGTGCCACCAGGGCTTAGAAAATGGTCTTTAGTCCTTCAATAGGATGTCTTTGGCTCCCCAATAAGACATCTGGGAGCAGCAGTTTGGCATCTTTAGATTTTCAGTCATGTCTGCCATATTATCTTATACAAGTAAATCCTTCAAACATTTCCTAATTCAACCAAGTCAGGCTAGGGGGAAGGGGCTGGGAATGTTGTTGGCAGCAGGGGAAGGCTGTGTAGTGGTTAGATCCCAGGTGACTCTGAGCACACTGACGGCCCAGCACACAGCTCTCCCACATTGCCAGGTGTGCTAAGTTGGGTGAATTTCTCAATCTCCTGCAAACTGTTCTCTAACTCTGGAGTTGGGCACTGGAGTGCGCATTATCTCACTTGAGCCTCACAACAGGCCTATCAAAGACTGACACCTGCTTTCCCCCACCCCATTTGACAGATGGAGACAACAGTTTGCAAGAGAGAGTTGGTCATTATTGATTTCATGTGCATTTTCCTGGCTCCTTTATTCAAAACGACCTGATATCCTTCCCTGTGTTTGGTTGCTTTTGAATTTCCACAATGAACTAATTTTTACCTATTTAAAATATGAAAGCTTAAAAACTCAAACTTCCATGCTGGTAAAATGCAGGGAAGTTCACATTATGGGAAGCTTGCTCTTTCACTGAGCCAATTCTGCTGGCTCTGGCCCCGTGCGACAGTAGGTAACCCTCAGAGCACTTCCTCAGCTGTGACCCTTATGAGGGCAGATCTCTTTGCGTTTCTTCCTGAAAATGAGCTGGGGAATTTGAACCACTGACCTCTTGGTTTGCAGTGGAACGCTTCACCATTGTACCACTGGGAAGGGTATAATTGCTGTAACCTTTTATTGAAAATAATCTGGTGAATTTATCAAACATTAACTGAACATATCATCTCAATATATGTGTCATAAATATATACTTTAAAAGTTGACTTTTCTGAAGAAATAAAGACATTATGACAGGATATATGTAAGTGCTTAGCAAGAGCTCTGGTATCATAGTGGATTCTGCATTGAGCTGCTAACCCCAAGGTTATCAGTTCAAAATCATCAGTTGCTCTGGAGGAGGAAGACAGGCTTTACTTTCTACTCCTGTAAAGAGTTACAGTCTCAGAAACCTGTAGGGGCATTGCTACCCTGTCCTCTGGGAGCACCTATGAGCAGAACAGAGTCCAGGGCAGTAAGTTGAAATGCATATGTGTGTATTTATTGTAACAATGTTTTAAAAAAGAACCCAACCAAGCAAAAGTGAAATGTCAACCAATGAAGAAGTGATTGAATAAATGATTGTGCTCTACACTTTTGAGTGGTATGTGACTATTCAAGTAATAAGTAGTTTTATGTTGCATTAGCAAATACATAAGCTTAACTATATCAACGATACAAGGTGGTATGATGAGCAAACTGTAGACGCGGAGGCAGGTATCCTCGGCCTGTTTGTTTGTAAACTGTTCATTCTCCAGTATGCACCAAGAGAACATTCTGGTACATAGTACTTAGCTGTGTGTTGAATTGGATATCCATCTTTTCATCATGCTCATAGGTGAATTCTTCAATCTTTCAAAAAGTAATTTGTTAGATCCACATGAATGACCTGGAATGATGTAAGAGGGAAAAAATCCAATTATGAATAATGTGTAAGATGACAGGAAAAACCCCACATATTTTTATATGGTTTGATTAGCATTTTTAAAGAAAAGAGAAGGTAAAAAGTAAACTTAACATTGGTTAATCTGTTGAAGGAGGAGGCCGGGTAGAATAGAAACAAAACTCACAATCATTACCAAAAACCAGGCTTACTGGTCAGATAGAGACTGGTGGAACCCCCAAGACTATGACTCCTAGCCACCCTTCTGGTCTGTGTGGGGTACCAACCCCTACAATCGAAGAAGTCCAAGGGGTGTATAATTGAGGGGTAAAATTAAAGAGACACCAGACAAGAGAAAGCATGCAGGTGCTCACCTCCAGACTGGCTCATGACTTCAGGAGCCAGATCCACACAGGGAGAGAATATATTTCCAACCAAGGCTTATATAGACTCTTGAGCATGCCTGTCCCCCTAATTACAGGTAACCACATATGTAACAGAAAGGGGTTGTACAATAGGCATGTGCAAGACAGGAAGGCATACACGTAACAAGACAGGTGGGCTCTTGAGGCAAGATGGCAGCCTAACCTTGGTCATTCCTGGGTTGACTTGACTGTAGGTGTCTTTGGGGTCTCCCTCAGAGGAACAATATTATCCTTATCAGAAGGGAGTGGGCTCTGCTTAGGGTGGGACAGACCAGAGGGTCTGATCGCTCTAGATGGCTGACAGCCTTCAGGCAGATAACCTTTAAGCAATTGACCTACAAGTGTATAGTCAGTAGCCATGCGTTTGCAAACAACACGTTAGGTTTGGCATATATTATGAGGGGACATCCTGGGGAATAACTTTTCTGTTTCCCACAGGCCTGGAACTGAACCCACCTGTGTGCTTACTTTTCAGTCAAACAATGTCGTTGTTGTTCGTTGCCACTGAGTCATATGGTCAACAATCTGTTTTACATCATATGGACCCTATGGGCAATGCGATCACACAGTCTGGTCCTCGTAACTGTTTGAGCTCATGGTTTTAGTCTTTGTGTCAATACATCTCGTGGAAGGCCCTCCTCTTTTTCATTGACCCTATCCATTACCAAGCATGGTGTTCTTTTACAGGGGCTGGGCCTTCCCCTTCACCAGGCCTGCTCGTGTGATCCTATTCAGAGCTGTTAGTGCTGGTAGCCGGGCACCATCTAGTTCTTCTGGTCTCAGGATGTGAAGGCTGAAGTCCTCATGGTTTGTTAGTCTATTAGAATAACTATTTCCATGCAAGTTTGATTTTCTTCATTCTTCTTTGCTTTGGGCAGGGTGGCCCTTTTGCTTTTTATTGTTTCTGGATTCT
Organism: Tenrec ecaudatus; assembly: GCF_050624435.1. Classification (NCBI taxonomy): domain Eukaryota; kingdom Metazoa; phylum Chordata; class Mammalia; order Afrosoricida; family Tenrecidae; genus Tenrec; species Tenrec ecaudatus. Next base: position 15,165,385 of record NC_134546.1, read on the forward strand.
ACATTTGATTCGTGAGCATTTTTGGAATCAAAGCATTCAGCATCTTAAAATGACATCACTAAATGCAAAATCAAAAGGGGCATTTCTCATTACTAAGTACATACACACAGAGAACATTAGAGATGGGGGTTGAACTGACCTGTGTTTGCATCCCAGACACTAATTACAAGTTATGAGACCGTGCACAAGCTAGTTAGCTTCTCAGCCTCAATTTTCTCACTTTAAAATGGTGAAAATTACTACATCATTAATACTGATAGAACTAAATGAGATTGTGTACTGCACACAAGTGTATCAGTCACATATAAACATGTAATATATTCTATCTACTTTTGTTTATTTTATTTCAAAATGTATTTGTTTATATATTTTTAAAGTATTGTGGTAAAAAATATATATATACCCCAAATATTACCAATTTAAACATTTCAAGTGTATAATTCAACCCAGTAACATTGCATTCACACGTTATACAGCCCTTACTGCTATTCATGTCCCCAAATTTTTATCACCCTAAAAAAGAAACTTGATATTCTATGTTCTTCTCTCCCCAGTCCCTAAAACCCACATCCATTGATTCTAATAACGATGGTATAGGACAGAGTAGAATGGCCTCATTGGGCTTCCGAAGCCGTAATCTTTACTGAAGCAGATTGTTATCTCTTTCGCCAGTAGAGAGGATGGTGAGTTCGAACAACTGACCTTTCAGTTAGAAACCTAGAGCTTAACCACTGCACCACCATGGCATTTTCTAGCGAGTCCTAATAACTTTTGTGTCACTATATTTGCCTATTCATATAAGTAGGATCAGACAACATTTATCCTTTTTGTTTGATTTCTTTCACTTAGTATGATGTTTTTGAGATACCTCTGTGCGGCAGCTTCTATCAGAGCCTCATTTCTATCGATGGCTGAATGGATTTCGTTGAGTGTGCATATCACAGTTTGGTTATCCATTCACTGTGGTGGGCATCGGATTGTTTCTACCTTTCAGCTATTGTGAGTCACACTGCAGTGAACTTTGGTGTATAAGTATGTGCCTTTCAATTCTTGTGTGTCTAAATCCAGGATTGAAATTGCTGAGTCAAATGAAAATTTATGTTGAACTTTTTAAGGAACTGGCTCTACTTCCCATAGTAGCTACATGTTGCATCCCACAGCAATGGACGAGATTTCTAGTCCAAATCTTGCTATTTTCCTAACAATAGCTGCACTAAAACCAAACTAACTGCCATTACATGGATTCTGACTCATAGCAACCCTGTAGGACAGGGTAGAATTGCCCTTTATGATTAATCTTATGAATCTTTACCAATTCAACTGCTATGTTCTTCTCCCTCAGAGAACTATTGGCTTCAAAACACCGACCTTACTGTTCGCAGCAGAATGCTTTAACTCCTACACGAACGAGGCTTCCTATGGCCATCCAGGTAGGTGTGAGATGCTATCTTATTCATTGTGGCTTTGTTGGATATTATTGCTATATATTTTCATGGGCCTAGTGCTTCCAGATTTGTTGTAGACTAATTGCCTCAGATTGATCATCTTAAATGTTGTCTATTAACAGGGTAACCATTATGACAACCCTTTTGGAAATTAGAAGAGGAGGCTATCTGAAAAATATTTGACAGAGGAATCAGGGTAAGGACAACTCAATGTTCATGGTCCTAGTCTCTGTGCTCAATTCGTATTACTGAAATCCAAATTCACTGCCGTCAAGCACATGCCGACTCATCGTGGCCCTATGGGTAGACCCCTGAGGAGAACTACCCTGTGGGAAGAGACTGTAACTCTTTACGGGAGTAGAAAGCCTCACTTTCTTCTGGGGAGTGGCTGGTGGCTTCAAACTGCTGCAGTCAGCAGCCTAACAAGTATCTCACTGTGCTTCCAGGCAGAGATATTGGACTCCCCCCAGCCCTTCCCTTCTAGTTCATGTTCAAATAGTTCAACCTCTGCATGAATTATTTCTAAATTTTATTTTAAAATCAGTGTCGGTGATTTAAGGTGTGCCAGACTCCTTTCCTTTTCCTGCTTCAGGATGCCCTAGCCTCAGGGAGCTGAGCCAGCATTCTCCAAATTTATAGCAGCGCCCCACCTTGATTTGACTTTCCAGATTTGAGGAAAAAGCCATCTTCCCGAGACCAGGTCCTCCCTTAGACTCGAAGGATTTTTGTAGCCATGGTGATGAGGAAGAGGCTTCCCGTTTGTCTGTTGGATTCCTAGGGGACTCTGGTTAGCTGAACTCACTGATGGGAACTGATGTCAGCCAATGTCAGCTCTCGCTTGCATCAGTTCTGCACAAAATTGAGCAATGAGTTTACATTCCAAGTAAAGCATTCTCTGCTTCTGACTTAGCTGTTGTGCATGAAGAAGTAGGAAAGCAATACTCGCTTTCTTTCCACAAATTTAATCAATTAAAATTAGATTCCACAGAGATGGTGGCCAAACGTCACCCCTTCACTCAGAAGTCTCAAATTGACAATAGATTATGTAACCACCACTTGAGGCACCTCTGGATGGACTCAAATGGCCAACTTTTGGTTTAGGAGCCAAGACAGCTGTTTGCACCACCAAAGGATTCCAAAATTGTGGCAAATTTACTAATCTTTACGCAACAATACTTTGCCAGATATGTACTTCTGCGGCTGGTAGCACTGGACAGCTAACTGCAAGGTGAGTGGTTCAAACTCATCAGTAGGTCTATGAGAGAAATATGAGGCTGTGTGCTCCCATAATGGTTTACAGTCCTGAAAACCCTACATAGGGGTGTTGTGAGTCAGAATCAACTGGATGGATGGTAGTGGGATGGGTTCCGGCAGCCTATAAAAACAACTTATCTCACCTCTTTTCTGACACCACGACACTATTTCCATGATAAAGATATTTTCTACCCAGGACTTTTCTTTATAAACAGTTTTATTGGGACAGAATCCAAATGTCTTACAATTTAATGGTTCAATCATGTCAAGAATTGTTGAACAATCATTGTCACTATCAATTTTAGAACATTTTTTCCTATACTCATTGTTGTTTGTTCCCCATTCCCACCCACCCCTCCACCTCCCTGCTGTACCCCCTAGACACCATTAATCTAGTTAGTTACAGTTTTTATAGACTCACTCATCTTGGGTTCATAGATGGAAAAATATACAAAATACAAAACAAAGGGTGAAAAAGGCAGCAACAATAACAAAATAAAATAGAGAAACAACCCAGTTGGAAAGAAAACAGAAACCAATCAAAACCAGAACAACTTTAAAACGGGTCCACAGGGAGCTCAAAGGACAAAGTGTAAGGTTTAAACCATCGTCCGCGTTCCAGTGCGTTCTGTGTGATAGCAGAGCCAGTCACAGTCCCCAGGGGTTCTTTGAAGCACTACCTCCCCATTCACCCCTTTCTCCAACCAGTGGTAACCACTAATCTACTTCGGAGCCTGTTCTAGATAATTACTATAAGAGGGTCACGCAATGTTTATTCTTTGTGTCTGATTTGTTGCACTTAGCTTAGTGTTTTCAAGGCTCATCTATGTGGTAGCATGTATTAGAACTCTTATTACTGGAGAGCTGAATAGTATTCCACTGTATGCATAATACCGTATTTTGATTATCCGGTCATCTGTTGATAAACAGTTGGTTTATTTCCATATTTTGGTTCCATCTTTTTGTTTGATCCAGTGGACATTGGTGTACAAATATCTGCTTGAGTCCTACTTTCAAATGGTTTTTGTATGAGTGTATGCGTAGGAGTGGAATTGTGTGGCCATGCAGTTGTTCTCTATTGAACTTTTGGGGGGAGACAGGCAGAGAAATTCTCTTTCTGTGATACTTACATAGTGAAATCAGAGGAGGTGGCCCCAAACAGCCCTTGGAAGCCGACACAGGCATCCCCAGAAGGATCTTAGAGCATCTCCTGGGCTGACAATAGGGCTAAATTCCTACAGAGAGAAATGAGCACCATTGTCAACAATGGAAAGCCACTGACTACAGAGGCCCACCCACAGTCATGAGCCATGAGCGGCTGTGATGCCAAGATAAGCCTTTCAGATAGTGGAAGGCCCAGCTCAGGTGGGTGAGGCCCCACAGGAAGCCACAGGAAACACAGCCTCTCATCTTGGCCTTGTCCCAAGACCAGCCTCACCCACAGGCCCCATGCTGCTGCTTTCTGGACTAAGGACAGAGTCACTGCCTCCTCCAGCATCTCCCAGCTTAGGCATGTATTTCACTCCCAGACCAACCTTCACCGGCCCCTGTGGGAAGGGGGCCAGAGGAGAGGTAAAGGTACTGTGTTCAGGGAAGTCTCCCCTTCGTCTTCCAAGAGCACGTTCAGGATATTGTGCAGTTGTGTAGTTCCCCATGTGAGTCTGAGTTGTGGGGAGAAGGTAAGGGGCAGGTAGATAAAATAGAGTTGTCTTAATGATAGATTGCAGTCCTCACCATGTCCCCGTGAATGCCACCTTACCTGGAAAGGAAGGTCCTTATTTGAAGATGCTATTGTAAAATGATGTCACAGCAGAGGAGGGTATTATGGAGAGCTAGAACAGAGGTGAAGCAGGAGCCAAACACACACGATGCTACATGAAGGTACACCTACACGCAGTAAAGGGATTTCAGACATTGCCAGCAACTACCAATAGCTGGGAAAGAGGCAGTGGTGAGTTTTACTCTCAGTGTCTCCGAAAGAATCCACTCCTCCCATATTTTGGTTTGGACTTCTGTTCTCCAGCATCATGGAACGATAAACTTCTGTTCTAACCCCCACTCCCACCGCCATCCCCACTCCCCATCCATGATGGTGATTTCATTTATTAACATTACATGTGTAGATGATTCACGCACTTAAAAAAATCTCACCAGGATGACACAGGTTGATATAAACTTTAAAAGCCTTCTAAAGGTCTCTTCGTTGGTGAAGAAGCTTTTTCTTGTTTCGCATTTTGTTGTTGTCGTTGAAGAGCATTGACTATTTGAGAACATGCTTTTATTTTGTAGCAGTGTTTACATGCTCTTTGTAAAGCAATTGTTCTTCCATTTAAAGGATTAATTATTATTATTATTGTCTTCCTTTAAGTCAGTAGAGGCTTTGACCTCTCTTCCCTTCCCTTCCCTCCCTTGGTAACTATCAAAGGTTTTTTTCTGTTAGTGTGAAAACTTGTGTTGACTTGTTAGACTTGTGGTCTCGTGCCATGCCTGCTTTTGTGTGTGTGTGTGTGTGTGTGTGTGTGTGTGATTGACCTTCTGCACTCACCACAGTGCCCACCAGGCTCATCTGTACCATTCCCCATATTCTGTAATGTTGCCTGGTATCCATTGTGTATATCCACTAGGGGGGCTTGTCCACTCTTCCTCCATGGATGGCATTTAGGGTTTTCCCATCTTATTGTTGGTTTGAATGGTCCGTGTGCTTGTTTAACTCTTGAGGAGTCACTAGCCGCACGGTTTTACATTCCCACCAGCAGGGCACCGCGTTCCAATCCCCCCGCCACCTCACTACACTTGGACTTTTCCTTTCTGGACAATAGCCATCTTAGTAGGTGTGCAGCAGCGGCATCGCGCTGTGAGTCTGCCTGTCCGGGCATCTGCCGCACGGCTGGAGAAGTCTGTCTGCTCTGGGAGGAGCCCAGGACAAAGTGGTGTATGTGGTCTTTCAGCTGTGACCCACAACGCCCGAATCCTAGCACGAAAGCTGAGATCGACTTGATTAGCATTTCCTGATGACTACACCAGGAGTCATGGTGTACTGGTTCAATGACTGGCTGCTGACAATGGTTGGTGGTCTAGACCCACCGACATCTGTGTCCCGTGGGAGAAAAGACCTAAGGTGCACTTCTGCGCCCTTATGTCGGGTCTCTATGAATGAGAATCCATTGCACACACAGCACACAACGCCACGGCCACACATCCTTTCCATGGGTTGGTTGGCTTGTAACCACTTATTGTTCATGGTTTTATCGGCCCTTGTTATCTTCACTGGGGACTCAAGTTCTCTACCCTTTTACTAATCCAGTTGTTTCTGCTGTTGAATTGTAGTAATTCTTTCTATATTCTGGATATTAACATTTATCAGATATATGATTTACACATGTTCTCTCCTACTCTACAGACTGTCTTGGCAATTTCCTCTTATGCTGAAGGGACAACGGCTAACGCTCCAAAAGGGCCAGCCTTCGGCGAAGGAGGCATTCCAGGGTGTGCTGAGGTCCACCCAGATGCCTCCCCCACGTGTAGCCTGTGCAGAGCACAGCGGGACACACTGTGAATGCCGCCTCTCTCCTCTTCTCCCCCCAATACAGCCAGGCGCACACCATGGCAGCCGCTCGGCAGTGAGTTTCAGGTGTCTAACATCACAGAGAAAATAGTTTCAGCAACGGACCTCACTCGAAATCGTTTCTTAGGGTAACTGATATAAAAAGAACCCCCCTGGTCACCCTCGGCCAGTCCTTTCCGTCCAGCTGGCTGCCCGTGGATGCAGTACTGCCTTCCCAGTCTGGAGGCAAAGGGCATGGGGAATCTGTCTCTCTTTGGGGCTTAAACGCAAGTATCTGCACAAAAGTTTCTCTCTCTCTCTCTCTCTCTCTCTCTCTCTCTCTCTCTCTCTCTCTCTCGTTTTTAACCCTAAACCATTTTATTAGGAGCTAATCCAGACATCATGCCATTCCATGGTTCAATCCCATCAAGCAGTATTGTACAAATGCTACCACAATCAGTTTCAAAGCATTTTCTTTCTTCTTCACCCCCCCTGACCCCGGACCTCCCCCACGGGACCCCCAGAAACACTTATTCTAGTTATTGTCTCTACAGGTTCATGTAACCTGGGTTTCATAGACTGAGCAACATAGAAAAACACATAACGAAGATTGCAGCAGGCTACTCACAATGCCAACACACAACAGAGACGAACCCCAATATGTACACAAAACCACACAGGAAATGGGAGCAAGCAGACCCAGCCCGAAGTGTAGCAGAGGCGAGTTCAAGTGACAAGGTTTTAACCGTTCGAGTCAGATCTATCATTGTAATTTACATTGTCGTCTCTCCATTACTCTGCCTGACAGCCAGTTTATTCTCACCCCGCAGTTATGGTTGGAGGGAAATCCCCGGAGGCTTATTCCCTGTGAATTTCCTGCAAATGTATTTTTGGCTTCCACTGTCACCCATGGCCTTCTGCAAACCAGAGTCTCACAATTTATGCTCCCGTGCTATTACCCCATTTGGATTGGGATTATATCATTTATAATCCATGGATAACGGATGTTGGTGTGCTTCTTGTTTTAATTTATCTGATTTTTCCTTTATCACTCGAGTGTTTGGTGTCACATGTCAGAGTCCTGAAGCTGTACCCCAATACCTTCCTTTAGAAGTTTTGGTTCATTTTGAGTTTTGTGTGTGTGTGTGTGTGTGTGTGTGTATGCGTTGAGGGATGGGTCCAACTGCTTCCTTTGGGTGTGGCGTTTCAGTTGAAATTCCATTTGTCCCTTCCTGCGTGGATTTGGCACTTTTGTTTCAAATCAGCTGGCCATAGATATATGGGCTTATCTCTAAACCCTCCATTCTGTTTCACTACTTTGTATGGTCTGTCGTTATGTCAGTTCCACATTATTTTGATAACTGAGGATTTGGAGTACATTTCCAAGTTGGAAAATGTGAGTCACCTTACTTCATTATGTATGCTTTTTTTCAAGATTATTTTGGCTACTTGGGATTTCCTGAAATTTCCTATGAATTTAAGAATTGGTTTTTCCTTTTTTTTTTTTTTCCAAATGGCTTTTGGAAGTTTAGCAGGGATTGTGTTTAATCTGTAGATCACTCAGCAATATTGAACCTTCCAATCCAGGATCGTGAGGTGCCTTCCCGTGTAGTCCCTCAGCAAAGCTTTTCAGTCGTCAGTGGAAAAGCCTTTCACCTCCACGGTTAAGTTATTTCTAGATATTTTAATTTTAATTGATAATTTTTTTGTGTTTTAATTTTTAGATGACATTGTAAACATCCTTTTCAGCTTGCTCATTGCTGGAGTGTAGAAACTCAACCGATTCTGCTGTGTTGATATGAACAGTCTATTCATAAGCTCTAATAACTTACTTGTGGCTTCCTTGGATTTTCTGTAAATTGGATCACGTCTTCTGAAAATATGAGAGCGTTTTACTTCTTCCTTTTCATGTAATACTTTGGTTAGGACTCGCAGTCCTACGTTAATAGCAGTGGTGAAAATGGAGCATCCTTGTCCTACTCTGAGCTCAGTCGCTGTTAAATACGATGTTATCCGTGGTTGTTCCACAGATGTCCGTGATCACAGTGTGACATTTCTAGTTTTCTGAGTTTTGTTTGTTTGTTTAATTTGGCAGGTGCGTGTGTGGTGTTGTGGTTGTTAGGTGTTGCAGTCTCAGATCCAATCCAGTCCTAGTGACCCTGTACAAACAGACCCTGTGAAACACTGCCTCCTTGCCGTGTGGTTATCACCGAGGCCATGGTTGCAGCCACTGTGCCAATCCATCTTGAGGAGGGTCTTTCTCTTTCTCGATGGCCCTCTCCTTGACCAAGTATGATGCTGCTTGTGACTGACCACTCACTGAAAGATTGACTGTTCAAATCCTCGCGGTGACACTTCACAAGGAAGACCTGGAGGTCTAGCTGTGTAGGCTGACAGTGCCGACACCCCTAAGAAGTGTACTTTTACTCTGAAACAGATAGGAGTGCCATGAGTTGACTTGGTGGCAATGAGGGTTGTTGTTGTTTTTGCTTTCCCAAAGTAGGGGCCAGTGAATTATTTTTTTGGGGGGCCTGGCCAAAGAAATAGTAAAAGCTTAAATAAATGGAGGTGGGATTGAGCTGAGATGGGTCAACTCCAGAGCTTAAACTCTGCACAGTGCCTGGTAGGCCTGTTATCACTGAGCACCCTTGCCCTACGAGTCAAATTCTGCTCTCTCTACATAATAAACCGCACCATCATCGAGTCAGTGTATTACTCATAGCGACCCTATAGTATAGCATGGAACTGCCCCTGAGGGTTTCCCAGGTGGTAACTCTTTATGGGACTAGAACGTCTTGTCTTTGTCCCATGGGGTGGTCTGTGGTTCAGAACTGCTGACCTTGTGGTTAGCAGTCCAACACATGACCCAGTATGCCACGAGCGCTCCTCTGGCTCCTCCCCAGCCCAGTCTAATCTTACATAAGATGTAATTGTAGAGTCCATGGGCCAGATGGTCATTTTTAATGATCTCATGAAATTCTTGGGTACAACCACAGTTCTGTGATTCATTATAAAATCAACAAGGGAAGTTGGAACACTTGGATATTTTCCATGCCCCAATTCTCCCACCATGCACCCACCCACCCACCCACATTCTCAGGTGCCTGAACACCCTCCCTCTAAAACAGAAAGCACAACCCCAGTCACTTTCCTGCACGAATAGCAGAGATTTGTGGGCACCCAGACATTCCAGTATTGTTAAATCACAACATGTAATGAAGTGATGCGCTGAAAATGATGCCTGGCCTGCTGCCAAGCTTCCATCAGGATCAGGCGGTGGGCTTGGCCGTGCGGCTATCAGCTTCTTATTTTTGCAAGATGTCATCTCAAACAATCACAGAGCCTGTAATGCTGACAAGTAAGAAGCCATGCAGAGCAGACTAGATGGTGCACCAGGAAGGAACATTGGGTGACCGATGGAAAGACATAGCACCATCCCCAAGGGCGCATTGTCGCCTGCACTCAAGAACAGCATGCTGTTTGGAAAGAGACTGGACTGTGACTGACGAGAGGGCAGGGAGTCATTACATAAGCAGGATAGGAAGCTGCTAATAAACTTTTATTTTTTCAAGAAGGCATGAGGCCATGAACTCATTAGAGTCAAAACTCTGACCAAGTGTATGATGGAAAACACCGTGCAGGGAATTTTCCCTCTTCCTTGACTAGTTCCATATGTGACACACAGACATTCCAAAGGCTGGAATTAAGTCTCGGCTGCAGGGAGTGTCTGGGCAGAGCAGGGTTCATGTCCTGGGCAAGGGGCCAAGGAATTGGGGAATTAGTCCAAGCAGAGGGGCCTTGTGAGCCTCAAGGGGTGAGGGTTTCGTGTTTCCTAAGGGAGGTACTGTTGATCTATGGATGTGTAGCAGATCACCCCAACATATATTCTCTTCAAAACACAACCCAGTTATGACTTTCTCGTTTCTAGGGGCCTGGAATTCAGGAGTGTTGAGCCAGGTGGTTCTGCCCGGGTCCCTCAGAAGGTTGTGCTCAGGCTGCTTGCTGGGGCTGCAGCCATCGTGAAGCTCCACTTGGGCTGGTGGGTCTGCTCTCAAGCTGACTCACCTGGGTGCTGGCAGCTCTGGGTTCCTCACTGGTGGTTCCTCAATTTGTTACCACTTGGGTTTCTCCTCGGGGCTGCTCATGACATGGCAGGGGAGAAGGACAGGGAGAAAGAGCATGCCCTCCAGAGGGAACTCACTGTCGCTGTAACCTCACCTTAGAACTGACATATACCATGACTGGTCCCATGGCCAATGCTGCTACGCTGTGGGAGGCTGTGGATTCTAGGAGGTGGGCATCATTTGGGGACAACCTGGAGTCTGGGCACTGCAGGTACAAAAGGTTTTGTTAGCATCGTTGTTCCCCGGAGGAATCCCTGGGTGGTACATCTGGTTACCCCTCGGCTGCTCATCAAGAGGTTGGAAGTGAGAGGCCACTGGAAGGGGTCTTGGAAGAGCTGCCTGTGATCTGCTTTCAAGAAGAGACCCTACAAGTACCTCGTGGTGCCAATTACCCTCTGACAAATGGGGGCTGAGCGCGAGTCAGACTCAACTGGACAGCCACTGTTTTTCTCCCTAGGAAATGTCAGGGGAAGTCTGAAATCTCCCCCATAAAACAGTGCGGAAGCCTGAGCCCAATTTTGTTTAAAGAAACCACAATGGTTGTGAGCACTGCACTCAATTCAAGTTGTGCGGACTCACAGAGACCCTCCTTAGACAGAATAGAACTGCCCCTCTGGGTTTCTCTCTTTCTTTTTTCAGAAATCATGTTACTGGGGGCTCTTACAGCTCTTATCACAATCCATACATCTATTGTATCAAGCACATTTGTACATATGTTACCATCATCAATTTTAAAACAGTCCCTTGGTAGCAGCTCCTCTTTCCCCCTCCCTCCCCCCTTTACCCTCCTCGTGCCCTCTGATAAATGATAACTTATTATTATTTTCATATCTTACTGTCTCCCTTCACCCATGTTTCAGTTGTTCGTCCCCACCCCTGTGGGTCTCTAAGGATGTAATTCTCATGGAAGCAGAAAGCCTCAATCTGTTCTCACAGGGAAGCTTGAAGGTTTGAACTGCTGAGCTTGTGTTCCGTAGCCCCATGTGTCACCCAGTCGGCCAGCGGGGACTCCTCAAACACCGTGTTGCAGATATGTAAAGCAGGGGTGAGCGAATGACAGCCCCCGGGCTAAAGGTAGCTATGTTTTCTATAGCCCTTCGGCTCAGAATGGTGGCTGTCCCCCCTCCCCCACCCCACCCCCACCACCATTTTTAATGGTCTGTGGGGAAAAAATTCAAAGGAATATTTCATGACATGTGAAAAGTAAGTGAAATTCAAATTCCAGTGTCCATAAATGAAGTTTTTATTGGACTATAGAAATACCCTACCCCCCCCCCTTTTATGCGGTGTTGTCTATAGCTGTTTTGGTGCTAAAGTAGCAAAATTGAGGTGCTACAGAGACCGCAAAAGTTTGCTATCTTGTCTTTTACATACATTTTCCTACCACTGATTAAAAAAACACAATTGATCATTTTACTATTGATAGTAGAATATATCCTCAAAAAATATATCCTCACTGCCATCTAGTCAATGCCATCTCATCAAGACTCTCTGGGACAGGGTCAAATTGCCTCTGTGGGTTGCTGAGACTGTAATTCTTTATGGGAGTAGAATGTCTCACCTTTCCCCCAGGGTGGTTTTGAACTGCTGACCTTGCAGTTAGCAGCCCAACTCCTAGCCCACTATGCCACCAAGGCTTATTGAATATATTCTATGAATTAATACTTATATAATAAAATAGCAAAATTATATTGAATTTTGCAAGTTGCCTGATAGTGCTGTACTCATTTATTCAGATCCTTAATGATCAGTGTGCCTTGATAGTGGGAGATGTGACCAAACACTGTCTGGCCTACAGCAAATCTTCAAACTGGCATCAATTTTGTATAATCAACGGCCTTGAGTTTTGTTGACTTCTCTGCAGTATGGTATTGGTCACTTAGGCCAACACTGTTACACTGTGGGAGGGTGCTCACACTAAGTCGTAGACAGGGATCATTGGGGGCCAACTTGGAGGCTGGTCATTGCGAGTACAAAAACATTCGCTAGGATTGCACCCCTAAAAGCGAAGGCTGTTCTACACAGCACCCAGAGTCCACTCCATGCTGGAATCGACTCCACGGTAAGGATGGTGAGGGAAGGAGCCAGACCGTGCAGCCAGAGCTGCTAATTGCTCCTCAGGAGAAAGACGAAGTTTTCTACTCCTGTAAAGATCTGCAGGCTCAGAAACCCAATGGGACAGTTTTATTCTGCCTCATAGGGTTGGTATCAGTCAGAGTTGACTCACCAGTCATGAGTTAAGAAAACAATTTTGTTTAAGTTCAAGGGCAAGTAGAATTGACCACCACCTGTAAGCCTAGGACGGCTTTTATAACAACAGAAACACCCCTCCTCATCTGCACTGGAGAGCTGGCCCTGCCCCAGTTCACAGGCTCATAGTGAGTGGGCTCCGTCCGCAGTCTGCTATCCTTGCTGGCTGCCACGTGGGTGAAAATGCAGCTGGAAGTGCATTTTCCACTGTAGAGGGGTACCACGTGTTCTATGCATTTGGAGGCATGGGTGGTCTAGTTGCACGATGCGAGCTTTCCAGTACCCTTCCAATGATTACATCAGGATGGAGGAGCTGGGACGGCACAAGCAGCCTAGGATCCACTGCTCACCTAAAGCTGGCCGTGTGAACCTCATCCTCCACTGGACCACAGTCCTTTGCTTGGGACTCCCGGACTTTGCTCTCCTCTTGTTTCCATGTAGCGATTCTGTTAGAATTCATAATGAATTAACAAATCCTTGCTGCTTCCCTTTAGAAGTTCAAATGAGCCCATCTCCACTGAGGAGACAGCTCAGTGGACAGTACCTGCGTCTGGAATGTGTATGCACCCCTTCCAGCAAAGAGACCGATCTGAGAACGAGGTGGCTATCTCATTGCCCACAGTGCCCCAGAAAACCCTTTCCCCAAATCTGTTGCTCAAGGCAGACCTTGATGAACAAGGTCGATTCTATCTTCCTTGGGTGATGAGGTAGTTAGTTTATTGTGCCAACCTGGCCGATAAACACATGTGGGGTTAATTGAAGTGCGGGGAGATGAATGGCTTGGTGACCCTAGTTCTCGGGTCTCTTGCTTTCTGATGGTCAGACTAGGGTGCAGTTGCCTTAGCCAGTTCCCTGCTTCAGCTGGCCAGGCTCATTTCCTGCAAGACATCCCTGAGACGCCAGATGGACCTACCTTGATGCAGCCCTGAGTGCTGGAGCAGCCGTGTGGAGACCCCTGCCAGCGCTGAGATGCTTACACGTTCACTGACTCGGCTTTCCTCCTGCAGTCAGCATCATTGTGTGCTTTGTGAGATGGAGGAGGACTTGTTGGATTGGTGTCGGCCATATGGATTAATGTTGGACTTGTGGGTTTGGGCAGCACTAGGTTGGGATGTTTTCTTGATATGCACTTAATCTTTATATAAAACTCTCTTATTCATGAGTTTCTGTGGATACGTTTCTCTAAAGTACCCAGACTAACACCGGTGATAAAACCAAACCAAACTCACTGTCACTAAGTCAATGCTGACTGATGGTGACCCTAAAGGACAGAGTAGAACCACCCTTGTGAGTTTCTGAGACTGTAACTCTTTATGGGACTAGAAAGTCCTATCTTTTTCCCACGGTGTGACTGGTGGTTTTGAACTGCTGACCTTGCAGGTAACATAGCAACCCAACTTGTAAGCACTACATCCCCAGGGCTCCTTGGGTGATAGTGTTAGGTTTCTGGAGTGGGTAATACCTTGGCTCTTTGCTTTGAACGCTGAAAGAATTTATGCCGAATTGATCCAAGTGCGTTTTTATGAAGGACAAGACAAGTTTCAGGTTTACAGTCTCAAAAGGGTACATGCTATTTCTGGAAAGCATGTCAAGCCACACAGAAGTCACACAGGGGCTCACAACTGGGCACAAACAACCACATGGAAAAGAGCACCCACATGTGCGAAATTGACGGAGTGGGGGAGATACCAGGAGGCCAGAAGCCCAAGAACCCTAGAGACTAAGAGCATGTGGGCCCAGAGACTGTGGGGCCCGCCCGAGTATGCCTGGAGCAGACACATGTGCACCCACATAGGCCGAGGGAGACTCTCACCATCCATCTGCCTCTGACCAGGAGCAGGGTAAGAGAGAGCCAGGCCTTCCCACAGCCACCATATTTCAAACCTCCTCCTGGGAAGGTGTGGTGGATGATATTGGTTGACTCCATTAGCTGAGGTAAGCCCACCTGGGTGATGTCATGAGCCTGGGCCTAGTTTGGGCACCCAGGTGCACCGCCCACCTGGCTAGGGGCTGGAGTAGGAGCATGTTCAGTTTGGGGTCTTCACAGGTGTTCAATGGCTGACTTTCCAACCTCTTCCATGGGGGCCTTTGCAGGCATGGGAGGGACAACCCCCCTGGCCCTAAGCTAGCTACCTAACAATAGCACTCAAGAAGCACTCACCATCTCCCTTCTACCCATGTCTCCTGAATTGGCTTACTTGTGAGAGTCTGCTGGAATCTCTCACTTTGTATAAACAAACTCACCCCGTGGCTCTGCAGAAGCAAGGCCTGGTGAACTGCTTTTGTAGAGATTACAGCCTAAAACGCTCCATGGACCAGTTCTACCTTAACACAAAGGGTGTTATGGAGACCTGATGGCAGATGACAACAACAACAACAATCAGCAGTAATAATCCATTTTCCTTCCTGGTAACCAGAGAACAACACTGGAATTGGGACTCGAGAGATAAGTGGCCACAAGATTTAGAAAGTAACCCTTGATTTAAAGTTTTCCCTCCTCTTTACTTTCTACAACAGATAACAAATAGGCGTGATTTCTATCTTAACAAAAGAAAGGAGAATAAATTGAGTTTTACAAAGGAGATTAAAGGCAGAGAGGTGCGGAGGCACCTGTGTGTCTTCGTTTACCCCTCGATGAAAGTGAGTTTTAAAAATACAATTTTGGTGTAGAGCTTTAGTTTACATTTGACTTTTCTGGGAACAGGAAGCATATGGATTATTTAGTCTGATGGAAAGAAACAAACATATTTTTCTTGAGCCAAGGATTTTCCTGGCCTTGAAGTTAGGGAGAAATCATCTGTGCATGTGTGTGGGTTCTTGTGTAAGGTACATTGAGTAACTTCGTGGACACTATTTGGAAATGTGGTTTTGCAAAAGACAGAATGTTCTTCAGAATGATTTTTTATGAGTAGGCTGAAACGAATGGCAAGCCATCACCTGGCGAAACCCTTTTTGCTAGAGAGCAAGACTATCCGACATGTTTCATTCCACACATGCCACTGAACATTGGTAGGAGATCCTTACTCTCACACTCACCCATCTTGATCCCAAATTCAGAATTTCACCAAGTTCAACCCAAAGTCACATTATTATTTTTAAAATGGATAGACGTGCGACTTATTTGTGAGGGACGGGGAAAATGATGCACGTAGAAGCACTAGAGCCTGTTAACTTTTCTCAGCTGCCTCTGTTTCCTCTCTGTCCTCACCAAACCTCTTCTAGCGCTTCTCCCCGCGGGTCTTCTCTGAGGACAATCCCGCTCTTGTCTGTATCACCCAACAGCTAGTGAAGCCTAGTCTGGTTTGCAGAGTGGCTCCATTGACTGTTCTCAAGCAAGGGTCTTACTGCTCTCTCAATATAGAAAAAAAAAAAAAGATCTCTCAAGGATTTCTACTTTTGAAATAATGGTGAATCAGATAGTCTTAAAAAAAACTCGACTTTTTGTTGTGAAGGAGGGGAAGGTTTACAGAGCAGATCAGAGATTTCCATTCAACTAGCCATACACTTTCTGATTTAACTCATTGCTTACAAGGTGTTTATCCCACTTCTTTGATCTTCCTGTTCCCTTGGGTAAATGCTGCCTCTTGATCCTAAATGGTGGATTCGCACAGAGATGAAGGCTCTCTCTTCACTTGGGCGGTCACGATACAGATGCTCAAACATAATTTCTCTTTGAACTGTTTATATGTTTCATGGACTTCTCTGTAGAGACTTGGAGTCTTAGAGACCTACAAGGGCAGGTCTACTCTGTCCTATAAGGTCATTATCAGTCAGAACTGACTCCAGGGTAGTGAGATTTGAAGGACCAAACTCTAACAATACCTGCAACTGACAGGTGGACAGACCCCTCGAAGCAAAGAGAACAACCTCAGAACCAGAGCTTCAGAAGATCCTCTCTCCACTCTGTGCTCCTAGGTACTAACTGTAAAAACAAAACAAATAAAAAGAAAAAGCCTTCTCTGCTATCGAGTTTAGTGACCCTATAAGACAGGATAGAACTGTCCCTTTGGGTTTCCAGGACTTCAAATCCCCCCAAAATGAGTAGACAGTCTCATTTTTCAACCTTGGGGAAGCTGGTGGGTTTGAACCCCTGACCAATGGATAGCCCACTCTGCCGCCAGGCTACTAATCAGTAAGCACTCTTGCTGACCTTTCCACCCCTATCTTGTGAGCTGGCTTACTCTTGACACGGTGCCTGAATCACCCACATGTGTGAACACATATAAAACCAAACTCACTGCATCCAGCTGATTCTGACGCATAGCAACCCTTTGGGTTTTTGAGGCTGTAACTCTTTGTGGGAGTAGAAAGCCTCATCTTTCTCTCACGGTGGTTTCAAACTGCTGAACTTTCAGTTGGCAATCCAACATGTAACCACGATGCCACCAGGGCGCTTTGTGAACCTATATATCACATGAGAAAGCAATAACGAGGGTCCACCCCCTGGCCAACGTGGACCGCTATGCTGCACTCACCCAGCCACAGTCCTTAGTAAACAGCGGACCGGCGCCTCGCCTCCGGAAACATGCTCGGTATCTGGAGAACATAGGATGATGACTGACGTTCCACCTCTTCTTCTAAAGGGAGAACGTCAGGGCTACGGCCGTCCCACCATGAATGGGCCCGATCTTGTCTGCAAGGGAGGAAGATGGGCCTTTGGACTCCGGTAAAGAGTTACAGTCTTGGACACTCACAGGGACAGTTACACCCTGTCCTGTAGGGTCACTGTGAGTAGGCACCGACTTCTTTATCCAAAGACACTGGGGTGGGGGGAAAGGGAACAGTCAACCAGCTGAGTGGGAATAGGGAGCCTCGCAAACTTGGACAGGAAGCTCTGAATGCATTCAGGTGCCTCACCCCAGCTCTGTCTCGGAGCCCATTTGTAAAAATCTGTGTTTCATCTTTCCATTGTCCTCCAAGAGGTGTCTATAGTCACTATTAATTGTGGAGACTATAGATAGAAAGAAAGGAAGAAGGAAGCCGCTGCTTTAAAAATTGTGGTGCGAGTTCTCCGGTGGTAACCCCCCCAGCAGCTCCGTTACTGCCATTTCTTGGTGAGGAAGGAAAATTGGCTTTGACTAAGTCAAGTAACAAAAAGGACCTATGAGAAGGGACAGATCCATCTGGGCTTTTGTATTATGGTGTTGGCAAAGGCTATTAAATCTATCACGGACTGCCAGCAGAATCAACAAATCTGACTTGCGAGGAGGGCAAGACTGGCTCTCAGTTCTTTGGGACCAGTTATTGATATGGCTCTCCGATTATCCAGAGGAAACGATCCCTGGAGCAGGGCATCATGGGTCCGCAGAGAAGAGCCTCAACAAGACGGACTGACCCAGTGGGTGCTAGAGGGGCCCCTGCAAGCGCATGGTGCAGGCTTCGACAGCGCTTCGCTCTCCTGCACACTGAGGGGTTGGAGCACCTAACAGAGAGCTCTCATTATATAGGAAATAATAAACACGATTCATAATAATAAATATGCCATTCAAATACCTCCGCCTCAGAGTGCACACGGAATTTGGCCACCCTCTGCGCTCAGCATTCGAAATCGGGGACACTCTCCCTGGAACACAGCATTTGACCCGGTCACCTTCAAGCAACCTTGTTTTGGGAAGGTTGCATTCAAAATCCCAAATCCGTGGAGAGGGGGTGTGTTGTCTTCCACGGTCACAGGAACACTGCTAGCCTCCTGCAGACGCCGACAGGCAGACCAACCGCGGGCGAGGTGCGTCTGTGAAGTGGGAGAAAGGGCAGTTGACCATAAAACTGATTGACCAATGATGCGCAGGCTGAACAATATCTTTTTGATATGGCAAACATTGTCTATCCATATATATGCTTATTTTTAAAACCACATCGTTTCTTGATCATTCTATGTCCTTAAGTATTCTTGTACAAATGCATTTAGCTTTAAGCGAAAACAGAATCGGTACAGAAGAATACACACATCACAGGGAGAGAGACTGAGGACTTGCCACTAGGTAGCCACCGCCCACATCAGGAAATAAAACGCTACTAGTGCCCCAGAAACCTCTCATGTGTTCTCCTAAATAATATTCACTTCCTCCTTCCCAGAGGTGACCCCACACCTGAGTTTTGTTGTTGCTGGTGTTGCTAGGAGCAACTGAGTTGGTTCCTACTCACATAGAGCACTTGGTTCCTACCTTCTATACAGAGGAACGTGATACTGCCTGCTTCCGTATTATCCTAAGAATCTTCCTGTGGTTGAACCCCTTGTGAGTCACTATGACAATCCACCTCATTATGAACCTTCCTCTTTTATTGAAGACCTTCTATTTCACCAAGCTGGAGGCCCTTCTTCAGGGACTGCTCTTTCCTGGCAACACACCCAAAGACAAAGTCTTACCACCCTGACTTCTAAAGAGCATCCTGCCTGTACTTCTTCCAAGATGGATGTTTGCTCTTCTCTCAGTCCATGGTATTTTCAGTGTTCGTTACCCGCACCATAACTCAAACACATCAATTCTTCTTTGGTCTTCTTTGTCAAAAAGGCCAACTTCCACATGCATATGAGACAACTGAACATGCCACCTTAGTCCTCAAAGTAACAGCCTTGCCTTTCAACACTTGGAAGAGGTCTTGTGCACCACATGGACCCAATGCACTGGATTGGTGCAGCACATGTACCCAACGCTAGGGGTCGTTTGATCTACATTAAAACATTTTTTTGTGTTCGCCTTTATCTTTTGTATGGTTGATTATGTTTATTTCAAAAGTGATTGTGTAAGGGGTCTATAAGGTCAGGCTTTATGTGAGTATTTGCAAATGCTACAGGATTAGAGACAGAACAATGGACTCACTGCTCACTTATCAACATGGTTAAGTTCCAAAGACCTGGTCATTACATGAAAATTGGCATACGGGAAAATAGAAGATGACTACATCATAATTTCCAATTTACATTATTGTATAACGGCCAAATTTCATCATAACATAACTGCCAAGCCAGTGAGACTCTTGGTTCAACCAAGGTGACACACAACCTTAACTATTACACCCAGTTTACCCACATCAAGCCTTATACCTTGGTGTTTGTTACTGCCAAATAAATGTTGTTAATGTTACTGAGCAAAATAATCTGATGTATTTTATACTATTGTTATAAATGAAATGTTGGGTCACAAGATATCCCCCCTTTGGCCCTGATTAGAATTTAGCAAGCTTACTAAACTCTCCACTTCTCAATTTTCCCTTCTGCAAAGTGAATATAATGACACTTTCCTGAGATGCACCGAGTAGGTCCACTACAGAGTTATAGGAAATTTGCATTCTTGAGGGGGTTTACTGAAGAGTGCTTTGAATGAATCATGAAGATGGTCAGGATCAGGGGAGAGTACCCAACCAACAAATGCAGGCTTACTTGTGCATACTGACAATTCTGTAATGAACTATTATGGTTTTATGCTTTCACAATTGTGCTTATTGGGTACTCCCTACCTGTCAGAGATGGGTAATGAGAAGATTCATTGATTCTGTAGAAGCTGTGAATTTAGAGAGAGAATCTTTGATGTGGTGGGGTGGGGGGAAAGTAAAATTATCCACTTTTGATTTATAAATAAGCACAAGTAAGCTTGTATGTAACCTAGTTATTGGGTAACCCCACTTGAAATCTAGTTCAAGTCCAACAGAGACCGCATATATGATGGGTTAACTTCACTCTTGTTGGCAGCCATGAAAACTATTCCTAGGCCTACGTGACCTCCTAGATTTGTCTACCAACTGCTTTCTAATAATTCTTTCCTAGCCTCATGGGTCTAGTCCACAGATGTAGTCAGCCAAAGATCAGTTTCAGTCAAAGATTCTAGAGAACCGTCCTGCAGATATCCAGGGCACCTGCTCACTTGCTCTCTCTCTCTTTCCCTCTGATATTCTGCCCTGACAATTCTAGCCAGTCTCTTACCTCTGTGTTCTGTCCCCTCAACTCAGGAATCCATCAGGCTTTTTAGTCTTATCCCCTGCTCCCTGGCCCAGAAAACTGCCACCAATAGAAGCTGGGACAAATGCAGGGTTTGCCTTGTTTCCTTGCTCTCAGGTCTCACCGTCCTACGTTGTTCATTGTCCATTGTCTAAAGACAGTGGTAACAATACATGTTGTCTGGTTCTCTGATTGTTTGCAGTTGCTGGCATTGTTCAGCGCCATCCAGCCGGTTCTCACTCCTAGCAACCCCACGAATCACAGAGCGAAGGACCGCCTGGCCCTGCGCCATCCTCACAATTGTCCTGATGTGTGAGCCCGTTGTTGCAGCCACCGACCGGGTCAATCCATGTTGTCAAGGGCCTTCTTTTCACTTCCATTGTACTTGACCAAGCATGCTGTCCTCCTCCAGGGACTGCTCTCTCCTGACAACATGGCCAAAGTCCTTGGGACCCAGTCTTGCCATCTTTGCCTCTAAGGAGCACTCTGGCCGTACTTCTTCCAAGGCGGATGGTTTGTTCTTTTGGTAGTCCACGGTACTTTCAATATTCTCCACCAGAACCATCATTCAAATGCATCGATTCTTCTTTGATCTTCCTTATTCAATGTCCTATTTCACATGCACATTAGGTGACCGAAATGTCAAGGCTTGAGTCTGGTGCACCTTACTTAGTCTTTAAAGTAGCCTCCTTGATTTTCAACACTTCAAAGAGGTCTTGTACAGCAGATTGAGTTAAGAAAATGTCACCCCATTTGAAGCCATTAATCTTCAAAGGAAGAAGTACAGTAATAATAAGAATAAAACTATTTAATTCTTCATGAGTTCTTTAGAAAGTGATACAGCTTATCTTTAAGCTCATTTTAAATCTTATGGTGACCATAATTTTTCAAATCACACACACACATACATAAATACTGTCTTTCAGGGTTTCTGTTGAAATATCTATGGACTAGGTGAAATGATTTCTAGAATTTTTTTAAAGACATAGGCCAAATTGAAATTGCCAAGGAGTATACCTTGGTTATTAATCAATAATTATTAAATGTGGGTGAAGAGGACTGACAGATGCGTTCTGGCTCCTGTTTCATGTTAAAAAATTTCCCTTTAAATAATTTTCTTTAATCAATGCACAGGAGCATCTAGATGGTGTAGTGATTATGAGCTGGACTATTAACCACAAGGTCAGGAGTTCAAAACTACCAAGTGATCTGCGGATGAAAGACAATGCTTTCTACTCTCTTAAAGAGTTACAATCCTGGAAACCCACAGGAACCATCCTACCCTGTCCTAAGTGGTCGGAATCGACTCGATGGCAGTGAATTTGGAACTGACTTCTGTTTCAATTTAGTAAAAATGAGTGACTTGAGAGCAGGTGTTTGATGGTAGAATGGGGCAGAACAGGAAGGCCCGCAGTATAAAAACAAGCAAGCAAACAAACAGGAAGGAAAGACTAGAGGCAATCTCTACCTGCTATAACGTATCTGTTCAGATGACTGTCTGAATATCTCTAATTCACCCAGACATCCAGAGGCTGGCAAGCACAAGCTGGCAGTAGGGCCTCCAATTACTGGGTGACTGAAAGACTCCACCCAACACCATGTTGTCAACGTACTGCTGCTGCGAATGTCAGGTCCGTATTTTTAGAGAGAGATCTCACAAATCACAGAACCCATCTGTTCTATCACACATGCCATCTAAAATGAACCTGGATCACCATGGTAACCATGAAGACAGGTGGTGAAGGGACGGGTCTCACCACAGCTACAAAAAAATACAGATGCAAACTGAGAGAGAAGATCCTAACCAGTATCAGACTACCCAAAGAAGCAAGGTAAGCACAGGCTTACTCGTGCTTACTTACTAATCTGCAGTGAACCATTGGCCATTTTTCCCCCCTATCCTATCAGAGATTCTGCTGCTCAGTATGGCTGGCATCTGTCTTTCTCCCAACCCCCATCACACCGGCCTACACAATCAGAGCCTCTTCTCACATCCATCATCCCTCACAGGGACAAGTGCCCAGCAAGCAAGGTCAGCATGGGCTTCCTTATACTTACTTACCTAATACTAATGAACAGTCTCACATTGTGGATGGGCTGAAACCCATGTGACATTGCTCATTACAGAGGAGTAAGCAGGCCCAAGTAAGCCTGTGCTTACTTTGCTTACTGGTTAATCCATCTCTCTGGAGATAAGTATTGTCCAATATGCTGTAATGAGTTGACCTCCCACTCATGCCAATCCCATTCACAGCCGAGCCAAACTCTGCTGGGTCCTGCTCTGTCTCCTGGATGGGCTTGGGGCCCGATGATGATGATGCACAGCACCTTCATTGGCTGAATTTTAGAAGTAGATTGCCACGTGCTGGCAATGTGGCCCACCTTTGCGGGGCATTGTCCCAATACCAGCTGTGACTGCAGGTTCAGATTAGCAATCCACCCATTAAGACTCAATGAGCCTGAGCCTATCACTGTTCACTGTATACAGAGAATCAAGTCAAAGAGAATGGATCAAAGCATCTTCGGCCTCATCAGTAGGCTCAGCCACTACATGGGATAGTGGGAGCATAGTTTCCATGAACAAGGAAATCTTCCTATCAATTTCCATATCATGGTATATGTGATTCTCATCAAACCAATGAGCATCCTACTTAATCATTTTATATGATTCTGGTCACAGGTACCCAATGCTTGCAAGCCAATTCACAGTCCTCCCAGGAAACAAGACAGGCATCCGGCTCCAGGTGACCGGTTCATGGCCAGTCTGACAATTTGACCTACTGGAGTGGCTCATGTGTTGCTGTGATACTGAAAGCAGAGCCAATAATATTTAAGATCCCAATAGTCAGTCATGTCAGGCAGGTTTTAGTGGAGCTTACAGATGAAGGCAGACTACCCTTTGCCTTTGTGTCAGTTCTGACCGAGGCTGCAAATCTTAACGGGAGCAGATAATTTCATCTTTCCCCTGAGGGACAGTTGGTAGATTTGAACTGTCGACCTTGCAGTTAGCAGTCCAGTGCCTGTGGGCTAGCGCCCACCAGGGCACCTAAGACCGGCGAGGGGATCCAATTTTGAAAATTAGCCACAACATCCCTCTGTGCAGTGATTTGGTTGGGTTGCACTAAAAAACAAAAACAAAAAACAAAACAAGGCATGTATTGTTCGAGAAGGTGCTAGAAGACGAGACCTTTGGGTTACAAGGCACTCAAAACATGAAGGGACTTCACAAAGTTGGTGGGGAAATTCCATTAACTTTGTGTGTGCCTGACACTTTTTACCAAACATGATGTCCTTTCTCCAGGGAAAACAGGTCTCCTGACAATAGGTTCAAAGTATGTGAGGCAGAGACTTGCCATCCTTGCCTCTAAGGAGCTTTCTGGTTGTATATTTTTCCATGGCAGATTTATTTGTTCTTGGTACTTCCAATATCTTCGCTAATGCTGCACTTCAAATACATCGATTCTTCGTCGAGCTTCCTTATTCAATGTCCCACACTTTCACATTAATCTGAGGCCATTGAAAAGATCATGGCTTGCGTCAGGCCCACCTTAGTCTTCAAAGTAACATCCTTGCTTTTCAACACCTTAATGAGGTCGTGTATAGCAGATTGACCCAATGCATTGTGTCGTTTGAGCTCTTCCCTGTTGCTTCCACTAGCAAATAATATGCCTCCGGTGCACAGAGGAGGCTGCGCTGACCCAGGAAAAACAGCTCCCTGTGGATGATGTCAGTGACTTTTAAAATAGCTTCTTGAAAAGTCTCGTCAGTGACCTCAGCTACACTTAATGCCACTTAGCTCACTGGGACATGGGCTGGAAATGTAAGAAGGATGGGTGACAACTGCAACTCCCTGCAGCTGTATCCCAAGAAGCCCATTTTAGCAAAGAGCGTGTCTGAACAAGTTGGAGATTGAAGATAACCCAGGTATCTGGTGACCATGAGGCAGACATATAACAGTGAGTCTGGTGTCATGCACGTCTGGGGGTAGGTGGGTGTGTGTGGGGAATCTAGCCTCATAGAAACACATGCATCGAGCTCTTCCAGTACCTTCTGTGATGGGGATGCTGCCCCCCTGCCCTAGTCACCTGTGTATTTGGGGGGCTTCTGCAGAAGATGACTCACTCACAGCCCTATAAGTTCCTGTGGGTTTCCCCAGGAGATTGTCTCAGGATTCTCCCCTGCTGCCCAGGCAGCCTCCACAGATGGTGATCGCGGATGGCTGGTATGGTCTGCTGCCTTGTGACTGCAGATGCCTGATGGCAGGGGTGCTGACATCTGCACTGAGGGTGTCCCGTCCTGCAGCCCAGGCCATGGTGGGTCAGACGCGCCGGTGGGTCAGAGGCCCTTGAAGGCTTTGCTTAGACTTCTGGTGATTTCACTCTGCTGAAGCTGCCCCCACGCTGGCATGCTGGGTCACTTTCCATTTCTTAAAAAGTATTTAGTTTATTTTTCACAGTTTCACCGACGTACAATTCACGTGTCACAGTTCAGTCATGTTCCTAAGAGCTGCGCAACTATCACCACAAACAATTCCAGGACACTTCTTCTTCGCATCGCTCTTAGCTCCCCATTTCCTCCTCTGTCAGGCCCCTTTGAATCTATTAATCCAGCTGTTGTCGCCATGGGTTTACCTGACCTGGGCCTCACGTACAGAAAATCATGCAAAATCAAGACAGGATGCAAACAAATGGTCTGACAAAAATGACACGATGAATCGAAGGAAAACCTCAGCCCAAACAGAGCAGAACATGTTAACACCTGGAGCCGTATTTCTTGGGTCAAGAGGGAGATCAATGGTAAGGTGTCATATTTGACCGAGCTACCAGTACAGCCGTCCCCCGTGCAATGTACTCTGCCTGGTAACAAGGCCTTTCCCGTCTCTAGTTGATAGTCAGAGGGAATTCGTCAGAGGCTTAGTTCCCATGGGGGACCCTGCAAATGGGTTTTGGCCTTTCACTGTCATCTACAGCCTTCTGCAAACCAGGTGTGCAGAATTTAAGCTTTAACACCAATCCCTCCTCCCTGTTTGGATTTTATTATTTATAATTCTTAGATCACACATGCTGGTTTGCTTCTTCCGTGTGGACTTAGCTGATGGCTCACTTAGATAGCTGCCTGACAGAAGACCCGCCTACTGCATATTGATAATCTTCTAGGACTTAGGGTGTAGGCAAGTGTTGACAAAAACACAATTGTTAGGCATCAACTATCTTCTTTTGTTCACTTATAGAATATAAGATTTAAAGGGACTGCTATGTTTTTCATTGTGCAGGTGTTAGTTGTATCCTGTTAGGCAAAAGGATGATTTTATTATTGTCTCTGTTTGGAGATTATGTACGAGTAAAGAGTGTGTACAAGTGCCAAGTTGACAAGGGGTGACTTTGATGGTTGGGGTTTATGTCAACTTGTTGCACCTGTGTGAAGATGGGGGGGAGGGAAAACCAATCAATCAGGTCACATCCTGATGACACCCCCTTGGGGGTGTGGCCTTTTATAAAAGAGACACTGAGGAGAAATGGTCTCTCTCTCTCATCCCTCTTTGTCTTCTTGTTTACTTGGATTCCGTGCCTTGCTTTGGGGCTGGTGCCCCATGTGATCTGCTGTCCCTGGAAGCAGTAAGGGCCCTGCCACATTCCTGCTGACCTCAGACCCATGCGAATCTGTACCCCACTGGCCTGCGATCTCCCTGCTCCCATTGCCTTACTACTTTATCAGCCAGCAGCTGCGTGAAGCTGGAGGGGAATCCACCTGGCATCTGACCCTTGGATTTGAGTTGGACTGGGCTGGGTCACTTTCTTGTCACACAGTTCTTTCTTGATATAAAGTTCTTTCATATGTCTAAATCCGTATCTTTTCTATCTATGTCTGTATTGAATCTCCTGTGTTTTGTTTTTCCTCTAGGAGTCCAGACGAACACACTACACTCCCTGCTTTATAGTCATCAATGGACATCTTACGGAATGTTCACAACAGTCCTAGAGTTGGGTACGACTCCTGTCCATTCTTTGTAGATGTGGAAACAGAGGCTCGGGGTTTTAGTTTCTAGGGTTACATTACAAAACCCTACGAAGCAGGTGTTGTTGGAACAAGAATTATTGCTACACAATTCTGGAGTCTAGAAGTCCAGATTCAGGATGTCAGCTTGCCCATGCTGTCTCTGTTCTCTCTAGAAGATCCCTCCTCTCTCTTCTAGCTCTGGTAGTCCTGGGCACTGCTTGATCTTTCCTGATTTCAGTTGTATCTTCACCCCACTGTGTGCTTCTGCTCTCTGCTTCTGTAGGACGCCACTAGAAATCATTAGGACCCTCCGGAAGTGCTCACTCATCTTAACCAAAAACTGTGGCCAACAGGCTGGTACAGATACACGATCATATCCATGCCCCCAAAGAGGTGATCCCACTGAATGCGGAAATCATAGGAGAATATCATTTATGTCAATCAACAGATACCGAGAGTGTTGCTGAAGGTCATTATCTAGCCATACACGGATGGCCACTGCTATAAATTCAGAAGAAGATGTGAACAAAATGATGGTCCTGCAGGTGTCAGATACTTCTTGGGTGAAAGCACAGCCTGAAAGATATTTACTTGCATTTTATTAACTACAAAATGAGTTCAAGTGTGTGGCTCATAGCAAATTATGGATGATGCTGTAAAACATGGGAATTCTAGAACATTTAAAGGCGCTCATGTGGACTCTGTGCACAGACCAAGAGGCAGTCATTCGAATGGAACATGTGGTTTCAAGATGGAAAAAGCGTGTGTCAAGGTTGCGTTCTTTCACTACATTATTCAATGCTGAGCAAAGAGTAAGAGACTGGAGTGGATGAAGAGGAATGTGGCAGCAGGATTGGAGAAAGGCTCATTTACAATGTGTGATATGCATATGACATAATCTTCCTTGAAGGAAATGAAGTGAAATTGTACAAGTTTCTGATGAAGATCAAAGGCCATGGCCTTCAGCCTGGTCAATACCTCAGCATAAAGAAAACGAAGTCCTCACAGTTGAACCGACGTCATGGTAAATGGAGAAAAGATGGAAGTTTTTCTTTTTAATACTTTTATTGGGGGCTCTTACATCTCTTATCACAATCCATGCATTCCTCCAGTGTGTCAAGCACATTTGCACATATGCTGCCATCATCATTTTCAAAGCGTCTTCTTCCCACTTGAACCCCTGATATCAGCTCCCCATTTCTTCCCAGTCCTCCCCTGCCTGCCCTCCCTCAAAAACCCTTGATAAATTGTAGATGATTATTTCCATATCTTACATTGTCCTCCATTGCCCCTCACCCACTTTTCCATTATTAGTACCCTGGGAGGGGGTTCTAGATTGATCCTTGTGATCAATTCCCTCTTTCTCCTCCCTCCCCTCCCCTAATCCTCCTGGTAATTCTACTTTCCTTGTTGGCCCTGAGGGGTTTACCTATCCTGGATTCCCTGTGTTGCTGGTTCTTATCTGCAATAGTGTGCATGCTCTGGTCTAATCCAATTTGTAAGGTAGAATTGAGGTCATGATAGTGGGGGGAAGGAAGCACCAAAGAACTAGAGGAAAGTTGTGCATTTCATCAGTGCTATACTGCACCCTGACTACCTCATCTCTTCTCTGTGACCCCTCTGTGAGGGGATGTCCAATTGTCTACAGATGGGCATTGAGTGTCTACTCTATGCCCTCCCCTCACCCTCAATTCATCTTGGGTATGGTTTTGTTCAGGGTCTTAGATGCCTGATACCTGATCCCATCGACACTTCATGATCACACAGGCTGGTGTGCTTCTTCCATGTGGGCTTTGTTGCTTCTGAGCTAGATGGCCACTTGTTTACCTTCAAGTCTTTAAGACCCCAGATGCTATATCCTTTCATAGTTGGGCACCATCAACATTCTTCACCACATTGGAAGTTTTTCATTCAATCAAAAGATTGAAGTATTTCCTTTTACTTGGACTCATAATCAACACTTGTGAAATAGCAGTCAACAAAACAAATGATGAACTGCATTGGACAACTGCTGCCAAGGAGCTCTGTAAATTGCTAAGAAGCAAAGGTGTCTCCTCAAGGAATAAGATGGGTCTGACCTAAGTCATGTACAGCATTTCCAATGGCATCATACGTATGCAATAGTCAGGCATTGAATAAGGAAGACTGAAGACGAATATGAGGGGTACGCCCCCAATGGATTTTTTCAAAACAATGTATTTAAATGAATAAACAAACAAAAACAACCTTATCAACTTCAGAGTACTCCCCATTGAAGTTAATACATTTGTCAAATCTGTGATTCTATTCTTGAAAACATTTTTCAAACTTATCTGTTTGGATAGCTGACAGCACCTCCCGTATTTTTTCTTCACCTCTTCTATGTCTTCAGATCACTGTCCTTTCATGTTATTCTTCATTCATGGAAACAAAAAGAAGTTGCATGGAGAGTTAGGTGCGTGGGGCAAGAAAGGCTGCTGTTTTTGCCCAAAGCTGGCCCTCTGAGATGGCTGCATGAGCAGGTGCATTGTCATGGTGGCAAAAGCAGTCCCTCATTTGCCACAAATCAGGCTTTTTTTTTTGGGTCACATACTGTTAATCAATCTTTTAAGAACCTCTAAATAGAAAGCTTGATTAACAGTCTGACCTGGTGGAACAAACTCCAAATGCACTATCCCCCTCACATCAAAAAAACAAATGAGCATCGGGGTTTTTTGGGGTACCCCCTTGTACAAGCATTTGAGTGATGGTGTTGGTGAGGAAGATTACACACACCATAAAACACCAGAACAAACCAATCTTCCTTGGAAGAGGTCCAGCCTGAATGCTAGCGGTGAGAATGGGGAGGCTTTGTTTTGGTGACTTTGGGCATATTGTCAGGTGGGATCAAGCTCTGGGAAAGAACATCATTCTTGATAAAGAAACGGTTAGCACAAAGAGGAAGCTCCTTGGTGAATAACAGCATGGCTGAAACCGTGGTCCAAACACAACAACAATTGTCAGGGTGGTGCTGGTCCAGGTATCGTCTTGTTCCAGTGTACAGAAAATAGCCATTAGTAACAGCAAACCTCTAGAATTGGGTTTGATTCCTGGCCTATATAGCTCCGTGTAGCCATTACCCATCTGTCAGTGGTGGCTAGGAAGAAAGGCATGGTGATCTACTTCCAAGACTCAGCCAGTGACATCCTATGAGTCACAACGGTCCCTTCCCCCAACAGATCCTGAGGGTGGGAGGGGACAGGCAGCATTTCACTGGGTTGTGCTGGGGCTCTGCCCTGAGCAACATCAACCATCAAGCAAGACGGAGCATGATGTTGGTTTAGAGGTTGTACTCTCACCTGCCAAGATTCAAATGCCAGCTCTGCTCTCATAAGTCATGCAACCTTAATTTTTTTGTCAGTTTATTGGGGGCTCATACAACTCTTATCACAATCCATACATACATCAATGGTATTAAGCAATTTTATACATTTGCTACCCTCATCATTCCCAAAACACTTGCTCTCTCTGTAAGGCCCTGGCATCAGCTCCTCATCCCTCCCCCTCCCCGCTCTCCCCTCATTTATGAACCCTTGATAATTTATAAATTATTATTTTGTCTTATCTTACACTATGCGATGTCTCCCTTCATCCACTTTTCTATTGTCCACCCCCCCCCCCAGGGAGGAGGTCATATGTAGTTCCTTATAATTGGTTTCCCCTTACCACCCCACCTTCCCTCCACCCTCCTGGTATCACCACTCTCACCACTGGTCCTGAAGGGATCATCCGTCTTGGATTCCCTACATTTCCAGTTCCTATCTGTACCAGTGTACATCCTCTGGTCTAGCCAGATTTGTTTTTTTTTTAAACGTTTTATTAGGGGCTCATACAACTCTTATCACAATCCATACATATACATACATCGATTGTATAAAGCACATCTGTACATTCTTTGCCCTAATCATTTTCTTTTCTTTTTTTTTCCTTTTCCTTTTTTTTTACATTTTATTAGGGACTCATACAACTCTTATCACAATCCATACATATACATACATCAATTGTGGTCTAGTCAGATTTGTAAGGTAGAATTGAGATCATGATAGTTGGGGGGGCCGTGGGGGGTGAGGAAGCATTTAGGAACTAGAGGAAAGTTGTATGTTTCATCATTGCTACACTTCACCCTGACTGGCTCGTCTCCTCCCCGCGACCTTTCCATAAGGGGATGTTCAGTTGTCTACAGATGGCCTTTGGGTCTCCACTCCGCACTCCCCCTCATTCACAATGATATGATTTTTTTGTTCTTTGATGCCTGATACCTCCTCCTTTCGACACCTCATGATCACACAGGCTGGTGTGCTTCTTCCATGGGGGCTTTGTTGCTTCTGAGCTAGATTGTTTAACTTCAAGTCTTTCAGACCTCAGATGCTATATCTTTTGATAGCCAGGGCAACCTTAACTTTTCTATGCCTCAAATCTCTGCCTGGTAACAAGGAATTGACTGTAATAATCCCTCCCTCCTCAGGTAGTTCTGCACGTTGCATTCATTAATTCCTGTCACGTGCTTCCAGCAGGGACTGGCAGGTAGCAAAATCATAAAAGGACTTTCTGTTCTAGATTTTCAGAAGGCTACAGTGGGGCCCATTTCCCTTTGGATTAACTCCATCTTGAGCCCCCCATAGATTTAGCCTCCATTGGGTTCGTTGGTCCATTGAGTCCTGATCGTTGACCTGCAACTTGAAATGCTTTGCTCTCCAGCAGAATGTGTCTGCAAACGAATGACCAGTCCTCTAGGCAGCCCAGGAGGGGCAGCTGCTGCTCCTTCAGGGACCTGCCAAGGTGTGCCCATAATGGACATTGGGGCACTAGAGTCACATAGCTACACCCCAACTACCTTGGTTGGAAGGTCCTACACCCACTTTGTAGACTTTTCTCATCTGTCATTGCGTACGCATCCTGATCTTATTCGTGCTGCTACGGGAGTCCAACCTGCAGCTATGATGAATTGATCTGCCACCAATCAAGGTTGTGTGGCTATTTCCTTTGTTTCCTATGTCCTCTTTAAGTGGCCACATGACTGGGATCCCTTGACCCCATTGTGGCCTTATGATGAGGGTGTCTCTCATATGGATGATTTGTCTTTGTCTTTGTCCTGTTTAAGATTTGCTAAATGTGTCTCTATTTAGACGGAGCGGGGGCGGGGGAAGGTTGCTATATTAGAACCAATTTGACGACAGTGAACAACGACAAGAACAAGGAAGAGGTTAGAAGCGACTCTAACCATCTGATGTGGCAATGGGGTCTGGACAGCAGAAGAGCACTTGATGAAACTCTGCTAAGAGAAGACCTAACTCAAACTCACACCAGAGTCAATTCTAACCCATAATGACCCTGTAGGACAGCTAGGAGTGCCCCTGTGGGCTTCTGAGCCTGTCAGTCCAGGAGTGGAAAGCTTCATCCTTCCCCTGCAGATGGTAGGCTGGTGGGTTTGATCTGCTGTGATCCACATGATCTGCAGTTAGAAACAGCCAGCAGCTCCTCAGGAGAAAGACTGGGCTTTCTACTTCCATAAACAGCCTCAGAACCTCACAGGGAGTTGCAATGAGTCAGCATTGACCCTATGACAGAGAGTATATCACCAAACATGCGCAAAGCAACACGACGCCAGAGCTCCCTCAGAACAGGAATTACCTCTGCGGGACCCGGAAACAGAATGCCAATTTCCAGAAGATTCTGAGGAGAGAAGCCTAAATGATATCACTGATTTGCCATTCCCTCTACTGACCACTAGGTGCTGCTAAGGAGAGGAAACGGTGTGGCAGCTCCCAATGGAGTCATCAGGGCTAAGGCTCAGCTGCTTTACAAATTGAGAGACCTCCTTTCTAGGAAGAGGTTTGTACCTCTGCTCCCGGTGCGGGGCCCGGCACACAGTAAGCACTCAAGACATATTTCTTGAAAGGAGTTAGTCAGAATGCAGGGTGTGCTTTCACACTACATAGCTAGTTAGTTCTCAGAGTTGGGTCTGCCTCATGGTGATGTGTAAGCACCCTTCCCCACCAAATAATAAAAAGACAAGTCCACGTAAGGAGTCTTTAAGTCCTCTGGTTATCCTAGGGAAAATCATTCTCTTAAACTCAAGGAGGTATAGTTAGCCATGGAATCAGACGTGGTTGGCTTGCCTTGGTAGCTCTAGGAACTGCTTCCAGTACTTTTGCTAATGATTCCTGTTTGCATATAAATGTGGAAAATGATCCCTGTATTGGTTTTCATTTTGCCCAAATGCCATCAATGGTTGATTGCCCTCCCCGAGCCCCCAATATTTCCTAATAATTTTGTAACTAACTTTGTGCAATGGAAAATTGATGGCCAGGCATATATCATTCTCTAGAATCACGATTGGCATAAAGGCATCCTAGTGGCATGGCGGTTAAAGTGCTCAGCTTCTTTCAGAAAGATCAGTGGTTCAGCCCTCCAGCCATCCCGTAGAATAAAAGTACGGCAGTCTGCTTTCAATGAGATTCATCACATTGGAAATCCTATGGGGCAGTTCTCCTCTGTCCTACAGGGCCTCTCTGAGTTGGAATGGAGTTATTTGGGGATGGGGTCGGTTGATGTTAGCAAAATGTCCCTGTGCAGTCCTAACATTTCATGTTCAGCTGCTAAACAAAATAGTGGTGGCTTGAACTTGAACCCACACATCACTACCGTGAAGGAAAGGCCCGGTGATCTGTATTGGTAAAAATGATAGCCAAGTCCACGGAGGTGTTTTACTCTGTCTTACCCTGTGTCATCGTCCGCTCGATGGCCAGGGTTTGATTTGGGTGATGTTATCACAGAATAAAAACTGAGAATTAGGGTAGAGATAACACCGGGAGCAAGGAGGAAAGTGAATCAGTAAGTTTTCAGTTAACTCCCAAACAGGGCCCCCTAACCTTCAGATAACTTAAGGGACACATGTTGATTTTGCCTGCCTGAGAACCTTCCTTTTTTACTGATAACAACACCTTGCTGGCTGGACTACCCCTCCTCTACTGGTCACTGATCTAATAGGGTGGTCAGTTCAGCTGCTGCACCCTCTGTATACAATAAGCCAAGTGAGGCCAGTCGGTCACCCAGGCTTGGCGACCGCTGTAGACCTGAACGCCATTCTCCCATCTTAGTGTCCCAAAGACACACTGTCCCCTAGCTCAAGGAGAGACTGCCCCCTAACTCGTACTTCCTGAAACTCTACAGCTGCTTAGGTCCATCCAGGTTCCGATACCTGGATCTTCATCTTCTCTCCATACCTATGAGCCACCTCTTCCAGTTAATTCTCATTGTGGCTACTAACCTCAAGGTCAGCAGTCTGAAACCAGCCACTCCCCCAGAAAAAGACGAGACTTTCCCCTCTGGTCAAGAATCAGTCTCAGAAACCCACAGGGGCAGTTTTACATTGCCCTGTAGGGTCACTATGAGTCAGCATCATCTCGATGGTGGTGAGTTTTTTGAGTTTATATTAGCCAGAGGTGGGTTTTTTTTGCAACCAAAGAACCCTCTTCTGTATAATGAGGAAAAGAAGAAATAGAAAGCCTGGTTCTGTGATTATGTGTGTAACTTGGTGACTTTACGATCATTGGCAAGGATCAGCCATAGCTCGGGTACTAGAGAGCTGCCTTGAAGATGAGGAAGAGTCAACAGTTATGGTTAGTTACTATGATCAGACATGTTTCTAAACACATACAGGCATTATCCCAATCGATCTTCAGGAGAGCTTCACACCACAGGAATTTCTTTTAAACATTTTATTAGGGACTCCTACAACTCTTATCACAATCCATACATACATCAATTGTGTAAAGCACATCTGTATATTCTTTGCCCTCATCATTCTCAAAACATTTGTTCTCCACTTAAGCCCTTTGCATCAAGTCCTCTTTTTTCCCCTCCCTCCCCGTCCCCCACTCCCTCATGAGCCCTTGATAATTTATAAATTATTATTTTGTCATATCTTGCCCTATCCGGCGTCTCCCTTCACCCCTTTTTCTGTTGTCTGTCCCCCACGGAGGAGGTCACATGTAGATCCTTGTAATTGGTTCCCTCTTTCCAACCCACTCACCTTCTACCCTCCCAGTATCACCCCTCACACCCCTGGTCCTGAAGGTATCATCCACCCTGGATTCCCTGTGCCTCCAGCTCCTATCTGCACAAGTGTACAACCTCTGCTCTATCCAGACTTGCAAGGTAGAATTCGAATCATGATAGTTGGGGTGGGGGGAGGAAGCATTTATGAATTGGAGGAAAGCTGTATTCTTCATTGGTGCTACATCACACCCTGATTGACTCATCTCCTCCCCTAGACCCCTGTCCCTCTGCGAGGGGATCTCCAGTGGCCGACAAATGGGCTTTGAATCTCCACTCTGCACTTACCCCTTCATTCACTATGGTAAGATTTTTTTTTTTCTGATGAT
The DNA here is from genome assembly GCF_050624435.1 of Tenrec ecaudatus. Taxonomy (NCBI): domain Eukaryota; kingdom Metazoa; phylum Chordata; class Mammalia; order Afrosoricida; family Tenrecidae; genus Tenrec; species Tenrec ecaudatus. The sequence continues at coordinate 15,200,340 of NC_134546.1, forward strand.
GTCCTATACCTGATCCCTTCAATACCTCGTGATCACACAGGATGGTGTGCTTCTTCCATGTGGGCTTTGTTGCTTCTGAGCTAGATGGCCGCTTGTTTACCTTCAAGCCTTTAAGACCCCAGACACTATCTCTTTTGATAGCCGGGCACTATCAGCTTTCTTCGCTACATTTGCTTATGCACCCGTTTATCTTCAGTGATCATATCATGGAGGTGTGCACCCAATGATATGATTTTTTGTTCTTTGATGTCTGATAACTGATCCCTTCAGAACCACATGATCACATAGGCTGATGTGTTCTTCACCACAGGAATTTTTAGCCCTGTTCTACAAATGGGAAAATTGAGGTCATGAATGATGGAAAAAAATCTATCCATCTTCACACAGCCAGGTGAATGCCTCTCAGTTTGTTTTGTAGCATGTTGGCTTTCCAGAATGATAACAGGAATTGTCTTTGGAATGATATTTCTGAAATAAATAGTAGGAATCTTTTCTGAAATCGATGATAGGCATCTTTTCAGAAGGATAAGAGGAAAATGAGAAAGGGTCCTGGTGGTCAGATAACTTTGGGAAACACAGGATTAAGATCACCACAGGCCCCTCCACTGTAGTCCTTCTGGGAAGAAGAGTCTTTACTGTTGTTAAAGGCATGGGGCATTCCCAAGATAGTTCTACAGTGTCTGGTTTCTGAAACTTGCTTGGCTGCAAACATCTTCTAATAAGCATTGCGGGGACTCCATAAGGCCCTCACGGGATGGGAAGAAACAAGCCCTGCAGGCAGTCGCTCCCTGCTCTTCTGGTTCCGGCTGTGCCCTTCTTCTCTTTCCCTCTGGGCGGGAGTTTTTCTGTCAGGGGAAGCCAGCCCCTAACACATCATTATGGGTCCAGTAGGCTCAATTGTACAGCGATAATAATTAAAGATCATAGTAAAGTTTAGAGAGCATGAGAGATAGAAGAGAAGTATTGAAATGGAGCCAGACACAATTCATGGTAGCATGCTCACCTCAGCCCCACTTGGTGGTCCACGTGGAGGGAGAGAGAGAATCTTTAATGCTAGCCCAGGCTTTTATCCACTGGGGACATGCAAGCCCCTAATTATAGGTGAAGACATATGTCACAGGAAGGGATTGTGCTATAGCTAATACAGTAATGTGAGGGGGTGATCTAGGGGTATCCACGCAATAGGAAGAGGAGGGATTAGGGGTATACATGTGGCAAGATGGGCAGATCCTAGATTTAGGATCCTAGATTTAGGATGGCAGCCTAACTTTGGATGTCACAGATCCCGGTTGGCCTGTTCCCTGCCTCAACTGATAGAGACTATTAATCCATTGTCCCCAGCAGCAGGGAGCAGGCCCACCCCTGTGGTGTGGGGAGACAGCAGTGTGTCAGGGACTGCCTTCAAGGAAGATGCCTGTGAGCATCTGACCTCCCCCATAGTTTTCCTAAGACAGTCATGAAATTATATGAGAATATGTAAAAGAACACATTTATTAAACCTTTATTAAACAGAAGTGTCAAAATATAAAGCCATTGGTCCTCCACATATTCTCCCTCTGGTCTACACACATCTGAAGGTGGTGTTTCCATCTTGCTACTCTGAGGAGCTCTGGTGGCATTGCGGGTTAAACACGGAGCTGCTAACCACTAGGTCAGTGGTTCAAACCCACCAGCTGCTCCCAGGCAGAAAGACGAGGCTTGTCTATTCTTGCAAGAAGCCCTGGTTGCGTAGTGGTTATGGGTTGGGCTGTGATCTGCATGGTTGGCAGTTTGAAACCACCAGAAGCTCTGAGGGAGAAAGACTGTCTTGGAAACCCGCAGGGGGTCAGGATGAGTCAGCATTGACTCAATGGTGTGAGAGAGAGTTTTACTCTCATAAAGATGTAAAGTCTCAGAAACCCAAAGGGGCAGTTCTAGTCTGGCCTTTAGTGTTACTATGAGACAGATTGGTTCCAGGGCAGTGACTCCCCTGAAGACTTCTGCTCTGATTTACAGCACGTCATAATGACAGTCTGGGCATCCTCGGAGGACTTATATTGTTTTCTGTCTCAATGTTCTTTGAATTTGGGGAACCAAACAACAATCTGAAGGAGCAAGATCAGGGCTGTGGGCTGAAGGTTTCCCACGAGACTCTCCTAGACTGGCCTTTGGTGCCCTTGAAGGACATCAGGTGCATTTTTGCAATGGACTTTTTCCTGATCAGTTTCATTTTCAATTTTCATAAAACTACTTCCTAATAAGTCCTTGGGATCCTCCTGCATCTTTTGAGGAAAATCAATCGAGCTGACCCTTCAGGGAGTCCATGAAACAGGTGCAATCACCTTCTGAGCTGACCTCTTAACCTTGAATTGAACTGGCCCAATGCATGTCCTTGGAAACCACTGTTGTGATTGGACCTTTTTTGTCATCCCACTAAGACAAATGTATTGCTGGGAAAATTTGCTGGCTGCCATCCATTGATTGCAGAGATATGTTCAAACACATCTTGTCTGGAATGTACCTCTGCATATATGAACTAAAATAGGAATAGTGATACTTTTGGACTTGGCCACAGATCTTCCTCTCTGACTAAAAGATGCAATGGTACAGGCTGAAGACCACCTCGTGTGGTTCCCGGCACAGGTAAGTCAGTCCCCTCGCAGGGGTTACCTTTTTTCTGGACTTCTCATCATTTTATTTTTAGTTCATTATGTTTTATATTAATAATCACATGCAAATAGAATTTTGCTGAATATAATTTAAAACTGGCTGTATCCATACAACCACAGGCAGCTGCCAGAAATTCAAGCCAGTTTCGTAAGAGGAGAGCGGTCCTTGTTGCTGTCAGATGGAACTAGGCCGGAAGCAGAACATACCAGACAGATGTTTCCTTTTTATATTTAAATGTTCTCATTCATATACTACACTGTGTGTCACATCACACATTATATGATAACAGTGTGCAAAAAAGGGCCCCAAGCCCTGATTGTGCTCTTGCGGGACCTGCACGTAGACACGAGGCCATTGTTTGATAGGAACAAGGGACTACTGCCTGGTTGAAAATCAAGACACGTGTGTGGCAGAGGTATATCCTTTCACCGTACATATTCTTTATGCACGCTGAGCCAATAACCCAAGGAAGGAGATGAAATGTATAAGCACCCCCACTACGATTGGAGGAAGGCTTGGTAACAATCTGCCATATACCGATGCTTGGCCAAAGAGTTGGCATTTTTTGATCAAGCGTCCCCAGGATCTAAGGAACAATTACATCCACCCATGAGCCCTTTTTGCTCTGCTTCTTCTTCCGTGCACCCGCCGCCCTCCCTCCTCTGGGATTTCTTTAACTTGATGGCCCAAGAGAGTGTCTTTAAGCTGAGTTATCCTTCACTATTTACTTTCATGAGCCTCCAGTATGAGCAAAGACTGGACTGTCCGGCTCTGCAGTTCCTGGTTCTGAGCTTCTCCTCGGGGTAGGGGAAGAGGATGTGATCATGCGCTCACCAGGCCAGGGGAAATTGTGAAAGGGGCCTTGCTCTAGAAAAGGCAACCCACAAGAGCCCTGCCTCCCAGAGGAGGGTGAGCTCTGAGAAGCCGGCCCTGAGAGTGTTCCCCTCGGCCTGTGGCCTGTCTGCCTCTCCGTGGTCGACATGGAGCCAAAGCGAATCCGGGAGGGTTACCTGGTCAAGAGGGTAAGTCCAAGTGTCCACGGACACCGGGGAGGGGAGGATAGGCATCCAGCACTGCATTTCCTTCCAGCTCATTTTAGAAGCATTTCATACCGAATCTAGTGGGTTGAATCAGGAAGGTACCATAGCTTGTAGAGTGGTAGGGGGACAGACTGGGTGCGTTCCACTGAATTCTGTGTCTGAGAGGTGAGCTCTCTGACTCTGACCCCACACAGAGCCTCATCTGTGGGGCTGCGAGTTCCAGACAAGAAGGCCTAGGAAGTGGGGTGCCAGGAGAAAGGCCATTCTTCACAAGAGTCACATAGGAACTCGGCCAGAAGACTCTTCCGCTCTCAGGGTTATTTGGAGAGCTTGTGAGTTTCCTATTTCAAGTCCCCACTTCTCTGTCGTGAGCGGCAGGGGGGTGGGGAGAGAGGAAAGGGATGAAACGTGAGTGGACATAATGATACAATCATTAGAGTTTATTTCTTTTTTCTTATTAAAAGATCATTTTATTGGGGGCTCTTACAGCTCTTATAACCACCCCCACATCAATTGCATCAAGTATATTTGGACATGTGTTGCCATCGTTTTTTCCCCCTAAACATTAACTTTCTCTTTGAGTCCTTGGTAGCAGCTAGAGTTCATTTCTTGCGCAGGCCTGACATCAAGTCATTAACAATGTTATCTTTTTGGAGCTGGGCACAACATCTGCCCTCACAGATCTTAGTGGGCGTGGATGACAGGTCCTGACGGTGGTGGTTGGCCCCTTTTTTAATGATGAGGAGATACAGGCACAGGATTGTTCAGGAACACTTGAGTCTCGTGGGGAGGCGCCCAGGAGAGCTGATTTTCTCACTGTTGGTTTGTGTTGGACACTGGGCGGACGCCGAGTCATTGTGAAACTCCTCATGGTGTTGATTCATTATCGGGGCTTGCACCCCGTGGGCCACACCTTGGTAAACGCCTATTCAAGTTGATCTCAGTCTGAGGGGGTCAGAGAGCGGCACTCAGCTGATTCCTTTAGACACTCCGTGTTGTAGCGGGGCTCTGTTGAGCAGTGTAGTCTGAAATGCGCTGCCCAGGGAGTAGACAACGCACACCGCTGCCCAGAAGAGATCGTAGGTCTTCTGGCTCAAGTCTCTCACTTTACTCAAGAAGAAAGAGAGACCCCAGGCCTCACAGATGGCTCAACATCACGTGGCTGTCACAAAACTGGGCCTAGAACTTACTCTCCAGTTCTGGTTCTGGGAGCTGTCTCTTACCCCAGAATTTTTCTTAAAGCAAATTTGATGTAAATTGCCCCCCAAACAAAACAAAATTGCAGTTCATTTTGACTCATTGCCAGAGTCAAGCTGTCCCCTTGGGTTTCAGGTGCTACAATCTTTCTGGACACAGACAGCCAAATATCGCTCCCGTGGAATGCCTAGTGGGTTTGAACCACTGACCTTTGGTTGAGCAGTCCACTGCTGAACCCATAGCACCCCAGGGCGCTCTTAATCTAAGTTAGGGGATGTGGTCTATTTGGTGTAAGAATTATGGTAAAAGGTGCAGAATAAATGAGCCCTCGGCTAAATTTTCTTCTAGCTGGAGGCACTTGGAAACATCCTTTGGGAAAACAAAGCAAAAACCACAGAGGTGAACGCTGACTGTGAATGGCTCACAGGAGGCTTGGCCACTCTCTGAGGACCTGTGCTAGTCATTAATGTTGACTTATTTCTTTCCTCATTGCTTGGGCTAGCATCCTGAGTAAGGAACGGGAATGAATTTTTGGCCTGCACGATGTTTTGTCTTTAATAAGAGTGTCTTATTTAATAGGAGAGGCTGCTCTTATTAAGTCTATGTGCTCATAGCTTGTTATTGCTGTTGTTGGGTCACCCCGCCCCTGGATTTGGCTAACATGGAGTCGCTTCCCACCCCCTCCTGTTCATGGACACCCCCGGCAGAGTGGCAACAGACCGTGATAATCCATAGGGCTTTCACTGGCTGGTTTTGGGAAGTAGGTCGCCAGATCTTTCTTCCTAGTCTGTCTTAGTCTGGCAGCTCCACTGAAACGTGCTCATCATAGCAACCCTCCAGCCTCCACTGACAGATGAGTGGGGGCTATCCTTGAATGTACTGGGCAGGCATTGAACCCAGAATGGAAGGTGAGAATTTTACTATATAATTACCACTGCCTCCTACACCCCAAATTACAGAAAGGAGCCCTGGTAGCTTAGTGGTCACGTCCTCAGGTGCTAGCTAAAAGGTCAGTGGTTCAAACCCATCAGCTGCTTTATAGGAAACGCTGTAGCAGTCTGCTTCTGTCATCTTTGGATGACAGCTTTGGAAACGTTAAGGGGCAGTCCTCTGTATTGCAGTCGTGTTCCGTGTCAGAATTGACGGCAACAGGCTACATTACACAAAATACAGAAGACTAAATTTCCCCTAAGTGAGGATGCCTCACTAGAAAATGACTGTCACAGAGTTAGAGTTGTCAAGCATACAGGCTTTAATGAATAACTTGTTTTTCATTATTGAGAGTGATCTTAATCACATTATGGCCTGGAAGGGTCAATCTAGAAAATGTTGCTTAAAAATAGTAATTTTTAAAATATTGGTATTCCAACAATTTATATCATCGGTATATTTTCGTGCCTATAATTTATCTCTTCTATAAGGTATGCATTTATCTCTGGGACCTTTTGAACAATCTCTATGGTAGTGTATTAAGATATTCTAGCCACTCTAAAGAAGGATTTGCCTTAGAAAGCATTCACTTCACCTCCTATAGAACTAAAACTAAAATCAGAACTTCCCATTTTTAAAGCAGTACAGTTCTTAACTTATTTAAACATTAAATTTCCATCATTTACCTTTTCTGTGTAGATTTAAAACCCTATGTCAGCACCTAGCCCTTGGTAAGGGCTACTCAATGGCAGTGATTATCATTATCAGTATCAGCATGTAGTTCAACAAGGAATCCTAGGGCTGGTGGTCAAGGGAAGAAAGAGCCCTGGTCATCTTTTTCTGGCAAGGCTAGGAGATGCCTTGACTGGGTTTGTTGAAGACGGCAACACGTGTACAGGAATCTCTAGTCACTTCTTTCTTTCTCAAGAGGCAATGCTATTTAAGACACCTGGGTGGATACAACCACCACCTCTTTTTATATCTTGCTGTTGGGAAGCTAAGATGTTTCTAGGGGAAAGAATTCTCTAGTAGCAAAGGCAAGGCCACTCGAGTAGCAAAGGCAAGAATACTCTAGTAGCAAAGGCAAAAATACTTTAGTAGCAAAGGTTCCCACAGAGATTACGTCAAGTGAGAAATCCTGGAGGCAACAGGTCACGCATCTTTCTGTTTTCTGTTGTGCAATGTATCTTCCCACATGTTGCAGGTCATTTCTTCTTTTGCCTCCCGACTAAGAGATGAGAGTTAAAGGAAAGCACATGAGTGACATTGTGCAACGTGTCTAAGTGACACTGGGATTTTCCTGCCTCGGAGTCCTGTCACTTTCGATTTTAAAAAGAGCATCCATGGTCTGCAAGTTTAGAGAGGAACCTTCGGGGTTACGAGTTGATGTGAATGAAAGGGGAACAACTCCGGAAAGGCGGATGAGGATGGCTACACACTTCCAAAGTGTAACCAATGCCACCGAGTTGTGGGTTTTGCTGTGTATGTTCGCAAGACCTGCTAAACAAATAAAATGTAGAATAGGAGAAAAGAGCATTGATAGTCTCACCTCTAGCAGCTGGCTGCTGCCCGGACATAATCTCTTCCACCCCTGACCACCTTATGAGCTAGGGTCCTGATCCCCCTCCTACAGACGAGAGGCTCTGAGGGGCTCAGTGCCTTGTCCTTGGGCAAACATCAGAGAAGCGGGTGAGCTGGGATTCGAACCTCAGCTTGCCTAATGGTAAAACCCAGCTGGCCTCTTTGATCTCAGGCTGCATCCTGAAAGGCAGGCTGAACCAATCCACAACAGGTGGTTGGCGTCAGCATGGGGCCTGGGCCAATTGTATTATGGGCAGGGTGGTGGTTATGCAGTGAATGGACTGAAATCCACAAAGTTGGCAGTTCGAAACCACTCGTCACTCCTTGGCAGCAAGACAGGGCTTTTAATTCCAGTAAAGAGTTACAGTGTTGGAAACTCGCAGGGGCAGCTCTACCCTGACCGATGGGGTCATTAGGAGTTGGGATCGGCTGCACCACAGTGAGTTTGTCTGTTTGCCTCCCTTTACCTGTGTGTCAGGTTACTTTCTCTTCTCCCTCAATCAATGTGCTTTGGAGACTTTGAAGACAGTACTGACTCGGGTATGTTTAAAAAGAAAGGGAGGCACAGCTGACATGCCGCAATAACCTCTCGTTGTTTGGAGTCATTGAGCCGCTTCCGACTCATAGGGACCCCAAGAGAGCCGAACCGCACCAACCTCGCTCCCAGAAGTTGATGGAGCATGCAGCTGTTTGCTAGACAACCAACCTCACAGGCGATCCGCTGCTCAGGACTGATGGTCCGGCTGAGTCAGGGGGGGATTTGGGAAGCCTGTAGGCTGGCCAGAAGCCCAGGGACCAAGGTGGTGGGAAAGAAGGAAAAGGATCCTGGGCAGGAAAGACAGAGGCTGCAGAAGACCTGTGGCTGACCAGGGAGAAAAGGAATGCAGGAGAGCCAGCAGCCCCAGCCCAGGAATTCCCTCCTACAGACCGATCTGCCTCTGTGTGGTTCTCCTTAGCAAGTCCTGTTGTTGTAGCCCTCACACCATGAAAGACTCCCCAGCCCCTGGGCCCTGCTGATGGATCCATCACCATCCTAATGGCTACCATGTGGGGTGCTGGTTCTCAGCACTCACTGTCTTCACTAGTTTGACAGCCAGAGCCTCCCCAGAGTGGAAACAATCATAACCCATGCTTTACAGACGAGGAAATGAGCTGCAGAGTGACGCAGAGCCTTGCCTAATGGCACACAACTACCAAGTGGTAGAGTTGAACCAGGACCCAGGAATGTGGCTCCAGTGTCACACAGGACCATGTCCAAGCACTCCCCCAGGGCCCTCACAGGCGTGTCTTCCAGTGACTTTCTTGTAACATTGTCGGGTAAGCGTTGGACTACTAAGTGCAAGGTTAGGGGTTCAAACCTGCCAGCCATTCTCATAAAGCTCAGAGACCCTAAAGAGCAGTTCCACTCAGTCCTTCGGCTTTGTCTTATGGGGTCGAGTTGGAATGGACTTGATGGCAGTGGGTTTGGTTTGGCTTTAGTTGGTAAATGAATGCTACCCAGGAGAACGATCTCAGGGTATTTCCCACAAACCTGTGTATTTGTTTCTCATGATTCTGGGCTTGGTTAGGGAAGTCAACAGGTTAAATGCAGATGAGCAATATTCAGGGTGCAGTGGTTCACAAACCTGTGTATTCTTATCTGGACATTGTCATCGGTATTTTTAATTTTTGAGCACTTTCCATAATATAAGCTAGCCACCTGTGCTAAATACTGTCTGCATGTCATCATCTCATTTAATTCTCTCACCAACCACAGGAGCGAAGTGCTTTGTGATGGTCATTGTATGGGTGAAGCTAATGCCGGGGGAAACCTTGTGTAAGGCTGTGTGGTCTAGGAGCAGCAGAGTGGAGACTTGAAGTCAAGTCCCCAGGACTCCAGAAACTGTGCTGCTCAGCACTACATGCCCTCGAGGGATGCTCACCAAACACGCTTTCCCTGAGAAATCGTCCCACTGGGAAGAATTTACTTATGTCAAAATTATACCAGTGGGTAAACTATTGACCTTGACTTCACAGAACTCAAATTTAACAACAATAAATCCAATGAACAAGCCAGTTACCATGAAGTTGGTTCCAAGCCGTGGGGCTCCCCAGGCGGGTCACAGCTCGACTGTGCTCTATCGGTGTTTCAACAGCTGACTTTCCCAAAGTAGATCACCAGGCCTTTCTTCCAAGTGCCTGTGAGTAGACTTGAACCCTAGCCTTTCAGTTAGCAACAGGGTACTTAACCCCAAACCCAAACCAAACTCACAGCCATTGAGTCAATTCCAACTCATGGCAACCCTGTGGGTTTCCAGGACTGTAAATCTTTTAGCGACTAGAAAGCCTCACCTTTCTCCCATGGAACAGCTGGTGGATTTGAACTGCTGACCGTTAAGCTAGCAGCCACACATGTAACCCCCTATGCCACCAGAGCTTCCCCAGGGACATAAAATCACCATTTGTTTGTGTTTGTGATCTCATGTACCACTGTGGAAAACTGGATGGCATGTTTCATGAAGTAGCTAAAATACAGGGCTTCAACTCAATGCAATAGCAACTTAAAATAACACGCACCCGTGTGCATGCATATGTGTGGGTGTGGGTGTGGGTGATAATAACTCACAGTTCTGCTTTAGTAAGATATGTAATTTGGATCACAATGCTAGTTCCTCTTGAATTCCTGCCATGCATCACACGTGAAAAGAGAAGTCTGAGGGACAAGGGAAGTTATAGGTGGCGTCTTGACTCTGTGTGGCATCTGGGAGAAGTTTTCAAAGGAAACATAGAATTGCCCATCCCTCAGCGCCCGGTGCGGTTTCCCGGTGTGAGGCTGGGCAGACACAGGAAGTGAGTGGCTCATTGGTGCTGTCGTCATACAACACGGACCTAAGCTCGGTTAGATTGGGAACTGCTGGAGGGCAGAGAACGGAGCCTCGTTCAGTGTTACCTCCCGGGCTGGTGTCTGAGGCGTAAGAGCTGCTCCTTTATTCCCTGCTGAATGAAACCGTCTGGAAGAAAGACATTCATCTGAAACACTCAGAAAGTGGCCGTTCGGGGCTCTGACGGATAGTAATTTTTAAGTGTTCAGGACAGTCATTTCAGATGGCATGTTCATTTTTCAATGGTCTCATTAAAGAGGTTTGGAATATTTCATTTTGGGAGAGCAGGTAAGGCCCGAGCATTGGCAGGGACATCAGAGGATAGGAGAGCCCTAAAAAGAAAGTAGAGACAGAGACATCCGTATCTGGATTGCAGTGGGGTGTTGTGTCTACTGCTGTGAACTTGGCTCCTGGTGATCTCATGCTTAACAGAATCAAATGCTGTCTGCTCCTGTCCCCCAACCCCCGCTTCCTCGCTTGCAGTTCAGACCGTTGTCACCCTTGGGTTTTCACTCTCCCATTTTCACGTGTGGATGGCCAGTCCTTTCTTTCTGGTCTTCCTTCGTCTGGAAGCTCTCCTGCCACCTGTGTAGCATCAGAGCCACCGAGGTGTGCAGCAACTTAGGGCTGGGAAGGCCGCCGCGTCCGTAAGGTATTTAATCTAAGTCCCCAATGCTGACCTGCTTCTATTTCCCCAATTGTTCCCCAAGTACGCTTGAATCCCCTCTCATGTCCGGGAGCTCACTAATTTAATTTTGTCCTGTAAGTCGTGCAGAAAAGGCTTCACACACCACCCACACTGGAAGATCGTTTGCATCTGCTCTGTGCATCCCTTTGAGAGGGAAAGCCCAGCCAGTTTTTTTCCCATAATTCCCCAGGAAAGATGAGGTTTCATCCCAGTTGTCCACGCCCAAAGACGAGTACTCATTCTTTGTCACTGTCTTTGGAAAAGGCTCCAGCGTGTCTGCAGCTTTTAGGGTCCTGAGACTCAATGGAGCTCCCCAGGGGACCCCCCCCCCAGATCATAGGGCATAGACAGCATTTATGGAAAGATGACTGTGCTGTCATTCCCAACAACCCTAAGGAGTGGGTCTGCTCCCGATCCCTGTTTACCGGAATGAGGCGGAACCGTGGCTCAGGTGGTGTTGTTAGCGAGTGCTGGAGTTGGGATGTCAGCCTGGGTCGTTGGACTTGGGGGCTCCCTGGTCTGAACCAGTGACTATCCTGTTTAAAGTTAGAATATCTCTTTCCTCAGTGACTCCATATGCTTCTATTTATAAGGCCCACAATGACTTACAGGGTTTTTTTTATAGCCCACATCAAAGTGCAGACTCAGAGAGCTTCTTTCTCACCCCGCATGCCCGACAACTTCACAGCTTCATGTCTTAAAAAAAAGTTGTTCGAGAAAACAAATTCTCTCCTACTTTAGAAAAATCAGTTTCTTTGATCGCTGGGGAGGCAGCCCCGGCTAATGTTGGCTGGATACATGCGCCTCTTCTTTTGAGAGTTGCCTGCTGTGTGATTGCAGGGCTTGCCCCGCTTAGACTAGGAGTGTCAAGAGCTGAGTTCCTTAAAAACACATTAAGACTTAATCATAAACTAATCTTATACCTACCCTCCTCTTTTCATTTGCTTTTCATTTGCTTTTTTAAATGTATAGAAGGTCTTGCTTTTGTACAGTCAATTATTTTGCCCTAATTTCTTCTTTTGCTGTCCTTTGACTCCATACTCTGGCGCTCCAAACTGTATCAGTCCTCCGTGATGAACGGGTATTCATTGAATAACCTTAAGCCTGGCTCAGTGCCTAAAACTTACCCACGGTGGACATGGTACTGTTATGAGTTTTGCCCATAATATGCATATATACATAAATAGAAAAAACAGATATATATGTGTGTGTATACACACATATACATGGGTATATGTAAACACACACACACACACACACACACACACACACACACAAACCCAAGCCAAACTCACTGCCACTGAGTTAAGTCCAACTCATAATGATCCTATGGGGCAAAGTAGAATTGCTTGTATGGCTTCTGAGAGTGTAAGTCTTTCCAACAGTGCAGCAGCATCTTTCTTCTGTGGGGTGGCTGCGGGGTGTGAATGGCTGACCTGCAGTCAGCAACTCAATGGATGCCTAATCTACAGCACCACCCTGGCTCCATGTAGAGAGATACATGCATATGTTTTTATGCTGAAATAGTTCAGAGTTAGTTGCAAATGTCAGACTATTTCTTTCTAAATACTCCAATGTGCTTATCTTCTAAGAACAAGGATATTCTCTCATATAATCACAAGGTCATGCTCACGCCCAAGAAATGTAACTGCAATATCATGTTAGTATCTAGTAAACATTTTACATTCAAAATGTCCAAGAGTATCCTGAAAAGCTGCTCTTAATAAACAAACACATACAATTTAATCAAGGGCCACCAACGAAGCCGTTTTTCAAATTAGTGTATGCAAGGAGTAATGGGCTGGAATAGCTTCTGTCTGTAGAAGCGACCTGAAGTTTGCTGTTACTGTGCTGTCAGTATTGGACTGTCCTGACCTGTTACTGTGCTGTCAGTATTGGACTGTCCTGACCTGTTACTGTGCTGTCAGTATTGGACTGTCCTGACCTGTTACTGTGCTGTCAGTATTGGACTGTCCTGACCTGTTACTGTGCTGTCAGTATTGGACTGTCCTGACCTGTTACTGTGCTGTCAGTATTGGACTGTCCTGACCTGTTACTGTGCTGTCAGTATTGGACTGTACTGACCTGTTACTGTGCTGTCAGTATTGGACTATCCTGACCTGTTACTGTGCTGTCAGTATTGGACTGTACTGACCTGTTACTGTGCTGTCAGTATTGGACTGTACTGACCTGTTACTGTGCTGTCAGTATTGGACTGTCCTGACCTGTTACTGTGCTGTCAGTATTGGACTGTACTGACCTGTTACTGTGCTGTCAGTATTGGACTGTACTGACCTGTTACTGTGCTGTCAGTATTGGACTGTACTGACCTGTTACTGTGCTCAGTGAGTCCCTGGAGTTATCTCCGTGTCACTTCCTATGTAGAACAGCATAATTTTTTTAATTGAGGGATCATACACATATAATAATGTACGTGAAGAGCCCCATGGTTTTTTTTTTACATATATATCATTTAACCAACCCCTTGATTGATCTAGAAACTATTTTCAGTGTTCCATAAGAGTCTGCTGTGTCTCTTCCTGGTCCATACTCTTTCCCAAGGAATCACTGGGATACCTTGAGCCATTATCTAGTACGCCTGCGCCTGAACTTCCTGTAAATGGAATCACGTTGAGAGTAATGTGTGTGTGTCTGCTTTTGCTTCACGCAAGCCCATAGCTGTGAGTCTGACCCATGTTGTGCAGTGTACCAGTGGCGCACGCTTCTTTCCCAGTGGTTAGACTGTATTCCATTTCCAGGCAGGATTGGTTGGTGTTGACTTGACAGCAGTGGGCACTTATTTGTTAGAAGTTGTGTTTTATTTTATATACTACAGTTTGTTTATTCATTCTCCAGTTGATGGGCATTCGAGCTACGCTTCACGTTTATTTACCACGAACAAAGTTGCTCTAAATATCCTTATCTGTGAATCCTTATGTTCAAACGTATTTCTCTGAGATACATAACGAGGAATGAGATCGATGGTCCACGGGGCAGGTATGCATTTAAATTTGGTATATACTACCAGACCGCTTTCCATATGGGGTGTGTGTCATTTTATATTTCTTTCAGTGGCGTGGGAGTTCCAGTTACTCCATTTATGTGCCAACTCGTGACCCTTGAAATTGCTCTCAATTTTAGTCATTCTAACAAGTGTAGAGAGATTTCTCACTGTGGTTTTAAGATGCATTTCCCTGTAGGAGCATGCTGTTGTATGCCTCTTTATAGACTTATTTGGTATCATCTTTAATCAAGTGACTGTTCAACTCTTTTGTCCATTTGAAAATAAGTTCTTCATATTGTATTTTTCTTATTGATTTGAAGGGGCTACTTGCGTTGCAGATATGGGTGTCTCACAGTTAAAACCAATTTTACTGAGAGTTTCAGTAAAACCAGAAAGACTTTTTGGCTGAACTTAGATCACATGGTAGCATCCAGGGTCTGACTTACCCATTTTCTAAAGAAGGAAATAATTCAGTTAGTCAGCCCGAGCAGAAAGGAGATAGTGCATTTTAATTCATTCAATTTTAAATAAGAATTACAACGTAGGAAACGTCCGGCCCAGTAGAGTGCTCGTCACACGAGTATTTGCAGTTATCTTCTTTACACAAATAGTCTTCCTTTTGGTCAACCAGCACTTGGTATTTTCTGATAAGCAGCAGGATCTACTGGAAACTGTATGACCATGCCATTTTGTGGTGGTCATCACAAGCCTGATCTCATGGGGCAGAAGAGGAAGCGGAGGAGGGGCAAAGAAGCATTCTCTCCCTTTACCAACCCAGATGCTTCATGGCTGACTCCGAGCGGGCCTCCGGGCAGGGCAGAAGTGCCTCTGTGGGCTGCAAAGGCTGTGCGTCTTTCTGGGAGCAGAAAGCCCCCTCTTTCTGCCATGCACTCGCAGCCCCTGCTCTCTTGGTGAGGCTCTCCTGAGCAGCCTGGCCACAGTAAAGTGGGCCGTCTCCTTCCACATTGGCCAAATCAAGACTATTTTCTAAGTCCTGCACACTTCTACAGAATAGTTTTGGAAAGCATCCACACATTACTATTTCTATTCTTTTGTCGGGCACCTCTTCGTACCCTCTTTTTTCAGTTTTATCTGCCCATTAGCATGTACTGTGACTTTCCTTATAACTATTTCCCCCGCAGCGCCATGCAATACCTGGTGGTGTAAGGGTGAGGTAGTCACGCGGGACTGCAGAACAGATAGCTGTTTATCACTGACAGATTGAAAATAAAATTTTACATATATGCTATACATTTATATGGGCATATTTTCAACACGATTTAAACCAAATGTAATACCTTTTAGCATCCGGTAAGAGAATTATCTATCACCTTCTTACCAAAAAAAGGAGACTCAAACAGATGGGACATTTTTTTGCAATGGCTTTACAACTCATTAGTGGTCAACGTGAATCAAGCCCAAGTTCCAGGTGTGAGCCCAGGCGGTCCCATATCTCCAGTCTTTCTGAATAGGGACAAGCCATGCTATGATGGAGGAGGCATTCAAGACCAGGTGCAGGCCAAGTCCCTCGGGGCTCTGAGCTTCATTCCACCCAGGAAGAACAGAGAGACTCTGCCTGTTCCCTCCTCCAGGGCACATTCCTGCAGGGCCTTCAGTGTTCCCATTGCTGGCTCCATGTGGCAAGAGGCTAAACGCTCTGGAGTTTCTCCCTTCTGGAAATGGCATTGGTGACAGTGATACCACGGCATGACCGTTTTCCAGGAACAGAGAGAGAATGAAAGCGTGGCGACGTACTGTGCTGGAAATGCTAAGCATTGAACACACACCTGTGTGGCCATCTTGTAAAACACTTGCTAGTAACACGCTCAAATTGCCAGGCACGTGCGCACTTTCAGGATGCTAGCCACATGATGAACTACATATGGGCTAGATGATTACTTTAGTTGCTTGCTCCTTTAATTATTAATTTAATTTACTAAATATGGATTAGTAATCCCTCCTGGATTTAATGACTGATTCCAATAATTTACTGATAATTATTTTAATATGTTATACTGTCTATTTAAAATGTTCCATATTTTATACATTTAAGGTATTTTATATTTTAATGTTTTAATCATTATTTATTGACATGCTATTTTGTTTATTATTTAATTCTTGGATATTGAAAGTGCTTGGTCATTATTTATTTATTAATTATTCTCTAATTATTTGTCTGCGTGGGGCCTGGGCCTCAGAAAGGGTCCGTGGCCACTTGAGAACCAGCAGGAGGAAACCAGTACATCTAGACCTTGAACAAGGTCTTCTCTAATTCAGCCATTTCAGCAGCCAAACCATGGTTTATAGGTGAAGACAGAGTTGAGGTGGGGACTGGCTTCTGACTGTATTCATCTTCAGGAACTCAGATGGTCAGGAGACTGTGTTTTGAAGCATACTAAAAAAAGAACAAAACAACTCACTACATTTTTGACCTTGGACTGTTTTTTTAAGTCTGACAAATTCCCAAGAATTGAAATTTCCTAGAAACAAAAAAACTTCCAACCAAACCCTAATAATGATCTCTTTTTCTCTCCTGAAAGAACCCAGTTTTTAAAATAGGGAAACATGGGAAGACTACACTCTGAGCCATGGCTGCGGTTCTGGTAGGGGTTGGTCCCAGCGGGAAGACTTGCTCCAAGTTCTGACTCATCCTTTGACTGTCAGATGAGACCCTTTTAGGGTCGGATGCTGTGAGCCCTGTCAGTGACAGGAGTTGAAGGCTTAGGGAAAGTCTAACAGGTCAGAGTCTGAATCCGGACAGATTAGACAAGAAGAATCTGTCACTTTTTCTGTAACGTGTGATAGCTAGTAGTTAGCATGCAGGGGGAAATTGTCTTCTTTGTGATTTTAATGCATATCGACTCTGTGCTTAGTATTCCTAACAAAGAAAAATATCAGGTAAGGTAATGTCATTACCCCGGAAGAGAAAAGAGCCCACTTAAGGCAATTAAAGAACGATATAGTGCAGCCTAGAGCACAGTTCCATAGACAAGCCAGCATTGATCCCAAGGCCATGAACGTGGGCTGGTGCAGCCTGGGAAGACGTCACCAAGGCAGTGAGCTCATCTGATCTCTGAAGGGTGTGCAGGGCTTGTGTTTGACTGCTCACCTAAACGTTGGCGCCCACCCAGTGAAAGACCTGGTGTTTTGCTTTGTGAAGATAAACAAAAAGCAAAACACTGATGATCACAGCCAAGAAAACCATATGGGGCAGTTCTATGAAGTGACACCTGGGACAGAATCAACATGGCAGTGAGATCGGTGGCTTCTTGCTTTTGAAGGATGCAGGAAGTTCCGGGAGGGGTGGGACTGGGGTGGCTTTGGGAAGGCATTTCAGAGCTTGTGATCCTCCAGGACAAAAGGAGACTAGTACTTCCCTGTGGGACTTTAATTGGAACCACAGGACATGATGGCACCCATCATGTTCAGAGCCAACTGTAAGACATGGTGAGTCACTCCCGTTAGGGAGGAAATGCAGTTTGCAAAGAACCTCTACCTAGACTGGTCCTTTTCTGTTTTCACTTCAGGGGAGTGTGTTCAGCACCTGGAAACCCATGTGGGTTGTGTTATTAGAAGATGGAATTGAATTCTACAAGAAGAAGAGTGACAACAGCCCCAAGGGGATGATCCCCTTGAAAGGCAGCACCCTCACCAGCCCGTGCCAGGACTTTGGTAAAAGAATGGTGAGTTGGCTTCACAAACTTTGGGGAACACCCGGTCAAGCGCGGACCCGTCAAGGGCACAGGTGCAGTGTGAATGGTGCTCTTGGGCAAGTCGCCCCCATCACTCTCAGGCCCTGGGATTTGGATCTAGAACCACTGTGAACCAAGTACTTCCGGAACAAGGCTGGGTCAAGGGCTTTGTTTCTTAAGGCGGCCTCATTCCTAATGGATGTGTTTTATTTTTCAGTTTGTATTTAAGATCACCACCACCAAACAGCAGGACCACTTCTTCCAGGCAGCCTTCCTGGAGGAGAGGGATGCCTGGGTTCGGGACACCAAGAAAGCCATTAAGTGCATTGAGGGAGGCCAGAAGTTTGCGAGGAAATCCACCAGGAGATCCATTCGACTGCCAGAGACCATTGACTTGAGGTGATTTCCAGTTGGCGCCTTTCTGCCCTTGGGGTGTTTTTCTCGGGGGATCGCTCACCGCAGGTCCTGCTCCCACGCTTGCTGGCCCCTCCTGATGGCTTGGCTCAGTCTTCCCGGTGCACTTGGATGTTTACCTGGGTCTGGAGGAGCGAGCGTGGCTTCTCCACGGCCTAGCTGCTGCTAAGAGGAGGCAGACGGAGTAAAAATTCCCTCCGTATGAGTTCACTGCCACTTACAGTGCATTTATGTACCAGCCATCATCAGTGAGCCTACAAAGAGTCCCAGGGTAGAGAGGAGAAGGCGGGGCCATGCGAAACATTGCAAGCAAGCTGTCAACGTCCAGCATGCTCACAGTCAGCGAAGGCCTGTTGGGGTCAACACCCATCTCGGCTGGGCCTGTTCTGAGTCCTCACCTAGTAGAAAGACCTATTCAAACAGGTCAGCCCAGTCTCAGATGGGGGTTGGGAACAGGCTTCTTTTCTCCTGGAATGCCTCCTTTCCATCTTCTCCTGTTACAGGCGCCCCCTTTTCTTGAAGCCTTTTAACTGCCGGTTGTCTTGCTTTTACATCAAGCATTCCCTGAGACAGTGGGCTTGTCAAGAAGAAGCCTGGGCTGGCTGCTTCAGTTAGCCCACAGGGATTCTGTTTACATGGGTGGATGCCCAAGGCAGGGCTTGGTGTACCGTAGGAACCTGATAAACATTGAGAGTTGAACTTAGTAAGACAGAGCAGTTTTCTTCCCCAAGGAGGCTTTTGCGACAGAGAAGCAAGAGGTGGCCCCTCATCTAACTGCGCGCACCGGGCAGCAGTATTCCTGACCACCGCTCTCAGCGCTAAGAGCCAGGGCGCTCTGGCCACACAGAGACACGGGAGGCTTGGGAATGGCACTGTTTTGTTGGTTGGAACACCTCTCATAAGGCTGGCTTGGGTTTGCTATTTCCAGGACAAAGATGTTGCCTTACCTCTCAGAGCGTTTAGGTAAGAAGCAGATCCAGGTAGAAGGTTCCCCTTGAAGGCAAATATCCACACTTTCGAATGTCTACACCGGAAGACCTTAAAAGAACTAGGACACGAGGTTGGCGGGTCCTTAAAGACCTAGGATGTGAGAACGCCAGGCTCTGATCAGCTAGAGAGCATCGCTCCCGATTTCATTTAATATTGGCACCTAACTGGGGGCAGTTCTCCATCTCTGACACTAGGCTTAAAACCAATCACAGTGTAATACATTCGGGATGCATTCAGTATCTTCCTAGTGTGTTCTGTAGGCCACAGAGTTAGGCACATATTGACCCTTCCCTGAGTTACTGGTGATGTGGAGACATTAGACTCAGGGCTGCCGAGGAGTGGGGAGTCCCCGCTCACAGCTGGCCCCTGCCAGGCGACGCCCCTGGGCGTGGACATGCCTCTCTGAAATGCTCCTGCCTCACCCGCCTCTTTTCATCTCCGGGCAGTGCCTTGTATCTGTCCATGAAGGACAACGAGAAAGGAATACAAGAGTTGAATCTGGAGAAGGACAAGAAGGTTTTCAATCACTGCTTCACAGGTAAAGGGCCTAGCAAGCATGAAGGGGGCAGCTGGAGCCGGCGATGGGGGCTAGCTCTGCCTGTGCCTGGGCGTGAGGGGAGCTGCAGAGCAGGAAGATGTCGGCTCGGCCTCCGTCTGCAGACTTTGCTGACCACCAGGAGGCCAGGGGTGGGCAGAGGGAACAGGGAGAGGGAGGGATAGGTTATTGATGGGGAGGGATGGGGGAGGAGTGGGGGGGAAGAGCTGCATATCTGGGGGGTGCGGCAGGGTGTTGTTGGTTTTATTTCTGGGGGTGGTATAATTCTTGAAACATAAACACAGAAAATCCCTGAGTCCTTATCCCTCAGTGCTAAACAGTGGTCTGAGAAGCTTTAACACAGCAAGCAAGAAAGAAAAGCAATGTTGGGATAGACTGGGAGTCTTCAGTGATAAACCAGCTCATCTAGAACCCCGTGTTCAGCCCACACTGTGGGCTGAAGATGGAGAGGGTGGGAACGCCAGTCTCTGATCAACTGTGGGCCGCTGCTCCCGGGGACATTTAAAAGCTGCCAGGGCAGTTTTCAGCCCAAACAAGTCAGCACACACTGCCACATTCATCGCTGGTGCCACTTGGAGACTCTGATGGTTCCTTAGAGGCCTAAAGGGGAGGCGGCGTTTGGAACCAGGCTTTCCAGGTGCCAGGCAAGGCTTCCTTATGTAGGCAGGAGGGGTCCAGGGAGAAGATGCTGAGAAACGATAGCTGAACAGCACGTGAGGCCATCCAGGTAGTAGATAATTCATGACAATAGTCCCTGTGAGAATCAGGGAGATGAGGGGGGCGAGAGCATGATATGGGGTAACAGGATAGCACCCCATAGGGATCCGGCCTCTGAGGGTTCAGGCACCCAGGAAAAGCCTGGGCTGTGATTTAGGATCAAGATTGACAATAGCAAGACAGGTCTCCAACTCTGGCAGAGTGTACATCAGTAAGACACGTTTTCCATATATGAAATTCATGGAAGGCCCACTGACCGGCGGTCCTCTTCGTTTTCTGAGTAGAGCAACAACCTTTCCGCTCTTGTCTGGATGAGCCAGGGCTCACTGGCAAGGAGGACGGGGTTCAAAAAGCCTCCATTACCAAAGCCCCCTCCTCATTTGACTCCCTCATACCACACGGTTTGTCATACAGAGCTTGATGGTACCCACTGCTGCCACGTCAATTCTAACGCATAGAGACTCTAATTCAATCGATACATTGATCCGTTTTAGGTCTGTCTCTTCACAGCCCTCTCTGGAGGCAGAAGGTTGACTCCATGACGTGGCGAGTCTCCATTACACTTAGGCCTGGCACTCACTCCCAGTGTTGACCCCACCTTGGGATTTAGGACGTAATGATGATATGTTGAGTCACTGGAGGTGATGCAAACTATGGATGTGCTCAACTGGTAACCAAAAGGGGTTTGGGTCCCCACCCCTCACCCCGGGTTCCCCAGAAGAAAGTGCCAGTGATCCACCTTCAAGACATCACCCATTAAATGCCTCCTGGCACACAGCTCTGTTCTATCTCACCTGGGGCTGCTACCAATCAGAGTCAACTCAACTACAGCAACTGCTTCTATGGTTGGCAATGGTTTATGCGTCGGCTAGGCTCCTTCTCTGCTTAAAGACTTGCAACGGTACTTCATTGCAAATGTTCTTACCGGGCCGTCAAAGCTGTGCTCACCCACCCCCACCCCTGCCTTCCCCTTGTTCCCCTTTGTCTTCTTCTCCCCAGCTCCTCCTCCCGTCCCCCTAAGCTGCTTCATGCCTGAGTGCATCTGCTCATGATGCTGCTCGCTCAGCCTGTGTGGGTTCCTCACAGCCCATGCCTCATCTGCTTGGAAACCACCTACTCACTTTAAAAAAGCAGTAGCCCAGTGTTACTTCCTCTATAAATCTTTTCTTAACAAGGCACCAACAGCCGGGCCTGCTGCCTCTGCCCCTCCCACCCCCACCTCAATACCCCGAAGATTGGGTCCCATCGCTCCACTGTCATGATCGAGATCAGCGGTTCTTACCCTGTGGGTCCTCAACCTCTTTGGGGATCAAATGACCCTTCCACAGGGGTTGCCTCAGACCATCGGAAAACACATTTCTGATGGTCTCATGAACCAAGACACCACTCCTCTGTCTCCAGGCGGGTCCGCCCACATGCAGAAACGCCCATATCTGAGTACCAGGTGTGAAGACAGTTGCCCATGCGACACCATGCTTCAAGACATTTCATTTCTTTGTCATTAGAAATACATATTTCATAATATATAATTACATATTGTTTTTGTGATTCATCACTATGCTTTAATTATGCTCAATTTGTAACAATGAAAAATACATTCTGCCTATCAGATATTTACACGATGATTCATAACAGTAGAGAAATGACAGCTACGAAGTAGCAACAAAAATAATTTTATGGTTGGGGGGTCACCACCACATGCGGAACTGTATTCAAGGGTGGCGGCACGAGGAAGGTTGAGAACCGCTGCTCTAGAGTACACATTTGTTACAACGCTTCCTTGTTTACAACCCATCTCTCCTTTTTAGATTCCTTAAGTGAAGTATTCTCAATCTCATCAGTTTTTTAGCCTTTAATGGATGCTCAAAATACCTTTGTTCCTTAGTGGAATACATGAATGGGTTAGGAAAAAGGACACTTATTCCTCACTTACCAACATGGTCGAAGACCAGGTTGTTGTGCGACTATGGAGGATGACCACATCAGATCATAAAACGAAGGGTGACTCCCTCCTTACGTTGCTGCCCAATCATATCATGGCACGGCTGCCATGATACCACTGAGAATGATGGCCACGCCAAGGTGGCTCATCACCTTAACCATTCCAGGTAGCGTTCCTCACGGCTCTCCCTTCACACTTCCTTGGTGCCAGGTGTCTACTGCGAATTCCCCAAATCATTGGATACTAGATTTTTTTTAACCACTGTGCTAAAGAGAAGTATTGGATAAAAATAAAGTTTACAAGTGAGGAATAGTTAATTTCTTTAATAAATGTGTTGCCTCTTGAAATGGCTGGCAAAACCAATTGGCATAGAGTCGACTCTGACTCACAGAGACCAGTGTGTCTGAGAAGAACCGTGTGCCAGGGGGTTTTCCAAGGCTGCTTTTGCTGAAGTAGACTGCCAGACTTTGATTCTGAAACATCCTTGGGTGGACTTGAACTGCCAGTCTTTTCGTTGGTAGCAAGCACCCACCAGGGCCTCTATAAGGGGATGTAGAGGTTTAGCAAAACCCTTTATTCGAGTGCCTTTGTTTGTAGCTATCTATCTCAGAGAGCGTCCTTTTTCCTTGTAACAGAGAAATGAGACAGGTCAGATACTTGGGGGTCTTGGGGCCAGTTCAGGGTTCATTGTCAGGGCCTTGCTCCTTGATAAAGAGAAATAACCTTCCTTCTTCTGGAATTATCCAGGCAACTGTGTCATCGACTGGCTGATCTCCAGCCAGTCCATTCGGAATCGCCAAGAAGGGCTCATGATTGCGGCCTCACTGCTCAATGAAGGGTACCTGCAGCCCGCGGGAGACCTGTCCAAGAACGCAGTGGACGGCACCTCTGATAATCCATTCCTCGACAACCCTGATGCTTTCTACTACTTTGTAAGTGACAGAGCAGCCCTCTTGGTGTGATGGGGCTTCTGGGAAGATTCTGGATTGAGTCCTGTTCTTGTCCACCGCTGCGAAAGAGCCCCGCCCCAGAGAGAACTATTAAGAGATGAGTCAGAGAAACCAAGAAAATACCTGCAGCCCTGAGACCCATTTGCTAATTAAATGCAGATTCTAAAACTTCTATTACCCGAACGCTACACCGACTGGACAGTTGCTCCCCTTCCACAAAGCCTGCCATGCTTACATCAATCTGTTTAAAGCTTTGGGCTGCCACCAACCACAAGGTTGGTGGCTCCAACCCACCAGTGACTCTGCAGAAGCAAGATGAGGCCGTCTGCTCCTATTCAGAGCTACTGTCTCAGAAACCCTATGTGGGGTCGCTGTGGGGCAGAATCAACTCGATGGTAATGGGTTTGGTTTGGGGCTTTTTAAATGTACTTCCCTCCCCACCCCAACCCCCAAAACCCCCTCACTGCCATCAAGTCATTTCTGAGTCACAGAGACCCTATAGGACAGGGTAGAACTGGCCCTGTAGGATTCCAAGGCCGTAACTCTTTACAGGAGTAGAAAGCCTCATCCTTCTCCCAAGAAGCAGTCAGCGGTTTTGAACTGCTGACCTTGTGGTCAGCAACCCAATGTGTAATGCATTATGCCGCCACTTGCCAAAAGACTCTTGGTGGTGCAACAGTTAAGCGTGTGGCTGTTCACTGAAACGGTGGTTCGTGCACACCCAGGGACCTGGCCATTTCCTCTGGTCAACATGACCTAGGACACCCGGTGGGGCAGTTCTACTCTGTCCTGGAGAGTCATGATTAATTGGGGCCGGCTCAAGGTACCTGACAACTCAACAACAGCACATGCCAGGCACTTCCTTAGAAAATAACAGCATGAAAACCAAACCAACCAACCAACCAACCAACCAACAAAAAAACCCTCCAAACAGCAGGACTTCAGGCCTCCACAGACCTGCCTTTGTACAGGGAGAGCTGCGAAGGCAATGGTGTGAGACACTGGCACTTTCCCAAAGATACACGAAAACACACAACCATTACTACCCACTTTGTACATCCGTGTGGCCCCCTCCCATCACCTGTGTTCCTCCCACGGTGTGCTTCCTGCAGGCCTGGACAGACTCCCATACACATCCTGGCCTGGACAGACTCCCATACGCATCCTGGCCCGGACAGACTTCCATACGCATCCTGGCCCGAATCTTGGGCCACTGGAGGAATCCTCTAGCAGGAGACTTCTCAGCGGGGGTTGGCAGTGCTGTGTCTATTCTCAGCTAGAGGATTGAAGTTAGGAAGCTGTGGAGGGAAACATGCTCCGTACCACAGTGACCGTCATCCCAGAGAGCTGTCCTTTCTCACTTGAGAGAAGGGCCACCACCAGCGTTTTGTTCGTTTGGCCTTTTGATCTGCTGTGATATCGCCTGGAAGCTAAGATTCTAAATCTGCCCATAACAGCGGCTCCTCTTTAGGAGCTGGCTGGTCCCAAGCCTCTCCTGATCTCAGAGGAGGAGCTGGGTGCCTGCTCCCGGTCTTCTCAGAGGGGAAGAAGCCGAAGGTGGCCATCGAGATGGAATTGCCCGATGGCCCATCAGTTAGTGCACTCTGTTGTCAAGGATCAGCCGCGAGGCTCCCAAGAGGAAGCGCATGTTAGAGGCAGAAATGCGCACCTCCAGGAAGATGCAGCAAGGCTTCCGAGCTTTGTCTCAGGAACCCCAGAAAAATGAAGGGGTGATTCCTGAGATTACCCCTGAGTGGGGAGAGGTGTGGAGCAGTACGTAACATAAAAGGAAAAGGCAGGAGGGAAAAAAAGAGAAAAAATACTAAACATGATTATGGGGACGATGGCATAACTCTTCCTAATAGGATTGAACTGTCGGATGGTGTGATACGTGAATGATGTGCCAATAAAATGCCTTTTAAAAAGTTACAGTATCAGAAAAAACTGCTAACAAAACACTGACCCTCAACATTCAGACAAGCATGTACCCAAGAGCGGGAAGGAGAAGGAGAAGTCGAAAGAGGCAGCTGGTGGGTCAGGAGATGGGGGTGTGGAGCAATAGGCCCGGGCGCGGTGAAGTGAACTTGTCTGGTCTTCCAACAGCCCGACAGCGGGTTTTTCTGTGAGGAGAACTCCAGCGACGAGGACCTGATTCTGAAAGAAGAGTTCCGAGGTGTCATCATCAAGCAGGGCTGTCTGCTCAAGCAGGTGAGTGTGCACTGCGGCGTCCTCCTCGCCATCCTGTGCGTGTTCTCTCTAACGTACCAAACGGGGTCCCATTGTTGAGTCAGGGCCGATTCACGGGAAACTTCTATGTCACCGAACAAATTTAACTAATAGTCAACGGGACCATGACGCCCCAGAATGAAAGATAGGAAAAGTGGGAAGGAAGTAGGTGATGGAAGAGGCAGGAGTCCGGAGGACTGAGGCAGACAGAGCAATTGAGAAACATCTCTCCTCTCATTATCACAGGAAAGAGAGAAGTTCAAGGAAGCTATTACCATTGTTGTTAGCCGGGAGGAAGTCAACGGGTTAAATGATGCCATCCAAATATGGCGACATGGGCTGGCGAATAGGATTGCATTTGTGCCCGTCCCTCCTCTCTGTCATGGGTTAAGAACAGGTCTGGGCATGGCAAGATCAGCAGCGGAAACGTCAACAGTTGGAAACCCCACCAGTTCCTGGAGCGAGGGGAGACTTTCTGCTCCTGTGAAGATTTCCAGCCCGGGAAACCCACCGCGGGTGCTCTGCCCTACAGGGTCACTATGGTCAGAATCAACTCGAAGGAAGTGGGTTTGGTTTTCCTTTCTGTGATATCACCAGGAAAGAGGAACAAGCACCACACCCCAGAGAAGCGTTGTCTACCCTAGACAGCAAGGAAGTGACATGGCAGATGGTGGGCAGGGTGTGGTAAAACCCAAACCAGGCTTGAGGGCAACACTGCAGGAGGGCATGGGCACCATCCTGAGGGTCAGGCTTGGCAATCACCAGGTGTCCACAGACACTTGTCCCTGTCAGTCTGGCGGGGGCAAGGTGCGGTGAACTGAAGAGCTTTCGGTTAACAGGTAGCAAGGCGTGCCATGCCAAGAGGCAAGGACATACAAAGGTTACAGATTAGAGAGGAAGCCAGAGGCAGCCCTTGATTAGAAGAAGTGACAGGAAGACGTGAGAATATTCAGGGCGAACCAAACTGAAGGCACGTGATGTCACCAGGGCAAGGCAATTTTACAGGGCCACGCCAAGGTCTTGTCTTCCTGGCAATGCTGGGTGCTGTGTGTAGCAGAGAGGAGCTGGTTCTGTAAGGAAGTGTGTGGACGCTATCTACGGGCGCCCTGGGTCTCAGACTGAGGAGGAAGGAGCAATCACCGCTGAGCGCACACTCACATTCAGAACGTGGGGCTGTGGACTAGTGAAGTTTAGCTATAGGTATGGACTCTGGGTTCTAGTTGAGGAAGAGGTGGGAAATGACCTTAACTCTAAGGGTTTAAGAAATATATCATAATAATTTTCAGGGAAAACAAACAGACCACCAAACTCGTGAAGGATCCATCCTCTATTTTTATGACAGGTTGACCAGTGGAGCCCCAGGGACTCCCCAAACCAAACCCACCACCATCGAGTCCCTTCTGACTCGTCGTGACCTTAGAGAGCAGGCCCTGTGTGTTTCCTAGACTGTTCATCTTTACAGGAGCAGAAAACTCACCCCACACCCCACAAAGCTACAGGTGGTTTTGAACTACACACCTTAGCAGCCCAGTGAGAAACCCACTACTCCACCGAGGATCCGAGGGAACAGTCTCTTTCTTTCTTTTCAATAAGTATTTTAAATCTTTAATGTAACAGAGGAGTTATAACATTTTCACTCTTTAGTCCAGTGAGTTCATTTTAGAAGTAATTCAGTTATAACCTACAATTGCCAACACCTATCGGAGCCCAGGTGGCACAGTGCTTGCATGTTGGGCTTTTAACCATAGGTTAGCAGTTTGAAACCACCAGTCACCCACCAGGTGAGTGAAAAGGCTTGCTACACATGCAGTCCGGAGATCCTGATTACAGTCTTCATATAGGGTAGCTTTCCCATTCTCTCTCTCTTAAAAAAAATAATTTTATTGGGACTTATATATCTCTTATCACAATCCATCCATCCATCCATCCACTGTGTCAAGCACATTTGTGCATTTCTTGCCATCATCATTTTCAAAACCTTTTTTTTCTACTTGAACCCTTGTTATCAGCTCCTCATTTTCCCCCTCCCTCCCTTCCCGTCCTTCCCTCACAAACCCTTGATAATTTATAAATTATTATTAATTTGTCATGTCTTACACTGCCCGACATCTCCCTTCACCCACTTTTCTGTTGTCCATCCCCCGGGGAGGGGGTTATATGTAGATCCTTGTGATCGGTTCCCCCTTTCTACCCCACCTTCCTGGTATTGCCACTCTCCTTATTGGTCCTGAGGGGTTTATCTGTCCTGAATTCCCTGTGTTTCCAGGGGAACAGACTATTTCATAGGGCAGGTCTGGCAGCTACCCACAGGACAGAATTTGGCCTCACTGATACTGCCAAAGATGGCTGAAAGACAAGTGTAACTGGAAGGGGACTTCACTAGTCCCTACTTTTACAGATCTCTTTGATAGATAGCCCTGTATTGTTGTGGCTGTTGATACCTTTCCTTGAATTTAAAGACCAGACTAAGTCCAGTCTGGAGTGCGGCCCTGAGAAAGCAGAGAGGATAGACGCTGAGAGGAGACTAGTGTCTGAGTGCCATGTCCAGATAAAAGTTGCTCAGTGGGATGTGCAGGATGGCTGAAAATTAGCCGAGAGTAATGGATGCTGAGGTCATAGGGACTAGAAGTACACCCAAGGGTACTGGATGTTTGATCGGGACACTGTAGCCTGAGCGAGCCTCCTGGGTCACGTTCAAATCCCCCATTGTTGTCGAGTGCCTTTGTGTTGTTTTTGACTCGTCTGGACAACAGAAGGACACGCTGCCTGGTCCTGTGCCGTCCTCACATGGCTCTTCAGTCTGAGCCCCTTGTTGAGGCTACTTGTCAATCCATCTCATTGAGGGCCTTCCTCTTTGTTACTGCCCCTCCATCCAGCATGAGGTCCTTCCTCAGGGACTGGTCTCTCCTGACAGCAGGTCCAAAGTATGTAAGACGAAACCCCACCCTTCTTGCCTCAAGGAGCATTCTGGTTTTACTTCTTCCAAGGGAGCTGAGTTCTTTTGGAAGTCCATGGTACTCTTCCGCATTCTGCACCAGAACTACAATTCAAGCACGTGGACTCTTCTTCAATCTTCCTTGCTCAACATCCAACTTTCACCCGCATATGAGTCCCACTGTCAGGAGTTAGCTGCTAAGGAGTGTTCTAGCTCTACTTTCTCAAGACAGATTTGTTTGTTCTTGTGGCAGTCCATGACACTTTTAATATTCTTTGCCAAAACGCTAGTTCTTATATGAGCCTACCAAACCTAAAACCCAATGTCCTAGAGTTGTGAAAATTGCACCCCAGGCCACTGAAATCAGAATCTCTGGGTGGAACCTAGGCATTTGTATGTTCACCATTCCCCAAGCAATTTGGTGTTGAGCCACAGCTGAAAACGTCGAGCATAACTTGTTCTAGTATTAAAATATTATTAAATATTAAAATATTATTTTAATAGCCATCATGATTTTTTTCACATAAAGAAAAAAGAAACCTGCATGTATAGTTAGGAATTTTATTCTATAATATTCCTTTGTTTTAAAAAAAATTCAGAAGTCTCTGTGAATTGATATTCCTTTTAAATGTTTCAAGTTTCTGTCCCTCTGTGCTTTAAAACCCT
The DNA here is from genome assembly GCF_050624435.1 of Tenrec ecaudatus. NCBI lineage: Eukaryota > Metazoa > Chordata > Mammalia > Afrosoricida > Tenrecidae > Tenrec > Tenrec ecaudatus. Next base: position 15,229,378 of record NC_134546.1, read on the forward strand.
GGTTCATATCAAAACCACTTGAGGGAATTTATAAACATTTCCTCTTTGAATTCCACAAGTAATCCACCTCATAATCTCTGCTAAGAATTAGCTGGGGGAGACTCATCATGAGAAAGGACACCTGTGCGCCATACTTCAGAGTGGAAGCTCTTGGGTCCTGTGAAAAAACAGCCTTCCCCAGTTCTCGCCATCCAAGAGGGAATGATCCTTCGTGGGGAATGTGGCGAGTGTGAGGAGGAGTGAGATTGAACTATATCCAAGCCAATCCTTTTGTATGTAGCGCCTTCTCTCATGACAGTACATGACATTTCCAGTGCTTTGATTCTTCTCTACAATGTAGATTCTTTGAAGGGGAGGGAATTTTCTACAGATTTCTCCTATAATATATTTTTTAATTATTTTTGTGTGTGAAAGAATTAAGATCCAAAAGAGCAAATATTAAATGTGCTTTTCTTGTATGAGAGGGCTTCAACCAGTTTGTGGGAAAATTCCATTACCTTTCCATTCCATTTTCCCACGTATCTGCTGCAGTTCTGCATCCTCTGTGGTCATCTGTGGGCAGTACACACTTGTGGAGGGAATGAGATGGAAAGTCTGTTGATGATTTCAACCGAATGGCCATAATTCTTGGAAACTCGGCATGGCATGCTCACATCCTTTAGAAACTCCCAGGAGACACCCACTTCAGTCAGAATCATTTCCACATCACATTCTGATGCCCAGCACGGCCTTCACAGGTGTGGGCAGGGCCTGCTGATTTCATATCCTCAGGATCTTCCCCTTCAAGTGACTCACGAGAAGGTGGTTATTGCCCAGCCATTGCGTAAGAGAGCATGAAATGTTTGTCTGCTGCTCAGGATGGAATGACCAGGAGTGGGAACTGGGGAGTCCTCACGAACTGAGCCACAAAGAGCAGGCATTCACACTTTTAATTTAATTTTATTATTTTTATTTCTTTTTGCATTCACACTTTTACAAGGTGCTGCTTGGTGACATGCCATGGCCTATAGTAATGTTTTCTGCCATATGCCTCTACAGGGAAGCTGCCTGGCCCCAGGCGTTAGGTAATAAGAGAGTCTTTGGAAATGATGAAATGCTTCACAAGATAATTTATGCCCCTTCCTTCTTCTTCTTCTTTTTTTGCCATTTCTTCAATTCTTTTATTGTAAAAGGGGTTACGCTTCAGATCATCAACTTTGTATCCAACAGTTTAAACGACTCATCAAATCCCCTAATCACTTACCTTTCACCCACCCTTGGTTTCTCTTCTCCCTCTTGTGGACTACTGCCATCCATCGCACTCACGTTGACACCAGCCACAGTCTAGACCGTTGCTTTCTCTTCCCTCCTTTGCCCTCTCAGGAGCCCTGGTGGTGCAGTGGATCACACATTCCAAACCACCAGCCACTCTGCAGGAGAAAGATAAGCTTTCAACTCCCTAGAAGAGTTACAGGCTCAGAAGCCCACAAGGGCAGTTCTGTCCTGACCTACAGGGTCACAATGAGTCAGAATCAACTTGATGGCAGTCATGTGTTTGTTTCTTCCCTCCTGCCCTTGGAAGTCTCCAAAATCTGTTCCCTTTAAATGCTTCTGACTTGGCAGTATGAAGAAGACATGATTTAAAAAAAAAAAAAAAGAATCACAGGGTTTCCCCCCACCCCATTGCTTTCTATATAAGCACAATGAAAAATATTGGGAAATTTATACATGTGCTTGTCCATCTGTGTGGAAGATAAAAAATATTCCTCATGTTGACAAGATAGATGAAAGCTATGTATCTTCTGGTTTCACGATTTGCTGTTTTGGGTCTGGGATTGTTTAAGTCATTTGAATTTTCCATGGGAAATCACAGACCCAAACTTGGAGTGTCATGGGCAAAAACTGCTCTGAGGTCATTGAAATGACTAGGTAACCCAAGGCCATTGCAAGCAGATATTAAGCATCTTCGAGGCACCACACATAGCATGTCAGGGTGCCGGGGAAAGAAAGGAAAATAAGACCCCAAGCCTCCCCAACACTCCCAGCCAAGGGGATGTCAGTAGTGAAAGGGGGGTTGAGAAAGGCCAAGCCCTGATCCTTCTTCTCATGTCAGTCACAACGCCTGTTGATTCCCATTTTCATTGCTGCTATCTAAGGTAAGTCCCTGGTAGTCTTAAGGCTGGATTGCTGTAATCATACACACACACACACCCAGACTCACTGCCATTGAGTAAATTTTGGCCCCTACAGGGCAAAGTAGAACTGCCCCTGTGGGTTTCTGAGACTATAAATCTTTACCAGAATAGAAAGCCTCATCATTCTCCATCAGGGGGTTGAAATGTTGACTCTGTGTTTAGCAGCCCAGTGCATAATCTACTACTCCACCAGGGCTCCTAGTCATTGCCAATGACCTGCTTTCCCCCTAGCTTCCCTTGAACCTAGTCAGAGAGAGTAAATTGACATTGGTACACATGAAAATATCTACATACATTACACATTATAATGTTGACATGGGGGCACATTAATATACCTAAAATGTATAAATGAGTTTGTATTCAAAAAACCACCAGCAACTCCCACCTCTTTATACTTTTCTAAGCTCTCCCCGACTTTTCAATCTTGCTTCACAGCCCTTTATTCTAGCCAGGGTCAGAGTTTGCCTTGTACGGTCTCAGTTTTGCTTTTTGGTGATTGATTGAGAAGGCAATCTTCTTTCTGATGCATCTAAATCTGGTGTGTCCTACATGAGTTACTAGAGGTCTTTATGAAGCCAAAGGTCTTCATTAAGCTTCCATCATGCCCAAGAAAGCCTACAATTAAATATCCCCCATGTGGTTTCTTTGAAACCTATTATCTATACTGATGATTGAATTTAGGCATTTACTACTTTGTAACTACACACAGATTATTAAAGACTTCCTTGCATCGAGAGCAGGGCCATGCCTTAAACCTATTTGCATTCCTCACATTTCCTTCACATGGGGTCTTGTGCATAGCCCGTTGAGGTCAAGTTAATCCCATCTCAAGGGGACCCCATGTATGACAGAGTAGAACTGTGCTCCAAGAGGGATTTTTTTCCCCAGAAGTAGGTTTTCCAGGCCTTTTTTCTGCGTTACCTCTGGGCAGACTCGAACCTCAAATCTTTTAGTTCACAACTTAGCATGCTGACCATTGGGACACTAGGGACTCCTGTATATCCAGGCTTTGAGTTGGACTCTCTTGGAGTTGTATTTGATCTCTGTTTTTCAACTCATGAAATGGCCTGATGTGGGAGCTCTGGTGGGACGGTTGCTCAATACAAGGCCAGCAGTTCCAATCCACCAGCCCCTGAGGCTGACCATTCCCATAAAGATTTATAGTTTCGGGAACACTAAGGAACGGTCCTACCCCATCCTGTAGGGTCACCTGATGGAAGTGGGTTTGTGTTGGGCATTATGCATACAAAGGGGTGCCCAGAAATCATCCTCTCTCTTTTGTTGTTGTTGATCCTGAATACAGGGCCATAGGAGGAAAAACTGGAAAGTGAGAAAGTTCGTTCTGCGGGAAGACCCTGCCTACCTGCACTACTACGATCCTGCTGGGGTGAGTTTCCCTGCTTGATGAAGTCATTCAGCTAGAAGCCACCACCGAACTGGCTCACTGTGCTACACATTCTTCTTTCTGGCCTTTTGACACTCCTTTTTCCTCCCTCCACCATCCTGCTTATTCATACTCCCTTCTCCATTCATTCCTGCTCATTCTTATTGCGATGAACTGAGATCTTAGGACGCCCAGGCCAACATTAGCTCCAGTGTAAAAGAAGACATCACTGTACTGAGATTTCTGTAGATAACACAATCGTTTTTATTTTTACTCCCATCGCATATTTCAAGGAACTATATCAACTGGACGCCTCTTTTTAGTTTTAACATGGAAAAAAAGTTATTGATTCTTTCCTCAGGTCTATTGAAGTCTATAATCTGGGTTTTGATTACGTAGAAGCAGGATTTTACTCCACAAAATAAAACAACGTTGTAAGATGACACTGTCAGAGTTGGGTCCTCAGTCTTTGCTTGAAGTACAGGATGCTTGGGTTTCCCCCTGCAAGGACTGCCCTTCCATCTCAGGTGGGTGGGCTGAAGAGCTCTGGAAGAATGTGGGTCTTCTTTCTGGGACAGTGAGATGTGGGGACCCCAGCGTCTCCACCTCCCCTGCCATTCCCTTGAGATCCAAAGACCTGATTTGGGTCTTCTCATCCTAAATTCCTGAGCCCACTAACGTGGAAGATGGATGGTTCAGGGTCGGGAAGAAGCACTGAGCTACAGCAGGTGTCCTTGAACCTCCTTCTGCTCTAATTTATTCTGGGGGAACTGAGCTATACCAGAGCGAGTCTGTGGAGCTTTGCCCCAACAGAATGAGCTATATCCATGCAGTGAATACATCAGAAACATGAGACCTACCCTCTCTTCCCTAGGGGGAAGACCCTCTGGGAGCGATTCACTTGAGAGGCTGTGTGGTGACTTCCGTGGAGAGCAGCTCAGATGGTAAGAGCACACTTCTGTGGGAGAGGAGGCGTCTACACTCTTGTACATAGGAATCCTGAGCCAAGAGCGGTCTGTCAGATGTTGATGTAAAAAACTTAACTGCCTGAAAACCTGGGACATACCAAAAGCTGCTCTCTCCCAATGTTTGGCTCCCCAGGCCTTTAGGAGTTGAATTTGTGGATGCCCAGAGTAGATCCTTGAGCAAGATTGAGGAGAAACCATCAGAAGTGATTTACATGGTTACTTTGTTATTTCCTGACTTCTGGATCTGAGCTCCTGTAGTCTTTAAGGGGCGGAGGATGGGAAAGGCGGAGTAGGGTGGGGCTTCTTTTACAAACCTAGGCTAGGAAAGCTCCCAGGACAACGGGAACATTCGTGCCCCGAGGCAGTCTGCTGAGTGGAAACAAGCACCTGCAGTGGGATTGGGTCTATGCTGGTAAATTAGCTGCATGATGTTCTGCAAATCACCTGACTCCCGGGGCCTCCATCCTTCCTTGAAAAATGAGTGGGTTGTACTGGAAGACCTCTGGATCCCCTCCAGAACAGAAGCTTATGATTTGGTGCAGAAATAACAATGTTTATGAAGATAGACTTTTCAAATGCTGGTGACAAGTGGCGCTCCTGGAAGATGTCGTCTAGACATGCCAGACCCTGGTTTTGTTCCGCTGTGATGGGAGGTATCGTCTTCTCCAGGCTGACATGGAAAACACCGTCACTGCAAAAGCCTTGTCTTTCCCTATCTTTGACTCTACTTATGCCCCTTTCCTACAGGAAAGGGCATTTTGGGAAAGGTAGCATGCACTTTTTAATTTTAAATGAATGAGTGTTTAAATCTTATCACGGTATTGGCTAGCACTATACCTATTATATTTCAGTAGATACTATCTTATCCCTTAAAAAACAATTCTGATTATTCTGACGGTACTAGTGGTGGATCTATGGAGCCTCTTGCTTACAATATATTAGGCTTGGCTCTTGCTTTAGATTAGTAGTGAAAGAGGGGTGTTAGCTTATCAAAAATTGTTGAATCTGAATATCATATGATTCATGATACTGGGGGTGACACATTCAAGAGGCATTGTATTGTATTCATTGTCAAAAAGGATATTTTAAGGTCTATCTTGGAGTATAATTCTGTCTCTGATAGGATTACATCTAGCCGAATTCAAGGAAATCCAATCAGTACAATAGTATTCAAATTTATACACCAGCCACCAAGCTAGTGATGCAAAAGGTGAAAAATTCTACCAATGCCTTCATTCTGGAATAGATCAAATGTGCAGTCAAGATGCATTGATAATTATTGGTGATTGGAATGCAAAAGCTGGAAACAAGAAAATAACCAGAGAAGTTGGATTATATTAAGGCGAATGCGGCATCAGGATTGGAGGAAGGCTAATAACCTGTGGTACGCAGGTGACACAACCTTGCTTGCTGCAACTGTGAAGGACGTGAAGCACTTGCTGAGGAAGGTCAGGATTGCAGCCTTCAGTATGGATTACGACTCAGTGTAATCCATAAGACCCAAATCCTTACAACCGGACCAATAGGTAGCATGATGATAAGTGGAGGAAAATTTGGCATTGTTAAGGATTTCATCTTGTGTAGCTAGATTCACAATCAATGCTGACGGAAGCAGCAGCCAAGAGATCAAATAACACATTGCATTAGGCGAATCTGCTGCGTAAGATCTCTTTTACCCAAGTCAATATATTTTCAAATGCCTCCCATGCATGTGAAATTTGGACATTTAATAAGGATGACTGAAGAAGAATAGATGCATTGGAATCATGGTGCTGCTGGCAAAGAATTTGGAAAATACCAAGGACTGCCAAAAGAACAAATGACTCTGTCTTGGAAGAAGTACAGCCAGAATGTTCCTTCGTGGCAAGGATGGTGAAGCCTCATTTCATGTATTTCGGACATGTTGTCAGGACAGGCCAGTTCCCAGAGAAGGACATAATGCTTAGTAAAGTGAGGGGGAAGCAACAAACAAACAACAAATGGATGGCCCTCAACAAGATGAATGGACACAGTGGCTGTACCAACGGGCGCAAACTTCAGAAAAGCGGTGGGGACGGATGACGCAGGACTGGGTGGTGGGTCGCTCTATATTTCATAGGGTCTCTCTGACTCAATGGCACCTCACAACAAAAACAATACCTAACTACATATTTATACATAAAATATACTTACGTTGTAGTTATATAACTACGTATGTATAACTACTATATAAGTATTTATGTGTATACTTAACTGTATGTGAACTTTCAAGAAATCAAGTAAAACCCTCAAAGAGAAACCTTTTCTTTTCATGTGTGTCTATAAATATACTATAATATTCATCTAGGTTGCTGATATGAAACTATACTATATATACTACACTATGTCCTATATATAATAAAGATGATCAGACAATGTGGGTACGTTTGAAAACCACTGTTTTCCCCCTATTACATTCTTAGTCCTTTCATCTAAGTTCAATGTACGTGCAGAAAGCAGTGCATGTTAAGACACGCTGTCTTCACCAGGAGAACCCTCTGTCCAGCCAGAAATGTGTCCAGGACTGAAATGCTCCCATCAATGAACGTATGCTCTTGAAAAGTACATGTTAGTTTCCTTAGAGCTATCAGAACCCCTGGGGATTGGTGATCTGCAGGAGGAGGGTGGACAGATGACCCTGCTGGTGCCTTGGGGGCAGGGTCTACCTTTCCTTGTCTCTCTCACCAGGCAGGAAGAACGAGGAGGAGAACCTTTTTGAGATCATCACGGCTGACGAGGTGCACTATTTCTTGCAAGCAGCCACCCCCAAGGAGCGCACCGAGTGGATCAAAGCCATCCAGGTGGTCTCCCGGACTGGGAAGTGAGAGCTGCCTGCAGCTTCTCCTGACCCTGCTGGGGGAATCCCCGCAGAGACGTGTGGGCCAGCAGCTGTCTTCTTCTGTGATAAATCAATGAGAAAGGGTCTGGGGTGGGAAGCTGGCTTCCGCGAGGGATTTGGAACGTAATTAACCATGTGCTTGATGCTCACCTGCGCAGTCTTGCTCACATTTGACCCTTCCTGGGCACCCCCCACCCTCACTGAGACAACCAGCTGGGTGAGCAACTCAGGAACCTCTTTTAAAAAAAATCAACTGAACTAAGAGATCTCTGAGGTCTCTCCTACTTAAAAAAAAAAAAAAAAATGACTGCCCTGCCCCGTGGTCCTAAGGTCCCTGGAGGTTAAGGGGCCCCCAGTTGTCCAGTTGGAGTCCTTCCTGGGCTGTGTGGTTGGCTTTCAGCTGCCTTCCAATGTGCCAGCATGCATTTTCGGAGTTGTCACGGTATTGATAGTTCAATTGCCTTTTAACTTTGCAGCAGAGACTGTAACTTAGCCCTTGATGCAAACCAGGCCAGGCTCTACTGGTGCTACTTCCCGCTGAAGCAAACACTGCACGTCTGAATTAAGAGTACTGGGCATAAGCCTCCTTTGTTCTCTTTAGCCGGCTTCTGCCAATGCTCAAGTCTCAAAGTGAAGGAACACACTCTTCTTCCCTTGTCCTACATAGACGCTTTCTGAGGGCCAGCGTTAAAGTGATGGCTTTTACATTTAAGATTTTAGTCACTTACTGTAGCCAGAAAAGCCCTGTCTTTGGAGAAAAAACACCGAGCCAGCCACAGGTAGCCAGGGTCCTCCTTGTCCATGTCTGGACACCATTGAGGGCGCTGCGCAGACTGTGTCTTTAGGATCACTTCTCTGCTGTTTATTATCACTGAGAGAAAGGACCCCCAAATTGGCACGATTCCATTTTATTCATGTGCCTAAGGTGGGGAAACAGCCAGATGGATTTCTCCATGGAAAGAAATGGCTCCAAATGCCGGAGGGTGAAGGGCTGGGCCGCAGGCCAGCTGACAGGATGATGAGCCTATTCAAAGACACCGGGACGGGACCATAGTCCCTACAGAGCTCAGGGAGGCGGCTGTCAGCCCATGGCACGTGTGCCACTGTCCGGTGAATGATCTTGTGGTCTTGGCCTGAGCCTCCAAGCACAAGCTGAGTGGCTCCTTCTTGGCCCTGAGCCAGAATGATCTGACCTAGAGTCAAGGACCTGTTTCCCGTTTTCCATTGTACCCACTAACTAGTGAGTCTCTTCAAAACGGAGACTGATCACCCTCATAGAAGCAGCTGGGTGGCTGGAGGCATCATGCACACTCACCGCTTGTTTAAATGTTAAGGCTGCAATGAGGCGAAGCAAGCCAACCGGTGACCAGCGAGTCCTCTCTAACAGCAGTGACCACGGCAGTAATACTCCGCTCCACAGGCCTTCCAAGGCTGTCACCTTCGGGGCTTGCTTACCAGGCTCCTTCTCAGTGGACGGGAACCTCCAACCTTGCAGGTAGTAACCATCCCCCAGGGAGAAGTGCCTCCTGACTTTGCTGGCTCCCCTCTGTCCGGCCCCCAGTTCCACACGGCATTCCTCAGGCTGCTCCGACTTACTCTCAGCCTGTTTCTAGCAGAGCCCGGAGAAGCAGGACCACCTTCCCGCAGCCCCTCCTGGATCTTTAGTGACCCACCTTCTTACAGCACACACAGTATTTCTCTACACCCAGTGTTAGTATTTATTAATATGGAGTTGACCTTATGTTTTGAAATAAACTTGACTTTGGGGTGTCTGCCGAGTGTGAGAACTCTGATGCGTTGTCTCCCATTAATGTCTCACTTTTTTTTTTCTTTCAACAATTCACTTTCACTTCCTGAGAATACCCACACCTCTTATCTCTCAAAGCATCTGGCTGACCTGATGATACACACATTTTAAAAATAACCAAGTCGATTTACTCTAGGGAGACTTACAGTAGGGGGCAAATCAGACCAGGGCTCAGGGAATGTTTTAGAAGAAGAAAGGAAGTGTTCAAAGACATGGAAATGTCCTTTCACGTCACGTGACTGATGTTAAATCAGAAACATAGACATTTTATTTGAAAAACCTCCACATCGTATTGGGGAACAACAATAACAACACACACACACACACACACACACACACACACACACACACAGAAGGAGGCGTTCCTCGACAATCAAGTAAGAACCGCACGGGAGGCAGAGAACACAGGGCCTGTTTCAGAAGCGACGTGAAAGCACACCCACGCACAGTGGCCCACGTTCTCTCTTCAGAGGGCAGCTCTCAAAAGCAGAACAAGGGAGCCGCTGTCACGAAAATGGGCAGCTTCGCAGTCCCCCACGGAGTCCCAAAGCTGAGCCAAGGACCCACCTCATTTCTGTTGGCTTCTAGGTAAAGCTCGGGGCATGGGCAAAACCCTCCCAATGGCTGCCAGACCCACTTGAGCGGGACAAGACAAGTGTAGTAACTGAAGATTTCAGGTTCCTTTCCGTACTCTGCTGTCAGGAAGGGCTGTTGAAGTGGGAGGGGCAAGGGCAAGAAAGTTCCCAGAAAGGTAATTTCGCTTCTGAAAAGAAAAAGGAAGGAACTTGATTCCAATTATAACCCTCTGATGGCAACAAATGTACAAATGTGCTTGACATGATGGATGGATGGATTGTGATAAGAGTTGTCTGAGCCCCACTCCCCCCAAAATGATTTAAAAATATTATAGCCCTCAGCGAGTTGGGCTCTGGTTCAAAGGGAAGGGAGGGAGAATATTAAAGGCCCTGGAGGAGAGATAGAGGCTGGGAAGAGACAGGTTTTACGATTCCATATTTGTGGTTTTCTGTCATGTGAGGTACAGGAAGTCTCAAGGTTGAAGCGGCACCTGGGTGTTGATGGGCAGTGGTGACACACCTGAGGAAGGCAATGGTCCTGGACGCCCGGGACCTGGGTCTGAGTCCCAGGTCTGTTCTGTGACTTTGCTGCATTTGCGACACCTCTGGGGACGGCTTCTCTATTTCGAAAAGGAGGATGATGCTCCTTCTCCCACAGGGCTATGATGACTGCTTGCCACCTCTGAGTCCCCTGGCATGGAGACAGACAGCCATCCAATCCTAGGTCATTCTTTTGACCCCTCACAGTGACTTGGGGTTTAATGGCTCTTTAACAGGAGGCTGGGTGACGTAGTGACCACACATCGAGCTGCTAACCACAGGGTCAGCAGTTCAAAACCACCAGCTGCTCTACAGGAGAAAGATGAAGCTTTCTATTCCCGTAACGAGCGACAGCCCCAGAAGCTCACAGGGAGAGTGCTGCCCTGTCGAATAGGGCTGCTTTGAGGCCGGATGGACTCAGCGGCAGGGAGATTTCCAACAGTGATCTAAAACCTGGGCTACTCCTTCACTGCCCATCTCAGCCTGCGGCCTCACTCCAGACATCCTGATGTGTGTGTGTGTGTGTGTGTGTGTGTGTGTGTAGTCATTCCTATGTATTTAGACTTGTACTTGTTTTTTCCAAGGAACGTGGGTAATTATGAATCAAAGTTGAAGTTAAAACCACCAGTACGTTGCTTGAATCCTCTCTGCCCACATCTCTGACATGGATATAACATCTAGCATTTCAGAGCCTCCACACGATGGCCCTTCCCTAACTTTTCTAATGGACTGTTCTTAGGCCGGCCTCTCATTCCAGCCGAACGGGCTGCCCCACGGCTCGCTCGGGGCATGAGATTCCTCTTGCCCTACAGTGGAAAGCACTCCCTGCTCCATCTCTCAGACACTCTTATTCTTTGTTGCTAGCTCCCCAATCTACTGCTTTTCACTTGATCCAGACTGTTGTGAGCCTATCAGGGAGAGGAGAGCTGCTCCATAGGGTTTCCAAGGTTGTAAGTCTTCTCAGGAGCCTCGTCTTTCTCCAGAGGAGCAGCTTGTGGGTTCCAACCCCTGACCTTGAAGTTCACAGCACAATGCTCAACCCACTACACCACCAGCACTTCTTGTTGTTAGGTGCTGTTCATTCCTTATTTTCTTTTAGCTTAATGGTTTTATTGACTATAAGCCCACATAGCTTACCGGTCAATCGTTTTATAAAATATTTAAGAGTTGTGCCATCATCTCTAAGCAGCTTTCGAAATTTTTTTCTTTCTTGTACTCATTATTAGCTCCTTGGTTGCCCACCACCTCCCCTGCCATACCCCAGTCAACTATTAATCCAGTCTCTACAGATTTCCCTAGCCTTGATCCATGTAAGGAAAACCATACAAAAACAAAAGGCACAGAAGCCAAAAGCCAAACCGACGCAACAACAATAGCAAAATGAAACAGAAGAACCTCAGTTGGAGATGTTATGGGAGGTGGCATAAGGGTCTGAGTCGCTCCACTCCTTGGTTCCTGTCCTGCTCGCAAGAAAGATTTCAGGCAAGGGACAAAATCCGCATCAGAGTCAGAGAAAAGAGTTGAGCTGAAAGGGTGAGTTTACTGAAGGGGATACTTTGGAAAAGAACCCCAAAGGGGCCCTTAGCTGGTCCCAAAGGCTTGGTGGAATGTAGAGTAGAACCTTTTATTCGGGTGGCCCTCCACTATTGGCTGGCTTTCCTCTCTACACATACAAGGGCCCCTGTACCCCAGACTTCACCTGTGTCCTTGTCTGCAGACTCAGAACTTAAGTCTGTTCAGTCATTGGTGGGGGTAGGGAGCATCCTGTCTTTTTCCATTCAGCTTTTTCACAATCTCAGGTCTCTCCCATTGAGGAGAAGATGTGCCTCATCTTCCTCCGTGCCAGAGAGGTATGTGGGGGAATGTACGCCCAGCTCTCTTCTGTGAGTGACAAAATCGAGGCTAGTCACAGAAAAGGGTGGAACAGAAAGAGTGAGTTTATTGAAGGAGATATTTTGCCGCCATCATCATCATCATCATCATCATCATCATCATCATCATCATCATCATCATCTCTTTCCCCTTTGTTGTTTAACTAACGACAATAAAACTAACAGAAAATAACAAAAACTAGAGCAAATTAAAAATTGGCCAACAGAGAATAAATAACGAATAATAATTACATTTTAATTACATCTGCATGAATCCACTTTCCAGGACACTCTGATAACAAGGCTCTTCATTTGTCTGGGCAATGGTCAGAGGGGACTCACCAGCAGCTTAATGCAAATGCGGACCAGGCCAATAGATTTTGGGTTTTCACCGTCATTTAGAGCCCTCTGCAAACTGGGTGCTCAGAATTTAAGCTTAATATAGTTCCCTCTTCAGGTCGTGAATTCTACTGTTTATCCTCCTTGGATCACAAACTAGTAAAAAAAAAAAAAAAAACACCTCCCTCTTAACAAGTCGATGCTGACTCATAGCAACCCTATAGAACAGAGTAGAACTGCCCCTGTGGGTTTCCAAGGCTATACCTCTGCACAGAAGTAGAAAGCCTTGTCTTTCTCCCCTGGAGCAGCTGGTGGTTTCAAACTGCTGACCTTGGGGTTAGCAGCCCTATCGACTCCATATGGCAGACTACAACTACTCCATGAGGTTTTCTAGGCTCTAATCCACAGGAGAGTACATCGCCAGGTCTTTCTCCCGGATACCGCTGAATGGGTTGCAGCCACTGACAGTTTTGTTAGCAATGAACCACTTAGCTGTGGCACTACCAGGACTTCTCACAGCCTAGTGCTCTCAGCGGTTCTCAACCTGTGGGTCCCGACCCCTTTGGGGGTCGAACGACCCTTTCACAGGGGTCGCCCAATTCATATCAGTAGTAAAATGAAAGTGATGAAGTAGCAATGAAAATAACTTTATGGTTGTGGGGGCACCACAACAGGAGGAGCTGTGGAAAAGGGTCGCAGCATCAGGGAGGTTGAGAATGTGAAGGAAATGCCCGAGCTTTCCTTGTGCTCTTGTGCTCCTCCCTCCGCTTCATCAACCCATCCATTTTACGACCATCTATCAGCATATGCCTTTGCCGGTGGTCACACACCATATTGGCTCCTGTTACCACCACACTTCCTGTTTCAAGGTTCATGCTCTTTACGGTCAGACAAGTGCTTCTGTTCTGCAAGTCTTTCAACTACCAGCAACACTACCTAATTGTGTACTGCATGCAGCCGATGCTCTGTGGGGGAGCTGTTGGTTGCATGCTGGGAACGAAATACTCGCTCAATGAGGAAGCAGGGCCCAATTGGAGCGGAGTGGTACCCATGTAGCTGTCAGGGCACGCACTCAGTGTCTGCTACCTGCTCAGTACTTTGCAGTTACAAACTCAGCTAAGTTCATAACAGCCTTCAGAGATGTGTGCCACATGAGCCCAGATGTGGAGTTTTTCCCCCAAAACCATTTTATCGGGAGCTAATACAGAGATCAAATCATCCACAGTTCAATCACTAGTGTACAAGCAGTAATGTGCAATTGCTACCATAATCTGCTTCAAAGCAATCAGCTGCCTTTCCTCTCCTCCCCACTAGACCCCCAGGAACTCTTCTATCACTTGTTGTCTCCATAGGTCCATCAATCCTGGATTTCATATACAGAAAAACATGTAACAGCAATTCAAGAGGGCTGCCCCCAATGACAAAGTACATCAGAGATAAACTCCAATAAGGGGGGAAAGCCACACACAGAGAGAACATGTTTTAAGCCAGATCAGGCCCTACGTGGATCGGAGGGGGCAATCAAGTGACAAGGTTTGAGCCATTCAATTCAGGTCTGTCATTCTGATCTCCTATGAGTTCCTCTCCAATGCACCCTGCTAAGTAGCTTATTCCCATCCCTCTGTTGTGGATAGAAGGAACACCGGAGGCTTATTTCCTGTGTGAATCTCACAAATGTATCTTGGGAGCCCACTGTTCTCCATAGCCTTTTGCAAACCAGAATCTCACAATCACGTGGACTTGGTTGACATCTCCACATGAGGAAATGTGTGGCACAGAGAAGGGATGAGGCTTGTCTGAGGTGCTACAACTCGGAATGGTCAGAGTCAGGGCTCTCACCCAGTCTTCGCACTTTTAGCCCTCGCGTCCCACTTCTGCTTCCTGGTGTTCAGTTAGTGGTGGCAATGGAGCCAGTCACATTGCGACGATTGTACAAATTCTCCTTGGAGGCAGCTGCGTTCTTTCCCAAGCGAGGTTACTCAGCTTGCCTATGAGCCCTGGTCAGGAGCCTCCAGGATGCCAGCACTCAAGCCCTCCAGTCTGTTGTGGGCAGATTTGGTTCTTAGCCATCCTTCGCCATGGAATGATACTCAGCGTGCCGGCCCGCGCCATTCCTGTCCTATCAGCCGCAGCAACATTTCCTGTTAGGCCGCAGCCCCAACAGTACCAGGGCTGTAGCCTTTTCTTCATTGAAAGGAAAACCTCTATGGTCAGACACGGCTGTGCACAGAGCTCTACCTGCTGATACTGGTTTGGAGGCTTTGGCGCATTTTATTTTCTAGCATCTGGCCACAAACCCTTTTGCAGAGCTAACTATTGTCTAGCATATTGTCACAGAACATTTTCCACGGTCTATGCATCCACATACACACTATACACACACAAGCATATGGTAGTGTTGCTAGGCGCCCTCAAGGCAAGCCTGTGGGGTGTGTGTGTGTGTACACACACACATATGTACTTATCATACAGTCTCAGGATGGTATAAATGGTTAAATTGCTTGCATGTTAAGGGAAAAGTTGGAGGTTAGAGTCCACTCAGAGGTGCTGCAGAAGAAAGTCCTGGCAGTCTACTTAGGAATAAGAGACTGTTGAAAAATAGAAAAGTGTTCTATTTTGTATACACATATAAACACACTCATGATGGAGCCCTGGTGGCATAGTGGTTCCGAGCTAAGCTGTGATCCTCATGATTGGCAGTCGAGATGGGCAACGTTTATTGTACCAGCATGGCCAATGAACCCATGTGGGATTAACTGAAGGGCGGAGAGATAAATGGCAGGACGGAGAGATAAGAGGCTTGGCGAGCCTCTCCTCTCTTGTCTCTTGCTCTCTGATCATCGGGCCAGTGTGCAGCTGCCTTGCTTGTTCTGTGCCTTCAATTTTCAAGCTACACTACCTGTTGGACCCCTGACCCATGGACTGTGTTGCTGTAATTTGAGGTTCCTTCAAGACATACTTCGCCACGGTACTGGAATTTACATCTCTGAGCTGGAGACTGTGGCACCCTGTCATCTGGCTGACTGTTGTGACCTGACTTGCTGTTTGCGGTCTGTGCCCGGATAGGCTGAATTGCTCTACAGAGGACTACCCGGTGGCCCTAAAGACTTGAAGGACTGCCAGTGTCTCACAGCTGTCTCACGGGAGTGAGTTGCACTGAGCCAATTGTACTGCTTTATAATTTTATTACCTGTTTATTTCTTTATATATATATATATATATATATATATATATATATATATATATATATATATATAATTATTAGCGTTCTGGTTTTGTTTCTCTAGAGAACCCTGCCTAACACAGCAGTAAAAAACCACCAGCAGCTCTGAGGGAGAAACTCTGAGCTTCCTGGTCCCTTAAACAGTTACAGTCTCAAAATCCCACAGGGGCTCCCTATGAGTCAGCTTGACTAGATGTCAGTGAGCTTGGTGATGTTGTCGAGTGTGTGTTGGACTGCTAACACAACGTTGGCAGTTCAAATCCAACAGCCACTCCTTGGGAGAAAGATGAGGCTATTTACTCCTGTAAATATTTACAGCCTTGGTCACGCTGTATAGGACAGTGTGTGTGTGTGTGTGTGTGTGTGTGTGTGTGTGTGTGTGTGTTAGCTAGCTTAGGGGTGGGGCTGGGGGGGTGTCCCTCCCATGCCTGCAAAGACGGGGGGAGGGTGTCCGTCCCATGCCTGCAAAGACCCTCATAAAGGAGGTTGGAAAGACATCAGGCAACCATTGGACACCTATGAAGACCCCAAACTGAGCATGCTCATACTCAAGGCCCCAGCCAGATGGGAGGTACACATGGATGCCCAAAATAGGCCCAGGCTCATGATTCCACCCTAGTGGGCTTAATTCAGCCAATGGAGTCAACCAATACCTTCAACTATGCCTCCCCAGCCAAAGGTTTGAAATATCATGGCTGTGGGAAGGCCAGACTCTCTCTTACGCTGCTCCTGTTCAGAGACAGGGGGAGAGGGAGGGGCAAGGTCTCTCTCCCCTGCAAGAGTGCACATGGGGCAGCTCCGGGCCTACCGAGGACCCATAGCCTCTGACTCACATGCTCTTCGCCTCTAAGGTTCTTGAGCTTCTGGCGTCCCGGAATCCACACCCCATAGTTCTGCGCTTGTGGGTGCTCTCTTCCACCTGGTTGTTTGTGTCTGCTTTTGAACCCCAGCTCGGCTTCCCCATGATTTGACATGCTTCCCAGGAAGACTGTGTACCCTTCTGAGACTGTTAAACCTGAAACTTGTCCTTCATAAAAACCCACTTGGATCACACAATGTGCTTCTGTGTGAATTCTTTCAGTGTGCAAAGCAAAGAACCAAGGCATTATGCACTCCAGAAATACCGATCGATCTATCGATCTATCTATCTATATTACTTGTATAGATTATTCAAACATTTCTAATATTACTGATGATCATCACATGGGGACGTTCATAGGAAAGACTTCTATGTGGACAAAAGCTATACTTTGTTGGGTTCATGAGGGAGGAAGGGGAAGTGGGGGGAAAATGAGCTGATGCCAGGGGCTTACATGGAGAGAAAATGTGTTGAGAATGATAAGGCTAACGAATGTACAAATGTGCTTTATACAATTGATGGATGTATGGATTGTGATAAGAGTTGTATGAGCCCCCAATAAAATGATTTTTAAAAAGCTATACTTTGTCAACAATAAAAAGAAAACAGCAACTTCATCTTTTTAAAAGGCACTTCACCTTATAGAGGTCTAAATACAGGCATGTACATATGTAAATATATTTACATGTGATGGTGGATAGATAGATCTATGTGCACATATTTATAGGTTTAGTATTAAGGTAGCAGATGAACATTGGGCCTCTACTCAAGTACTCGCTCAATGCAAGAACACTTTGTTTTATTAACCTGGCATTCTATGACGCTCATCTTCCCAGTACAATTGCTGAAGACAAAGCAGGTGCATAAGCAAATGTGGTGAGGAAAGCTGATGATACCCGGCTATCAAAAGAGATAGCATCTGGGGTCTTAAAGGCTTCAAGATAAACAAGTGGCCATCTAGCTGAGAAGTAACAAAGCCCACATGGAAGAAGAACACTAGCCCTTGTGATCATGAGGTGTCGTTGATAGGATCAGGTATCAGGCATCAAAGACCCTGAATGAAAAATCATATCATTGTGAATGAGGGGAGTGCAGAGTGGAGATCCAAAGCCCATCTTTAGGCAAATGGGCATCCCCTTACAGAAGGGTCACAGGGAGGAGATGAGCCAGTCAGGGTACAGTGTAGCAAGAATGAATTATAAAACTTTCCTCTAGTTCCTAAATGCTTCATCTCCCCTATTATCATGACTCCAATTCTACCTTACAAATCCAGTTAGACCAGAGCATGTACACTGGTACAGATAAGAGCTGGAAACAGGGAATCCAGGACAGATAACCCCCTCAAGACCAATATTGAGAGTAGCCATACCAGGAGGGGAAGGGGAAGGTGGGGGGGCAAGGGGGGAGCCCATCACTATGATCTACCTATAAACCCCTCCCAGAGGGACAGACAACAGAAAAGTGGGTAAAGGGAGACGTTGGTCAGTGTAAGACATGAAAAAAATATTATAAATTATCAAGGGTTCATGAGGGAAGAAGTGTGGGGGAGGGAGGGAGAAAAATGAGGAGCTGATCCCAAGGGCTCAAGTAGAAAGCAAATGTTTTGAGAATGATGATGACAACAAATGTACAAATGTGCTGGACACAATGGATGGATGGATGATTGTGATAAGAGCTAATATGAGCCCCCAATAAAATGATTTTTTTTAAAAAGGCACTTCCCCCGTGAAGATGGATGGATGGCAAATAAGCACCTGGAAAGATGCTCAACATCCGTAGACATCCAGGAAGTACACATTCAAATCACAAGGAGTCGCCACCTCTCACCTATGAGACTGTACAACACGACAGAGCTGCCCTTTCCCCGGGAGTCTGTGGTGTAGAGGATGGAGACTCATACGTAGCTGGTGGAGAGACATGTGGAAAATAGTACAGCCCCTTAGGAAAAGAGCTTGGCAGGGTTTTTCTTTGTTGTTTTGTTTTTAATGAAGTTTTACACACACACACACACACACACACACACACACACACACACACACACACACACCCCAGCCATTTCACCCTTCGGTATTTGCCTACAAGAAATGATACTCTATGTCCTAACAAAGGATCATGCACGAATGCCCATAGCAGTTTTAAAAAATAATAGTCAACAATAAAATACAAATAATAGTTGGAAGCAATAGCAGAAATCAGCAGGTGGATGGATACATAAACTATGTATATTTATATAATCAAACAATGCAGCAATTAATAAACAAAGAACGAGCCTTTCAAATTAACTATGCTGAGTGAAGAAATCAAATGAAAGAATACATATGCTGTCTGACTCACTGCTGTAAAATTCTTGATATTACAAACGGACCTCTAGTGAGAGGCAACAGGATGGCAATTTCCTGGGCCTAAGGAAGGGTTGAGGGAAAGGAGGGTGGGTGACAGGGAACACAATGGGGAAATGAGCTTTGGGTTCCCATCTGTACTCTGGAGATTATTCCATGGGTGCGGATCTGGGTCAGCGCAGCAGATTTCCACCTCAACTAGGGGGTTTAGTGCGTGTGCACCGTACCTCTCCCAAACTGTTTAAAGACATCGCAGTGGGCAAACACGAAGGCAAATGGCCTTTCTAAAGTATTAAAAAGCAAAGATGTCACTTTGATGGCAAAAGTATGTTTGACCCAAGTCATGGTATTTCTATTCATCTCACCCACATGCCAGAGCAGGACAACGGAAATGTAAGGCCAGCGTGGGGAGGGAGGGGAAAATGAGGAGCTGATCCCAAGGGCTCAGTAGAAAGCAAATGTTTTGAGAATGATGATGACAACAAATGTACAAATGTGCTTGACAGAGTGGATGTGTGTATGGATTGTGATAAGAGCCCTCAATAAAATGATTTTTTTAAAAAAGAAAGAAAATGTAAGACCACAGAAGAGTGGGCACATTTGAATGACAGCATTGGCAAAGGACACCGAAAGCACCATGCGAGCACATTTGGGCTGGAAGTATGGCCAGGATGCTCCTTAGAAATGCGAAGCATCCAATATGTTATCAGGAGGAGCCAGCGTCTGGAGAAAGACATTATACTTGATGAAGTCGGGGGCCCATGAGAGAGAGGAAAGCCTTCCACGAGATGGATGGACAGACCGGCTGCAGCAGTGGGCTCAGATCGAGGACTGATGGTGAGGATCGTGCAGGACCTGGTCGTGCTGAGCTCTGATTTCCCCAGGGCTGCTACGAATCCGAAGCTACTCAGCGGCATCCAGCAACAGCAAGAAACAGTGCGCTGCTTTGCAGGATCTGCCAGACACAAATCCAGGTAACGTGAGGGGAGGAGTCCCAATCCTCTCGGCATTCTTGGGAGGCTGTTCCAGAAGTCAGCAGGCTTTAAAGCAGGGGTGAGGAATATCTGGCCTCTGGATCATAAACACACACACACACACACACACACACACGTCAAACTCACTGCCATCGAGCCATTCTGGCTCATGGAGATCCACTAGGACAGAGTAGACCTGCCCCTGTGGGTTTCTGAGACTATAACACTTTATGGAAGTAGAAAGTCCTGTCTTTCTCCCAAGAAGCAGCTGGTAGTTTTGAACTGCTGACCTTGTGCTTAGCAGTCCACCATCTAGCCACTCTGCCACCAGGGCTCCTCATGGGCCGTATAAGGTTCTAGACATTAGCAGACCAGTTATGACTCATCAAAGAAAAGCCGTTCCAGCCATTATCTTGCTTGCATTAGGTGTGTCGAGTCGGGTCGGGCTCATAGTGACCTGGAACACAAGAGAAGGAAACACTGCCCCGTCCGGCTCCATCCTCACAGTGGTTTTATGTTTGGGCCCATCGTGCAGCCACTGTGTCCGTCTCATCAGGAGCCTTCCTCGTTTCCCCGCTCCTCTGCTTTATCGAGCATCATGCCCTTCTTCAGGGACTCGTCTATCTTGACGCATCCAAAGTATCTTTGCCTGATCTTTTGACGATCTGTGGTCCTTCCAATATTCTTCACCAGCATCGTAAATCAAATGCATCCATTCTTCTTTGGCCTTCCTTCTTCAATTTTCAACGTTAACATGTATGTGAAGCAGCAGAAAATACCATGCTTGGGTCAGGTGCACCGTAACCCTCAAGATAGCATCCTTGCTTTTCAACACTTTAAAGAAGTCTTGTGCAGCAGATTTACCACATGCAATGCTTACCTGTTTGTTACCTATTTGTCCATTTTTGAGGGGTTTGTTTTTCTTTACACTGAGTTGTAATCCATACCGAAAGCTGTCGTTCTTGATCTTCATCAGCAAGTGCTTCAAGTCCTCCTCATTTCCAGCAGCCAGGTGGTGTCATCTGCATGCCTTAGGTTGCTAAGAAGTTTTCCTCTAATCCTGATGCTCATATGATCCAGATCCTCTGATGCTTTGCTCAGAGGTCTGAGGAAAGGAAGCAACCCTGACACGTACCTTTCCTGATTGCCATCCATGCAGTGTGCCCTCGTTCTGTTTGCCCAACTGCCCCTTGACCCAGGCCCAAGTTCTTCATGAACACAGAGAAGTGCTCTGCTCTTCCCAGTCTTCGCAAGGCCATCCATCGCTGTTACCACCCATACAGTCGACATGCCTTTGTGCGGTCAATGGAACACAAATAAACCGCTTTCTGGTGTTCTCTGCTTTGAGTCGAGATCCGTCTGACATCAGCAATGATGCCCCTTGTCCCATGTCCTCTTCTGAATCCAGCCTGAACCTCTGACAGCTCCCTGCCAATGTGCTGTGGTCACCGTTCTTGCACCGTTTGCAGCACAACTTTACTTGCATGGATATCAAGGATATCGTTCAATCATTTGAACATTCTGTTGGGTCATTTTTCTTTGGAATGGGCATAACTGTGGCTCTTTTCCAGTTAGTTGGCCCAGTATCAGAGACAGGTTAATCAACTTGTTGATGTGGATTTGGGACATGCAACGAGTGTGCCGGTTTCAAACCTGAATCTGACAGTGTGCAGAGAGTGGAAATGCAAGGTTCTGCTTGGAATCGCGAGAAAATAAATGAGCTGAAGTTGCAGGAAAGTTGACCACCAAAGGAGGGCATGCGAATTTTATAAAGAGAAGTTACAGTTCAGAGAGCGCCAGGGTGTCGAGAGAGTGGAAGCAATAATCGCAGACTATTCATTCCAGAAGTATGTGTCACGCATCGAGGATGGATTTGTAGCTGTCAGGAGGAATAGAGCGACCCCTTCATTCATTCATCCCACAAGCTAGCCAGGTGCCATTGACTTGCTTCCATCTCACGGTGATGCAGTGTGGGAAAGAGTGAACTGTGCTCCAAGAATTTTCAATGATGGAATGTTTATTTTTTAAAATCATTTTATTGGGGACTCATATAACACTTATCACAATCCACCCAGCCATCCATTGTGTCAAGCACATTTGTACATTTTTTGCCATCATCATTCTCAAAACATTTTCTTTCTACCTGAGTCCTTGGTATCAGCTCCTCATTAATGACGGAATATTTAGAAGTAAACTGACTGATCCTCCTTCCAGGGACCTCTGGGTGGGCGTAAGCCTTCATCCTTTCAGTTTGTGCCCGAGTGCCTTCACCATTTGCATCACCGAGGCTTTCCATTCATTCAACTTGACCATGGTTATTAGCGGGGCTTATTCACTGTTAGGTGAATAAGACAGGCAAAAACAAGACAAAACCCAAACTCACTGCCATCAATCAATTCTAACTCCTAGCCACCCTATAGGACAGGATATAACTGCCTCTGTGGGTGTCTGGGACTGGAGTAGAAACCCCCAAGACATGCAAGGAGCCCATTACTATGGCGCTAACATTCTAGAGTGAGAAACATGACCTGGACACAAGGAAGGCAATTTCTGATATTGAAAGTGCTATGATGAACTCACACGAGGCATGGAATAAGACACTCCAGGCTACAGGATGAGAAGGTGCTTCCATCCTTACATGTTTGAGGAACAGAAAGAAGGCAGTGGCTTGGCACGCGATGAGCAAGGGGAAGAATATTGGCCGTGTCGGAGAGGCACGGTTGTATCCTGCGTGCCAGAGGCAGATGCATGGGTGGATTTTACATAGAGAATCGACATGATGAGGTTGATAGAGTATCTTTGGATTCTCTGTGAGGAATGAACTCGGGAGGGCAAGGACTGATCCCTGAAAACCGGATGAGGAACACTGAGCCATTCAGGCAAGGCGTGAGGGTGACTTAAAGCAAAGCCGTAGTGCTGAAACAGGTGGGAAGGATTCCGATTTGGGATGCATCTTGGAGGTAGAATCCTCTCAGCAGGGAGTTGTAAATGATGTGGGGAGTGTGGAGAAATGACAAACACAAGGGGACTCGTAGGCGGTTGACCAGAGCAAGCCAATAAATAGTGGCACCATTTGCTGACTAAGGAGACTGGAACCGTGGGGTGTGAGGTATAATGATGGGGATCATTGTGCTTGTAAATGAGATCATTTTGATTCATCCAAAAGGAGGTAGGATCCCGCTACCGAGTGGCCAGGATGCTTCTCTTAGTGGAGAACTGAATCTTTGCTGACCGTCCGCAATTGCTATTGTTCTTCGGTGCCTCCACGTCCTTGTTTGACTCAGAATGCCTCCAAACTAGAACTGCCCTGTGGGCTGATCATCCGCCCAGGAGGGAGCAGATAGTCAGATCTTTGGGTTCAACCCTCCAACTTTGCATCTAGCAGTGGTGTGCTTCCTCAAAGATTCCTTGATTTGTGATGGAAAGCAGGAGGTTGGGGGAGGGGAGAGGGATTGCTGGGAATCTGTGTGATGGGACACGGCTGGGAACAGGGCACATGCATCTCCATGGAGCTCCAAGAGTCAGGCAAGCCCTTGGCCCCTTTGAGAAGGCCTCAGGGAGGGATTCCACAGCTTCCCGGCTTGGGGTGGAGACTGGGAGGAGGGCAGGCTGGGTAGGTGAAGGGAAGGAGTGGGATCCAGGCGGGGAGTTGCTAAAAAGGACCTGAAGAAGGTACTGAGTGAGCAGGAACATGGAGGACTCCTGGTGTGCCCAAAGGAGGGGACTGTGTGCTGCAGCCTGGAGCTGTGAAAACCCTGCTGAACATGCCCCGGAGCGGCAGCCTCAGCATCACCCAGCATCCAGCATTGAGGTCCCAGCCCCAATCTTTGAGTCCGAGTCTGCATTTTAACCGGAACTTCAGGGGACACTGTGGACGGATTACAGTCGGTGATGTGTTACTCTGGGGCCCAGGGCTCGAGAGCATCACACATGTTTAACCATGACACCCGCAGAGACTCTTTCCTGTCCCTCGCGTGCTACACCATGCCTTATTCTTTAATGTCTTTCATCTTTTATTGATGATACAAAAAGGCTGTAAACCTGTTTTCGAAGATTCAGAGACTACAGAAATGTGTGGAGAGACTCATGGTCAGGCTCCGTTTTAGGATCTGGTGTATTAGGGTGACCAGAAGTTAGTCTCTCCCGGATATTTTTCACTGGGGGTGGGGGTGGGGGTGGGGGGGCAGTTTTACAGAACAGCAGCTGTTTCCTGATGAGGGGACCTTCAGCAAGATATTTAACCTGCCTTCCTTTTCTGCAAAATGGACACGCTAATTATGATAGTTAGGTTTATTGTGCCAACCTGGCCAATGAATACCTGTGGGGTTAATTGAAGGGCAGTTTAATTGAAGGGTGGAGAGATAAATGGCTTGGCGAGCCTCGGCTTTCCATCTCTTGCTCTCTGATGGTCGGACCAGCGTGCAGCTGCGTAAGCTCGTTCTCTGCCTCAGCTGGCAAGGCTCAGTTCCTGCAAGACATCACTGAGGAGAAGCCACATGGACCTACTCGGTTGCAGCCCTGGGTGCTGGAGCAGCCGTGTGGAGACCCCTGACAGCACTGAGATGCTTACACATCCACTGGATTCAAAGACTTTCTACCCATTGCCTTGCAGTCGACGTCATTGCGTGTGTTCTGGGAGATTGCGGAGGACTTTGTAGATCAGTATTGGACATATAGGCTAATGTCGGACTTATGGGCTTGGACAGCACTGGGTTGGGATATTTTCTTAATGTACACTTACCCTTTATATAAAACTCTCTCTTGTACACATATGAGTGTCCATGGATTTGTTTCTCTAGTCTACCCAGACAAACACACTAATCATAGTGTAAACCCAAACCGGACTCAATGCCATTGAGTCACTGCTGACTCACAATGACCTTACAGGACAGCATAGAACTGCCCCTGTGGGTTTCTGAACCTGCAGCTGTTTACAGGAGTAGAACATAGAATGTGGACCTTCAGCACAGTGCCGGGCACAGAGTAACCCCCCCTGAAGGCTACTATTAGGTATTCCCTCCGAGTCACCTCTGACTCACAGCAACCCCACATCCAACAGAATGCTATGTCGCCCAGTCCTGTCCTGTCTTCCCGATGATTGGTTCGCTCAGATCCGTTGTTGCCGCCATTTTGGATTTTGGGTGCCTTCCCACAGAGGAGGCTCATCTTCTCGTTACTCTATCACACAAGATTCCATGTGACCCACAGGGCTTTCGCTGGCTAATTTTTAGAAGTGGATCTCCAAGCCTTTCTTCCCAGTTTGACTTCGTCTGCAAGCTCTGTCGAAACCTGGCCCCCAGCATCACAGCAACACCCAGGCTGCCTCAGTCGGAGGGGTGGGCAAGGAGTCATTACACAGAATGAGCCGCAGTGCTCACAGCTGGCCCTGCCTGGGGTCTTTGGATCGTTTTGCATACAGACTGTCCTGGAGGCCTTCACCAACAGGGACAGCTCACGGGGAGCACCCGAGGGACTCCGGAGAAGACCAGGGAGCCCCTCACGCTGGAGCAGCTGGCCAAGGAAAGGCAGGCTCTCCTGGGGTCTCACTTCACTTTATAGACGCTCTGAGCTGCAAGGCCATTGCTGCTGCAGGAGCACAGCGGTGAAAAGGAACCATAAAGGCAGGGAAGCAAAGGAGGGTCCCACCACCGGCCACGAGTAAGTACTCTTTTAACCGTCTGGTAGTTAGGCAATTTGGAAATCCCCCCGTTTTCGGATTGTGGCCTATCCACACATTTAAATGGGCACTGATGGGGCTGTATGGCACGTGCTCAAAGAAAAATGTATAAGGTTAATGAAACGCTAAGTATGCCGTGTGGCCCGTCGAACACACGTCCTACTGCGTTTGCTAAGTAGATTCCCTTGTTTGAAGCTTCCTCTACTACAGGTGCCACTCGAGTAGTACTGCAGCTATGTGTATAATAGAGAAGCCTCCTATTGTTCTCTTCGCAGCCTTTGCTTTCCCTGGGGAGGAGTCTTGGTGGCGTGGTGGTTCTGTGTTGGGCGGCCAACTGCAAAGTTAGAAGTTTGAGCTCATCAGCTGCTTTGAGGGAGAAGACGGGCTTGACCGTCTTAACGAGTGGGTCTCAGAAATCCACAGAGCAGTTCCACCCAGTCCTGTAAGACCACGATGAGTCAGCATCTACTCTGTGGCGCTGCGTGTGCTTTTTTGGGGACATATCTTCCTTGAGAGATGAATAGGCATGTTGGCGCGATACTCTGAGCTGGTAAAATTACTTGCAAGGACAGTGTTTGTACAATTTGAGTGGGTAGACAAAACTTTAATCCCATATTAAATTCTTATCATATATTAAAGTTAATCACATATTAAATTGTAAAATGACCTCTATCATTAATTTCTTGAGAGGTAGCACATGTGACTATAGAGTTCCTAGGATTCAATAAAACAATTAATTTAATGAACTTAATAGCCTGGACCAGGCATTTTATCCAAACACTTTGCATGCATTGTTTTATCTTAATCTCAACTAATTTGTAACCCCAAGATCAGTAGTTCAAAGCCACCAGCCTCTTGGTAGGAGATGAGTCTGTTTGTTCCCATAAACACTTGACAGCCTCCTATTCATTACGGGGCAGTTCTACTCTGTCGTCTAGAGTTGCTCTGAGTCAGAACCAACTTGCTGATGGCATCGGGACTCCTTGGAGGTAGTTTCTCATATTCCCCCCACTTATAAATGAGCACGCTGAAGCTCCAAGGGTGAAGAAAGTTGCATAAAGTTACCCCGTTGGGAAACCAGACTCGTGATTCTAACTCGGATCATGTGCCCTTACCCTGCAGGTTACTTATGTTTTCTTACTCCTCCCTCTCTTCAGAGTGTACCATTCCAGTTCATGACTTCATGGAGCATCTTCTATCACAGGAATCCTCCAGCCCCCCATGGCTACCCTTTCCTTGATTTCTGTGTCCAGTAGAGTCACGCAAAACCAAACGCCACTGCGTGGCTCTGGATGCATCAGGACCCTAAGTAGAGCTTCTCAGGCTGTCAATCTCTATGGGAGCAGGTAGCTTCATCTTTCTCCCACTGGCGGGGTTGAACCCTCCACCTTGCGGGTAGCAGCCCAACCTTTTCTCAACAGCACAATCAGGGCTGCTACCTTTTCCTTGAGGATCCACAGTTTCCTGTGAACGACGACTGGTGTCCTCACTGGTTTTTCTAAGGACTCTCAAGGACAAAGAAAACTTACTCTTGAACTTCTGTCCCTTCTCATTCTGGATTCTTCCTCCTATCTTAGTTTTTCTGGCCTGTTTCCTAACAAAAAGCAGCTATTATTTTAAAATTTTATTTTATTGGGGGCTCTTACAGCTCTTATCACAATCCATACATAGATCCATTGTGTCAAACACATCTGTACATATGTTGTCATCATCTTTTTCAAAACATCTTCTTTTTATTTGAGCCCTTGGTATCAGCTCCTCCTTTTGTCCCCCTCCCTCTCCTCTGTCCCCTTGATAATATATCAATTATTCTTTTTGTCTTTTTTTCATGTCTTACACTGACCGTTGTCTCCTTTCACCCACTTTTCTGCTGTCTGCCCCCTGGGAGGGGGCCATATGTCGATTATTGTGATCAGTTCCCCCTTACTGTGCCCCCCCCCCATTTCCCTTACCCTCCTAGTATCATTGCTGTCTTTATTGGTCCTGAGGGTTTTATCTGTTCT
Source organism: Tenrec ecaudatus (assembly GCF_050624435.1). NCBI lineage: Eukaryota > Metazoa > Chordata > Mammalia > Afrosoricida > Tenrecidae > Tenrec > Tenrec ecaudatus. The sequence continues at coordinate 15,256,968 of NC_134546.1, forward strand.
GGATTCCCTGTGTTGGGAGCTCTTACCTGTAACAGTAAACATGTTCTGGTCTAGCCAGATTTGTAAGATAGAATTGGGGTCATGATAGTGGCAGGGTGGCAGGGGGAGGAGAGCATTAAAGAACTAGAGGAAAGTTGTGTGTTTCATCTGTGTTATACTGCACCCTGATTGGCTGTCTCGTCCTTGTGGCCCTTCTGTAAGGGATGCCCAATTGGCTACTGATGGGCTTTGAGTCTCCACAATCCCACTCATTCACATTGATATGATTTTGTTTGTTTGTTTGTTTTGTTTTGGGTCTTTCATGCCTTACACCTGATCCCATTGACACCTCGTGGTCACACAGGCTGGTGTGCTTCTTCCATGTGGGCTTGTTGCTTCTCAGCTAGATGGCTGCTTGTTTATCTTTAAGCTTTTAAGACCACAGATGCTATATCTTTTGATAGCTGGGCTCCATCAGCTTTCTTCACCATATTTGTTTATGTACCTGCTTTGTCTTCAGCAATTGTGTTGGGAAGGTGAGCATCATGGAATGCCCATTTAATAGAACAAAGTGTTCTTGCATTGAGGAAGTTCTTGAGTGGAGGCCCAACGTCCGTATGTCGCCGTAATACTTTATAAATAAACATATGTACATAGATCCATTCTATCATTAGATATAAATATATTTACATATATACAGGCCTGTATTTAGACCTCTAGAAATGTTCTTTGCCTCCCAGTTATTTCCTCTATTTCCTTTTATTTTCCTCCTGTTCCACTATCATGTTCATCTTTTATTCAGGTTTTGGTAATTCCTCTTGGCTACATTGACCTTGATTGAGCCCTCTCATGCATCCTATACCCTCCTTGCCATCAATTTTAGATCGCTTATTCTTCCCTTGTCCCTGGCACCCCCTTCCTTTTCCCCACCTCCCACTCTCCCATGTCCCTCCAGAACCGTCGGTCCCATTGTTCTCTCCTCTGGATTGTTCATCCCGCCTCTCTTGTCCACATTGGCAATAATATGCACAAAAACAAAGCAAAGCAAAACATAACCAAAAGAGAAGACAAAAAAAATAAATCAACAACAGCGAATATAAGAAAACAAACAAATAAATGGCCAACAGCAAAAAATGAACAGAAAAGCCCTCAGTCTCAGGTCTGGGCAGTGATCTTTATGAGTGTTTTCCAGTGGCGTCTGCTGGGGCGCCACGCCCTGGCCCCCGAGTCCCCCTTTGGCATTCCTCGGGGACTTGGTTGCTTTGTTCCCCTTGCTGCTCCACTGTAAGCCCTTATTGTATCACCCTGGTGCGGTGGGGTCAGATCATCCCATCTCCTTACCATGTGCCCGTGCTGTCCCCCTTCGTGCTGTGTGTCAGTGAGGGACATCGTAGTGTCTCGCGGTGGGGCCGGCCTTGTGATCTTCTCTGTGCATTGGCTGCTCTAAGCTGGAATATTGTCCTCAGGGCTTGGTGGGCCGGTGTGTGTTCCACTCTCTCTCCTTCTCCCTTTGCTCCTGATCAGACGCCCCCCCTCTTCCTGAGCAAAAGCAGCTATTGCTTCCCTGGGACAGTCACACATTCCTCCTCCTTCCACCAAATGTCCCTCCTGCAGCCATGGGACACACCAGCTGGGTTCTGTGGAGAGAAGGTGTGGAGACACAAATAGGAGAGGAAGACGTTTCTTGGTTGGGAGGGGGCAGTCCAATGGGAAGTGAAAGGGTGCAGCAGGAGTTAGAGGAGAGCCTTTAGACCGTATGTACGCTGATGCCCTCAGTGGCCTCATAGACGGAGGAAGGAGGGCTCTTCCCAACTGGCAGAGAAATGCACCTCGTCAGCCACTTTGCAGGTCAGGGCCAGTGGCCCAACATGCGCATCTGTATTTACACATGTGTGTGGGAGGGAGCTTTACCACGTCTGTGGGCAAATGGAAGGAAATATATTAAATGTTAGAATACATGCTTTAAAATATAGATGTTTATATGTGCTCCTGAACTTATTCTTCAGTTCTTCTTGTCCTCATTCAACCATTTCAAGACATAGCATATGATCAATAGCAATTGGCAGCGAAGGAAGAAGTTCACGCTTCAATAAAGGCACGAGGGAAAAACAAGGCTCCTGGTGCTCACTGGTCTAAGCCACGAAATTTGGAAGATGGCTACTTGGCAGACTGACTGGAAAAGATCCATATTTGTAAGCAATGTGAAGAAAGGTGGCCCAACAGAACGTGAAAATTATTGAACAATATCAGACACCAGCAAAATGTTGCCGAAGATCATTCAACAGCAGCTGCAGCAGTGCATTGACAAGGAGCTGCCAGGAATTCTAGCAGGAGGCAGAGAAGGAAGAGGGACAAGAGCTCTCAAAGCTGGTATCAGAGAGATCCTGGCTGAAAGCCGAGAATACCAGAAAGATATGCATACTTAGGGGGTCCCTTTCCCCAGTATAAGGATCCTGCCTTTTTCTAACAGGGGCCTTGTGGGAGACCAGCCTCCATAACCAAATGGGTCCAAGGGCAGTGGTTGTGTAATTGAAGGGTAATTTAAAGAAACATCCGACAAGGCATGTGAGGGGCTCACCTCTTCCATGTGGACTGGAACCAGAATGAGAGAGGAATGTACTCTCTCACAAGCTTATATAATCACGGGCATGCAAGCCACGTCATACACATATGTAACAGGAAGGGGATGTGTTACAGGCACACACATAACAGGAAGGGTACATACATAACAAGATGGGCAGGTTCTAGAGTTAAGATGGCAGCCTAACCTGGTTGTCTTTGAGCTGGCTTGACCCTAAGTGTCCCTGGTCTCTTCTCAGGGGAATAATCTATGATCCTCATCCGAAGGGAGTGGACCACCGTTAGGGTTAGATGGTCTGAGTGTTTTCGATGGCAGATAGCCTTCAAGAGTATAGTAGTGTGTTAGTCTGGGTAAACTAGGGAAGTAAATCCACAGAAACTCATAAATAAATAAATGAATGAATGAATGAATAAACATAAAGAGTTTTATATAAAGGGTAAATGTACACTAAAGCATCCAAACCCAGTGCTGTCCAAGCCCATAACTCCAACATTAGCCCATATGTTCGGCACTGATCTACAAATTCCTCCTCCATCTCACAAAGCACACACAGTGATGCCAACTGCAGGAGGAAAGCTGAATCAGTGAGCGTGTAAGCATCTCAGCGCTGGCAGGGGTCTCCACACGGGGCTCATGCATCTCTGATCACAATCCGTACATCCATCCATTGTGTCAAGCACATTTGTACATTTGTTGCCATCATCATTTTCAAAACATTTGCTTTCTACTTGAGCCCTTGGTATTTTTGAAGTCTTAAAAGATCTATAACTTGGTCTTGAAGTTGGATACTCATGCATATTGATGTGTGAAAGACAAATCTTCAAACTTTGCAGCATTTAATGATATGTTTTCAATAAAAATGCACTAGCTCCTAATTGCTACTGTAACAAAAGATGACCAGTTTAGTGACTTGAAACAACACAGACCTACTTATGGTTCTGGTTCTGGAGGTCACCATTCTGAAATGGGTTTCACTGTCCTAAAGTCTAGCCACTGGCAGACCTGTTGGTGTCGTCTCTGCTTCTGACTCGTCTGCTTCCCTCACTGTCATGTAAGGGCCTTTTCAATTACATTGAGCTAACAACAACAAAAAATCCAGGATTATTTCCCTCCTTTAAAATCAGTTGATAAGGAACTTGACTTCCACCTACACCCTTCATTGTCCCTTTCCATGTCACCTAATATATTCACAGTTTCCAGGGATTAGGCTCGAACATCTTGTCATTTGGAGGTGGTGGCATTCTTCTGCCCACCAGGATCATTATTCGGCCACGATGGCTGCAACAATGGGCGCACACATAGCAGTGACCTTGAGGATGGCCCAGGGCTAGGCAGTATCTCCTTCTTTCGTTCTATGAAAACCTCTGCTGTCATAGTCAGAACCAAACCCAACGGTGCTAACACCAGCAGCACATTTCTTAATTTATAATAAAAAATTTTGAGTTAAACTACTCAGTGTTTGAAACTGTGAGCTATAAAATTTCAATCCTATTTTCAAGTGAAGTATTCTTATTTATTTTTAAGTAGGGTTTTTCTACTTAATACATAATCTGTTGTCCATTTGAGGCTTAAGTAGGGAGGAGGGCTAGAGTCTAGCCTGTCAATCAGGTCACAGCTTGATGACCTCATTTGGAGGCGCTAAGGAGATAAATAGCTTGCTGGAGGCAGGACATCCACTCACTCCCTGAGAGACATTACTGAGGATGAGTCTGATGGAGCTACACTGATGCAGCCAGAGCCCTGGGAGCTGGAGAAGCCACATGGAGACCACTGACAGCGCTGAGATGCTTCTACCGCCACTGGATCCACAAGACTTTCCACCACTGGCCTGTGATCTTCCTGCATTTGGCATCATTACATGACTGCGTGAGTCTAAAGAGGAATTTATGGACTTGTAATGGACATATGGGCTAAAATTGGATTTATGGATTTGATTTGGACTGGGCTGGGATGTTTTCTGAATGTACAATAACTTTATATAAAGCTCTTTCCTATACACATATGAGTGTCTCTGGATTTGTTTCTCTAGTCAACCCAGACTAACACACCTAGTAATAATTATTCTTGGATAAAGAATGTTTTTTACTTTAGAGCTCCCTCAGGGAGCCCTGGTATCATAAGGGGTTGCACATTGGGCTACTAATCACAAGGTCAGCAGTTTGAATCCACTAGCTACTCTGAAGGAAAACGATGTGACTTTTGACTTCCATAAAGTTACTGTCTTGGAAAGAAAGCCACAGGGGCGGTTCTACCCTGTCCCATACTGTCACTTTGAGTCAGCATTGACTCCATGGTAGTGAGTTTGGGCTTGATTTTATTTTTTCAGTGCTGATGTTTTTACCATGTCCCATGATGATCTCTCTAAATGACAGAACCCTTGACGACGTCCATCTTTTCTCTGTTGATCATAATGTGACATAGGTCCGGTTGTGAGGATTTGGGTCTTCTTTGCATTGAGTTGTCATCCGCCTCAAAGGTTGCCATCCTTGATTTTCATCAGCACATGCTTGGAGTCTTCCGTGTGGTCGGTAAGCAGCTTTGGTTATCTGCAGCAAGCAGGTTGTTAACAAGGCTTCCGCCAATCCAGTCATGCTGTGCTATGGGTTGGGACCTACTGGACGGCTCCTAACCACAACCACAACAACCAGTTCCGGTGCCTCATTCTTCCTCTTCGTCGTTGTTGTTAGGTGCCACATCAGGTCTGACTCATCATGATCCGACGAACAACGGAAGGAAGCACTGTACCTCCCTCACCGTTACTGTGATGCTTGAGCCCGCGTTGGCAATCCGTCACCGTAAGCCGCCACAGCGCAGCAAACCAGCGGAGTGGAGTGGGATGGGTAGATTTCACCAATATCTCAAGAGTCTCATTAGGAATCTAAAAACCACAGGGCAAGGGTTGTGTTCACATTCAGACATTCCTGCACTAGAATTAGAATCGGCCTGATGGCAGTGGGTGAAGACATACTTGTATTTGTGATGCATTGTTTTCATGATGAATAAAAATAAGTGTCTCTCACACTTAACAGGAGCTGAGGCTAAATTCTGCACTGCAGGCTGTAACATGAAATACGACCTGACAGTGTCAGCTTGGTCGAGAAGGAAATGTGTGATATTTTGGTGCTAAATTGAGGGAATAAGTTACATAAGGAAGTGGAATTCAACAAGTGTAAGCTTTGTTTTTCATGTTCCCCCTTTTGTTTTTATGATGGTAAAATGTATGCAACAAAACATTAGTCATTCAGGCATCATCAAAACAAAAAATCATATCATTGTGAAGAAGGGGGGAGTATGGAGTATAGACCCAAAGCCCATCTGTAGACAATTGGCCATCCCCTTGCAGAAGGGACGTGGGGAAGGGACGAGCCAGTCAGGGTGCAGAGTAGCAACGATGAAACATACAACTTTCCTCTAGTTCCTGAATGCTTCCTCCCCCCACTATCATGATGCCAATTCCACCTAACAAATCTGGCTAGACCAGAGGATGTACACTGCTACAGATAGGAACTGGAAACACAGGGAATCCAGGACAGATGGTCCCTTCAGGACCAGTGCTGAGAGTGGTGATACAGGGAGGGTGGAGGGAGAGTGGGATGGAAAGGGGGAACCGATTACAAGGATCTACATATAACCACCTCCCTGGGGGGATGGACAACAGAAAAGTGGGTGAAGGGAGACATTAGGCAGTGTAAGATATGACAAAATAATAATTTATAAATTATCAAGGGCTCATGAGGGAGGGGGTGGGGGGAGGGAGGGGAAAAATGCGGAGCTGATGCCAGGGGCTTAAGTGGAGAGCAAATGTTTTGAGAATGATGAGGGCAATGAATGTACAAATGTGCTTGACACAATTGATGCATGTATGGATTGTGATAAGAGTTGTATGAGCTCCTAATAAAATTATTTTAAAATTTTTTAGTCATTTTAACCAAACTTAAATGTAGAGTGAGCAGCATTAATTACATCCACTATGCTGTGTAATTATCATTTTAACCACACTTAAATGTGCAGTGAGAGGCATTAGTTATGTTCACTATACTGTGCGGTCTTCACCACCCTCCGTTGTCAAACACTTTCATCAGAGGGTGAAAGGGATTGCTGTCACTTTCCTTTTCGCTGCTCTCATCCACGGCCAGATGGATCCTTAGCCTTCTGGGTGCTTCTGACTTATCACAGCAGCCGGAGGAGAGTAAAAGTAAGGCCATATTCAGATTTTTTACATTCACTTGAGCTCCATAGCAGGCAGCAGATTTAAATCCAGCCATGTGGCGGGAGAACCATTGTTGCTGTCGTGTTGCTGGTGTCAGCTTGGCAGGCCGCCCGTAAAGACCCCACGTATCAGAGAACAGAATGTTCCCTTGTCCTGCCCCAAACTCACAATTGTGGCGATGTTTGAACCCATTGCTGAATCAGTTCCTCTCATTGAGGGCTTCTTTCTCCTGCTCTACTACTTTACTAGGCAGGATGTCCTTCTGTAGGGACTGGTCTCTCTTTACAACGTGTCCAAAATATATACGCTGAAGTCTTGTCATCCTTGATACTAAGGAACATTTTGACTGGGCTTCTAAGACGTATTTGTTCCTTCTTCTGACAAGTGCATGTACATTCAGTGTTCTTTGCCAACAACTCAATTCAAATGCATCGATTCTGCTCTAGTCTTCCTTATTCGTTGTCCGGCTTTCTCATGCCTACGAAGCGATTGAAAATGCCATGGCTTGGGTCAGGTGCACCCGAGTCCCCAAAGCGATGTCTTTGCTCTTTAACACTCTAAAGAGGTCTTGTGCAGAAGATCTGTCCAGTGCAGTATGTTGTTTGGTTTCTTGACTGCTGGTTCCACGAGCATTGATCGTGGATCCAGGTAAAATGAAATCCTTGATAGCTTCTATTTTTCCTCTGTTTCGCATCATGTTGTTTGCCGGTCCAGTTGCAATGATTTTGAGATTATATGTTGAGGTGTACATCCTTAAATAAGTATTCTTTGATGTGCAGCAATAAGTGCTTCAATTTCCCTTCACTTTCAGGAAGCGAGGTTGTGTTATCTGCATGTTTCAGTTTTTACTAAGCCTTCCTCTAATCTCCACGCAGTGCTTCTTCTTTATATAGTTTAGTTTCTCAGATTATTTACCGAACAAATGATCAAAAAGTATGATGCAAGGGTGCAGCTCTGACAAGCATCTTTCATGATTTTCTTCTTGTTTGAGCACTGCTTCTTGGTCTACGTACAGGTCTGTATGCACAAAAATAAGTATTCTGAAATATCATATGTATTTCTCTGTTTAGTTCTTAAGACTCCGAATTCCAGGGCCCATCTGTAGGCAATTGGACATCCCTTTACAGAAGGGTCACAGGAGGAGACGAGCCAGTCAGGGTGCAGTCAGTGTACAGTGTAGCAATGATGAAACATATAACTTTCCTTTAGTTCCTAAATGCTTCCTCCCCTCCACCCCCCACTATCATGATCCCAATTCTACCATAGAAATCTGGCTAGACCAGAGGATGTACACTGATACAGATAGGAACTGGAAACACAGGGAATCCAGGACAGATGGTCCCTTCAGGACCAGTGCTGAGAGTGGTGATACCGAGAGGGTGGGATGGAAAGGGGAAACCAATTACAAGGATCTACATATAACCTCCTCCCTGGGGGGGATGGACAACAGAAAAGTGGGTGAAGGGAGACGTTGGACAGTGTAAGATATGACAAAATAATAATAATTTATAAATTATCAAGGATTCATGAGGGAGGGGTGTGGGGAGGGAGGGGAAAAACGAGGAACTAATAACAAGGGCTCAAGCAGAAGGCAAGTGTTTTGAGAATGATGATGGCAACAAATGTATAAATGTGCTTGACACAATGGATGGGTGGATGGATCATGATAAGAGTTGTACGAGCCCTCAATAAAATGATTAAAACAAAACAAAATACTCCAGATTTATTTCTTAATACGGAGAATATACTTGTTCTGGGATGGCTAGGTGATGAGAAAGGGATGGTGAGGGCGGAAACCCGCCCTTTCTAGCTCAGTCATGGTGGGAACATAAAGAAACGGCAGAACTGGGAGAACTTGTGACTGTCCGTCTCTAGGGCTTGTCATGCAGCATGTGAGGGGTTAAACAAATCAAAGGGGGAGAGGCTTTCCCTTCTCACAGGGACCCATGGATGGAGTTCCATGCCGAGAGAGCTGGTGACCATTGCAGAAAGAGAGGAACTCTAATTGACTCTTTGAGTCCATAGGGACAACTAGGGTCTTGTGATCATATCTGCCATTGTTTGGAGAAGACTGCCTCACAGTAGAAGATCAACGGGCTCTGGACTAGATGAAGGACTTAGAAGAGATTTGGGTCTGTAGTCAAGCAAGAGCTAAGAGTCAGCCTGATCAGCTGGACTGAGCTGTAAAGCAGAGCCATTTGTGCATCCGGTGACTGTCGGTAGCTGATGCCATAGAAGGTCCTTGTATGGCACAAGCCAACTCTGCCACTGTGTAACGGAAAGCTTTTAATAGAGTTTTATGTAGGCATACTAAGATCTGACATTTAAAAAGTCACTTTGGTTGCTGTTTGGGAAAAGGATAGATGGGAGTAAATATAAAAATAGAGTTGGGACAAAATAGTAGTAGCGCTGGCAGGCAGTGATGGAGGCGTAAATAAGTGAAATTGAAGAGGAGTCAAATATTGGGTACATTGTGGAGGAAGAATGAACTGATTTATTGATGAAAGTCTCCAGGGGTTTGGGCTTGGACAGTTGGATTCATGGTTGAACTGCGACAGGGAAAACGCCAGAAAGACAAGGCACTTTCTACTTAAATCCCCACCGTCTATGCTTACATAGACTGACGTCAGAAACTGCGAATTTCAGAACCTGCCACACTTTACTAAGAGACTTTCATTCTAGAATGAATTTCCAATATGCTGCCTGTGATATTTACAAAATCTCATGTCAGCTCAAGAGTATGAAGTCAACCAGTCATAGCCTGGTGATGCCTCCTAGTGGGCATGACCATCTCAAGAGGATTCTGGGAACTTCTTTGCTTGCTTTGCTTCACCTTCCTGCTGACAAGCCACATGGAGTCACCATGAGACCTGAGTGAGCCATGTGGCACAGACCTGTGCCAGCCCTGTGATGCTTCCATCACCACTGGATCCACAAGACTTTTTACCCACCAGCCTGTGATCTTCCCGCACTCGGCAGCATTGCATGTGTTATATGAGTCTGAAGAGGAATTTCTAAACTAGTATAGAATTTATGGGCTAATATCAGATGTATGGACTTGACCTGGACTGGGCTGGAATGTTTTCTTAATGTATAATTACTCTTTGATATAAAGCTGTCTTACACATAGATGAGTGTCTCTGGATTTGTTTCTCTAATCAACCTGGATTAACACATTAGAGTACCTTAGGAGTAGCGTCCTAAAGAAAGAACGCATGCAAGGGTGCATGGACACTTGCTTGACCTCTGTCTGAGGGTAGTGTTTCTTTGGCTAGCTCGAGGTTAGATAAAGCCCCACTCTTTACGCCACTGTTTTCCGAAATGGACATGGGACATGCAGTTTTGATTCCTAGAAGTTGTCTTTGGTTTTTCCTGTTTGAAATGGCAAAATGAATGTGATTAATGTATATTTTGAGCTCATGGGGCAAAATGGTCCCTTGAACTTCTCTGAACCCATGCTGCTTAGTTGAAAAGGCTGGCAGAAGGTCAAAATGGCTGATAGAAGGCCCCGCCCTGAATTAATGCAGCCAGAGGTTCAAGGCCATATTCCATAAGAATGGGATAGGTTAGACAAGATAAATAAGATTGAATTTGACTTTTAAGAATTGAGTTTAGGATCCGGCTGTCCTAGGTTTATACTGCTTTCTTTTACTTATTGTTATTGACTTTATGTGTATTAGAAATGATTATATTAGGAAGTATGAAAATACAGCATTTGTAATCTCACTGTCTTCAGCATTAATTTGAATTTTTAAATGGGTTGGGACACTCCTGCAAAGAAGGTTCTGAAGAGATAAGTCCCATCCACTGTGTTGAGTGCTCTGGACATTTGAATTTGAAGAGACTTGCATAGGGGGCTGTTTACAGACTTAAATAACTAAATAGATAGATAAACAAACAAACAAATAGACCTGAGAAATAGAGCTGAGAGCTGTGGGAAAGACTTGTCACTTTTGAGTCTCTCACCTAACCCAGTGTCTCAGCTTCCTCAGGCTGCCGTCACAAAGTTCCACGAAGGGGGTGGATTTAAACAACGGTAACTTATTATCTAATGTTTCCTTTGGGGGTTGAACGACCCTTTCGCAGGGGTCGCCTAAGACCATATTTCTGATGGTCTCAGGAACCGCGGCAGCTCCCCTCTATCCATCTCCATGTGGTCTGCCCACACGCAGATACGCCCACATACGGGGTCACCACAACATGAGGAGCTGTATTCAAGGGTCGCGGCATCAGGAAGGTTGAGAACCACTGCTCTCCAGGCTAGAAGTCCAAGTCGGGGTGTCAGTGATTTCTTCTAAGGGCTCTGAGAGCAATTGTTTCATGCCTCTCTTAGTTTCCCGTGGCCCCCTCCAGTCCTTGGCTTCCCGATGCCTCTCCACATGGGCAGATTTCCTCTGGGTCGGCCCCGTTCCTTCAATAAGCTCAGCACTCAGGTAGGTTAAGGATTGCCCATGGTAATCCTAAGGCCTCATGTTAATAAATATTTCCATCAAAGACCCTACCAGGGTAAATAAAAATGTACTAGTATGAGGGCTTCAGCTTATACATGCACAGGTTTAGGGTTTTTTTTTTAATTAAAAAAGTTCTTTTAAGGGTTAGTTTAAGAAATGAGTTTAAATATGTCCCTGAAATCAGAGGATGGTTGCAGAAAGTTCTCTCCGTTATAGTCTGGTCTTCATCTTGTTTGGGTGCCTTTGGAAACTAGGCCCAATCAGGACAGCGGCTTCTGGGGTGGGGGTGGGAGGGGCTGCTGAGCTAATTCAATAAGGCAGAAATAGAGAGAGGTCAGTAAAGGAGGCTGTGTTTGGTGGCCTCCCAAGGGATCTCCCTGATGGTTTCTTGAAGGACATAAAGGCAATCAAAAGGCTTCTTCTGAAGGAATTCTATGAAAATGGATGACTACATTGGTAAGAAAATGACCAAGAAATTTGTGTTAACGATCTCCCACCACCACCCCAGCCTGACAGTGCACCTGCTCATTCTTCAAGGGTAGTAAGGGCTATCTGAGTGGAATTTCAAGTTCACTGGGAAACCTTACCTCTCCGACCCTATAGCCGGGACCTTGCTCCTTCACATGTTCCAGACTCAAAGAATACTTGAGAGGAACACACTTTTCCTCCTTGAGCCATACAGCTCTACTTTGGAGTGATGTCAATGGAGGAGTACACAGTGCTTCAGGGTAGGGCTGGAGAGATGGAAAGCCAACCTGGCCGATAACCACAGGTGGGATTAATTGAAGGGCGGAGAGATAACTGGCTCAGCGAGCCTCGCCTTTCTTGTCTCTTGCTCTTTGACCAGTATGCGGCTGCCTTGCTTGTTCTGTGCCTCAATTTGCAAGCTACACTACCTGTGGGACACCTAACCCCTGGACTGTGCCGCTGTAATTTGAGGTTCCTTCAAGACCTGCTTCACCACACTATTGGAATATATGTCTCTTGAGCTGGGGACTGTCGGACCCTGTCATCTGGCTGACTGTTGGTGACCTGCCTTGCTGTTTGCTTCCTGTGCCCAGATATCCTGAATTGCTCTACAGAGGACTACCCGGCGGCCCTCAAGACTTGAAGGACTGCCAGTGTCTCACAGGAGTGAGTTACACTGAGCCATTTGTACTGCTTTATGGAATAATTAACTGTTTATTTCTTATATCTCTCTATATAAATAAATATATATAAAATTACTAACATTCTGGTTTTGTTTCTCTAGAGAACCCTGTCTAACATAATTACTAATAACAAAAGAGACCTATTTAAAAAGAAAAACATATGAACAAACATGTAAGCTAAAAGAATAAAAAGGGAATTATTAAGAAGAACAAAAGGTGAGCCAATGATTCCAAAATTTAATCAATTAGGTTAAAAACAGGAACATAAATAAATAAATACAAACAAACGATGAAATAGCTAAAGAAACACATCTACATGCCAAACTTAGGGTCAAGTAACAATAATACATGAAGGATTAAAATGAACATTTTAAAGTCAAGGACAAACAGGTTAAAGGAAGAAGATCCCAGATGCCATCATTTAGAAGGGTCAAAATCATGAGGAAGCTAAAATAAACTAAAGAATAAACATTGAGCAAAAATAGAGAGGTGACAAGGGAGAAAAGCACAAAATCAAAATGTGAAAACTTGCTAAAATTCATCTCCAGTCCCCAGTGGAATGGAGGTCTGAAAAAAAAAAAAACACCCCACCATTTAAAAAAGAACAAACAGCATTGGCAAGACATATGAAGTCTGCAGAGTGACTTCTGGGAAGTACACGCGTACCGATAAGAACTGGAAACACAGGGAATCCAGGGCAGATAAACCCCTCAGGATCAATAATGAGAGTGGCGATACCAGGAGGGGCAGGGGAAGGTGGGGGAGAAAGAGGGAACTGATCACAATGATCTATATATAACCCCCTCCCTGGGACAGACAACAGAAAAGTGGGTGAAGGGAGACATCGGTCAGTGTAAGACATGACAAAATAATAATAATTTACAAATTATCAAGGGTTCGGGAGGGAGGGAGAGTAGGAGAGGGAGTGGGGAAAATGAGGAGCTGATACCAAGGACTCAAGTAGAAAGCAAATGTTTTGAGAATGATGATGGCAACAAATGTACAAATGTACTTGACACGATGGATGTGTGGATTGTGATAAGAGTTGTATGAGCCCCTGATAAACTGATTTTTAAAAAAGAGTGACCTCTGGGACAGTCGGCTCCTTTTGTAGTGCTTCTTGAGGGCAGAGGTGACCTGCACTGCTAGAGGGCCCCTTTAATGCCTGTTGGTCAACAATGAGTCAGTAGCTTTGGGCATCACTAGGATCTAGTGTCGACAGTATCTCAATTGTCCTCTCTCTGCTCCTGTTTGATATTACACAAAACTGCAATACAGAAAATATAAGAGGTACAACAGCGTTCCTTGAATGTGAATGTGTTGTTCCTGTCGTCTATGACTTTGGGCACAAAAGCACTCCAGGCTGAGACTGGCCGGGGAAGACAGCCGAATCACTCAACATTATTAGCTTCTGGAACAGTTTTCCCTCACCCTCTTAGCAAACCCTGCCCTATTTTGCCACTCGACCGTCCCAGGAGACTCTGGCCCTTGCATTTCATATCTAGCAGCTCAGATCTAAAAATATACTAGCAATCATTCGCCATTACTGAAGAAAAGAAATATCCAAAAGGCGTGAACTAATTTCAATTCATAGCAGGACAGAGCAGAACTGCTTCCTGGGGCTCCCGAGGCGGTGCACCTTCACAGAGGCTGATGTTCTCATCTTGCTCCCAGAGGGACTGCTGGGTTTGAACCACCAACCTTTCAGGTAGCAGGCAATGCCTAACCACACCCCAGTAAGAATAGGCTGAGTGAAAACAAAAACAAAACAGAGAACAAATGCTGACCAGGTTGTGGGGAAGTTGGTGCTGGTGGAACAACCAGATGATATGATAAACAGTACGGCACTTCCTTAAAAAACTAGAAATAGAGAGATATGATCCAACAATCTTAGAGAAACAAGAGCAGAGACACGAGGAAATCTATGCACACCCACATTCATCACAAAACTCTCCACAATCGCACCCAGAGGGAAATGACAGGTGTGCCTATCAGGGCATGAATGGATTAACGGACTTTGGAACACACATACAATGGCATACTACGAATAATGACGAATCTTAGAAACATCTCGCAGCATGGATGGGTCTGGAGGACATCGCACTGGGTGAAGTAAGTCAAACACCAAGGACAGCTATCATACGAGACCACTATGATAAACAGTAAGGACAGGCTTGCACACAGAAAGGAACGTTCCGTGACGATTGCTAGGGAGGCCAGAGGAGGGATAGGAGTAGCATTAATTAGGTATTGTTGTTAGGGGCTACAGAGTCCATTTTGACTCGTGTGTGCGTCTGAACAGAACCTGCCCTGTCCTGTGCCATCTTCATGATCATTGCTATGTTTGAGTCCGTCGTTGCAGCCACCATATCAATCGATCTTGTTGAGGGACATCTTTTTGTTGACCCTCGGAGCACTGTGACAATATGTCTGAAGTTCACGGGACCAAGTCTCGCCATCCTCGCTTCAAAGGAGCATTCTTGTACTTCCAACATAGGTTTGTGCTTCTGGCAATCCATGCTATATTCAACATTCATTGCCAACACCATAATTCAAAGGCACCCATTCCAAGGTCTTCCTTAGTCATCGTCCAGTTTTCCATGTACACGAAGGGGTTGGCATCACCATGGCTTTGTCGGGTACGCCTTGGTTTTCAAAGTGATGTCTTTGTTTTAACAATTTAGAGAGATTATTATTAATATTATTGCTATTTGGTGCGATACATCATTTGATTTCCCGGCTATTATTTTCATGGAAAGGGAGCCCTGCTAGCCAATCTTCAGCAATACCTTCTTGTCGGGGTCTCTTCCGGTGATGGGATTCCTGTCATCTGTGGACCAGTCATCTTGTGGGTGTTTCACGGGACCTTCGGGCTTGCTTCACCCCCTTTTCTGAATGTTCCTCACCTTCGTATCAAGGGTTTTGTCCTGTGTCACTAATTCTGGCTTCCACTGATTCAATTATACTCCCTTCTGCTCTCCATTTCTGAAACTTAGTTGGCAATTTTCTAGATTCTAAATTCTAGAAATGTTCTTAATTTCTAGTTGTTGTTTTTGCATTTCTAGCTGTCTATGCAGTGGTTGTCTGTTTCTTGCACGTTTTCCTGGCTTCTTTTAGAGTTTTGTCTGTATTTTCTTGGATCTCTTTCTTGATCTCTTGAAGAGCCCTTAATATAAGTCTTGGCTTCCCTATTCAGAATTCTCATTGCTATTTATTTCTCAGGAAATTTTCTTGCCCTGTATTTGGGTGACTTGTTTGAATCATCTTGTTCTTCTTCTGTGTGTGATTTGATGTTGTTGGTTGTCTCTGAAATTACCATGCACTGCCAAAAGAACAAACAAATCTATCTTGGAACAAATACCACCTTGCCTTAGAGGCGAGGATAGTGAGACTTCGTCTCACGTACTGTGGACATGTTGTCGAGAGAGACCAGAGCCTTGGAGGACATCATGCTTGGTGAAGTTGGGTGTGAAAAGGAGGACGGCCCTTGATGAGATGGATGTACACTGTGGCTGCAATGATGGGCTCAAACTCGTGAGGATGGTGGCGTTTTGTTCTACTGGAATGAGTCAGAAATGGTTCAATGCCAGTGAGTTGGTATAGAAGGCTGGTGGGGCACTTCCAACTAGGTCGCCATCTTGGGCTCTCTCAAACGTGGAGGAATCGTATATTTGACTTTTTATTTCCTTGCTTAACCCCCTAAAGCTCTTGGCCCACTCTTCCCGCAGTTATTCATGTCTAAGTAAGACTAAAATAAAAGAAATTGAGACGTGTTTCTACCCTTTATTTATGAGTTCCTTTTACAGTCTTGTCATATAGGGGACTAGAGATTATTCAGAATGTTAGGGAAAGGGTGGGAACTTTCTTTCACTTAATGACCATTAAACCCTAAATACCTGAGTCTCAGCTTTTGGAATGAACAACTTCAGAGCTCACCTTTGCAGTTTCTTACTTACTATCTGATTCCCAGGAATGCCATCATTTGGGGGGTTGGGGTTTAGAAAGAAAACGGGTAGACTATATAATTTCTCCCGGGAAAAGAGCTGCATAGGATAATGATGTGTGTGTGAATAAATGCAAAAGCTGACTTCACGTCCCTTTACCTGTCCCCCTGAAGATGAATACAGAGCCCAGAGCTGGGTGGGTGCGTTGGGATGAGCAGGCTCTTCATTGCCGTGTTCTAGTCTCCGAGAGCTGAGGCTGTTGGCCATTTTGTGGCTCAGCTGATGTTTGTTCTCTGTGAGGAAAGCCTAAGTCTCTCTACACCTATCTTCCTCCCTAGATGGGCTGTTCCAGCTCTGTCATTTTGAACTAAAATGGTCTGGACAGAGTCCGAATTCTAAGATTTTCCTGTAAGAAAACAGGGTTGAAGGAGAAACTTTCTTCTTGTGCGCTTCCAGCTCTTTGCCTGGTTTAAACAGAAATAGTGCTCCCTCTGGTGGTGGCTGAAAAGCACTGACCAGACTTCGAGGCTGAGGCCGCTCTCTCCTAGTTCAAACAGACCTTGATGGTGAGTTACATTGTTTCTGTGACCCTCAATTTCTACATCTTTAATATGAGAATGTTGAAAACGACCATTGAGGATTGTTTTATGGGGTAAAATCACGCAGAAGGTAATTACTTAGCCGGTGAAAGATATCATTACAATTTAATAGTTTTGAGGAAGAAAGCTCAGGTTGTAAAGTATAATATTCAATATTGGGTTGCTTTTGAATCTGAGTCAATAAACATGTTGAAGAACCACGTATCAACCCAACGAGCTTTGGGATATGTAATGCACAAGCATAGTACTTGTAATCTTTTAAAAAATTATCAGGTAAGAAATGTGTCTTCAATTAAAAACCCCTTTATAAAATTGGATGTCCATCTTAGTTACAGTATTAGATTCAACTAACAAAAAACTCCCCAACAAGATTATGCATATGTGCAAACACATACATTTATGTATGTATGCATATGTGTGGGAACAAATAGGGGGAGATCACTACAAAGGAACAATACTGGAAGCATTTCAATTAAAGTAAGGGGAACAAGGCCAAGACACCCCTGCTCCTTTCATTCCGGCTTGAGTTGTGGTCATTACATCATCTCCTGTCAACTTGCTAAGGGGTGGAGTCTAGCGTGTCAATCAGGTCGCAAATGACCTCATTTTGCAGGCTCAAAAGAGATTAATATAATAGCTCACTGGAGCCCAGAGACACACTTTCTGTTTCATCTCTCTGTGAGACATTTCTGTTGAGAAGTCATATGGAGCTACACTGATGGGGCCAGAGCCCTGGAGCTGGAGAAGCCATGTGGACAATCACGCTAGTGCTGAGATGCTTCCACCACCAACTGGAGCCACATGACATTCCACCCACTGGCCTGAGATCTTCCTGCATTCGGCATCATTGCATGACTGCGTGCATCTAAAGAGGAATTTATGGACTAGTATCAAGATATGGGGTAATATCGGACTTATGGTCTTGATGTAGACTGGGTTGGGATGTCTTCTTAATGTACAATTGCTCTTTGAGATAAAGTTCTCTCTTGCACACATATTATTCTCCCTGGTTTTGTTTCTCTAGTCAACCTGGACTAACAAAGACATCATCCTGGGTGCATTGGACAATGTACTCAGTCCAGGGGGACATTGAAACAATAGAATTGGAAAAGGAGTATAAAAATCTCTTCATTTGCAGGTGATATGGTGACATGTCCAAAAAATCCAGTAAAAATCAATGGTTAACACTATTATAAACAATTAAGTAATTCAGTCAGCTAGCAGGCTACTCATTTAATGCTCAAAATCAATATTAACGTTCTTTAATACTCTTTCCCAAATGGCTTACCGATTTCACAAACTGCTATTTTATCTTTAAGCAAGCCTGGTCTTCCCTCCCACAGCACCCCACCCCTCGTGTTCTCAGATGTTAATGACCTGGTCTGATAAATGTGCAACTCCTTCTAAGCTCATACCATAATTTTTTTTTAACAATTTATTGGGGCTGATACAATTCTTTTCACAGTTCATACATATCATACCATAAATTTTATCATTAAGCTTCAAGCTTCACTTTCTGCGGAGACCATCATCATAACTTAGGACTCACTATGCAAGAATCATTTTAATGTAACAATACTAAAAAGATCAAATGGAAGTTTATCCAAAGGACTTGTAAATACAATACTCAGTAAGAAAAAACAATGCTTCTTCTTGAATGGTTGGTTTTTAAGTTTAAAAAAATTTATTAAAAGATCATTGGGGGCTATTACAGGTCTTATAACAATCCATACATCAATTATATCAAGCATATTTGCACATATGTTGCCATCATTACTTTGTAGACATTTACTTTTATTAAGCTCTTGGCGTCACCTCCTTTTTTTTCTCACTCCCTCCTCTATCCCCATGATTTTAAAGCTTTTATTAAATAACATAAAACACCCCCAATTATACTTTATTGGCTAGAATATTTTCAGAAATACCATAACAAGTATTTATGCATTGACATTAACACTGTCTCATTTATCTCATAGTTATACATTTGCATTTCAGTACAATCTTGTCTGTTAACAATATAGTGCAAATACTTTTCTTTCCCATTCTGGACAAAATGGAAATAAATAACTCTAGAAATAAATTAATGACACTCTATAGAGCACCTGCTGAATGCCAGATTCAGAGAAGACAAAATAAATAGCAAATGGCCCTGCCATTAAGAAGTTCAAAATCTAAAGGGGGAGACAGACAAACAGATAGAGAACATTTAATGTCATGAGACAGCATTGGTCATGGAATGCATCCATTATTACATATATTAAATAAAAATATTGGAATGCATACAGGACTATGGGTGACTTAAGAGGATCCCCAAATTGAGAAAGGTGGGATTTGCTGGGGCGAGAATGAAGGGTGGGTGAGAGGAATCACATGGCTGCTATGTCAGCAGCATGTGCGATGGGTGTCTGTGATTGTTCAGACGAACAGCTAGGGAGTGGCTGCAGTCAGTGCTTGAACCCAGTGGGGCATCTCCTGACAGCTCTGCTCCTCTCTCCTTGAGGCATCCTATCGCCTTACTGGGGATCTGCTTTCTCTGCGTGGCAGGGAACAGTTTCACCATCCAACAGGGAAGGGCTTCTCTCTTCCAGCTATGGGAGAGAGTGACTTGCTTCACGTGCTTAGCCCCAGGCCAAACACTGTGGCTGGGGGAGGCAAAAACCAAACCAGACAGTTGCCACGTGTCCATCCTGTCTCATGGGGACCTTGTGTGGGAGAGAGAGAACTGTCCTCCATGGGGTTTTCAGGGCTGCGGCATTGCAGGAGCAGGTCAGCAGGCCTCTCTTCTGAGCTGCCTTTGGGTGGATAGGTTCAGACCACCAACCTTTGGGTTAGCAGTCAAATGCTTAACCGTTTGTCACAGGCAGGGGCTCTGACTTCACGATACAGACAGTAGAAAGTCCCGTGATTGTCAGAGGGTGAGGGAGGGAGAAGCAAGGTGACATAAGGCAGCAAGGGGAAGAAGCAAGATTAGGGATGCCCCCTTGTGTGGGTGACCTCTGCTAACAGATAGAGGTCACAGGCAGTAAAGGGAGTTGAAAAAAACAAAGAGAAACCATGTTTGTTAAAAATATATAAAAACACACACATGTACAAAGATATTAGTCAATAAGAAACATTGTTCTATAGCTTTAGTTTTCTCTATTTAAGATATTACATATCTTAGATAAAAGTTCTAGACACCTTCCTTTCTAGGTACATTTTTTTGGCCAAGAGATTGGCAGAAGAGAATGCCCTTGAGTCTAGAAGTCTTGTTCTCTGAGCGGCAGGAGTCCCTGGAGAGGAGACCTTCAGGAAGACAAGCTAGCCTACAATCCAGTGCTTGCGTTCTGAAGACTTGAGTGGCGACCAGAGAGTGAGGAGCCAGGACTGGGAGGAAAAGGCTACAGGGTAGGGAGGCAGTGTCCAGCCTAAAATGAGGATGGGTTCTTCATGATGAGAACAGTCGGAGAGAGAGGGCTATTTGGTGAGAGAATGGAAATCGTACTACTAGAAGTATCTGAGCAAGGGCAGGGTGACCCCTGTGAGTATTCCCATAAAGGTGGACTACCGCATGGCCCTGGAGGCTGCATGACCTGATTTCCAAGACCCCTGCCCACTCTGAGAAGATAGTAAGGCACAGCCACACATATTTCAGTAGTCATTAAATACTGGCCCCAGAAATGCTTGTTTTTCATATACTGCAAAGCACCCTTCCAGAAGAAAATGCCGTATTAACTAAAATGTTTCACATACTCTTCAGACTGTGTGGCTGACCATAGATGTGGGTCAACAACCTAGTGCGGTTACTACGATACTACCTGCTGAAATAGAGAGAGAGAGAGAACAAAGGTGATAGGAAACTTTTCTGGAAAGCTATAAATTTCAACAAAGTCAGATATTAAGGGCTCTCTGCAGTAATATTTTCTCATTGTGTTGTGTTTGTGTTTGTGTTTAAAGATGTGGAGAAGACAGAGAAGGAGTTGTATGAGCCCCCAATAAAATGATTTAAAAGCAAAAAACAAAACCACAGAGGAGCTGAAAGTTCTTTGTCTTGGCATTTCCAAGCAGTGCACTAGATGGCGCTCTAAGGTTAGATCATTTTACCAAGAAAGTGGCAGTTCTGCTAGGAGTGGAAAACGAGACATGTTGTGAGATGCCTTCAAGGAGACCAGACTCAAAGAAAGCAAAAGGTCATTTGGAAGATAAGAATAAAGACAAAAATGGATGTTCCAAGAGACTGTGGAAATTTCTCCTGAAGGTAGTGAATGAAAAGAGTGAGAAGATTTCAAAGGGTGGCTGGAGAAGAGAAGACAAAGTGAAGTATGCTCGAATGGAATGGCGAAGGCCTAGAGTTAGAAAACCCAAAGAGAAGTCCTAAAGGACCGAAGGAACAATTCAAGTCTTGAGTTGAACTATTGAAGGATTCGATGAGCAAAGGAACGAATGATAAGGAAACATCGAAAGGAAATGTAAGGAATACACAGTCACATCAAAAGCAACTGGTCAATATTCAACCATTTCAAGAGGTAGCATCTGATTAAGACACAGTGGCTGCAACAATGGCCTCAACTTTAGCAATCTTCAGGAGGATGGTGCCAGACCTGGCGGTGTTTCATTCTGGGTCGCTCTGAGTAAGAAGTGACTCAAGGACACGAATATACCTTCCCAGGTGTTTCCCGTCTCTCACAATGGGAATTGGCATCCTGACCAACACTCGCGTTTTAAGATTAATTGTAAACTGGATCACAGGTTTAACCTGTTTTAAAACCGCCCATTTGAGAAGTCATTTGGATCACACGGAACGGGAAAGCTTTTAAGGGATTGAGATATAAATCTGTTACTCATTGAAACGTCTTGGTACCAGTTTTACTACTCAATGTTCCCATACACCTAGTTATGCTTCCTACTTAGTGAACCTTGAATTCAGCTTCAAAGGGCCTTCAGAACTGCTGAATTATCCAGCCAACACCAACCAAATCCTCCTAATTTAAAGTGCCATAATGCACTAGCACAAATATATTAAATAGTACATTTCAAATCACTCTCAGTACAGCTTTCTTACAGATTTCTATTACAAAACCAGAAAGTGTTTCCACTAAAGTGCAAAAATTAAAATGATGATTTTAAATTTCCAACTTCTAAGTTTTCTTTTAAAGGTTGGATTTAGACTCTCAAGTTGACAGGCTGCTTAGAATTTTTCCGTTCCAGTTCTACTTCTAGAATCTCCCCCCATGCCTCTGCATCCATTGGGCACATGCTTTGCCCTGGTAGGCTATTGGGAGAATCTATGTTGCTATATCGTCCACTTAGCCAGGCACGTTTCACTTGATGCTTGCGGTAATTCCTCCACAGTGTTGCCTGAAAGAGGTAAGCCGTCATCATGAAAAAGAATATGGTAAATGGTTAATGAGTTTGTTCAAAACTAGACAAGTTGATTGATGGTGCAGAAAAGAGAAATGTATTTACAGTGAAGTACATACACACCCATCCCTCAGTTATCAACATGGCTAGGTTTCAAAATCCAGCTCATTACGCGAACATCAGTGTTATTGAAAATGGAAGCTAACCACAACAGAAGCCAAAATGGCGTTATAGTTTCCGAACTGCTCAATTACCTCATTATATACCTGTCAAACCATTGAGAATCCTGGCCAAGCCAAGTGGACATGCAGCCTTAACCGTCATAGCCAGTGAGACTCTCCCTCTGTGCACCTCAGTTTTGGTTAGTTACTGCCAGATGTATCCCACTGGTGGGCAAAATAGTTAAGTAGTCGATTTTAAAATTATGGTTGTAAATGCGAAATGTTGGCTAACAAGAGAAGAGTCTAAAGAAACTCATTGATACGAAGTTGATTCTGACTCATGGCAACCCTACAGGGCAGGGAAGACCTGTCCCTGTGGATTTCCAAAACTATCACTTTTTCAGGAGTAGAAAGCCATGTCTTTTCCAAGGCATAGCTGGTGGTTTTGAACTGTTGACCTTGTGGATAGCAGCCCATTATGTAACCATCATGCCACCTATATTAATAAATGTACATGCGCGTTCCGGTTCTGGTGTGAACCTCTCCATTGCTGGCTTTCCGTTGTCGCGTTTGGTCCCAAGTAACAGCCAAGGTGCTGCGCAATCTATAAGTTCTGCGTCAAATTATCCAAAGGACCCTAAGCATGGCTTCACGCAGACAGTTTGGAAATAAAGTTTTGGAGGAACAGAAGATATTTCAGGAGAACAATGGGATGCCTGTGCATCTACAGGGTGGAGCAGCCGACGCCCTGCTGTATAGCGCCCCCATGGCTCTGACGACCAGACGAACAGCACATGACATGGCTGTGGCTTCATTTCCCAAGAAGCGGGATTGACTTCAGTTTATCCTTCCAGCAGTTGGTTCTGTTTAACTCAGTGCTCTATGGACCAGTAAATAAATAACAGCTTTTCTTTGGGGATCAGTATTTATTGACTTGTACTAACTGCCACCAATAAAGAGGCTTTACCATGAAAAAAATGTACATACAGGAGTATGCATATGAGCATATATATGTGTATATATGAGGGGTACACCCCCCAAAATTGGGAAAAGGCTCCTCTGCGCAGTGCTTTCTTAGTACGCATTTTCCCCACTAGGCGAGCATCTAGCAACTCACTCTGAGTTAGTGCACCCAGAGGCATTGCCTGGGAAGGTTCTCTCTGGTCACAGTGAATTTTTTCATGAAAGCAGTTTTGCTCGAACCTCGTTTTTTTCTGATGGCCGATTTAAGAGAACAGCATGCCGCTGTGAAACTTTGTTTCCTGTTTGGGAAAGATGCCCCATGAAACTGTTGTGATGTTGAACACAGCTTACAAGGATAGCACTACGGAAAAAACTCAAGTGTACGAGTGGTTTTCTTGTTTCAAAAAAGGTGAAATGTCGATTGATGACAAACTGCTTTCTGGACAACTGATGAAAAGGTTGACAAAATTCATTCACTTGTGCTCGAAGATCATGAAGAGATGGGGAAGGTATCTGACTATCTTGGAGCCTGATCAGTTCAGCGACTTTTAATGGAAGATTTGGGGGTGAGAAGGATTGTAGTGAAATTTGTGCCTTGGGTTGTGACTGACTATGTTGAGTGGAAACATGCTGTGCTTTGGAAAAACAATTCCTAAGCGACCCAGGCTTTTCTTTCCCAAGGTCTTTACTGGTGATGAGACATGGTGCTATTCTTAAGACCCTGAAATCAAACAGCAATCAAGCCATTGGAAGACACCATCATCACCTCACTCCCCAAATCTCATCAAATGAAATCAAAGATCAAGACGATGCTTTTTTTTTTTTTTAATGTGAGAGGGAGAGTACATTTGGAGTTTGTTCCACCAGATCAGACTGTTAATCAAGCTTACTGCTTAGAGGTTCTGAAAAGATAGTGTTTCTGTGTGTGACCAAAAAAGGCCTGATTTCTGGCAGATGGGGGACTGGTTTTGCCACCATGACAATGCATCTGCTCACACAACCATCTCAGTGCTTCAGTTTTTGCTCATACAGCATGCCTCTCTTGTCCCACGCACCTTACTCACCCAACCTCACTCCATGAAACTTCTTTTTGTTTCTGCAAATGGAGAGGGACATGAAAGGGTAGCAATTTGATGGTAAAGAAGAGGTGAAGAAAAAAATGAGGGGGGTGCTGTCTGTCACCCAAACAGATTAGTTTGAAATACGTTTCCAAGAATGGAATCGCAGATTTGACAAATATATTTAGTGTAATGAAGAATATTTTGAAGGTGATAAGGTTGTTTTGTAAAAATATTTGAATACATAGCTTTGAAGAAAAAAAATCTGTTTTGGGGGGATACAGCCTCGTATGTGTGTGTATACACACACAAACACACACATACATAAACATATAAAGTAAGCAACTGGATTTTCTCGGGATTTGGAGGGAGGTGGGTGTGGTAGTTATATAATTTCATGTCCGCTTGAAAATATATAAAAGTGTAGGGTATTCAACCCGTCAATCATAAGGAGGGTCCTAGGACCCTCCCTCTCTCTACCTTCGCCTTCCTGATAGCTGACCCCGGTGGTGGCCAGAGGCCTGGAGATGCGTCCACTGCCATTGGATCCACGGAATTTGCACCCACCAGCCGGGTGACATTCCTGCCTTTGACATCATTGATTGTGACTGTGTGAGTTGGAAGAGGGACTTATGGACTACTATTGGACTTATGGACTTGAGTTGCACTAGGCTGGGATGTTTTTGCGATATATAATTATTTCTCGATTAAAGCTCTTTCTTACACAAATATGAGTGTCACTGGATTTGTTTGGAATTAGAAGAAATTGCCACTTTGCCTCTGGTTAAGAGAGAAAAATTCCACTTTGGGATTCAAAGAAAAAAATATTTAAAAGACTAGATGGGGGATAGTGTGTTTGCCAA
Organism: Tenrec ecaudatus; assembly: GCF_050624435.1. NCBI lineage: Eukaryota > Metazoa > Chordata > Mammalia > Afrosoricida > Tenrecidae > Tenrec > Tenrec ecaudatus. Next base: position 15,282,268 of record NC_134546.1, read on the forward strand.
GAAAACAACAGTAAGTGAATTTCAAATCATTTCCCAAAGCCAAAACCATCCATGTACGAACCCCGCTTTCCTCCCAAGCACAAGGCAGCAATGGGTCAAGCCTGCCATTCCTAGCAATGCTATTTGTTCTATCGGCTGCAAAGATCCAACGTACCTTCCAGGAGTAACCATTACGCGTATCGGCATCAATTTCTTTTTGGCACACATCTTTCATAGCCTCACAGTGCTGTTTCCATACGGAGTCATTTGTTTTCACTATGTTATTCCACCTCTTGCACACCATTGTAGCTGTGCACAGACTCCGGGGGTCTAGCCAACTGAAAATGTGTAACGTGATTTCTGGAGGCAGGCATTCAACGCCGCTCTTTTGATTCTCCTTTTCCTCCTCCTCAGCAGCCCTGTAGTTCGCATTTGTAACGGAAACTCTCGTGCCTCTGCGCGCCCTGGAGTTTCGGGGCATAGCTTGCCGCTTTAGGAAGCGTTCCGCACGTGTGACCTACAAGGACAAAGTGGAAACATAGTCAGTCCTCCAGTTCCGAATGCAGACACTACTTTTAATCAGATACGTTTGTGTTCCGATGGCTATTGGTGGTTTGGTGTACAGAATTTCAAATTTTTCACTTGCAGTTTCCCAATCTAGAAAGAAGGGCCCATCATGCTCCTCCCCTGGGTAGCAGCTGCTCTGTGCAAGAGTTACCCTGGATAACACGGAAAAGATCTTAGCACATGTAAACTGAACGTAGCAGATGTTCAACCTGTGTTCCCTTCTTTTAAAAAACTGTTTTAGTAAAAGGAGGTTGGTTTAGGAAAACAGCTATTCCCAGCTCAAAATTCACTGCCATCAGATGATGTGGTCTCACGGCGACCGACTGTTATAGGACAGGGTAGACCTGTCTCTGTGTTACTGAGGCTGTAGCTCTCCACTTTTCCTGGGATTAGAAAGCCCTGCCTTTCTCCAGTGAGGGCACTGGTGGTGGTGAACTCCTGAGCATGACGTGAGTAGCCCAACACAAAGTGGGATCAATTTTAAATATTTTGACGGGGTTTGATTCAGTCCTATTAAATGCCTGAATAATTGTTGCCGGTGGTGTCTAACTATCAAATCCTTAATTTTATAACTTGTAATTTAATCCTAAATGATGGCCTTTCCATGGTTTATTTTAAGAATTGTATCGTGTGACTGATACAACATATGACTTCACAGTCAATTGACTGATTGTGCAACGATGTAGGTTTTTGAAAGCAATTAAAATTGTGACCAGAAGTGGACATCCTCTTACAGAAGGGTTGCGGGGTGGAGACGAGCCAGTCAGGGTGCAGTGTAGCAATGATGAAACATACAACTTTCTTCTGGTTCTTAAATGCTTTCTCCCCCCACACTATCAAGATCCCAATTCTACCTTACAAATCCGGCTAGACCAGAGGATGTACATTGGTATAGATAGGATCTGGAAACACAGGGAATCCAGGACAGATGATCCCTTCAGGGCCAGTGGGGAGAGTGGCAATACCCAGAGGGTGGAGGGAAGGTGGGATAGAAAGGGGGGACTGATTACAAGATTCTACATATAACCCCCTCCCTAGGGGGCAGACAACAGAAAAGTGGGTGAAGGGAGACGTCATTGGACAGTGTAAGACATGATAAAATAATAATAATTTATAAATTATCTGGGGTTAGTGAGGAAGGGGGGAGAGGGAGGGGGAAAATGAGCTGATATCTAGGGCTCAAGTAGAAAACAAATGTTTTGAAAATGATGATGGCAACAAATGTACAAAGGTGCTTGACACAATGGATGGATGGATGGATGGTGACAAGAGTTGCACGAGCCTCCAATAAAATGATTAAAAATTTTTAAGTGTGGTTGGGTATACTTTGAACTGTTTTTGTTAATGCAAATCCTATTTACATGCAATCAGTGTGCTCCATTCTGCACTTCCTTTTTTATGGTAGGGAGAGCCAATGAGGAGGGACTTATTTCAACTCTACTAAACACAATTTCTCTTCCCAAAGTGCTACTCAGGTACCAATCGGGGTGTGTCAAGACTCAGTTGCTCCCATTCCTCAGGTTAACTATGACTCCAAGTACTTGGGGTAGTCTCGGAATGTTGATACATCTGTTCAACAGAGAACTTCCTAGGGCAGCAGTTCTCAACCTGAGGGTCTCCACCCCTTGGAGGGGGAGGGGGTCTTCAGATCCGTTCACAGGGGTCTGCTAAGATAATATTTCGGATGGTCTTAGGAATGGAGACACCGCTCCTCTAGCCCTCTCCAGGCGGGTCCGCCCACATGCAGACACGCCCACCTATGAGTACCTGGTGTATGCTTCAAGACAAAATTTCATTTCTTTGTCATTAGAAATAAATATTTCACAATATAGAATGACATATTGTTTTTGTGAGTCATCACTATGCCTTAGGCTCAATTTGTAACAACGGAAAATACATCCTGCATATCAGATATTTACATTACGATCCATAACGGTTGCAAAATCACAGTGATGAAGTAGCCACGAAAATAATGTTATGGTTTGGGGGTCACCACATCATGAGGAAGTGTATGAAAGGGTCGCAGCATTAGGAAGGTTGAGAACCACTGTCCTAGGGGGTTTGATTTAGGGAAGTAAGAAAGCTTACCACAAGAGCCAGTAACCACAAGAGCAAAGAGGCGTGGTCCATGTTTCTTTTGTGCAATACATGAAAGCTCTTCCAACGTCACTATGTTCCTGAACACTTAAATGCTCGCCGCTCTCCTAATTGGGGAATAAAATTCTTCTGGGCAGGAAAGAGTCCTAGTGGCAAACATTTGTGTGTTGCCAACCCCTTCAGTCTGAAACATACCTAGTGATCTGCTCTGATAGAGATGCTATTCAGCCTAGGAACCCCGATGCTTTTGACTTACGGAGCTGCCAAGAATATTGAAAGTACCATGGGCGACAAAAGAACAAACAAATCTCCCTCGGAAGAAATGGTCTTAGAAGTCAGGATGGGCAGACTTCGTCTCACATACTTTAGACACGTTATCAGGAGAGAGCAATCCCCGGGCAAAGGACTTCATGCTTGGTAAAATTGAGGGGCAGCGAGAAGCGGGAGGACCCTCTACAAGCTGGACTGACACAGTGACAGCATCAGTGGGCACAAACCTGACGCCGCAGGACCCAGGGCTGTTTCCTTCTGCGGTACAGGGGGTCGCTCTGGGTCGGAGCCAACTCGAAAGCACCTAAAAACAGGACCACCCTACGGAAGCCGCGGTAGCGTAGTGGTTCCGTGCTGGGCTGCTCACCTCAAGACCAGGCGATTTTAAACACCGGTGGCTCCGCGGGAGAAAGTCCAGGCTTTCTACCCCAGTCCAGAGTTACCGTCTTGTAAAACCACAAAGGCAATTCCGCGCGGTCCAGTAGGCTCGCTCGCTGGGAGTTGCTATCCATTCGATGGCACTGAATTTGGTTAGAGGAATCCCTAAGGAGCCCTGGTGGCGTTGTGGGTTACACACTCGACCATTAACCGCTTTTGATTTTGCCTTGGCGTACTTGATCGGGTCCTTAAAATCGTACTTTCTTCTAAGTTCAAAACGATTTTTCTAAAACTAGCTCGCTCTTCTTTTGGAACCAAACTCTCCAGCAAGCTAAGGGCTCGGGAGCAGGATAGTTGGGAGGCGCAGCCACCGGCTCCACACCTTACAAAAACAAGCTACAAGGGAGCATCGCCCCTCCCCCCCGCACCCCCCTTCCCTGCCCCACCCACCACACCCTGCAGGTGGCACGGGAATGACTCCAAATTCCATCTGAGCCACCAAACCCCTGGCCTGCCCCATCAATCCGCAGTTGCTGGTGCCCCAAGATAACCTGAAATGTCCATTTCAGAACTGACAAAAGACCAACAATCTCCGGCACCAGCGATGTCACCTGTCACCGAGGCTCCCAGAAGCTGAGCAAAGCTGCGCTAGTGTTAGCGCTGGAATCTGGACTCCGGACCGCCGGGCGCCGGAGCGATCCGGGAACGAGGGCCCGGCCTCCTATTTGCCGGGCACCGTCGATCTTCCTTCCTTCCAGCGATTACAAACCTTCAGAATTCTCGTACTTTCTCCACAGTCCCTAATGCCCCCTCCCGTCCGTTTCCTCGAGGCCCCACCTTTTGCTTGGAGTTGGCGCAGGCGCAGAGGCGGGCGCGCACAGCCTTCTGGGATGGGTAGTTCACCGGCTGGCTGGTCGCCGTGGGAAAGGAGGGCAAAGGACAGCGCCAGGGACTAAAACGTCCGGCGTCCAGCTAACTGGGTGGGCGGCGAGAAGAACTAGAGGGAGGCTCGACCGGGGCTTTTGAACACCTTCTTGGAGGCGTCGTGAGAAGGGAAACCCCAGAGGCCGGGCTGCAGGGGCCCCGCTCCGTGAACCCCGAGCCCTGCTCGCGGCCACTCAGCTCTCCTGGCCGGGGCCCCTGGAGGCCCCGCGCGCGCCCGTGGAAGGCGGAAACGGCCGCCGGCAGCGTCTCGGCGGAGGGCCCGGACTCTCGCCCGCCATGTCTGGGGGCTTCGAGCTACAGCCGCAAGACGGCGGCCCTCGGGTGTCCCTGGCGCCCGGGGAGACGGTGATCGGTCGCGGGCCGCTGCTGGGCGTAAGTGGAGAGAAGGGCGGAGCTGCTGGCGGCCTCGCGGGGGCCCACCCCGCTCAGGCCCTGTCCCCCCCACCCCCGCCCCAAGTGTGGGGACAGCACGGTTCCTCAGTCGGAGACACCCCTTCCGTTGCCTTTTCAAAGCACGATCTGTGGGACGCTGGGTCCTGGAACTTCGGGGTGGGCCCACGAACCAAAAGTCATTTTCACGTTTAAAAACGCAAAGCAAAACCAGAACAAGGTCTTAGTGTTCCAGGAAAAGTAGTTGGTGAACCGTTGACGGTGTACTCTCTGGTCGGTTCAGGAAAAAAAGAAAAATTCACCAAATTCTGCTATGACCTCTTCCCGGTTAATTTCTTGTATGTTTTGGCCAGCCTGCGTGTGTGGGCCCTCGCTTTCATTGCAATCTCTGTCCCAGGATTTGATCTTAGCGTTTTACGAACGTTCGCTTCTTTAATCCTTTCAGAAAACCTCGTGAGTTACGTGTGATCCTCCACGTACCTATGAGAACATTGGACCCTAGATAGGATAAGCGGCCCCCCGCAAGTGTCACTAGGCTATCCAGTCCCCCAACTTCTTTGAGAGGTTCAGGAGTTGAAAAGGAAGTGTCTCTTGCATTCTGTAGTTCTATATACGTCGCACTTCTTCCTAAATGTGTGTTTGCTCCTTCTTTGAGCACACTTTGCAGGGGCACGAAGAGTAGAAAGCAATCAATCAAGGGCAACACATTAACCCTGTCTAGAGACAGATGTGTGCCCAGGGGTGTAAGGAGTGCGCACTAATGGCCTGGCTCACCTCTAGAGTCTGCTCTAAACAGTTGTACTGCTATGAGCAGAAAATGGACCAGGCCCAAAGTTGTGATGCAGAAGTTGGTTATGTGTGTATGTTTGTCTATATAGTACAGCACCAAGAAACTACAAGTTCACTTGCTGTTTGTTTATTTACTAAGCCAGCCAGTATATTTCCCCTATAGCTTATTAACGCAGACACTAGAAAGATTTGCCTGGAGAGTTTGTATTTTTAGAATTCTTTTCCTAATATCTAAATGAGAAACTTCACCGTATTTACCTCATCAATAATTGTATTTCCGCTATCTCCCCATTTTGACTTGCTAAACAGAGCTGATATAGTCATAAAAGGCTCCTCATTTTCCCCCTCCCTCATGAACCCTTGATAATTTATAAATTATGATTTTGTCATATCTTACACTGTCCGATATCTCCCATTACCCACTTTTTTGTTGTCTACCCCCCAGGGAAGAGGTTATATGTAGATCCTTGTAATTGGTTCCCCCTTTCTACTCCACCCTCCGATTGCCACTCTCACCACTGGTCCTGAAGGGAGCATCTATCCTGATTCCCTGTGTTTCCAGTTCCTATGTGGACCAGTGTATACCCTCTGGTCTAGCCAGACTTGCAAGGGAGAATTCGGATCATGATAGTTGGGGGGGTGGGGGGGCGGGGGAAGCATTTAAGAACCAGAGGGAAGTTGTATGTTTACCATTGCTACACTGCCCCCTAACTGGCTGTCTCCTCTCCAGGACCCTTCTGTAGGGGCATGTTCAGTTGCCTACAGATGGACTTTGGGTCCCCAGTCTGCACTCCCCCTCATTCACAGTGATTTGATTTTTTGTTCTTTGATGCCCGATCCCTGATCCCATAGACACCTTGTGATCACACCAGCTGGGGTGCTTCTTCCATGTGGTAACTTTCTGTCTTGACAGCAGGTGTCACATACAGAGAATGGAGCACACTGCAATAAAAAATCGTATTTGTAATAGACTGTCTTTTTAAGCCAAGTGTCAGGTGTATAAACTTTTTGTTGTAAGGCTTCTTTATGTTTACCTCCTTTCCCACCTGCATATCATTCTTCCTATTGTTGGCACCTTGCAGTTGTGTGCTATATCTGTTCTAATTAAGGAACCGGTATTGATACATTATTATTAGTTCGAGTCCATGGTTTTCTAAAAACCATCATGTTTTGTGTTCACCATTAGAGCACCAATGCGGAATAGTTTCACTGCCCCCAAATGCCCTGTGCCGTGACTCTTGATCATATCTTTCTTCCCTGACAACTACTGCTCTTTTGACTGACTATCTCTATAATTGTCGTTTCCAGAATGCCATCTATTTGGAGTTCTACAATAGGTAGCTTTATCTGACTGGCCCTTTGCAGGAATCAATATGTATTGAAGATTCCTCCAGACCTTTTTGTAGCTGCTCATTTCTTTTTATGACTGAATAAACTTTGAAGTCATGGTTACCCCTAGTTCATCCGTTCACCTATTGAAGGATATCTTAGTTGCTTTTAGATTTGGGCAATTATGAATAAAGCCCCTATAAACCTGGGCAGAAGGTTTTGTGTGATTAAATGTGGTTAAATATCCAGAAGTGTGACTGGGGCATCATAGAGCACAGTGAAGTGTAATCTTCCCTGTGTCCTTTGCTCACTGTGATGGGCATGTGCCCTTAGCGTAAGAGGGCGGCATCAACCAACCCCATGCCTCTGAATGAACTTTGGAGTGTCATTTTTCACTACAACTTTCTTACCCCTCCCTGCCTTCTGAACTTTGTCCATGGGCAAAAGCTGTCCTTTTGATCTCATATGGTTATTCTAAGGAGCATGTACCTCCCTGCATTTATGGGACTTAGATGCTAGACTTGAAAGTATATGGCATATTTGATAAGTGCTGAGTAGAATTGTGGGATAATCAGTTGCATCATTGATCCTGTTCATTTTATGAACCCTGGTATTACAGTGTCTTAGTGCTTGGCTGCAAATTGAAAGATTGGCAGCTTGAGTCTACCATCTACTCTGTGGGGACATGTGTAGCAGTCTGCTTCAGTAAAAATGTACAGCCTTAGAAACTTAACAGGACCATTAGAACATGTCCCACAGGGCCACTATTAATCTGAAGCAACGGGAAAACAGTGCTTTAAAACAATTTAAATATACTAAAAACATATCACGAACACCTTTGCTGCCATGGACACTAATGACAGAAGACCTGATGACTTGTGGGAGACATCAAGAATATCATTCATGAAGAAAGGAAAGGGTCACTAAAAAGACAGGACGAAAAGAAAGGATCAAAGTGGATGTCAGAATGGACTCTGAAACTTGCTCTTACTAGCTACGGCAAACGGCAGAAATGATAAAGTCAAAGAGCTGAACAGAAACTTTCAAAGTGCAGCTCGAGAAGACAAAGTGAAATATTGTAAGGAAATGTGCAAAGACCTAGAGTTGGAAAATTAAAAAGGAAGAACAAACACATTCACCATACTTTAAACTGAAAGAACTGAAGAAAAATATTCAAGTCTCAACTTGTAATGTTGAAAGATTTTATAGGCAAAATATTGAATGATGCAGGAAGCATCAAAAGAAGGTAGAAAGAATATGGAATAGAAAGAATAGAATATGCAGAATGGAAATAGTACCAAAAAGAACTAGTTGACATCGTACCATTTCAGGAGGTAACATTTGAGCAAGAACCAATGGTCCTGAGGGAAGAAGTTCAAGCTGCACTGAAGGCAAAGGCCAAGAACGAGGCTCCAGGAATTGATGCACTACCAATTGAAATGTTTCAACAGGCTGATGAAGCACTGGAAACACTCGCTCGTCTATGCCAAGAAATTTGGAAGACAGCTACTTGTCCAACTGACTGGAAGAGATTAATATTTGTACCCATTCCAAAAAAAAGGTGATCCAACAGAATGCTCAAACTACAGAACAATATCATTGATATGACATTCAGGTAAACTTGCCTGAAGACCATCCAACAACAGTTGCAGCAGTACATTGACAGGGAACGGCCAGAGGATCAGACTGGATTCAGAAGGGGACGTGGACCAAGGGGCATCATTGCTGATGTCAGATGGATGTTGACTCAAGGCAGAGAATATGAGAGAGATAAATACTTGTGCTTCATTGGCTATGTGGATTAAACAAACTATGGACAGCCCTGAGAAGGATGGGACTCCAGAACACTTCATTGCGCTTTTGCTGAACCTGTGCATGGATTAAGAGACAGTTGTGCAAGGCAACAAGGGAATATTGCATGATTTAAAATCAGGAAAGGTGTGAGTCAGGGTTGTCCTTCACCAAACTTATTCAATCCGTATGGTGAGCAAACAATTAGAGGAGCTGAATTATATGAAGCATGAGATGCTAGGATTGGAGGAAGGCTTATTAACAACCTGCGATACGCAGATGATGCAGCCTTGCTGAAAGCGCGGAGGGTTTAAAGTACTTGCTGATGAAGATCAATGATGAAGACCAAAATCCTCACAACTGATACATGGAGAAATAGTGGAAATTGTCAATGATTTCATCTCGCTTGGACCCACAATCAATGCTCATAGGAATTACAGTCACAAAACCAAGAATGCTTGCATTGAGTATCTCAAATGCACAAGACCTCTTTAATGTGTTGAAAATCAATGATGCCACTTTGAGGACTAAGGTGCGCCTGAGTCAAGTCGTGATATTTTCAGTTGCCTTATATGCATGTGAAAGTTGCACATGGAATAAGGATGTCCAAAGAAGAATCAACGAGTTTGAAATATGGTGCTCTGAAAAATATGGAACGTACTATGGACTGCCAAAAGGAGAACAACAAAATCTGTCTTGGAAGAAGTACAGCCAGATGCTCTTTGGAGGTAAGGATGGTGAGACTTCATCTCAGGTACTTCAGACATGTCAGGAGAGACCAGTGCCTGGAGAAGGATATGCTTGTTAAAGGAGAGGGGCAGCGAAAAAGAAGTAGTCCTTCAACAGGAGGGATTGACCCAGTGGCTGTAGCAGTGAGCTCAAACATAAGAGCAATTGTGAGCATGGCCTGGGGCTAGGCAGTGCTTTCTCTGTTGTACATAGGCTTGCTATGCGTTGGGACGAATTTGACTTGACAGCACATGACAACAGCCACACACATTATATAGTTATATGCATTATATGTAAACTTATACATGTATAAATGTAGCAGGGTAATTTAAAAAGTATTCCTACAAAGTCATAGAAACATTTATTAAGCAAAATAATAAAATAACAAAATACGAAGCTATTGTTTTTCACCATCCTCTCCAACTAGGTCTGTATGCTTCCAAAAGCACTGTTTCTAGCTCTCGAATCCTTCCCCAGGGAATTCTGCACTCTTCATTTGCACCACGTCAAAACAGCAGTTTGGACTTCCTTGAGGAATTGTGTTCCTTTTCAATATTTTTTGAGTTTTCAAAACAAAAAGAAGAAAGGACAAGATCAGGGATGTAGGGTGGGTGGGGTCCGTTTTCCCAATGGAAATCTCATAGGACAGCTCTTGCTACCCTTGAAGATTGAGCGGGTATATTATCGTGATGGGAAACAAATTCCACATCACAACTTTTCTGGTCTTTTCCCCAACCAATGCAGTTTTTAGTTTTCGTCAAACTACTTTCTAATAAGCCCCTGAGATTTTTCTCTGCCCTTTGAAAATAAAAGTCTCTCAAGATGACCTCTTGGGAATTTCCCCCGCCCCCCCCAACAGTCACTGTCCCTGTTTCGCTGCCCACTCTGCCTTGAGTTTAACTGACTGAGCACAGTCTCTCAGAAACTACTGTTTCAGTTGGACCATATTTATTTTGAGGCACCACATGCGGCAAAGACAAGTGTGTTGCAGTATGTTTTGACTTACCCTTGTATATACACGTGTTTTAGACAAGTTTCTCCAGCTCACCTGGGTGGCTTACAGTTGAGAAAACCCTTTGGGGCGGTTAGACTTTGGGGTAGTTTGTTATGCTTTGGGCTCTTACCTGCATGTTTGAAACCACCAGCAGCGTTTACTACTGTCCTGGCTGCTCCATTGCTTTACTCTTGTCCTTTGTCCAGCTGCATCCTCTTCCTCTGTAGTTCTGGAGGTAGTTGTGTCTAGTATCTTTATTTTTAAAAGGCGCCAAAGGTGATTCTGTTGCAAAGAGAGAATTGAAGACCACTTTCAGATGCACTAATCAGAGTGCTTTGCATACAGTAGATCTTCATGCAATATCTTCTGGCCTGGACTTTAAGAAAAGTAATTGCTTAGAAACATTTATTTCCCCAAATCACAAGTAGAGATTGGAACCTGGTTTTGCCTTCCTAAGCAAATATAATATATTATTGATGATCTTAACAATTATTTAGCATTTACCATCCAAGCAGCACTAAAAGCCAAGCAGGTTGGATGAGTTGAAATTTCACTGGTGTCAAGTCAGTAAAATTACATCATCCTGGCCAAGAATTTAACATTCTTGATTTTGGAAGCTCAGAAAGCACTGGGTTTCACTTTTACTTTAAAAAATAAAAGTGATACACATTTCATCAGTGTTGCAGATTATGTAGATATTTGTGAGTAGTTTAATAATTAGTTTTTTTTCCCCCATGGAAAAATACATTCACAAGTTCCAAGCAGCAGTTCACATCTAATAATAGAAACTTTTCAAGATAACTGCTTATTAATTGAAGTCTGCCTGGGAAACCTCTGGTCAAAATCAAGTCAATTTTCTTAAAGGTATCTATCGTACTTTGGAAATTACACTGTGGCAAATTCCAAAGTGCAGCAATATTGAACATCTCTGATCCACTAGCTTTTGCTCTGTTGGACAACACATATCACAATCTTATCAGCTTAGGATGTGGCAGTCTCACAGTTGATGGTTGAACTCCGGCGCACACTTTAAACAAGAAAACACTTGTGGTTTGCCATCTGATTTGCAGTAAGTATTGTAGATTTAATTCAGGTCCATTAAAAATGTTATTTGCTTGCCACAAAAACAAGCCAAATAATAACACCCGCCCCCCTAAAAAAAAGTTTGAATAAGAGTTTTAACCAAAGTACGCTTAATTGTGATTCCACAATTCTCTTTTAGGTTTATGTATTTTCCCATAATAGCAGCTCAAATCTAATAGATGATTTTTAGTTTTTCTCTACCATTAATGTGAACTTATTTGTCTATCTTTGATAGAGCAAAGTGAAGAATATTGTGTGAAAACAGTGTCAATCATAATGTATACAAGATAATTTTTCTTAGCTCATGGTATATAGTATTTTTAAAAAACATTTTATTAGGGACTCATACACCTCTTACCACAATCCATACATATACATACATCAATTGTATAAAGCGCATCTGTACATTCTTTGCCCTAATCATTTTCAAAGCATTTGCTCTCCGCTTAAGCCCTTTGCATCAAGTCCTCTTTTTCCCCTTCTCCCCGCTACCCCTTCCCTCATGAGCCCTTGATAATTTAGAAATTATTATTTTGTCATATCTTGCCCTATCCGGCATCTCCCTTCACCCTCTTTTCTGTTGTCCGTCCCCCAGGGTAGAGGTCACATGTAGATCCTTATAATCGGTTCCCCCTTTCCAACCCACTCACCCTCTACCCTCCCAGTATCGCCCCTCACACCCCTGGTCCTGAAAGTATCATCCATCCTGGATTCCCTGTGCCTCCAGCTCCTATATGCACCAGTGTACAACCTCTGCTCTATCCAGACTTGCGAGGTAGAATTCGGATCATGGTACTGGGGGTGGGGAGGAAGCATTTAGGAACTGGAGGAAGGCGGTATTTTTCATCGGTGCTACGTTGCACCATGACTAACTCATCTCCTCCTCTAGACCCCTCTGTGAGGGGATCTCCAGTGGCCGACAAATGGGCTTTGGGTCTCCACTCTGCACTTCCCCCTTCATTCACAGTGGTAAGATTTTTTTTTTTGATGATGCCTTATACCTGATCCCTTTGACACCTCGTGATCACCCAGGCAGGTGTGCTTCTTCCATGTGGGCTTTGTTGCTTCTGAGCTAGATGGCCACTTGTTCACCTTAAGCCTTTAAGACCCCAGACACTATCTCTTGATAGCTGGGCACCGTCAGCTTTCTTTGCCACATTTGCTTATGCACCCGTTTGTCCTCAGTGATTGTGTCATGGTGGTGTGCAACCAGTGATCTGATTTTTTGTTCTTTGAGGCCTGATAACTGATCCCTTCAGAACCACGTGATCACACAGGCTGGTGTGTTCTTCCATGTGGGCTTTGTTGCTTCTGAGCTAGATGGCCGCTTGTTTATCTTCAAGCTTTTAAGACCCCAGACGCTATCTCTTTTAACAGCTGGGCACCATCAGCTTTCTTCACCACATTTCCTTGTTCACCCGCTTTGGCTTCAGCAGTGTGTCGGGATGGTGAGCATCGTAGAGTGCCAATTTAATAGAAGAAAGTATTCATGCATTGAGAGAGTGCTTGAGTAGAGGCCCAAGGTCCTTCTGCCACCTTAATACTAAACCTATAAATATAGACACATAGATCTATTTCCCCATCCTCATATATATATTTGCATGTACATGTCTTGGTCTAGACCTCTGTAAATGCCCTTTGCCTCCTAGCTCTTTCCTCTGTTTCCCTTGACTTTCCTCCTGCCCCACTATCATGCTCCATCCCCACCTGGGTTACAACTGTACCTCTTCATTACGTTACCTTACCCTTGATCATTCCCTACCAGGCCTGCCATTCCCCCCCCTCACCACCAATTTGGATCCCATGTTGTTCCCTTGTCCCTGGGTTAACACCACTTCCTTACCCCCCACCTCCTCCTATCCCAAGTCCCCCCAGAACTGTCGGTCCTGTTGTTTTTCCTCCAGATAGTTCATCCAGCCTATCTTATTTAGACAGACCTGAGGAGATAATAACATGCACAAAAACAAGACAGAGGAAAACAAAGCAACAGTATACAACAAAACACCACCAACAAACCACTGACAAAGAACAAAACAAAACACATCAAGAAAGAAAAGCTTGTAGTTAGTTCAAGGATCGTTTGTTGGCCTTTAGGAGTGTTTTCCAGTCCAGTCTGTTGGGGCACCACGCCCTGGCCCCAAAGTCCACTTTCAGCATTCCCTGGGGTATAGTATTTTTTATATGGAAAAAAACCAGATCTCTCTTTTCTACTAGGCTCAAATGGGAACATTGAATTAATGAGATACTATTAATGGTGGTGTAGTGGTCATGAGTTGGCTGTTATCCTTCCTCATGGTTGGCAGTTCAAAACCACCAGCAGCTCCTTGGGAGAAAGATTGCTATGAGTTGGCATTGACTCCATGGCAGAGAGCTGGAGCTCCTCAGCAAGAGCCAGAAACTTGCTTAGACAACATTCAAATTTGTATTGCATATTAGGAGGGAATTTACACTTCAGATCCTTATTATTTTTTTTTACATTTTATTAGGGGCTCATACAACTCTTATCACAATCCATACATATACATACATCAATTGTATAAAGCACATCCATACATTCTTTGTCTTAATCATTTTCAAAGCAATTGCTCTCCACTTAAGCCCTTTGCATCAGGTCCTCTTTTGTTTTTTCCCCTCCCTCCCCACTCCCCCCTCCCTCATGTGCCCTTGATAATTTATAGATTGTTATTTTGTCATATCTTGCCCTATCCATAGTCTCCCTTCCCCCCCTTCTCTGTTGTCCGTCTCCCAGGGAGGAGGTCACACGTGGATCCTTGTAATCAGTTCCCCCTTTCCAACCCACTCGCCCTCCATTCTCCCAGCCTCGCCCCTCACACCCCTGGTCCTGAAGGTATCATCCACCCTGGATTCCCTGTGCCTCCAGCCCTCATATGTACCAGTGTACAGCCTCTGTCCTATCCAGCCCTGTAAGGTAGAATTCTGACCATGACAGTTGGGGGGAGGAAGCATCCAGGATCTGGGGGAAAGCTGTGTTCTTCATCGGTACTACATCACACCCTGACTGACCCATCTCCTCTCCTAAACCCCTCTGTGAGGGGATCAGATCCTTATTTTTGTATTCAACAACTTAAAGAATATATCTTAACCCCTGAAGAGCTTCTTCTGTTGCCTCCCCTCCCCCACCCCCTTTTTTCCCCTCTCCCTCTGGCAGGGTATTTTCTCTCCCTTTCCTCCAGTTCACACCTGTCTTCTCCCCACCTTCCCCCTCCCCCCTGGTAACCTTCAACGTCTGTTCCTTTTGGTATGAAAAACCTTTATCTTGTTTTTTTTTCTTTGATAACCATGGTCTAATATAATATTTGTTCCATTGTGCATAGTATTCTAGGAAGCACTTCAACATAAATTAATTGGTTTAGGTTTTTCAGTGAAACCCGAGCATATTGGCAAAAATGAAACAAAAAGTACCGTTTTGTTCTATCCATTTTAGGATCCAGTAGCATATTTGCTTTTTTTTTTTTCAGGCCCACTTTTTACTTTTTTGACTTTTGGGAATAGTAGTCAAAATAGGTCAGAAACCTTGCTTCAAAATATGTAAACATTTTGGCTAGTCATTCAAGAAAATCTTCATTTCGCTTGATTTAAACAAATTCCAAAAATAACTGTTTGACTACAGAAAAAGTCACAAACCGTTCTTTTTATGTTTTCATTTGGCACAATCTTCATGTTTTAAAAATAGAGAAAGGACTTGTACATACATACTAATGGATGAAACTCTCAATATAAAACCAGACCACCAAACACAAGGGCTTCACCTCATGTGACTTCAGAAATGATCTAGGAGCAGAGAGCTCTATCCCCTTTCAAGAAACCATATAAAGGATCCCAAGTTGAAAGTCCTCACTGCCCAAGCATAGTATCTGAAAACAATTTCTTACTTTAGTTTTATGGGACAGTGGTTGGAGTGATTTCAGTATTATCCTTAAGCCTGCAATTTCTTCAAGGTGTCTTTTCAGCTCCTCCATTCTATTCCTATGTATTTCTTTTAGCATGAAGATAGTTCTTGTACTTGAGCATTCGATTTAACTAGTTTGTCTTTTAAAAAATATTCCTTCTCTGACTGGCTAAACATGAATTAATTTATAATTAATATGCCCAGTATCACAATAGCAATTTGTATTACTCATAATTGCTTTGGGCTACAACTAACAGAAATGTAATGGACAGCAGCTTCAGCAAATACGGCACACATTTTCCTTCTGTAAGAAGGCATCTTGGGCAGGTGGGCAGGCCAGCCAGGGGCTGACAGAACTACTCAGGGAAGAGGCTTTTCTGCTGTTAGCCCTCGCAAGTGGCTTTTCTGCCTTTAGTCCCAAGGCGGCAGCTAAACCTCGAGATACCACATGTAAGGAGGATGAAGGTAGAAGGGCTAAGGAGGAAAGCCACATGCCATTGGGCCTCATCATTTTATCAAGAAGACAGTAATCTTCCCATCACTGTGCCCTGTGGCTACCCCTAGCTACGTGTTTTCCCCAAACCAAACTCAACTGCCGTGGAGTGGATTCTGACTCATAGCAGTACTATTGGACAGGGCAGAACTGTCCCTGTCAGCTTCCGAAACTAGCTCTGTATGGAAGTAGAAAGCCCTGTCCTCCTATGGAGCTGCTTGTGGTTTCAAACTGTGGACCTTGAAGTTAGCAGACCAGTATATAACCTCTACGCCACCAGAGTTCATCACTGGAGAGTTTAGGGATTTGAATATTTTTAACTGATCTTGTTTCCTTAAATATGGTTGGAGTCATATTAATACAGAAGAAATGAATGGAGATTGATTAAGCAATCAACAGTGTCTTATGTGGAGAATTAATATCCCCCAAATCTAGGTGTCCTCTAAGTCAGGCGTTGAAAATTCAGGCAAGGCGGTGAAGGGTAAAGTAGATGCAATAGAAGAATATAGGGCATACTGGTGGCAAGATGGTGGGTGAAAAGACTCTGCAAAGTAGACATTGAAGAAGCACTGCAGGCAGTTTGTGACTGATTGGCTCCCAGTGTGCAATGCTGGTCGAAACCAAGGGTATTAAGAAATTCTATATAAAAGAAATGTATTAGTTTACTAAAACAGTTTACAAATTACAAATTAGCTAGCATTTTTTTTATTACTACACTTGATGCCTACCCCTCCAAGTACCAACATTTTTGAAATTTTAACTGTTTTTCTCCTGTGTATTTTGGAGAATCTCAGGCCAGTAGGACAGGGTAGAACCGCTCCTGTGGGTTCTGAGACCAATGTTCATGGGAGGAGAAAGCCTCATCTCTCTCCTGCAGTGGTGGCTTCAGAATGCCAACTGTGCAGTAAGCAGCCCAGGTCATAACCACTAGACCACCGGGGCTCCCCAGGGAACACCCGTGTAGCCTTACATTTAATGCTTAGCCAATGCTTAACATTTTGCCACATTTTCATTCTCTGTAGAATTTTAATGATATGCTTCTTGAACTTATCTGAAGCTACATTGTATGCATTCTGCCACTTCATCTAGAAATGCATCAAATTTATCATGGAAGACCATTTCTGTACACTGCTGTCCCACCCAAGGTAGTTTAACTGTACAGTGAAATTTAATATTCCTTATCTAGTTGTGTGTGACATTTTATAGAATTTCCTTTTTAAGCTTACGGGTCTCATCAGGTCCTATACCATTTCGAGAGTGATTCCCTGTCTTTTATTCGGAATGCTTTTAAGACTTAAGGCACACATTTCATAGTCTGTCCCATACTTTTAATTTCTCTCATTGTTTCCACATGATTAGATTCAAGTGAAGCATTTGGTGGCAAGACTGACAAAGATGGTGCAAACTGAGAGCACTGTATAGGAGGCTTATCCAGCAGTGCGTCCTGCTACTTTGTAATTCCACTAGTATGGTGGTTGCTACATTTGACCAAGTGAAGATACTGTTTCCTTTGCAAATCAATTGCGGAGTGCTACTTTGTGTCTGCTTCCCACCACCTGCTTCCCACACCCGCTTCCCACGCTCAACTAAAAGTTAACATCCATTGATCCTTTGCTGAGTCGTTTATAATATTTGTAGTCACATCCTAACACTCATCGTGACCTTATAGGACAGAATAAAACTACCCCTGTGGGTTTCTGGAAGTATACGTCTTCACGGGAGTAGAAAGCGGCATCTTCCTCCTGGGGAGCGATTGGTGGGCTCTAACTACTGACCTTGTGGTTAGCAGCCCACTGCACCACCAGGGCTAGACCTGGAAGTGTCACTGTAAATCATGGTAGTGATTTTTCTAGGGAGTGATTTTGTATTTCTATAGTTTCTTCTACTTTATTGGCCACTCTTCTATGAGTAAAAGCTTCTCTTCTTATTCTCTATGTGAATTTATGGATGTATTAAAGTTGATTACTATCAGCATTATATGATGCCCAAGAAAGAGCCCTGGTGGCATAGTTGTTATGTGTTGGGCTGCCAGCTGCATGGTCATCAGTTCAACACCACCAGCCACTCCTCTGGAGAAAGAGGCTTTCAACTCTCATGAAGAGTGAGTGTCAGGAAGCCACAGGGGCAGTTCTCCCCTGTCTTATAAGGTCACTGTGAGTCAGAATTGACTTGATGGCAGTGAGTTTGGTTTGAGTTTCTGATTCCCAATTGTTCCTAATTTGGCCAGCGGAAGCCTTTTCCGGCTGAGGCCTATGTTTTCGAGCATTTCTTTGTTTTCTGGTGTACCCGAGATTGTCTGGCTCACTTACTCTTCCTGCCCCAGACCTAGAATTAGCCATTTCTCCAAAGAGCCCCATTCCTTTTAGTGGAGCATGATACTTAGAAGCTGAGAGCTGAGCTTTAGAAGTGTTTATTGCTAATGGAGTCTTAATTGCCTCTAGGCCCCTTCAGAAGATAGAGCTAGGGACTAGGCATTTTTCTTTAAGGACTTTATAGTGACACTTTCAATTCTAGTCTTACACACCAGTGCCTTCATTAGCTTTTGAAGGTTGACCATTGTGAAAGGTGAGGAATTTTAGGTGAATGGAGCGTCCCTGCACGTGCTGAAGTACTACTGTTTAACTACATATTTGATTGTGAATTGTCATTTTTCCCTGGGGAGGAAGAGGGAATGACCTTACATTATTTTTATTGGGATCATATTTATGTACTAATTTAGGAGTAGTTGAAATCTTTTTGCTGTGAAGTCTTCATGCCCGGGAACACACGGGGTTTCCATCGGGCAGGATTTTCTCACTACAACTTTGTAGTGAATTTGTTTGGTTTCCTACTACAGGAATAAGTTGACCTTTGGTCCTCTGTCACCCACTGTCAGGGACTCAGAGTCACCCTCGGAGTCGGGTTTTGAGCTGGTCAAACTT
This sequence comes from Tenrec ecaudatus, assembly GCF_050624435.1. Taxonomy (NCBI): domain Eukaryota; kingdom Metazoa; phylum Chordata; class Mammalia; order Afrosoricida; family Tenrecidae; genus Tenrec; species Tenrec ecaudatus. The sequence continues at coordinate 15,300,933 of NC_134546.1, forward strand.
TACAGGAGGAGACAGCCCTAGTTTTCTCCTAAGAAACGGCTAGTAGGTCTGAACAACCGACCTTGTGGTTAGCCCTACAAGACACTGCATTTGCTAAGGAGCTAATTATAGAATTTTCCTCTAATATCAATACAGTGGAGTAAATTAGTGGTGTTTAAAATATCAAATCATCCTTATTTTCCTGGAAGAAATATAATTTTGTCATGATTATTTTAAAAGTTATTTACAATATTTACATTAATGTTTACAGTTGAAATCAATTTCATTTTAAAATACTTTCTGGAAAAATTTATGTAGCATTGGGATTATTTAGTCTTTGAAGGTTTGATTTAATTTTCCTATGGAAATGGACCTGATGTTTTATTTATTTATTTTGTGGGAGAACTCAGATAACTTTCTCTATTTTTTTTTTAAGTTATTGAGGATGGTCAGTTGAAGTTTCTCTATTTGTGTCAATTTTGGTGGATATAGAAATTATTTAATGTTCAAATTTATACAACTGTGCAAAGTAGTCTCAAGATTATTTTGAACTTTTTATTACAAGATAACATTTAAAACATTTAAGCCGGCTTCTTGCACAAAAGCCCTCAACTTGCTCCGTGGGTTGGGAGGCCACCACTGTTCCATGGCCTGGCTCCTGGTTCTGCTGCTGCTCCTCTGACGGTGTCGCTGTCATCTGGATCCAGGAGGTTCTCTGGGCAAGGACCTCGGCTCCAGAGGACCAACTTCCCTCCTGACTCTTGCCCATTAATGTGACCCCTCGTCTTGCTTCTCAGAGGGCTTATTTTATACACAACATGATGGCCATCCAGGGAACCCTAGTTGCAATTACTCAGGTGAATCCTATCACTAGGTTCCTCCACCTTCTTATCAGACCCATGCAGAGAAAGGTCTTTGGTGGGAGTTAGAGACTTAGGCTAGAAAAGTCCCATGAAATAATTCACTGGCCCCTTAGTTTACTTGCTGTTTAAACTTTAAAGCTGTATTTCAGTATCCTGAAGATGCACAGCTTGAAATGCAGTTACCCTGTCGTGGAATCATGTATTTTCCAGAGGTCACATTATGCTTTATATAGTGAAACCCATGAGAGCCAGAACACAATGGACTACCTTTTCCCCCCCGGCTTTCTCACATTTTCCACCTTTGACATTGTGTAGTCTTACCACTTTGTGTGTTTATTTTCTAACTTTATATTGTAGCTTGTTCACAGAGCAAATTCATTTTCTCTTCAATGATGTATGCATCATAGTTTTCATGAGTCACTGAACTCACTGCCATCAAGTAAATGTTGACTCGCAGTGACCCTCTAGGGCAGGGAAAACTACCCTTGTGGGATTCTGTAAGACTGTAACTCTTTATGAGAATGGAAAGCCCTGTCTTTCTCCCATAGAGTGGCTAGTGGTTTTGAGCTATTGACCTTAAAGTTAGTAGCCCAATGAGTAACCATTACACCACCAAGGCTCCTTATTCATGACACTGGTTATAAACCACTTAGTGCAACAGTATTTTTCTCACTTCCTCTCTAGATCTCCATTTTCATTTATGATTTATTATTCTCCTGCCTGCTTTTGAGCTTTATTTCTGGGCAAATACTGCCCTTTTTGCGTCCGATGGTTGATTGTACTAAATACATTGGTTTAATTTATTTTATAGATCTGTCTATTGTTTGGCTAAAAGTTGATCTCTGAGATTAGGTTCTGTACCAGGCTTGACAAGTAACCAAGGGCCACCCTCTTAAGGGCTCTACCAGTCTTTACCAGATCAGTTAGTCTGCTCTTTTCTATGAGTTTGTGTTTGTTTGTTCGTGTCACCACTCCACGACCTCTTTTGATCTCATTCAGAGCATCTGTATGGCAGCATGGCACCATCCAGTCTGGTCTCAAGGTAATGAAGCTGTGGCTCGAGTGGTAGCTTTTTCTTCACTGTTTTCCCCCCTTCTGGATGAGGAGGGACCATCGTAGAGGGCTACTCCCTAGCTTTTAAGATGCCAGTAGCTACTCACCATCGAAGGATGGAAGACTGTTTTTGTGCGTTACATCCATTGACCTAGATGTCCCCAAGACCGAGCCTAAGCCTAGAAACTCATTACCATAAGGTGTTTGGTTTTGACTAAGACATTTTCAAAACTCTGCCCTCCTGTATGCTTTACCACTTTGCTATGTTTCGCCCAGTGGAAATGAGGAGCTTTCCTTCTCTGACAGGCTTCTTTCTACCTTACACAGGTTCCAGCTGTCAAACATTTTATTGTCTTACTTAACTGGTCTTTTTTCTTGCTAGTTTCAGTGAAGCCTACTGCAAAGAAAGACAGCTGGGGAAAGTCCTTCATGACTTACTGCAAAAATATATTTAAAAAGAGAAATGTACTAGTGCAGAGACCATCTTTGTATATCATGGTTTGATATTAGATACATTATTGCCCTGCTGATTGGAAAATCGATTTTCATTATTGAATTTATGGTGAGATCTTAAAGTATTCAAGTTAGAACTAGATCCTTCTTACTGCTAGCCACAGAATAATTTACATTTCTTAAAATTATTTCTGAATGATACATGTAGGTATAGCTTTCTATATGAATATTTTTCATTCTTATTAGTAAGATTATGGATTTGTAGTATTACTTATTTGAATAAAACACCATGTAAATACTGTGCCTACACATATAACATGAATAGTACACTTAGAAACAAGGCATGAAGTGGCTCTGCTGTCGGCAAAGCATTTAACATGTGCCTTATGTGTGTTATAAGACCTAAGTTCTCTGACCTCAGCTTCCAAGTTCTTAAAATGTGAACAACAGCTATGGCAACATAATGAATCTCAAAATGATAAAGTGAGCTGTCATATAACTGTTGTTGCTTTTGTCTCACAGAGGGAAAGGTGCATTAAGGAACAGAATATGGAAACCGCTAAATCCCTGTCCTGTCTCTTCTTATAGTTAGAAGATTATTAGGTTATAATTACTTTCTGAGCTAGCTACTGTGGCTGTTATGCATATATAATATATATTAATATAGGGTGATGTATTAACATTTTTAGTAGATATGTTATACACATATATAAAGGCCTATATTTAAATATTAGAAAATGTTCTAAAAGCTAAATGGTAGAAAATTCATTTTTTGTGGAAATTTTCTTGTTGTGATGCTTGATGTTACTGTAGTGTATAGTCACAGTTTAAATGTAGAGCTGCGTTGTTGTTTTTTCTCTTTACGAGTACTAGGAAGCCCTGGTGGTGTGCCAGTTAAGGACTCAAGTACTAATCAAAAGCTTGGGAGTTCAGACTTGTTCAGGGTTATCTTAGAAGATAGGGCTGGTGATCTCCTTCTAAAAGGTCACAATCTTGAGAATCCTATGTAGCCGTTCAACTGCACACTTAGGTTGCCATGAGTTGGAATTGATTTGATGTCAACTAACAAAACAGTAACATCACTGAAACTATCAGTGTTAGGCTGGGTTATCTAAAGAAACAAAACCAGTGACACTCATATATGTATAAGAAAGAGCTTTCTATCTATAAGCATCTCAGCCTCGACCAAGTCAAGTCCATGGGTTTGATTCTAGCAGGAGCCCTTTTCAGACGTGCGAAGCTGCAGGCCAATGATACAGAAAGGTGAAGTGGGCTGCAGGGAAGTCATAGGCTGGTGGATGCAGAATGGGGTGAATCCAAGGTTGGCGGGAAGACAGCAGATCGACAGCTTCCAGGGTCTGCAGCTTGGGCTTCTCTGGAGGCAGACAGGAAGACGCAGGGAGGAGGAGAGCAGAGGGCCAGAGGGGGATTCTCAGTGTGCCTTTGATAAAAAGGCCACACCCACTAGGAGATATTCTTATGCTGTGGCCTCATTGATAGGTTGTCCTTTATCCCTACACTTTCACAGAGTTTCAAGGTGAGATAAACCTAAGGGGTAGCCTATTATAAGGATATACATATAACCTTCTCCATGAGGGATGGACACCAGAAAAGTGGGTGAAGGGAGACATTGTGCAGTGTAAGATATGACAAAATAATTTATAAATGATCAAGTGTACAGGAGGGCGAGGGGAGCGGGAAGGAAGGGGGAAAATGAGCTGATACCAAGGGCTCAAGTAGAAAGCAAATGTTTTGAGAATGATCAGGGCAACAAATGTGATAAGAGTTGTAAGAGCCCACAATAAAATGATTATAACAAAAAACAAACACCTAATTGCCACACCTCTTTTCCTCACGAGATAGCAAGAACACACATGCAAGCAATCTGATTTCAGGCATTTTCACATTTTTGAAGGTTTTTGTTGAAAGAATGGGTTTAATTGAATTTATACATTGTTGTTGTCTGCTTTTTCTGATGATTTTAGACCAGATGTGGATGATACTAGAGTTTAAGTGATAGTGTCAACAATGGTTGGGCCAGATAATGATGGTATTGAGTAAACTTGGTGCTTGAAATGTTGCCATTATGTGTCACTCACAAATTAGAAAGGCACTCTTAACCATTGTGTCCATCTAGTTGTGGAGAATGCTTGACTGGCATTTTCAGCACTTAAAATACGATGCTTGAACTTTGATAGGCAGAAATGATTATGAGTGTGACAGGAACATTATTGGTTCAAAATAATAAGAAACAGATACATAAAAACAAATAATCATCTTTGCTTGACTGTTAATACTTGCTTTTTGCTACTACCCCTTTCCACCTTCTTGTTATTTTGCCTGCTACTGAGCACAAGTCCAGGTTTGCTTGACCCGAAAGGAGTCACATTTTTGCCTAGCTATCTCTCTTTTAAAATTCTGTCATTGTAACATACTATGTATGCTTGAGTATTTAAAAAATATTTCCTAATAGGTACATATTATATAGATTTTCCCCTCATGAATTTTAGTGATAAGGATCCCCACTAAGGGTGTATCTTGAAGGCAAGCCATTATATAGGGTTTGGGATTTATTAGATTCCAAACTTGAATCTTGGCTCTGCCATTTCTTCTTCGATGACTTTGGGGAGGTTCCGGAAACTCTTAGTTGTTTTATTGTGTTAGATAAAGACAACCATTTCAATTGAGTTGGTGAATAAGTGATATATCTCATATCTAGACTAATGATGTTAAGAAAATTTTAAAGGAGGCGGCATATTGAAATTCTAATATTTCCCCAGATAACAGACAAGAGAGTGTCCAGAAGGCATGCCATTCTTGAGGTGGTGGGCGGTCAGCTTCGAATCAAACCGGTAAATACATTAATTAATGTTTATATATCTTACTCTCTTTGGCTCCTGGTTAGAAGTGCTCCTTTTCTAAGGCAGTGGTACTTGGGAATTTGTGTTAGAAGAGAACCTTCGCATTTCCAGAAGATATAGAATATAGACTAAGTGGTAGAGCATTTGACTGAAGAATATAGACTAAGTAAACAATTATCTGTTTTCCCACAGGGCACTGCTACATGTCAGTGGTTAAGAGTATGAATGAAAGATGGATTACCAGTTCATATTTACATCATCATTTTGTTTCTAGCAGGGTATTACAAGAGATTGTATAAAAAGTTCATAATTATTACATGATTGGGGGTGGGATGTAGGCGCCAAAGTATTAAAAGATTGAATGTTAACAAAGTTCTGTATTTATATGGGTAGATTGCATATTTCTAAAATTTAGAACTTGTTGAACTTAGGATTTTAGAAATAATATTAATTTGAACATTTCTGTTAAGACTAGAACATGAAATACTTGCTTTACAGTATAAGTACCATGTGATTATTCTTTTCCTCTTACATAATCTGTTGTGTAAAAGAATGACATGTGTGTCCGAATAGGAGGACTCATTTACTTTGGACTAGATGCTGATGGTAAAATTGTTATCCCGCAGCTAATTCATTAATGTATGTAACATCCTCGCGCCTGTTAGGATTTTAGTCATATATGTTGTTTTTAGGTGCTGCCAAGTCTGCTCTGACTCAGTGTCCCTTACACCAGAATGTAACACTGCCTGGTCCTGCTGGGTCAAATTTAGTGTAAAGTCGGAGCCCATTGTTGCAGCCACTTTGTCAGTCCATCTTGGTGAGCCTCACAGCAACATAGAAGCCACCGCCCTGCAACAGACTTACATAGAAGTGGTGGAGTCCTCCATGTAGCAGTTACTTATTTTGGGCTCCTTCTTTTTACTATTGCATGCTGAATCATTCCTAAATTTGACAAGAATCCTTCTTATTCTAGTATTGAAAACATTTTTTTAAAAAGCTGAATTCATCCCATTTCAACTTATTTAAAAATAATATTTCAGCCTCGTCTTCTCATTCTGCAAATATCTTCATGTTTTGAAAATAATATCTGTAGGCAGCACTCCTTTTTTTATCTCTGGTTCCTCTTCTGAGACGAGGCCTGTAGATCATAAACTCCATGAGTGTAGAAACGCTGACCAACTTAATCTATATCCCTTATATCTAATGTGATGCCCAAACCAAGACCCAAACCAAATTAATTGCCTTTGAGTAAATTCCAACTCATCGCGACCCTATAGAACAGGGTAAACTGCCCCTGTGGTTTTCTGAGACTAACCGTTTGGGGAGTAGCAAACCTCATCATTCTCCCTTTGAATGGCCGGTAGTTTTGAATTGCTGACCTTGTGGTTAGCGTGTAACATATAACCCACTAGGCCACCATGTCTGAATAAATGCTACAGTGAATACTGTACAAGACATTTTTTTTTAGGGTTGATGACAGTTAATGGTCCTGTGTCAACTCGTGTCAGCCATGTTGTTCAGCTCTTGGGCCAGTATTGTGTAATCAGCCTCCATTTGGTGATTTGATGTGAGCTGCCAGTCCACTGAAAGGGGAGTTTCTTTGGGCTTGTGGTCTGCATCCAATATAAATGGGTATTTGGGCAAGGCTCACTCTCACTTCCTTCTTCTTTTTTAATCATTTTATTGGGGGCTCATACAACTCTTATCACAATCCATAATACATCAGTTGTATATAAATGTATATAAAGCACATTTGTACCTTCATCACCCTCATCATTCTCAAAACATTTGCTCTCCACGTAAGCCCCTGGCATCAGCTCCTCATTTTTCCCCATCCCTCCCTGCTCCCCCCTCCCTCATGAACCCTTGATAATTTATACATTAATATTTTGTCATATCTTACACTCACTTTATTATTTTTTTTTCACTCACTTTCTTCTTGATTCAGTCTGCAGTCATTCTCTGACTTTTGGTATTTGGGATGAGCCAGCAGCCTGCCACCTGCTCTGCAGATTGTAGATTTTTTTAACTCCCACAATTACAGAAGCTGGCCGCCAGCAGTCTCTACTGCCTGATCTGAAGATTTGTAAGCAGTCAGCCCCTGTTACAGCCCTCATGAGTCAGAAGAAACCTCCAGTGTGCCACTGACCTATGGACTTTGGACTTACTAGCATGCCACTGACCTATGGATTTTGGATTTGCCAGCCTCTGCAATTGTATGAGCCATTTCCCTGAAATAAATCTCTCTGTATATATTTAGCTCTGGTGGCATGGTAGATTACAAGCTGAGCTACCAACTGCAAAGTCAGCCATTGAAAACCACCAGCCATTTTAAAGGAGAAAGACTAGGTTTTCTGTCCTATCCTACAGGGTCCCTATGAGTCAGCACCAGCTTGATGGCAGTGAGTTTGGCATTTTGGTCTGCTTCACAGGGTTTGCTCCTCCAAGAGAACCCCCACCTAACACAGGGGCATTTTGGAGTATGTAAAATTATGTAATTTTTTCAGCATTCAGTTTCTTAACATGTTTGCAATGAACCAACATGGTGTAAAGAAGTTTGAAGTTTTTGTTTTATCGTGTTACGAAACTGAGAGTAGAGAAATAATATCTTTCACTCACTGCCATCGAGTTGATTCAGACTAATAGTAACTGTGTGGGGTAGAACTATCCCTGTGGATTTCTGAGACTGATTATGGGAGTAGAAAACCTCATTATTCTTCCTTAGAATGGTTGATGGTTTCAAACTTCTGACCTTGCAGTTAATAATCCAGTGCGTACTCCACCACACCACCAGGGCCCTGAAAAAGAATATAGGGAAATCCACATTACTATTCTGTCTTTTCTGATTAATTTTAGGAACTTCCAGAACTGATATCAGTAAGGAAAGAGCAATTTTTCCAATAAATGGTATTGGCACGGTTGGTTATTTGTTCAGGAAAAAAATAAACTGGAGCTCTCTCTTGAGCCATGCCCCAAATCATTCTGAGGTAGATTAAATGTAAAAGCTGAAACTATAAAACTCTTAGAAAATAATATACTAAAAAAACTTTATGAGCTTATGGCAGGTAGGGAAGGGTTTTTGAACAATACACAAAAGCAGCAATCATAAAGGAAATACAGACAAAAGTCAATTACATTAAAATTAAGACTAATTGTTTATCAAAAGACTATAATGAAGAAAAAATAAGGAGACAATATTTAAAATATTTGATATCCACATAATCATTAATTTGTATTTACTCTTTCAAAATAGCAATTAAAAATATTTTTGACATCTTATTCATTCCAATATATCCCTTTCCTTCCCATACAGTTCTGTTGTTTAATCCCATCGAGTAGGGTTATATAATCATCAATGCAATCAACTTCCCCGTCCCCCAACCCCCCACTTCTCACTTCCCTTACCCTCAGAGAACCCTTACTCCAGTCACTGTATCTGAGGGATCATCTATCTTGACTACCATGTACCAAATGATCTTGAAAGTACAAATGAACATACACAAATCTAACATGATTAATGGGGTATATCACATAAGGACCCTAATAGTAAGGGGAAGAAATCTTAAAGAACTGGAGGGTAGTTATGTGGTTCATCAGCGCCATACTATACTCTGGATTTATCCTGCATTCCATGAGGCCCTTCCAAGAGAAACTGTCCACTTGTCTTGCTGGTGGACTTAGGGTCTCACCTACATCCACTCCCCTTCATATCTATTTGGTTGCATGTTTTTTGAACTTCTGATACCCCTTCCCACTGACAGCTCATGATCACACAGGCTGGAATGCTTCTATGTGGGTTTTGTTGCTTCTTTGGTGCATGGCCACGTGTTTAACTATACCCCCAAACAACAACAGCATGCAGATAGCCACCAGTCTAACAGGGATCATGACCTAAGAGTCTCATTTGTGTCCTAAAGACGAGTTTCCTATTAAAGACGAGTTTCCTATAAGTCCACGTTGCCTTCCTGCAGTCCGGGATGGAGCAGTCTCCCCCCCCCCTCCCCCGCTCCGTCAGAAGTCTACAATGGGGATTCCTTGGAGACTTCGCGGCTTCACTCCCATCACTGGTCTGTTGCACTCCCCTCTTGATTTGCCCCCATGTGGGCGGGGCACATGGCCCTCTCCCTGAGCTGTATCTTCAGGGCTGCTCTCTGCAGCGCTGTCATCTAGGGAGGGGATGTCACATCTCCAGCTGATAGCAGCCCTGCAGTCATCCCTGGAAGAGCTGCTCCACTCAGGAACGTGGCCCTCATGGACTGGCCCGCTGGAATGAGGTCTACTCTCGCTCTCCCTTTCCTGTGGAGACATAAACAACACCTTCCCTTTAGTGTCCTGGCCCCCATATCTTCATTTTCCTTCCCCCACCCCTCTGTGAGCCGTAAAGGCATATGGGGGGGGGGGTTCAGGGGTCTGTCAGCACAGGTGCTTTCTGCATCTGTTGATGATGTGTGAATCATTGGGTTTGGTTTGGCTCTTGCTGGAATATCTGATCCTTGGCCCAGGAATTGTGTGAGGTGTGTGTTTTCCCTTATGCCTGTTCTGCTATTTGAACTTAACTCAGTGGACTCATGTTGTACTTGGCTTTTTGTGCTTGGCTAACTTCACTTAGCCTAATATTCTCCAACTCCTTCCACGGGGCGAGGTGCTTCATTGGTTTATCACTCTTTTTAGGGATGTGCAGTATTCCATTCAAAATAGCAATTTTGAATCTGCAATGGGAAAACTTAACCCTGACTTTTCTAGTTTTGTTATTCAATGTAGAGGTTTATAGACTTTTCTAGATTTGTGTTATTAGATTTCCAGTCCTACTGACATCTGTATATGCAGATGTTGTAGATCAAAATCAGTAAATCTATAATGCTTACTACTCCACTTATAAAGACACTATTGTAATCTTTTTTGTTTCTTTGCAGCTTTACTCTTGCTATAAATGACATCTGAAAATGCTTTAGGGTTAGAATAGAATAGTAAATAATGAAGTAATGTACTTTAAGAACTCAACACATTTATATCTAAGCATGTTAATCAATTGAATTGTGGACCACTGAATTTTTTTCTTTACCCCCTTATTGACTCAGTGCTGAAAAGAAACCATCCTAATGATAAAATTTACATAGCATTAAATTTTTATGTATCAAAAATACACAATTAAGAACCCATAATTTATACTAATGCATGAATATTTTAAAACCTTATTTACATTCTTTTTTTCATGGTTAATCAAGGACATTTATACTTTAAAGATGAGGATGCTTTTCAAATTGAATAAAGGCATTTCGAGTATTCAGATTTTTTCAACTTCGGTGGCTATTCAAAAGAGTACTAATAATCTAAAATAAGTAGAACTACACTAAAGTTTACTTTATTAATGGAAAATTGTTTTTAGTTAGACTTATGCATTGTGCGGTGGGTCCATTCCCTGTGTGAGACTTTAGAAATGGTATACCAGTCTTTTAACAGACCAATGAATCTGGTCTTTTTTGATTCATTTGAATTTTGTTCTACCATTTTCTCCCACTCTATCATGCACCTTGTATTATCCCAGTCAAAGTAGATTTTGGTGGTAGCTGGGTGCCATATGGTTCTTCTTGTCTCTAGTTCTGTGGTTCATGTGGGTAAGTGTAATTGAGTTTCAAGTTTTTGGATCATCTCTTAAAGAGGGACGCTTCTTTAGGAGCTCATGAAACCAGCATCAGCAGGGACACCACAGGTGGCAGAGGTGAATGAATCAAAGGTCAGCAGGTTAGGCTTGTGACTGGAGGCAACAGAATCCATGGTTGACAGGTCTGATGGCAGGCCACTGGCGGCTGCCAAGGTCAACAGCAGCATGGGAAGCCATAGGCTCAAGTCCCAAAGAACCGAGGTGCAGGATCCAGATCCAGCAAAAAGCAAGTAAGACTTCCAACTGTGTCTACTGAGGTATAGGAAGTAGGCCACATCCCTAGGAAACTTCCCCTCATTTGCATCTGGACTGTGACCTTAATAAGGGGGCTGCACTCCACTCAAACCTCACAGCTACTTGGTAGCTCACAGCAGATCCCAGCATAGAGTTGATTCCATTATGTAGGCTGAAGTTTCTGATCTGTATTTCTGCTTTTCTTCTTCGGGGGTACAAGCCAACCATCTTGAAAAAGGTAGTGGTGACAATGGGAGTTGAGAGAAGTTATGGCAGTTACCAAATTGTTCTTAGGAATGTCTGCCTTTCCTTACTATTCTGTCTTGGAAAAAGACTGTAGCTTTCAGCAGCTCACGAGGAGATGATGTTAGGTTTTTATGTCATTTAATTGAATCTGCAGTTTGTATCAGCGGGAGAAAGTGCATCATAAACGCAAACTTGATGTTCTTTGCAAATGACTCAATCACCAGTGGTTGGCTGTATCCTCATAGCTGTCAGTGCTTTTATTTCATTTTAATAAAATATTACTCCTTTTAGTTCTTGGATGATTCAAGTAATAGATTTTAAACTGTATACACATTGTAAAAGATCTTTTTGGGGTTATTGGTACATTACAGTATACATCTTTGAGTGAATTTTATTCTTTAGTTCAGCAATTCTTGAGTTACGGTTTTTTTCTTTCATGAAATTACATGTATACTTGTAAACAATCTCTAAAATACTATAATAACCTTTCCTTAATTCACTACTTTTTATAAAGAAATACTTTCAAAATAAAAAGATTGAAAACAAGGAAGAGCCTTTTTCGGGGTATATATCAATTGTACTTTAATATTTAATGATACTCCAAAAAAGGCTATTGAAAGTTGATTTGTGTTTTAGCTCCACTTCTTCAGGACTAGCATGTCTCCCCTTTGTCCCACTTGTAAGGCTATAGTTTAGCTGCTCACACTCACACTTATCATCACGTGGGGGAGATGTAGAAGGCATGCACCACTGCAGATGTTGTCTGAAGTAGGAAGCTTATCCATTTGTTTGTTGTGGGTTGGGGTTAGCCAGTCTTCTGTCTGCTCTTGCCTGCTTTTAGAACCAAAATTCAACTAATGGGACTGGAGGAATCTGGGAGCTTTCCCTCCTTTTTCCTGTCTATGGAAGAGTTTGAATATTCAGAAAAATGTTTGTGTCCTTAAGAATGGCATGGGAAGGAATTGGGAAGATTTTTAATTATTGGTTTTTTTAAACTTGCAGATTGAATCAAGTTCTCTTATTTCTTATAATTAAAAACTATTGAAACTAGCCAAACGCCCCCACACAAAATCCCCATCCCTTATTGTTGTGCCTCAGTTTGGTGTTTACTCTTTAGGAAAGTTGGCCATGCTGCCCAGTTCTAAGGTTCCTGGGTGGCATACACAGGTAAGTACTTGGCTGCGAACTGGAAAGCTACCTGTTCAAATGCACCCAGAGGTGCCTCGAAAGGACGGGAGTCTGCTTTCAAAAGGGCACAGTCATGGAAACTGGGGCAGAGCACATAGTCGCTGTGAGTCAGAGTCAAGTCAGCAACGGCTGGATTTGGGTTCTGTTTATATTTAAAATATATTAGTATGCTTACACTATTCTCTCCTGATTTAAGAGTGTTGTTTTATGTGTAAAAGTCATTTTTTTCCATTCTAAGAAATTTGTTGTGTGTGTCTCAACTGATCCATACTGCTAGAATTTTGTCTACTTTATAACTTAAAAATATGCCTGTTGACTTTATTGTTCTTTTCTAATATTTCCTAGTTTGTATTTATTTCCTTTTCATTAAGTCTGCTCTATTCTTTATTAGCCCATCTTAGTCTTTCTTTTATATTTTATTTTTATTTCTTTACTAGATATAATTTTCAGTCTTTTTAAAAAAAAATGAAGTATCTGTGTTAGTCTGGGTAAACTAGGGAAAGAAATCCACAGAAACTCGTGTATAAGAGAGAGTTTTATATAAAGGGTAAGTGTACATTAAGAAAACATCCCAACCCAGTGCTATCCAAGCCCGTAAATCCAACATTAGCTCATATGTCCGATACTGACCTACAAAGTCCTCCATCTCACAAAACACACACACTGATGCCGACTGCAGGAGGAAAGCTGAGTCAGTGAACGTGTAAGCATCTCAGCACTGGCAGGGTCTCCACACGGCTGCTCCAGCACCCAGGGCTGCATCGGGGTAGGTCCATGCAGCTTCTCCACAGGGATGTCTTGCAGGAAGCGAGCCTTTTCAGCTGAATCAGGAAACTGGCTAAGGCAGCGGCACCCCGGTCCAACCATCAGAAAGCAAGAAACCTGAGAACTAGAAAGGTGAGGCTAACCAAGCCATTTATATCTCTGCCTTTCAATTAATCCCACATGTGTTTATTGACCAGGTTGGCCCAATAAACCTTAACCATCTCAGTATGCATTCAGGTTACATATTTTCCACGAAAAACAGTTACAGTCACGTTCAATGCTAACCAAGAAATACTGCCATGGAGACAGTGCTGACTCATCGTGACCCTATATGGCAGCAGTTCTCACTCAACCTGTGGGTCGTGACCCCTTTGGGGGGGCAGGGGATGGTGTTGAATGACCCTTTCACAGGGGTTGCCTGATTCATAACAGTAGCAAAATTAGTTATGGAGTAGCAACGAAAATAATTTTATGGTTGGGGAGTCACCCCAATATGAGGAGCTGTATGTAAAGGTCGCGGCATTAAGAAGGTTGAGAGCCACTGCTGTACGCGGTTTCTGGGGCGGTCAATCTTGTCCTGTGGAGTGGCTGGTGGGTTTAACATGCTGCTTGTTACCAGCCCTGACAGCGCCATCAGGGCTCTTGCTGGATTTAATTGACGTTGTTAGGGCCCATGCAGTTGGGTGGAACTCAGTACCCTATCTGTGTCCAAGGGAACAATACCTTGCCTGCGCCTGCGCCTGTACCATCGCAGTCAGTGCTGTTTTACAGCCCACTGTTGCAGCCCTCTGGGTCAACTCATCTCCCTGGAGTCCTTTCTCTTTCTCATCGACCCTCTGCTCTGCCATGCATGGGGTCCTTCTCCAGAGACGAGACCTTGGTAATGTGAAAAGTATGTGTGATGAAGTCTTGCCATCTTTGCTTCTTAGGAGCATTCTGGTGATAACTTTTCCAAGTTCTTCTGGCAGTCCATGGTGTATTCAATATTCTTCACTAACACTATAGTTCAGAGGCATCAGTTATTTTCATGTTTGTTTATTATTATTGCTGGACAGCTTTCACGTGTACATAAGGTGATTAACAGTTCCCTTGGCTTCGGTCAGGCACGCTTTAGTTTTCAAGGTGACATCTGCTCCTCAGTACTTTGAGTTAAAGAATATTTTGATACAATGACTCTGCATCTTCCTTCGATGCTTGTTCATTGTTCAATGTTTTGCCTGTGGAATCCTTCAGTATTACACAAGTTTGTTTCTTTAAAAATTTAAAAAAAATCATTTTATTGGGGGCTTGTACAGCTCATTCATACATCAATTGTATCAAGCATATTTGTACACATGCCTTTTGTTTTTTTTAACTCCAGATCTTTGCTTTTTAAAAATTGGTGTACTTTAATTATTTTCTAGTTTTTTTGTATTTAAAATTATACTTTTATTTGACTTTCACTTTTAAAGTGTGTACTAGATTTCTAAATATAAATGAAGAAATATTTTTGTTGTTACTGAATTTTTCTCAATCTGAAGGAAGGAAGGGTCTCTGAGTTTGCATTGGGAACACCTGGTTTGCAGGAGGCTATGGAAAACAGTGGAAGCCCCCAGTCCATTTGCAGAGTTCCCTCATGGAGTGAGCACCACAGGTGAATCCCTTCTGCTCACCCTGCAGAGATGTGCACAGCCTTGTCCATCAGACAGAGAACATTGTACGCTCGGTCACAGCAGATAGACTTAGGTTCAAATGTAATGCCATATCATTGGAACTCCCTTTGGACCCATTTAAATGCTTTTAATATTTTCTAAACTCTTTTTGATTAAGGTTTTTCTTTGTTTTGTTGTTGGGTGTTTTCGTGTGTTTGTTTGCCTCATGTCTATGTTTTGTAAGACTTTCTCTGTATGAAATCCAGGATAGGTAAATCTATCCAGACAGTAATTAGATTGATGGTTGCGTAGGGACATTGCAGGGGAGGATGGGGAAATGGGGAGCTAACGACATGAGTATGAGGATAAAGTGTTCTGAAATTGATTGTGGTCATGGTTACACAAATCTTAATATAATTAATATGTGAAGTATATGCCAATAAATATAATTATTTTTAAAAAT
Organism: Tenrec ecaudatus; assembly: GCF_050624435.1. Taxonomy (NCBI): domain Eukaryota; kingdom Metazoa; phylum Chordata; class Mammalia; order Afrosoricida; family Tenrecidae; genus Tenrec; species Tenrec ecaudatus. The sequence goes on from NC_134546.1 coordinate 15,316,331, forward strand.
ATAATTAAAACCTGAACTCCAAAAGCTAAAAGTAAATTAAAAAAGAAAAAAGAGGTTTCCTTTTGAGGTGATGAACATTTCTCAAAATGGACTGCAGTGAGTTGTACATGTCTGTGACTTTACTAAAGATCATTGAGTTGTATAATTTAATGGGCTAATTTTAGGGTTTATGGATTATATTCCAGTAAAGCTGGGTTGTTGTTATTGGCAAGTGTCTGTTAAGAATATTGTACCACAATCAAGTACCAAATACAAAATAAATTAGCATTATGATTTTATGATACTGATACATTGACATTGATTAATATTTGCCCTATGGTTAGTTTTCACAAATGCTTACTGTTAATTTGAGAAGAATATGCATATTCTTAATTTATTTATAGATTAGGCTGGTCAGTTGTTTTCATATATCTATATATCTACTTATTTTTGTTTGTTAAATCTAAATTTAAAAAAATCAATCTAACAGTTTGTTTTTATTCCCTTACACATTTAGTTCATTCATATTTGTATAGTCTGTATTTCTGATATATTTGAAATTGTTTCTAGTCATTTTACACTTTTGATTTTTGTCCATCATTTCTTTCAAATGCTTTCTCTCTTCCATTTATGCTAAAGAAGGAGCCCTGGTGGCATGGTGGGTTATAAGTTCACTGCTAACCACGGGGTCAGCAGTTTGAAACCACCAGCCACTCTATGGAAGAAAGATGAGGCTTTCTGCTCATAGTTTCACTGTGAGTCAGAATTGATTCGATGGCAGTGCGTTTGGCTTTTTTGGTTTGGGTTATTTTAAAGGTTACCTTTAAGTTTTTAACATGCACATGTAAAATTGTCTTTTAGGTTCCTCCTGAAAAATATAAGGACAAAGCTATTTGACCTTGATCAACCCTTTTATATATTATTTTGTTCTGATTTTTAGTTTGATCTTCCTTCCCCACAAATTCATCATTATTAATAGAGCCTCATAGTGTCAGCATTTCTGTGTATTTACCACCTACTTGCCATTTTCTTGACTCACTGTTTTGAGTCCCTTCTTAAGCGTATCTTCTCAGTTAATTTTCTTATTTCTGAGATAGATCATTTAGAAAATTCTCTTGTGAGCATCTTTGATGAAATGCTCTCTTTTGTTTTCTGAATGTGTTTTTTCACTATCATTTCTCCCGAATGACAATTTAGTCATTGGTAGAATTCTACTTAGGTATTTACTGTTGACAAATTGAAGATATTTTATAATCTGAAGGCATCTATTTTGCTTTTGCAAAATCAAGTTAACTGTTGTCTGTTGAAGTCTGTGTAAATAATGCATGTCCCCCATCTGCATCTGCGATTAGCTCTTCTCTTGTATTTGCTGTTTTGCATTTTTCCATGTAGAATTCTTTCATTTTTTTCTCTCAGATTCTACAGATTTATTTAACTATTTCCCTTTGAATATTGACTATTCAAATTGTCTCATGAATATACTGACCTTCCCAATGATATATCTTTTCCTTTAGCTCAAATTAGACATTACTAAGGACAGACTTATCCTACCCTGTATTAAGAAGCAAATCTCAGACCTGAAGAGTGACTCAGGGTCATCGTCCCAGGGATTCCACTACTCTATTTGACAAGTGAATTTGCCTTTTTGTGATTTTGAATTTGTTCAGCATTTCCCTCTTGCTCTGCCTGGGACCTTAATCCCAGATTCTGGACTCTGTCTATCTAGGGTTCTCATGTGACCCCTCACAGAGCCATTGGTAGTGTCAGCAGTTCTTCTAGTCTCTGGGTGGGCAGAGACTGTAGTTTCCATGCATCTTCAGTTTCTTTAACTCTTCTCTCCTCCCTAGAGTGAGAGATCAGTAGTTTCATTTGAGCTATTTAGGAGCTTTTAGGTTGCTACTCATCCAGGTAGGATGAAGTGTATTTTCTTTGTAGCTGTATTGTAGCATTTGACCTAGTTGCCCCCTGAGATCACTCATTCTGAGTATCATTTTTTATGTTTCTCTTTCCTGTGTTCAATTGTCTCTTTTAAATAACATGAAAGAAAGGGCGGTTTAACCATTTAATTAATGTTTGGTTTTCCTTTGATTCTTAGAAAAATAAGAAAGCTAGGATAACCTGTAAGCCTAAATATGTATACTGCATATACGTGAATATAAGTCGACCTCTCAGCCGAGGCACCTAATTTTGCCACAAAACTGCATAAAAATGTGCTGAAAAACTTGGCTTATACACAAGTATATATGGTAAATTGTTTTGATACAAACATTTTGGATTAATTTTATTTGGTTGTATTTTTGTCCTGATTATGCATTACTGCTTTATTTTCCTTTCTCTCTTTTTAATTTGATAGATACACACAAATCCATGTTTTTATCAGTCTTCTGGGATGACCCAACTATTACCACTGAAGATGAATACATGGCGTTGGCTGAATCCTGGAGATAGTTTTTCTTTGTTAGTTGACAAATACATTTTTCGTGTTTTTTCTGTACACTCGGAAACAGAATTAGAATGTACTTTAAGGTAAGATTAGATGATGAAATGAGAGTAAGTGACAGCATTTGGAATAAGATTCCTCTGTCTTTTATACATGCTTTGGTACAAGACAATGTAGGATGAAACTGTATTAGAGATATAGCCACTATATGATTCTTTATGTGTGTTTATTGGCACATTTGTTTCTAGAAAACATTTGACTTTAGAAACTTATGCGTCTATAGTGATTTCTTCCTCATGTGGTATGTTTTACCATTGTGTTTTGACAATGCCTTTCCCACTTAATAGTATCAAGCACACACACACAAAACAAGCCCCATTGCCATCAAGCTGACTATCCCAGAGACCCAGTTTTGGAAGACTAGAACTGCATTGGCAGACTATAGGGCTTCTGAGACGGTCAAGCTGTGTGCGTGGACAGCTCCAGTTTTCTTTCCAGGGAGGGCTGGCTGGTGGATTTGAGCTGCCATCGCTCTAAGTTTCCAAACTCCTCTTTCCTATAAAAATGACAGAAAATGTAGACTAAGGAAACTGAGTAAATGAGCTATTAGAACAAACCTATTGGTAATGATGATTCAAGTCTGTTAATTCTTTCTTTAGATGCATTTTTTAAGTTAAAATTTTTCATTTAACCAATTCTGGTAACACTATTATAATTCCTGTGATAGTTGTGTAAGACTCCTGAGGAAATCTATAAGAATCATCTGAGGATTTTGTTGAATTGTAGATTCTGATTCAATGTATCTGGGATGGAAATATACATTCTCAGCAAAGAGTGAAGCTGGAACAAACCTTTCAAAGCCCTGCTTCATAATGACCCCAAAGTGGAAACAGCACAAATGTCCGTCAGCTGAGGGGTAGAAAAACAAAATGAGCTGTAGCCAATGCATGGATTAGTAAGCAAAATAAAGGAATAAAGTTCCAATACATACTAAATGAAAGAAGCTGGACTCTGATCACGTGTTATATAATTCTAGTTATATAAAATGTCTAAACGTGTAAATACATTGAAATAAAAATCAGATGAGTGGTTTCTAGGGATTAAAGAAGAAGAGAATGGAGATTGATTTGCCATTCAAAAATTATTTTTCTTAGGTTATGAAGATGCTCTAAAATGAGAAAGTAACGATGACTGTGTGGATATAGTAAAAACCACTGAATTGGGTGTAGGGTGAATTTCATGATTATGTCAACTGTATATAAATAAAATTTCCCTAGTTCAACAACAAAGGATTCAGTTATTCTGTACTATACTACTATATTTGGATACAATTCCAAGTTTTAATTTTTTTATTTAGCAAGTTCTGGCGATACTATTATACCGCCTGTGATAGTTGGGTTGTTATAAAAGTACTTGAAGAAAACAACTTTTCAAACGTCTGTATCTCACTGACAACATTAGATATTTAAAGTATAATAGAATAATATGTACTTTGACCTCTTTGGGATGATTAAGTATAATTTTGTTTTCGAATTGGATTTTATGCTGTTACATAGAGAGTATGTGTGTATTAGTTTCAATTCAAAATATAAAATAGACTGGAAATGGCATTGAAATTATTGCTTAATTTCTAATGCTATAAATTGTGAAAAGCCATTGTAATACTCTAGAATATTTCTCAAATTTTTTACTCATTTTTTTCTTTTGAGAAAAAAATTTAATTTGGAAGGATATTTACAATATATAGAGAGGTGTAGGCCTAGATAGTGTGATGAGAGTGAGATCTCATAGACAGAGGAGTCACACATTTCAAGTCTATGTCCCCAGTGCCTAACATTATTTATTCAAATTAGACATTTTGATAGCACATAGTAATTTAATGCATACAATTTACCTTCTTTTCACAGAAATCTGCTATTGAAATTCAAGTCTGTCTTTGTATGTTGTTGTTGTTAGGTGCTATCAAGTCATTTTTGCCTGATAGCAACCCTCTGTTCAACAGAATGAAATACTGCTCAGTCCTGCACCTTCCTCACAGTGATTTTATGTGTGAGCCCATTGCTGCAGCCCTTGTGCCCATCCACCTTTGAAGGGCTTCATTTCCCCCTGCCCTTCTACTTTTCCAAGCATGGTGTCCTTTGCCAGGAAGTGAGCTCTCCTGATAACATGCCCTTTTGTCTAAGGAGCACTCTGGCTATACTTCTTCTAAGACCGATTTGTTTGTTATTTCTTTGTATAAGAAATATTAAGACAAACTTAGATTATTTTCAGCTGGAAATATTTTTAAAATCTTAAGTTTTCAAATTAAAATTAATTTTCAAAAAATTTACCTTTATTGAAAAAATTTACCTACAGTAAAATAGACGTCCAATTCAATTCACTTTGAAACATAGGAGGGGGCTTCAAAATGTTTGTGGATTAAAGATAATGGGTTTTCCCCATGAACTTTTAAATTTCCCTTTATGTATATTCATGAGACTGCCATTACAATGATAAAAAACATTTTCATTTCCCCCCAAAATTCCTTGATGTCTCTGTAGTCAGTCCCCTAACTCCTCTCCTAGTCTGTGGAAAACACTGATCTGATTCTGTATATATCATGGGACCACTTCAAAATGCCCTGTCAATGGGATCATGCAATGTGCATCCTTCAGTAGTGTGGCTCTTTTGCTTAAGAGAACCAGCATGCGGTAGTTCCATCCCCTGGCAGTAGTTCATTCATTTTCATTACATGTTCAGATTTCCCCAAAGATACAGTTTTTACATCATCAACATGAGGAATATATGAGAACTAACAATCCAGCAACTGTTTCCACCCGCTGTACTTCACAGTAATTAATTCTGTTACTGATGCTAGGTTGCGCCCCATGTGATCTTGATGCTCCCCTACTAGAACACTAGCTTCCAGTATGACCATAAGATTAGGCAAAGTCACAAGGGGCGGGGCAGGTCTAGATCACAGTAGCAGCTCCTTCCCACACTCAGGATTTTCTGTTCTCCAGTAGCCCAATGAGTTTTTAGTTTATACTCATGCAGTTTATGTGTTTTTGTTTTCATAAGATACCGGGTGGTGATCTTCACTTTTGTGAAGTAGCTGAACAAATATTGAGTACGTAAATCGCTCCTAAATCTTGGGCGAGAGATGGTAACCACCTATCTCATCACAGCTAGGGTTTGTAAGTATATGATTTGAAAAGGTTAATGCTTTTTATGGGGATACCGTGAGCAGAAGTTGAACATATTCTAGTCCCAGAAAATCCTGATCTAGTCTTTCACTTGGCCAACGTGGGGCAAAGGAGCACAGCTCGCCAGTCACTGGGAGACTGTATAATGGCACGGTCAGGCAGCAGAAACATTTAAAACTCCATTTAAATGATGAGTGAAAGAATCTCTATTTTACAGAAACAGTCAGATGCTTGATGAAGAAAAGATACTGGATGAAACATCAAAACCCCCTTCACTGGATTTGCATAAGACAACTCGTACTGCACGGCTGGAAGAGAGCACCGAAATAGCCACTAACCCAACTATGACTACAAATCGTGTGGTGAGAAGTTTAAGATCTCATCCACTGATAGCATGTTTCTGAAGTTACTCTGAGGGGAGGAGACACACCAGAGGCAGACATAGTATCATGCAAATAGCTCCCATTGACTTGCATGTTCTTTTGTAACACTCACTGCCAGTGACCCTCTAGGGTAGAGGAGACCTGCTCTCCTGAGTTTCCATGACATCCAGGCTTTACAGGAGCTGACAGTTCCATCTTCCTTCCACAGAGTGGCTGGTGAGTTTGAACTGCTAACCTTGGGGTTTGCAATTCAACACTCAACCTGTGCCATCAGAGGTCCCTTCTTAAGAAAGACTCTGTCATAGTTGTTTATACTTCAGTTAATAGAATTGATATACTTCTTTCTTTACTAAGTTTAATCCAGTCCATCGTTGCAGTTGGACTTTTTTTCATGGTAATTTTGTACAAAGAAAATGAGTTTTAAAATCTGTTAAGGATAATTGACTATTTTTAGTAATTTATATGTAGGTGCCTTTTTAGTCTGTTGTAGAGAAATGTGGAGACTTTAATCAGCAGCTGCCAACTGTTACCCAGAGGAAAAGAATCCTTCCAGCTTGGATGTTAGCAGACAGTCTAAGTGATCAAAGTCTTTCAGCACCAGTCATCAGCGCAGGTAAGTCTGTTTTGCTGGTGCTATGAATTTCAAGCAGACATTAGACAGAACTTGCAAGTTTTCCGAACAAATGGAGATCGTCATTGGGTAAGTGCAAAATTTAATCTGAGATGATCTTAGATGTGTTCATGAAATTAATATTTTTAAACACAAACTATTTTATGATATCAAGGAGCCCTGGTGGCATAGTGGATTATGTGTTAGATTGCTAATTGTGAAGTCAGTTGTTCAAACCTACCATTCACTTCAAAAAAGATGAGGTTGTCTGCTTCCATAAAGATTTACAGCCTCACAAACCCTGCATAGGGGCATTGTGGGTTGGATTTGTCTCGATGGGAGTAAGTGGATAATAAATTACCACGAAGTTGGTGGTTGAAAACAACAGAGATTCATTTTCCCACACTCTGGGGGCAGAAGTCTCTTGGGCCTTGTTCCCTGTGCACACTGAAGGAAAGGATCTTTTCTTGTCGCGTCTGGTAGTGGTGGTTCTTGGCAGGCCTTGGAATTCCTGGGCCTGTCACTGTTTCATTCCAGTCTCTCCCCCATCCCACATGGGCTTCTTTCCTGGGGGCATCTCTGTGTGTCCCTTCGCCGTGCAAGGACAGCAGCAGTGGGCCCATGGCCCATTCTAATCCAATACGACTGCATTTTCACTAATTACTTTTGAAAAGTCTCTATTTCCAAATAAGGTCATATTTTGAAGTTCCAAGTAGACTTAATTTAAATTACTAAAATCTGCAGTGACAGACCCATGGTATTAATACCTATTTTCCAACAAAATGTGTTGGTGTTCTTTTTAAGTTGAAAGGCCACCAGCACAATAAAAGTTAAAAAATAATTAAATAAAAGGTACTAGGCACATAATGTCATGTGCTAGGGCATTCAAAGATTTGGTCTCTGCCCTACCATAGCTTACAATGATTTATGTCACCTATGAGGAATCCCATTGTTTCATGATTTTAAAATGTTAGTTACTCCATCGTTTTTAGGCAACATTTTACTTATTTATTCCTCATTTACTGATATGATTAAGTTCCAAAGACCAAGCTGTCATGGGAAAATTGGCATTAAGTGAAAATGGGAGGATGACCACATAAGAGCACAAAATGAAAGGTGACTACATCATTACATAACTGCCAAATTACATCAGGACATAACTGTCAAATTACATTATTACATAACTGCCAAGCCACTGAGAATCCTGTCCCAGCCAAGTTGACGCATAATCTTAAGCATTACAGCCAGTGTGACATCTGACATTGTGACTCAGTGTTTAACAGCCATACGTGTAAAAAGCAGTTGAGTAGTAGATATTTTACTGTTGTAAATGCAAATGTCAGATAACAAGATAGTTGATAAGTGAGGAGCAGGTATAATAGAAGCGAACTTAAGCTAGTTTAATGAAAGCAGAATTACTGAGCTTCAAAGGGACTAAGCACTGGACTGCTAACCACAAGATTGGTGGTTCAAACCCATGAGCTACTCTTTGGGAGAAAGATGAGGCTATCTGCTCCTGTAATGGTTTACAGGCTTATAAAGTATATAGGGTCACTATGAGTTAAAACTGACCCAAAGGCGGTGTGTTTGGATTCACTTGGGGGTTTGTGAGCTTCATGAGAGTTACTCTCCAATCCACTTTGTGTGTACAAAGTATGATCAGAACTTATAGGAAATGGAGCTGTCAGGTAGGACCTCCTTGTGCCCTTTTCTGGATATGACTTCATTTCTCTCCTGAAACGGTTGCTAGTTTCTCACCGATGACTTTACAGGTGGCTTTGGCTTGCCTCATTTTGGATACCGGCTCAACTAATTGAGTTGATACACTGTCTCGATTCTCAATTTGCAGATAATGGCGACTACTTGGCTTAATGTGAGCTACGTACCACCAGGTTGTAGTTTTCTAAGAGGGCACTGTTAGGAAGGAACTGATAGATATTATGCAAATACATTTATAACTACTTTAAAAATTTTGTTAGTTACATAGTTGTGTTAGTCTGGGTTGACTAGAGAAACAAATCCAGAGACACTCATATGTGTATAAGAGAGGGCTTTATATCAAAGAGTAATTGTATATTATGAAAACATCCCGGCCCAGTCCAGATCAAGTCCATAAGTCCGATATTAGCCCACATGTCCAATACCAGTCTATAAATTCCTCTTCAGACTCATGCAACACATACATTCTGATGCTGAATGCAGGCAGATCACAGGCCAGTAGGTGTAAAATCTTGTGGATCCAGTGGTTGTGGAAGCATCTCATCGCTGCCATGGGCTCTGGCTGAGATAAGCATGGCTCCATGTGGCTTGTCATCAGGAATGTGAAGCAGAGAAAGTGTGTCCCGCCTCCAAGGAGGAAGACAGGAGAAGACCATGCCCGCACAGAGGCCTCATTGGCCTATGACCTGCTTGATAGGCTAGGTTCTACCCCTTCGCTCAAGTTGACAGGAGATTATGTAACTGCCACAATAGTATTCCTTTATTGAGAATTTTAATTATAGGCCTGGACATTCAGTGTTAGACAGCAGTAGGAATAAATAGAACTGTAGTAACAAACTATATTTTTAAAGGTTTTCTATATAACTGAAAAAAATTGAACAAGGAATAAAATAGATAAACTTATTAATTTTTAACACTGACTTTAAAATTTTTATTGTGAAAGGTTTCAGATATAAAAAGAAGTATATAGTAGTATTACCCTGTCATTGGCTGGGTTCTCCAAAGAAGCAAAACCAGTGAAACTTACACATGAATAATTAGAGAGGTTTATATTGTGGAAATGACTCACACATTGGTAAAGGCAAGCAAGTTCCAAGTTCAATATCAGTCTTCTTCTGATGAACTCAACATTGGCAGGTTGATGATGGCTCACAGGGATGGCAGGCCATGCAGCAGACCATTGACTCACATCCAAATGGGTCATATACACATCACACTGTTTCAGCAAGTAGCAAAATTCTGCCATTCTAGGTTAGCAATGGCATCATAAACCCAAGCACTTAAGCCAAAGGTCTGGGAGCACCATTTCTTAATATGGAAGGGAAGATGGTAACACCTCGTAAATCTCCCCTAAGTCCTATTTTCAGCCTCAGCTCAAGTCTTTGTCAGTCTTATAAACACAAGTTTTTGGAGAGACCTTAGGATTCTTAATTCCTTTTAAGACAAAAAGATTTATTAATACAGTTTCATACTTGAATTCAAAGTGAAGAAGACTTGAAGCACTTACTGATGAAGATCAAAGACCAGCTTTCATATGGTTAGACCTCAACATAAAAACAAGTGAACCATAAACAACATCATGATAAACAGAGAAAAGATGTAAATTGTCAAGGATTTCATTTTATTTGTATCCACAATCACTGTCCATGGAAACAGCGTGCTCTTGGGAAAAATATGCTGTAGAATGTTAGCAAGTGTGCAAAGTGTTTCAAAGCAAACTTTTCACTTTGAGCACTAAAATGCACCTGGCCTAAAGCTAGTGATGAGGAACTTGAAGAATTTTACAAACGTCTTCAGTTTAAATAGATCAAACATGCAATTAAGGTACCTTGATAATTATTGGTGATTGGAATGCAACAATTGGACACGGGGAGAAATATTAGTTGGAAATAATGGCATTGGTGATAGAAATGAAGCCAGAGATTGTATGATAGAATTTTATAAGGACAGTGACTGTTAGTCTGGGTAGACTAAAGAAACACATCCATAGACATTCATATGTATAAAAGAAAGATTTGTATTTTAGAGCAGTTGAATATTGAGTAAACATCCCAGCTCAGTCCAGATCAAGTCGATAAGTCCGATATTAAACCATATATCCAATACCAATCTATAAAGTCCTCTTCAGACTCATGAATCACATGCAATGACACCAAATGCAGGATCATAGGCTAGTGGGTGGGAAGTCTTGTAAGCATCTCAGTGCTGGCCGGGCTCTCCACGTGGCTTCTCTGTTTCTAGAGGTCTGGCTCCATCAGCCTCTCTCCATGTGTCTTCTCCACTGGGATGTTTCTCGGGGAGTTAGCAAAGAGGCTCACAGGGAGTGAGCCTAGAGAGAGTGTGTCACTCTCCTCCAAGGAGGAAATACAGGAGTTCCAAGAATCCTCAGGAGAAGGCCTTGCTGGCACAGAGGCCTTATTGGCTATATGCTGATTGACAGGCTAGACTCCACCCTTACACTCTTAAACCTTAAATTGACACCAAATTATATAACTACCACAGTGACTTCTTCAGCACAAATATCCTTTTTCCCAGCAACACAAAAGGCACACATTCAGCTAGCATACACAGAAATCAAATTGACTATATCTGCGGGAAGATACCATGGAGAAGGTCACTATCAGCTGCTAAACCAGGCAGGGGCCAACAGACCATCATTTGCTCATAAGTAAGTACAGGTTGCAATTGATGAAAATTAAAACGGTTCTTGAGATCCAAAATATGACTTTATGAGTTGTGGGATTGCATGAAGAACATCCTACATGAAGAAAGCAAAAAGTCATTAAAAAGGCAGGAAAGAAAGTAAAGATCAAGTGGATGTCAGGAGAGACTTTAAACATGCTCTGAACTCTAGACTAGCTCAGGCACACAGGAGAAGTAATGATGTCAAAGAGCTGACAAGAAATTCTCAAAGGGCAGCTTGAGAAGACAAAGTTGAATATTATAATGAAATGTGGAAAAATCTAGAGTTAGGAAACCAAAAAGAACAGTTTAAGCATATCTTAAACTGAAGGTCAAGAAGAAATTCAAGCCTTGAATTGCAATATTAAAAGATTCTTTGGGCTAAATGGTGAATGTTGCAAGAAACCTCAAAAGAAGGTGGAAAGAAAATGCCAAGGCACTTTACCAAAAAGAACTAGTTGACATTCAACCATCTCAGCAGGTAGCATACGAGCTAGAATCAATGGCACTGAAGGAAGAAGTGCAAGCTCTCCTGAAAGCAGTAGCCAAAAACAGTCCGGGAACTGGTGGAATACCAATTGACATCTTTTATCAAGCTCACGAAAGACTGGAAGCACTTACTTGTCAATGCCAGGAAATTTGGAAGACAGCTACTTGGCCAACTGATGGGAAGAGATCCATATTTGTACCCATTCCAAAGAAAGGTGACCCATTGTTCATATTATAGAACTATGTCATTGATACTACATGCAAGTAAAATATTGGTAAAGCTCATCTAGCAATGAATGGTTGCAGCACTATATTGACCGGGAGCTGCCAGAGGTCCAGGTCAGATTCAGAAGAGGATGTTGGAATAAAGATAGTATTGCTGATGTCTGATAGAGCTTGACTAGAAGCAGAGAATACCAGAATTAGGTTTACTTGTATTTTATTGATGACACGAAGGCATTCCACTGTGTGAATCATAACAAACTAAGGACATCCTTAAGAAGAATGGGAATTCCAGAACACTTAGTTGTGCTCATAAGGAACCAGCACAGAGATCAGGAGGCAGAATAACAAGGGAATACCGCATGGTTAAAATCACAAAAAATGTGTGCCCAGGCTTTATCCTCTTACCATTCTTATTCAGTTTACTGCTGAACAAATAATCCGAGAGGCTGGATGATATGCAGAACAATGTGGCCTCAGGATTGGAGGAAGGCTTATCAAGAACCTACGGTATGCAGATGATACAACCTTGTTTGCTCTAAGTGAAACTTGAAGCACTTCCTGATGCAGATCAAGGCTTGCAGCTTTCAGTATGGATTATAATTCAGTGTAAAGAAAATAAAACCCTTCACAATTGGACCAATAGGTAGCATCATGAAAAGTAGAGAAAAGATTGAGATTTTCAAGGATTTCATTTTGTGTGGATCTACAATCCATGCTCATGGAAGCAGCATTCAAGAGATCAAATGATGCATTACATTGGGTAAATCTGCTCACAAGTAGTAGATATCTGTGTATTTCAGTTTATGTATGTGATCCTTGAAACTTAGTATAGGGTAACCTACCATTTGTTAGAAGTTGCGTGTTACTTAATTTACATTTTATGCTTCTTGGCATGGTAAGCAAGAGCCTTGGTGGATGTGTGCTTATGCATTGTGCGGCCAACCGTAAAGTCAGCAGTTTGAAGGTGCCAGTAGCTCCTCCGGAGAAAGAGGAGACTTCTTACTTTTGTAAAAAGTTAATGTATTGAAAGCCCACACAGACAGTTTAATCCTTTCCTATAGGATCGCTATAAGCATCGACTTGATGGCTGGAAATTTGCTTCTTTTTGGTTAGCTTGGTGTTAGCAATCACAGTTCATTTTTTTCCCTTTGATTTTACTAATATATAATTCTTGAAACATTTGGTTATAATACCAAACTGTTCAGTTCTATTCAGTTCCATTTCTGAGTTTCCAAAAATAATATGATGTGTTTTATAATTTAAGTTCCTAATTAATAGTTAAATATTGATAAGGAATAGTTAAATATTGTGGGCAATCATTAATTCTTATAAGTTTATAATTTTTATTAATGGATATATTGTTTTTATTAAATTTCCATTGATTTTTCTGTTTTATAATACAGACACTCGAGACAGTTTATTGTGCCAACCTGGCCGATAAACAGATGTGGGGTTAATTGAAGGGCAGAGAGATAAATGGCTCGGTGAGCCTCCCCTTTCTAGTTCTCGGGTCTCTTCCTTTGTGATGGTCGGACCAGGGTGCATCTGCCTTAGCCAGTTCCCTGCTTCAGCTTGTAAGGCTCACTTCCTGAAAGACATTCCTGGGGAGAAGCCACATGGACCTACCCCCAGTGCAGCCCCAGGTGCTGGAGCACCCGTGTGGAGACCCCTGCCAGTGCTGAGATGCTTACACATCCACTGATTCGGCTTTCCTCCTGCAGTGGGTGTCATTGAGTGTGTTTTGTGAGATGGAGGAGGACTTTGTGGATTGGTGTCAGACATATGGTCTAATGTTGGACTTGTGGATTTGGGCAGCACTGGATTGAGATGATTTTTGATGTGCACTTACGCTTTATATAAAACTCTCTCGTATACATATGAGTTTCTGTGGACTTGTTTCTCTATGTCCCCAGACGAACACAACAGTGATTCTATTACTTTGCCTTTTCTAAACTTAGAGTTTTACTCTGGATCATTTGAACATCCTTGACAAAGATGAGCAAGGGTTAACAAGCTTCATTATTAAAGAGCCAGAGGGTATGAGTGAGAATTGACGTGGTGGCAGTGAGTTTGGTCTTGGAGTGAGGTCATATAGTGGCTCTGCCCCTGTATACGGAAAGCAGTGAAAGAAATGTTAATGGATGCAAGATACTCTGCTAGATAGTAGCTCATTGATTTCGCCTAATAACACCATAATTATTATAATTTTCATTTTCAAGATATGGAAGCAAATCTCAGAGAGGTGAGTTAAGTGGTAGTGCTCACAGTGGAGTCTTGGCCTTACTGACTGACTTCCAGGCTGGAGCTCTTGGTCACTGTGCTAAGTAATACTTTGTGGATTTTATAAATAAAGAGTTTTCAGGTTGAAATTAAACAGAAGTTTAGTTTTCTCTTTTATCCTCACCCCCACCCCTACCCCCACTATAAATTGCTGATATTTAAAGGTACAGGAGATGATATTCTTTTTTCTGTGTGTGTGTGTTTAAGATAATGATGTAATCCAGAGAAGTGGAAAAGAAGAAATCTGCAAAGGCAAAACACATGAAAACATCACACAGCAAGGAAGAAAACGATTCGTTTTATCAGGAAATTCCCAAAGTGCCTCAGCAGAGGGAGACCTAGGAAAGAAGTGCAAAACTGCGGATCAAGAAGAGTCTATTATTGCATCCAAGGTGATTTTTAAAAATCCATTATTTGATTGGTTGTTTTCTTTGTCAGATGATCTACTTAGAGATTAATTATGTTCTGGTATAAAGCAAGAAAAACACTAATATTAATTATTTAGTTTATAAAGATGTAAACTAACACCAAATTTTTGATGTACTGAAAGTAATTTAAATAGTAAATAGTGTTTTAAAACAGCAGTTAATTTAGAGATGTTCAGACTGACAGGAGACACTTGACTGATCACAATTGGATACCTCCGTTCTGATTTCATTCCCTTTCTTATTGCTAAATCTGTTTTTTCTCTATTGTATTCATCATTCTAAGACCACATGTAACTGCCTTTTTCTTTTTAAGTATGCAGAGATAAACAAGTGATGGGGTAGTTCACAATAGCCTTTTTCAGGATCACTTCTGGGCCAAATTCAGGATGTACCTCCTCTTTTGCTTTCAGTTTTTGCTAACCCAGCAGAAGGTTTTGGCTGAGTTATATACTCTTTAACACAGAGTGCTTTTTAAAAAAGACTTATTTATTAGATGTATGAAAAGAGAGAAAGAGAGAGAAATATGAAGGCCATACTTCAGTTGTCCTGTACCCACCCCACCTCTGGCACCAGAGGAGAAAGGCTAGGTATTCTTCCTATCAGGAAAGATCTGCCTTAAGAGAGTGATCTTGTAGACTCTGACTGAGTTCTCTGGGTTCTCATCTTTGTAATCTTGGACAGAACCAAAGGAGTAGTACTGATCTCATAGGAAGGGGCGAGGTTGTGTTTGTTGTTGGTGTGGTGACCTTACGTACAATAGAATGAAATGCCCACCTGGTCCCGTGCCATCCTCACAATTGTTCTTTTGAGCACTGAGATGGTTGAAATGGCAGCTGCTATCCCAGAGGTACAATTGTCTATAACATTCCTTTCATTCTTGCCCCTTTCCCGTCCAAATCAACTCCTCACGGATCCTTTCTTCCAGGTGGAGAAACGGGGCCAAGCTGCTGTAGGCTTAACTCATGTTTCCCACTAACACACTAAGCTCACTGCCATCGAGCCAATTCCAACTCACAGCAACCCTTCCGACAGAGTAGAACTGCCCACGTGGATTTCAGAGACATTATTTGTGGGACTAGAAAGCCACATCTTCTCCTACAGCTAGGCGGGCACTTCAAACTTCTGACCCTGTGCTTCTCTACCCAACCTGTAACCCACTGCACTGCCTTATCAATGAAAATAAGGTGCATTAGCTATCTAAAGGCATAATAAAAATAAAATATGATTTAAAATAAACCTTGAGTCTAATTATGTACTACTCTGAATTCTGGCCATATCACTGTGATTTTGAGAAGAAATTTTTTTTTCAGAAAAAAAATCAGGAATATATTTGTTTTAGTATATTTTCCCAACCCTTACAGTTAGATAATCATGAATAAAACCTTGAGAAATTGTTTAATTGACAGGTTATACAGATGAGCTATAAGTGAATCCAAGGTGGTTGAAGTATTTGCGAGAACCTGATGACATCAAGGGTGTTTGACCCCAGAAGACCCGAGTTCTGCTTGATCAGTTGTTCCCTATATCCTTAGCTTTCTAAGCGATAGATGCCTATCACAGTACAGGAGAAACAGGTTTGAGGTGTCATAACGCTTCATGCAAGGATCCCTAGGAGGCCAGAGAACTTATCTTAGCCTGAGGAAGACTTAAAAAGAACCTTTCCAAATCCTCCCCTCTCTCCCCCCTGCTCCCCCAGCTTTAATGGTAATTGTGGCAGGAGAGCGAACTCAGAAGAATACATACCATGCAGAACGGAAGTGAAAGTTCAAGGTGAAAACAAGAGGTTGGGCCCACACATCTAATTGCAAGAAATTGCCACTTATGCAGAACTGAGAACAGTTTGCCCATGCTTGAGTAGACTTGGGTCAGTTTACTTGGAAAAGATCATTTACTTATTCCTGCGGAAAGGAAGTGGAAAAAAAGGATAGAAATCTATTTACTCTCAGCCCTGAAATTCTGATTCAGTTGGTCTTAGTTAGGGTCTGTGTGTCAGTATTATTTTAAATAAATGGACCCAGCTTTAATATGCAGCCAAAGTTGAGAGCATTCAGTAGAGCCCAGTAATTTCACTTAACACCTCAAGGGAAATGGAGGCCCAGTGACATGCCCAGAGACTGTGGGCCTAAAATCCTGGATTTTTCTGCTAGTACTAAACTATCCATAAGCATTTTGGACTTCAGCAACTTCTAATAATGAAGATAATTGTTTTGAAATAGTACATAAATTTCATCAGTTCTCTTGGGTCTTTTGGACCTCCTTCCCAGCCAATTTTCAAGTGAAAAGTGGTAGTGCTTGAGTTGATGAATGTTCAAGGGTATCTCCTTTGTGTCCTCGATTTGTGTTAGTGTTATTAGGTGCCCTTTAGTTGATTCAGACTCATAGTAATCTATGTACAAAAGCGAAACAGAACAAAGCACTGCCCAGTACGGCACCATCCTCTCAATCTATTGGAATCGTCACCATGTCCATCCTTGTTAATGGTCCCCCTTTCTTTAACTGATCCTTTACCCAACACGATGTCCTTCTCCAGCAACCGGTCCCTCCTGATAACAAGTCTAAATTACGAAGAAGGAAGACCTTAAAAAAGCTTGTGGAATAACTCCTTTAATTATTTTTTAATTCCCTTTTTCACAAACTTTTTGGAGTCCCTTATACTTGAGCATTCTGGCTGTACTTCCAAGACAGATTTGTTCATTTTATGCAAGTCGATGGTATATTTACTATTATTCACCAATGTCATAATTCAAAGGCAATAATCCTTCCTTATATTGTCCAGTTTTCAAGCACACACACACGTATGAGGGGGTAGACCTCCCCAAACTGGAAAAGGCTCCACTAGGTGGAGTTTTCATATTATATATTTTTCCCACAAGGCAAGCATTGAGCAACTTGCTCTGATTTAGTGCAGCCAGCGGCGTTTCCTGGAAAGGTTCTCTCTGGTAACAGTGAATTTTTTGGTAATATTTTGATCTATGTTTCATTCGAAACTTATTTTTTGTGATGGCAAATTTTTAAAATCGTTTTATTAGGGGCTCATACAACTCTTATCACAATCCAAATATACCTCAATTGTGTAAAGCACATGTGTACATTCATTGCCCTAATTCTCAAAACATTTGCTCTCCACCTTAGCCCCTGGCATCAACTCCTCATTTTTTACCCTCCCTCTCCACTTCCCCCCTCCCTCATGAACCCTTGATAATTTATAAATTATTAGTTTGTCATATCTTGCCCTGTCCGACATCTCCCCTCACCCACTCTTCTGTTCTCCATCCCCCAGGGAGGAGGTGACATATAGATCCTTGTAATTGATTCCCCCTTTCCAACCACCTTCCCTCCATCCTCCCAATATTGCCACTCTCACCATTGGTCCTGAAGAGATCATCTGCCTTGGATTCCCTGTGTTTCCAGGTCCTATCTGTACCAGTGTACATCCTCTGGTCTAGCCAGATTTGTAAGGTAGAATTGGGATCATGATAGTGGGGGAGGAGGAAGCATTTAGGAACTAGAGGAAAGTTGTATGTGTCATTATTGCTACATCGCACCCTGACTGACTCGTCTTCTCCCCGAGACCCTTCTGTAAGGGGATCTCCAGTGGCCTACAAATGGGCTCTGGGTCTCCACTCCGTACTCCCCCCTCATTCACTATGATATGATATTTTGTTCTTGGGATTTTTTGTTCTGATGATGCCTGATACCTATCCCTTTGATACCTTGTGATCACACAGGTGGTGTACTTCCATGTGGGCTTTGTTGCTTCTGAGCTAGATGGCCGCTTGTTTACCTTCAAGCCTTTAAGACCCCAGATGCTATATCTTTTGATAGCCGGGCTCTATCAGTTTTCTATCAGTTTTGTTCACCACTTTTGCTTATGCACCCATTTGTCTTCAGCAATCGTCTCATGGAGGTGAGCACACAATGATATGATTTTTTGTTCTTCGATGCCTGATAACTGATCCCTTCTGCACCTCGTGATCACACAGGGTGGTGTGTTCTTCCATGTGGACTTTGTTGCTTCTGAGCTAGATGGCTGCTTGTTTATCTTCAAGCCTATAAGACCCCAGACACTATATCTTTTGATAGCCGGGTACCATAGGCTTTCTTCACCTTATTTGCTTATTCACCCACTTTTTCTTCAGTGGTTATGTTGGGAGGGTGAGCCTCATAGAATGCCAATTTAATAGAAGAAAGTATTCTTGCACTGAGGGAGTACTTGAGTGGAGGTCCAATGTCCTTCTGCTATCTTAATATTAAACCTATAAATATAGGCACATAGATCTATTTCCCCATCCTCATATATAAATATATTTGCATATGTATATGTCTTTGTCTAGACCTCTATAAATGCCCTTTGGCTCCAAGCTCTTTTCTCTGTTTGCCTTGACTTTTCTCCTGTCCCACTATCATACTCAGTCTTCATTTGGGTGCAGTAATTTTTCTTGATTACGTTACCCTTGATCATGCCCTACTAGGCCTCCTATACCCTTCTCACCAACGATTTGGATCACTTGTTGTTCCCTTGTCCTTGGGTTTGTTAACACCACTACCTTTCCCCCCAACTCCCCCTCCCATGTTCCCCCGGAACTATCGGTCCCGTTGTTTTCTGCTCTAGATTGTTATCCAGCCTATCATATTTAGACAGACCTGCAGAGATAATAAAATGCACAAAAACAAGACAGAGCAAAACCAAGCAACAAAATAAAGCAAAACAGCAACAAGCCAATGACAAAAAGCAAAACAGAACACAACTAAAAAGAAGAGCTTGCAGTTGGTTCAGGGGCTCTTTGTTGGCCTCTAGTAGTATTTTCTGGTGGAGTCTGATGGGCCACCAAGCCCTGGCCCCAAAGTCTGTTTTAGGTATTCCCTGAGAACTTCATTGCTCTGTTCCCCTTACTGTTCAGGCGGAATGCCCACACTGTGTCTCCAGTGGTGTCCCCTTTAGGGCTATGGGTCAGTGAGGGATGTCGTGTCTCACAGTGGACCTGGCCGTATGGTCTTCTCTGTGGATTGGCTGCTCTGAGTGGGAATATGGTCCTCTAGGCTTGGTGATCCAGGGTGTGCTAATTAGGAGGTCATTTTTAATAGGATAAAATGAGGCTCACTCTCATTCCTTATGATTGTCCTAAGTCCAGACGAAGGAGTCCTGGGTAAGCACTCGCCTACTAAATGTGAGATTGGGGGTTCAGCTCCTCTCAGTGACCCTGCCGGAAGAAGACCTGGCAGTCAGGTCCCAAAGATTACAGCCCGAAAACCCTAGATCTCCATGAAGCAGCATCAACTCCAAGGGTCCTGCCAACAGGGAGGACAGATTAAAACAGGGCTGCAGTGCTGAAGAGGGCCCTGGTGGCACAGTGGGCTACACATTGGTCTGTAACTGCAAGGTCAGCAGTTTGAAACCACCAGCTGCTCAGGGCTCTCCACCCCCAGAGTTAGAGTCTCAGAAACTCACAGGGGGAGTTTTACCCTGCCCACAGGGTCATGATGAGTTGGCATTGACTCGATGGCAGTGAGTTTGGTAGTGTTATTGAACAAGTTTGCTTGGTTCAAGTTCCTTTAATTGGTTCACCTGAGACTTTTATTCAGACAGCTTTAGAGGAATCCCTACCCCCCACAAGTTGGCCATAACATAGCTTTATATCAGGATTTTTGCCAGGAAGGTCTAATTTTTTCTCATTGTTATAGAAAAATACTATTATATAAAGTAATTACATATACTGTATTTATCAACTATATAAAGAAGTTGGAAAGTATTTTCAAAAACCTATTAAATATTAAAAGATAATTGATATTAAAAGCATGACGCAGTGTGAAACAGTGAAAATTTAGAGCCCCCTCCCAGTGGGATGAATAACGGAAAAGTGGGTGAGGAGTGACAGAGGACGATGTAAGATATGGAAAAAAAATGATCTATAACTTATCAAGGGTTTGTGAGAGAGGGCGGGCAGGGGATGCAGGGGGAAGAAATAGGGCGCTGATATCAGGGGCTCAAGTGGGAAGAGAATGCTTTAAAAATGATGGTGGCATATGTGCATATGTGTTTGACACACTGGAGGAATGTATGGATTGTGATAGATGTAAGAGCCCCCAATAAAAGTACTTTTTTTAAAAAAAAGCAAATATTTCACATGACTTTATTTCTACTATTTAACTTTTTTTTAGTGAATGGTTGACATGATTGTAAAGTTAGTGAATAGTGGTAATTTTTAAGAACTTTAAAATGTGGATCTTGATGTTGTTAAAATTAAAGTTTTCTTAAAGTATACATATAGAATGAATCCTACAGTTTTCATCTTTTGAGATTTAAGTGTGTGTTTTGTTTCTGATTTGTTTTATAGGAAGTGCCACAATCACTTTCTGCAACCACACTGAGTGATGCAGAGGTGAACAATTTGAAGACTGACACACAGGAAAACAAAATACCAATACAGGAACTTGATAAAATTTGCGAGCAGAGTTCTGTCACTAAAGGAATACCCAATGAAATGGATGAGGCGGTGAGCTCTTCTGAGCGCTGTGTGAGTGGCACAGGAGATTCTCCCCACGACGAGCCCCCAGGACCTCCTCCCAAGTTGGCCTCTGATCCTTCCAGTCCCGAGACCTCGCAGGCAAAGGCCTCTGTGTCTGTTTTACAAGGTTCTGAAGAAGACAAGACCAAAAGGACATCCTGTATCTATGGGGCCAAATGCTACAGGTAAAAAGAAAGTACAAGTAAAGTGTACTTGTATCATTTCATCAGCTGGTAGCCAGGCAGGTTTACGGGATAGCCTGATAAAAGCCAGGAGCTCATAAAGTTAGGAGATTTATCATTGTGCTGTGTATTTCCTCACTTTGCAGTCCAGCAAAGCCCATCTGTATCTTTTAAGATAAAGAGAGGATTTAAATGTTTCATATGCAGACAGGCTCACTCATCCAACAGATCTAGATTTAAAATGTTAATCACTCAATCCTAAATACTTACTTACTTAAAATCTCTTTAGAGATTAGGGGTTTGTTGTTGTTAGGCGCCATCCCCTTGGCTCCAGCCCATCGGGACGGGACCTTGTGCAGGACAGAAGGAAACACTGCCCGGCACCCTGTGCCATCCTCGTAATGATTCTATGCTTGAATCCATTGTTGCTGCCATGGTGTTAGTCCATCTCGTTGAGGGCCTTCATCCTGTTCACTGTCCCTCTGCCAAATATGATGCTGTTCTTCAGGGACTGGCCTCTCTTGACACATGCCCAAAATATGTAAGACCGCCGCTGACCTCTAAGGAGCACCCTGTCCATACTTCTTCCAAGACAGTGGTCTCTTCCTTTAGCAGTCCATGGTACTCCATAAAGAGTTGCTTTCTAGAGTACAGTTATCTTTAAAATTTTAGTCTGTGTAGGTATCGTATTTATACCTGTGTTTTTCCTTTATATTTTTCTAATGGTGCTGTTGAATTTGGTTGGTACCTTCACAACTGAGTATATATTTTTCTGGGTTGATTGGTCACCCCTGTATTTCTTAATTTGATTACCTTAGTGTTGGGAACCTGTGGATGATAACAGAAGTTGCTGCACTAGGTTCCTGGCTGTAAGAGTCACTGGCTTTAGTCCATCCAGAGGGACTGCAGAAGAAAGGTTTGGCAATGTACTTCCTCTAAATAGAGTCAGAATGGACTCAATGACAGGTTTTTCTTTGATTGTATATTATTTAATTTCATATTTTGTGAACTCAAAATAATCCTTTAGTTTTAGACTGTAGTTTTATCTATAATTCTTCTACTATGGTGTTTATAATTACTTAATTCTATTTCAGAAGTAGTTCTTTGGCATTCCCTCTGGCTAGAACAAATATGTATTTTTTTGAAAAACAGTACTTGAGCTCCAAATTATCCTGCAGTGCTCTTCTCGAGCTCCAGCTAGAGACTAGGACCCATTCAGCTGTGACTCTATTATACTGTGGTAGATGTGTGTTTAAGGGCTATTGGAAACTATGCTACACATATTTCAAATATTAGAAAGGTAACCCATGGAAGGCAGGTTTCAGTAGCGCTGCCAGGCTAAGAGTAGTATAGGAAGAAGGAATACTATCCTGTCATTCCCAGTAAAGTAAATCATAAGATTGACTGATTCAAAATGGCAATGTTTCATTGTGCTGGACGTGGGCTGCTGGGGGTCGGAACCAACTTGACAGTACCCAGCACCAATGGACGACACGGAATAGCGTTGTACAGCACATTGTCGCTAATGGCAGATGTAGATGGTCTCACTTTAGTTTTAAACTTATTTTTACATTCTTTCTCTCTTTTTGCTTATCTCACTTTAAAACTATACTTTAGCACTTGGGATAACATCATTTATGAATTTCACCAGTACTCATGTATGTGTTGACATACTTACTATTTTTTCTATTTGAATACTCTTGGTTCCACATGCTGCCTAATGAATAAAATGTACAGGATATACACTGTATTACTTTCGATTTTCTAAGATTCTGTTTGGTATTTGGCATTGTCATGTGTCTTTGTTAAAGGTGATGGCATGCATTATCATGATTGAGGTGAATGCATTCATATTTGATGAGTACATATTAGTTTTAATCAGCCATAGCTTATAAATAGTTATTTTAATATTTTATTTATTTAAAATTCATATTTGAATTTAAGAAATATTTGCCATTGAATCATTGAAAATATGTTTATATTTGTAACAAAGGGCAGCTCATAGAAAATATTGAGTTCTTATTCTATGTACACATCATCAAAATCACCACCAGCAACAAAGTACTGCTTTTGTTCATGCTGTTAGGAATACATAATCTCCGAAGCCTCCCACATTTCCCAAATTGATATTCTTCATTATTGCATGAACCATCTGGATAAGAAAATAAAAAATAAGGACAAAGAGAGGGGGAGAAATCTGACATTGTTCTTTATACAGAATCTTTCAATAGCCAAAGTCCCGATAGCTTTTGAACTACATGCACCTGCCATGCTATTTTATGTCTTCTGCATGGGGCATGCTGTATACCTTGCCTCTCGCCTGCCCTGTTCATATTTCCTTGCTCTTATTCAACTCCTCTCTGATTTTTTTTCTGACATGCCTGTTTACCTCCAAATTGCTCATTTCCTATTCTATGTATTTCTTCCTCATACCGTTTCTAAGACTACTTTTGATAACTAATTATTTGCTTACTTGCACTCCCTCTCTGTGTGGAGTATTAATTCCTCAAAAGTAGTTTTATTTAGTCACTTCTACTCACTGCCATCCAGTTAATTCTGACTCAGAGACCTTGTAGGACAGGAGAACTACCCCCGTGGTTTTCTTTACAGGAGTAGAAAGCCTCATCTTTCTCTCAAGAAGTAGCTGGTGGTTTCAAACTGCTGACCTTTCAGTTAGCTGCTCAAAGTAGGTTACTTTTCCACCAAGGCTCCTATGTAGTCACTCATTTGGAACAATTCACTCCCAAGCCTCTGTCTTCCACACACATTTCTGTTCTGGTTTTAGATTAAAATATTTACTACCTACATCTATAGGGCCTTTAAGTTCATTATATATAAATCAATTATATCTATATTCTATGTGAAGAAAAATAACTTTGCAGAAACTTTGCTTCTCAAAAAATTGAAAAACAATTATACTTTGGGATCATAGAATTGTTCTGTTTGGTTGTATGTGCTTCCTTTAGTACACCACTTTTAAAATCTTACAGAAGTTGGATATTTCTCAATAGCATTCCAGAAATGTGTACCTTGATTACAACCTGTAGCTTTTATCTACATAAGGTCATATAAATTATTTCAGAGTTAATAGTATGTAAAGTAAGGTTTTCACCTTTGTTAAAGATCAAACCTCCTACAGAGACCAACTAGAAACATAGAGCACACATGTTTGATATTATCAAAGCACTACAAAGGCAACCAAAGCTTGGAGACTCCTTCTATTGATAATTTGCTAGTTTTTAGTTTTCAGACTGAGGACCAAGAGGTCAAGTGAAGTTTTTTTACCCATTTGCTTATGTATCCATTTTATTTTCAGCGATCCTGTCGGGAAGGAGAGCATCACAGAATGCCAGGTTATTAGAACAGTGTTCTTGCGTTGAGGGAGGACTTGAGTAGGGACCCAATGTCCATCTGCTGCTACCTTAATACTTAACCTATAAATATATGTACATCGATCTATATCCATATTGTTATAAATGTCTTTTGCCTCCTAGTTCTTTCCTCTATTTTCCCTTAACTTTCTCCTGTCCCACTATCATGTTTAAACTTCACTCAGCTCTCAGTAATTCCTCTTATCATATTGCACTTGATCAAATCCCACCAGGCCTTCTGCACCTTCCTCATCATCGATTTTAGACTTTTTGTTCCCTTGTCCCTGGGTTTGTTTGCTCCCCTTTCCCTTTCTGCACCTCCCCACCTCTCCTGTTCCCTGGTACCATCGGTCCCGTTATTTTCTCCTCGAGATTGTAAAACAGATTTTTAACATAAGCTACGTCTATAGCCATAGCCCAAGCAGAAAACCTAGTGGTTTCCTCTTTTCATTCATAGGTTATTTAGAAGCACATTGCTAATTCCAAAACATTGGGGGTTAATGTAATAATGAGCACATTTGAGTACAACAATGAACAAATTTGACTTGAGTGATACATTTCAGACATTGAACAGTGCAGGAAAACATTACTTTGAGTACTTTTGGTATACCTCCCCAAATATCCTGGACCATTGAATGAACCTCAACAAATTAAAAAAAAATAGAGTATTCTCTCAACATTGTTTAATAAACTAAAAGTCAGTAGTAAAATGAGATGATCCCCAAGTTTTTGGATATTAAGCAATATGCTACTGTATAACCCAGGAAGAAAAAGAAAAAAATTAAAATGTACATTTAAAATATCTTAAACTAAATTATACTTCAAATGGAACATAACAAACCATGTGATGTACTTAAAACTAACTTGGTGGAAAATGTATAGCTTTATATGCATATATGAGAAGAGAAAGCTGAAATTCACTCTAAGAAATTAAAACCCCAAGGAAGCAGAAAACAATAAAAACAATGAAGAAAGTAATGAAATAGAAAGGCCAAAGATGCTTTGACAAGACTAAAATTATTTATGATCTCAAAAGATTAAAAAAGAAGAAAGAACAATGGGAAGAGATATAAATTACCAGCAAATACCAGGAATTTAAAAGCAGAACATTACTAAAAATCTCACAAGCATTGAAAACATAGAAAATATAATGATCAATGTCATCTTAATGAATTGGAAATTTTGAAATAAATTAATCCATTTCTAGAGTTAAAACTATATATAACCAAAGAGACCTAAGAGTAAAAACAAAACCAAAATATACCTATTGAAAATAAGAAATCCATAATTAAATATATTCCTACAACGTGCCTTTGGAATATGGACCAAAATGCTATCACTAGTGAATTATACTATTTTATCGAGGGCCAGAAGTGACTTAAACCTTCACACAATTTCCAGAGAATGGAGTAACAGAATGCTTCTTAACTCATTTACGAAGCCAGCATAAACCTGACCCCAATCCAATACCATATCGAGGCAACTCTCCTAAAGTATTGAAAGCAAGGCTGTTACTCTGAGGACTGAAGTGCAGATGACTGAAGCCACGGTATTTTCCATCACCTTGTATGCCCATGAAAGTTGCACCTTGAGTAAGGAAGACCCAGGAAAAAGCAATGCATTTGAACTGTGATGTTGGCCAAGAATATTAGAAGTACAATGAACTGCCAAAAGAATAAGCAGGTCTGTCTTGGTAGAAGTACAGCCAAAATGCTCCATAGAAGCAAGGGTGGTGACACTTTGTCTCCCATATTTTGCACATGTTATCAGGAGGGACCAGCCCCTTGAGAAGAAAATCATTCTTGGCAAAGTGGAGGGGCAGGGAAAAGGAGGGAGACCCTCTTGGATTGGCAGTGGCTGCAGCAATGGCTCCAGCATAAGAACCATTGTGAGGATGTCGCAGGGGCGGGGGGTGTTTTGTTCTGTTGAACATAGGGTTGCTCTCAGTGAAAATCAACTCAGTGGGACCTAATAACAAGGACAACATTGCCATTTAGCGGATTGATTGCGACTCGCCCAACTGCACTGAGTAGATCTCATAGGGCGTTCAAGGCTGGAAACCTTTATGCACAAGCAAGCTGCCGCATCTCTCACACCGCAGATCATGGATCCCACTGCGGGACTTTCAGTTAGCAGCCTACCCCTTCACGCGACAGCACTCAAGCGCCTTCCATTATTTATATACATGGAACAACCATCTAAAACATGGCAAAATGAATACTTTCCACCGGTAAAATTTTTTTCCCATATGCCCTATGGTTATTCTTAATCTACTCTAGAGAGTGCCTGCATATGTATACTAAAATGATGTGTGTGGCATTATCATTTGTAGTAACCAGTAACTGAAACGATCCCCAAAGTTCATCAACAGTAGAATTGATGGGTTACAGCAGCTTTACACAATGGAGTATTAGACAGTAGTGAAAAGGAACTGTGCCGCATGCAGCAGCATGGGCTAATTCAAGAAACATAAAGTCAGACACAAAGAATTTCCTACTAAATACACACTATTTCCTTTTAAATAAGAAATAAAACCAATATATCATTCCCTCCCCCTCCCCGGACTCTATGTGTAGAGAACACTTATCTGTACCAGTGTACATGTTTTGATCTAGCCAGATTTGTAAGGTAGAACGAGGGTCATGATAGTGGGGGGAGAAAGCACTAAAGTACTAGAGGAATGCTGTGTGATCAACTGCACCCTGGCTGGCTTGTCCCGTCCTTGTGACCCTTCCATGAGGGAATGTCCAGTTGTCTACAGATGGGCTTTGGATCTCCACTTCGACCCCCCTTGTTTGCATTGATACGATTGTTTGGTTTCGGTCCCAGTGTGTCCTTTAATAGTATTAATTATCAAAGTTTGATTCAGGGAGCCACTGAGGATCTGAAGTGCCGCTCTGGAGGCCTATGCTGAGTAGACAGCATGAGCATTGCCTTCAGCAAGGGAACACACTGGCTCAGTAGTAACCAGGTGTGCACGACGTGGTTTCTTGCTATGGCTTGTAAAAATCTATCACGTATTATTATTTTTTTCCCTGACAGTATATTTGTTACCCTGATAGGAAGAATCCTGTCCACTTCCAACACTTCAGCCATCCGGGGGATAGTGACTATGGAGATGTCCAGGTCAAGAATGAAGACGACGAGGCTGATGACCGGCCTGAGTGTCCCTATGGAGCATCCTGCTATAGGTATGCCAGCCTGAGCGGTTTGAGTGCGTCCGCTTCCTCCCCAATCTCCTGAAACTCGTTAGGAAATGGGAATGGAAGGGACCTGCTTTATTATCATAAGGACTATGTCGAAAATGTTCCTAGCTGCTCTCTTTGGAAAAGACCTCAACACGTTTCCCCTGAAACAGATGGAGGAACCAAGACCATCTGTTGTCATTAATTCTAGTCAACATTGTACTGTCCATCCACGGCACTAGAGTAAGACAAGAAGAAATATGGATAAAAGTGCTCACCAATTACATATAGGAAATATACAATAGCTAACTGATGGTTTATAAATATTAATAAGTGCTCAGTAAGGTTATTTCACACAGAAATCAATATATAAAATCAATTATATATCTATATTTTAGCACTAAAGAGAAAATGCTGGTTTACATGGAAAATATTGGTAATAATTTCAAAAAATATTAAGCAACAAATTTCTAGAAATAAATCTAATAAAAAGCTTGAAACTCTAGATGGGGAAAATTCCTTAACAGGAAAAAGTAATTTTAAGAGATCTAAGAAGTTATTAGCAGGAGCCCTAATTTCGTAGTGGTTATGAACTGGGATGTTAACCACACCGTGAACAGTTTATACCCAACCAGCTGTTTCATAGGAGGAAGATGAGACTTTCTACTTCAGTAGATTCCAGCCTTGGAAACTAACTCACCAGGGCACTTATACTTATCCTGTAGAGTCAACATGAGGGCAATAAGTTTGGGTTTGTTTGGAAGTAGTTATTAAGGCCAAATATTCATAATTGGGAAATTCAAGATTATTAAATTGCTAATTTTCTCCAATTGTTTCACTTATGGACATATTAAAATCTATGCAGTTTTTCACATAAAAATAGATAATGTGATTTTTAAATTTTAAATTATACTTCTATGAGGGGGTACCTCCCCAAAATGGAATTTTTCCCCAAAGCTATGTATCTAAGTTTTTTTACAAAGCACCCTTAGCACCTTCAAAGTACTCTCCATTACACTTAATACATTTGTAAAATCTGCAATTCCATTCTTGGAAACATTTTTAATCTCATCTATTTGGATGGCTGACAGCACCTCCCTCGTTTTTTTCTTCCCCTCATCAAATTTCTGTTCTTTCGTCTTCCTCTTTATATTCGGAAACAAAAAGAAGTTGCACAGAGCGAGGTCAGGTGAGGAAGGTGTGTAGGGCAAGAGAGGCATGCTGTGCCAAAAACTGGCGCAGTGAGATGGCTACGTGAGAACATGCATTGTCGCGGTGGCAAAACCAGTCCCCCATTTGCCACAAATCAGGCCTTTTTTGTCGCACCCTATTACGCATTTTTTTCAGAACCTTTAAATAGAAAACTTGATTAACAGTCTGACCTGGTGGAATGAGCTCCAAATGCACTACGAGTCAACATTTTCATCTATTTGGGAAGTTGATGGACATCTAGAACAAGGTTTGTCATCAATCAACATGTTACCATTTTTGAAATGAGAAAACCATTTGTACACTTGTGTTTTTCCCATTGTGCTTTCCTTGTAAGCTGTATTCAATATCACAACAGTTTCTGTGGTATTTTTCCCTAGCAGGAAACAAAATTTCACAGCCACACACTGTTCTCTTAAATTGGTATCACAAAAAATGAGATTCAAGCGAAACTGCTTTTATGAAAAAATTCACAGTGACCAGAGAGAACCTTCCCAGGCAACGCCACTGGGTACACAAACTCAGAGAGAGTTGCTTGAGGCTTGCCTAGTGGAAAAAAAATGCGTATACAAGCTCTGCTCCGCCCAGTGCAATTCAAGTTTGTTTGTTTTTTTTTTTAGTACTCCCTCGTATGATGTTATACAACCTTCTCGTATTCCTCATAGTTGTATAATATTTCTTTTTATGTGTATACCACCATTTATCTATCATCCACTGATGGCACTTAGGATGTGTCTATCTTTGTGCTATTGTGAATAGTGTAGTGAACACAGATATGCTTATGTATATTTATATCAGTGGTCTTATAAATCCAATTCCTGGATTATAAAACATTTCTATCCCTAATATTCTAAGTCCCACGACAATATATAAGATTTCCTATCCCCCACAATCTTACTGTCATAAGTTGTTTTCTAGCTTTTTGATTTTTGCAGGAGTGAGATGATACCTCATTTTAGTTTTGTTAATTAGAGAAATGTAAATTAATTGGGAGCCCTAATGTGATAGGTAGGTCAATTGTGCCAACCTAGCCAGTAGGAACATGTGGGATTAAGCAGGTTGCGGTTTGCTTGGAGGGCAAAGAGATAAATGGCTTGGCAAGGCCTACCTCTCTCTCTTGCTCTCTGG
Source organism: Tenrec ecaudatus (assembly GCF_050624435.1). Lineage (NCBI taxonomy): Eukaryota > Metazoa > Chordata > Mammalia > Afrosoricida > Tenrecidae > Tenrec > Tenrec ecaudatus. The sequence goes on from NC_134546.1 coordinate 15,346,332, forward strand.
TGATTGGACCAGCGTGCAGCTGCTTTAGCTAGTTCTCTGCCTCAATTTGTGAGCTGCACTACCTGTGGGACAAACCAACCCATGAATCGTGTCACAAGAGCTTGAGGTTCCTTCGAGACCTGCTTTGCCACACTGCTGGTGTATGCATCGCTTAAGCTTGAGTCTGGCAGATTCTTTTATCTTGCATTGCTTGCTTGTGGCCCAACTGCCTGCATTTCCGTAGGGAAGACTCAGCTGTCTGCTTCCTAGACCTTGGACCCGGCAGCCTTCAGGAGCTGAAGGACTTCCAGTATATTAACTGTTCCATGGAAGTGAGTTGAACGGAGCCCTCTGTATGGCTGTGTGAAGTAACTAGCTGTGATATTCCCTCATGCTGTATATATCTACATATACAAATATATATGATTAGATATATATAGTCATAAATGTCCTGGTTTTGTTTCTCTAGAGAACCCTGTCTAACACACCTGATGATGCTGATGAATAACCTCATAATTGGCAGTTCAAATCCACCATGCACTCTGAGAGAAAGAAGAGGGTAGCTGTTTCTACATAGATTTACAAAGTCTCAAAAACCCTAATCAGGGTCATCTTGAGTCCAAATGGACTCGATGGGAGTGGGTTTTAACGGCTAATTATCAACAGCATCTTTTCCTGTATTTGCTGCCTGCCTGAATATCTTCTTTGGTGAAGAGTCTGTTTATGTAATTTACCCATTTTTGATTAGATTATTTATCTTTTTGTTGTTGAGTTGTTGAAGTTTTCTTTATAACTTAGAGAATAAAACTCTTATCAGATATGCCATTGCGAATGATTTTTTTTCCACCCAGGCTGTAGGCTCTTTTTCAAATCCTTTTTGTAAAAGTCTTTTGAAGAGCACAAGTATCAGCTTTTTTAAAGGTCTAACTAATCTAAGTTGTCTTCTATTGTGCATGTTAGACTGTTTATGTCACATGGTAAGTCCCTCATTTTGTCCCTGTCTTACATCTTCAAATAACTACACTCTTTTAGTTATGGCATGTAGTCCTTAAATCTAAGTTGAGTTGGATTTTGAAGCTACATTAAGTTAGTTTTTGTCTAGGAGAGGCACGCATTTTATTTCATTTTTCTTCATATAGTTATCCAGTTTTGGCAGCACTATTTGTTAAGACTGTTTCTTTCACGGTAAATGGACTTCAGCAGTGCTTTACAGAATATCAGCTAACCGCAGATGGATGGATTTACTTCTGGCTTCTCAGTTCTGTTTCACTGGTCTTATCATCTGACATTAAACCAGTACCAAGCTGTTTTGATGACTGGTTGTAATCAAGAAGTGTGAAACTTCCTACTTTGTTCTTCTTCAATATTGCTTTGCTGTTTGGGTCCTCTTTCCTGCACATATAAAACTGATGATTTTTTAAACATCTCCTGCAAGATCGCTGTCAGAATGTACACTGCGTTGTATCTATAGATCCCTTTGGGTTGTGTTGACATTTTTACTGGGTTGATTCTTCTGATGATCATGGAATATTTTTTTCAACTATCTAGATCTCTTTTTTGCACGTTTCACTAATTTTGTCTAGCTTTTCTTGCACACATCTTTTAGGTTTATCTGTGGATTTACTATTAAGGGGTGCCGCTGTCCAAATGGTCCGGCTTTGCCCCTGGTGGATAGTCCTTTTTAATGTGTATAACAATTCAGAGACACTTGGAGAATGTTAAAGATGATTGAAATCTCTTACTTTTTACATATAAGAAAATAGAAAATTTAAAAGGTTTGGTGTGTTCTGTAAGAACTCAGAAATAGTGAAATAAAAATTTAGACTGGAAGCTAAATCTCCTCCTCTCCCCGTCCATGGCATTGCTCGCCCACCATGAGAAAATTTTCTATCACTTGGTTACCAATTGCCAGGCAGTCGATGAACCTGTGTGTGTCAGCTTCCACAGGGCTTTCAATGACTGGTATTTTGGAAGTAGAGTACCAGACCTTTCTGCTATGACCCTTCAGATGGTTTTGAATTGCTCACTCTGTGCTTAATTATTGAAAGCTTAACCATTGCACCGCCCAGGCACTCCAAATAGCAGTGTGTGCCTTTTTAGCAAAAGGAAGTCAGCAAGATTATAGAAACCCTAGCTACAGAAACATAAAATTTACTTATTCTTGTCATGTTATAATTATTAGTTAGAAGGAAAACTTTATCTAATATATTTATTTTGTATCATTGCTAAAACCAAATTGATCTTATGTTCATTTCCTCTTTTGGCAATCTTGATTTGTGAGGGTATATTATTTTTATTAGCTGAATATTGCTTTGTTTTAAAGTAAAAGCCTAGTATATCAAACTGATAAAATAGTCTATTTTGAAATCTAATAGAGGTTTCATAAAGCAATTTTTCATACATGAATGCCACATTTTCCTATGCTTACAGATCATAAAATAAGCCATGAAAATAAGTCACAAAGTATGATATTTAGAAAGTAAAATCAAATTTCCAGAAGTAGAGCTGTGATTACCCTGTGTTTCATAATGGATGGCACCTTTGGAAAGGGAATGAAATGTGTGAGCTAAGACATATTTGTTTGCTTATATATATTTTAATATGAGACAGACTTATATTCAATTATACTATCAATGGTAAGTTGATTTTTAAATTTGTTTGTTTACCTTTAGTTGCTTCAATGTGTAGGGTTGATTTCTTTTTTTTCCTATTTGTGGGATTAGATGTTGTATAACACATTAACTAATTGTACTCTTATACTACATGGCAGGTGCCTAAATTTATATAGTACTATATTTCCAAGGATGTTTTATTATCTAGGATGAAGTTCTTATCACTGTAGAGCAAATATGAAGCCATAGAACTGTACATACGCAGGTCCATTTCATGTTCAGCCCTTACAGTCACAGTGTGGAAAACGGGTGTGAATCACATGGTAAGAATAAAAGTTTCCAGAGCTTATGTAATAGAGGACACATATTTAGCAAAGGACACATCATTATTATATTTTACTTTTTTTCATAGTTACAGGCATTGTTAACATTTTCTATGACTTGTTATACCTGTTTTAATGTAACAAAGTTAATGTAACAAAATTAAATGCCACTTGAAAAAAATGACTATTTCAGAGGAAGTGGTTGGTGTTATTCTGGTAAGTAGCTTCCTCATTTAATTTATCCATTTTTCACTGTGCACTTCAGTGTCAGGCACTTACTTGGTTTAATACATTTGATTAGTCTCAGATACTTATCAGAACTAAAATATGAAATACTCCATGTTCAGTTACTTACTGCCACTTCCTCTGACTCATTTGCCTCCTCTAGAGTAACAGGGTTGTATGCAGTCATTATTCCTGTTACTAACTTTTTTGTTTGTTGTTTTAATAAGATTTCATGGACAAAATGGAATTAAAAGATAAGTGGAATTTTTGCATGATTGCGTTGAATCCCCTTCATATACTGTCTTTATTCACCTAAGTTAATACATGTTACTCTCCGTTTAGTGGTTTGCCCACTTTTCCCAACCCACTTCTGGTGACCGTCTTAAAATGTTTCTTTCTATGTATGAATCTTTTCTTTTTTTTTTGTATGAATCTTTTCTTGATGTTTTGTATAGTAGTCGTCTCATACTATATTTGTTCTTTTGTGATAGACTACTTTTACTCAGCGTAATGTCCTCTAGGTTTTTCCATGTTATGGATTGTTCCTTAGATTTGTCAGTCTTCTATATTGTGTTACATCGTGTGTCAGTGTACCATAGATTGATCATCCGTTCATCACTGATGAGCAGCTACGCTGCTTCTCTTTTGTCCTTGTGAATGATGCTGCATTGAGAACCTGTTCCTGCCATGACTCTTACTTCTCTAGGAGATAGACCTTGTCATGGAAGTCCTGGATCACATGCTATTGTAGTTCCAATATTTTTCAGGAGCAGCCAAACTATTTCCACAGTGACTGTATCATTTAATAGCCCGAACATATGTGTATGAATATTCTGATCTCTCCACACCCTTACTAGCATTTGTTGTTTTGGGTTGTTTTACTTAGCTGTTAATGCTAGGATGATATGCTATCTCATTATTTTGATTAGCATCTCTAATGGTGAATGAAATCATTTTTTCATGTGTTTGTTAGTCATATGAATGTCTTTATTAGTAGTCAAGTGCCTATTCATACCTTCTGCCCACTTAAAAATTGATAGTTTTTTCTTGTTTATTTGTTGACATTTTGTATAAATTTTAGAAATTAATCTTTTGTATGATATATAATTGGCCAAATATTTGTCCTAGTCTTCTACTATTTGTGTGGTTTTAGGTATGTTTGATTTAAGTTTGTGCCCGGTGTTAGGGCCCTTACAGTTACTGCATTTTTTCTTGGATAATCTTTATAGGTTTAGGTTTCACATTTAGGTCTCTGAGCTATCTAGAGTCAGTTTTAGTATATGAAGAGATACATGAATGCTGTTCCACTTTTTACAAATGGATATCTAGTTTCCTAGTATGTGTTAATCTGGGTAGACTAGAGAAACAAATTCATAGAGACTCATGTGTATAAGAAAGAGGTTTATATACAAGAGCAGTTGAATATTGAGAAAACATCCCAGCCCAGTTCCGATCAAGGCTATAAGTCCTATATTAACCCATATGTCTAATATCAATCTATAAAGTCCTCTTCAGACTCACGAAACACATGTAATGACCCCGAATGCAGGGTGATCACACAGGCCAGTAGATGGGAAATCTTATGGATCCAGTGGCATTGTAAGCATTTAAGCACTGGCAAGGGTTTCCACTTGGCTTCTCCAGGTTCCAGGGCTACATCAGGGTAGGTCCATGTGGCTTCTACTCAGGGATACCTCGCAGGACATGAGCAGAGAGAGAGAGAAGTGTCTTCAGCCTCCAAGGAGGAAAATACAGGAGTTCCCAGAATTCCAAGAGGAAGGCCATACCCACATAGAGGCCTCATTACCTTATGATCCAGTGGACAGATTAGACTCCACCCCTTCACTGTTAATCCTTTCAAGTCTCAAATTGACACCAGATTATGTAACTACCACATAGCACCATTTGTTCAAGAGACTATCTCTTCTCCATTTGATGTATTTCAGACCTTTTTTAAAGATCAGCTGGATGGATTTCTGTCTGGTCTCTCAGTTCTGTTCTATTGGTCCGTGTCTGTCATTGTATCAATACCAGGCTGTTTTGACTACTAAGGGCGTAGAGCTGGTTTTGAGATGGAGGAATGTGAGGCCTCCTACTTTGTTCCTCATTTTTAGGACTGTCCTTATCTAGGGTCTCTTTGATTCTCATAAAAAGTTGATTCATTTTCCATCTTGTTAAAGAAGGATGTTGGTATCTAGATCAGGATTTCGTTTGATCTGTAGAGTCCTTTGGGCAGTATTAACATTTTTATAATATAAACATGATGTGTTCTTCTCTTTATATAAGTCCCTTTTAATTTCACACGGTAGTGTTTGTAATCTTCTTTATATAAGTTTTGCATCTCCAGTCAGTTATATTTCTAAATACTTCATCTCTGACTGGCATTGTAAATGGTGTTTCCCTGAATTCTTTCAGAGACCACTTCATTATTGCAGAGGAATCTGATAGATTTATGTATTTTTAATGCTTATCTTATAGCCTGCCACTTTAATGAATTCTTATATTAGTTTCAGTAGTTTTCTTATTAAATCCCTGGGATATTTTATGTAGGGTCATATCATGGGCAGCAGAGATAGGTTTACTTCTCCTTAGCCAATTTACATACCTTTTATTTCCCGTACTTGCCTTATTTCTCTGATGGGGACTTGCAGTGTAATAGTGGGGAGAAGCGGTGATAAAAGGAATCCTTACTTTGTTCTTGTTTGCAGATAGAACATTTTCCATCTGTTTCCGTTGAGACTAATATTTACTCTGGTTTTGTGGCTATACTCTTAATTATATTAAAGAATTTATCATATTCCTGTTATACTGCATGTTGGGGTGTGTCATAGGTCCCATGTCATTGTTTTATTTATGTGGTGGATTTTGTTGATTGTTTTTCTAGTGTTGAACCCTCCTTACATACTTGGTACGGATCCTACTGGATCGTGATGTATGGCATGGGCTTAAAAAGTTTATTGGAAAATGGAATTTCTTCATGTAGTTTTTTATTTGCAAGTAATTTACATATTGTAATTCAGTAGTTCAATCATTCAATCATATCACGAAGAATTGTACAGTCACCCTACATGAATTTTAGAAAGTCCCCCCTCCCCCCTAGCCAAGTTGCCTATAGGATGATGCAATTACGGTCCATTCCAGTACTCTCTTTCCCCTCCCGTCTTTGTTAGTTACCCCTGACATGATGGGCACTCCTTTCTTTTTTTTTTTTTAATAAATCATTTTATTGGGACTCATACAACTCTTATCACAATCCATATATACATCAATTGTGTCAAGCACCCTTATACATTCATTGCCCTCATCATTCTCAAAATTTGCCTTCCACTTGGGTTCCTGGAATCAGCTTCTCATTTTCCTTTTTTCCCTCCCCCTGCCCTCCCTCTCTGCTCCCCCCTCCCTCATGAACCCTTGATAATTTATAAATTATTGTTTTATCTTACCTTACTTACACTGCCTGGCATCTCCCCTCACCCACTTTCCTGTTGCCCATCCCTCAGAGAGGAGGTTACATGTAGATCCCTGAGGTCAGTTCCCCCTTCTACACCCCCTTCCCTCCTGGTGTCGCCACTCTCACCGCTGGTCCTGAGGGGTTCATCTGTCCTAGATTCCCTGTGTTTCCAGATCCCTACTGCACTGTTGTGCATCCTCTGATCTAACCAGGTCCGCAAGGTAGAATTGGGATCATGATAATTGGGGTGAAGGAAGAGTTATGGGACTGGCATAGGGGGACTGAGTAACCGACATGGGTTCACATGTACAGCTTCCTAATGTGCTTGTGTCAGAAGCAACTATTTTTACTTGGTAAAAGTTCGTTCATTCATTCAGTAGTGATTAAATGTTTCACTATCTCTTGGTGTTAAGCAAGTAGTGAGGATGAAACCTGTAAGAAACCATACTTTCTTGCTCTTAACAAGGCAGGGAGAAGAGACAGAGTGTACAGAAATATTTTCTCAATGGAAGGTAAGAACATCTTCTGTGAAGATGGGAAACAGTCTTGATGAGTTTCTAGTCCTGGAAAGAGTTGCGGTCTTGGGAACTCCCAGGAGGCAGTTCTGCCCTGTCCTACAGGGTCACTATGAGTCTGCATCAACTTAGTGACAGGGAGGTGTCTGTCTGTTGTGGTGCTGGAATGGGATGTCTAGGAGATGCTATTAAGTCCAGCCTTTAGACTTCCTTTTTCTGAGGCTAAATTAGCCCTGTTCTTCATTGTTCTTCATCGTTCTTCATTTTTTTAACTGGGCAAATAAGCAAAAAAACAAAACACAAACAAACAAAGCAATTCAATATAACTTAAGTAATTATACTATATATAGAGAGAGTGTGCGACCTGGTGGGGTAGTGGTAACACATTGGGTTGTGATCTAGATGGTCAGCAGTTCAAAACCGCAAGCAGCTCTCCGGAGAAAGACTGGGCTTTCTACTCCCATAAACAGGTACAGTCTTGGAAACCCATACGGGGTTCCTTATGAGTCTGCACTGACTCAGTGTCAGAGAGTAGGTTATATGTGGATTTAATAATATCTTAACGTTATATAGAGATCTAAATTGGCAAGTCTCCCCATTCAACTTCATTATTTCCCCATCTCTTATGATGGATGAAATTGCCAAACTCTCAGAATGTGGATCTTTAGCCTTAAAACTCAATCATGCCCTGCAGGAGGGAGCACAGAAGGCACCCCTAGAGAGGAGGCTCTCTTAGAGCGAGCGGTAGCCCAGCAGCTCACAAACTGATGCGCAGTGTGGGCTCTGAGAGGGGAAGTTGTTGCCCTGAGTGCATGCTTTCCTACTTGCCTTGTGAACTTGGCACTTGTACTATGACTGGTGCAGCTAAGGATCAGACTTTTAAATTTTATTTAACTTGAATCAATTTACATTTAAACACAAAAACCAGATGCTAGGGCCTATCATATTGAACAATGTGATTTTAATTTAAAAACAACAACAACAAGGTTAATGCAATCCTAGCAAATTTTACTGACTGGATTGAAAAATAACAACAACAAAAAAACATGTTTCTCTAATAACCAGGTGGCTAAATGTCCATATATACATTCCATTATGCCAGCACTGTGAAAAAATATGGCCTACTCTTTTAATATTTAAAATAAATACATATTTTTGTACTTTAAGTATTCAAACTTTATTATTTTTATAATAAAATAGTTATATTTTTCCTGTGTGCTCCACTCCTTTGTGATATAGGTGAACACAATAAATTATTTCTAACATGAGTTATTTTGGTATGACTCTTAGACATTCATTAAGTCAAACATTGTCTAACATTCTGCATTTGCTCCAAATACTAATTTTCTCTTTATTGTAATTGGTTAGTCAATTGGAAGTAATTATAAATAAATTATTTTAAGTTATGATAACATTCTGGAAATTTTTCAAAGCTTGAGACTTTGGTAATCGTGGGTAAGTTTTACTAGTTTCAGTCGAAAATCTGCAGTCTAACACTATCTAGTAGTACTTTCCGCGATGAGGGGATGTCTCTACTTGTGCTGTCCAATGTCATCGTGGTTATTCATTGGGCTGCTCACCAGAAAGCCAGCGGGTGGAAACCACTAGCCACTCCACAGGAGGAGGCGGAGGCGTTCGGCTCCTATAAAGAGTTGCAGTCCCAGAAGCCCCCGGGGCAGTTCTACCCGGTCCTATCTGGTCACTATGGCTTGGAAACAACCTGACAGCAGTGAGTGTGTTTGGTTGGGTGGTGCCGTCCTATTCAGTAGCCACTCGGCACATATGGCTTTGTAGCACTTGAAGTGTGACCGGGGCAGCTAAAGATCAGAATTTTATATTTTATTTAACTTGAATCAATTTACATTTAAACACAAATGCCAGGTTCTAGGACCTATCATATTGAACAATATGATTTTAATTTAAAAAAATCAGAAGAAAAAGAGACCCTCTCTCCTCAGCCATGATTATTTAAAAATTACTACTGAAGTCGTTTGTCAGCAAGGACAGTGACTAAAATCAGAAAAACCCTACTGTTAGGATCCTGGCTTAGCCATTTGGATTTTGCCTCAGCTGCCACTCCCCGGCGTCAGAGGGGCAACGCCAGGGAAGCACTTGAGAGGGTTTGCAGACAATGCGTGATAAACCCTCAGCCTCTGGGCCAGGAGGTGGGAAGCGGGGAGAGATCAACATTAGCCAGTCATCCACTCAGGGTCTGCTCAAGAAAGGAGTACTGAGCACTGGCTACCTGCCAGGCCCACTGTCAGCGTGCATGGCGTCATGGTATTGCTAATATCTCTTCCATCTCTTCTGCTCTTATCGTCTTTTCCATAATAATCAACATTAAAGACAGTGCAAGAGTGCAACCACAGTTAATTAGGGTCATAACAGTGATTCTGAGGTGGGAAAAGAAAGATTGCACAATGGATCGTGTGTTTGGGGTAATTAACCCAAATATGACCTTTCGATGGAAAAGAAGCTCCACGCTGGGAGAAACGAAGTGGACAGGTTCCCCGTGACCAAGGGCGCTGCAAATGAACAGAGCTCCCACGAGGGTTCATGGGGGGTCTTTCCTTGATGATCGTCCTGGCACGGGTCACCGACTTGTTTGATTCATGATTTAGTAAAGAACAATGAGAGTTAGACACTAGGCGAGGTGGGACAGGAAAATGGGGCTATCCATTACAAAGTCATTCTCCATCTTTTAACCTAGAGGAGGAGTGGTCTTTTGATACTTGCTTTTGGTAACTTGCCCAGAAATTTCACATTGTACAGAGAGGACCGTATAGCCAGCCCCAGGGCGAGATGTGACATCCTGCACTGACCCATGTGGGGACGTGCGACTGAGCTGACCCCAACACAGTGAGGCAAAACACGGGGAATGCAATGGAGCAGTGGGGGAAGGAGAGCAAGGTGGTCCCGAGGGAGTAAGGAGTATAAAGGATGGACTTTGGGGCCAGGATGTGGCACCCCATGAGACTCGTGCAGAAAACACTCCTAAAAGTCAACAAACAGACCTTAAACTACTAACAAACTTTTTTTTGGGGGTGGGGGGAAGTCTTTGTTTTGTTTTTTCTTTTTTCTCTTCTTTTAAATTTTGTATGTCAGTGGCTTTTTTGTTTGTTAGCGTATTGGTGTTGCTGCCATCGATGCCATGTTCTTATGTGCCACTTTGGTGCTGTCAAAGCCACCTGCAATTTTATGTACATATTACTCTATCTGCAGGTCCACCTAGATAAGACAGGCTGAACAATGTGAGATGAAAATAACGAGACCAATGGTCGCGGAGGGACAGGAGAGTGTGGGAGGTAGGGGAAGGGAGGAAGTGTCAGCCAACCCAGGGACAAGGAAACAACGAGTGGTTCAAAACCAGTGGAGGGACGGGAGGGGAGGACTGGTAGGGAGTGACCAAGGGCAAGGTAACTGAGAGGAATTACTGAAACCAGAATGAAGGCTGAACATGGTAGTGGGACAGGAGGAAAGCATACGGAAATAGAGGAAAGGAGTAGGAGGCAAAGGGCATACTTAGAAGTCTAAATACTGACATGTACATGTGTAAATATATTTATGATTATGGGGAAAATAGACCTATGTGCATATAGTTATAGGTTTAGTAGTATGTTAGCAGGTGGACATTGGGCCTCCTCATGTGCATTCCCTCAATACAAGAGTACCTTGCTCAGCTAAACGGTTATTTCATGATACCCACATTCTCGACATGATCGCTAAAGACAGACATATGCATAAACAAACATGGTGAAGAAAGCTGATGGTGCCCGACTATCAAAAAGATATAGTGTCCGGGGTCTTAAAGGTTTGAAGGTAAACAAGTGGCCATCTAGCTCAGAAGCAACAAAGCCCACAGAGAAGAAGCACACCAGCCTGTGTGAACATGAGATGTTGAAGGGACCAGGTAGCAGACACCAAGGAACAAAAACCATCATTGTGTGATCGCCTCCCCACATACACGCTGAAGACAAATGTGTGCATAAGTAAGTGCGGTGAAGAAGGCTGATGGTGCCTGGTTATTGAAAGATGTAGCATCTGGGGACTTAAAGGCTTAAAAGTAAACAGGCGGGCATCTAGCTCAGAAGCAACAATGTCTACATGGAAGCAACACACCAACATGTGTGATCATGAAGGGCCGAGGGGACCAGGTTTCAAGCATCAAATATGTGTGTGTGTGGGGAATCATATCATTGTGAATGAGGGGATTGCATGATGGGGACCCAATGCCTATCTGTAGACAAGTGGACATCCCTTGCAGAGGAGTAGTGGGGAGGAGATGAGTCACTCAGGGTTCAGTGTAGCAACAATGAAACTCATAACCCTTCTCTAGTTCTTAAATGCTTCCTCTCCCAACTATCATGATCCTAACTCTACCTTGCAAACCTAGTTAGACCAGAGGATGCACAGCGGTACAGATGGGATCTGGAAACACAGGGAATCTAGGACAGATGAACCCCTCAGGACCAACGGTGAGAGTGGTGATACTCGGAGGGAAGGGGGGGTACAAAGGGGGAACCGATCACGGGGATTTACATACAACCTCCTCTCTGGTGGATGGGCAACAGAAAAGTGGGTGAAGGGAGACACCGGGCAGTGTAAGGTAAGATAAAACAATAATTTATAAGTTATCAAGGGCTCATGAGGGAGGGGGGAGCGGGGAGGGAGGGGGAGGGAAAAAAGGAAAATGAGAAGCTGATTCCAGGAACCCAAGTGGAAGGCGAATTTTGAGAATGATGAGGGCAACGAATGTATAAGGGTGCTTGACACAACTGATGTATGTATGGATTGTTATAAGAGTTGTATGAGCCCCAATAAAAATGATTTATTAAAAAAAAAAGAAAGGAATGCCCATCAAATGACCATGAGCAGCCCTTTGCTTTGGAATTTCGCAGCTCGGACAGTTTTGCATTCTCTGCAGCATGTTATGTGTGGATCAAGTACCCAGACATTTAACTAATGACCTCATACAAGGGGCCACAGAGCCTGTAATCAAAAGCAGGTCTTTGAGCAATTTCTCCTGTTTTTGAACACTGACTTTGGAATGCATCGTATGAATTTCTCAGTGCATGTTGACTTTCCTGGTAATATTTTTCTTATAACAAATGATTGGTGTACTTGAACTGACGGGGCTTACTTTTTTCCATTAGGCTTCAAGAAGAGCCTCACCGGGCCCATTCGATCCTATCTATGTATATCTCAATCTTTCATTTTTTATATGCTACTTCCTATTATGATTTTGTGCGTATGATAGATGAGGAATATGGATCATTTCCATTTTCTGGTCCCACCCAGTCTTTCTCTAGACTGTGAGTTATGAGGGAAGATCGTGGTCTTGCATATAAAAATGTGCTGGCATGGAGTCAGCACTAACATAAACACTGTAATCGAACAATAAAGTACAAATGATTTTCAATGAGAGACCTTTGGGGCCTCCTCTTATTTATATGCCAGTTAATCCTACAACTTTTTAGTATTGGGAAAGCACTCCCTGAGCATAGCCTTGATATGGAAAACACTATCTTATGTTCGTTTCTTTTCTTTTCCCTTCTAGGAAGAATCCTCAGCACAAGAGAGAATATAAACATAGTGCCCCTCCAGGTAAGAAGTGCTGCTTCCAGAAACGCGAGATAGAATATAAACATAGTGCCCTCCAGGTGAGAAGCACTTGCTCCAGAAACGCGAGAGAACAGGAGAGTGACTCTCCTCTTAATTATGTGCTGTACGTGTTTGAAAACCTCTGCTTCTCTTCGTTTTTTGAATTGCTGATTTTAATTATTTTTCCTAGATAGAAACAAAAATATAAACCTTGTATATGTTTTCCATATAGTACACATGTATTCTGTCACTTTAGGATTCTTTTGTTTGCAATCATGTAAAAACACCATCTCAAACTGACATGAGAGATAATGAGAACTTATTGACTCCCATCACTGAGAAGTCCAGAGGTAGGGCTGGGTCAGACAAGATCCTTTGCTGTCACTTAATAATGTCATCAAGGGCCCAATATCCTTCCATCAATCTGTCCTTACAGGGCTTATTGCCATCCTAGGGCTGGCTTTCTTCCCAACTGTAGACAGCCCTGTTCAATTATGACTATTAGCCTTTGTATTATAAGCTCTTGCATCTAAGGAGGCAAGTTATGAAAATGTGCTCCTCTCACTGGCTTAAGTCCTCAACGCGATGGAGGGACAGTGCCTGCGACAGTGGACACAGGCATAGGAACAATTGTGACCATGGGGGAGGGCCACGCAGCCTTCCTTTGTGTTGTCCATGAGGTCACTCACGATGCATGAGAACTGACTCGACAGCTGACAACAACTGGCTTAGGTCCTCTTTCCTCTGACCTGATCACTGTGACTGTTGATTCGTTGATGTTAGAGTCTCTTTCCTCAGAGCCACAGCCATCCCCGCTGGAAAAACGGAGAGAAGGAGGAGGAGGCACCAGCGAAGCAGCCAGCAAATGTCCATCAGTCCTGTTCACGTCCATCTATTCAACTTTCTCTTTCCCCTGCTTTGAATGCTAAGCTTTCTCCTTTTATGATTCTAATTTCTCTGTATCGTTGACATAATATAGAGTCCAATTCAGCACATGGTATTGCTTCTGGCATAAACTAAACTGTGCAATAACGGCTACATTCATATACATATGTATGTGCATACACATGACCAACTTGTAATCAAATGATGAAAATGATACATTTAACCAAAAGGGAATTTCACTTGATATTTCTTATTGAAACATACTTTCGTACTTTAGTATTCCAGATACGTGCTCCCTTTAGTGAGGTCAATATGGAGATTATCTGTCACATATTATGCTTTCTGTACAGGAACTATATCTAATGATGCAGCATTTATAATGGAAGGAATAGCTTCCTTTTTTAGAAATAATGTAACTTTTTTGGTTTTAACAATTTTATTGGCACTTTATCCACACATTATACAATTCAATAGTTCAACCATATTAAGAAGAATTGTATAATCATTACCTCAATTGATTTTAGCAATTTTTCTCCCTACCCCCTGCCACCCCATGGTTAAATTGCTTTAAAAATGAGTTGTGTAATCACTATTGCTTCTAGTGCGCCCTCCCCCACCCACATACATTGTTTGCTCCCCCAAGCCCCTCACTCTACCTATCTCCCACCTCCCACCCCAACCCTTATAAACCCTTGCATCAGTGTTTCTTTTTTAGTTTCTTTTTTTTTAACATTTTATTTGGGGCTCTTATAGCTCTTATAACAATCCATACATCAATTGTATCAAGCATATTGTACATATGTTGCCATCATTATTTACTTTCTATTTGAGTCCTTGGTATCAGCTCCTCTTGTTTTCCCTCACTCCCCCCTCCCATGCTCATGACCCTTGATAAATTATAGATTATTAGTATTTTCATATCTTACACTGACCCCTGTCTCCCTTCCCCAACAGTTTCTGTTGTTCCTCCCCATAGGGGTGTGGGGGTTATCTGTCCATCATTGTGATTGGTTTCCCCTTCCTTGGCTACTCTCCCTACCTTCCCCCTACCCTCCCAGTATCGCTACTCCCATTTCTGTTCCTGAGGGTTTATCTGACCTGGATTCCGTGTGTCGTGAGCTCCTATCTGTATCAGTGCACATGCTCTGGTCTAGCTCACAGTGAAAGGCAGGACTGGGGTCATGATGGGTGGGGGGGTGAGGAGGCCTCAGAGAACCAGAGGAATATTTGTGTGTTCCATTGGTGTTATATTGCACCCTGGCTGACTCATCCCTTTCGTGTGTCCCTTCTATGAGGGATGTCCCATTGTCTACAGGTTGGTTTGGGTGTCTTCTGATGCCTGTTAGCTGATCTTGTCAATACCTCATGATCTCACAGGCTGGTGTGCTTTTTCCTTGTGGGCTTGTTGCTTCTCTGCTAGATGGCTGCTTGTTTAACTTCCTGCCTTTAAGACCCCAGATGCTATATCTTTTGATAGCCGGGAACCATCAGCTTTCTTCACAACATTTGCTTGTGCATCCAGTTTTGTCTTCAGTGATCGTGTCCAGAGGATGAGCATCACAGAATGCCTGCATGAGTTATTATTTCTATACATCTATTCCTTTTGTGCTTCACAAACTGGAAAACCCAACAGAAACAAACTAAAGTAGTAAGGATAAAATAAAACACAAATAATGAGTAAGAAAGAAAAACTAACAAATATTTAAAAGAATAGGGAAGAAATTTTTGTCATGGGACAAGCAAGAAATACTTGCACCTAGAACAATTTTAGGTTCGGTCAAGAGGGAGGTCAAGTGACCAGATTATCAAGTTCGATCCAGTATAATTGCGATTACAAGGATCCCCACGTGATGGCAAAGCTGTTCGAGACCCTGCCTGTGGCTAGACGGGACCTGCAGCTGGTTTCAGGCTCCTACCCTCCTCCATGTCTTCCAGAGTCAATACTGCCATCCATCTTGATGTGGTCTTCCTCTTTCCACTGCCCCTCTACTTTACCAAATATTAGCTCCTTTTTTTCTGGGGCTAGCTTCTCCTAATAAGATGTCCAAAAACTGTGAAAAGTCTGGCCATCGTTGTTCTAAGGAGTATTTTGGTTGTACTTCTTCCAAGGCAGATGTGTTCATCCTCTAGGAAGTCCGTGGTATTTTCAGTATTCTTCTCCATGCATTGATTCTTCTTTGGTCTTCATTATTCAGTGTCCAGATTTCACGTGCATGTGATGCATTTAAAAAAATGGCGCTCTTTTCCTTCAGCGAGCCACCTTGATCCTGGTGTCGCTTTGGGCCACCGCCCTGCCTGGTGTTATCCGTATTGTAAGAACAAGCTCTACCCAAAGTCCTGCCTCGGTTGAGGTGACCCTGATGCCAAGATTCGCATCTTTGACCTGGGCCGGAAGAAGGCAAAGGTGGATGAATTCCCACTATGTGGCTACCTGGTGTCGGATGAGTACGAGCCGCTCTCCTCCGAAGCCCTGGAGGCGCCCGCATCTGTGCTAACAAGTACATGGTGAAAAGTTGTGGCAAAGGTGCTTCCACAGCTGAGTGCGGCTCCACCCATTCCACGTCATCCACATCCACAAGATGTTGTCGTGCGCTGGGCTGACAGGCCCCAAACTGGGATGCGAAGTGCTTTGGGGAAACCTCAAGGCACAGTGGCTGGAGTCCACATTGGGTAGGTTATCGTGTCTATCCACACCAAGCTTCAAAACAAGGAACATGTGATTGAGGCCTTACGCAGGGCCCTGGGCGCCAGATGATTCACATCTCCAAGAAGTGGGGCTTCACCAAGTTCAATGCCGACAAGTATGAGGATATGGTAGCTGAGAAGCACCTCACCCCGGATGGCTATGGAGTCAAATGCTTCTCTCACTGTTCCCCTTGGACAAGTGGCGGGCTCTGCGTTCATGATGGACTTGGTGTCCCTGCACTGCCTCATTTGTACCCACCAAATAAAAATGGAATTTCACGAAAAAACAAACAAACAAACAAACAAACAAATGCTCTGGTCAGGCCCACCGCAGTTCTGAAAGTAACCCCCTTGCTTTTCAAGAGACTTATGCAGCAGATTTACCTAATGCAGTGTGCCCTTTGATCTCTTCACTGCTGTTTCCATGAGCATTGATTATAGATTTCAGCTAGATGAAATCCTTAGCAACTTCAATTTTTACTTCTTTTATCATGATGTTACCTATTGATCCAGTTGTGAGGATTTTGGTTTTCTTTACACTGAATTGTCATCCACACTGAAGGCTGCAATCCTTGATCTTCATCAGCAAGGGCTTAACATCCTCCTCATTTTCAGCAAGCAAGATTGTATCATCTGCATATGTATAACAGGTTGTTAATAAGCCTTCTTCCAGCCCTGATGCCACATTCTTCTTCACGTAATCCAGCTTTTTGGATACTTACCCAGCATACAGCGCAAATAAGTATGCTCCTGACAACTATCTTTCCTGCTCCTTTGTTCCTTGGTTCTGCCATTGAACAAATGCCTCTTGGTCCATGTTCATTCCACAGAAGCACAATGAAGTACTCTGGAATTCCCATTCTTCTCAAAGTTATCCATAATTTGGTATGGTCCACCTACACCAATGCCTTTGCATCGTCAATAGAACACAGGTAGACTTCTTTCTGGTATTCCCTGCTATCAGCCAAGACCCAGCTGATGTCTGCAGAGATTTTCCTTGTGTTGCACCGTCTTCTAAATCCAGCCTGAACTTCTGGCAGCTCTCTATCAATGTCTTGCTACAACTGTTTTTGAATTATCTTCAGCAAAATTTTCCTTGCATGTGACATTAATGGTATTTTTTAGAATTTATATATTCTGTTTGTTCCCCTTTCCTTGGAATGGGCACAAATAATGACTTTCTTTCAGTCACTTGACCAGGTAGCTGTCTTCCAAATTTCTTGGCATAGTAAGTGAGTCCTTCCAGTGCTTCATCAGCTTGTTAAAACATTTCAGTTGGCGTCCCATCAATTCTTTGAGCCCCTTGTTCCCCACTAATGCCTTCAGTGCAGCTTGAAAGTCTTCCTTCAGAACCATCGGTCTTGATTAGATTCAGCCTCTGATGGGGTTGAATATGGATCTGTTCTTTTTGGTATAGTGACTCTCTGTATTCTTTATATTTCTTCAACTAATTCCTGCATTATGCAGCTTTTACCCCTAGAAGCTTTAATACTGCAACTTGAGTCTTGTTTTTTGTTTCGTCAGTTCTTACAGCTTGAGCTCTACTGTGCAGGTTTTTCCTTTGTAGCTTTTTGACCCCAGTCTTTGCGCGTTCCATTAGGGTGCTTCACTTTGGTGTCTCTAGTTTCCCTGTGAGATTATTTGCTCAGCTCTTTAGCTTCATCATTACTTACTCACTTGATCTGGCCCAGGCCCAAGAAAGACATTGGTCTCTCTTTCTTTCTTTTAAAAAAAATCATTTTATTGGGGCTCATGCAACTCTTATCACAATTCATACATACATCAATTGTATAAAGCACATTTGTACATTCGTTACCCTCATCATACTCAATTTCCTTTCTTTTTATTTTTAATGACCTTTTACTTCTTGTACGTTCTTGACATCATCCTACAACTCATCAGGTCTCATTAGTCATTAGTAGTCAATGAGTCAAATCAGTTCTTACAATCCCTATGGTGATTACTAGTGGATGTTTGCAGCTACAGATCCTCGTTCCAAGTCATGCCCCGTCTGTCAGTGCAGGTGTCGAAAGCTGTATTCTGTCCTCAGCTTGTGATAGACCCTGCTCTGCGGAGGAAGCTCCTCCCATTCCCATTTGGAGGTCCTTTCAGCCTGAGGGGCTCTTCAGCCCTCTGTCAGGCCATGTTCTGCTGTGAGTCATAAGGTTTTCGGTGGCTAATCCCTCATCTGTATCTTATGGCATAGTTTAAATATATGAATTTTCTTGTAAAAGCATCTTTGAATTTTCATTGGAAGTATTTGCTGAGCATGTCCTTTTTAAAAGAAACTCTGAAAAGGTAAGGTTGTTTTTTTTTTTAAGTGTAGTCATAGACTTAGAAAAATATTGTGATGCGGGTGATAGGTTTCAGAGCAAATCAGTTTTTCATTCAAAAGTTTGCATACCTTTTGTTTCATGTCATTAGTTGTAATCTCCACAATGTAACATCCTTTATCCCATTTTCTCCTTGTGTTTACTTTTCCCATTTCACCTTCTTTCCTTCTGAACTTTGTCCATGATTGAATGTTGCCTTTTGGAGAATTGATGCAGTGCATACCATTATTGATGTGGGGCATACCGTTAGTTATTTTTCTGTGTGTCACTCACCTTTTGAGCCTCTAATATATCTAATGGGTTTAAAATGTCAGTCACTTCCACACTCTCTTAGAGTGGTGTGGTTTGGGTTTAAGATAATGAATGCGAGAGTAGTTAGTGCCAGGAAAATTCATTTTAATTTTTTGTTAGCTACCTTAGCTGGTAACAGGGTTTAAAAGAATGTACAATCCATGCTGAACCATCTGACAGCTAGAGTTTTTCTTTCTAGTGTCCATTATTATGTGGTTGGTATGCATTATTCTAGGCCATTGGTCACACTGAAAGCTGAAAATTCATAATATTGTTTTAAAGCTATTTTAATGTTTCACTTGTTCTGCAGTTGCCTCCACACATATGTTCATATATGCTTTTGTCATTGTTGTTTTTCTTCCAGAAACAGAAACAAAAATCTTACAAAAATCTATTAAGAAAAGTTCAACCAAACTAGACCCGTTGCCATGAAGGTGACTTAGCCTCATAAGACCATTCTGTGACCTGATTGACAGGCTAAACTCTACCCATATCTTCTTACAGGCATGAAAAACCTAACTCTCAACCTGAGTTAGCTACTAGCCATGTTTATTTCAGAGGTAAAAAGCCTATTTCCTGAAATTAGTCCCATGACTCAGGAAATCATGTAATAACTTAGAGCAGCACAAACTCACTGAGTCAGAGCCTACTCTAAGTTCATTACATTTTATTATCTGCCTGGTCCTGTCACGCAGAAAGGCAAACACTCATATTTTTCTAAAACTGCCTTCTGACCACTAACCTCCCTCCCAGAAGATGGCATTCGCCGTGTGTAATCTTTGAGGTCGTTAAATGAATTTGCTATAATAGGGTCCATGGATTCCGCGGTTCCTCCAAGAAGGGAAACCCTGTGTGGCACTGTTAACTGAGGACACTGAGCTGCATTCTAGTTCCTTTAGGCCCGAGAGAGACTGAGGAGGGCCGCTGGCGCAAGTTCTGCGCTGGGCTGCTGACCGCCAGGCCAGCAGTTGGAGCCCCCCGGTTGTTCCCAGAGAGAACGATGGGGTCTTCTGCTCGCGTACAGTTACCTTCTTTAACCCGCTGTCTGCTAGATTTGGTTGATAAACTGTTTCTCAATAATGGGCTGCAGGCTGAATACCGGGCGCATGTTAGCATGATTTTAGGGGAGATGGACCTTGATACACAGCCTGCAGGAGACCATCGTTGTTGCTGCCCTTAGACACTGTCGCGTCAGTTCAGACTAAAGGGGACCCTGCGTACAGTAGAACACCACCTGGCCCTGCGCCGTCCTCGCGGTGGGTCTCCCAGCTGAGTCTCTTGGTGCAGCCTCTGTGTCCATCCATCTTGTCAAGGGTCTTTCTCATTGTCGATGCCCCTCCCCTGTAAAAAGCAGGAAGTCCTTCAGGGACTGGTCTCTCCTGACAACACTCAAAATACACTGGACATACTAGGGGGCTACCATAAGGTTGTGGGGAAAATGGAATTTTTCCAATAAATTTTTTAAGCTTTCTTGTGTATGGTCCCACTCTCTAGAAGTGTAGGAAATGTGAGATGAGCCATGGGGAAATAGTTTGTTCTTAACACATTTATTTCCTGAAGCATGTGGAGATGTGGGGTAACACATAAAGGCAGCCTGTAACGGCACCCCATAAACACCCAAGTCTCTGCTTTCCCATGCTGTATCCTCTGCCTTGCTGTCTATATCCCTAGATAGTCAGTGCTGTTCTGCCCCATGTTGGGGCACCTGCTTATTCCTGCCTTGCCAGGAAAGGAGGGAGGGGAACCCTATTCCTCTGGTTTCCTGGTCCAATGAGAGGGAGCCCCAAGGAAGCTGGTCACATCTGCACCCTTATTAGGAACAAAGAGGAGCAGCGTGTGCTTGTAAAAATAGCTGGGGGTGGGGGTGGGGGCAGCTGACAGGCATGGGAGATGATGCATGAAAATTGCCTCCCCTTCCAGATGACACACCGGAAACTGCACACACATTGACAAGGTTAGCCTTCCTGCCCAAAAGCCAAAAAAAAAAGACAAAAGATGTAATGCCCACACCTCTGGGATGCACCCCTCACTCAGGACCCTCTAAACGCCATGGTTTGGAGCCACCCCTGACTGCTGCTTCAGTTAGAACAGCTACACACCCTCACCCCCCACCCCCAGGTGCTATCATGTTCAGATAAAACACTCCCTTGGTCACCATTGCTCATCCTTGCCCCTCTCCACAGTCTTTGTGTGCGTTTCCTGCTTTGCATGTGAACAGTTTAGGAGGAAGTTAACCAAAGCCTCTCCAAAAGTATCACAGAGAAGGGTCTCTGTCATTGAGGATCTCCTCAGCCAGAAGCTTCCTTGTCGTTTCCTAAATGCTCCAGGTCTTCTAGCCTCTCTCCCAGCTGCGTTTAGATCGGCCCTGCTGCGCGATGTGGAATGAAAGTAACAGTGCGGGATGAGAAAATACAGCAGTGACTTGGGGACAAGAGAGTCTACTTTGATCATCTTATTTAGAAATCTATAAATGCTAGTGGCTGTTTCCATAGGAATCCTGCTGTTATTAAAACACCAATGCTAAGAATATCTTAGATCTATAAAACAAAACTTTCATAATATTTAAGCCCATATCTTTCCATTTGACATGTGGATGATCCCTGGTGTGGCCATCAGATTTTGCGAGGCTGCTGTTGTAACAGTCCTGAGGGGTCAGTAGCTTACAACAACAAAGGTTCGTGCCTCCCTCGTGTCACAGCAGCGGTGGACTGTGCGTCTGCCTGCCCTGCGCGTGTTCTAGCAGCCAGGCTGGAGGACCAGGCCCCGTCGGGCACATTCGGTGCTCATAGAGCACAGGCAACCTCCAAGAGCTGCACCCACTCCTTCCTCCACTCTGGCTCGCGTGAGTTCAGTGGGCTGGGGAAACACTGCCACATCACAAGGGGGAGCAGAAATACAATGGAGGCCGGTTTAGCTGGCTAGAGGTGACAACCTCAGTAAGGGGCCATGATGATGAGTCTGAGGGACCATTTTCTTCTCAGGAGCATCATGATAGGCAAAGAAAAATAACAACAAATGACTTCTCGTGCCCCGCCTAGAAATGTGTAGTGGTTAGCCACGTGTTGAGTCTGGATGCAGAAAGACATTCTGCAGTTAGATGGCCCTTATGCCAGGTCGAATGGCAGTTGATGTGTGCCAATTTTCTATTTTCAGGGGGAAGCACTTTGGATGAGGATGATGATAACACCGGACAGCCGAATGAGTACGATGCGAACGACAGCTTTATAGATGACGAGGAAGAAGAATATGAGCCAACCGATGGAGACTCTGACTGGGAGCCTGGGACGGAAGACCAAGAGAAGGAAGATGTTGAAGAGCTTTTGAAAGAAGCAAAAAAGTTTATGAAAAGCAAAAAGTAACTCCCTTGCTGGAATAATATAGGATGTTACATATTTTTTGGGGGGGGCGGGGGCAGAATCTATGAATCTAAGGAGGCACTGGAGAAATCCTTGTTTCCTTCTTTCAATCGTTACAGCTCTTACTATTGACATTTTGGAGATGCAATGTTGAAATGTCAGCCTTCAGCGCAGGGGATAGACTTGATTTTGTTGCTTTAGTTTGCCTATTCTATTTAAAGCCTTTGGAAATGGGAAATGGAAAGAGATGTTAAAGATTAATCGTCATTATTTTTCAGGTACTTTGTGTGCTGGTAATAAAAAGTACAAGCCATCTGTTTGTCCATCTTTTGCTTTTCTCCTGCTGCCAGAGACTCTGTGTTTACAGAGCACAATGGAAATGTAAGTGGGCAAACTAAGTCATGAGGGAGAGCTAGCCTCTTGATGCTCTTGAACGAGCGCTGCCTCCAGCCGAAGGACGCAGGCTTTCAGAGCATGGCAGCCATCATCGAATGGCTCTGCTTCTGTTTAGTGCCTGAGAGGGGAGCTTTGCGATTTCACCTACGCTTCCTCTTTGAGTCTGGGAGCAATTGGTAGAAAATGTACACTGTCAATAGGCTTGCCTCGGCTACTGAAGGGAAACGATTTTGCATACCACATCACTGCAATTTAATATACGACTTTAAAAGCAGAAAGGTAATAAGAGCTTGAAAGTTGTCTTCTGAGGGGTTTCTCCCCCGCAAGAGCTAAAGCGCCTGATCCAAGCCACCGTCTCTTCCATCATGTCATAAGCATGTGAGAGCTGGACCATGAATAAAGAAGACCCAAGAAGGATGGAGGCACTTGAATTATGGTGCTGGGGAAAATGTTGACAGTACCACAGACTGCCAAATACCAAACAAAGCTGTCTTGGAAGTACAGCCAGCATGCGCCTT
Organism: Tenrec ecaudatus; assembly: GCF_050624435.1. Lineage (NCBI taxonomy): Eukaryota > Metazoa > Chordata > Mammalia > Afrosoricida > Tenrecidae > Tenrec > Tenrec ecaudatus. Next base: position 15,369,502 of record NC_134546.1, read on the forward strand.
GAAAATGAGGCTGTAGCCCTCCACTAATCACAGAGACATATTTTATTGTCATAAGCAAACTCATGCGTATATGAACTGGAAGCGCAGTGGCAATACTTTCTGACTTGCCCTTGTAAAGCTAAAAGTGAGTGGAAATTAACTTTTCTCCACATCATCTGTGCAGCGTCTGGTGGCACATTTCACAAACTCCACTGCTGTCCACTCAGCTCTGACTCACAGCCACCCTGTGGACACAGGAGAAGTGCCCCCTGGGGCTCTGAGGCTGTAAATCTTGATAGGAATAGAAAGCCTTGTCTCCACACAGCCCAACATTCGACTCAGTGCGCCACTCGGGCGCCTCCCGGGTTCATTAGACCAACGTACTCTGTGCATTTCTTCCCCTGGCTAGGACTCTAGTGATAAGTGCATGTGTGGATCTGTAGTGTGCACACGTGTGTGCACACTTCCTGCCCATCTGCAAACCTAGCCTACAGAGCTGGGCGCCTCTTATACTTTAATGACTGTGGTGGCATTCGGCCAGTCACCTGGCTCAGCAGAACGCATAGCTAATTTTCTGTTGCGTTCAGCAAACTGGTTGTTAAAGTGACCCTTGCAGTCAGCGTTCTTTCTAAAGCCTGTGGCTCCCCAGCTGCCCAATGTGGAAATGACGACTTTACATTCCTTACTCTCCTTTCAACGTTCATCTGCACGACAGGTATTCCAATCACCCAGAGCATGTTCATCCCATCCATAGATAGATAATATTGATGGACTCTTGCTTATCATACTGATTCAGTTCATCAAACAAATACATTTATCATACTGATTCAGTTCATCAAACTCATTATACTTTTGATGAAATACATTTATATTCCCTTGCATTTGTTACTTCAGTAAACAAACATAGAATGTACAGAGGAAAAAATGACAAACAGCCAGCGGCTGACACACTTGCGTTCATTTTAGCTTTGTGTTACGCCCCAAGTTCCTAGGAGATATTTGAGTGAATTCAGCAATTCTTGAAAATGTCCAAAGAGCTAAACATACTGTCAGATCAATTGCTTTAAGTTCGGACGGGATTTTCAAAGAAGAACATAATATATTCAGAGAAGAGAAGTTACCTTAGTGTTTGTAACCTATCAGACAGAATGACTATTGTCTAATTGGCCAACCTCTTCAGGAATGGGGTCCTATTCCTGCATTGCAGAGATGGTTAAGGATCTGTCACACAGCTAATGGTGCTTGGATAAAGGCGAATAATATTGCCAATCAAGAAACAATATGGAAGTACCTTAACAGTTTTATTGGGGTTTTTTTTGGGGGGGGGTCAGGTATATTTTTCACTAACACTTTATAACTTATAACAATCTAGGTTTTTTGCACCTCTTATTATTTAAGTATTAACTAATAAATAATAGGCTAACTTTGGGTATATCCCTTTTTTTATTCTTGAAATGGTCATTAAGGCAGCGAACCGGTTGCTGGGTGCTTTGAACCCCTCCACAGTGTAACAGGTATTGGAAGGGAAGGGATGAATGGACAGAAGGGCGCTGAGCTTTTTAGTGACCATCCTCATGGAAAGGGTTGCTATGAGTTGATACAACGTCCATGACTGTGAGCGACCATCAACCACCACAGCTGTGCGCGGCAGTGTTCAAGACGTGGGTGCTGGCGAGTCACAGAAGAATGACACTGAGTCCATTTTCAATGTGCCTAAGTCTGCTTGGAAAGATAGGCTATGTATTCACTCCGTAACAATGACTATTGAGTTCAGTGTCTACTCCAGAGAAGAAGATGACCTGGTATCTACAGTCACAGAGCTTGCGAAGGCAACGAGGCAAGGGCCCAGAAGACATAATGGGTAGAATGGATTTACTCAGCAAAGGGAATGCTGGCCTATAATTTAAATACCAGGTCTCCAGTAGGCTGAAGTTTAGGCTCTGTCTCTAGTGGGGGGAAAAAACCAGAATCCTTTGTGTGATTGATTGACTTGCGAATTGAACCAGCAGATTTTTTTTTTCACAGAACAAAATTTTTGCTTGAAAGATGACTGGCAGACAAACTGTGGTTATTAAAATGTGGGCATTTGGCAGACATTTCCCCAAATGAAGTAAGCCTATGTTTTCCAAAGAAAAACACTAATAGTTTTTGTTACAATGATAAAATTTGAGCTTTTGGCAAAAGTAGAATTTTGAAAAGCTTGTATTCTGCACTGAGCTTGATAACTTTTCCGAACTTTTATAGACTTTTCTGATGGCATCAGAGGTGATGTTATATAATGAGATGTGTCAACATTTGGGAGATCTACAAAACTCAGTTAATCACCATTTTCCAAATTACCTGTGTATGATTTTACAAAATCAGACACGAGGGGAAAGATGCATTCAAGCTCAAGAGAGACCAATTGAGCTGATGTAACAGAGTCTGAAAAGTTTGTTGGTACGGTTTCAGATTTAATGTTGATCCACCTTCCAGAAATGACCATTTGTCCAGTTTGGGTGGCATATTGAGGACAATATCCACAATTATCTGAAAAGGTTCATTAAAATACTCCACCCCTTTCCAACTGTATATTGGTATAATAACAAAAAATATATTCAAGCAACAAATCCAAAAAGATTCACTGTCATTGAGTTGATTCCAACTCATAACAACTCTATAGGCCAGACTAGAACTGGTGCGTGGGATTCTAAAGTTACCATGTTAGATTCCTTGGGTGAGAAATGCCTTGGTCCTTGCCTTCACATGAGAAAGAATTCACGCTGAAGCCTGGTTTGTGACCCAAGTGGGTTTTTATAAAGGACAGACAGATGCAGTTCCAGGCGTTAGTCACTGAACACAAGCCCCCTCAGGGCACTGCACCCCATGGGGGTTGGGGGGTGGTGAAGCCAGAGAGCGAGACTGAGGCCCAGGCAGTGCTGAATGAGGAGCAGCTGGAAAAGAGAGGGTGGTCTCACGGTTCAGACCTTTTTAGGGTCTTCCATTAGGAGGCATGGTCTATGGTGCTGGTTGACCCCATTGGCTGAATTAAGCCCACTTGGCCTATATTGGGCCCGGCCCCCCAGGTGTACCGCCCACCTAGGTGGACAGCTTCTCTAGCTCAGGACCTGAATTTTCCCATGCCCTTTAGCCTTTATGGCTTCCAACTTCCTGTAGGGGGCCCCCCAAGGCATGGAGAGGAACACCCCCCCCCAATCCGGCTACCTATCAATGACTCTTGATGACAGCAGAAAGCCTCATTTTTTTCAGTTAACAGCCCAACTTGTGATTCTCCTCGCTCCTTAATTCAAGCAAACCTGTCTTAATAGATTGAGTTCAGCATCAGATATGTGAATCCAGCTGTCTCCTATTAATCCAGAAATTAATAAAAAGATTTGTGAAAATTTTCATATTACTCGTTAATTTTAGGGGAAAGTGTCATTTTATAAAATATTTATTGCTAACAAAATGGACATCGTGTTCCTTTTAACAAACTAGTAAATATTTAAGTTTCTCCCCCCCAACTTTAACTTCCAACATATTAAATATCTATAACTATAACATTCATAGGTAAATATTTGGGCTCCTCAATTTTTAAGAGTGAAAGAAGCCTTTCTCAACTTTTTTCAATGGAAAATTTGCAAACTACTCAATTAGAAGACCACACCATTAAATTAGGCTCATCATTCAGGAACAACAAACAAACAAAACCCCCTCACTGTCATTGAACTGATACAGCAGACAGACTAGAACTGCCCCTGTGGGTTCTGGAAATGTAAATCTCCACATGGACAGAGGGCCTCAGCTTGCTCCCACAGAGATAACGGTGGGTTCGAATCATTGAACTTGTCGTCAACAGACCAACTCTTAAACCACTGTACCTCAGGGGCTCTTTTATGCTGGGATGGCAGCCCCAAGTTCAGTGTTTTAATCCAACAAAAGTTTTCTTCATTGTACCCAAATGCACCACCTTGGGTGATTCTCCCTGCAAAGATGACCACCGAGTGGCCCCCACTTTCACACTCCACCTCCTAATCGCAGCACCTGGAACAAGAGATTTTTCCAGTCAAAAAGGCAAAGGTAATAGAGAACGTGGAGAGTTAGCTCAGCTTCCTGGAGCCCTGGTGGCCTGTCAGCTGACTGTTGGACTGCTAACCACAAGGTCCTCCAGGCCTCCATTCTCAGAGAGAAAGCTATGGCTTCTCTGCTCCCATCCAGATGGACAGCCTCAGAATTCCTGTCTGGGGCAGTTAAATGATTCAGCTTATAGCTGGCATTCATCCCCCTGCTCACAAGCGATTGGCCAGAATGAACCACACAGTCCTGCCCATGGCAGGGGCCGTGGAAAGTGCCTCTTCACGTGTGCCCAGAACAGAGGAGCACCAGGAACCACACCAGTAGCACAAGTCCCCAAAGAAGGGCGTGGTCCAGAGTTGAGGAAAAGATCTCAGCAGCCACAGACACTTCTATTTAATGTGCAACGATGAAATTCTCCAAAAGAATGAGAGCAGCCGAGGAATTTCAGGAAGGTGTGTCGCAGAAACTACAAGTAAGGAAGATCGAGGAGATGTAGTCCACCTCGTGGGTTGTTCAAGAATGGCTGCAGACAAGTACGGGCATGAGATTTGACTTGCTAGGTCATTGAAGTCATGGAAGAAATTGGATGAGAATATCCGAGAGCTCTCCCCGCCACTTCTGATCAGCTGCCAGCATCCCTTCCCATGGCCCCACCCTTCTTCCTTGGTGTGATAGGCGAGTTAGGGGTCCATGTGCTTATCCAAAGCCAGCTCTTACACACTAGCCCTGCTCTCATGTGCACAAGGAGGCCGCTCCAAGGATTCCCGCTTCTTGCTCCCATCTCCGATTTTTCTGACCTTGCATCATTCCCATCACGATGTAGACTGACGTTCTGTTTCCATCCTATTTACAAGTGAAACGCCTCCGAACTTCCTTTCCTCCTAAGGCTTTTCTACTCCACTTCCCTCGTTCAAACTTCCTCAGAAGAGTGTCTGTACTTAGTACCTCTCCACTCTTCAAGGTTTGCAAATAGAGCTTTTGTTGCGGGTTCGTGTAAATGAAGACCACTACAAGGCCCAAGTGGAATTATGTGAAGTCTTTCTCGTATGAGGCTAGCCTGGACTGCAGGGGACGTTTTAAAAGCAGTGCGCCACCATGCTGCAGCCTTTGGCCCAGGCCTGTCTAGCATTGAGGAAGCAAGCAAGGTGCGGGCGACAGAATGCAGCAAAAGCAAGTTCAATTTTCTTGCATTATTAGTGGGCGCTATTGACTGAAGTAAAAATAAAGTAGATTTAGGTGAGGTCTTGGGCACCTTGTTTACGATCCATCCCTGTAGCTTGTCTTTAGCTAAACCCCCTGGTAAAGGAAAAGGAAACACACCTGTCCTGGGGAGAGTGACTTACCGCCCTTCTCTGATCCGGGGAGGTGTAGTTTAAACAAGAATTGTGCTAAAGGGCAATTTCAGGCCAGCATCCCAGCTGTGATGCCAACACAACAAAGATGAACGTGGACATAACAAAGGGTGGTCAGGACAAAGTTCCCTGGGAGGTTCTCCTTAGTGAGAGGAGGGGGGTTTAATTTAGTCTTCTGGTCAATTAAAAAATGAGTGACAGTGCTTGTCTACTTCACTTTCACCACCACCTCTCCATCAGAACTGTCATGTCAAGGGCATTGGCTAAAACCTCATGGTGAACTCTCACCTTGACCTTTCAACATCATCTGAAACCAGGGGTGACTCCCGCCTCTCTCCATATTTATTCTACCTTCAGGAACAGTGAGTAGTATTGGGGGTATTAGAAGCGAAAGAAGGAAGCCAAAGACCCAGAGGAGAAACTAACCCACAGGATTAACGTTTCTTTGAACCCTGAGCCCAGAAGAGCTAGATGGTGCCCAGCTTCCCCCACTGACCATTTTGATGAGGAACACAAGGGGTGAGTCCTGATAGAAAGAAAGCAAAATGTGGAACAGCCCCATTGTAAAATCCCAGAGTTACTGGACCAATCGGGAGCAGAGGACCCTTCACACTAGCACTCTGACATATTCTTTAAACCTTGAGCCAGAACATCTAGAGAAGCAGGCAGGGTGAACCCACTTTCCCGGATCGCTGGTTAGCAGTGAAGCCCAGTCCCAACCAGGGAAAGCAGTCCGACTCAGGGACGTCTCAAAAGCAAACAAGGCATTGTTGATTTAGGGGAAAATCTGTGAGAGTCATTTCTCAAGTAGAACACAAGATGGAAGTCTCGGAACAAAAGTAGTCCGTACTTTCTGAAACCATAAAACCGTAAGTGCTTCCACCAGCATCTATTATTCGTAAGATTTTAAATCTCATTAGATGTGGGCTCAGCAGCTCACACTGGTGCCAACTGTCTGTCTCCCGCCAGGGAAATTCTGCAGCTGACATGTATGCGGGGCTCAGCATGCAGACCGCCTTCAGTGGGATGTAACTAGAAAGCCATAACTGAGGATAGGAAAATTGTCACCAAGATAAAATTTTAAACCATCTTTCTGAATAGATTAAAACCTTCCTTCTGAAAACAAGATCAAGCAAGTCCCCAATCAAGGTGAAGTATTTAGAAATAAGCAACAATAAGAGTACTATGATTTATAGCACATAAAATGCACTTGAATGAGAACAGCAAAATCCTTAAAAATGTTTCTATTAGAACACAGATTAAAAATAAATGAGCCAAGCATATTCCTAAAGGAGAGGTCATCCAAATAAACCGAAGGGGAACAGCACGGGATTACTAAGGTGAAGCCTTGAACGACCAGAAAAAGCTGTAGACTCAATCAATGAAACACAAAAATAAACTCTTTGAAATGACTAATAAAATAGACAAACCAGCTCTTGGCAGAAACAAGCCCATACCGAACTATGATAAATGAAAAGAAGTTAGAAGATTGTTGAAATTTTATACTGAGATATGTACAATTTTATGTCAATAAATCTGTACATCTAGATAAAAGGCACGACTTTCTAGGGGAGGAAATGTAATTCACACAATGTACTTAAAAGATACAAAAATCAGCGTGGCAAAATTACTATAGGAGAAAAGGAACATATTCAAAACTTTTTTCCTAAAATAGCACTAGATGGTGATGTTTATATTTGAACTTTATCACACTTTTATGCAGTAAATAGTTCTATGCTAAGAACTTTTATATCTTGTGGACAAGCCGGAAAGCTATCCCAACTGGTATTTTAAAACAAACAGAGATAATCTCACTGATCAACATAGATCTAAAAATCCCAAATTACTCAGCGCCAGCAGTACATTACGATACTCTGACCCAGCAGAATTCCTGCTGGGAGTACAAAAGAAGTTCAATATCAGTGAATGTATTCATGTTCCAAATTTACTGCTATATAGTTGATTCTCATTCATGGTGACCCTCTAGGTCAGGGTAGAATTGTCCCTGTGGGTTTCTGAGGCTGTCAATCTTTACTGGAGCAGAAAGTCTCATCTCTCTCCCAAGGAATGGTTGATGGATTTGAACTGCCAACCTGTGTTTAGCATATTCATCACACCACCAAGGCTCCTTATAATTCATGTAAGCCACGATGTTAACACGTGAAAGGTGGATCCCTTCACATGACCTCATGAGATGCAAAAAAATGTTGATAATTCAACTGAGAAATGAACACAAAAAAACATTTGGTAAACGAGTAGTAGACTGAAACTGTTCATTTGAAGAGAGTATTTATTAGATAGAAATCTGCAATCAACACTGAAGTTCATGGGGAAATGAGAAGGATTCCCACTGAAATCTGAAGCAAGGCAAAGATGCTCACTATCACCTCTGCTACCACCTCTATTGTTTTATACCGTTTCCAAGGTGACCAAGGAAGTAATAGTCAAACATTGGATACTCATTGCCATCGAGTTGATTCTGACTCAGGGCAGAGTGAGCCAAAATACAGAGTAGAACTGCCCCTGTGGGTTTCCAAAGTTATAACTCTTTTGGAGAGTAGAGAGCCTCCTCTTTCTCCCACTGAGATGTTGTGGTTTCAAACTGCTGAGTTTGTAGTTAGCAGCCCAATAAGTAACCACTACACCATCAGAGATCCTACATATTGAATGGGGAGGTCTACCCTGCTATCAAATGCAATATGTTTGGCTACTTAGGAAACACAAAAATGTGAACTTAAAAATATGACCTTAATATTAAAATATTACATTCACTAGATACAAAGTCACCTACAATTAATATTTCCCTTCTACATGAAAAGTAACCCATTAGAAAAAATGTAACAAATACAGATCTTATTAAGCAAAGCAACAAAACCAATGTGACTAGTAATAAACCAATTGGGACAATTTGAAATTAATAATTATTCTGAAAAATCAAATTCATGTGGATTAAAGAACACATGGAAAATTAAAATATTAAAAGGAAACAGAATGTCTCTAATGTAAGGTTGGAGAGAACTCCTTCTATGTAAAACTCAGATCCCTGAGTCTGTAAAGAAGAAAGTTGACGTATTTCACTCATAAAAAATAAACTTTAAAAATGAAGCAATTGATTAGGAGAAAAAATTTACAGTGCGTGTAATGTATACATACAAATAGTTCCTGTGAACAATGTTTTTTAAAATGGTAAGAGACATGAGCAAGCAATTCATAAGCTAGTTTGCCAATGTTAGGTGCCATTGAGTTGGTTCGGACTCAAAGCGACGTATCCAACAAAGCAAAACGCCACCCAGCTCCCCCGCCTCCCTCACAATTGTCTTCATGTTTGAGCCCATTGTTGTGGTCACTGTGTCGATCAATTTTGTCTAGGGTCTTCCTCTTGTTCACTGCCTCTCCACTTTACCCAGCACGATGTCCTTCGTGAGGGAGTGGTTTCTCCTCATAGCATGTCCAAAGTACACGAGACGCCGCCGCACCATCCTTGCTTCTAAGGAGCATTCTGGCTGTATGTCCCAAGATCTGTCTTGTAAGATGTTTGTTAGTCCATCTGTGAAAACATGTTCTATCTCGCCGCCCGTGTATCTTCTCATTGTACTTCCTTAATCTGTGTGCTGAACAGGCCTCAGAAAGGCTCACTTTTACAAAGGAGAATGTCTTATCAGGATTGAAGGAAGGCTTATTAACAACCTGCTATAATGTATGCAGATGATACAACCTTGCATGCTGAAAGGGAGGAGGATTTGAAGCACTTGCTGATGAAGACCAAGAGTTACAGTCTTCAGTGTGGATGACGACTCAATGTACAGAAGACCCAAATCCTCACAACTGTACCAATAGGTAGCATCAGGATAAACAGAAAAGATTGAAGTTGTCAAGGATTTTGTCTGGCTTGGATCCACAATCAATGCTCATGGAAACAGCAGTCAAGCGCTCAAAAGGCCCCTTGCATTGGGTCAACCTGCTGCACAAGACCTCTTTAAAGTGTTGAAAAGCAAGGATGTTACTTTGATGCTACTTTGTTGCACACGAACACCTGCCAAGTCCTGGTATTTTCAATTTCCTCATAAGCATATGAAAGTTGGACATTGAATGAGGATGACCAAAGAAGAGTTGATGCATTTGAATTATAGGGTTGGTGAAGAATCTTGAAGTACTGTGGACTGCCAAAAGAACAGGCAACCCTGCTTTGGAAGAGGTACAGCCAGAGTGCTCCTAGAAGCAAGGAGGCAAGACCTCATTATGTCATGCTCTTTGGACATGTTGTCAGGGGAGACCAGTCCCTGGGAAAGGGCATCATGCTTGGCTAAGTAGAGGGGCAGTGAAAAAGAGGAAGGCCCTCAACAAGACAGATTGACACAGTGGCTGCAAGAATGGGGCCAAACATGAAAACATGTTGAGGACAACACAGGACGGGGCAGTGTGGTGAAGAAAGCTGATGGTGCCCGGCTAGCAAAAGATATAGCATCTGGGGTCCTAAAGGGTGGAAGACAAACAAGTGGACATCTAATTTAGAAACAACAAAGCCCACATAGAAGAAGCACACCAGCCTGTAAGATCACAAGGTGTTCAAGGGATCAGGCATCAAAGACAAAAAGAATTATAGCATTGTGAATGAGGGGGAGTGTGGAGTGTGGACCCAAAGCCCATCTGTGGGAATTGGACATCCACCTGCAAAAGGGCCGCTGGAAGGAGACGAGCAAGTCAGGTGCCGTGCAGCAATAATGAAACATACAAATTTCCTCTAGTTCTTGAAGGTCCCACCCACCCGCCACTATCATGATCTCAATTCCACCTTACAAATCCGGCTGGACCGGAGGATGTACACTGGTACAGATAGGAACTGGAAACACAGGGAATCCAGGACAGATGAACCCCTCAGGACCAGTGGTGAAAGTGGTGATACCAGGAGGGTGGAGGGAGGGTAAGGGAAAAAGTGGGAACAGATTACAAGGATCTACATATCACCTCCTTCCTGGGGCATGGACAGCAGAGAAGTGGGTGAAGGATATGACAAAATAATAATTGATAAATTATGAAGGGTTCATAGGAGAGGGAGGAGGGGGGAGGGAGGGGAAAACATGAGGAGCTGGTACCAAGGACTCAAGTAGAAAGAAAATGTTTTGAGAATGATGAGAGAAACAAATGTACAAAAGTGGATGTATGTATGGATTGTGGTAAGAGTTGTATGAGCCCCCAATAAAATGATTTAAAAATAAATAAATGCTAACTTAAAAAAAGAGTCTCTATGAATCTGAACCTACCCTACAACTCTAAGGCACCGAACAACAACAATAACATGAAAATAAAATGTGTGTAACGTGAACATGAGGATTGGTCCGTTTTCATGACCACTCCTCTAGCTACAAAGATGAGCCATCTCTGAAGTAGCAGCAGAGGGAGGAAATCTAGGCCCATGAGAAGAGCATTTTCCAGATCTCAGACTGTGCACGTGGGGACCAGAGGCACCAGAGACTGACACAAACACTATGGGACAGAACAACAGGAGCAGCTCAGAGACGGTGGGGTTGTGAGACAGAATGACAGGCTGGTTTCCTGGCCCACAGAGAGAGAGGCCAAGGGACTGTGTGGCTGAGAGGCTAAGGACCAGAGAGAGACTTGACTGCTGACTGATGAAGGAGAGGTGTTACTGTGAACCAATGAGTGTCCTTCCTTGTTACTAATCCTCACGTTCAGCCACCTATTACCTTCCCTAGTAAGCCCCCCAATTGTGAGTATTGTCTGTGCGTTCTGGGTGGTCATTGCAGTGAATTCTGGAACCTAACGCAGAGATAGAGAGTACTGGGAACGCTGGTTAATGTCCAGGTAAGTAAAGAAGAATGGCTCCGAGAGGCATGTCTCACCCCTCTCTCATGGCAAGAGAGAAGCCAGAAGAGGTCGGATATGGCCACCTCACTCCATTTACTGCCAAGGGCAATACAGGACAACCACACAGTGCTGCATCACTACCTTTCATTCCTGAAGGCGTCTTCTCACTTTCCCCTGGCATTCCGTGCCACTGTCAGCATCCATCGGGAGCATCAAGTGATCCCCGACTCTTCCATGTCTCAGTGCTTGGATTCCGCCACATGGATTCTGCCACTTGGATTCCGCCATTATTGCTCAGGAGGTGGATACCCAGGGATCTTATTATAGTCTACATATTAAATCTGAGGCAATAAAAAGCCCAGAGGTGTTCATCTTATGGAAAAGGTCACTGGAGAAGGTCCTTTTTTTGTTTGAGAGATAAATGTGTTGCTCCCAATCTGAGATTAAACAAACCATGTCGAGCATCATTGATTACATTGTTGGAGTTGTATAATTTCCTTTGACGGTGTTGATAACTAAGTGTTAATTGACCGGAGATAAAAGTGTATTGCTCAGAATGTCTAATTAATACCCAAAGACCCATCTGTTTGTTTTCTTCTCAGAATCATCCCTTGTTATTTCTGATTAATTGCTGCTATTTCAAGATGGTTTTAATCATCCATGCCTAAATATTAACCAGGCCAACGGATCAAGGGACGAATCTTTGGTGATTTAAGAGTGTACTTGTCTGTAAAATAAACAAGTGTGTGGAGTTGGCAATCTCTTTTCTGCCCCCAATTTTTTTTCATTTCAAATGGGCACTCTGTCTGCAGCCCCCTTAGAAAAGTAAACGGCATTAGCTCGTCACATAGGAAACTGGGAGGGTGGGTTGGAAAGAGAGAACCGATTACAAGGATCTACATGTGACCTCCTCCCTGGGGGACGGACAACAGAAAAGGGGTGAAGGGAGACGTCAGACAGGGCAAGATATGACAAAATAATAATTTATAAATTATCAGGGGCTTGTGAGGGAGGGGGAGTGGGGAGGGAGGGGGAAAAAGGACCTAATGCAAAGGACTTAAGTGGAGAGCAAATGCTTTGAAAATGATGAGGGCAAAGAATATACAGATGTGCTTTACACAATTGATATATGTATGGATTGTGATAAGAGTTGTATGAGTCCCTAATAAAATGTTTTTTAAATAAATAAATAAAAGAAAATAGTTGTACCCATTAAAAAATAAAAAAGAGTGATGATCTTGACCAGATCAGAATTCCAGTGTAAAGTTTATGAGTCTCCCTGAATCTGCACTTGACATTCTCACACTGACACCACTGTCACTGTAAAGAACATTGGACATTTACATGGTAGACACTCAGGCTGGCAAATCATGATAACTCCAGATCTCTACGGTCTAACCCGACCTGTCTGCCCTCAGGGTGGACCCTGACCCCAGCGAGGCCAGGCAGGTGTTCTTCCTTGGAAATCTGTGCTGAATCATGACAGGAACCTGGAGTCAGAGCTGTGGCCACTACCCTTGCAGGGCTCTAGAAGCAGCCTGCCCGTCTTTGTTGATGTCTCAGGGCCATTTCCATGTGGAGGCTGCACTACCCATCTCTTGACTAGAAGAACTACGCCAGGATCATCTTTTAAAATTTCCCTTAAACTCACCAAAAGAAGAGAGGGAAAAAATCCCACCTTTCTGCCATGGAGTCAATCCCGACTAGAGTGACCCTAGAGGAGAGAGCAGAACTGCCCCTGGGGGTTTCCAAGATGGTAACTCTTTATACCAGTAGAAAGCCTTGCCTTTCTCCCAAGGAATGGCTGGTGGTTTTGAACTGTGACCTTGTGGTTAATAGCCCAGTGCTTAACCACCACACTACCAGGCCCTTAAACTAGTCTGAATTTATTTCCATTGGATATAGCAAGAAAAGAGAACATTCACATTTTGTGTGAGCCTGGGATCTCTAGAGAAGCAAACTCAGTGATTCTTATATGTGTATTTGTATAGAAAGGTTTCTATCAAGAGATGGTTGACACTGGAACAGAAATGGGTAAGTACAGTCCAGTGCAAGTCTGTCAGTCAGGTGTAAGCTGACGGCTTCTGACTGTTGTAGCTGCAGGGGCCAGGAAGACCAGTGGCTGACAGATACCACTCTGAAGAAACCTGAGGTCAGCCGAAAGCATTAAAAGTCTGTAGTCCACTGATGGCTCCTGGGATTGGTAGGCAATCCAACAAGAGGTTGACAAATTCAACAGCAGGAGTCAGCTAGCTTCCACACAGTAATCATTTATACTAAGAACAGGGTCTGGCCACCTACTGAATGAAATCTCCTTCCATCGTGTCAAGGCCTCATGAGACCAGATTAAGGAGGTCTGTTCTCCCGCAGCTGCTTGGCTGCTTCACAGAAGATCCCATCGTGGAGACGACCACACTGGGTTAGATCATACCGTGGGAGAAGCCTGGATGGTTACATACAATCTATCACACCTTCCAACAAAAGAGGGGTTATTGTGCTGAGTTGATTCCAACTCATAGCAACCGTTTAGGACAGAGCAGAAGTGGCCCATAAGGTTTCCAAGACTGTGACTCTCTATAGGAGCAGCCAGCTTTATCTTCCTCCTCCCTAGGAGCAGCTGCCAGGTTTGAACTGCTGACCTGTGGTTCTCAGCCAGGCACTTACACTCACCGAGTCGCCAGGGCTCCTTGAATTTTTACACGAAGCCATCAATGAAGAGGAAGCTACGCCATCAGCACCACCATTTTCAGGTAAGTAAGGACCGGCTAGTCAGTAGTGGTATGAGCTTTCTTTTCCGGTCCCTTCTCCAACAGGTGGATATGAAGGAGGCAGACTGAGGTTAAGATGTTGACAAGTCCATGTTCGTCTTTTAGAACATCTTACGTGGTACTGGAATATGAAAACGTGGCATTTTGCCAAATAATGACTCTGAGTTCATTCCGTGATACAGATGAGATTTCAGTTCTTCCTGGACTTGAGTATCTACAGGGACGTCTTGGAGGAAAATAGCTCTTGTGAGTCTTCAGCCCTCAGTTTGAGAATTGTTGTATCACATTACGTATATTAGGAGTATTAAGACCTGAGGATCGCTTCAAACTGCAGCAGCTGGAAGCAAACTGGCAGGTTAAATGCCTTTTGTAGGACAATTGGGCTCCCTGGGGGCTGCAAATGATTGGCCGTGAGCCAGAAGGTTTGAAGTTCAAGTCTACCCCAGAGGTGCCTCAGCAGAAAGGTATGACAGTCTACTTCCCCCTAAATCACCAGGTGCAAACCTTACGGAACCGAGTTCAGAAGTTGGGGCTGGCCTGACAGCAAGTGGTTGGTTTGTAGGAAAGGAAACACCCCCCTCAACAACCGACGCCACCTGGCAGGCAGTGGGGGGACACATCACATCAGTCCTTCCTCAAGGTGGTGCTGGAATGCAGAGTACAGGCAACTGGGGCTGAGCAGGACCCTGCAGACGAGACTGTCCCTCAGGGAAACTGCTTTTCACTGTAGGACCAAAGTAGGGATTGTAAAGAGGATGGGTCAGCCACCTAAACTGTCTCTCTAGCCGGATCTCCATGCATCATGTGCTGCTGGTGGTCCCGGAGAGAGTGGGTGCTGTGCAGGAATGGAGGCCAGGGGATGGCTCAGAGCCCCCGTGTGGACCTTTCAAGGGCACAGATGTTGCTTTGAAATACTAGGCAAATCCAGGGCGGTTTGCGAAACAAAATCAAGGGACTCTAGTTTATTGTAACTCATTCAAGAAAAGAAAATTCATCGGTATTTAACGGTACTATCACCACTATTACAAATAATATTGTGTGTTTGTGTGTGTGTGTGTGTGTGTGCGCGCGTGCGCATGCTTAGGAAGCCCTAGAAAACGTACAGGAGTTGTTTTTAACCTTATTTTCCACTGCCCACCCCGACACTATTCTATATATATATTTTGGATGTTGCCTCCTCTGCTTCCCACAAGCTAACACAAGTCTACCTTCTGGTGTGTGACTCCCGTCCCTTCCCTCTTGGCCTGGTAACCTTCACAGAATGGTTCTTTCAGTGTGATGACCTTGTCTTGCCTCGGTCTAGCACTGACCTCACGCAGCACTTGTTCCGCTGCGCTGGTCTGCCTTCACTCAGCACACGTCCTCTGTGGCCGTCTGTCAGACCGTTCATGCGGGGCCAGCATGACGTAACGCTGTGCAGTGTTCCACTGTGGGAATGCACCACAGCGCGGTGACCCATCCTTCCAGTGCTTCCCATTCAGGATATTTCCGTGGCGCAAAGTATAAAGCGTGTGGGCATGAACGTGGAGACACATGCATCTCTTGGTGCCCTGGCTCTTTATTTCGCTAGGAGGTGGACCAAGTCTGGGAATGACTGCATCATCTGGTATTTCTGTTTCCAGCGGCTTCAGGAAGGGCCATCCCCCAAAGCCGGCAGGTGGACCCCAGCGGCTACTCACTCTGGAAGACAGAGGAGGCACGCTGGCTCAGACACAATGGCAGTGGCCGATTGCAAGCATGTCTTCGCATGTCTGTGGGCCACCTGGAAATGTTCCTTCATGGTGCCCATGTCCTCAGTCCCGCATTTAATTTGCTTGTCATTTCGCTGTGACGGCATGAACGTTTTTGACGAGTCCCTTATCTAACATTAACGTGCCTTTACCAGTTCCCCCAACTCAGTGTAAGGGTTCTGCTCTTATCCTTCCGATACAATCTTTTGATGAACCCAACTGTCTAATTTTGGGGGACCCCAGTCACCTAGTTTGTTTCCCGCTGCTTTCACCGCTGCACCACCAGCACTCCTATCACCTTGTGGCAAATAACCAGCCTTCCCAGATGATATAGACTCACAGACATTCAGATGGCCCTTTGTTTACCTGTGACAAGACCAGACACACACAAACGCAAACATATTTCCAGTGAGTCCGTGGTAACTCATAGTGACCCTATAGGACAGGGTAGAATTGTTCCTGTGAGGTTCTGAGATTCTTAACTCTTTACAGGAGTAGAAAATGCCTTCTTTCTCCCATGGAGTAGCAGGTGGTTTTGAGCTGCTGACCTCATGGTGAGCAGTTCAATACATAACCACTCCACCACCAGGCTTCCTCAAAGCCAGAAACACGTCTTCCCATTTCGATACCCTTGCTTCTTAAATGAGTGACTAAATTGCTTGTCCTCACTGATGAGTCAGAAACAAGATGTTTGTTAAAATTAAAAAAAAAATGTTGGGCTTTTCTCTTTCTCCCAAGTCACTGAACTCTGTCCAACCCCCTGTCTGAGGCAGCATTCACACACTGCCCATCCAGTCAACTCCCACTCATGACGACCCTGTCGGGCTGGGCGGAACTGCCCCTGTGCGTTTCAAAACAGTAACTCTTGACAGGAGTAAACGCCTGTCTTTCTCCTGAGGAGCAGCTGATGGTTTCTACTGGAGATCTTGCAGGTCGCAGCCCCTGGATGACCCACGATGGCACACATGCACACCAAAAGCAACACCAAACCCCCTTCCATCCAGTCGTGTCGATGCATGGCCACCCTGTAGGGCACGGTAGAACTGCCCCCGTGGGCTTCCTGGGCTGTTTCCTAAGAGTGGCTGATGGTTTCAGACTGCTGGCCTTGCAGGTATTAGCTCAACAGGAAGCTACTAGGCCACACACTAGTCCCACTTTAACAGTCCCCTTCCAGGGGGCACGCAGGTTGGGTAAAGAGCGCGAACTTGCTGTCTGATGATGCCATTGTCCTGTTCCACTGTCCCCAACCCAGTTGATTCACAGTCTCTACTGCCCCGTTGACGCTCAGTCTCTATAGAAGGAACCTTCCCCCCTCCCCCGTGTCTTGAGACACTTCTCCCTCTTATCATTGCTCCCCTCCCTACGACTACAGACATTTTCCCTCTTTTCTTTTTTAAACATAGATTCTCTCTATCAAAAAGTCTGGACGCCACAAACAGGAAAATGTCGATTTACAATGGTGAGATCAGGAGTCACCCATAAACCATGGAGGACATATATTTTCTTTTTAAAATCATTTCATTGGGGCTCGCACAACTCATCACAATCCATCCATCCATCCATTGTATGTCAAGCACATTTGTACATTTGTTGCCTTCATCGTTCTCAAAACATTTGCTTTCTATTTGAGCCCTTGGTATCAGCTCATTTTCCCCATCCTCCCTGCTCCCCTCTCCCTCATGTACCTTTGATAATTTATAAATTATTTTGTCATATCTTACACTGTCTGATGTCTCCATTCACCCACTTTTCTGTTCTCTGTCCCCCAGGGAGGGGGTTATATGGAGAGCCTTGTGATCAGTTCCCCCTTTCTTCCCCACCTTCCCCTTAACTTCCTGGTATCACTACTCTCATTAGTGGTCCTGAGGGGTTTATCCGTCCTGGATTCCCTGTGTTTCCGGTTCTTATCTGTACCGGTGTACATGCTCTGGTCTAGCCGGATTTGTAAGGTAGAATTGCAATCATGTTAGTGGTGGGGGAGGAAGGATTAAAGAGCTAGAGGAAAGTTGTATGTTTCATCATTGCTACAATGCACCCTGACTAGCTTATCTCCTCCCTGTAACCCTTCTGTGATGAGATGATGTCCAGTTGCCTACAGATGGGCTTTGAGTCTCCACTCTGTTCTTCCCCTCATTCACAATGATATGATTTTTTGTTCAGGGTCTTTGATGCCTGATACCCGATCCTTTCGCCGACACCTCGTGATCACACAGGCTGGTGTGCTTCCTCCATGTGGGCTTTGTTGCTTCTCAGCTAGATGACCACTTGTTTATCCTCAAGCCTTTAAGACCCCAGATAGAACAAAGTATTCTTGCATTGAGGGAGTACTTGAGTAGAGGCCCAATGGACATATATTTTCTGAAACAATGTTTTTTTGCATTCCCCTCCCCTGAATCCCCCACCATAAAAACAAACAAACCACACGACTATCATAAAAAAACATTCAACCCCCTTTCATCAGACCTGTAACCCTAGTTGCAGGACGCAGGAGAGGCAACGGAAAGAAGAACATGGTAAATGACACGCAGGAAAATAATGAGGTAAATGCAGAACGAGGGCTGATCTGTGAACCAACAATACATAATCTCATCCAAAAGGCAATTTTCGAAAGACGGGTGTGGGACCACTCCAAATCAAGGATGCATAGACTGAGAGACGAAGGAATCATAATTCCCATATGAAATGCAAGAGCTAGGACTTCATTTTTATTTGGAAAAAAATAAAACAACTAATTTTAAAAGGCCTTTGGGACTACTGAGAAAATTAGAATATGAACTGAGTTTTAGATGATATTAGTAAGTTATTGTTGCCTGTGATAATAATATTTTGATTGTGAGGGAGAATGCCTTTAATTGTAGAAGCTACCATCTAGGTGTTGACAGATAAAGTGTCATGATTTCCAATGGTTCTTTTAATGCACACAGAGGCAGTCATGCACACATACCACATAATGCATGCAAACAGGGCACCAAAAAGCACATGTTAATGGGGGTTGAATTTGAATTTAGGTGGCGAATATCCAGGTGTTCAATATAGTATCATTTCCATTCTTTTGATATTTGAAATTTTTCTTTTAAAATCTTCCAACTGAAACAGACAACAAAGGAAAAAGAAGACATGGGGCAATTTCTTAAATTACAAAAGAAAACGGTGCATCTCTGCAGCACTTGATCCCAGTTAGTCTGAAGCGAAAGTCTCTCGTGCTTAAAATACCGACTGTTTCAAGTGTATTCCAACCTTTACAATTTTAATTTTGCTTTATAGTGTACATATTGATGTAGTGGTGCATGTAAACACTTCATATAACATATTGATGTAAATACTTTATAGAAAGACATGAGCAAAATTTCATATGGATAAGATGTGCCATCAAACCCATTTGGAAACCATTCTACACTTAACTTCTCACAGGTCCAGGTACACTTCTGAATATATGTGGTTCTTAGGTGCCTTTAAACTGGTCCCAACGAATAGCAATCCCGTGTACAACAGCCCATGGTTGGAACCACTGTGCCACTTTGTCTCATTGAGGGTCTTCTTTTACCATGACCGTCTATACATGTTAATTAACTATTATTATATATGTATGCCAATATGTAGATGAGCAATATTGAACTTAAAACATAACACTCTCTTTGTTACGAGATAGGAGGCCTGGTGACACCAGCAGGTAAGACTTAGACTCTAATTACAAGGTTGGTAGTTCAAACCCAGCCGTCATCCCTGGAAGAAAGGTGACACTTAGCCCTTCGGTCTTTTCCTCTGAAGCTCGCTGACCCTGGTGAGTAGCCACAAGTTCAGACACAGAACCTGAGCTCCTGGCCCTGAGACTACAGCTTCTCCAGCGGAAACTGGACCAGCAACATGAAGGTGAGGTCCAGGTTTCATCCCACCCTCTGTGCACTTTAGAATGTGTGCCATGAATGGCGGAGCAATGCAATGATCGGACCTACGGAAACCATCACCTTAGCGGAGGGAGGTCTTGTTGACTAGACTAGCCATTTCCAAAAATGCGATCGATCAGAAAGGAAAGAAAGCAGATGTCACCATCCTGCCTGGGAGGAGGTGCTCCTGAAAGAGGAGTTTTCGCTGAACCATGCGGACATGAGAATGCTTCCCCGCAACTCCCTATCTGGGACCTCCTTCCTGCCTCCATCCTGCCAGCGATGGGCCCTGGCTTCTTCGTACAGTGCCAGCAGTGTTTGGTTTTTCGTGACCTTTACAGAGAAGTGACTTTTCGAGCACTGGACATGAATAAAGCGTTCTAATTGGGGTAGAATGATGTGCTTGCATCAGCCCATGGATCTGATTACCTGTGCTGCTTCCAGGATGCCTGGCCGTGGCGCCGCTCGGACACGCATCCTCCCTGCAAAGGCATATTCGCTTCTGCTGAATTAATGAGGACACGGGCAGACCACTGTCTCCAAGCTTCTTGGTGGCCTGTTTCCTGTGGGTCCCTGAACTGGTTCATGTTGGACCACTGGAACAAATTGTTCTCAGGTCGTGGTCTTTCTTTGCCTTTGCTTCCTCAGTGATTTCTCCCACCCTCTACTGGGCGAGAGAGTGGGGTGCAGTGGCTATGAACCTCGGTTCTGGGTGAGCCTCACACTGTCATCTACATAATGGAGGTAACAGGCACTACACTGTGCAGATAAATGTGATCCACTTCTGAACAATCAGCCACCCCAAACCCTATGTGGTAGTACAGGTTGAACACACAGTAGGTCTCCATGAGTCTGGTCAGTCAATGAGGCCACAGTTTCATGGTGATTCCTTGCGGGTATGGCCTTCTCATAAGCAGGGCCCTGGGAACCTCCCCTCTCTGCCTTCACCTCTCTGGGGCTGACCCGGAGAACTTCCGAAGGCCTGCCAGGTTCCCGCTGACCTTGGATCCTCATGACTTTGATCTTCCTGCATTCTGCATCCTTGCTTGTGTTGCATGAGTTTGGTCAGGGACTTATGAAATAGTACCTGACTTATGGACTTAAGTTGGGCTGGGGTAGGATGTTTCCTTGATAAGTAATTACTTCTTGATAGAAAGCTCTCTCTTACACATACATGAGTGTCACTGGATTTGTTTCTCTAGTAAACCAGGCCTAACACAGAACGAGACCAATACATATTTGACACACTGTTGAAACGCCTGAATACAAGTTACTATTATTTTTCTCTCTTCTGTGCCAAAAGTCTTTCTTGTTGACCCTCTTCCTCCTATTATATGGGTTCGACAGATTTTTCTCTTCCTGTAAATCTCAGCATACTTTCCTAAAATGCTCAAAAGATTAATAGTTTCTTCAGAGAAAAAGTTTCCTCCTCATCAAGATGGGTTTGGTTATTCCAGAACATCCTGAGGTTCTCTGGGTGGCATCTATTTGTAATTTCTGTTCTCTCAAATCAACAGAAAATTACGCCTCCAAGAACTCTGGAAGCTCTAGGGAGGCAAACTGCACAGTCACGACAGGGTTAGGCTTCAAACGAAAGTCTCTAGCAAATTTCACACTCAAAGCAGTGGGTGTACAAGTCTAGGGGAAGGACAAGCCTGGAGCCTCACAGATCTCTGTGTGTGCTTTTAGACATTCAAATATGTTACCTACAGCCAGGAGGATCACATAAATGATGGTCACACTGGAATACTTTTGAAAATGAAAAGAGATAGTAATACTTAAGAAAATTATGATTAAAAATCCTTATTAACTATCACATTGCTTTATTGTACTGGAAAATCAGTTGTTGTTGTTGTTGTTGTTGTTGTTGTTAGAGGCCATCTGGTCAGTTCCAAGTCAGTGACCTTTGTACAAGATGTACAGTGACATCTGCCCGGTTCTGACCCGCCTCAAGATTGTTGCAGCCATGCCAGTCCATCTCCCGAGGCCCTTCCTCTCTTTCGCTGATGGTCTGCTTTAGCAAGCGTAAGGGACTGTTCTCTCCTGACAGTGCCCAAAGTAAACGTGATGGAGACTTCTCATCTTTGCTTCTGGGGGACGTTCTAGCTGGACTCCTTGCAGGGCAGATTTCTTTGTTCTTCTGCGGTCCACGGCTCTTTCAATGGCCTTTGCCAGCCCCATCATTCAAATGCATCACTGCTTCTGTGGCTTCACTTATTCATTGTCCAAAGCCCAGCTTTCACAGGCATGGGAGGTGATGAAAGAGACCATGGCTTAGGTCAGTCCCGCCTTGGTCGGCAAAGTGACACCCTTGCTCTCAAACACTTCAAAGAGGGGTCTTGGGCAGCAGGTTTGCCCCAAGGAACACATCCTTTGATTTCATAACTGTTGCCTCCATGAGAATTGATTGTGCATCCAAGCACAATGAAACTCTTGACAACATCAATCTTTTCTCCGTTAATCACGATGTTGTCTGTTGATCCAATTATGAGGATTCAGGTTTTCTTTAAATTGTGTTAGGAGGCCTGGTAGTGTTGTAGGCTACGTCTTGGGCTGCTAACCCCAAGGTCAGAAGTTCAAAACCACCATCACAGGGGAGAGAGAAGGCTTTCTTCTCCAACAAAGAGTTACAGTCTTAGAAACACACAGGGGTAGCTCTTCCCTGTCCTGCAGGGCCACTGTGCAGCAGAATCAACTTCATGGCAGCGAGCTGCCATCTATACTGGAGGCTGCAGTCTTTGGGCATCACTATCAGCAGCAAAAGCGTCCAGTCTCCTTCGTGTTGGACAAGCAGGCTTGCAGTTTCTGCATATTCAGGTTGTGAATGTGCCTTCCTCCACTCCTGATGCCACACTCTTCACATAACCCAGCGTCTCACATTACTTACTCATCAGATGGATGGGATGAGATGAAAGGGTACAGCCCTGTGCCCACCTTTACTGGGTCGAAGCCAGGAGCTGTTCCCTTGGCTGGTCGAGTGACTGCTTCGTGATCCATGTCCGGGCTCCCATGACCACAACGAAGGGTCCTTGGTATTCCTGTTCTTCTCAGTGCTACCCATACTTCGTTGTGATCCACACAGTTGGATGCCTTCACACAAGTGATCAACCAGAAGTAAGCATCTTTCTGGTATTCTTTTTCAGTCAAGCTCTATCTACTGTCAGCAATGATGTCCTTTGTGTTATGTTTGCTTCTGGACCTGGTTTGAATTTCTGGTAGCTCCTTGTCAATGTACGGCTGCAACTATCTGCATTATCTTCAGCAAAATTTTACGTGTATGTGACATGCATTATATTATTTGATCATTTCCACACTCTATTGAGTCACCTTTGCAATTGGACACAATATGAATCTCTTCTAGTTAGCCAGGGAGTTATATTCCAGATTTCTTGGCATAGATGAATAAGTGCTTCATCAGTTTGTTGAAGCATTTCTATTGGGATTCCATACGTCCCTGGAGCCTACTTTCTTGTGAATACTTTCCATGTAACTTGGACGTCTTTGTTGCAAATACTATCAGTTCTATATCATATGTAGAAATGGTGGGCTCGAATGGCACAGTGGTTCCGTGTTGGGCTGCTAACCACAAGGTCTGCAGTTTGAGACCACCAGCTGCTCATGGGAGAACGATGGTCTTCTACTCCTGTAAACAGTTAGTCTTGGCAACCCACAGAGGCAGGTCTACCCTGCCCTGTAAGGTCTCTACAAGTTGCTGTTGACTTGATGGCAGTTTGAGAAATGGTAGACTGTCGACCATCCTCTGTGGTACAATAACTCTGTATATTCCTTCCACTGTATACTGATGCTTCTTGCATTGTTCAATATTTTTCCATAAGTGCTTTATTATTACAAGCCGAGGCTTGCATTTTTCTTTAGTTCTTTCATTTTGATAGATGCTGGGCATCCTCTTCTGCCTTTGGTTTTCTAACTCCAGATCTTTGCACATTATATTGTAATTGTTATTGCAAAGTATAAGGAAAGACTTGACTTTGTCTTCGTAAGCTCCCTTTTGAACATGACTATTTAGCTCTTTTACTTCACCATTTCTGCCATTTGCTTGGGCCCTTCTATGTTCAGGAGCAAGTTTTGTTTTTTTTTAAACATTTTATTAGGGGCTCATGCAACTCTTATCACAATCCATACATATACATACATCAATTATATAAGGCACATTTGTACATTCTTTTCCCTAATCATTTTCTTTTTTTTCTCCTCTTTTCTTTTTTTACATGTTATTAGGGGCTCATACAACTCTTATCACAATCCATACATATACATACATCAATTGTATAAAGCACATCTGCACATTCCCTGCCCCAATCATTCTCAAAGCATTTGCACTCCTCTTAAGCCGTTTACATCAGGTCCTCTTTTATTTCCCCTCCCTCCCCTATCCCCCCTCCCTCATGTGCCCTTGGTAATTTATACATTGTTATTTTGTCATATCTTGCCCTATCCGGAGTCTCCCTTCCCCTCCTTCTCTGCCATCCATCTCCCTGGGAGGAGGTCACATGTGTATCCTTGTAATCAGTTCCCCCTTTCCAACCCACTCACCTTCCACTCTCCCAGCATCGCCACTCACACCCTTGGTTCTGAAGGTATCATCCACTCTGGATTCCCTGTGCCTCCAGCCCCCATATGCACCAGTGTACAGCCTCTGCCCTATCCAGCCCTGCAAGGTAGAATTCGGATCATGGTAGTTGGGGGGAGGAAGCATCCAGGATCTGGGGGAAAGCTGTGTTCTTCATCGGTACTACATCGCACCCTGACTGACCCATCTCCTCTCCTGAACCCCTCTATGAGGGGATCCAGGAGCAAGTTTTAAAGTCTCTTCTGAGACTCCACTTTGACCGTTCTTTCTGGTCTTTTAAATGATCTTTTAATATCTTTGGTTTGAAGGTCTGGATGTCATTCTACAGCTCCTCGGGTCTTCTGTCAAACCTGGTCTTGAGATCTTTTCTAACTTGATGTGGGATATACTCAAGGCTGTATATACTCAAAGCTGTGCAAAGCTCTTTTACTTTTCTTTGACCTCAGCCTGAATTTACATATGAGCAATTGATGGTCTGTTCCGTAGTCAGCTCCTGGCTTTGCTGTGGTTGCTGCTATTTAGATTCTCCATGATCCCTTCCCACAGAATACAATTCCTGTATATTCCATCTGATGGAGAAAGAAAAGTCTTTCTATTCTTGTAAAGATTTACAGTCTCAGTAACCCACCACGGCTGGTCTACCCTGTCCAATTGGGTCGCTACGAGTTGGAATTAACTCGATGGCAATGAGTTTATTTTGGTTATGGATAGTCCATCTGGACAGGCCCACACGTACAGTTGTTGAAAACATCATTTGAAATCCTTGGCCTTGTAAAAATCTATTAGGCGATCTCCAGCTTCATGTCTGTCACCAAGGTCATATTTTCAAACTGCTGTACCTTCTTCTTTGGTTCCACATTTTGTATCTCAATTGTCGATACTTATCAACGAATCTCGATGGTATGTTTGATCAATTTCAGACTGAAGACATTGGCAGAATTCGTCAGGTTCTTTATCACTAGCATTAGTGGTTGGTGGGTAAGTTTGTAGTAAATATTACCCGATCACAGAAAGTATTGTATTTCAAGATGGTGCTTTCAATGTGCTTTTCCACAATGGACGTGCTACCATTCCTCTTGGAGTGATCATTGCCAACGTAGTAAACTACCATCATCTGACTCAAAAGGACCAACAACTGCCCATTTCAGACACAATGTCTAGGATTCTAATCTTTATGAATCCCATTTCCTTTGTGAATGACTTCGAGTTTTCCTAGATTCCTGCTTCGTATATTCCACTTTCTGATTATTAATGGTTGCCGGCAGCTGCTTCTTCTCATTTTAAGTAAAGCTCTGTCAGCCAGTGATGGTGCCAAAATCTTTACTCCATCCCCCTCGTTTTGAGCCACTCTACTTTGAGAAGGCATCTCTGCCTCAGGTATGTTTTGAGTGCTTTCCGGCCTGCGGGGCTCATCTTTGGGCACTGCATCTGACAATATTCTGCTGCTAGTTAAGGCTTTCAATGGCTAATTCCTCAGAAGTGGAAAGTCTGTTCTTCATAGTCTGTTCTTATCTGGAAGCTACTCCAAACTGAAAAATAAAACAACGTACTGCTATCAAGCTACTAGCAAACTAGTAATAAGGCTGTGTTCAAAACAAACTAACTTCAGTTGATGATTCCAACTCAGTGACATTTTAGGACATGGTAGAACTGTCCCTGTGGATTTCCAAGATTATAATTCTTCCAGGGAGTAGAAAGCCTTGTCTTTCCCTCTTATTCCAAACTATTTTCCAAAAATAAAACTGTTTCTAACACCTTAAAAATAGCGAATGTATCGTCATTCAAAATTTAGAATTCCATTATAGGTGTTTTGAATATTAAAAATAACATAAGCAGAATAGATATTCTTGGCATATACTCTTAATTTTACCTTTTACTTGGTCTCTTAGTCATCGATGTTCTCATTCTGTGATATTAGTATCATACTAAAGAATGCATTTTCTTCAAGATGTTCTTATTTTTAATTTCTTCAAACAATTAACCACCGTCTTCTTCAAAGTCCAGGTTTGCAGTTCATGATTTTCAAATGGGTTGTATCTTCATTTGACTTTCTTCTGTAGAACATAATACTTTTAAAGGTGAGAAACAGATAATGCTGTTTACCTAAATTTATAATCTAAGAAAATCTCTATATAGTTGCTATGCCCTGGAATCAACTCGTTGGCAGTGGGTAGGTTGGTATAGAAAATGTAGAGACAATTTTGCTTAATGAAGGCTATTCCAAAATCTATTTCCTTTTGTATGAAATTAGAACAATACTTCAGCCTAAATATTTGCAGAGGTAGTATTGTTTACTTCTATGCAGACTGTTCGTTATTAACAAATGATTTTTCTCCATACATATTCATCAAATTCAAGTTGTTCTTATTTAGAGTCTCTGGAGTCTTTCAACAAAGTGTTTCAGATGCTGGAAAATTATAGCTCTGATCAATTTAATTAAATTCAAATACAGGATATAAAGTTCTCTAATTATAAATAGAAATTTCATAAAATGATTCTTTCTATACAAACAAATATTTCAAAGCCCTGTTATAAAATGTCAGTCTTGAAATTCCCTCATTTAATTCATTTAGTCCCCCTCTTGTTTTATTGGGGTACATATTTATGTTTTGTGTTTGCAAGCTTTGTTTCAATATTTGTAATCTGATTAAAAAAAACACCCCAAACATAAGTTGTTTGGTTGTCATAGTTGCTGAATATTTGAATTAATGACTTCAAACTATTTATGTATGCAACTAAAATTTAGAGGACTCCACATTCAATAAGACTGTAAGACACGATGATTCAGAAAGTAGTTCTTCAAAGGAACAAACTTATCTGAATATGATTGATAATAGAGAGTCAAGACAGAGAGCACACGCTGCATTGCTCTCAGCTTTTCTCTTTTTAATAGTCAGCTATCTTTTCAAAATGTGTACTTGTGTTTCTCCATGGCTCTATAAAGTATTCATAAGTGTCTACCACTTCATCTTCTATTTGGTCTGTTAGAATATCGAAAGTCTGGTTATAATCACACACTATGGGTGTCACAAAACTAGTCCTAGGCATGCTTCCACTCTACAGGGTTCTAAATTTAACAAGAACATGGGTTTTGCCATAATGTTGCACCCCTTTAAATTTTGGATTATTCACACACCCACACAAAAGAATTTCATCTTCAATGTTGGCTTTACTGCTTGAATTTACAATAATGTCATCCGCACTAATGCTGTTGGCCTTTGCTCGAATGAACTTCCTAAAGCTTTACTATGATCCCCTAGAATTGTTTAACAAACGTTCAAACCATTATCAAAATCGACTCAATTGATTTTCAGTTAGAAGCATCGGATGATGCCAATTTGTTCCTCTCCCCTGCCTCCCCACCCCCCATCACTGATCTCTGGTTGATTCCCAATCATTGCACCTCCAGGGCTGTGAAACGGTGGCTGGTGTGTCTGAGATGTGGTTAGCAGCCCATCCCCAAACCAGGGCTTCATACACTAATGCATTTTTTACACTAAAAACATAATAATGGAGACAACACATAAATAGCTATTGCTTCCTTTGTTTGTACACACCCCAGCCCTTCAGATTAAAGCAGAGTCACATGCATTTGGGAGAACAGTCATTTGATACACTTTCTTCAGTTGGACATGGGAAATCAGGCCCAAACTTTTTAGCATCACGTTTTGGAGTTCAGGTGGACATCCTGCATCATTGTGCTTTCATTTGGCCCGTGATGTCATTATAGGGCTCTAAAAAACCCACTGCCATTGGGAGGATTCCCACTCATAGATAACTCAGTATTGAAGGGGTTGTAAATCTTGATGGGAACAGATCCCTGCAAATTTGGTGGGTTTGAACTTTATCAATGTCCTTAAAAAAAGGTACTTTTCAAAAACTCATTTCTACAAAGGGGTTTTATGACATCAACATTTTCAAAGGGCACCTAAGAAATATTAAAATAAACAGAGGTACGTGATGGTCCGAGACCCCACAGCCAAGCTGGGAACTGGAGAGACGGTTGAGACCAACCCCAAGAGCATGCAGGAGCTCACCTCCGCGGTCCACACAGAGTTGCAACAGATGGAGGATAAATTCCAGACCTTGTCCAACCAGGTCACTGGGAGAATGGATGACATGAGGAGTCGCATCGATGACCTTGAGAAGAACGTCGCCGGCCTCATGACTCAGGCAGAGGTGGTAGAGCTGGAAGGCAAGAACGAGATCCTGGACACACAGAAACGCTGAAGTTTCCCCGTTGTTTGTGCACCAACTTGGTGCTCGGAACACCGTCTTGACGAGACCAGACCGATGGCTCTTGGCTCCTGACTCCGCTCTGTAGGTGGGTTTTAACTTATAAAGTTCTCTGCAGAAATCCTAAATAAATAAAATATAAATAGATATGTACATCTAGAATTTGATCCCCTCCAGAGTGAGGCCGCCACCGTAACACGCTAAGCGTGTCTAGAACTCTCTAGATGGCTTTCTATGGGAGCTCATCTCAGCCTGTTTCCCATATGTCTGCCCAGTAACTTCCCCTGAGTTTTGTTTAAAAACAACACTGTATTGGTGCGCGAAGCCCTGGTGGTGCCGTGGGTGAGGTGACAGGCTGCTGACCACAGGGCCCAGGGCCCGGTCAACAGATGGCCTGGTGACTCGAGCATCTTGAAGCCACAGCACGGCCCCTGGCTCACCTGGCAGGCCTAGAAAATCATCCGCACAAACAGTAGGCTTCTTCCCTCCTCTTACATTTAGATGCCCCTTACATTTAGATGCCCCTTACATTTAGATGCCCCTTACATTTAGATGCCCCTTACATTTAG
Organism: Tenrec ecaudatus; assembly: GCF_050624435.1. Lineage (NCBI taxonomy): Eukaryota > Metazoa > Chordata > Mammalia > Afrosoricida > Tenrecidae > Tenrec > Tenrec ecaudatus. The sequence continues at coordinate 15,398,493 of NC_134546.1, forward strand.
ATGCCCCTTACATTTAGATGCCCCTTACATTTAGATGCCCCTTACATTTAGATGCCCCTTACATTTAGATGCCCCTTACATTTAGATGCCCCTTACATTTAGATGCCCCTTACATTTAGATGCCCCTTACATTTAGATGCCCCTTACATTTAGATGCCCCTTACATTTAGATGCCCCTTACATTTAGATGCCCCTTACATTTAGATGCCCCTTACATTTAGATGCCCCTTACATTTAGATGCCCCTTACATTTAGATGCCCCTTACATTTAGATGCCCCTTACATTTAGATGCCCCTTACATTTAGATGCCCCTTACATTTAGATGCCCCTTACATTTAGATGCCCCTTACATTTAGATGCCCCTTACATTTAGATGCCCCTTACATTTAGATGCCCCTTACATTTAGATGCCCCTTACATTTAGATGCCCCTTACATTTAGATGCCCCTTACATTTAGATGCCCCTTACATTTAGATGCCCCTTACATTTAGATGCCCCTTACATTTAGATGCCCCTTACATTTAGATGCCCCTTACATTTAGATGCCCCTTACATTTAGATGCCCCTTACATTTAGATGCCCCTTACATTTAGATGCCCCTTACATTTAGATGCCCCTTACATTTAGATGCCCCTTACATTTAGATGCCCCTTACATTTAGATGCCCCTTACATTTAGATGCCCCTTACATTTAGATGCCCCTTACATTTAGATGCCCCTTACATTTAGTGACATCTCCCTCTTTCAGGTTTACCTTGCAGGAAGAGGTCTGGATTTGTAGCTCCTGTCTCTAAAATGCTTATGCCAGCCAACCTTGTTATGTGGGTGTTGTTTCTAACATTTGGATTTCTCTAGGGCAGTGGTTCTCAACTTTCCTACTGCCTCCACCCTTTTAATACAGTTCCTTATGTTGTGGTGACCCCCCCCAACCATAACATTATTTTCATTGCTACTTCATCACTGTCATTTTGCCACTGTTATGAATTGGGCGACCCTGTGAAAAAAAAGGGGGGGCCGTGACCCACAAGTTGAGAACCGCTGCTGTAGGTGATTTCAAACACCTCTAATGTGCATCCACTTACTTTCTCAAGTCTCTCATCGCGACTTGAATGTGGAACTTGAAAGGACCATGACCCTATGGCAGAACAGCGATGTGACCTGGATTGGTCTGATTCCAAGGTTGGTGTTCTGTCGCAGACTTCATGTTACCCCTATACCTAAGCACGTAGGAGAACCCAGGGTGGTGGCTGATCCGAAGAACTGGCGCTGGCTGAGCCCTGTGGAAGCATGTTAGGTTCCAAGTCGCTTCAAAGTCTTTTCAGGCCTCTTGCTTTTCCTCATGGGGAACCAGGTCGAGGAGTTGTGTGTGGAAAAGAAGTGCATTCGCAGGCCAGCTGCTCAGTTCCTGTCTTCGCAACCATCGGGCCCTTCAACCTCCAAGGACCACCCGTCTAGCACAGCCCCCAAGGAGAGCAGAGGCGCCTGTGAGAGAGAGGCTCAGCTCAGTCAGGCCAGTGAAACTGATGCTGGCGCCACTACTTCTATCTGCACATGCGCCTCTCCTGGAATCCCGAACACGTAGCTCCCTATTACTTATTGGTTCTCTATGGTGGTGCTGAGTGATTAAAGGAATCAGACTTAGGTATATTCATAAGATATTGCTGCGCAAAAACGACTTCAAAATGAGTAGCTTATAAGGCACACATGTCTTCTCTGGTAATTTCTAAGGATGAAGAAGCTGGGCTGACTTTGAGGGGTCTCTGAGAGGAGTCCATCCAGGTGTCCTTTGGGGCAATGATCACGGCAAAAGTTCAAGAGGGGAGGAACCACTTCTCAGCTCAGCCACATGACCTGAAGTCCTAGTTGTTGACCAATGCCATCAGTTTTGGGGTTTTTTTTTGAGTCGCTCAGGCCTAGCCCCAAAGCAAGTGAGAAAACAAGAGGCCATGTGGTTAACCGTGATGGAGCTTCAGTCTTTGTTGTAACCTCCTATCAGAAGTGAGGTAGCATCACCGGTGCTGCATGTTCATCATCAGAAGTGAGAATCCATGTACAGTCTATGTTCAAGGAGAGAGGATAACTCAAGGGCATGGAGACTTAGAGACATGGATCATAGGAGGCCACTTTCGAAGTTGCCTACCACAACCTTTGTTTGCTTTTTCAAAATTGCCATGGTTATTCTGACAGGCGAACTTTAGAATCAGCTCCTCAAAATCAATAAAGACTTCTGTTCAGAGGCATAAGGAGAGTGCATTGAATTTGCATTATCCTGGTGATAGATTTACTCAAAGGTCATGAAATGGTTCAGGACCAGAGGTTGTTTGGCTCTGCTATACGTAAGGTCACTAGGAGTCAGAGTCAACTGGTTGACAATGAACTCCAGCAACTACAACAATATATTTATGGAGCTTAGTCTCACCCAGGACCATAGTGGACCCTTACATATTCAGTTATTCTTATGCCCTTCTGCACTATAATCCTCCTCCCCCGGGTCTTGCACATTACCTTGTTATGTTTGTTTCCCAGTATTTGGGCATTATCTTTGCTATTGTTAGTGAAATTTGATTTCCTATTGGAGCTTCTAATTGGTTATTGCTATTGCTCTGAATAAAAACACTACCTATTTTCTGTCTGTTGGTTTTTTAACTGGCTGACTTAATAATAAATGGTCTCACTAGTTTTTAATATGTACTTCAATAAACATTAGGTTTTCTAGGTTACAGTGATATTATCTGCAGACTGACAATTTTGTTTATGTCTGAACATGTCAACGGAATTTCCTTTTCCTGTTGTTTGAGCCAGTGAGGACCGGGAGACAGTGTTGAACAGGAGAAGTGAGAGCCAGTTTCTGGATCCTGCCCTCGTTTGAATGGTGCTGTTTTGAATATTGCACCTGGAAACATGGTGCTGTAGACCATTATAGAAACAAGATCAGAAATCTGGAATTTCATACCCCCAATCTTTGTCCTTCACCTGAAGAATTGTAAAGAGAAAGAAATGAAGAGGTGAAAAGTAATAAAGCTCAGTCCTTTAACATATCAAAATCATAGTCATTTTAATTTTTTATTTTACTTAAAAGTATTTTATTGGGGCCCTTACAGCTCTTACAACAATCTATATATCAATTGTGTGAAGGACATTTGTTCATAGGTTGCCATCATCATTTAAAAAGCACTTTCTTTGTACTTGAGCCCTTGGTATCAGCTCCTCTTTCCCCCCCCTCCCACACCTACTCTCCTACTCTTGTGAACCCTTCATAATTTATAAATTATTTTTATTTTCATATATTACATAATCCACTGTCTCACTTCACCCATGTTTCTATTGTTCATACCTCCCCCCCCCCCGAGGGTGTTATAGGTCAATCATTGCGATTGGTTTCCCCTTTCTCCCCCTTCACCCCTCAGCTTCCTCCTACCCTCATGATATTGCTACTCCCATTATTCCCGAAGAGCTTATCTGCCCTGGATCCCGTGTGTTGAGAGGTCTTATTTGTACCCGTGTACATGTTCCGCTCTAGCTGGATTTGGAAGGCAGAACTAGAATCATGATAGTGGGGGGGGGGGGAGCATTAAAGAACTAGAGGAATGTTGCATGTTTTGTTTCTGCTACACTGCACCCTGGCTGGCCTGTCTCTTCCTTGTGACCCTTCTGTGAGGGGAGGGTCAGTTTTCTAATAAGAGCACATCCAGAACCCCTTTAAGTATTCCTTTATGATCAGCAAGGCAGTAAGAGTTCTCACGACACCACGTAGGGGAGAGACGACCTGACGGGCCAAAAGGAAGCTCACAATGACACCTGTGTCCTGGCTTAGCCAACTTCAAGAGGCCTTCGAAGGATATGGACAACCCAGAGACCGCTTTCCTGGCTTACTGATAAGAGGATATTGATAACATAGATTAATACTTACCCACGAAAGTCCTTAGGAGTACACCACAGTCTTGCTTTTAGGGGAGCAAATCAGTGATGCCCAAGAAAGGAATCAGAAAGGGAGTACAGTCCAGAGGAATGGCAGATTAAGCATCTCTAGGCTAAGATTTTAGCCTTTAGTATACATAGCCTGAAGTTGTATTTATTACTGAGTCTGCTTTCTTCTGAATAGTAGGTTTGTCGCTAAGTGAGTTTCTTTCTAGTTTCACCTTATTAAGAATTTTTCAAAGAATTGTTTTGAAATTATCGTCTACTCTCTAGCAAGGAAGCAGCTCTGGTGGCTTAGTGGGTGATGAATTGGGCTGCTAACCCCACCATTAGTGACACGAGGCCCCTCCCCCCCCCCCCCCCCCCCGGCTGTGGAAGTTCAAAGGGAAGCTCAAGAAGACAGGGTGAAGTATGATAATTAAATGTGCAAAGGAAGACCTGGAGTCCTGGACTTAGCTCATGTGTGGAGATGATCCCAGCCTCCTCCCTGGGGCTTTTCCTTCTGGGATCAAGATTTCAGGAGCAGCCATTTCCAAGACACCATGTTCAGGTGGAAAGCAGGACATCAAAAGGTGAGACCAGCCATGCAGATGGTCACGTAGGGTCTGCTGGTCAAAGGAAAACGTGAGGGTGACCAAGCCCACAGTTTGCGGCAGCAGTCTGGGGGGTGGAGGGGGTGGGGACAGAGTTATGACAGGGTGCGCTTGCCTGTAGACACAAACAATAATACAATTCACTGCATGGGCTCTAAGGCTTCAAAGAAGCTTGTTTTTGTAGGACATGTATCTGCATTGGAGAAATCATTGATCGCGTTTGCAATCATCAAAATCTGGCAGGGGCTTCTCAACTATCACTTTGCTTTTGTGTCCCATTGGAGAAACTACTTCCCGTCCCTGGAATACCCTCCCCACTTCTGTCTTCCCTTCCTCCTTCCAGGACCTGCGTTGCCTAAGCATAAAGCTTTGCATATGACAATCAGTCGATACATTTCTTTTTTAAAAAAAGCTTATTGTTGAGTTTCACCTTCTCTACTTGATGTGACTTTTTAAAATGCTGTCTTCTACAGAGCAGGCATTCAAAAGAAGAACTGAATTGAATTGAGGCCAGGCAAAAGGACAGCTCTTTGAATCTGACTGGGGAGTGTGAGACCCAGACGACCTTGTCTGACTCAGGGGATAATAAACAAGAAACCAAAATGCCATCTCACAGAGAGTTTCTAACATCGTTAAAAATCAATAATAGAGTTCCAAATTAATTACAGTCTGCCCTTTTTAATAGATCCCATTTGAGCGGAATTCACTCTCATTGTTTTTTTTTTTTAATTTGGTATCATTTCTGAGAATTACAAGGAAATCTTCGCATGTGTTTTCCCCTTGGCAACCAGAACTTCCAGAGGTACCGCCGAGACACGGGTCTATTGAAATTGTTCCTCAGGTGAGTCTGCTGCCCAACCCTTAAGGTGAGATGCTAGAGACGGTATCTTGTCCAATATCTTGTCTCGTTCTTCTTTTAGTACGAGCGCTCCAAGTCAGCGCGTCGTTTACAGTGAGAGACGGGAAGAGCATGCATTTTGAGTCTCAGAAACATGGAGTTGCATTTTGACTCTGCCACTTCCTGCCACATGGATTTGGGGAAATACTTAGTCTTCCTGTGTAAAAATGGAGAGCTGTAGGACCTGTCTTATAAGGTAAGGGACCTTAGTGGCCCCGTGGGCTGGACTGAGTTGCTAGCGTAAAGGTCAGTCGGTCAAAGGTTGTTCTGAAAGATAAATGAATGATACGTAGAAAGTGCTGGCATACAGTAGGCGTAGAAAGCATTGGCACATAGTAGGTGCAGAAAGTGTTGGCACGTAGTAGGTGTTGAATGCACTTTTGCTCCCTCTCTCGACGAGAATGGCTTTGAGACCTGCATTATGGAGCAAGACAATGGTGTGCAAGAACATGCATTCTCTCTTGCTTGGGGGTCAGTCTCCTCCCTGCTCACAAGTCCGTCCCAGGCCAAGCCATTATCTCGTGGTAAACTTTGACGTAGAATTCTCTGGGCTCTGGGAGTCTCATTTGATGCTGTTTTATTTAAGATCTGCAAAATCTGTGGGCTTACGAAACTGAATGCATCCGAGGATTATTACGGTTGGTCTGCTGTTGCTACCTGTTCTGCTGTCATTCAGGGCTCCCCTGTGTGTATAGAGGACACACTTCTCCGGGGTGGGGGGAGAATTGCTTGTCATATACAGATTATCACTCTTGCTGAAGTATCTCTCAAACTCCTCAAGTGACTGCCATCTGGACTGGGGTTCAGTCCTTCAAGGTCAGTCCATTCCATAAAGCGTGCACTGAGCCGGACCCCACGCTCCGGCAAAATGCTGATCAGTTTGATGAGCACTGTGGGCAGGAGCCAAATGCTAATCTCCAGGCTCTGAACAGGACTTGAAATGATGCTTGTGCTCCCAGAAGTAAAGCTACAGCGAAGGGAATAACACAGGATTTAATGTGCTGTCGATTTCTGCTTCATCTGGGAAATTAAGTGCAATTTGGTCTATAATCAAAGGACTCTGGTACAACTATTCTCAATCTCTGTCTAGGTGGTAACTGACAACCAGAATTTTAATATAATTAAAGTTAGAACCTTCCCACCCTCCTACCATCAGAAGAAGAAGAAGAATCAGGAATCGGAAAGCTACTGAAGATCATGGTCTACCTAAACCCAAACAATAAATTCACTGCCACAGAGTCGATTCAGACTCATTGTGACCCTATAGGACAGAGTAGACCTGCTCTTATGGGTTTCAGAGACTCCAATTCTTTCCAGGATTAGACAACCTCATCTTTCTCCTGCAGAGCACTGGGTGGTTTCGAACTGTTAACCTCATCATGAGCAGTTCCAAGTGTAGCCCATTACGCACTGTGAAAGCTATTGAGGATCATAGGTACAGTGTTGGGGAGTGTCTAATTTCTCAAGTAGCAGCAACAGCCTAATCAATAGTCTAGGCCTGAATAGAGTCTAAAAAAATTATATTCTCAGACTTCAGTTTCCTCATTGGTAATATTAACAAGTAGAATGAGTTTCTGTGAAGTTGTTATCATTTCTATTTAATCTTTAAAAACATTTTAATTGAAATGTAATAGACATAACATAAAAGTTACCCTTTAAAAATGTGTGGTTTCGTTGTTTGTACTATACTTACTGCTGAACTATCACCTACTACTAATTTGTTGGTAGTCATTCTCACTGTCCCTCTCCCAATCTTCTTGCCACCGCTCATCAACATTTTGTCTCTATGTATCTGGCTAGTCTAGACATTTCATATAATCATGGATGCATACAATACATGCATAGAATCTTTTTATCTGGTTTCTTTCCATTAACATGATGGTTTCAAGGTCCATTGTTTTATTTCAAAACTTTGATCTTTTCTTTAATGGTTGAATATCACTCTGTTCCATAAATACATTCCATTTTATTTTATCCATTCATCAGTTAATGGACAACTGAGTGTTTTGACCTATTATAAACAATTCTGCTTTAAACATCCACACATAAGCTTATGTGTGGATTAACATGTTTTTCAATTCTCTAGAGTAAATACTACAGGATGGCATTGCTGGATCATATGGTAATTGTGTTAGACAGAGTTCTCTAAAGAGATCAAACCAGATTGATCATATATATATATATATATATATATATATATATATATATATATATATATATATATATATATATATATATATATAAAGATAGATATATAATACAAGAAATGAACAGTTAAATTATAAAGCTGTACAAATGGCTCAGTGCGACTCACTCCCATGAGAGAGTTGTGAGATACTGGCAGTCCTTCACATCTTAAGGGCCACCAGATAGTCCTCTGTAGAGAAAGCTAGGCTATCCCAGTACAGGTGGCAAACAGCTAGGCAGGTCACCAACCATCAGCCAGGTTACCAACCGTCGGTCCCCAGCTCCAGAGATGTACATTCCAATTCTCTGGCGAGGCAAGTCTTAAAGGGACCTCAAATTACAGCGACACAGTTCACAGGTTAGGTGTCCCACAGGTAGTGTAGCTTGCAAATTGAGGCACAGAACAAGCAAGGCAGCCACACACTGGCCCAATGATCAAAGAGAGAGAGACAAGAAAGGTGAGGATCACCGAGCCATTTATCTCTCCGCTCTTTAGTTAATCACACTTGTGTTTATGGCCAGGCTGGTGCAATAAACTAACTATCTCAGTAATTCCATTGTTCGCTTTTCAAAGAACTGACTAATGGTTCCCACCACTCCTACACCATTTTACATTCTATCAGCAATGTATTGTGAGAATTCGGATTTTGCCACATTTTCACAAAGAGTCATTATTTCCCAACATCAGACGTCTTCATCATCGTGGTGTGAAGTAAGGTTTCATGGTGGTTTGATTCCACTTGACTAATGCTCTAAAGAGTCCTGGCGATTGTGGGATATAAAATGGCTTTTCCCAGCTTGCCTCCCCCAAATATATGCCACTGCTTGCAACAAATGGTAAATGATAGTCAAGTTATCTTCCTGAAGGCATCAGGCATCCAGAGCAAGCAGACCCTGCTGTCTGTCCCACATAGGTGGGGCGCACTCCCTGATGCTAAGGACAGAGGATTGCTCTCCTCATGGAGAGCTCAGAGGTGGTCAGACCAGCTCTATGGCAACCAAGGTTAGGCTGCCATCCTGAAGCTAGGATCCGCCCATGTGGTCACATGTGTGCCCCTAATCCCTACTCTTCCTATTGCGGGTACACCCCTAGATCACCCCCCTCCCATTGCTGCATTGCCTATGGTACAACCCCTTCCCGTGATGTATGTGATTACCTGCAATTAGGGTTTTGCACACTCCCAAAAGATATATAAGCCTTGGTTAGAAAGAAATCGCTCTCTCCTCCAGTCCTCCTTCCCTCTCCCCTCTCTGTCTTGCCTTCTCCACCTTCTGCAGCTCCATGTGAACCACCAAGAAGGCCTGAGGCAAGCACGCTACCATGAAGTGTGTCTGACACCTTTATTCTACTCCCTCTCCTATCTCTCTTATTCTCTATGACCTCACTATATAATCTTTGTATATTGTGGCTGTATAATTGCGCCTACCGGACCTGTGATTATTTGTTAGGGACTGGCTCCCCTCACAGGTGATGCTGTGGTATAAGTAAGTATTGGCCTGCTAACTGAACAGTCAGTGGTTCAAACCTACCAGTTGCTCTAAAGGAAAGAAATGAGACTGCCTGATCCCTTCAAGATTTACAGCCTCAAAAACTCTGCATAGAGGCACTGTAAGTATGAACGGACTTGATGGCGGTGGTGCTTTATTGTTTTGTTTTGTCTTTGGTAAGATTAATGATTAGAAAGCCAAAAAGAACAAGCTTGGCCTTCGTCAATCCGAAAGAACTGAAGGAAAACTTCAGATCTTGAATTGAAATATTGTGGGGAAAATACTAAACACCAAAGGGAACATCAATACTAAAATGTATTAGTCACCATCTGATCATTTGATCAGAAGATAACATACTCAAGGTATTGAAGGAAGAAGTCCAAACTATATTAAGAGAACTGGCAAGAAACAAGGCTCCAGGAATTGATGAAATAACAGGTGAGACGTTTCTTCAAGAAGATGAAGGCGTTCGCTTGTCTATGCCAAGAACTTTGGAAGACAGCTCTACCTGGTCAAGAGAGGAGATCCATCGTGGTGTTTCCATTCCAAGGAACGGTTTAATAGAATGCAGAAATATTGAACAATACCTTCATCATTACACACAAGTGAAATGCTGCTGAAGATAATTTTACAAGGTAGGAGCCGCTCTTTGTCAGAGAGCTGCCAGCGTCCAAGCTGAATTTGGGAAGAGTTCATGGAATCAGCGATATCATTGCTGCCGTCAGGTGGATCGGGGTTGAAACAGAGACATATGGTTAACTGTTCTTTATTGGCTGTGCCAAGACACTTAGCTGTACGGCTCACAGAAAACGGGTACCACGAGGAAGAATGGGAATTCTGGAACATTTCATTGTGCTCATGGAGAACCTGTACATAGACCACAAGGTCACCACTTGAATAGAACAAGAGACTGGTGCATGGTTTCAAACCCGGAAACGTGTGCGTCAGGGCTGCATCGTTTCACCATCTCATTCCATCAGTGTGCGGAGCAAATACGCCCAGGGCTCGAACAACGTGAAGAATACAGCATCGAGGTTGGAACAAGACTCGTTAGCAACCTGTAGCAGGCAGAGAGCACCACGTTGCTTGCTGAAAACTCAAGGGACTTGGTGATGATGATCAAAGGCTACAGCCTTCCACGTGGGTTCTGTAGCAGCACAAAGAAAGCCCAAATCCTCATCTTTGGGCACAGATGTAACTTCATGGAGAAAAGGAAGAAAGATTGAGGTCGTGAAGGCTTTCATTTTACTGCGGTCTCTAAGCAATGCCCGTGGAAGCAGGACATTGCCTAACAAGGTGTTGCCGGGGCAACTCTGCTGCAAAAGATCCCTTTCAAGAGTTTACAAGGAAAGATGCCCCGTGGAAGACTAAGGTGTGCGTGACCCACGGTAGTTCTATCCCCTATATGCACGCAAAAGCTGACAATGCAGGAAAGAGGGAGAAGAAGGGATGCCTTTAACTTAAGTTCTTGGCAAAAATATGTTAAATATACCATGGACTACCAAAACAGGGAATAATTCTGTCTCAGAAGCAGTACAGCCAGAATGCTCCTTAAAAGTGAACATGGCCAGACCTTGTGTCACTTACTTTGGACTTGTCACCAGGCAGGACCAGTTCCTATAGAAGGACATCATGCTCTGTAAAAAAAGGGTCAGCAAAAACGATCCTCAGTGAGATGCATTGATGCAGCATAACAGCTCTGCCTTTGCTTTCATCCGTGACAGCATTACAGGTAACAAACGCCAAAGCAACCAACGAAGGAGCAAAAGTTTCACCTCTTCAATCCCTTCGTTTCTTGTCTCACAAAGTTCTCTATTTCTCTGAGTCTGGAATCATCGCACCAAACCCTGCTTCTGACATCAGTCACCAAACGCTGCTTCTGACATCAGTTGTAAAAAGGTCATGGCAGGGAGGGGTCCGACCTCTCACTTTGCAAAGCAGCTAGAGAATTACCATCCGCTTCAGGGGAGATCAGATGCGCTTCTCTCCATTTACCAACGCTGCCACCATTGGTCCTTCCACAGTACTCGCTATTTCTCTACGGGGTTCAGTAATTCCCTGTAATGGCCACACAGAGCTCACAGATGGGGTTTAGGAGGGAAGTAACCAGGACAATTCAGGACCAGAAATAACTCAGGGTATTGTTATTCTACCAGGACAGCTTCTTTCCAACTGGGCCTGCCTAGTTATCTTTCTCTTTCTCTCTCTCTCTCTCTCCTCCATCCTTTTCGCCCCTCAGGTGTATTGGCCCTCTTGCGCCAGCCCAGCCAACGTGATAAAGCTCTTTCATTCAGTCCGGAGGCACCCCACATCACCAGCAAGCCTCCGCCTAAAGGCGCTGAGCTCTCTCGTCTGTGGGGCAAGAAGCTTCTGCTCTGATGCCACTGCCTCGACCTTGACCTCGTTTGCCGTCATACAGTCACACAGGTGCAGGAGGGTATTAGGCTGAGTTTTCTAGAGAAACAAGACCAGGTACACTCATATATGTATAAGAAATAACTTTATATCAAGCAAGAAATGTATACCACGGAAGCAGCCCAGTCTAGTCCAACTCAAGTTCATGGGTACGATAGTAGCTGGAGATCACAAGCTGGTGGGTACAGAGTGGTATTAATCCAAGTGCACAGGAATACGGCAGGGTGCCTCAGTTCCCAGGGTTGGCAGGCTGCATGTGCCATCCCCCAGAGCCAGAAGCAGAATCCAGGCAAAAAGGAAGGTGAAGCGAGGCAAGCGAGAGAAGCCGGCTCTCCTCACTGTATTATAAAGAGGCCATCTCTCTAAGGAGGTGTCCTCAGGCTGTCATCTTATTGATAGGTTGGACTCCACCCCTACCTTCATACAAGTGCAACAAGTTGACAAAAAAAAATTAAAAATCTAACCATCACAGAGAGGTTTCCCACCCAAGGACCTTGGATGCAAAGGATGTGCTGGATTCCCATCTCTTCCTGATGGTAGTCAGGTAGTCAGTTCCATTCTCCGCTCCATCCTTTCACCTGAGGGATGGCTAGTTTTATACCGAGAGAGAAGGCAAACCTGATCAATCCCCTCATTACGGTTCTGTGCACTTCATATCACTATTAGCAAGCTGTCCAATCCGTTTGTTTGGGCTCAAGCACCTCATTTGCATAGTTCTCTCCATGTTTGGGTGAGCATTGTAAGACCATACCGAGAAAGACCATGGAAAATGGTACATTGCAGTGCAGTACGATTAGCTTCCCAGTTCTATTTCATTCATCTACTTGGCAAGGAGCTCTGCTGACTCAGAGATTAAATGCTAATCACCACACTGGCGGCTTCATCAGAGGACACCAAGCAGTCTCCCCTGTCAGTGTCACAGCCTGGGACATCCTCTGAGGCACTTCTATTCTGTCCCATGCGGTGGCTTTGAGTTGAAGCTGACTCAAAGATGATGAGCAAAAATTTCTATCCCTGTACTTATATCTGTACCACACATTCTTGGTTACTATAATTTTCAGTAAAACTTTGAGGCCAGGAAGTGTTGAGTCTTCTAGCTTTGTTCATCTATTTCAAGATTGTCTTGGACAGTAGGCTTCTTTACATTTGCACTAAATTTGACACACCTCAATTTCTGCAAAGAAAAGGGGCCTGGGAAAGGGATTGTGTTGGCTATGTAGATCGGTTTGAGCAGGATTTCCAGCTGAACAATATTGTCTTAAAAGCCATCCATAGGCTATTTTTTTTCACTTATTTAAGTCTTTAGTTTATTTCAACAATGTTTTCTGGTTTTCACTTTACAAGGCTTGCGCATCCTTTGTAAAATTTATTCTAAATATTGTATCCTTTTTATGTTATTATAGATGGAGCTGTTTTCTTCATTTCATTTGGGGGTTGTTTATTATTAGTGTATAGAAGTACAACTGACTTTTGTATGTTGATCTTATATCCTGAAATTTAGTTAAAATCACTTTTCAAAATGAATACATACATTTTTTGTTCGTGTTTTTAAACATCCAATTGTTTAATTAGTGATTTTTCCAATCTGCATACATTTTACTTATTCTTCTTACATGCTTGACCTGACTAGACCCTCCAGTACAAGGCTGACTAGAAGTGGCCAGAGGAGAGACAGCCTTGGCTTATTCCTGCTCTTAGTGGAGAAGCTTCCAATTTTTGTCCATTGGGTATAAGTTGGCTTGAAATTGTTTATAGATGCATTTTACAGAGTTAAAGAATTTTTTCCTATTTTATTTTGTTGAGTGTTTTTAAAATTATAAATGAATATTAGATTTTTTTCAAATATATTTCTTTATCTATTAAGATGATTTTTTCCTTGAGTTACTAATAGAGAGGGGGTATCCCATGAATTAACTTTCATCTGTCAATTAGTCTTTCAAATTCCTTGATTAAATCCCACTTGGTTGTGATGAGCCACCTTTAAATATACTGCTGGATTTGTTTCCATGGTTTTGGTAAAGATATCTGCATCTGTATTAATTAAATATTGGCTTATGTATTTTTCCCCAAATGATGTTTTTATGTGACTTAGGCATTAGCTAAGACTGAATTTTCTGAATAAATAAGAAAGTGTTTCTGCTTCTATTTTTTCAGAGTGTGAAACATTGACAATACATCTTTAAATGTTTGGTAGACATTGTTACTGAAACCGTCTTGCGCTGAGCTTTCCTTTGAAGTTTTTTTGATTGCTAACTCAATCTTTACTTGATTTTTCTATATTTATGCATATTTTTGGTTTCTTCTTGTGCCAGATTTGGTGATTTCTGTGTTTCTAGAAACTTCTCCATTTCATCTAGGTTATCTACTTTGTTCATAATAAGCTCTTGTAATCTTTTGACTTATGTAATGTGGGTAGCAATATTAACAGTTTCCCTTTTAGTATCGTATATACTCGTGTATAAGCTGAGTTTCTCCGCACATTAAAAAATCATTTTATTGTGGGCTTGCACAACTCCCATCACAATCCATACAGACATCCACCATGTCAAGAACACATGTACATCTGTTGCCATCATCATTCCCACAACATCCACCCTCCACCTCGCCCCTAATATCCACTGCTCAATTTCCTCCTCCTTCCCCACTCCCCCCACCTCACGAACCCTTCATCATTCACAAACTGTTATCCTTTTGTCACATGTTACACCGTCCAACATCTCCCCCTGCCCTCTTCCCTGCCGTCCATCCCCCAGGGAGGAAGCCATACACAGATTCTTGCAATCAGTTCCCCCTTTCCACCCCACATTCTTTCCACCCTCCAGGCATCGCCACTCTCACCACTGGTTCTGGAGGAGTCATCCGTCCTGGACTCCATGCACCCCCAGTTGCCACCTGTACCTATGTACATCCTCTGGTCTAGCCAGATTTGTAAGGTAGAATTGGGATCATGATAGTGGGGGAGAGGAAGCATTTAAGAACTAGAGGAAAGTTATGTTTCATCGTTGCTACCCTGCACCCTGAGTAGCTCATCTCCTCCCCACAACCCTTCAGTAAGGGGGTGTCTGGTTGGCTACCAATGGGCTTTGAGTCTCCACTCTGCATGCACCCACATTTACAATGATATGATTTTTTATTCCTTGATGCTTGATACCTGATCCCTTCGACAGCTCATGGTCACATAGGCTGATGTGTTTCTTCCATGTGGGTGTTGTTGCTTCTGAACTAGATGGCCACTTGTTTATTTTTGAGCCTTTAAGACCCCAGATGCTATATCTTTTGATAGCCGGGCACCATCAGCTTTGTTCACCACATTTGCTTATGCACACGTTTGTCTTCAATGATCATATCAGGGAGGTGGGCACCCATTGATATGATTTTTAGTTCTTTGATGTCTGATAACTGGTTCCTTCTATACCTTGTGGTCAGACAGGCTGGTGTGATTCTTCCATGTGGGCTTTGAGGCTTCCTAGGTAGATGGCTGCTTGTTTATCTTCAAGCCTTTAAGACCCCAGACGCTATATCTTTTGATAGCTGGGCACTTTCAGCACATTTTTAATGCTGTTTTTGTGGTAAACTTAGGTGCCTCGGAGGACAGGTGGGTCGGCTTATACTTGAGTATATATAGTAGTTTGGATCTTCTCTTTTTTTCATTGTCACTCTAGATAAAGGTTTGCTTACTTTACTGGTCTTTCCAAAAAACCAATTTGTGATTTTAGTTGATTTTCCTCTATTATTCTCTATTCTCTATTTTGTTTAATGTAAGTTTTTAAAATTTTCCTTATTTTTTCTTGTTTTAAGTTTTATTTGCTCTTCTTTTCTATTAATTTTCTTAGTTAACTTATTAATTTGAGGTGTCCCCTGGCCTCACCCCCTCCCCATTAGCAGTACAGCCAGAATACTCCTTAGACGCAAGGAGGGCAACATACTTTGGACATGGTGTCAGGAAAGACCAGTCCCTGGAGAAGGACATCATATTTGGTCAGGGGCTGCAGTAATGGGCTCAGGCATAGGAACAATTGTAGGGACAGCACAGGACCCAGCAATGCTTCACTCTGCTGGGCACAGGTTGCTATGGGTTGGAACTGACTTGATGTAGAATTTATAGTGATAGACTTCCCTCTGAGCACGGTCTTTGCAGCCTCCCATACATTTGGGTATGTTGTGTTTTCATGTTCACCAAGAAAGTATTTTTTTAAGGATCCTTATAACTTCTTCTCTGGTCTACAGAGGAGTTTGTTGCTTCATTTACACATTTTTGAGAACTTCCCAACTTTGTTATTAATTGCTAGCTCTAGTCTATCGATGTCAGAGAAGATAACTCCGTGTGATTTCAACATTTTAAAATCTATTGAGACTTGTTTTGTGGCGTAACAGATGGTTAATCTTATAGAATGTCATGCATTTGAGAAGAATGTGTATTTTTGTTGTGAGGAATATTATATTCATATCTGTCAGGTCTAGTTGGCATATAGTGCTGCTTGAATCTTCTGGTTCCTTGCTGATTTTGTGACCAATTTTTACCCATTTATTGAACGTGGCGATTCAATTCTGCAGCTATGATCTATTTCTCTCTTTAGCTATATATATTAGCTTTTGCTTAATGAATTTTGTAGTCTGTGTATAAATGTTTAAATTGCTACATTTTCTTGGTGAATTCATCTTTCATTATTATAAAATGTACTTTTTCTTTATGAATAACTTTTGTCTTAAAATCTGTGTGATACAAAAATGTCTCAAAATGTTCTCTGATATTAATATCCTCTCTCCCAGATCTCGTTGCCTCCTGGTTGTATATATAGAGTATCTTTTTCATCCTTTTCCTTTCAAACTATTTATGTCTTTAAATGAAAACAGACTCTCTGGTAAACAGTATATGTTTGGATCATTTTTTTTTAATTCCATTCTACCAATCCCTGTCTTTTAATTTGAGACTTTGATACATGCAAATTGGTGTCATTAGTGATAAAGAAAAATGCTTATTTTTTGCCATTTTATTTTCTTTAAGTCTTTGTTGTTGTTCCTCAATTTCTACATTCAACTATTGCTTTCTTTTGTGGTAAATAGATATCTTCTAGTGTATCATTTTATTTTCCTTCTTGTATTTTTTGACTATATATTTAAAATTATTTTCTTCATGGTTGACTTATGATTATGTAAGACCTTCATTTATGGTCATCTAATTTAAATGAGCGCCAACTTAATTTCAACCCCAAATTCAACCCCACGATATTAGGTTGATTCCAACTCACAGCACTTCCTAATGGGAGGGTAGAACTGCCCCTGTGGGTTTCCAAGACGGTCACTCTACGGAGGTGAAAGCCTCCTTTCCCTCCCACAGAGCAGCTGGTGGTTTGGAACTGCTGACTTTGCTGATAGCAGCCCTACGTGTAACCACTGTGCCTTTATGTCTCCACCGCTCCATATCACTTTATGCTGTTGTCAAAAATTACATCTTTAAGCACTGTGTCCCGATCCCCCTAGATTTATAATTATTGCTTTAACCAATAATTAATCAAAATGGCAAAATAAAAAAGTTACAAACCAAAAATAACTTTGTACTGCTTTTTAGGTTTACCTATGGCTGTATCTTTATTGCTATTTTTCTGAATTATTTTGCCATGCCTGTGTTCTTTTGCATAGTAGCCATTCAAATTGCTGTCCCATTAGCAGAATGACCAGCTGCCGATTAGCTAGATATTTCCTTGAATTTTTGAAACTAAAGCAATTGTCCAGCCTATGCAAGCAGACACTATTGTGTGTTGCCGGTAGAACTTCTAGACTTAGCCTGAAAACGTACAACTGTGCCTTCGTTTTCACTCTCCGGCATCACAGAATCCCAAGTGCAGCCAGACAGGATTGCAGCGAAAGGTCTCACAACGTGCCTGAGCATGGGTGTGGGTCTAGGCTTGATCGTGATGTTCACACCACTGCTATCCGTCGTCTCAGGCAGCCATTACTAAAACTTGTGCCTTCCCGTGTTTTCAACAAATGCCTTCTGGGTAGCAGGGTTAGCACCGGTCAAGTTCAGAATTAAGCAAGATAAAGCCAAACCCATTTGAGTGACTCTTCCCTGAAGTCACTAGACATGCCAGGTACGGCAATTCTTTGTGCCGACAGTGCTGTGCTCGCTCTGGTGCTAGGAATATGGGCTGTTAATTCCAAGATCATTCCCGAGCTGCGGAGGAGAGCTGGGATGAGGGGAAATGCATAAAGCTCCCTGTTCCTCCCAGACTCCTTTTATGTGGCAAACGCCCTCACTGTGTCACGGAGGGCTCTGATGAACAGCCAGTGTGCTGAAAAACGGCGGCTGACAGGTTTTGACAGTTTTTTTCCTCCATTGTTTTTAGGGAAGGATATAATTTTCGAGTTTTTCACATTACCATTTTCCCCGATGATTTATTTAATCATGAATAATCATAGCGATACTTCAACATTACAAGATGTTTTGCATTTTCATATCCGTTTTTTCTCATTTTATTCTTGTAATAAAACTTCGGAGTTGAGAAATAAGTAATCATTTTACAGATGGGAAACTTGAGGTCTCTTGCAAGCAGTCACGTCTGTGTCCTGTGCCCCACAGCAGCACTCAGGGTGTCACTGTGCCGGCCGAGTGCTCTACCACACAGCGCTGGCACACAGAGTTCCGATTCCTAGCAACCTTAGGAACGGCAGAACAAAGTGCTGCCTGGCCTTCTGCCAGCCTCCCAATCATTGCGATGTTGGGACCCACTCTTGCGGCCACCACAGTGTCAATCAGTCTCACTGGGGGTCTTCCTGATTCATACGGACCCTCTGCGAAATATGGCGTCCATCTAAAATGACCAAAGGATGTGAGATGCAATGGAGTACTATACAACATCAAATAAAAACAACCAGTCAGCAAAGGCACCTCATCAAATGGTGGGGTGGGGGTGGGGGGTCAGCAAAAAAAAAAAAAGTTCCAAGGAAGGAACTGAGAGACGCACAGGAGTCGAGGCAACAGAGGTAAATGACAGCCTTGTACTAAGCGGCACGGTGATCCACAAGTGGACACATCGATAGGCATGCAAACTGAACAGGCGTGGGAAGGGGAATGGGGCGATTGCCATGAATGTGTAGATTTCACAAATCTACATATGTATTTTTATATGCCACACGTATATCCATGCACATAACAATCAATATTATTGTAATAAAATTGCAGAGCATGAAGGGGGGAAAGTATGAGAATTTATTAGCCATAATCAACCTACCACCTAAAAAAAATGAATTGCAGGGCCTGGGGTGCAGGCTCATAGTCTCAGGGGACATCAAGTGAGTGGGCACAACATAGTGCACAAATAAACTATTCTATAGTCTCCTTCGATGGACAGTGATGAGGGTCTTCTAAGTGTGAGTGGGCAGCTAAGGCACAACTAGTGGGCTCTCCCCATCCAGAGCAAAGAGGAGCGAAGAAAATCACAGATGAGTGGAAACGTAAAAACAAAACAGAACAAAACTCATAGACCATGTGAGCCCCAGCCTCCAAGATCCTAAGCTCAAAAGAACTCGATGGTGCCCGGCTATCACTATCAACTACTCTGAAAGGGATCCAAAGGTCCTGGACAGAGTGCAGGGAAATGCGGCGCAAACACTCAAAATCATAAAAGAAAGACCTGTTTGTATGAAGAGATTGATGGACCCGCCAGGACGATGGCCTTTAGGTCTGAAACGAAACTCATCCCGTGGTTCATTTTCAGCCAATATCCAGATCCACAAGGCGGACAACAGCACTAAGGAAGTATGTATTCTTTAGGACAATCAATCATTCAAGATACATTAAAAAACAAAACAAAACCCAAACCAGCAACATTTGCTCAAGGAAAACATTAAGAAGGCAGGAGGGTTAGGGAAGGAGCAATGGAAGGAAGGAAACAGGTTTGAGGAATGACACCACATGGTAGGGATTGCAATCAAGGACGTGAAACAAAATGTGCAAAAAATTATTGAACGGAAAACAGATTTGCTCTGTAAGCCATCACCCAACTCGCAACAAATACTGAAAAACAAACTCAAGTTACAGGAGATGACGTCTCATCATCCTTGCCTCTGACTGTCCTTCCACCGAGACAGATGTGTTCATTCTTCAGCCAGTACATGGTATAAGCTATATTCTTTGCCAATTCCCAAACTCAAAGACATCACGTTTCCTTTGGTCTTCCTTACTCCTTGTCCAGGTTTCACATGCATATGCGTTGGTTAAAAAGACACTGGCTTGGGTCAAGGGAACCTTAGTCCTCAAAGTGGTAACTTGCTTTTTCACACTTTAAACAGGTCTTTTGCAGCAGATTTGGCCAATGATTAATCAACACAGCCTTTGATTTCTTCACTGCTGTTTCTATGAACATAGACTCTGACTCCAAGTAAAACGAACACGTTGACAACTTCCATCTTTTCTCCACTAATCACAGTACTCTGTATTCGTCCACTTGTGAGGATGGTTATTTTCTTGATGTTGAGGTATAACGCATACCGCAGGGTGCAGTCTTTGATCTTCCTCAGTACATGCTTCGAGTCTTCATTTTCAGCAAGCAAGATTGTGTCATCTTCATATCTCAGATTATTAATGACTCTTTCAATACTGATTCTGCATTCTTCCTACAATTCAGCTCCGTGACTGATTCTTTAGAATATCGATTGAGTAAGTATGGTGAAATAATACAATCCTGATGCACATTTTCCTGATTTAAACCACACACTCTCCCCTGGTTCTGTTCCAAAGACTGCCTCATGGTCTATGAACAATGTCCCCATGAGAACAATTCAGGGTTCTGGAATTCCAGTTTTTGCAATGTCTCCTATAATCTGTTCCAACCCACAAAGCCCAACACCTTCCCACAGTCAACAAAACACAAACAAACATCTTTCCCATATTCTCTGCTTTCAGCCAAGATCTGATACCAGCAATGATATCCCTCATCCGATATCCTCCTGGGAATCTCACTTGAAGTTTTGGCAGTGCCTTGTCAGGTACGGCAGCAATTGTTTTTCAATTACCTTCAGTTAAATTTTACTTAGTGTTTTGGTAATGGTGTTGTTTGATAATTTCTCCATACTAAATTATGGCTCATTTTCAGTAGGTTGATCAGGTAGCTGTCTTCCAAATTCCTTAGCACAGACAAGTAAATACTTGTAGTCTGACACCCATTTGTCGAAATATCTCCATCGGTATTCCATCAATTAATGCAGCCTTATTTTATGCCAGCGACTTCAGTGCAGCTTAGAGTCTTCTTTCAGTACCATTGTCGTCGTCATCATCATCATCATCACATGCTACCTCTCTTTTCTTTTAAATTTTTTTGGGGACCTCTTATGGTTCTATAACATCCTATACATCAATTGCATAAAGCATATTTGTACATATGTTGCCATCATCATTTTCTAAAATTTTACTTTCTATTTGAGCCCTTGGTATCCGCTCCTCTCCCCACACCCTCCCCACATAACCCCTTGATAAATTATAAATCATTGTTGTTTTCATATCTTACACCGACTGCTGTCTCCCTTCACCCATATGTCTGTTTTCATCCCCCTGGGGTGGGGGGGGGGCTGGATTATGTGTCAATCATTGTGATCAGCTCCCCTTTCTTCCCTTTCTCTCCCCACCTTCCCCCCACTCTCCTGGTATTGGTACTCTCAATTCTTTTCCTGAGGGATTTATCTGACCTGGATTCCATGAGTCGTGCGTTCTTATCTGTATCAGTGTGCATGCTCCTGTCTAGCCAGAACTGAAAGGTAGGATGGGGATTATGATTGTGTGCATGGGGTTGAGGTTGGGGGGGAGATAGGGAGTGGGGAGGAAGCCTTAAAGAACCAGAGGAATATTGTGTGTTTCATCAGTGCTTTACTGAGCCCTGATTGATTCATCTCTTCCTTGTGACCCTTCTGTGAGGGGATGTCCCATTCTACAGATGGGTTTTGGGCCTCTACACTGACCATCCTCATTCTCTTGTTTTGTTTGGGGTCTTCTGGTGCCTGTTGCCTGATTCTGTCAACACCTCAGGATCGCACCGGGTGGTGTGCTTCTTCCATGTAGACTTGATGCTTCTCTGCTAGTTTGACCACTTGCTTAACTTCAAGTCTTTAAGACAACCAGACACTATGGTGTTTGATAGCCTGGCACCATCAGCTTTCTTCACCCTTTGCACCCATTTTGTCTTCAGCAACAGTGCTATAAGGGTGAGCATCACAGAATGCCAGCTTGTTAGAATCAAGTGTTCTTGCATTGAGGGAGGGCTGAGCAGAGGCCCAAAGTTCATCTTCAATGTATTGCCATATAAATATATATACATAGTCTAATAACTTTATTATTATGAATTAATATATTTATGTAAGTGCACACCTATGTTTATACCTCTAGCCATAGCTTTGCTTCCTAGATCTTTCCTCTGTTTCCTTTTACCTTCCTCCTTTCCCACCATTACGCTCGCCCTTCTTCTGCCTCTGAGTAATTCCTCTGAGCTAGATTGCTGTTGCTCCAACACCCCCAGGATCTCTACATCCTCCTTGTTTGTTGATTTTAATTCCCTAGTTGTTCCCTGTCTATGGCATTGTTTACTCACTGTTCCTTTACCCCACCTTCTCCTCCCCCCAGGTCCCTCCAGAACTGTTGGGCCCGTTGCTTTCTCCTTGGGCTTGCTTCCCATGTCTATCTTATATTGGTAGGCAAATCAACAATAACAGAGACAAAACAAAAAGAACACGAAAGATTGAATAAAAAGAGAAACAATTTAGCAAACAAACCCCCAAACAACAAAGTATACACAATTCTGGGTCTGTCCACTGACCTTTATGACTATCTCCCCATCAGTCCTCAGCAGTTCTGGGAACTACCCCTTCTAGCCTGAAGTGTATTGTGGGGCTCCTTGGCGGGTTTTGTGGCTTGGCTTTGCTCCCATTGCTGATCTATTATGGTCCCTTCTTGGTTTGCCCCATTGCGGGGGTGGTCAGACCAGACTCACTCCCCGCCGTGTATCCCAGTATTGTTCTCTGTCACGGTGTGCTCCAGCAAGGGGACATCCATGTCTCGAGCTGTTGTCGGCCCTAGAGTCCTCTCTGTGCCTTAGCAGCTCTGTGCAGGGACATCATCCTCCGGGCTTGGAGTGCCAGTATGGCGTCTAGACCCTCACTCTCTCTTTTTCCTTCTTGATTTGCATCTGCATGGGCATGACTAGTGTTGTCTTCTACATGATACCTCTTGATGTGATTGAACATCAGCTCCTTCTTTTGGGTGCAATGACTGTCTTCTTTCTATCTTCCCTTTATACTTCCGTTGTCATGTAATATTTTGTCCATAGAATCTTTCAATATGGCAACTTGAGGCTGGAGCTTTTTCTCCAAGTTTTTTTCAATTTAAAAAATGCTGGACGTGTTCTTCCTTTTCGATTTTCTAGCCCAGTTCTTTGCACATTTCCTTTTAATATTTTACCTTTGTCTTCTTGAGCTTCCCTTTGAAATCTTATGTCCAGCACTTTTACTTCATCATGTCTTCCATTTGCTTTACTTCTTTACATTCAAGAGCCAGTGTCCAAGTCGCTTCTAAAATCAGTTGGGGTTCTTTTCTTGTCATTTTAATAACCTTTTGCTTGATGTCATCTCATAAATCATCTGGGCCTTAGACAATATTTGTTCAAGGCATGAAATCTTTTCTCGAGATGTTCTCTACATTGAGGGACATCCTCAAGCCCATCATTTAGCTCTTGTGGATTTGTTTCATTTTCTTCTGTTTCAACAAGAACTAACACATGGACAAGTGATGATCTGTCCGTCCCACAGTTGGCCCCTGGCCTGTTTCTGGCTGACGATACTGACCTTCTTCCGTGTCTCTTTCCACAGATGTAACTGTTTTGATTCCAGTGTATTCCATTTGGTGAGGTCCATGTGTAAAGTTGCTATTTGTGCTGAACAAAGGTATTTCTTGAAAAATTCTATCATGTTCATCTGGCATTGTTTTTCTCACCAAGACAATAGTTTTCAACTATTGCTGCTGCTTCTTTATTTGCAACCACCAGTAACTGTCGATGCATCTCAATTACATACCTGATAGATTTCTATTGCAGAAATTGGTAAAAGTCTTCCATTTCTTCGTCTTCAACAGTAGTGATTGATGAATAACTATCATTTGAATAGTCTTCCTTTTAGATGTGCGGCTAGTTTCTTATCATTGACGCCATCGCAGGTCAGGGCAGATCATCACATGCTCACCTGGACAACAGATGGGATGTTATCCCTCTTCTACCTGTCACACCTGTAGAGGGGCCTGGTGGTGGGCTCGGCTGGTAACGGCAGGAAATCGCCAGCCAACCCACCGGAGGAAGAGGAAGCTTTCTGCTCAGTAAAGATTTACAACCTCAGAAACTCAGAAAGGCAGTTCCTCTTGGTCCTATTGTGTCACTATGTATTAGAATCCACTTAAATGGCAGTGAACGTATTGTTTTGTTTTTGTTTTTGCTTGAATTATATGAAGAAGATCAGGTCTTACTGATACTCTTTTATTGTGCATTGTTTTTTAATCATTTTATTGGGGCTCGTACAATTCTTATCACAATCCATACATCCATCCATTGTTTCAAGCACATATGTACATTTGTTGCCATCATCATGCTCAAAACATTTGCCTTCCACTTGAGCCCTTAACATTGGCTGCTCATTTCCCCCTCCCCTCCCCACACCCCCTACCTCATTAACCCTTCATAATTCATAAATTATTGTTATTTTGTCATATGTTACATTGTTCGACGTCTCCTCTCCCCCCCGCCCTCTTCTCTGCTGTCCATCCCCCAGGGAGGAGGCTATATGTAGATTCTTGTAATTGGTTCTCCCTTTCTACCCCACATTCCCTCCACTTACTGATATTCTTGCAGATAGAAATTGGAAAGGGAAGGATTTCTTTATTTTTCTTCCTTTATTGAAATCATTGTGTTGGGACCTCTTACAGCTATCATAACATTCCATGGATCAATCATATCAAGCAGTATTGTACAATTGCCATCACAATCTTCTTTAATTGGCCTTTTTTTTTTAGAGTTTTGAGTTTGAGCATAGAACATATGACTATCTGATTTTAAAAAATCCAATACCAGTCCATTTCAGCTCACTAATGCTTGGACTATAGATCCAGCAAGCATTTTGCTTTATTTTTGACAACTTCCCGTTTGTCCAGAATTGTGTTTTGTGCATTCTGTGTTCTGACTCTTAATGAATGCTCATGTTGTTTCTTCTCATTTTGAGTTGTGGCACGCCAGCAAATGAAGTTCCAAAGAGCTGCCCTCCATCCTCATCGTTAAGGTCAACTCTGCTTTAAGAAGGCTGTGCTTCCCCGGCTGTTTGTTGGTTTGTTTTGTTTTTATTTGTGTGTCCCTTCTGATGGGAGGGGCTCCTCTCAGGCATGATATCAGACTGTGTTCCTCCACGATTCAAAAAGTTTTGCCTGGTGACTGTTGCTGTGAGCAGATTGCCACATCCTTCTTCCTTCTCTTTCTTAGTCTGGAAGCTTTCTGCAGGCTGTCCCCCATGGATGACCCTGCTGATATTTCAAATACTGGTACATACGGCTTGCAGCTTCACAGTGAGGCCCAAGCCACTATGTTACAAAACACGGACAGAACAGTGGTGGTCTATCACATGAATGATGGTTAATCTATTTTTTTGTCACTAGGCTAGGAATTCTAAGAAAGAATAGCTTGCATTATCTATGTCTTTTAATCCTAGCTGGAAATAAGTTGTCTTAGTTTCCTTGTGCTGTTGTAATACAAATCCCACAAGTTGGGGGCCTTTAAAGAGCAGAAATCGATGTTCTCATGGTTCTGCAGGCTAAAATCCCAAATCAGGGCTCAACCATGCTGACTCTTCCTACGAACCTCTGTTCCATTTTCTAGTGTCCACGGGTCTGCTGATTGTTAGCATTCCATTGCTTGTAGACAATCCTCACATGATATCCACCTCACCTGTTTGTGTGCATCATTATTTATATCCATGTGTTTTTAGAACTCAGAAGTTATTAGGATTAGATTCCCTTTGAGATATGGCCTCAATTGATTTACTGATTACATCACATCATCACGTTACATTATGTGATGGATAAAGACTGC
This sequence comes from Tenrec ecaudatus, assembly GCF_050624435.1. Classification (NCBI taxonomy): domain Eukaryota; kingdom Metazoa; phylum Chordata; class Mammalia; order Afrosoricida; family Tenrecidae; genus Tenrec; species Tenrec ecaudatus. Next base: position 15,424,102 of record NC_134546.1, read on the forward strand.
AGTAGCTATAAGGTGATGCTGTCCCATGAGATTACATTATGGAAAGTTACATCTCTACCCAAGGGCAACAGATCTCTTCACAACAACAACTGAACGAGTGCTTGACCAAAGATATGGAAACTGAGCCTGACCAAGCTGATATAAAATTCACCACCATAAAAGTGCTGAGATGTAAAAAAGAAAGTAGGATGAGGTCCCTGGAGAACACAGAATTCCGTTAGGTAAGGTTGTTGTGGGTGTCTCCTCTGAGATGACACATAGCTGAGATCTGAACAGAATAAAGGCTCAGACGATGTCGAAGTATAGAGGAAGAGTGTTGAAAGGAAGGGGTGGCAAGGACCACAACCCCAGTTGGCAGTGCGTGTGACAAAGTCCAGGGGAAATGAGGCCACAGGGGCATGTGTTGGAGGAGCAAAGTGCTGCAGGAAGGTGAGTTAGTGATTGACATGGGCCAGAGGAGCTCCGACAGCATAGATCAGGGTCCTCAAACTTTTTAACAGGGGGCCAGTTCACTGTTCCTCAGAACCATTGGAGGGCCTGACTATAGCTTTTAAAAAAAGCAACTATGAACAAATTTCTATGCACACTGCACATATTTTATTTTGAAACCGAAGAACAAAAAATGGGACAAAAACACCCTGTGTCTTATGCCTCCAAGGAGGAAATACCAGATTTCCCATAATTCAGAGGAGAAGGCCATGCCCATAAAGAAGTTTCATTGGATATCTCCAGATTGGCAACCTGGGCTCCACCCCTACACTCTTAATCCTCAAATTGACACCAGATTAGATGACTACCACAGAGAGGAAACCATGGTCCAGAAAGGGCAAGTAACATGCTCAAGGTCATGTAGTTAGTTCGCAGTGGACCCAGAGACAGGCTTTTCAGTTACCCACCCTACCACAGCCCACTCCATCCTACCAGCAGCATGGAATCAAATGTAATATTTCTTAGATTGTATTAACAAATTATTATTGTATACAACTGATGTATGTATATGTGTGGATTGTGATAAGAGTTGTATGAGTCCCTAATAAAATGTTTTTTTTTAAAAGAAAATGATTAGGGCCAAGAATGTACAGATGTGCTTTATACAATTGATGTATGTATATGTATGCATTATGATAAGAGTTGTATGAGCCCCTAATAAAATGTTTTAAAAAAAACACATTTCCTTAATGTGTTACAACATTATTAGTAACCACAATGTTATTAGTAACCGTGAATGGAGACCTTTGGGTGGGGGGGTGGGGGTGGGGGCGGGTTCTCCTTCTATCCATAGTGATTCCACCATTTTATTTACTATTTCAGTCTTTAAAAAGTTCCCGATAGAGGCTCACAAATCTGACTTACTACAGGATTGTAACTAAAACAGAAAATTTGACCAAAGCAGGGACTATAAAACCATCAACAGTGGGGGGAGCAGGGAGGGAGGGGGAAAAAAAGAGGACCTGATGCAAAGGGCTTAAGTGGAGAGCAAATGCTTTGAGAATGATTGGGGCAGGGAATGTATGGATGTGATTTATACAATTGATGTATGTATATGTATGGATTGTGATAAGAGTTGTATGAGTCCCTAATAAAATGTAAAAAAAGGAAAGAGGAGAAAAAAAAAGAAAATGATTAGGGCAAAGAATGTACAGATGTGCTTTATACAATTGATGTATGTATATGTATGGATTGTGATAAGAGTTGTATGAGCCCCTAATAAATTGTTAAAAAAACAAACAAAAAAAAACATCAACAGTCACAAAAACAATAGTGCATGCAGATGAAGCCACGTGATTTGAAGCATGGCTGCAATTGGGTAGTAATGATTGTTCTGACTGGGTGCATTAAACTCAAAAGCTCAAAGTGACACCCTCATGTCCACTCTGACTCAGCAAGGCTGCAGGATCGAGTAGAATGCTCCTGTGGGCTTCCCAGACCGTCCGTCTGACAGGAGCAGAAGCCTCGTGCTTCACTCTCAGAACGGATGGTGGGTTCACACTGCTGACCTCTGGTTAGAGCCCCACCTGGTGACCCAGGCCGCCACCAGCAGTCCTGCGGGCTCTATGAGAAGGTTCCAAACATAAATTGGCAAAGAGATTTAACCTTGTAGATATCTTGAGACATGGAAGCCGGACTTAGGAAATCGGTGGGGTTTTTTTGTTGTTGCAGTTACAACGACACTTTTACTAAAGCTACAGAATTTCTGCTGCAACAGTGCACCCACATTGGTGTGTGCCATTATGGAGTCACCTCCCTGTGACAGTATCACTTGGTGCAGCCCCCACCCCAACCCCCCTGCAGTGCCATAGTTTCCAGACTCTCTTTACTCAGAAAAATGTCTGAAAGGAGATAGGAACTGGAAATACGGGGAATCCAGGACAGATGAACCCCTCAGGATCCGTGGTGAGAGTGGCGATATCGGGAGGTGGAGGGAGGGTGAGGGAGAAGGGGGAAACAGATGACAAGGTCTACATGTACCCTCCTCCCTGGAGGACGGACAGCAGGGAACTGGGTGAGGGAGATGTGGGTGGGGTAAGATATGATAAAATAATAATTATTTATAAATTATCAAGGGTTCAGGGGGAGGGGGAGCAGGGAGGGAAGGGAAAAATGAAGAGCTGATACCAAGGGCTCAAGTAGAAAGCAGGTGTTTTAAGAATGATGAGGGCAACCTATGTACGAATGTGCTGGACACAAATGATATATGTATGGATTGTGAAAAGAGTTGTATGAGCCCCTAATAAAAGGATTTTTTTAAATGTCTGAAAGGATATATGACAAACTGGTGATAAGGATTAGCGGTAAAGATAAGAGTGCTGATTTTTGATACTTTGTATAGTTTGAATCTTTTTTTTAAGATGACGTATATTATTTTCCTGATTAAAGACATAATAACTATGTATTTGTTTATTAGACTTTATTGAATACATACATGCACATATTTGTGCATACCTACATGTAGACTTGATAGATGATTTTAAAATATTGTCTGTGTGCATATATGTGTGTGTGTATCTCGTGGTTCCCGAGGAGAGAATGTGCTCTGATGTGGGGGCATGGGTGTGTGGCATGAGAGGGAAAGCTGGCACCCAGTGTGCCAGCAGGCCGACAAGAGAGCAGGTGCAAGAGACCATGAGCATTGGGCACTGGACGCACGCTCCCTGGAGACACACCTGAGTGTTGATGAGGCAACATCACAGACAGGAAGGAGGCTGGGAAAGTGGTCCAGGGGTCAAGTCGGAAGTTCTCCCATGCCAAGCAGTATTTCTGCCTTGGGAACTTCAATGCATCTCTCTAATGCTTCTTACAGGACAATGTTCTTCCATTTTTACCTATCTGCTTTATGGCAAGTCTTGATTCTTCTGTCTCAATGGCCCCACTCTTCTTATTTCCGAGTGCTCTTTAATTACTGGCTAATTAGCACCTTAGGGGCTTCAGCAGGCCGTTTGCATCACTGTCCTGTGGTTTGGGGCCAGTAGTAAAAGTGCTTCTTACAGGGCTTTGTGTGTCACTTAATTTCTCTCTATCTCTCTCTCTCGCCTTGAAAAGGATCCGACTATAAGATCACTTTGGAACTTGCTCAGACCATGCAAGAGATTAATTACATAGTTTCCACTAAACTCTCTCTAGATGAAACTTGAGTTCAAGCTACTGCTTTCTCTACAAACCCTGGGAGCACCTGGTCAGCACAGCATTCGGACACTTGACGTCATGTGGAATGACGTCATCTTCCTGGCATGTGCCAATGGCTGTTCTCCTGGCATCAGGCAGATGAAAGATCAGAAGAGGGGGAAAGGGTTGTTGGGAACAGCCGGATCAACCCAGTCTAAAGCAACTTGGGGCAGAGTGCAGTAAAAGCCAAAGAATCTGAGAAAGTTCAAGATACTTCCAAAATTAGGGTTTCTTTGAATTCTTAAAATGAACTTGCGGTTTATGCTCTTGGCTCACTTGAGAGGCAAAGTGCGGTAGCATTGTTTATCGATAGCATTTCTTTGATTACCGGTGAGAAGTACTTTTGTTAGGTGTCTCAGGTGGTTTACTTCTGTTCTTGCTTCATAACACTGACAGAACTCACGCGACAGCACTTTTATAAATCCAAGCGACTTCTACAAGAGAAAGGGAAGTTTCAGGGACTGCAGTCTCAGGAAGTACACACGATCTCTGGGAAGCGTGAGGGGCCGCATGGTGGGAACCATGGGCAAGTGTGTGGCTGGAGATGGCCATTTCAGGGGCACGTGGAAAAACACGTGGAAAAAATATTGGAACAGGAGTGCGGAACCAGAGTGGGAACCCAAGAGCAGGCAATCCCAAGAGACCAAGAGAATACAGTCTGAGGGTCCACAGGCACTCTATGCATGTGGGACAGATCCCCACCCTCCGTTTGCAGAGCACACCCGAACAAGAGAAGACAGGGCTGCCTGCCTGTGGCCTGGTGTGGAGGGGAGCGGGGGGGGGGGGGGGTGAGGGGGTGGGGAGCACGGAGGGGCATGGTTGAAGGTATTGGCTGATCTTATTGGCTGAGTGTAGGTGTACTGTGTGATGCCCTGTCACTGGTGCCTAGTCTGTGAACCCAGGTGTACCTCCCACCTGGGCTTAGATGACTTGGTCTGAGCCTGCTTAGTTCTGGATTTTTCCACGGGTGTGTAATTTGTGTGCTGGATTTCTTTCCAACCCCTTTCTTGTGGCATGGACAGCTAATTTTCTGTTTAGCACAGGCATCAGGGGAAGACAAACCCCCTTTGTGCCTAATCTAGGGACCTGCATGATTTATTGCTATTTCTATCTCTGGGTGTGTTGTGTGACTTGACATTTGTGAATTTTGCCCATTATTCCTTTCCTTATAAAACATAGCAGCACTTTATAAATTAAGGGTCGTAACCTTTTGTTTGCCATGTTTATCATAAATACATTTCTTGGTTTGACATTTATCTTTTAGTTTGTTCTACGATGTTTCAGACTCAAGTGGTTTTAAATTTTAATGTAGAAAAATCTATCCCTGTTTTCCTTTGGGATTTCAACTAATGCTTTTGTTCTCCCTCCCCCATGCTTAGTAAAGCATTCCCACTCGGCAATCAGTTAAATTTATATCTATGTTTTCTGCCAGTTAAAAAAGGGTTTTTTAAAAAAAAATTAACTCTTTCATCCTTCTCAGTTGCACAGAATATAGTATGAGAGATATTTCAATTAATGATATTCGCAAGGGTTGATTTTCTTATTTATCTGATTGAGGGAGTCTTCCTTTCTTCATAGACGAAACATAAATCATTCCTCAATTAACAATCACATAAGCTCATGTGCAAATCAGAGAACACAGATCATTGCAAGGAAGAGAGAGGATTTCATGGGGTTTTTCCACTCTGAGCTAATGCGTGATTGCAGGTAGGTCTGTCTGTCCTTCTGGGCCTTTCCTTCTACGGATGCGTGCATGCACTTCCCCTCTAAAGGGGCTCACGAAGCCATCTTGCTTTGTCCTCTGAGGTTTTTCCACCCTACAATATATCACACCCATCTTGCCGTGTCCGTCAGTCAACCCCATGTCCTAATTAACTTGTGATTCATTACCCTGCACATACAGAGAAGTGTGCCTTTCATAAACGTACAGGTGGTGGAGTTTTTAACCAGCCGACCACACATTCATGTAACCACCTGGGAGATCAAGCAAGAGGACACGGCCAGTCTCCCAGAAGCCCCCTCCTGGCTCTTGCCAGTCACGCACGCTCCAAGGCTGGCATGATCCTTCCATCCTGAGCCCCAACAGCAAAGACTTGTTTTCCAGTTCCATGTGTAATGGCTGTTGAGTAGGCTATCCCACCTATGAGGGAACTTCAAAAAAAAATTCTGGAAAACAAAACGGAATGAAGAGATAGTGGAACGTTTCCACAAGCTTTTTGAATTCCCTTAGTATTGGTATCATACTATGTTTAGCTCATTTGGACACATTTGGAGGTTGTATCTGATCTCACTGTTCTCTGTTCTGTTTTGGGAGGTCCACTTGGTACTCAACCCCTGACCTAAAGTCTGATGGTTCCAACCCACCCAGAAGCTCTGTGGACAAAGGAAACCAGGGGATCTGCTTCCATAAAGATTGTGGCCAAGAGAACCCTGTGGTCCAGCTCTCACTCCAGGCTGGGAGGTGGGGGTGGTGGGGTGGTGGGTGAGGAGTGTCTCTGTCAGGTGGAAGCAACTGATGGCATTCTAAAAAAACAAAAAACATGATGTTGTCAGGAGAGACCAGTTCCTGGAGAAGGGCATCATGGTCGGGAAAGCAGAGGGACAGCAAAAGTAAAGGTGGCCCAGGACAAGGTGAATTGCCATGGTGGCTGTAATGACGCATGTGAACACAGAAACAGGTGTGGGGCTGGTGCACGACGGGGCAGGGTTTCGTGCTGTTAGGCATGGAGTCCCTACGGGATGGACCCGACCAGACAGCATCTAACAGAAACTAATCATTTAGATTTGTTTTCCTTGGAAGAAATTATGGAAGTGGACCATGTACATCAAAGAATGTCAATAATGATTATTGGAAAGACAATGGACATGAGTCGCCAACTTGCTATCTCTCAGTGCTGATTTGGGGTCATCAAGTCCCCTTCTTTTGGCCTGCACCCTCTTGCTAGTCCAGCTTCTCCTGGACTCCCCAGCGGATGAGTACAACCCACATAAAGACAGAGCTGACGCTTGCCCCCAACCCAGTTAAAGCTCTGGAAAGTGTATCATTCAGGTTCATGAGCAGTGTGTCCTCTCCTGTCCAATCCCTCGGTGTACTCTCCCCAGAACACTCTTCCAGCCCCTAAGAAGTGACTCCCCTCCCCCACTCAAGCCCCCCCACACAACCCCACCCCCCAGTGGGAAGAATCCATCACCAGCTTGGTTCAGCGCTGGTGTGGTCCTCGCTGCACTCATCACAGGCCGTGCTGCTCAGCCACATAGAGACATCTTCAGCAACACCGCCTGTGTTCTTGTCCCCTTGTGCCACTGCCTAAGCCCCGCCCCGTCGCCAGGGGGTGTTGTGAGGAACAGCAGAATCTGTACCAGCGGGCCCTGCGTTACATGCTAACTGGAAGGTGGCAGTTCGAACCCACCAACTGCTCCCTGGGAGAAAGATGAGACTGTCTGCTACCACCAGATTGACAGTCTTGGAAACCCTGGGGAACACGTCTACAGATCCTGTAGGGTCACTCTGAGTTGAATTCCAATGGACAGTAGTGGGTTTGGTTTTTTATTTTGAAACTGTGGAATATGTTGATATCCATGGGGTGCATTTTCGTTTATCGTTCTGGTTTCAATTCTTTAAAGGTATTCTTCCAGTAAACATAAGAATCGTTTTCCAGCTTCCAAAATTAAGACTTGTTTGGGATAGCATCAAACCAGGAACACTAAGGGCATAGTGTTCACTACGTGGAGTGTCTGGGCTTCTATTTGGAGAGAGAGCAGGGCTCTGTGCCTAACTGAATCTTCCATCCCATCTCCTTGGGCAGAATTTGGGGAGGTGTCCAGGCAGGGCAGAGAGCGGTTCACATGAGCGTTGAGTGCGCTTTGGGAAACTGGTCAAGCACCACTGGCTCCGATGCTGGAGACATAATTGGAAAAAGAGGCAGGCTGACTTTGAGCCAGCTCTGGGCATCTTCCAGGAATCTTGCTTTTTATTTCTTCATTTTTTTCATGGCAACAGATGAGTGTGTGCCTAAAGAACAAATCCGATGAAAACAGAAAATACGCTGATTTGGTACGTTTGCCAGAAAAGAGAAGTTGTGGTTAAGCGCTAAAGCCAAAGATCTTGGAAAGAGGGGCGCATTGAGGACAGGTAGGTGCATGTTGTGACCATGCGGTCTTAAGAAGAGCACAGGGGACCCGGCTCCAAGTCGAGTGACTAGGGTTCAGGCCTGTGTCCTGTGGTGAATAGTGTACACTCTTGAGCATCTGTTTGTTCCTTTCCTGAAGGAAGCATGCTTGATCGATGTCCTCTTTGGTGCTCCTGGGCTGGGTTTCTACGGAGTTCGGAGTATTTACTAGAATATGCAGGCACTGTGTGACTGGAAAACTCAGAGATGTTAAAAATCTCCATTTTAAAACCAAAGGAACATATTTATAGGATAAAGTGATGGTGAGCTAAGAATTGAAAAAGCCACAGGGATGATCCCTGCCAACCAGAACCACACCAAAACTCACTGTCACCGAATCCTTTCCAACCCACACGGACCCCATAGGACAGAAGAGAACTGTGAGTTTCTTACACTGTACATCTCTCTGGGAATGGAAAGCCTCATCTTTCTTCTGCGGAGTAGTTGGTGGTTTTGAACAGCTGACCAAACCCACTGCCACTGCGTCCATTCACACTCTGCTCCTTAGTGTTCCTGACACTGTGCACATTTACGGGACAGGCCAGCCTCATCTTGCTCCCGCAGAGAGACGGGGGAGTTTGAAACACCAACCGTGTGCTTGGCAACCCAACCCTTTGCCCCAGAGGGCTTTCAGAAGTTGATTTTAAAAGAAAATGTTCACCATTTAAGTTCTGATACTAAGTTCACCATTTAAGTTCTGATAAGTTCACCATTTAAGTTCTCTCATTTTTACCAAGGTCCCTCTAGAACAGCGGTTCTCAACCTGTGGGTTGTGACCCCTTTGGGGTCGAACGTCCCCTTCACAGGGGTCACCCAATTCATCACAGTAGCAAAATCACAGTGATGAAGTAGCAACGAAAATAATGTTATTGTGGGGAGGTGACCACCACATGAGGAACTGTATGAAAGAGTTGCGGCGTGAAGAAGGTTGAGCACCACTGCTCTAGGTGTACTCAAACTCTCAACCCTTCAGTTAGCAGTTGAGTGCATTAGCTGTTTTCACCCAGGGACTCCATAGATGTCTGCTTCTCAGATGGAGGTCAAATCTGCTTGGATGAAACTCACCTGCAAACACTCAAAGGAGCCCCCAGCAGCAAAGCGCGTGGGGTGCAGAAAGACTGCCCGACTGCATCTGCTCCCAATACGCCATGTCTCCTGCCCACGGCCTTAGTTACCAGAACACGCCAATTAGGCCTCCTGATTATCACGCTAGCTTATCGACCACTGGCCTACCGTGCAGGTCAAGCACTTCAGGATGGCCAACCACACTCTCTGCCTGGAATAGTATCTTGTGCCAGTCTTTGCAGGGAAAAGGAAACGTCTCGGTTCTCTGTGGCAGCTGGTCTCCGAGATGATCCTCAAGGATTCCAGTGTGAACCTTCGTGTGGTCCCCTTTCGCACTGTGCCAAGGTTCGTACACTTGAGGAATAGCATGCAACAGAAGGGATGGATTGCCACTTCTGAGACTAAGATATGAGTCTCCAGCTTGGGTGCTTCCTTGCTGTTTGCCTATTATTTCCCTCCCCCCTTTTTAAAAAATCATTTTATTGGGGGCTTGTGCAACTCTTATCACAATCTATACATATATCAATTGTGTAAAGCACATTTGTACATTTATTACCCTCATCATTCTCAAAACAGTTGCTCTCCACATAAGCCCCTGGCATCAGCTCCTCATTTCCCCCTCCCTCCCCGTTCCCCTCTCCCTCATAAACCCTTGAAAATTTATAAACTCTTATTTTGTCATATCTTACACTGTCCGATGTCTCCCTTTACCCACTTTTCTGTTATCCATCCCCCAGGGAGGAGGTTATATGTAGATCCTTATAATCGGTTCCTTTTCACCCTACCCTCCCTCCAACCTCCCGGTATCGCCACTCTCACCACTGGTCCTGAAGGGATCATCTGTCCTGAATTCCCTGTGTTTCCAGTTCCTATCTGTACCAGTGTACATCCTCTGGTCTAGCTAGATTTGTAAGGTAAAATTGGGATCATGATAATGGGTGGGGAGGAAGCATTTAGGAACTAGAGGAAAGTTGTACGCTTCATCGTTGCTACATTGCACCCTGACTGGCTCATCTCCTTCCCATAACCCTTCTGTAAGGGGATGTCCAGTTGCATACAGATGGGCTTTGAGTCCCCACTCCACACTCCCCCTCATTCACAATGGTATGATTTTTTGTTCTTTGATGCCTGATACCTGATCCCTTTGACACTTCGTGATCACACAGGTTGGAGTGCTTCTTCCATGTGGGCTTTGTTGCTTCTGAGCTAGATGGCTGCTTGTTTATCTTCAAGCCTTTAAGACCACAGATGCTATATCTTTTGATAGCTGGGCACCATCAGCTTTCTTCACCACATTTGTTTATGAACCCGCTTTGTCTTCAGTGATTGTGTCAGGAAGGTGAGCATCATGGAATACCAGTTTAATAGAACAAAGTATTCTTGCATTGAGGGAGTACTTGAGTGGAGGCCCAATGTCCATCTGCTACCTTAACACTAAACCTACGAATATATGCACATAAATCAATTTCCCCATCCTCATATATAAATATATTTACATATACATGCCTTTATTTAGACCTCTATAAATGCCCTTTTGCCTCCTAGCTCTTTCCTCTATTTCCATTGACCTTCCTCCTGTCCCACTATCATGCTCACTCTTCATTTGGGTTACAGTAATTCCTCTAGGTTACATTACCCTTGATCATGCCCTACCAGGCCTCCTACACCCTCCTCACCACCAATTTGGATCACTTGTTATTCCCTTGTCCCTGGATTTGTTAACACGACTGTTTTCCCCATACCTCCCCCTCTCCCCGTGTCCCCCGGGAACTGTCGGTCCTACTGTTTCTCCTTCAGATTGTTCATCCAGCCTATCTTATTTACTGCCTATTATTTACTATGGGGGAAGTCAGCTGCCAGGTGGGAGGTGACTTGGGGAGCCTAAAGATAAGCCCATATGATAAGAAACTGAATCCTCTAGCAATAGCCAGTGAAGCATTGCAGCCTGAGAATGACCAAGCCGGTGAGTGCAGAAATGGATTGATTGTTTGCTAGCTGAGCCTTTGCACAGACTGCCCTGACTCCAGTGTCACAACATTCCACTCAACTAAGCCACTTCCACATTCCTGCCCCTCAGAAACACTGCTGTTTTAAGACTGTTGGTGGTTGGTTTTTTAAAGCATCTACGTTTTGAGATAGTTATGTAGTAACAGATGACTTCTGCGTTTCCTTTTGATTCTGAGTAAAGATACAGCCAGGAAGACATAGTGTAGAGACTGACTAGGGTTGATTCAGGAGCCCTGGTGGTGTACTGCTTATGCATTGGGCTGCTAACAGCAAGGTCAGCAGTTCAAAACCACTAGCTGCTCCTACAGAGGAAGACAAGGGCTTTCTACTCTCATCAAGAGTTAGACTTGGAAGCTCACAGGGCAGTTCTCCCGTGTCCTATAGGGTCACAATTTGTTGGTATTGACTTGATGGCAGTGAGTGCTAGTGATGATTTATCCGATGAACATGTGTCTACCTTGTGCTGGGACCTTCTATTCTAGATAGGACCCTTCCAAATACATGTTACGGTAAGAGTCCCTTGGGGTGGTAAGTCAGCATAAAGATTTGGGGACCATTGACTTGTTTGGGGGCACCTTGAATATTTGTTATCATTCAGAACATGTGAGAAACATTGCAGACTAGGACACAAAATGAAAGGGACAATGTTTCCCAGGTAAGAGTTCAAGATGGAAAGCAAATCAGTACACAAAGATGCATTTAAATAGAAGCACGAAGGGGTAAGGCTAATGTGAAGATGGTTAGGCGAGATTAAGAAAGCCTCCCTGTGTGAAATTCTATTTTAGCATCATCTCCATGATGGGATAGCCACAACTGAGATCGACCAGGTGTCCCCCAAGTGACAGATAGGGTGCTAAGTAATGTACCTCTTGTATCTTTTCAAGCCCTCACGACAGCCCGATGAAGCTGGAGCTAGTATCTATTTCCAGTAAGTTACCAAGGAGGGACGGTCCTGCAGCTCTGGTGCTGAACTGACTTCCTATCTATCCGATGCTCTTCAGGCTTTCGCGTTCCACCTCCGAGACCCAGAGACACAAACGTGCTGCGGACTGGACAAGTGACTAGAGATTTGTAGCGAGATGTCGCGGGAGGGTTGCGGGCCAAGTGAGGATAAGGGCATGAAGTCCTGAACCTGCCTGACTTCCTAGAGACTCCTTAGCTACATCTCCTGCTTTGGGTTATGAACAAAGCGAGGCAAGTCGGGATTGTCTTGGGATGCCTTGATGACAGAGATGAGAGCGGTTCCATAGGCGTTTGAGAAAAATCTGTGCTTGGTCAAGTAGCTCTGGTCCCCCCCAGCCTTCTTCTGAGCCGAAATCCATTCTCCGAGGCTCCTCCCATTCTCCAGTACCACACTGGTCCCCACCCCCTCCACTCCCCACTTCACTGATTTGCCCTTTTTAACACAAGAGGTACCAGCGAAGGCCCAGGAGGCTGAACCTGGTGTACACTTGGGCTGCCCAGTGGGCACCCAGCGTGCCGAGCGAGGGCTGTGTTGTGGGCAGGAGGCAGGTAAGCCGATGCTTTGAAATGCCACCAGCTAAGTCAAGCCGTATCCACCCACTCAGGCCCTGGGGCTGACCCGGAGAACTGGCCGAGAAGTCCCTGTGCCACCGGGGGGAGTTGGGGGGTGATGGTTGTGCTCTGCGGCGAGCCCTGCCCACCCGGCCGGCGCCCTGGTTCCCGCCCAGGCGGCCTTTCCGGAGCTTGAGCCCGAGGGTCGCGCGCCCTGCACCCGCCCTGCTCCCTCCTGGCAGTTGGTGACTCTGCGCCCCGGCACTCCCGTCCCGGGGAGACTCTCCGCGTGCGCGTGCCCGGCGGCCCCCGACGCGGAGCTGGAACCCCGGGACCCCCGCGAGCCTCTGGGATCCGGCAGGAGCACGCCCGGAGGAGCCCCGAGTCCGCGCGCCCCGCGGCCCCCGGGGGCGGAGATAGCGCGCTGGGGGCGGGGCCCTGCCGGGAGGGGGCGGGGCGGAGCAGAGGCGGGGCGGAGCCTGGTGCTCGCGCTCGGCCGAGGCGCCGGCTCCGCTCCGAGACCCCCACCCGGGCTGGGTAGGCGCTCGGAGAAGGAGGGAAAAAGCGAGCCCGGCCCCCTTGCCGGGCGGGGGCGAAGCAGTTGGGGACCGCGGTCCGGCCACGGCAGCCTGAGCTCCGGGCGCCGGATGCCCCGCAGGTACTTCGCGAGCCGCCGGGAAGCCGCTCCGAGGACCGCGCGGCGCCAGCCGGCGGCGCGGGCTTTGAGCCCAGTGGGGGGCTTTTCCAGGGACTCGCCCGGTCTTCGGGGTTCTCACGGGGGCTGGACGGCTCCGGGTCGTCGGTCCGTAGGCGCACCCAGTCTCTCTCCCACGCTCGGGAGAGAAAGTTGGAAGAGGAGAGGATTTAGCTGCGGGGACTGCCAAGAGAGCCTCGGAGCCTCCCGCAGGGGCTCAGGGGACAAGCGGCCAGCACCGGGGCTGGGGTGGTGGTGGTGGTGATGGTGGTGGTAAGAGGTGCGTGGTGGGGCTTTGTTTTGAAAACCTGACTCGAAGCCCCGCGGGTAGCAGGCTAAGAGATAAAGTGAGGCTCACTTGCCTGCCAGGACAGGGACTCCCCTGCTGGGATTGTCGTGGTACCCAGGGAGGGGCTCGGCTTCCCAGCCGGGGGTCCTTCTGCGGAGGAGGACTCCAAGGAGGGGGCAGAATCCGAGAAAAACCGAGGTGGTGGAACCGTTGGGAGAGGAGGAAAGGAATGGGTGCCGTCTTCCTGGGCGGCGAGGACCACAGCCTTGGCCCTCCAAAGACTGAGGCCCGGGCTCAAGCCTTTGAGGATGACGGACAGCCGGCTGCCTCGGGGTGCTGGGTCTATTTATCTGCCGATCTTCCTTCTCTTTCTCCTGATGTGCGGGGCGTTCTCCAGCCCCCAGCTCTCTTCTTAACATCTCATCTCCCCTGGTGTGATATTTTCAGGCTCTGGCAAGGTCTTCAGGGAGAGGATAGGGGACAAAGAGACTCTGAGCTTCCTATCCCCGCCCCCCCAAAGGCTGCTATCTGCTCCCACCTCTCCAGCATCCTTGTTCCTCCCTCGCAGAGACCCACTGAGTGGTGAGCTGCAGCCCTGGTCGGTGGTCAGCGTTTCCCTCTCCCTTGCAGCTGCCTGATGGAAATCCCTTGCAGCTGGAGCGTGCAATACAGCCCCTCTCCCGGGGAGCTCTGTGCTTTAGAGACATTATTGATGACCGCCTACCTGGAGAATCTTGAAGTCCCAGGTGTTCAAGCTCTTTACCTCGGGACACACAAATGGAAAAGAACGGATTCTATTTGAGGGCCCCCTACTGCCATTCCGTGCTCAGGCTATGACTGAGCCGTTCTTTCAGAGAACCAGTAAAAACAACACAAGCCCCCCCCTACACCTCCCCAAAGACTTCAATTCTTACCTGTGGCTACAGCTAGCCTAACAGGCATTTCCTCCGAGTCTCTGGGTAGACTCAAACCTCCAACATTTCCATGAGCCTCCAAGCATGTCTGCCTGTGGCACCCCTCAGGGTCTTGGTAAATGCTGTGCCAGGTTTCTAGGGTCCTTGCTGCTTTAATGCGGGCACAAGAACTCCAGTGAGGAGCCTCCCCGGACTCCCAACTTTGGTCTTTGAGTAAAACTCATCATGCTTGTGTTTTCCAAACCAAACCAAACTCACGGCCATGAGTCGGTTCCGACTCACAGGGACCCTCTAGGACAGGGGAGAACAGCCCGCGTGGGGCTCTGAGACTGCGATTCTTTAAGGGAGTTGGAAGTCTCATCTTTCCCCTGAAGGGCAGCTGGTTGTTTCGATCTACTGACCTTGTGGTTAGCAGCCCAACATGTAACCACGACTCCACCAGGGCTCCTGCCTGTCTCTTCAGTGGAGCAGAACGGAACTGAGCCAGGGTCTGGTTGTCCAACTTGCCCTGACTGAGTGGGTCTCTGTTTGCTGGTTGATTGGTGCTCCCTCATGGGTTACTTTGTACTCCCTCACCCTATGTCCACTCTGAGCAGGTGACTGATGGGTCAGCAACGGTTACAAGACGGTTTAAAATGCTGCCAGTTCCCCTTACCCATGTAGCCAACTGTTGGTCTCCCAAAGGTCTGCCGTGGAACTCAGATGCTGTGGCCCAAGGAAGTTGGTGGGGCGATCGACTCGCTGGGGGAAAGCAAGAGTGAAGAGAGGAGAGGAGACCGCCCTGCAGCCTCGCAGACCTTGCTTTTCCCAGGAACTCGCAGCAGTACTGCCCACAGGAGCACCACCTGCCCAGATGGAGCTCCCCACGGGGGCCGTGAGGGATGCCAACGACACGAACACATCCACCAACTTCCTGTCTGTGCTCGACCCCCAGGGAGGCCCAGCTGCCCCTTTCCCATCCAACCTCAGCTACGGGGACTATGATATCCCCTTGGATGAAGACGAGGATGTGACGAATTCTCGGACGTTCTTTGCGGCCAAAATCGTCATTGGCCTGGCCCTCGTGGGCATCATGCTGGTCTGCGGCATTGGCAACTTTGTCTTCATCGCTGCCCTGGCCCGCTACAAGAAGCTTCGCAACCTCACCAACCTGCTCATTGCCAACCTGGCCATCTCCGACTTCCTGGTGGCCATTGTCTGCTGCCCCTTTGAAATGGACTACTACGTGGTGCGCCAGCTTTCCTGGGAGCACGGCCACATGCTGTGCGCCTCTGTCAACTACCTTCGTACCGTGTCCCTCTACGTGTCCACCAATGTCCTGCTGGCCATCGCCATTGACAGGTGAGCGTGGGGGGAGGGGAGGGAGTAAAGAGGCATTGGAATTGCTCCCTTCTTTCACCCACCCCACCGTGGCTTGCCAGAAGGAGGTCTCTGTCTTCCACGTCCATGTGGATGGATGTCGGGGGGTGGGGGGTGTTCTTAAGTTTCCCCCATGGATTTTACGGTGAGAATAGCTCTTGTTTTTCAGTGGGGCTTTGGTAGGAGGGAGCAGAACCCCCTAGAGTTGGGCAATGGGAAGGTTTTTGGTCCTTCGGTGATGAACAGAGATAGCCTATCTGCTTAAGAGCTGGAGGTAGACAGGCGCAAGGAGGTGTGGAGGGACAAGTTAAACTCCTGGCATGACCCCTTGAATCAACTTGGACATCCTGACAGTTTCTACCTCACTAATACTTCCTCCACTAAAACATGCTGTCTCTAATGCATGTTGATTTTAAAAATAAGATTGATAGAAAAGCTTCCGCGTTTCACTTTGCATCCTTTCATTTTGAGGGTTTTGGGTTTGCCTTTCCATACATGGGTATACATGAATACCAAAGCCCCGGTTCCAGCCATGTTAAGTAACGCCCACATGAGCAGCCAACACGCACCTGTCAGACACGTAGTCTCCTCATTTAGTTTGATCAGGAGTGCTGATAGGTCCGGGTAACCTTTGCCCCTTGGGAGACAAGCTTTCCCATCTCATGTGCCCAGAGCTAACCTGGTTACAACCTGCAGTTACCTTAAGGGTCAAAGCATGCCTCTCTGTACTTGGAGCGGAACAGCCTCTCTCTGTTAACCTGGAGAGCCCGGGGCAGAGTTGCCCATCCTGTTCCATCACCTCAGGACTTGGTGAGATTCGGACTGTGCCACTCCTTCAGGGCACTCTAGGACAGCGGGGAGGGGCACAGCTAATGAGCACACGTTCCTGAAGCTATAAGAAGGGCAGCTAGGGCAGAATAACCTGGGAAAAGAGCACTCCCGAGGAACGGGCACTAGTAAGAGTCTTGGCTTAAAACCACCTCTGGGTCGGAGCCCCTGTTTCCGTCCAGGAAAGGTAGCAGGGAATTGGCTGGTATCCTCCTGGGAGGTGCTCAGATATGCCATCCCTGGCTCTCCAAAGGAGTCACGCAGCCCCAGTGTTGTATCCACAGAGAGCATGACCCCTGGGCAGACCTCTCCAGAAGGAGCAGAGAGGTGGGGACCATTAAGCAGAGCATTTGCCCACCTGAGTATCCTTCCGAAATGTCAAAAGCCCTGGTCTCAGCTTCTCTGAGAGTGGAAGCTGCAGCTGTCAGCACCGGAACAGGCCACAGTAGATAGGGTCACATGATGACACCTGTGCGGCTAATTTTCCATCTGAAGTTTCATGCCAGCAAGGCATGTTTTCCCAGTGGCTCCTCTTGGCTGTTAAAAGTTGGGAAGGGGAAGTAGGTGTCTGCTGTGGGATGGGATCCTACCCCTATGGTAAAACCCCTTTTCCATGTAGGGGGCAACTTCTTCAAAGGGGCCAGAAATGCCTGATGGAGTCAATTTAAGGGCATGGAAGTCAGAACACACTAAGAGGCATTGAATAGTCCCCTCCACCCCCATGTACCCTAGAACCAAATCCATTGTGATTGAGTCGATTCTGACTAATTGGGCCTTATATAGGGTTTCCAAGACTAAATCTTAACAGGAGCAGCCAGATTTCATCTTTCTTTCTTGAAGCAGCGGGTGGGTTTGAACCACCAACCTGCTGGTGAGCAGCTCAACACCCAACCTACAGTGCCACCAGTCCCCCTTGATCTACGGAACTTCTTTAAGTTCATGTCATACTTTTAAATCAAACCCAGTGTTTGAAACGAAATACCATATGCATGTTTCTTGCCATGTAAGTTGATAAAATGCAAATTAGTTACAGTAAGAAAGATACATTGAGAAGCATGCTTGCATCATGGGATGACTGTTATAAGTGGATACTTGCACCGAGCCTCACTAGGGGCCTTGGCTGACTAGCTGGCTGTTTCAATGCATTACATTCCTTTATTGGTGTGTGATCTTTACTTAAATTTATTTTGATTTTTATGTACTTTTCCCATCGAAGTTCAATTTTATGGTTCTAGATACTCATTGATTTTTTTCTTTCAATCTGGCTCCTGTTGATCAGGACTTGATTGGTGATCTTCAGGTTTGAATTGGTCAGTTTTGTGCAACTAATTTTTATCTTGAATTAACAAATAGGCTGCTTTTCTAGAAAGGATGTTGGTATTTATTCTGCTGAGGGTTAAATCCGAGGTATACTACCTAGACCCACTAGTTGTAGGGTCTTTTCTAAATTACTTAACCTCTCCTGGCCTCAGTTTATTCCTCTGACAATGCAGACAATGAGAGAAATGAATGTGTGTGCTGCTTTGAGGAGTAGGGATATAATAAACAATATTGTTTAGAAAAATACTTGAGACAGAGGATTTAACAAACCCACAGTCGCTGAATCATTTCCTACTAAAGGCGACCCTCCAGGCTTCCCACGGCTGTAAATCTTTTGTTTTTAAACAGTTTTATTAGCATTTCATCCACATGCCATATAATTTGATAATGCAATTATATCAAGAGCAGTGTTGTACAGTTGTCACTATATTCAATTCTAGAACATGTTCTTCTTCCTTGTACTCATTGTTATTCATGTGATTATTGTTTTTGTTTTTTCTAATTGTGGCAAAAAATATACACACCAGGACATTCTCCAATTCCACAAAGACTGCCACGTCTTTGTCCCAGGGAGTGGCTGGTGGGTCAACCTGCCGACCTTCCTGTCAGCAGCGCCATCCCTAACCCACTGCACCAGCGAAGCTCCTTTGCAAGGCAGCAAGCACTCAATAAACAGTGAATATTGTACTTTTAGGCTAACCATGAAAGGAATAAGGAAAACAGATAATATAAACTAACAGATGGTTCAGATAAGCTAAACCCCTTGTTTTTATTAAAACAATTGTTCTCATGGTGTCAAAATTAAAAATAAAATTGCATGAGGTTTCTAAGAAATATAGCATTCAAGGTGTGGTACAACGGAAATATTCCTTTCTCCCTGTCCCTCATTTCTCTCATTGGTTTCATCGTAGCCTCAAGTACCTTGCTTAGATACCTGTCTGTCCTGGCTGCTCGCTCCCTTCTTCAAACATTCATTCTGTTTCGGCATCCTGAAAATATTTACCCCCGCCGCTCCTGCAGTAAGGCGGGCTTTCTACACCTGTCAATAGTCGCTGTCTTGAAAACTCACAGGGGCCGTGCTGCCCTGTCCTCTGAGGGCCCCCACGAGTCAACACCAGCTGGATGGCAGTGTGTTTGGTTGGTTGTTCCTGCCTTGTCATTCCAGGCTGGGTTCTTGTCTCTTTTCTGCCTTCCTCTCCACTGCTTCTCAACATTCTATTTATTCCAGGGGGTTGAACCACCAACCTAAACATTCATGTATTTATTTATTCAAGCAGTGCCTTTTAAAAAGTGCCTACTATGTGACAGGTACAATTCCAAGCACTGGGGAGATAATGCTCAGTAGGACCCCCTGTCCCCCTCAAAAAAAAGTCTTGCCCTTATGGAGCTTAGGACCAATGCTTGTGTGGTGAAGAAAGATAACAGGAAGAAGGTGGGTAATTTCTGAATGAGAAATTTTCTGTGGGAAAAAAACCCCAGACATTGGGAGTAACTCGGGGCAAGAACTCCTCTAGTTGGATCATGTTTCTGTGGAGAAGCCATTTGAATGGACTTTTGAAGGATTTGTCGTGTCATTAGGTCTCTTGAGTCGGTACTACCATCTTCCATCCATGTGCACAACAGAGTCCTTCCCGGGCTGGCTCCTGCAATGTCCTCCCAGGTGTTGCTGGGTTTGAGCCCATCGTTGCAGCCAAGGGGTCACTCCATCTTCCTCTTTGTTCTTGACCTTCTACTTGACTGAGCATGATGTCCTTTTCCAGGGACGTGTTTCTCCTGATAGCATGTCCAAAGTATGTTGAAAATGATAGGAGGACAAGAGAAGGAGAAAACACTAGTCCTGCGCAGATTGAGAAAAAAAATTATTTGGGCGTGCAAAGGCCCAGGGGCAGCAACAAGCCTTATTTGTTCTAGGAACTGGAAGCCACTGTGGCCTGGGTAGAGTAAGCAAGACCACAGTCAACTTAGTCTTCTGTCTTGCACATCTCCTCTTTCTTGCCTCAGAAGGAAAAATGATAAGAACAAAGACCTTTCATGACGCCATTATGTACAGAATACATCTCCATGCCCTTAGGCGCTAGACTGGTTGTCAGTGTCATGCTGAGTAAAT
The DNA here is from genome assembly GCF_050624435.1 of Tenrec ecaudatus. Lineage (NCBI taxonomy): Eukaryota > Metazoa > Chordata > Mammalia > Afrosoricida > Tenrecidae > Tenrec > Tenrec ecaudatus. The sequence goes on from NC_134546.1 coordinate 15,444,032, forward strand.
ACATTTTTCTCATGTTTTCCAAAAGAGGTGATAATCCTTTTGAGAACTGTCACCACTTCATTTGACATTTCTGTTTCTCCAGTGCCAGGCACTTGGCCAGCACACTGGGTGAGGGGTGAAGGATTTACCACTTTCCCACTCCTCCCCCCGCCCCCCGGCTACCCACTCCACCTTCAAAGCATACCAGTAGCTGTCAAATCCACTCTGACTCATGACAGTGCTATGTGTAGATGCCATCCATCAGGGTAGAAGTGTGCCGTGTAACACCACCCCCAGTGGCTGTGATTTTTCAGAACGGATTGGCCAGGATTTTCTTCTGAAGAGCCTCGGGATGGATTGGAACCTCCAATCGCCGTTTGTATCACCCAGTGACTCCAAGAAGCCACAGGAGGCAAAAGGTTGTAAAAGTAATGAGCCAATCCCTGCGCTTGAAGAAGCTTACCCTGCAGAGTGAAGGGGAACAAACATTTCTGAAAGAGTTTAAGGAGTACGTGATACATTTCAGATGAAATATAGGTCAAGGTGTGATCATTGTGTCCTAGAGTAGGGAGAAGAGGCTAGCTAGAGCAGGTGGGCTTTTAGCTGGTCTCCAACAGAGAAATGAGATGGAGCCCGCCCACGGAGCAAACATTTCACGTGTGTAGAACCGGGCTTGCAAGGCAGGAATGCTGATGGCAAGTGTGAGGTACTTTGAAGAGGTATCCAGGGCAGGAGTAAGGAGTGTTGGGAGGATGGAGAAACTTCCGAAATCCAGGCAGAAGGAATAAAGAGGACACATAAGGAGCAGTGGGTTGAAAAGTTGAGAGGCCTTGGTCTCCCCGGGCTTGGGTATGCCTCCTTTGCTGTGGATCCCCACAATGTAACAATCACAAGGAACTCTGGGAGTGGAACCTTCCATTTTCGAGAGTGGGAAACCGGCCAGTCTGCCCATCTGTTGGCAGGCGCTCCTTCTTCTCTCTGGAGGCGGCCCGCTAAGGCACGAGTAACCACGAGTCGCCTTTGTTGTTGTTAGGTGACATCAAATGGGCCCTGACTCATAGCCACCCAATTCGTATGAACAGCAGAATGAAGCACTTCCCACTCCTGCACCGTGCTTGCTGCCTTTGAGATCGTGGTTGCAGCCCCTGCACCCATCCTCTTTTTCTCGAATCTTCTGCTTGACTAACCATGATGCCCTCCTCCAGAGACGTCTCCTTCCTGGAAGCATGCCTGCAGGATGAGAGATGACATCTTGCCATCTTCATTTCCAAGGAGCATGCTGCCTGTATGTCTTGTTCAAGACGGCTGTATTCATTCTTCTGGCCGTCCATGACACGTTCAAGAATTTTCTCCAATCCCGTGTTTCAAAGCATCTATTCTTTAGTCTTCCTTATTGCATCTAAGGTGATTGGAAATGCCGTGGCTTGGGTCCGGCACACCTTAGTCCTCAGGCACAAATACCCCCTGGGGTGTTCATCAGTCAGGGATGACGGGTGTGAGGAACAGGTTGTGCATTCTCCAGCCATTCTAGGATCAGCCAGGTCCGTTGCTGCTGTAACCCTGACTGCGATGGCTATTGCGGAGGCTGGGTCCTAGGGACAGCGGCTACCCTTCTTTTCTTTGCTTCTCACCCAGCCCACTATGTTCTCATGGTGAACAGGTCTTGTTCTCAGTGGGATGACAGCTGTAAATGAATCTAGATCGGAACCTCTCTGGTCGGAGACACACAGGGCACATCAAAGATGTATTCACAAGCAGAGACAAGCTGCCAGTCGCCTGACTCTTTGGAGCATCAGAAGGTAGACACCAGCTGGATGGAGAGGCACAAAGAAGAGGGGTCATTAGAATGCCTTGGGGGCAGGTGAAAGGAATGTCTCTCACTCGGGATGGAAAGCCAACGGGCAAGGGTATATTGGAAAGGCCACTGAATCTGGAGCCACGTATGGGTCTGGGTTACGGTTCTGTCAATTTCCAGTTGTTCGGGTTTTGGAAAGTTAGTTGATTTCTTCAAGCACCAGTTCACTCATTTGAGCCACGGGCATTTTTGTTCTCCTACTTATTCAGTAGAGTTGGGGTGATCAAATAAGAACATGGATTTGAAAATGCTTTGGAAATTGGACACTGGCGCTCTGGACCTAACATAGCCAAGGCTGGGGGCCATTCTTGAAACCATGTTCTGCCACCTGCCTACTGGTGATGCACCAGGAAGGCCTTCTACACAGCTCCCCGGGCGGTGAAGGAGACCAGGGGTGAATCAAATGACCCAGAAGCTTCCATTTAATGGGAAGATCTGGAGCCAATAAAATGGAAAATAATCCAGAATCTGTGCCGTGATATTTGTCAGCATCCAGAAAAGAGCCTGGCTGTGTGTACAGATGCAGCTGGAAATCCTGTTTCTGGATTGCACCACTTGCTTCGACATTAAGAGCTCATTGCTGTTTATGTGCACTGTCTCATGGGAGCCAAACCATTATTCCTGTGAGATCGGCAAGGAAAGTGACAGTCCCGTATCACAGATAAGGAATGTAAAACCCACAGGGCTTTGGAAAAATGTCTCCAATCAACAGGGCAAGGTCGAGGCAAAGCTGGGCTTTGATACTCAGTCTTCTGGTCCCTAGATTAACGGTCTCATGTACTTCTTCCTTGTAACAGCACTCTGTGGGACACATCAGGGAGCGGTGGGAAGTTCGTGTTAAGGGAGAAAAAATGGAATAGACATGGCATCGTGGAAATTCATATAGTTAACAAGTGTGAATATAGGCTTTCCCTTTGGCAGTAATCAGCAGAGCGTGCTGGGATAGACAGCCCCGGAGAGAGCAAGAGCCCGAATGTCCTAGTTTGGGTAATGAGTCAGAGCAAGTCTGGTGCACTCATTACAGTGGGAGCAGGCTGATCCTTCCGCAGGGCTTTGGCCACAGCCTCCATCCCACCAGCAGAGTCGAGAGGCATCCGCGTGAGGGCCACAGGTAGTTGTCCGTGGCTGAGCCTGTCAGGGCAGCCAGTGGCTATCCAGAGACTATCGGTGGTTACCAAAACTTCCAACTCCTGCTACCATCTGGGAACTGGAAGAGAATAGGCGTCTCGGTCCAGTAAACTCAACAAATGGCATTCCATGTCGTTAGCTGCCTGTGTTCAGGGGAGGGATGGGAGCAGCACAGATGTGATGGTGAGGCGAGGGGAAGAAGAATGGCTCTCTTAGCAAATCGAAGTCTTCAGGAACATGAGCCCCAAAGGGACTGCCTTTCCAAAGAAAGAGAAATGGTTTGGCTTTCCTTTAGGCCCTTGTCAGGTTCACTCTTGGCTCAACCTGGGCTAAAGTCTGGGTTCCTGAGAACGTGCTTATTTACAGTGTCAATTAGTCATTCCCTCCTGCTTCACTTCCCATCTTTCTCCTCCAACTTCCACCCCCTGCCAGATGCGGAGAGTCTTCCAGGAAGCCAGAGCTCTCTGCAGAACCGTGCACAGACGCTCTCCCTGGGAAGGAGGCTCTCATACCGCACGGATGACTCACATCTCCAGAAAGTGCTCCGTTTTCTTGCCTGGACCACTGTGGTAACGGCAGTGTGGTTCTTCGGAAAGCACAAACGCAGTACCTTCTACTAGCTGATGCTTGTGGTTTTTAAAAAAAATCACATATATTCTCAATTGATTTTCCCTTCAGTCCTCTGAGGCAGGGTTAAATGTTTTCTCTCCAAAGTCATATTCTGTGTGACCTCGAGAGTCGCTCAGCCGTCATGGTCTCCATTTCCCCACCTGTAAAATGAGTTACAAGCCCATGCGACGTCTCTCCATCTTTGCAGGGAGAGTGACATTTTTTTTTTTTAAATGAGGACTGATGGCAACACTCTGTCCCCGGCTCATTGGAGAGGTAAACTTCGCCCAGTAAGGCTTGAGAACGAGCAGCCCGTTTGTACCAGCCACCGCAGGGTGGGTATCAGGAGCCCTGGTGGTGCAGTGGTTACCCACTGGGCTGTGAATGGCATGGTCAGCTGTTCTAAATCACCAGCTGCTCCTCAAGGGGAAAGGGGAAGCTTTTTACTCCCTGCAAGAGGTTCAGTCTCTCGAACTCATGGGGGGCAGTTCTACCCTGTCCTAGATGGTCGCTTTGAGTCAGCACAGAATTGATGGCAGTGAATTTTGAGCTGGATGTGTGCCAGACTACTCACCTAACGGTTGACAGTTCAAACCCACCACGCAGTGCCGAGGAAGAAGCCCTGTAAAGATGAGCTCAGAAAACCCCCTGGGCATTCTACTGTCACAGAGGCTCCTCATGAGTCAGAATCCACTCGAAGCAAGTGAGGTTTTTAAAAAGGATGGGGGCGGGGGGTGGTAGGTTTAATTCTGAATGGTGAGGCAATAAGGGTATAAACCCCTAAAAACTGGAAGGGTATTGGAGGATGTCAGGAGTAGAAACAGCTGTGAGGTGTTATGTATACTTTTAATGTGTGTTTCGTTGAGTTGTACATAAGGTTGCATGGCGCCAAACAGCAAGCGCATCGAGTCCAAACATAGCCTATGTTTAAGACCTTGGCTGTAATGTTGCCATCTTAGCACATTCCATCCATACACACAAACGCCCACAAATACTAAACAACAAAACAAAAGGAAACCCTGCCCAGTTTAAGGAGATTGAGGTTCTGGGAGGTGAAACCAAGCGGACTTGCCAGTGCCCAACTTTGCAGGTAAAGCGGTTCACCTTTTTCACCGTAGACTAGGTACCAGGGGGTGTCTGCTCCCCACGTCACCACATAATGTTGCAAACATTATACCGGCACCCAGCACTTCCACGCGCAGTAGCTGACCCTGTGTGCCTCCTTGCCTCTCCCCCTAGATACCTGGCCATCGTGCACCCGCTGAGGCCCCGGATGAAGTATCGGACGGCCAGCGGGCTGATCGCTCTGGTCTGGACGGTCTCCATCCTCATCGCCATCCCGGCCGCCTATTTCACCACCGAAACGGTCCTCCTCATCACCAAGAGCCAAGAGAAGATCTTCTGCGGGCAGATCTGGCCGGTGGACCAGCAGCTGTACTACAAGTCCTACTTCCTATTCATCTTCGGCATCGAGTTCCTGGGCCCCGTCGTGGCCATGACCTTGTGCTACGCCCGGATCTCGCAGGAGCTGTGGTTCAAGGCGGTGCCGGGCGTTCAGACGGAGCAGATCCGCAGGCGGCTGCGCTGCCGCCGCAAGACGGTGCTGGTGCTCATGTGCATCCTCCTGGCCTACGTGCTGTGCTGGGCGCCCTTCTACGGCTTCACCATCGTGCGCGACTTCTTCCCCACGGTGTTCGTCAAGGAGAAGCACTACCTGACGGCCTTCTATGTCGTGGAGTGCATCGCCATGAGCAACAGCGTCATCAACACCCTGTGCTTCGTCACCGTCAAGAACAACACGCTCAAGTACTTGAAGAAGGTCATCCTGCTCCACTGGAAGTCGTCTTACCACGGGAGCAAGTCCAGCGCAGACCTGGATCTCAAAACCACGGGTGCGCCTGCCACCGAAGAGGTGGACTGCATCAGGTTAAAGTAGCCTGTGCAAGCGGCGGCGTGGACACGCTCTGCTCTCGGCTGGCGGCAGAGTCCAAGGACAGACAGCACCGTGGGCGCTGACACTCGGATAGCTTCACGACACCGTGATCCGCTTATCACACACCGGAGAGGGTGGCCACACCCTGGACAGGGTGACATTTCATTGTAAAAATGTAGTAGGAATAAAACCCAGGAAACCCTTGGGCAGGGTTGGGCAGGATTTGCAGAAGGGAGAGCCCATGTTCTTGTGTTCGGAAGTGGACCCCTCCGCCACTCATCAGAGGCATCAAGAAATTTCTCTGGGGTGGTGCTCGGGCTGGAGCTCATGCCTAACCTTTGCAAGACTGGGGCAGCCATACAGAAGAGGCACCTGCCTCTTGTAACCTGCCTTCCCATCCCTGTTTTGCTTCTCACTGTGAGCGGCCTGGCATGCATGCTCATGGACACCCCAATATGCATGACCAAGTTTGGGTCAAGTCCTTTCACCAACATGACCCAGTGATCACCAGCTCTCAAGAGCGAGCGGGGAAGAGTGCCCTCCGTACCAGCCACACCTGACAGGTTACTCGACTGGTATGAGCCACGGGTGCCTGAAACCTGTCTTAGTTGTTAATCCCTTGGTCCGAGAACCACTTTTAGAATGGAGTTACTCTCAGATGGGGTGCTCCCTTATGTTTTTTGGCAAATCCAGTCATGTAATTCAGAGACGGAGTCCCGAAGGAGCATTTATAGGGTTGAGGGAGTCCCAACAATCGGCTCCAGTGACCCCAGATGCATACTGACGGCACTTCCCACTTCCCGGAGTCATGGTGGTGTCGTGTAGAGGTTACACATTGCGTTGCTAGCCAAAACGTTTGAAAAGCACCGGCTCCTGAGAGAAAGATGAGGCGCAAAGCCTGACTCTCCCACAGAGTTACAGTCTTGGAAACCCACAGGGGCAGTTCTGCCCTCTCCGATAGGGTCACCGCCAGTCAGAATCTATTTGCTAGCAGTGAGTTTGGTTTGGATTTTCCTACCTCCTAACGGCGCCTCTTTTAGGTTGGTGCTTGGAATTCTATTTTGGAGTTCGGGGTTCGAGACCCGAGATTTGAAATCCGCCACCTGTTTGGCTCTGGGTAAAGCCTATTCTCGGAGGACGTGGAGGAGGTGAAGAGTGAATGAGGAGACTTGTGGGGACACTCATGCAGTCGTACAACTACAGTAAGAAGGACGGACTGAGAAAAACCCCTGGCGTTGATGGGCTTAGTGTGGGAGCCTCAGCACCGCCTGCCCATTTTATGCTTCGTGTGAATTCTCTGCCCCCCCCCCCAGCAGTGCTCTAGCATTGCTTTAATGACACATCGATATGAACATGGCTGTGACATTTGCTGGCGGAGGCGTGAAAGGAAAGGGTGGTTCAGTCTCTGGCCAGAAGATGTGCTGGGGGCTTTGAAACGCTCCAGAATCTGAGCGTGCCTGTGACCGAGGCAGTACCGACCATCCGCTTAACGCCTGTTCCCACCTAGCATGAACCTAGGCCGTGTGATAGCGGTCGCTCTCCCCGTTGCAATGGCGTGTGCACAGCTGTCTAGTGTCTGGTCCTTTCCCTCATGTTTCCTTCCAGAGCAGCATATTTATAATGCTGTACAAGTGATGTCCTGCGTGGCAATTTTGCCCCTCCAAATATAGACAAACGCTTTTTTTTGGTAGCAAGATGTATTGTTTTAATTACCTTTTCCCTTCTGGAAGTCATGTTTCAAAAGCCTATTTGTTTCTTCCCGTTCATGAACCCAAAGATGCCAGTTTCATCAGAATGCTCTTCATAATAAAAAACCCACTAGCCTAAACCAAGCATGCGTTGCAGAATGGAGAGAACCATGCCTTGCCTTCTCCAGTCAGGAAAGGCAGGCTTTAGATTATCTAGATGAAAAAATAATCGAATGGTATCCTTTTCTTGGTGTGCTAGCATTTTCCATTATGAGTGTGAGCTAAGACTTGCAGGCACTAAGTTGGAACTTTATACAACAACAGACCCCTCTTCTGTTTCTCAATTTAAATATAGCAGCGTTTCACACTTTTAACTGTGTAACATTTCTGGATATGAATATCTACTTGTGATTTTACAGTGAATGAAAGTGTTGTGTTGTTATCAAGTGAAATAAAAATATATATGGATGTGTGGCGTTGTTGACCATGATGTTCTCGTGATTTCGGTGCTGGATGTAGTGTGCCAGGCCTTTGAGTGAGCATTGAGTCGGTGTACTCATGCCTTTATGAATTACAAATACAATCCCAACTCATGCTCTTCATGCCTATAAGCGCCCTCTTTCCATTGGAAATGGATGTAAGTGATTTACATCCCTCCCTAGATACTGGCTCTGGTCAAGCCATTAATATTCTTTTACCATCTGAGCGCCAAGACTTGAATTCGAGGACCTGGTTTTGTCTGTAACGTAAGCCAAGGTCATACCTCTAGACAGGCTTACCGTGACCAATGCCAAGTGAGCATGTTCAGATCAGTGGCTGGTTCATTGTGCACCGCTAGCTGCAAACCTGCCCAGCGGGTGGCTCCTCCAAAGGCTGGTGGCAAGATTGCCAGGGTCCCACTTGTACCTTATGCGCTTCTTTTCTGCTCTCAAAATGCCTGCCAGATGCAAAGATGCATACAGTATCACGTACAGAATGGTTGGCAAACTCAAATAACTCAACGAACGCAGAAGACACGGTCAGATTTACAGCGACAGGTTTGGAGAGTTTGTCTCCTAGGGTACAGGTTTGAAAGTACTTTCTTAAATGAACGACACGACAACCCAGAGCCACGGCCAGCCGTCAAGCGTGAAACAAGTTCCATGCTCAGTGCCGAAGCGAATACTAACGAGTTTGTGAACGGGCTGTAAAATTATATAAAGGAGTCCTGTCTCCTTTTTAAAAATGGGATAATGTAAATGAGAACAGTATATTCAAATGATTCATTGCACTACTGAGGACCCTGAAGCCCAGGAGGGGAAAGAGACGTTCTAAGTCACACCACTGGGCACAGAGAGTCAGGGGTAGAGCCGAGAGTTCAAGGTCTGGGCCTGGGTTCCTCTCTCTCAGCATGCCTGGATAGAGGCAGTATCCAAATCTTGCCAAGAGCAAGATCCTTTCCAGGAATTCAGGGGTGCCTGTTCAGGCCCAGGCTGACCTTGCCTGGAGAACTTATGAAATATTTCAGCATGATTTCTGACTCCTTTGCAAGCCAAGTTTAGTTCATTCCACCCCTGGCAACTGACAGCAGGGGCCTGAAGATGCAGATTTGGGGGAAGAACTGCTGAAGAAAGGTCACCTGCTGCTCTTCCCTCAAGGAGCCCTAGTGGTACAACGTGTTAAGCATTGGGCCACTGACCTACCACCAGACACTCCTTCAGATTGATAGCCTCAGAACTGCGATGGTGCAGTTACACTGTGTCCTTTTGGGTCACTCGGAGGCAGGCTTGACTCGATGGCAGTGAGTTTGGGGGTTTTTGCTAGTTCTGTTTCTTGCTTGTTGAGAGTTCCAAGGAATGAAAGGGGACAGACAAGGCCCCCCTGCTCTTGAGAACAGCTGCTCTGCCCCAGGGAAGCAGAGGAGAGAGAGAGAGAGAGAGAGAGAGAGAGAGAGAGAGAGAGAGAGAGAGAGAGAGAGAGAAAGAAGCTGGGTTTGTGCTGTGTAGAGTGTTCAGGCTGGTTGGCAGCATCTGAATTCAGAGTTCAGAGCCCCCCCTGGAAGGTGAGAGAGGGGATGGAGGCTGTTTGGCCAAGGTGGGCTTTGAATTTGACTGCCCAGGACAAGTGTGGTATCGAAAAGCCAATTGGGAGACATTTCACATGGAAAAAAACAAAACATCTTCTGGAAATAAATGCTTTTTTTTCCCCCCTGGGGGCAATGCTTCCTCACACAATGATGGGATTGTCCTCTCTGAAAGAAGGAGTTCAGAAACCTGGAAATGCGCAGCGAAGGAAGTTAGTCACGTCCAAGCCTTTTCTGAGGGCAGGATTGGGTAAGGGGAGGGAGGGAGGGACTGCAAGAGGCTGGCCTGTGTAAAGCAGTCTCCACCATGGAGTGCGGGCGGCATGTGGTAATAAAGAAAGAACCAGCAGCCGAAGACCCAGAGGAGGCCGCTGAGCACAAATTCAACGGACTCTGATGCCAACCGAGGCTCGCTGAGCGCCCGACAGGCACTGCTACCTCACCCAGCCTTCACGGCTGCCCTAGGCATCAGGGGCAAGCGAGCACTGTAGTCTGCAGACGCAGAAGTGGCAGCTCAGAGAGGCGGTGGTTCTCACTCCAGGTTGAACCAGGACTAAATGTTACGCTGAGGCAGGAACTCAGGCAGCTCAGCTGTGCCAGGCAGAGCGCGGGCTGTTCACCACGTGGTAGGGCAGTCCTTCAGTGATCTTCCCAGGCCTTGCTGGTGATTTTTAAGCAACCCGAGTGAATTCCTCTATCCCTCAGTGTACTGAAGAGGTAATAAATCATCTCACACATAAACCAGGTTTCCTCAAAAGCTGAGAGCATGTCACTCCTGCCTTCATTTCCCCCTTTGTCTGAGGAGTTTGATCCCTTTCATCAGCCAGCCCTCAACCTTTGAGCGCCACTGGGGCTTCGGATTCTAATGAAGGTTAAAGTCCCTTCTCAAATAATGCTTTCAAATTGATTAGCTATGTAGGCATGCAGAGAAATATATAGAAATACAATTATCAAAATGTATTCAATAGCATGACTCCCATCGTTTAGAAGTAGCGATGCATATGAACGACAGCATGTGCTCTCTTCCCAAATGACAATAGCATATCAAACGACAATAGCGTATCAAACGACAATAGCGTATCAAACGACAATAGCGAATACAATGTCTGTGATTTCCTTTGACAACGGCCTCAGAGACTCTTGATCCTAGAGTAGCCTATTGCCTTCTTCCTAACTGTAGGAACTGCTGGATTAGGGTAAAGGGCAGTGAGACCGACAGCTCCTCCCACACTCCCATCCAAATTCATGACCGGACCGGCTAAGAAAGCCGGCTCTAGAGAAAAGACGAGGCCAGAACACATGGGAAGAGGCACTGGTGGAAATGCAGATGGCCGGAAAGAGGTCAACACACACACACACACAGAGAGAGAGAGAGAATTAAATCAATAACTCTTGGGCACATTTCTTGTAAAGGCACCTCAGTGGGTATTGTGACTCACCAACTTTCTGACTCCAACCTTTCCCAGAGCTCCAAACCCCGATGAGTGTGGCAAAGATTGACCCAAAAAAACAGGCAATGTCTTTCCTTTTATTACCTAGGGATTCAGGTCGATTTCATGAGTGTATTCCAAAAATGTTTATCATCTTAAGTTCTAATGCTAGAAAGATGAAAAAGACACAATCCCAGCTCTTATCATTTATTGACTTGTCTTAAGGTGTGTTAGACTGTGTTGACTAGAGAAACAAATCCAGGGACACTCATATATGTGTAAGAGAGAGCTTTATATCAAGCAAACACCCCAGCCTAGCCCAGATCAAGTCCATAAGCCTGATACTACTCCATAAGTCTGATAGTAGTCCACAAATCCCTCGAGCCATACACAGTGATGCAGAATGCAGAAAGATCACAGGTCAGTGGGTGTAAAATCTTGTAGATCCAGTGGTGATGGATGTATCTCCAGAGCTCTGACAGCCATCAATGTGGATTGAAGTGGCTTGTTAACAGGAAGGAGAGAGAAGGAGGCCGTCCCTCAGAGAGCCATTTATCTCAGTTGCACTCCAATCAAGACACCTGAATGACAGGCTAAACTCCACCCACATGTTCCTACAGGAGTCATGTTGGCACAAAAAAGCCTAACTGTCACATCAGGAGAGACTGCAAAAGCAGGGATGCAGAATTAACCCATTGAGTCCATTGCTTTGTTTGCTTCTCATTTGTTCCTTTCTCATCGTAAACATGTGGTTCTATGTTCCTTGTTTAAATTTTCAGATATTCTTGAGTTGAAAATGCGTATCTTTTATTTTCATTCTTTATTGTTTCTTATAAGTAATAAAGGGCGGCTTTTCCTTGAATAAAACCCAAACGTGACCAAGTAAAAATATTATTTCAGTGCTAACGGTATTCTACTCATCCAATCGACAATACTTGACACATGTGTATATTGGTTCATGGTTTCTATAGTCTCCTTATGTATCTCAAGTTTAAAATGCTTGTTAAGCTTACTTCTTTTCATTCCTTGGGATTTTTTTTCCTTATAGAATAGACTATTGTTTTTAAATTTGGTCCTATTGTTTTCTTTATTGTCTAGTTGTATAGTTTCTCTATTGGTTCTTTTCAATTTATCCATCTTGAACAGAATCAACTGAATTTTCCAGTGTCTTGCCACAAAACAAGATGGGTGAACTTGCCTTGAGTCTACTCTCCATATCATCTGTTTTGCATCCATTCACTGCAATCCCCTCAATGTAACACCACCCATCCGACTTTCTCCTTTTGTTTTCGGTCTTTATTTGTTCTCTTTTTATGAGCCTTCTAAGAAGACTTTTGTCCTTGGGTTAATGCTGCCTGTGTTAGTTTAGGTAGACTAGAGAAACAAATCCAGAGACACTCATATGTGCAAGAGAGAACTTTATATCAAAGAACAATTATACATTAAAAAACCCAGTTCAGATCAAATCCAGCCCAGTTCAGATCAAATCCATAAGTCTGATATTAGCCAATATGCCCGATAATAGTCCAGAAATTCCTCTTCTTACACACCACATGCAATGATGCCGAATGCAGAAAGATCAGAGGCCAGTGAGTGGAAAGTCCTGCAGATCCAGTGGTGATGGAAGCCTATCAGCATTGGTGTGGGTCTCCATGTGGCTCCACGAGGTCCAGGCTTTGGTTCTATCAGTTGTCTCCATGTGGTTTGCAAATAGGAATATCAAGCAGAGAGAGTGTGTCCCACCTCCAGGGAGGAAGACAGGAGTTCCCATAATCCTCAGGAGAAGGCCATGTCCACACTAGAGGCCTCATTGGCTATGGACTGATTGACAGGCCAGACTCCACCCCTTCACTCAAGTTGACAGGAGATAATGTAACTGCTACTTTGTCAATCTGCTTCATTGAGACTTTTCTTCTTTTTCACTTCCCTTCTGTTTTACCAAGTCTGCTGTCCTTTTCCAGGAACTGGTCTCTTCTGATAATTTGCTCAAAGTCTGTGTAACATAGAGGTTGTTTCTGTAGATTTCAGTATTGAGAGATTTGTCCTCAAGATCACTAATCCCTGATTAAATTATTTTCCCTTTTAATGTATTATTTATTTAATCTATTATCTTATTAATCTTTTAGATTTTTACTTGACATTTTTATGTGGCTTGGTGTCTAATTTTTTATTAATTTTGTTCTTGTGTGTTTTTCTGAATTCTTTTAAAATTTTCTCCTCTGATTTCCTTGATTTCATCTGTAGTTGTTTTGATCTTTCTCTCAGTCCATTGAAACTATGTAAATATCATTCTTTTGAATTTCTTATCAAATAGTTCCAGTGCCATTTGTTTCTCAGAAAGATCTTCTGGTTTTATGTTTTGATCACTTGTTTGAGTCACATCTTCTTGTTTCTCCAGGTGAACTAAAACTGTCTTTTGTCTCCAAGATATTGTGCCATTTGGGGATTTGTATATCACTGAGAATGTATGCAGATGTGTCCTTAGGCATGCACCATCTATTTCAGAGACGAGATTATGAATGTGTGTGTTATTCATGTAGCAGACTTGGGGGTGACTTTGGCCGGTGTTGCCTGCTGTCTGTCAATGAGCAACTTCTACAGATCTTCTCCCAGTAGGTAGGAGCTGCAAGAGGTGCAGGTGTGACTGAGCCACAGTTGTTCTCTCCCATTTGGATAAAACCCAAAACCAGATTCACTGCAATAGAGTTGATGCTCACTCATAAGGAGCCTAAAGGACTGGACAGAATTGCATCTGTGGGTTTTCAATACTGTAACTCTTTACAAGAGTGGGGAATCTTGTCTTTCTTTCTCCCATTGGATGGAACAAGGAAAACAGAGAAAACCAAATAACAACAAATAAAATAAGGTGGGGGGGGAAGCAAAAAGACAAGAGCAAAATAATATAAATTAATAATTTTTAAAAAGGAACCAAAAAAAGGGATGAGAAAAAAGGAAGAAAACATAATTAGCAAAAACAGGGAGGGGGAAAGGAAAGAGAAAAGACTAGGAAAGAGAAAGGAGGAGGGTAAGAAAGTAAACTGGAAAGCAGAGAGAGAAAGAGAAGACGACAAAGAAAAGAAAAGGAAAGTTAAAAATGAAGGAAGGAGAAAATGGTGTGGGTAGGGCACTCGGTATGAGCTAATGTCCCCTCTCAGCCAAGAAGCCTAGGGGGTGAGGCGTGAGAGATGAAGAGGTAGGATGCCCATTCCTAGGTGGGATTCCTGTCTGGTCTAGATGTTGTCTAAGGTCAGGGTACTTGATCTGGACCGGCTCAGATGGCAGTTGAGGTTCGGGTAGCAAGAAACTCACTTGGACCCAGAGGGCAGCTGGGAGCTGGGCGTTTGGTTATGGAAGGAATTCTTGCCCGTCCAGTAATGGCTTGGAGCCTAGCACTATGTGTTCGGCTACTCTGATGAGGCAGAATTCACCCACCTCCAGAGGCTGAGCTGATGATCCTGGAAGGTATGGCTTTGACCTCAGGCAGAGCGGGGCCGTGGGGATGGGGTGAGGGTAGAGGTGGTATCACTGGCTGTGTGGTTGATGATGGGGCTGGTCAAGCTTCTGCTCTCCTGGAGGGTGTGGGGAGGTAGGGAGAACCTCAACTTTCTCATTGCCACCCACAGATGTGCCTGTGTGCACAGATGTGCCTGTGTGCTGTGTGGTGAAATGCTGCCGGCACCTATTCAAGATGGCCATACCATGTCAGGTTAGCTGCGAATTCACTCACTGACTGCTCTCTGTCCACATTGTTCCGTTCCTTCTAGTTGGTATTCAAACCACGCCTCTGCCGTTTCCTCTGAAGCTCATGGTTCCAGGATCAGCATCTGTCTTGTTTCATTTGGTCCCTGCTGTGCTTGTTTTAGAAGGTCTGTGTATTTGGTCTACCTAGTTTGCCATCTTCAGACGGACTCTTTTAGACAAACATACATTCTGGGCTTGGGGAGGGTGCCTGGATTTCCAATGGCTACTCAGAGAGACCTCTGGAGATTTGACTTCTATCAAAGTTAGTCTACCCGAGACAGTTGTTAGTCTACCCCTCCCCACCCCCACCAACTGCTTCTTTTCCTCCCTTCCCAGCCATTTGGTAAGAACACAGAAGAGCTGGAAGGAGGTGTACAGGGTATTTTCTGTTCTCTCACTATCCAGCGCTAAAGCCTTCATGAAAGACTGACCATAGTGGACCATGTCACGTGACAGTTTCATTTCCCTTTAGCCTCTTGTTGGGCAGGTCAATGGAAGGCACCAGCGAGAGGTGAGAGTGCAGTCTGAGGTTTAGTCACATGACTCTCAGCTTAGTCGATCACGGAGATGGCTCCACCCTGCTCCTGTCCGGCAGACAGTTTCCACAGCCAAGGGACCGTCTAGGTTTCAGGAGCAGTTCCTCTTTGTTGTCTGTCAAATCCAGGCGTGATGTTGGCTCCCTTCATTGCTAGTCTCAGATGATTTCCCATCCTTTACTGGTTCCCCTTAGTCTTAACCTTATGATTACAAATCTATTCTTTATTTTAATTTTCCTCAACCACTCTGTATTAGGCTAGGTACTTTAGAGAAACAAATCCACAGAAACATATATATATATGAGAGTTTTATATAAAGGATAAGTGCACATGGAGAAAACATCCCAACCCAGTGCTGCCCTAAACCACAAGTCCAACATTAGCCCATATGTCTGACACCAATCCACAAAGCCCTCCTCCATCTCACAAAACACATACAATGATGCCAACCGCAGGAAGAAAGCCGAATCAGTGAATGTGTAAGCATCTCAGCACTGGCAGGGGTCTCCACACGGCTGCTCCAGCACCAGGGCTGCATCAGGGTAGGTCCATGTGGCTTCTCCTTGGGGGTGTCTTGGAGGAAATGAGCCTTGCCGGCTGAAGCAGGGGACTGGCTAAGGCAGCTGCACCCTGATTTGACCATCAGAAAGCAAGAGACCCGAGAACTAGAAAAGTGAGGCTCACTGAGCCATTGATCTCTCTGCCCTTCAATTAACCCCACGTGTTTATTGGCCAGGTTGGCCCAATAAACTTTAGCTATCTCACCTTCTATTTTCTGTCATTCTCCCCGTCCGTATCTCTGATGAGTCACCCACTCCATAAGAGGGAGAAAAGTAGCATCCTGTCTGACCTTTTGTATTCTTTTGCACTTGCCGAAGCACTGATTGTCACTGGAGAGGATCGAGCCTGCGCTGTCATTCTCCAAGTCTCCTCTGGCTTTGTTCCTCATCCCTGTAAAGCAAAATGAAAAATGAAAAAATATATATCCTGGTAATTGTCCCCATTTCTGGTATGTCAGCTCCACGAAGGTGGGAAGAGCCCCTAGGCCTACAGAGCAATTCGAGATTTGTTTCTCTAAAATGTCGACCAGTACAAGCTACTTTCCAAATAGGGGATCTGTGAATACTTTTTCAGAATCGATCTATTCTCCGTCACGATGCTGCGTTAATAAGATAAAAAAAACACAGCCCACTGCCCCTGAGTCAATTCCAATTCACAGCACTCTGTAGAACAATAGGTCTCCAGACTTATTTGGTCCACTTCCTCCTTTTTAGAAAAACAAAACAAAAACCAAACTGTGTACCCCCCAGCAATGAAAAACTGTTATACTATGAAGCATAATCCAGGACAGAGTATAGGTATCTGCTTTGGTTGCCCCCAACCCTGGAGCATTTCGGCCCCTTGGGGGTGGCATCACTCACTTTGGGAACCACTGCCACGCAGGGTCTCTGAAGCAGTGAATCTTTACAGGAACTTATCTCACGCTGGTGGAGCAGCTGGTAGATTTGAACTACCAACCTTGCAGTTAACAGTCCAACCCGAACTGTTTCATAATAGACATGTAAGGCTGCCTCAGTTTAAAACAGCTCACTCACCTATCCTAAAGAAATAAAGAACAAAACACGAACGGACATGTGCACACCTACGGACACTACCCCAAACTGATCATAGAGGAATGGCTGAACAAACTCTGGTTCGTGCGATGGGACAGGATGCCTCCTTCCAGAACAATGACGAGCCTGTCAAACCCCTAAAACCAGGGGCAACAACAGAGAACATCGGGTTTAGCAACGTTAGTCAATCTCATCATGAGAAATGCTTTATGACATTATTATGACGGAAAAGAAAGAAACCGAACAGTGGGTTCACACTAAAGGATACGATTTTAAAGACTGCATGGAGGTGGAGGTGGGGTGAGGGGGGGCAGGGAGAGGGAAGGGACAGAAAACTGGAGGGAAAGAAGACCTGCATGGGTGTGGGCTTCAGGGGACACTGTGACCAGTTAGATCTGATGAGTGGGGCTGGGCGATGACATGGACTATTTTTTTGTGTGGCAGTGTTGTATTCCATGGGGAAAACAAGGAAAAATATTTTTGAATGTAGATATAAATAAATAAAACAGAAAGGAAAGAAAATTAAAATAAAAGGGTGCACTTGTTTTTCACTATTTTTACTTATTCTTTTCTTTTTTTTTAAAATTAGATTCTGGGAACTTCGGTCTCCTTTAACCAGGCTGAGAAGGTTCGCATCCTCCCAAGATCCAGTACGTGTCTGTTCCTTAGTAAGTGAATGCAGGTTTCCTTTCAGCATTTTGTGACCTTTTAATGTACAGAAGGCTTGAGGACCAAGATTTCGTTTTCCAGCTAGATAGCCAAGGTACCGGTAATTCAATAGATCCGAGGTTTTGCCCTAAAACTAAAAGACACCGGGCAAGGCAGTCCAATTGAATGGAACAGTCGGTTCCACACAGTGTTGAATGCAAAAATACACTGTCCCCCAAGACAGGAGGTGCTCAGGCTCAGAACAGCAGAGGAGTGGGCACCTGCGACTCTTTCGAACATGCCCGGCTCTCTGCAACGTTTATGCCCAAAAGCAAAACTTAATCGATGGACTTGCTGAGAGTCAGTCGCAGAAACCCAGGGTTAGGACAGGTCTTAGTACGGGTCACTGACGTTCATCCTGGTAGCTCTCTGACCTTTTTATTGAGGAAATTGGCCATTCGACATCCTTCTTAGAATACGGAGGAAGAACAGCTAACAACCTAACGAGTGCATTTTGTGTTTATTTCTTTAATAACGTGGAAAACATGTAGGGCAAAGAAGACCATCTCCCTTTGGACAATCACAGAGACTGACAGAATCCTGAATTGGAAAGAAGCTCTTGAACTTCATCATGACTAGTCACCAAGGAAAACTCTCTACAGGATGACCAAATGGCAGCTTGTTTGTTTTTATATATCGTTTTATTGGGGGCTCGTACAACTCTTACCACAATCCGTGCCAAATGGCAGTTTTGCAAATCAAACCATACCTCATTCCAAGTGTTCCTTCGGACACTTAATAGAAGGCGTGGACTCCTCAGAGCACAGATATTCCGAGAAAAGGTCCTCAGAGACATTTCAGAGTATCCATGGTAATGTATCATCACCAAACAAAGGAATTACATGCCCCCCCCCATCTATATTTAGAGAGCAAGGATAGTGCATTTGCGTAAACCGCATCTATTGGATTAGAGCAGGAAGTCCTGACCCAGAATGCTTTTTCCAGACTCTCCAGAGGCTCCGGGAGGGTTGGTTGTTGCTGTGTGTGCCCTTGGGTAGGGTCCAACCCACACAACCCCTGTAGAACAGGGCAGCACTGCCCATCGGGCTGCCAAGGATGCACCCTTTATGGGAGGGCGCTGCCTGAAGAGCAGCTGCTGCGTTTGGCTCACTCACCTTTCCCATAGCACATGAGCAACCACAGGTCCTTGAGGAAGGGCCAGGTTTCACGAATTCCCTCTGTGTTGGCTCCTCCTTTCAATGAGGAGAGATCTTTGCTGCAGGCCACAGGTGTGATGGGGGGATCTGCAGGCGCCACCAAGAATCTCTGGCGGTGCAGTGGGTTAAGCGCCGGCTGCTAGCCACCAGGTAAGCTGTGTAAACCCACCGGCTGAGGCTGTCTGCTCTGGGAAAGATGCAGTCTCAGAAACCTCGGGGCGCAGTTCTGTTTGTCTTAAGGGGCTGCCACTGAACTGAAGGCAATGGACGGGTCGGCTGGACCCATCCCTCCCTGAGCCTGCTCTCTCCTGAGTCCTTAGTAACCTGCAGGGGGTAGGAGCGGTTCCGCCTGTACTCTCCATGAAGGAGAGAGAGAGAGAGAGAGAGAGAGAGAGAGAGAGAGAGAGAGAGAGAGAGAGAGAGAGAGAGAGAGAGAGAGAGCGCTTCCTCCTTCCACTGAGGACTGCAGCTTCCTGCCGTGTGTTTGATAGAGTTGCCCCATCTCTCACCCAACTCAACGCCACCCAGCACCGACACCAGTATTAGGGCAAGCGTGGAGTGTGCTGTTTTGTGGTAGTGGAACCGTGAGCGTGTGCGCCCTGGCATTGCATGTGCCACACTCAATTTAGAAAGGGCCGTGGAAGCCAACAGCCGGCGCATTCTCTGAGGACTGGCTTGCGGCCTGCACGGGCAATGTTGTAGAGCCTCTGACTCGCCTTCGAGTTACAATGGTCATCGTCTACTTTCGGAGGACTGGATCTGTCTGCACACAACTGATATTTGCTTTGTTTGCCATTTGCCGTGTGCAGGCACCTGGCCCAGAGTTCACGGGCCTCTCGGACCATGTCCTCCTTGTTGCTTTGGGCAGGTAGTGGTATGCTACTTCACGTGCTGTCTGCTCGCTTGCACCAAAGGTGGCTTTTATTACTTTCCACATTTATATTAACCTCTCTTTCAAGCTCCTCGTTTACGTCAGTAGCGTAGTCATGCAATACATCTAGTTCTAGGTTTGCACTTGCGGGCAGTCTGCTCCGGTTCCGTCTTCGCCGTGATCTTGCTCTTCTGGCAGATGAACGCCTCCGCTGGGTCTCATGGAGCCTCATGCACTTGGACTGCTTTTGTAGTCCTTGCTTGTGGCTCTATCTTGTTCCAAAGTCAAGGTCCTTTCTTCACAGGCTCCATTTCAGTGGGTTGCCACGTGGCAAACACTTTGACCTGCTCCCTTTGCTTTGGGATGTCAGCAGACTGTGATGGCAAACCACTTCAAGTCTTCTGCTGGGAGACTGCTTTCTGTAGCCATTTCTGCGACATGACAACTGTCTTGGGCTGGTGCTCAGGACTAAATATGGAAATCAAGGCTGAGGTTTCCTGGATTCGAACCTCCCATCCTCTTTGCAGTCAACTTGGCCTGGAGGTGGGCGCGGATTCTCGCAGAGTCCATTGGAGATCGCCTCTTCTTTCCAAGTCCCCTCCCCCCAGGCCAGAGAGGATCACTTCCCTGCTCTTCTCACAGCGGAAAATATTGAACCATGAACTACAAATATTTTCCCAAGCCTATGGGAAGCTGAGACGGGAGCACCGACTGTGTGTTTTCTGGGGTTTGGGGCTGACGTCCTTTCCCTGAAGTAGACGAGCCCCGGGTCTCATTCGCTGCAGGCTGGTAGAGCGGGTCATAGGATGACACGAACACCTTATTGCATTTCCCCCTGATTATTAAGGGAATACACAACCATACAAACCTCAGTGCAGACGCGAAGCAAATCGCGCCACCAAATTGGAGAGACCTTGGAATGCGGTAAGTTTCCGGGAATGTCTCATGCACACATCCCTTGGCAATTAGAAACAAGGTCATTTTATTTAGATCAGCCTGTTGGGGGACACAGTAGCTAAAGTGCGTGGCTACCAACGACCAGGTCAGCGGTTCCAACCTACCAGTGACTCCATGTGAGGAAGTTGGACACCGTCTGCCACCATAAAGACACCAGCCTGGGAAACCCCTGCGGGCAATTCTAATCTACCCCACGGCGAGTCTGGATTTACAGCACGGGAATTAGGGGCCTTTGTGTTTATGTCAAACGCACTGCCTTAGAATGTATTGCTTTAACCACAGCAAAGTCCAACCATCTTCCCAAAAGGCAGTCGCAAGTACTAGGCTCCCTTCAGTGTGTAACCCTTTTTGATGGATTCGGAATGCCCCGTGTATAAAATGTAAACTCCTGAACATCACCTGCAAGTGTTTTTGTTTTGTAGTTTTAGTTTCACGTCTACTTTTTAATGAGTTGCTGCCCTCTCTGTCCTTATTTCTTGAAACTTCTCACCTCAATTGTTCACCCTGATTCAAAACACGGTCGCTTCTTCTCCAGGGCCTCATTGCACACCATTCCATGTTTTCTGGTTACCTTTGCTCAGCCGCAACTTTGATCAAGCTCTTCCTGATCTCTACAGACATGAGTTGAAGGAGCCCTGGGGCTGTCAGGGTTGACATGACGGCTGGCTGACTGCAAGGTCAGCAGTTTGACTCCATCAGCCACTCAGAGGGAGAAAGATGGCGCTTTCTACTCCTGCAACAAGTACGAAACCTCCTGTCAACTTGAGCGAAGGGGTGGAGTCTAGCCTGTCAATCAGGTCATAGCTAATAATGCCTCTGTGTGGGCGTGGCCTTCTCCAGAGGATTAAGGGAACTCCCGTCTTCCTTCCTGGAGGTGGGACACACATAAGCTCTCTCTGCTTCACATTCCTGTTGAGAAGCCGGATGGAGCTACGCTGATGGAGCCAGAGCCCTGGAGCTGGAGGAGCCACATGGAGACCCACGCCAGTGCTGAGATGCTTCCACCACCACTGGATCCATAAGACTTTCCACCCACTGACCTGTGATCTTCCTGCATTCGGCATCATTATATGTGTTGTGTGAGTCTGAAGAGAAATTTATAGACTGGTATTGGACAGATGGGCTAATATCAGACTTGTGAACTTGATGTGGGCTGGGCTGCGATGTTTTCTCAATGTTCAATTGCTCTTTTTCATACACATGTGAGTGTCTCTGGATTTGTTTCTCTAGTTAACCCGGACTAACATAACTCCCCTAAAGATTTACAGCCTCAACTACCTGCAGGGACAGTTTTACCCTGTCCTTGAGGGTCACTACAAGTCAGAGTCAACTCTTTGACTGTGAATTTTTGAAATTTTTTGACTGTGAAATTTTGTTGGAGGAGCCCAGGTGGCGCTGTAAACTAAGGATTGGGCTGTTAACTTCAAGGTCAGCTTTTCAAGTCAGCCAGCCCCTCGGAAGGGGAAAGATGAGGTTGTCTGCTCCCATAAAGACTTCCAGTCTTGGAAGGCCTGGGAGCAGTTCTTCTCTGTCTCGTGGTAGGGTTACGATGAATCAGAATAGACACTAAAGCAGTGAGTTTGGTTTGGAGGCAAATATGCATTGGAATCCCTAAGTAGTTCAGACTGGTGATATACTTGGCTGCCAACCACAAGGTTGGTGGTTTGAGCCCCCCTTCTCCCGCCCCACCCCCACCCCCAATGAGACACTTGGTTTACAATAAAGGCCTGATGATCTACTGCCCACAAAGCCAGCCTCTCAAATCCCCATGGAACAAGCTTCTATTCCGAGATAGGAGAGGTCATCGTGAATTGGAATCATCTCAACAACCAATACTGGCACATGTGGGTTAGCAGTCCCACCGAGTCCCTTCTCTGGTACTCTCTGCTTCCGCCATCACCTTCCACTTTTGTAGGACCGTGTTTCCTTGTTTGCCTTCCCTGTGGTCCCCAATCTCCGCATCAGCAGGGACTGCATGCGCAGCATCAGGTGCAGAGTCCCGAGCTCATTCACCAATGAACAGGGTGACCTTCATTTCCCATTCATGGCTTCTCCTTCCTTTTTTCACCATGTTAAGTCCACTTGAGGATTTCCACCCAGGAGACTTAAAGTTTCACCCTCTCTTCCCTTAGAATTGTCCTCTAGAACCTCCTTACAGACGCACCCGCGTAAGACCTTTCTGCCTTTCCCCATTCCAACCTTGGCTCTGCTGTTAGATCGCAGGCCCCAGGGTCCCTTAGGGGACAGGGCGTTTTGTGGGGAATGAAGTTATTCTTTCTGGTAATGTGAAATATTTGGATCAGCACCGAGTTTCTCTTGTTTGTTCTCTCTTCACTTCCTGTTACAATGGAGAGCTTCCACACGAGCTGACAGTCTTAACGTCTTTTTTGGAAAATTCTCCCTCATGACTCAAAGAAACCTCGCCCTCCCGCATATCTTCATGGCCTGGAACTAGGAGAAACCTGCGCAGCTGTGCAAAGGAGGGTCGGCCTGGCTGATGGCTCCTCTCTATTGTGTTCTCTCTGAGCCCTGGGTCAAAGACACATCATCCTGGAGCAGTTAGCTTGTTTGCAGCTGCGAAGGTCGCTCCCTTTGGTGTGTTCCCAGTGGAACCCAGTTTATTCACGCAGATAAGTAGCAGAGGCAGCCTGCTGGCTGGCTGGCTGGTGTTTGTACTTAGCTAATAGAAGCACTCCTTGGCTGGCCTTCCGTGCCTGAGGCTCTGCCAGAGGGCGATATCCCTGGGGGCTTGCAGAATCACTGCCAGAATGTTCAGCCAGATATCATGATTGCAGTTACCCCCTTCAGGACTTAATGGGTGTAACAAATATGAAACCAATGTCCTTTGTTTTGTGCAAACCTCGACTTTGTTATTTTGCAGAATGAAATCCCGTTTACCGGTCATTGCAGTTGGCATCGCTGCTTCCATCATCCAACATTGACATTGATTTGTCACTCAACAAATACCTGTTTAATACTGTAGCAGTGACACATTTGGATACGCGTTGGATGCTTCATCGAAAGGTAGGTGACTCAAACCTCACAGGCAATTCCTGTAAAGATTTACAGTCTTAGGGACGCTATGTAGGGTCACTGTGAGCTGGAATCACGTTGATGGTAGTGGGTGAATGTACTTGTGGGGGGTAGAAATGCCTTGAGTACTTGACTGCTAACCAAAAGCTCGGAGGTTTGAGTCTACCCAGGGGCACCTTGGAATGAGAGGCTTGGTGACCGACTTTTAAAAAAGGAACCCATGGTAGTTACATAATCTTGTCTCGACTTGAGGATATTAAGAGTGAAGGGGTGGAGTCAGCTTGGCATTCAGGTCACAACCTCATTGACGCCTCCTTGTGGTGGGGTCTTCTCGTGAGGATTCTGGGAACTTCTTTTCCTCCTTGGAAGTGGGACACACTATCTCTCTGCTACACATGGAGCCACGTGGAGCCACGCTGATGGCAGCCAGAGCCCTGCGATGCTCCCACCGCCACTGGATCCACAAGACTTTTCACCCACTGGCCTGTGATCTTCCTGCATTTGACATCATTGCACATGGTGCGTGAGTCTGAAGAGGGATTTACAGACCAGTATTGGACATATGGACTAATATCAGATTTATGCATCTGATCTGGACTGTGCTGGGATGTTTTCTTAACATACAATGACTCTTTGATATAAAACTCTGTCTAACACACATTATGAGGGTTTTTGGAGTTGTTTCTCTAGTCAACCCAGCCTAACACATAGCCATTAAGATCCTTGTGGAGAACAATTCAGTGCTGACCAGTACCAGAAACGTGTGTGTGTGTGTGTGTGTGTGTGTAGCCATGGGGAATTTGTTAGATCTTTCTCAATCTCTCTCGTGGGAGAGATATATCTCAATCCTTGGCTTCTCACGAGAAAGAATTCACACCAAAGCCTGGTTTGTGATCCAAGTGCATTTTATGAAAGTTAGAAGCAGTTTCAGGTTTTACAGTACATGGAACACAAGCCAGACAGAGTCCGGGGCATGGCTGGTGGATCGAGGCACAGCCACATTGGGCTATGCAGCCTGATCACTCTGACCTGTGTGTCGATGCTGCTGGGAGAGAGAGCACCAGAGCAAAACCTCTGGCTTTTCACTGCTGGGAGGCGTGGTCGACAATACTGGTCAACCCCATGGGCCGAATCAAATTCACCTGGCCTAGTTGGGCCGCTCCAGGTGTAATGCCCACCTAGGTGTGCCACCCCTTCCTGGCCAGGAGTTCGAACCTAACAAATTCAGTGGTGAGTGAGATGAAGTTTCAGCCCTCATGGAGCTTACAGCATCAATGAATCGATCCACCAAACAAACAAATGACCAAACCAGAGAACATCCACACATATATAATATGATTTCTGGTCATGACATATTATTTTTAAAAGAAAGTAAAGTAGGTTGAGGGACCAGGAAATCACTAGGGTGACATGAGTCTAAATGGGATGGTGGTGGTTTAAACTGGGAAGTCGGGGATGTGTTCTTGGAGAACAAGATGAAAAAGCCAACCCTACAAAGATCGGGGAGAGCGATTTCCCAGTGGAGGAACTAGCAAGTGCAGAGGCTCTGAGGCAGGAGCAGGTTGGCTGAGATGGGGAAGAGCGTGAGGCTAGAGTGACCAAAGGAAGGAGGGAGGCAAATGCCTGGAACTGACATTGGCAAGATGATCTTGCACCAGACCACCCAGGATGCCCCAGGCCACAATAACAAGTATGGATATCATCTCAAATGTGAGGGAGGTTTGCAGAAGACTTATAAATAAGGAAATAATGTGGCTCTAAGGTGGCCTTCAATCAACCATTCTGCCCAATTCAAGGTGTCCCAGCTAAGGAAAGCTGAGAGACCTGCTACCAAATTCTGGCTTACTGTACTTTCTGGAAGACCTCCATTCCATTGAGTGTTTCATCTGCTTCCATATTTTGAAGACTCTGACTATCTTCCATGACTATCCCAATGGCATAGTCCTCTCTTCTTGTTTCTTAGATACGTGTTCTTCTTTCTGAGAATATTATCATTATTTTTGAAGTTCTCTTTCCTCTCAGTTGCCTCTATCGCTAACAAATGCACCTTGTTTTATTTATTTATTATCACTTGTAAGTACCAAGGTTTAATGGTTAAAAGCATAAGCTCCAAACTGTGTGTCTGGGCTTAAATAACATCCTTTTCCCTTACTAGTTGTGTGACTAAGGGTAAATGACTTAATCTCTCTACACCTCAATTTCAAAATCCTTACAGTGGGAATCATGATACTACCTCCCTGGAATGTTGTTGTGAAGAATAAGTTAGAACCATGTCTAGCTCACCGTTAGCCCTTGTGATAGGTAAATCATTTCATGTCAACTTGAAGATATATAAAAGTGTAGGGGTGGCATCCAACCTGTCAATCAGGTCACAGCCTGATGATGTTCCTTGTGGGCGTGGCCATCTCATAAGGAGGGCCCAGGGACCTACGTTTTTCTCTGTGTCTTTACCTTCCTGCTGGCTGAATCTGATTGCTCCTCGGGTCCTGGATGCATCCCCCACCATTGGATCCACGCGACTCTGTACCCACTGGCCTGCAATCTTCCTGCTTTCTGCGTCATTGTGACTGTGTGAGTCTGAGGAGGGACTTATGGACTAGTATTGGACTTATGGACTTGAGTTGGGCCGGGCTGGACTGTTTTCCTGGTATATAATTACTTCTTGCTATAACGCTCTTTCTTATCTCACTGGATTTGTGTCTCTAGTCAACTCGGCTTAACACAACTCCCAATAAAGATTGTTGTTGTGTGCTGCCGAGTTGATACCAGCTCATTGACACAATGGGGCAGAGTAAACCTGTCCCCGTAGGGTTTCTTGGCTGTAATCTTTGGGAGAGCAGGTCACTATCTCTTTTCTCCCATTGAGCAACTGGTGGGTTGGAATCGTGGGCCTTTGGTTTGCAGCTGAGCTTTAGCCCCTTCCATCAGGTCTCCTTCAAAAAGGATTCCCTGATATTTTTCTTTCTTTGTCATTTTGTTGGTGGGGGTTGGTATCTGTCATGAGAGTTGTTTTTATCAACTGTCTATTTTCTGCTCTCCGTTCATGTTTAAGAATGAGCTGCCAGTAGGCTGTGCACGCGGAGAAGGCTTGTGCATGGTGGGCATGATTGTAGGGGTCCTGGGTGGAGTGGAGATAGATCCCTTGGGAACAAGAATGCCCATCTCTCCAGGTCTGTTTTCCTGGGATGGCCAGCTTTGTAGAGAAAGGTCCCCCTCCCCCTCTCCTGTCTGGAGGGCAGGAGCTGGGCTGTGCGGAAGCTGGTGGGAGAGCCAGGGATTCTCAACGTCCAGGTTAGAAACGTTCATGTCAGCCCCCTATTTTCAAATGGTACCCTTTCCATGAACTGGTCTTTGTGCTTCAATGTCCCTTGTTATTCCTCTTCAAAGAATGGGAGATTAAAGCAGCATTGCTTAGAACGACTTTCCAGCCCCCTCTTTCCAGCATCATCTTTGTCCGCTCTTCCAAAGACGTGATGTTTTACACTCCCTGGGCTTTTGGGTGGGGCTCAGCTGTCAAGCATGGTCATTTCTCAGCTTTCTTCACTGTTTCTTGGGATGTAGGATTTATTTATTTTTTGGATAGCTACATGTATCTGCTTTCCAGTTTCCAAATTTATTACAGTCTCTTTCCTCTCATGCTTCTCCTTCTTCTCTGTTAAAGAAACCTCTTGACAGTTGTTTTCATGGAGACTTAGGAAGGAGCAGAGACATGTGTAAGCCCCTAATATGTCATTTGTCACTGAGGGCTCAGGCTTTATTTGGAAGATTAGAAACCTCAGCCCTGGCATCTGCATAGCTGGTGGAGGAGAAGGGATGGGATTAGGTAATGCGACTTGCGTTCAAATGCTCTTCCCAAGACATCGTCTTGACCCTGAACACTCTCAGGAGACCTGGCTTGATAGAACCGATCAGATTTCCTTCATTCTCTCAATGGTAAGAATCTGCTCCAGACACGAGGCTGTCACCCGAACCCCGAGAGCAGGTGGAATTGTGACTGTCCATCTTTACCATCTTCTCAAGTCAGGAACTGTCATCTGTAATTCAGAGAGGAATACCAGTTTCTGATTCTCTCTCACAGTAGGCTGATTTAAATAAGTTCATTTTCATGAAACCAGTTGCTGTGAGACTGACTTAGATTCAGGTGTACTAATGCGCATCAGGCAGCTCAGTTTTGTTGGAAGTTGTACATAAGTGTTTATTTGTTAATACATTAAGTGTTTATTTGCTAATACATTCATTTATTTCAGTATTTGTTTGGAGACCTAAGGCCTCTTTACTTCCTGTATCATACTTAGGTGCTCATGGGAAAAATGGATGAAAGCATCATAAACAGAAAGGTTGGGGGGTGTCTACCCAGAAGTGCCTTGAAAGAAAGGCCTGGTAACCTTCTGCTGAGGATTTACTCTGACATGGAGCCTGCCTGAGTCTAAAAAATCCCCCCAAATTTAAAAATCAATCAGCACACTTCTAAATGATCCGGTGATTTAAAGATGATACTGCAAAGGAAGTCTAAAACCATTTCAAGCTGGATGGTGATGGAAAGACAACCTTCTAGCTTTTGTGGGATGCAGCTAAAACGTTCCTTAGAGGACAATGTATAGTGTGAAATGGTTACATTTGAAAATAAAAGGCTTAAAATCAATAACCTAAGCTTGTGCCTTAAGACGCTAGAAATAAAAGAATAAACAAATATGAGTAGAAGGGGGAAAATAAAAATAGAATTAAAGTCACTGACCTGTACACGTGAATCATGTTGAAATTGCAAATGCTTGGCTACCTATGTGTTTGACAGAATCAAAAGAGAAAAATAAATTTTAAATAAATTGAGAGCAAAAAGTTGACAATGTTAAGTTTGACCCTCAGAAAAAATAATAAACTGATATTCTCCTACAAAGATTAATCAAGTAAGAAGAGGAGAATCACAAATTATCAGCGTTGTTGCTATAGTTCGGTTCGGTCAAATCAGTTCCAATTCATAGCGACCCCACGCATCACAGAACAAAACACAACCTGGTTTGTGCTATCCTCGTAATTGTTGCCCATTTTTCTAGCCATTGTGTCCATCCATCTTGTCGAGGGTCTTATTATTATTATTAGTGGCCCCTCTACTTTCACACACGTGTTGTGTAGCGATTTGGGGAGTAGTCAGAAGTCTGCCATCTGGCCAGTGGACCTTGAATCCATTCACCTCTGTAGTCATAGCCCTGTCATCTTTCAGTCAATCTTGCGTTCATCAACTGCTGCAGTCAATTGAGTCTGGAGAAGCCCTCTGTCTAAGATCTGGTCCTTTGATGAGGATCTCGCCTAGACCTGGCACTTACCCACTTCTATAACCATGAATTGATCTCTCTACCTATATAAGCTCCACTGATTTTGTTTCTCTAGAGAAACCAGGCAAAAGCTTCAATAAAGGTCGTACCCCATTATCCACAACAATAAAGGGATAATGAATGATATTGCATTCAAATAAAATTTTGAAGTACAGATATAAGTACTGAGAAGTTTCTAGAAGGATAGAACACAATGTATACAGAAAACCCCAGAAATCTCAGTAATTTCATATCTATTAAAAATATATTTACAATTTTCAAAAAGTTAAACTTTTGTCCTGCCCCAGCTCCTTAAAAAAACAATACTCAACAAACAACAAGAGCAACAGAATTTCTGGGTCCAGGGATATAGTAGCACCGATCTTACATGAACTTTTTCGGAAAATAGTGAAGGGAACACATAGAAAACACATTTATAGGGCCAGCATAACTGTGATACTAAAACATTACAATAAAACAATTACAGACCAGTATCCCTCATTAAACCACTGCCATCTAGTAGTTTTCTTTAATTCCTAGGGACCATGTAGGACAGAATAGAACTGCCCTGTCGTGGTTGACCATGAGCTCTGGTGGCATAAAGGCTACCCATTGGGCTACTAACTGCAAGGTCAGCAGTTCAAAACTAACCACCAGCGGCTCCGGGGGAGGAAGATGGGGCTTTCTTCTCTTATAAAGAGTGAGTCTCAGAAACTCAAAGGGGCAGTTCTACTCTGTCCTAAGGGGTCATTGTGAGTCAGAATTGACTCATTGGAAATGAGTTTGTGTTTTTGGTGTGATGGGCAGCATTTCAGACCTGAACAGGAGCTTCGAGGGCTAGCAGACAATGGAGGTGGGCTTTACAGAAGGGGAATTGAAACCAGACAAGTTGGGCAACCTTCTTTCCCTCCTAGTGGAAGAAGGGATCCCAGTGGTGCAGGGGGTAAGGCACCAGGCTGCTGATGGCCAGGTTGGCACTGGGCATCTATCAACTGCTTCCTGGGAGGAAGACTTGGCCATTAGCATCCGTGAAGCTTTACAGCTTTGGAAGCCCAGTGGGTTTTAGGGAAAGAGGCAAATATGCTTGGTTCTGTTGCTGCTGATTTTGTATCTTGCGTTTAATCCCGAGCTCCAAGCTATGGGCCTTACTGTCACCAGGCTCTCCTTTTATTGAAGCAGAAAGCGGAGGGGAGGGGTGCTGTGATGGGGCAGTCCAAGCCCTGACAGGAAACAAGATGGCCATTCCCTCCCAAGGTTCCCCTGTTTCTCTCTGCGTGGCTCCTTTCCAAATCATCCTGCCCTTGCCTCCCCAGTCATTCAGCAGGACTTCATTTGAATTGCGCTCCTTTGCGTTAACTCTCATAATGAAATGTATTCCTAACTGAACTGGAACAAAGCCTGTGGTGACTTTAGTGCCTTCTATGAAGTTTCTCCTCCCAGGGGCCTGAATGCATCCTAGTCCTGAGCCTCAGAGCGAGAGCAGAGGGAGGAGGCAAGTGGCAGGAGCCAGCCCTGGGTCCCACTAAATAGCAGGGAATGTGCCTGTCATCCAGGAAGTCATCAATGCTTGTTAGCTCCATATGGTGCTGCAGTCATGTTATGAAGCAGAATAAACAAAATAAAACAAAACCCCCATCGCCTTGGAGTCGATTCCAATTTCTGGCGCCTCTGTGGTTTACTGAGAAGACCGAGCTCCCCGGGATTTTACGAGGAGCAACTCGCCAGAGAGTGCTTCCTTGGAGTCATTGCATGGGTTTGAACCACCAACCTCGAGGTTATGCCAATGGTTTCCATGACCCAAGGACCCTAGGACACAGAATCCAGCAGATCCTTTGTTTCAAGGTCTTCTAGCACTCACTCTATCGAGTGCATTTTTTTTTGGTATGTCCTTTTGTAAGGACACAGGGCTATTGCTTGTTAATTCCAAACAGGTATTTGATCACTTGTCACAATGTTTTCAGCCAGACGCTGTTTGGAATTGACATGGGTGAGTCTACAATGGAAAAGTTGGGCATCTTCATGCATGGGCAGTACCTGCCGAAGGTCAGTTAGACAGGCTTCTTGCTGTAGAGAGGTCAGAATGGGGGGTTAGCAGGATTGTGTGTTCCAGACAGCTCTGTTGTGCAGGAAAAGGTTTATTCGCTACAGTGATAGCCCCAGGAGTTGAAGTCAATTCTGTAGTGTCACTGGATTTGTGGAGGGGCTCTCGCGGATTCGGGGGCCCAGCAGAGGACAGTGCTTTATAGGCAAAGTGACACTGGGAGGCCCAAGGGGCCTGGTGGTCTCTCCACACGTGGCTTGTGAGCCCTTGGCGTGGCTCCAACCAGCTGGAGCCGATGAATGAGCCTGACTCCTTGCCACTAGGGAGACAGAGGTGTTCCTCCCCGGTGTCTCAGAAGGCCCTGATGTGGCAAACACTTGTCTGGGTGGGGATAATTGTTTGGGACAATTGCATGAATATGTCGCTGACATGTACGGAACTGGACCAAACCCTCCTGGACTCGCCCGTAAGGATGACAGCCACTCCGTGTCCTGAGTGTCCCTTTGCTCAGTGATTGCCCATCAATCCTCAGCATTCCGGGAATTCTCCACTCTTCACTGATGCTTTCAGCAGCGCAGCCTCTTCTGGCAGGAAGGCCTTGTTCAAACTGCTCTACTGACGAGGGGGCGCGGACATCCGGTGATATTGGATTCAGAGAATTCCACTCCACGCACCTGTGCTTTGCTTGTTTTCCAATGACGCGCTTTCCCCAGATGTAACAGGAGCGAAGGAGTGTTTCCCCTTATCTAACCCCAAACCCCTCACACCCACCAACCCAAAGCCCACCTGTTTTCTTTGTATGCTACAGACCCAGACGAGGGAGCATAAGGAAGATTCTATAAATGCTAGCATTGTTGACAGGACACTTTTTCCTTGTCCAAAGTCTTCTCCCTGCCCTCCATTCTCCCTCAGCTATCCCACCCCCTCCCCACCCATGACCGGTTTTATTATGATGAAGATCTGGTCTCTCAGAGAAAGAGAAGTGCTGGCTAGAGTGGTTACACTTGGGGCTGCTAACCACAAGGTCAAAATCACCAGCTGCTCCACCAGCTGCGGCAGATAGGGCTTTCTACTGCTGTGAAGTTACCATCTTGGAAACCCACGTACAAGGGTAGTTCTATCCTGCCCTATAGGGTTACTAAGGAGTCTGAATTGACTCCATGGCAGCGATTTTCTCCCCTTAGTTTGAGATGAAAGAAAAACAAATCTAGGATTGAAGGGGTGCTGCTGGGAGAACCTGGCAGGGTAAGCCTCCCGGGGTTCAGTGGAGGCTGCACTTCCATCGATGCAGAGGGGACAGTGAATGGAAGGATCAGGGAGAGAGGAGGTGTTACTGGACTTAGAGAGCGGTTGATGAAGTGCTGGAATCGCATTTGAATTGCTTTGAATGTTCTTAATGACCAATTGATTGCCTGGATGCTTTCCTTTGATTACCAAAATCAAGGCCATTGCTACTGAAGCGATTCCAACTCACCTTGGCCCTATTCGGCAGAGTAGGACTGCCCTATGGGTTTGCATGTCTTTAATTTTAATGGAAACGGACTATCACATCTTTCTCGTGAGGAACAGCGGGTGAGCTTGAATTACAGCTTCTTTGATTAAATTCAAAACTAACCTCACTTCTGTCTCGTCACCCCTGACTCACTGTGACCCCTGCAGAAGGCAACAGAACTGCTCCATAGGGTGCTAACATTGTAAATATGTATGGAAGCACACTGACTCATGTTTTACCTTCCTAGGAGGTTGATGGGTTTGAACTGCTAACCTTTTGGTTAGTAACTGTGTTAGGCTAAGTTGACTAGAGAAACAAGTCCAGGGACACTTTTGCATGTGTAAGAAAGAGCTGTATATCAAGAACTAATGATATGATCAAGAAAGCCTTCCAGCCCAGTCCAATGCAAATCAGTAAGTCCCATGCTTGTCCATAAATCCCTCTTCAGACTCACACAGCCACGTGCAATGATGCAGAATGCAGGGAAATCACAGGCTGGTGAGTGCAAACTTGTGTGAATCCGAGGTTGGTGGAAGCATGGCAGGGCTGTGGCAGCTCCAGGGTCAGTCCCAGTTCCCGCAAGCAGGAAGGCAGTGTTCCAGAGGGAAGGACATTCCCAGGGTCCTTCTTATGAGAAGGCCGCCCACACCTCGCACCCCCAAAGAAGCACTGTCAGGCTATGGCCTGACTGACAGGTCTGACGCCACCCCTAGACAGGAGTGTCTAGTTGACATAAAGTCATCTCACAATCACAGCAAACCCACCGCTGAACCCGTTGAACTACTAAGCTGCCTTTCGTGGATTAAAACCCCCAAAGAAACCAAGCGCACTACCCGTGAGTCCATTCTAACTCTTAAAAACCAAACATAGGGCCTTTGACATCGTCAATCTTGATGGGAGGCGGAATGCCTTGCCCAGAGCTACTCTTATGTCGATGCTACTCTTGCTCTTTCAAAACACCCTCTCTGGAAGGATCCGCTCACCCTCTTGGTCATCACCCAACCAACTAAACTTGATGATTTTCCAGCAGCCTCCCCAACCACAGTTAGAATGGCCTTATTTGGATGTTCCGGCAGATGGCCTGCTGTTTATGATCCAAACTAACTCAGGAAGGCTGTTCCCGTGGAAGGGAAGGCTCCCCGGTCTGCTGTTTGCTTTAATGGGGCCCTGTCTGCAAGTCTCGGAACAGGAACTAGAAGAAATGTTTTGGATAACCAAAAGGGAAGAGCTCCCGACCTAGTTCCCTGTGTGCTCAGCAAAGGAAAGAGCAAAAATGGAGCTGGTGAGATGGTGGGGGCACCTGTGTTGTTCATTCTGGCAACAAATCCACAGCAAGTCCTCTGAAGCTCCTCTGACGATCAGTACAAGTGGGACCCGCTTAGAGCACTGCTCCTGCGTCTAAGTTGATGCCCAGTAGAGATGGCCGACAAAGGCTCAGGTGTCATAACCAGAGAATATTAAACACAATATGAAAACTCATTCCAACTCATGAAGCTCCGGGGCTCCATAGAGTTTTTAATGACTGATTAAAAAGTCAACAAACCACCCAGCCTTTCTTTAGAGGCACCTTAGTGTAGACTCGACCCCCCAACGTGCTGGTTGGCTAACTAGTTGTACCATGCCCAGACTCCAAAAGAATATGAACTCTGCAGAACTCGCCAAAGTCACAAGGAGGCCTTTGGATTTCAAGTTCGTGGAACTGGAATTCTGAACCCCGTTTGCCTAGGTCTCCGAAGTATCTGATATTGGAGTCACATACAGAAAAAAATTCAGGACGTAAGTACCCTGAAAGAGATGATTCTTTAGCTTAAATGTCCACTAAAATATAAAGACTTGCTGTCAGAGATTTGTTCTAAAGTACATGTGAGCTATACTTTGGGGGCAGGAGCAGTCTGCAGAGCGAGAAGAGATTGGGGTACTGGAAGGGGTACACTGCACAGAGAAGGCAGGTGTACCTTGAACTAGGTTCACCAAATGCACAAGTGAGGCAGGAGAGAGCACACATCAAATAGTAACAGGATGGATTTTTCTGCATTGCTGTATGCACTGGGAGCTCAAGAAGTCCTTGTTAGAGGTTCTCAATTTCTGTTCCTAAATCTCCATACTATAAAATAACATACATTCTCCTACATTATTTTTCTCTTTTTAAACAGTTTTATTGACATATAGTTCACATAGCATGCAATTCAGTCATTCAATCCAATCAGGAAAGGTTGTGCTCATCACCACAATCAGTTTTAGAACATTTTCTTCCTGCGTGTCCTCCCCGTGATTAGCTCCCCACTTCCCTCCACTCTCCCTACCACCCCTCCCCCCCCCCAGGAACCATGGATCCAGTTCCTACTGCCTCGATAGAGCGACCTCCCCTGGACTGCTTACAAGCCATGGTATCTCTGATGACCTCACGTGAAGTTTGGACATTGAGAAAGGAAGCCCAAAGGTGAACGGACGCATTTAGAAGGATTTCTCAGTTAGAAATCATTGAACCCAGGAAGACCAAACACATGGTATCACCTGAAGAAGCCCACGGACCTTCTCTCCTATCAGACCATCCGGAATGCTTCGTGATGTTGCTTAGCGGTTTTACTCCTCTAAGATGAATGTAGTTTTGCAGGCATGCCTGGTGATGGAAAACACGCAACACGCCTTCCGCCAAGTGCTCTCTTTCCTCTCTGACACATAGAGCTTTTTGTTGAGAGAGAGCTCTTGCTGCAGATTTGTCCAACTTGGTGTATCATCGGATTTCTTTCTTTCTTTTTTGTTTTTAAAGGGAAAATCAATTTAATCGGAAAAAAGAATCAAGACTGGGAAAAGTGTTTTGAAGTTGTTAAAAAATTATTTTAAAAGGTTGACTGTATAATCTCTGGGAAAGGAATAGGCTTTAATTTTGAAAATTTGTTCTGACTTTAATGTTTTCTGCTTTCCTTTCTTTTCCCTCCAATAGTTTTATTGGCACATAATTTACATCATATCATACAATTGAATAGTTCCATCATATCAAGGGGAATTATTCAATCAGCACCACATCTATCTTAATAGCATTCTCCACCACTTCCACCACCCGTGACTAAATCACCTTTAAAATGAATTGTGTGATCAGGATCCTTTCTAGAGCTCCCTCCCCTCCCCCTCTTCATTATTTTCTCCAGAAATCCCCTTTCACTCCTATCACCCAGCCCCTACCCTTGCATTCCCCATAACACCTCCTGTCAGTTGTTATCACGTTACATCCCCTCCTCCTGTGCTTCACAGCTGGGAAGCCCAACAGAAAACAGTGACCAAGTAAGGATAAGATCATATTAGTGTAAAGACAAAAATACAGATGATGCATGAGAGGGAGCAGACCTCTCCCAACATTAAAGAAGGCAGGGAAGAAAGTCCTGTCATGGAACATTTAAGTGATACTTGCACCCAGAACAAATTCAGGTCATGTCTACAGGGAGCTCCATTGGCCAAGCATCGAGTTCGATCCAGCATAATCAAGATTACAATGGTCTCTACCTGGCTCGGGAATCTTGCCAGAGCGGATGCACCAGCAGATCAGTCTGATTAGATGCTCTGCTACATCATTTTTTAATGACATAACCCCAAATAAGTCAAGTGCGTGAACTGGGGCTGTGTCATTCCAAGTTGACAGTAGGTACATTCTAAAGTAAACATACGACTCTTTTGTTGCGCCCTAACGGTTTCTTGCCTTTTTTTGTTTGTAACATGATGAAAGTAAACGAATGCACATGCTTTTGCTATAAAACTTTTCATTGTTCTTATTTTCACAGCATAGACTCAAACATAGGATTCCTTGGTTGGATGACTGGATGCTTTCTATGACTGACACTAACAATCTGCCCTCCTTAGGACAGACAATGGCCATCAACCCCGACTCATCCTGGCCCCAAGCATGGCAGAGTGTAACCGTGCTGTCGGGCATTCATTCACTGGCTGATTTCTTCAGAAGTCGACCACCACCTTTTTATTTGATGAACCTCTGGTAGATTCAAACTTTCAACCTGCTGGTTAGCAGTGGTGTGTGTGAACTATTTACACCACCCAGGAACACCACACCCTAAGATAAAGACCTGTAAATATTATTTAGTATGATAAGACACGGGGATTCCAATTGCAATGCAAAATTGGATGCAGCTTTGTCTGTTGCTAATTTTCTTTTAAATCATTGTAGTGGGGGCTCATACAGCTCTTATCACAATCCGTCCATCCATCCATTGTGTCCAGCACCTTTATACATATGTTGCCATCATAATTTTCAAAACGTTTCCTTTCCACTTGAACCCTTGATATCAACTCATTTTGTTCTCTCCCTCTCTCATGAACCCATGATAATTTTGAAATTATTGTTTTTTTCATGTCTTATGCCAACCGCTGTCTCCCTGCACTCACTTTTCTGTTGTTCATTCCCCAGGGAGAGGGTTGAGCTAGTTTATGGTGCCAACCTGGATGATAAATACATGTGGGGTTAATTGAAGGGTGGAAGGATAAATCGCTCAGTGAGTCTCGTCTTTCTAGTTCTCAGGTCTCTTGCTTTGTGATGGTCAGACCAGGGTGCAGCTGCCTTAGCAGTTCCCTGCTTCAGCTTGCAAGGTTCACTTCCTGTAAGACATCCCCAAGGAGAAGCCATATGGACCTACCCCAATGCAGCCCTGGGTGCTGGAGCAGCCATATGAAGACCCCTGCCAGCGCTGAGATGTTTATACATTCACTGACTAGGCTTTCTTCCTGCAGTTGGCGTCACTGCGTGTGTCTTGTGAGATGGAGGAGGACTTTGTGGATTGGTGTCGGACATATGGGTTAATGTTGGACTTGTGGGCTTGGGCAGCACTGGGTTGGGATGTTTTCTTCATGCACACTTAACCTTTATATAAAACTCTCTCTTATATATGAGTTTCTGTGGATTTGTTTCTCCAAAGTATCCAGACTAACACAGGGGTTATATGTTGCTCATTGTGATTGGTTCCTTCTTTCTCCCCCCACCTTCCCTTTACCCTTCTGGTATCTCTACTCTCATTATTGGTCCTAAGGGGTTTATCTGTCCTGGATTCTCTGTGTTGAGAGCTCTTATCAGCACCAGTGTACGTGCTCTGGTCTAGCCAGATTTGTAAAGTAGAATTGAGGTCATGATAGTTGGGGAGAGGAAGCATTAAAGAACTAGAGGAAAGTTGTATGTCTCGTCGGTGTTTCTAAATTTTCTTTACCGAAAAGCTCCTTGGTGGATGAAAACATATTTTCGGTATGAAACTTGCAACTGCGGGGACAACCTTTTCAGCCTACTCGAAAGAGCTCAGACATATTTGGTTAATTGATAAACAACTCTGACAGGTGGCTATTTGTCTTCTGGTGAGGGGATGTCCTGCTTTGGGAGTTGTGTCTGTGTGTGGGATTCACGTTTTATACACTACCGGGGTTCAGGCATAGTAGATTATATCTGGTGAACAGGTAGAGTGGCCTGAAAGATGCTGGTTGTTGTTGTTAGATGCGCTCAGGTAGGCTCCAACTCATAGGGACCAACCTTAGGGCAAACAGAACAAAACGTTTGCCTGCCTTGTGCTCTCCTCATCATTGTGGCCTTGTTTGTGCCCGTCAATCCACCTCATTGAGTGAGAGTCTCCCTTTTGACTTCTAACCCTTGAGTTGACCAAGCACGACGGCCTTCTCCAGTGACTGGTCTCACCTGAAGATGTGTCTAAAGGTAAAGGGACAAGACCTGGCCATACTGGTTTCTAAGGATCATTATTGCAAGGGTAGCACAGGACCAGGCAGTGTTTTGTTCTGTTGTGCGTAGGATCACTATGGGTCGGAACCGACTCGATGGCATCTAACACCAACAACAGTGTGGTAGTCACATTATCTGGTGTCGATTTGGGACTTAAGAGGATTAAGAGTGAAAGGGTGGAGTCTACTCTGTCAATCGGGTCATAGCTAATGAGGCTTCTGTGTGGGCATGGCCTTCCCCTAAGGATTCTGGGAATTCTGGTACTTCCTTCTTGAAGGTGGGAGACACCTCTGTCTCTCTTGACCCTTGGAGACTCTCTTCTGACAAGGCTGACTCCTGGGAGACATCCCTGAAGAGAAGCCACATGGACCTACACTGATGCAACCCTGGGTGCTGGAGAAGCCACGTGGAGACCCCTGACAGCGCTGAGATGCTTACAACACCACTGGATCCAAAGACTTTCTACTCACTGGCCTGTGATTGTCCTGCACTCATCATCATTGCATGTGTTTTGTGAGTCTGAAGAGGAATTTATAGATTGGTATGGGCCATATGGGCTAATATCGGACTTAAGAGCTTGGACTGGACTAGGTTGGGATGCTTACTTAATGCACAGTTACCCTTTATATAAAGCTCTCTCTTATGCACATATGTGTGTCTATGGATTTGTTTCTCTAGTCTACCTGGACTAACACAACAGCAACGTGGAGTAGTGTGGCAGTGCTTCCTCCAGAACAGATTATTCATTCTTTGGGCAATTCATGACATGCCCGTGATTCTTCTCCACCACTGCAGTCCTAAGGCATCGCTTCTTCTGACGCCCAGCTGTTGCATGCCTAGGAGGCCATGGACAATGCTATGGCTAAGGCGGCCATGTGCCCCTTAGTCTTCAAAGTCATCTTGTTCTTTAATACTTGATGAGGTCTTGTACAGCAGATTTTCCCAATACAGTGTATCATTTTATGTCCTGGCTACTGCTTTTCATAAATAAAATCCTTGACTGCATTTGTATCTTCGCCTTTGATCACGATGTTGTGTCTCGATCTAGTTGTGAGGATTTTTGTTTTCTTTTTGCTCAGGTGAAGTTCATCCTGAAAGCTGGCGTCTTTAACCTTCATCTGCAAGGGCTTCTGGTCCCCTTCAATTTCTGGAAACATGGTTTTATTATCTTCATAGGGAAAGTTGCTAATAACTTTCCCTCTAATATTGAGGCCACGTTCTACTTCACTTGTTGTATTCTCCATGTAGATGTTGCTGTTGTGCGATGTTGAGCTGA
Source organism: Tenrec ecaudatus (assembly GCF_050624435.1). NCBI lineage: Eukaryota > Metazoa > Chordata > Mammalia > Afrosoricida > Tenrecidae > Tenrec > Tenrec ecaudatus. The sequence goes on from NC_134546.1 coordinate 15,483,175, forward strand.
CTGGGACTCATAGTGACCCTTTGCACAACAGAGCACAATGCTGCCTGGTCCTGCGCCTCCTCACAGGTGTTGCCATGTCTCAGCCCACTGTTGTAGCCACTGAGACAGTCCATCCTATGAAGGTCTTTCTCTTTTCCACTGCCCTTCAGGGACTGGCCTCTCCTAACAACATGTTCAAATAGGTGAGACGGAGTCTTGCTTTCCTCGCTTCTAAGGAGGACCCTGACTGTACCTCTTCTAAGACAATATGCTTCCTCTTGTGGCAGATTCTTCACCCACTCCGTCCGTCATTCAAATTCATTGATTCTTCTTTGGTCTTCCTTATTCAGTGTCCAACTTCCATGCACATATGAGGGGATGGAAAGTATCACTGCGTGGATCAGGTGAATCAGTCCTCAAAGGGTCCCCCTCACTCTTCAAACCTTGAAAGGGGGTTTGCCCAATGAACACAAGTAAAATGAAATTACTGGCCCCTTCACTGTTTCAAACTTTCCCCACTTATCACGATGGTATCTGTTGGTCCAGTTGGGAGGGCTTTCGCTTTCTTCACGGTGAGTCGTAATCCACATGGACGGCAGCAAGCCTTGATGTTCATGAGCAAAGCTCATGTCATCTACACATAGCAGGTTGCTCATAAGCCACCCTCCAATCCCGATGCCATTCTCTTCTTCCCATAATCCAGCCCCTCGAGTTATTTGCCCAGCACACAGGTTGCATAGACATGACAAGAGTACACAACCCATGCACACATTTTTCCTGATCTTAAACCACACAGCAGTCCCTTGTTTTCTTCAACCGACTGCCTCTTGACCCATGTACAGGTTCCATGTGGGCACAATGAAATGTCCTGGAATTTCCTTTCTTCCCAGGCTACCCATAGTTCGTTATACTCCACACAGTCAAATGTCATTGCCAAGTTAATGAAACAAGTAAACATCCTTCTTTTATTCTCTGCTTTTAACCAAGACATTAGCAATACCATCTCTCTTTCCACGTCCTCTTCTGAATCTGATCTGAATTCCTTACTATGTAAGTAATATGATAAAATGTACATAACAATACGGTAAACACACAGAAGTAAGAAGACTATTGTGTGTGTTATATGGTACAAACCCCTTATGGGCTTCGTTCTGCATGCTCCCCATGAGCACCATTTGCTTGTGAGCGTCATTTTCAGAGGCACATTCTATGTGAAAACCTTGGAGGCAGTGTGTCTCGAACGATTCACTCAGAAGATTGGATAGGAGAGATGAAAGGAGACAACCTCGGTGCATGCCGTTTTCCATTCCAGTCCATGCAGTGTTTTCCTGCGGGTTTGGATGACGGCCTCTCGAAGCCGTCACACAGCAAGGTGGTTGTCATTCTCACTCTTCTCAGTGCCATCCCCAATTTGCAGTCATATATCTTCGCATAGTCAAGAAACACAGGTAAATGTCTTTCTAGTTTTTTCCGGTTTGGGCCGAGATTTATCTGATGTCAGTAATGATATTGCTCATTCTATGTCCTCTCCTAAATCTGGGTTGAAATTCTGGCCATTCCCTGTTAATCTACGACTATGTCTATTTTGGAATTATTGTCATCAACGTTTTGCTAGCTTGTGGGATTAAGTATATTGCTCTATAGTTTTGGCTTTCTGTTTGATTGTCTTTCTTTGGAATGGGCACAAATATGAGTCTTTTTTAGCTGGTTGACAAAGTAGCTGCCTCAACTATCCTGACGTAGATAAGATATCACTTATAGACAAGTGCCCATGTATTCATATATTTACACATATATGCATATATTTTTGAAATTATATGCAAATGCAACAAGGAAACAGATGGACTTTGGGTCTCAGAACAAGAACAGATTGTTATAATAATGTGACATTGTATGATACTCACCTTCCTGACACAATCGCTGAAGACAAAATGGGTGCATAAGCAAATGTGAACAAAGCTGATGGTGCCTGGTATTAAAAGATATAGTGTCTGGGGTCTTAAAGGCTTGTTGTTAAACAAGTGGCCATCTAGCAGGGAGGCAACAAATCCCACATGGAAGAAGAACACCAGCCTGTGCAATCATGGGGTGTCTATGGGAAGAGGTATTAGAAGTTCAAAAATAAGCAACCAAATCGATGTGAAGGGGCATGGATGTAGTAGAGACCCAAAAGACCAACCTATAAGATAATTGGGTAGTCCCTCTCAGAAGGGCCACATGGAAGGGATGCCAAATCCAGGGGCAGGTACCGCACTGATGAACCACAAAACTATTCTCTAGTGCTGTAATATTTCCTCCCCCTACTATTATGTATTTTAACCTCATTAATCATGCTAGATATGCATATGTTCACTTGTATATTTAAGGTCGGTTGGTACATGACAGCCAAGATAGGTAACCCTTCAGAAACAGTAACAGGAGTAATGGTTCCCTGAGGGCGTGGGCAGAGGGTAGGGAGGAGGGAATAAGGAGCTGATAGCATTGATGACTGTATATTCCCACAACAACGGAATTGTATGTGAATGACTATATTGGATTGTGTAAGATATGGCAAAAAAATAGAAACTAGTATAGGGAAAATAAATAGATAGACAGATAAACAAACAAACAAATAAATAAATAAGGGTTCCTGGGGGATAGGGTGGTGGTGGGGTGGGGATAAGTATCAGTGTTTTCTATTTCCCTTTCTCTTCCCATCACTCTTGCTTTTCCCCTTTCCTCTTAGTATTTTTTTTGTACTATTCTCTCCCTACCTCCCTTTTGTGCTCATTATATTATTTACCATTTTGGGGAAGGTTCTTTCTCTCTTCTCTTATTTTTATTTTCTCTCCCCCCCTTTCAGTTATTAAATTCTTGTTTTTAAAAAATAATTTTATTGGGGGCTCATACAACTCCTATCATAATCCATACCTACATCCATTGTATAAATCACATTTGTACATTCCTTACCCTCATCATTCTCAAAACATTTTCTTTCCACGTAAGCTCCTGGCATCAGCTCCTCTAAATTCTGTTTTTATTGCTGTTTTCTGCCTGCTGTCCTGCTTGTTTTTTTTTAAATTTTTTTTTAAATTTGACCGTTGTTTTTTCTTGTCCCACTGCCTGGATACAGTTGGTGTGCGCACAGCTCCGGTCACACCCAAGCCTTCCACAGCCCCACCGCGTGGGTGAGCCAATGTCACTGTCTTTCCATTCTATTTCCCCAGGCTTTTCCTCAAGTCTGTCCATAGGTGTGTGTTTATATGTATACATATGTGTGTACACATACATGTCTAAATAAACAATAACCTACTATTATAAAAACATCATACAGTGTAAGACATGACAAAATAATAATAATGTATACATTATCAAAGGTTCATGAGGGAGGGGAGCGGGGAGGGAGGAGAAAAATGAGAAATTGATACCGAGGCTCAAGTAGAAAGAAAATGTTTTGGGAATGATGATGGCAACATATGTACAAATGTGCTTGACACAGTGGATGGATAGATTGTGGTAAGAGTTGTACCAGCTCCCAATAAAATGATTTTAAAAAGAAAAACAACAAAAAACCCCCTAATGTTTTTGGATTTGTGGATCTTAATAGAAAAATATAGATTAGCGTGTTTCCTGAAGAATGAAGGCTTTTCTGGAGGTAGTCTATTATGGGGTGTACTATTTTCCTAACGAAACCCAACTCTGTTCATGTCTTACTCTCTTACCCGGTGTGTGCTTTGACAAACCCATGGTTAACTAGACAGATTTGGAGCTATATTCCATGTGAGGATGTAACCACAAGGACACATTTTCTGGCCAAGGTGATAGATATGGCCTAGGGTCCTGGAACCATTTTTTATTGGACACCTTGACTGGTGGGAATTTGTTCATGAACTGTGTTCTGACCTTTCTCTCAATCTCTGTAGTGACTAGCCACGACCACGTCACTCTATGGGGATAGATTTGGCCTATAGATCTCAGGATTTGGCGCTCACCCAACATGTATATCTTTTAGCAGGATGTGGTAGTTATATAATCTGGTGTCAACTTGAGACTATTAAGAGTGGATGGGGATGAAGTTGAGCCTGTCAATGAGGGCACAGCTCGATAACCTCATTTGGTGGCATGAGAGAGACTGTGTTACTCTGGGTAGACTAGAGAATCAAATCTGCAGAAACTCATATATGTATAAGAAAGAGTTTTATATAAAGGGTAAGTGTACATTGAAAAAGCAACCCAACCCAGTGCTGTCTAGGTCCGTAAGTCCAACATCAGCCCATATATCTGACACTGATCTACACAGTCCTCCTCCATCTCACAAAACACACACAATGATGCTGATGGCAGGAGGAAGCTGAATCAGCGAATGTGTAAGCATCTCAGCGCTATCAGGGGTCTCCACACGGCTGCTCTAGCACCCAGGGCTGCATCGGGGTAGATCCATGTGGCTTCTCCTCAGGGATGTCTCCCAGGAAGTGAGCCTTGCCAGCTGAAGCAGGGAACTGGCTAAGGCAGCTTCACCCTGGTCTAACCATCAGAGAGCAAGAGACACGAGAACTAGAAAGGTGAGGCTCAGTGAGTCATTTATCTCTCTGCCCTTCAATTAACCCCATATGTGTTTATCAGCCAGGTTGGCACATTACACCCTAACTATCTCTGAGCTAAATAGCTTGCAGGAGGCGGGACACACACGCTCTCTGATTGGTATTCCTAATGTAAGACACATGGAACTAAGCTAGAGCCCTGGAGCTGGAGGAGCCACGTAGAGACCCATGCCTGTGCTGAGATGCTTACACCACCATTCGTTCCACAAAACGTCCCACCCACTGGCCTGTGATCTCCCTGCATTTGGCGTCATTGCATGTGTTTCATGAGTCTGAAGAGGACTTTATAGATTGCTATCAGGCATATGGGTTAATATCAGACTTTTGGGCTTGATCTGGACTGGGCTGGGATGTTTTCTTAATACTCAATTGTTCTTGTACATAACGATCTTTCTTATACACATGATTGTCTATGGATTTGTTTCTCTAGTCAAGCCTGACTAACACACAGCGTGTCCTGCCTTCTGTGCCATCGTGCACAACGAACAGCAGAGAGTAGGCCGGCAATGTGGCCTTTTGCCACTCAGTGGGCGTAAGCTGGCTGCCCGCCAGCTTCAGAGGGCATGCAGCAACACCAAATAGTTCTGAAGAACAAATACGGCCCGAGTAGATGAGAAAGTACAAAGCCTTTGGAAACTAAGCCTGCCTCCGAATGGCTATGATTGGTACTTGGGAGTCTTTTACGAGGCTAAGAGAAAGGACAGCTAAGCTGAGTTTTGAAAACCCGAGGTCACAAGAACTTCTGTTGTCAGATGTCATCAAGTCAGTTCCATCTCATAGCGACCCTATGCCCCATAGAAGGAAACCCAGCCCAGTCCCCCGCCAGCCTCACGGTTGGTAGGTTTCAGCTCACTGGCTGCCACTGTGCCTGTCCATCTCATGGAAGGTCTTCCTGGTTTTCCCTGCCCTCCACGTTAGTAAGAATGAAGTCCTTCTGCAGGGCCTGGTCTCTCGATGTCTGTGCATGTTTCACGATAATGCGTCACCTCGAGCTGTCCTTTGAAATGATCCAGTCCGCTCTTCACTTCATTGTCTCTTCCATTGTCTTAGCTGCTCTGTGGTTAGGAGCAGTTTGAGGGTCTCCTGACGTCCATAGGTGCCGCTTAGGTGAACATCCTTATAGGGCCAGGTTAGGGATTCCAAACCCCAAATCTCAAACTCACAGAGGGGTTTCTAAGACGAAGTCTCTACAGGCACAGAAAACGTCATCTTTCTCCTTCAGAGTGGCTGCTGAGTTTAAACTGCCGGCCTTCCTTAGTCCATGGCTCCACCTGAGCCCCTGGGTGAGTGATTAACCCTCTCAAGGCTACAATGAGATGGATCAACACAGCGGCGGCAACAAGTCAAGCCTAACAACTGCAAGGGCGGCCAGGACTGCGCAGTGTTTTGTTCCGTTGTACATACAATCACTACAGCCAAAAATAGGAGCCCTGGGGCATGATGAATACGAGTTGGGCTGCTAACTGCAGCTGTTCGAAACCACCAGCCACTGGCAGGAGAAGGTTGGGGTTTTCCACTCCCACAAAGAGTCACAGTCTCAGAAACTCACAGGGGCAGTTCTAGCCTCACTGTGAGTCAGCACCCACTCGTTGGCAGGGAGACTACTGGGCACCTCACCACAACGACCAACAGCAAGTGTGTAAAAGAAACATCCTATCGCTGTAAACTGTCGCAATCGGACTCCGCAGTAGATATTCCACAGAATTTCAGGCCTGGCGTTCCTCATCAGGTGAGGGAGCATCATCGCCCGGGATCGCTGAGCAGAATGCATTTGCCTGGGCCCCGCCTCAGCTTTACTTCTGTGTAGGGTGGGCTTAGGAAGGGCATTGGAATTCAGACCTGCCACAGCGAAGGGCCCTCTTCCATGTTCATCTTGTGAAGAACCGGGTCCCTTGGGAAGCCCACAAATACAGCGAAGGGCCCTCTTCCATGTTCATCTTGTGGAGAACCGGGTCCCTTGGGAAGCCCACAAATGCTTTCCCCACTTGACATGGCCCGGCTTCCCCCATTAGCTCACGTGGCTGGGCAGGAAGGTGTCCTCTGTAGAAACAGCCTCGGGACAAGCAGTTTCCTGAAAGGCCAGCAGAGGGAGCTGAGGCGCAAGTTTTCTTCTTGCCAAATACTCTGACTAGCGAAGGATGCAGACAAAAAACCAAAATAAAAACTTGTATCTACCAAATTTGAAACAGATTATAAAAAAATCATATTATCCCATAATCTTTCAAATGGGTGTCTCTTGCATTTCAGCCGCCGCCCCCCGCCCCACCAACACACAGGTGTTTTTTTTCAAGGAAAAACAAAACCACGATACATCAGTGGATGGCTCTTTGGACAACGCATGTCTCCGTCTTGTTGAGTGCCGTCAAGGAAAGGGCCTGCTCTAAACAGTGGCTTCTAAGGCCTCTGCTGGGTTCCTCGCTCTAGCCAAGGCACAGAGGTCATGACTGAACTGGATGTTGGAGAATAAAGCTACGCTGCCAATACATTTCACCTAAGTGTTTATTTGCTAGGAAGTTCTAAGAGTTTACGTAGGTAGAATTCAGTTTATATAGTTTGGTTTCTTAACACGAACTTTCCCTAAGGAAAGTTTGACAACAAAGTCTTCCATTGGGCTCCATCAAGAAATCCATCAATTCCCTAAAACAGAGTGCACACAGCTGATGTTTTAAATTTTATGATTTTATTATTATTACTATGTTTTACAACTATTATATTTTTTTAAGAGGTAATTTTATTGGGGGCTTTTACAGCTCTTATAACAATCCATGCATCAATTTTATCAAGTGCATTTGTACATATGTTGTCATCATTTTCAAAACATTGTTTTTCTCTTTTTAATTTTAATAAATCATTTTATTGGGAGCCCTTATAGCTCTTATAGCAATCCATACATCAGTTGTATCAAGTGCATTTGCACATATGTTGTCATCAGCATTTTCAAAACATGTTCTCTCTACTTGAGCCCTTGGTATCAGCTCCTCTTTGTTCCCTCCCTCCCCCACCCTCCCACCCTCATGACCCCTTAATAAATGATAATGGTAATTGTTTTTGTATCTTACCCCATCTGCACACAGTTGATTTTATTCTAGATTAGCAAGTGGATCAAATAGATAATGTATGAGAATTGGCCAACGACAGGGAGAGAAGTAATACTTTGATCTAGTCTTGCAATTTTGAAGAAAAATGGAAATGCTTTAGACACACATATGCCCGTGAATTCTGCAAGAAATATACCCAAGCATAGAATCCATTAAGTTCCTGGACACATGGAATCATGGCAACACATCTGTACCAAAGGCACAAGTTCAGAGTATCCCCTGTATGCCAGAGGGCCGATGACCAGACCCAGTGGGACGTGGGTATTATTTGGGGCAAAGTTCTAATTCTTCAGCTGATAGAAGTGAAACAATGAGTATGCACTGAATCAGGCTAAAATAAGTATAGAACTTGCCTATATTCATCGACTTACTTACGGATTTACTTCAGGACGCCCCTGCCATGGGTGGGTGAGATCTGGCTTCTCTGGTTTCATCTGCAGATGAACCCCAGCCTGGGAGCGCTCTGAACAGCTCCCTCAGAAGGACACCTTCAGCTTCTGACCTCTGGTGGTCCCCAGCCGCGCTGGCTCTGGACACGCCGGTCCCTTCTCTCAGGACGTGAAGGTGTCCGTCCCTTCTCTCAGGACATGGAGGTGCCCGTCCCTTCTCTCAGGACGTGGAGCTGCGGGTGGGTGACAGCTTCTCCTCAGCCACCAGGAGAGTCTGAAGGGCTCTTTGCCATGAACTCACTGACTTTCTCTAGTTCTTATATCCAGGAATATTTCATTGTATGTCATTCCATTTTGTTGCTCTTCACAGATAGATGAATTTTTCCCACCCATGGGAGCTTCATAGGCACCATGTGTCCAGCAAGTTTATCAACAAATCAGCCCAGTGCGGCCATGTTCCCAACAGCACAAGCTCGCTGTGTGTCTTTGTGACACATTTTGATAATTCCCACGTGATTTCACACCTTTTCGTTGTGTGACTGACTGCACACTTAATAGGCTACAATACAGTGTAAACACAATGTTCACAATATACCGGGAAACTAAACATCTTCGTGCCTCATTGCTGTACAGGCTGTATTGCAGTGGCCGGAATGCAACCTGTAATGTCGCTGAGCTGTGCCTGGATCTGGGGAATCCAGTGTAGCTGCCTCGCCCCTTGGATGTAGGTGAAGTTGACTTGGTCTGGGATTGGACTGGGAACCACAAAGTCAACAGTTTGAAACCACCAGCCATTCCTTGGAAGAAAGACAAGGCTTTCTACGCCTGTGGGCAAACCTACAGGAGTGTTTCTACCTCGGGGTGTTGCTATGAGTCGGAACTGAGTGGGCCACCGTGAGTTTGGGTTTTGATTTTGGACACACAAAAGCAGTCTGGCTCAGTCTGTCTAGTCCAGTGGCGGTGGAAGTTCTGTTCGCAGAGCCTTTTCTGCCGCCCTTGGCCTTCCGCTTCCTCCTGTGTGGCCTGTGTCATAGCAACGGGCACTTGAAGCTTAGCCTCTTCCGTTTACACCGCAAAAGTCAAGCACACCAGCCCCGGTGATCCGCCACTGAAGCGGTTCTGGAGGTGCTCCTGAGAGGCCTCTAGGGGAGAGGCTAGAGCTCAAATCTCAGCAACACCCTGCCCCTCACCAGAGCATCAAGTTCTCTCCCATTCGCTTCTGAATTACTGGTCTCTCAGAATGTGCAGAGCAACTCAGCAGCGTGCCCTTGAGCCCTGGGTGGGTCTTCCCGGAGGCTGGTCATAGCGGTGGTGGTGGTAGTGGCTGCCTGGGGAGGAGAGGACGTGAACTTTCCCCCTGGGTTCTCAATATCTCTCCCCAAAGCGGGGAGAGTGTCCTTAGTGAGACCCATTTTGGGGGAAGCCACAAGCCCAGGTTATGAGCCTCATTCTGAGGCATTTGAGTCGATCATTTTTATCCTTCAATGGATCACCATGAAATAAATCCCAATCTCATAGCCAGCCAGTCACTTCTGACTCATTGTGACCCTACAGGAGCGCCCCTGTGGGATTCTGAGACCATCTATCTTTAGAAGAGTAGAGAGCCTCATTTTTCTCCTTGTGCATTGGAGGTGGGGTCCACCTGGTGACTGCAGTCATCAGCCCATGTATGATCTTCTGTGCTCCCAGGACTCCTTGCAGGGAAGAGTCCCATCTAATGAAGCTGAATTCACCTCCCGAACCGGTTACGGAGGCTGGCTGGAGAAAGGAGGAGCTGAGCATATTCTTTAGCAGGAAAGTGTACTGCATCGCAATCCTTACGGAAGCAGTGCTACAGATCAACACAACAATCCCATCGGCTCAGATGAGGGCACAGCAAGAGCGGCGATAACCCCGTCTCTCCCACCCCACGTCTGGCGGTGGCTACTTTTCACCATTTCTGCTTTCTGTTCGATGGTTACAATCATAACTTCCTTGACGGAGAAGGATGACTAAGCCCTGAGCAGGAGGGTGGGGCTTGTGGGCTGGCAGGCTGAAGTTAAGAAACATGGGCAGGAAGTCAGGTTCTTCCCAAACTTAACTGAACCAGCTGCTGTGGCGTGAGAGTAGAGCTGCCCTAACCGAGCCTGCCAAGGCTGCATCTTGATGGGAGCCGACTGTGTCATCTCTCTCCCATGAAGTGCCGGAGGCTTGGACTTTTCCTTAGCAGTTGAGTCCTTCAACCACTGTCCCGCCAGAGCTCCAAAGGCTCAAAACCCCAAAGGGGTGGCCCTGTTCACAGTTGATTTCCTTCTCTATGTCGGATGCTTCTCACACCAGCTCCGTCAGCATCACCTGGATTCATGCTGGAGGACAGAAGTCACTATTGCATGAAGGGTAAAGGGAATGAGTGGAAAAATGCACCCAGGCCATTGTCTACGCCATCTCCATCCCCCGACTCATATTAACGCTCTTGGACAAGGCAGAATAGTTCCTGCGCGTTTCTGAGCCTATAACTGTTTACCTGAATAGAAAGCCTCGTCTTTCTCTCATGCAGTGGTTGGTGGATTCGAATTTCTGACCTTGTGGTACATAGCAGCCCAATGGGCAATCCACTGCCACCAGGGCCCCTTGTTTATTCTATAGACACTGACTGAGTCATGTTCATACCCATCCGCTCTGAGTCCATGCTTTCCCATCCACCTGCCTCTGTCTGCTGCAGCCTGCTCTCATGTGTGTTCTGAGCCGCTGTCCTTTCTGGCAATATTTATCCATCAGTGGAATTCCACCCACCAACTGGCTTTCAGAAAGTCACAGAAACTCTTGGCCTGCTGGTCCTCGTCGATTCCTCCCTTTCCCACACCGTTCTTTACTGTGGCTTACATGGAATTTGGCCAGGAAAGAGCCATCGACAAAGAGGCTCTTCCTCGGTTAACTTGAGATGGCTCTCAGGTTTTAGTTTTCAAAATTGAGACGTAGCCCCTGTTGTGCCTTTCCACTCATGGCAAACCAAGGAGGAATGGTGAAGGGCAGAGAGAGAGCAGACAGCAACCCCCTGATTCAGCCAGGCAACCTATAGATTCTTTGAGATAGACCTAGACATGCCCATGACTCTGCGTGGCAGAGAAGAAGACACCACTTTATAGGTCACCCAAGAAGACTGGTTATGTAACCCTTCTATCAGTTTCTGTGGTTGCTGTCACCTATAACACAAATCTAGTGGCTCAAGACAACATGGATAAAGTACCCTGAAGGCCACCAGGGCAGTGTCATTCACTGGGCAAACATCCAGTTTTGTGTGTTTTCTGTGACCTGTGCACCCACTCTTCCAAAGCCTTTGGCTATTTTGAAAAGGGCCCCTTGAATTTTATGCAAAGACCAAAGGGGGGGCGGGTAGGTAAAAAGCCCTAGCAACTTCCTGTTCACTCTCAGCTGACTAGGTGCCCATTTCTAGAAATCACACACCCAGGAAGGGAAGGTCACACCTTTTAAAATCACGGAGTCAGACAGAAAGCTGTCCCCTGGCAGAGGGTGGCTGGAGAGATGCACCCTGACGCACTTCCATAGCTGTCGCCGAAACTTTTAGGAGAACAGAGGAATAGAGCTGGCAGCAAGGAAGACATGTCAAGACGCCCCTTCTCTCTCGGGAAGAGCTCCCCCACTTGCTCTAGAGGCGTCACTCTTGGCAGGGACCAAATCCTCCTCAATTACATGGTCACTATCCCTTCACCATTGGTTGGACCCCAAAGGTCAATTTCGGAGCCCATAATGGCCTCTTTGCTTTCAGCCATTCCCCATTCTCCCAGAGCTGCGGGGCTTCTACCAAAAGTGATGTGGTTTTGCAACTCGGAGGCTATTTTCTGATACAATTTCCCCCTAGATATTTTGGGGTATTTGAAGGAGAGACTAATAGACTCCTCTGCTACACCAAGATGCCCTTTCTGACCTGATGCAGCTTTTACAGAAACTGCAGCATGCCCGCGGGTATGACTGGCGACTGAAACACTTTTCGCGGGAGAGCACCCTCGCTCTACTGTTCTGCCCCTTGTGTGGGAATCATGAAGGCTCCTGGGGGAAATGGTCACACCCGCTGTCCATTAGCATTGCCATCATCACGTTCCAAATGAAAAGTGTATGCAATTTGTACACTATCTTAGTCTCCCAGTGATGCAGTAGCTCATGCCACAAGTGGGTGGCTTTCAAGAGTCGATGTAGTTTCTGCCAGTTCTGGAAGGTAGCCGTCCAAATCAGGGTCATGGCCCAGTGGACACCCTCTTTGTGGGTAGTCCTGGGCATTCCTTGGTTCCCTGACTTGCAGATGAGATGCACCTGGCACCTACGGGCACCGACTGTCCCCCATGGCTGCTCCTTTTAGGAAACTGTCAAAACGTGTTTCCTCTTTTTATCAGAAGTTAATTCTTCTACTTTGAAATATTTTGTCTAGTTTTAGGATTGCACATTTTATGACCACTTGAGACAATTCATGGAGAAAATATAGATGCATCTGACCTGACCGTTAGGTAAATTCCCCTAGTGGGTGATGTGTTGGATCGATACCGCAAGGTCAGCAGTTCAAAATCACCAGAAGCTCCCAGAGACAAAAAATGAGACTCTCTACTCCTGTGAAGATTTAGTCTTAGAAAGTCGCGGGGGCAGTTCTACCCTGGTCTATAGGGGTGACTATGAGTCAGCAACAACTCAAAGGCAGTGAGTGGGTTTTGTCCATGCCTCCATTTTCTTATCTGTAAAATGGCATGCATGTTTCTGTTCTACCTACAAATAAAGTTGAAATGAGACTCAGGGGTAGAAATGGATATGAAATGATCATGAAAACCCAAAGGCTCTCTCCCCAAACCCACCCCCACCCACTGCCAGTGAGCCGATTCAGAAGCACTCTGCCATATTGGGCATGGTGGGTTCGTGGGAAAGAGCCTGGATTCTCCCCCCCCCCCCCATAGCTAAGGTTCACATGACACTGAGGAATTTCCCCAGGCCAACGTATATAGACCTTAAAACACCCTACATTCGATTAACATTTACACTTGGGATATAGTAGATCACTTTCAACTTCTTTTCTCTCTGCCCAAAATAATGTGTTCTCCTTCCCCCGGCCAGAATGCCACGTGTTAGTTCTACTCCCTTACTCCGCAGAAGCCAGCATTTGGCTCCCTCAGACTGGCTGCAGAAGCAGGAGTAGATCAGGGGGCCCGTGGCCTCGAGTGGAGCTGGGCAACAAAGAGCAAAGGACTCGCATCTGAGGCCCCAGCTGTCAGGCGCACGTGCATCTTCCCATGATAAGTGATGACACCCCAGCCAGAATCTTTGGCCCAGGGCCCCGTTTTGAAAACCTATTGTGCGTGCCCCCAGTGACCAGGAGCCCACCCGTGTGAGCTCAGTTCCTAGAATACTACACCTCTCTTCATGCATGAAGGGGAAAGCTGAGGCTTTCAACGCCCGTGAAGAGTGAGTCTCAGTCATGTGCAGGGCCAGTTCTACGCTGTCCTACAGGGTCACTGTGAGTCCGAATCCACTAAATGGCAGTGAGTGTTCACGAAACAATAGAAAGTTCTTCCCACCGAAACTCCCTTAAAACCCCTCCTTTTCCCTCCTTCTGAGAGACGTGGTCCATGTTTCCCTAGGCTCCCCACCTCTCTACACCTCCCTTGGCAAGGTGCTTCTCTGGCCGATCAATCTCATTGCTTGCAGGGTCGATTTGGCTCCCTGCTTCCTTATTCTTACTGAGCAGGGACAGACCCTCTGGCTGGAGGCTTGCTCCAGTGCCCAAACCACTGAGCTGCGTGCTTTAACCGCTGTGCCACCGTGTGGAGCATCAGCTCTCTTCACCGGCCCCCACCCTAAGCAAGTTCTGTGTGTTCTCTGTGCAATTGCTCAATTTGAATAGTGGGTTTCCTATCACTGGTGAAATCAGCTACCGCTGTCACTTCCTGCTGTGACTGTACCGGGCGGCGCAACTCACAGCCTCCGGAGGGAGGGGGCATGCTGGTGGGTAGACCGGTCTAGGCCCTGGGGGAAAACAGTATCATACTCGCATGGTTGCCTTGAACTTCAATCTCTTCTCAGCAAAACCCCAGGGAGAAAAACAGATGACAAATTTGGCTTTCCGCAACTTGGGTCTCTTTTCCGTCTTTGGGTGTCTGATCGCTCTTCTTTTCCTGCCCCGCCCCGCTGCACGGCTTCCTCCCACCTCCTCTGTCCCGGCCCACCAAGTTGGGTGTGCCAGCGTGTGTCCACGTGCTGGCTGCTGGCCAGGTGAGAGGGGCTGTGGAAACCACACCAGTGGTTTGTGGTCCAGAACCAGCCACCACCCTGAGCATGTCTGCACTGTGGTCCTTTGTGCACAGCCAGCGCCCTGCCCTTGCCTCGCTTGTTCTCACGTCCCTGCCTCTCCGGAGGGGTCTTGGCAGCTGGTGGGGCTTTGTAAACAAGGAGGGGAGGTCCCTCATGCTCCCTCATAGGGAGCAGATAAAGTACGTTTGGTTAGCTACCTGGATAACTGCAATTTAAAAAGCCAAAGAGACCATGGATGTGTCTCACAATAGAACTAAGCACCATAGGACTTTCAATGGCTGATTTTTTTTTCCAGTAAAAGATGACCCGCCACCTCTCTTTCAAGGCACCTCGGGGCCGACTCAACCCCCTACATTTTGGTTAGCGGCCTAGCGTCTGACCGGGTTGCCTCACCCAGGAACGCCTTATTTTTAATTCACATCACACGGAGTATCAAGCACTTTCACCAGGGGGGATTCTTAGTGTCCCTACTGCAAGAGTCACACAGGTGACACAATCACTGCAGACAAAATGGGTGCATAAGCTAACGTGGTGAAGAAAGCTGATGGTGCCCAGTTATTATAAGATCTAGCATCTGGGGTCTCAAAGGCTTGAAGTTCAACAACCAGCCATCTAGCAGGGAGGCAACAAAGCCCAAATGGAAGAAGCACACCAACCCATGCTCACAAGGTATTGACGTGATCAGGTATCAGGCATCAGAAGACCCAAAAACAAACAACCATTTTGTTGTGAACAACGGGTGTCAGAATGGAGACCCAAAGACCATCTGTAGACCATTGGACATCTCACAGAAGGGTCACAGGAAGGGATGAGCCAGCCAGGGTGCAGTATAGCACTGAAAAAAACACACAACATTCCTCTAGTTCTTTAATGCTTCCTCCCCATCCCCACGCCCCCACTATCATGACCCCAGGTCTATCTTACAAATCTGGCTAGACCAGAGCATGTACACTGGTATAGATAAGAGCTCTCAGCACACAGAATCCAGGACAGATAAACCCCTCAGGACCAATAATGAGAGTAGCGATACCATGAGGGTAGGGGGAATGTCCGGGGAGAAGGGGGAGAAAGATAGAACCAATCACAATGTTGATATACAACCCCACCCCCGCCCCCGGGGGGACAAACCACAGAAACATGGATGAAAGGGAGACACAGATGGTGTGAAGTACGAAAATGAAAATAATTGAGAAATTCTCAAGGGTTCACGAGGGTAGGGGAGAGTGTGGGAGGGAGGGGGAAACGAGGGGCTAATACTAAGGGCTCGAGTAGAAAGAAAATGTTTGGGAAGTGATGATGGCAACATCTGTCCACATGTGCTCGATACAGTTGATGTACGGATTGCTATAAGAGCGGTCAGAGCCCCCAATAAGATGCTTTGAAGCAAGCAATCCTGGCGAAGTAGATTATCCACAAAGGGGGAGCTGGAGCCCCATCTGCTGGCCTTTTGGCCTTTGGCGCCCCCTCAGGAGAATGAAGACATCCAGGGGATAATGGGCAGCATAGCACCCTTGTGCAGTGGGCTGACTGCTACACGGGCTGGCACTCACCAGTCTCTGTCCCTTGGGCCACAGAAGCCAGCCTCTCGCGACCCTCGGCTGCGGCCCTGGCCTTCCTGAACCTGCACGCTGATCTCCAACGGCACATGTGGAAGAACAAAACCACACATGCTGCCCGCGAGGGACTCTGCCTCCTAGTGAGCCCACGGGGCACCTGAGCAGTGTCCCACAGGGTGTTAAGGACGCAGTCAGCTCCAGCCTTCCCCGGAGGAGCAGCTGTCCGTTCCGTTAGCGGCTCAGCACTAACCCACTGGGCGCACCGGGGATGATTGAGGCCAGGTAGCGTGATCTTTGAAAAGCACAAATCAGACCAAGTCAATTCTCTTCAAACCAGAAACGAAGTCCTGCTGGGCCCTGTAAGACCTTACCCAGGCTGGCCCCCTGCGACCTCAAGCTCACTGCCATTGAGTCAAGGCTGACTCATGGCGCCCCTTGAGAGTACAGCCGAGCTCCCTGTGCCGTGTCTGAGATGGTAACTCTTTTCTCTCTCCCCTCCCCCAAGATGGTAACTCGTGACCGGAGTAGCAAGCCTCCTCTTTCTCCCTGGGAGCAGCTGGTGGGTTCAAGTTGCTGACCTTGCAGTTACAGCCCCGAGTGGAAACCACGGTGCCGCCAGCACCAGGCCTGCTTCGAACTCCGCGCTAAGCCTCGCCTTCTTCCCACTCCAGGGGCTCTTGACCCTGAGTAGAGAGAGAGAGAGATCTCCCACTCGCTTTCCCACTGTTGGCAGTTTCTGCCCCTGGCTCGTTCCCCAACTTCTCCAGTCTTTAATCCCACGTCACCTGCTCAATGGAGCCTGCCTGGCCACCCCATTTCTCACTGCCACCCCTCCCCATATCCCAGGTGCCACTTCCTCTCCCCGGCACACCGCACGGCTTCCTTTCCTCCACAGCCATGAAAACTGTCTCGCGTCGTACCCCGCCCCGTTTTTTATTTCACTTATTGGCTGTCTTCTCACTAGACTGAGATTCGTGAGAGCAGGGATCTCTGCCGGTTTTGCTTCCTGTTGGATTCTCAGAACGTTCACAGTACGGGAGCTAAGCACAAGTATTGCTACAGAGGTTCTAGCTCATACAAGACAGGGTTTTTTCTTTTTTTGGGGGGGGGGTTGTTTAAATGTATTTAAACATGACGATCATCCCATGACTGTAGCACAAGTTCTGCCAGGAACACGCTCTGCTTGGTCTTCCCTGAAGACACCCAATCGAACCCGCGCTTTCCAAAGGAATCTCCTGGGGCAGGTCCGTCCAAGGCACAGAGATCAGTTTAGAAGGTTTGGGCGACTGTTTGGGTGGACTTGGTAGATTTTCTCAAAGCTCCGTCACAAGGATGATGGTGGAAAACAGTTCTCCTTGTGCCTGGAATGGGGGCGGGGGCCTTTGTTTCCTTGTCTGCTGAATTAAGAAGTCTTCCAAGAGCCTGTGAGGTGCCTGGGCGAGGCAAACAAGTTACGGCTTGAACAGGATGATGAATTGAACCCAAACAGAGGCTCCTTGAGAGAAAGGCCTGGAGATCTTCCTCCAGAAGGATGGTCCTCAAGGGATCCCTTGGGAGGAGTCCTACTCTGCCCCAGCTCTTGGGGTCACCGGGAGTCAGCATCGGCTTGATGGCAGTGGACTGGTTTGGTTTCCCGAGAGCTCTGACAAACTGTCATGGAAAAACAACAATAACAACCAACAACAAAGCATCAGAAGCCTTCCAACGATGCTTACTTCCAGGTGGGCTTTAGCCCCTCAGCAAATGCTTGGCCTCAGCAGACCCTGCGGTCCCTAGCCCTCACCATCGTCCTCCAGCCATACATTATTGACGGCACTTCTCCAAATGGGTTTAGTGCTCCAGCAACGAGCAACTGCTCCATGTGTCTGGAATGTTTTCCTCCTTCGCCCTCCGCCTTGCTTCCCGACTGAGTGGCTTTTCTTGGGCCAGCTGTCCTGGGAAGCTGTCCCTGGCCACCCAGGCAGAGCTAACCACTTCTTGCCCACGTTGTACCTTGTGTAGACGATTAGTACACCTCGCATGGTACCGCTGCTATGTTGACCCTTCTCTCTCATGAGTCACTTGAGGGGTAGGCCAGGTCCCTCACTGCCCTGTTTCTTCAGCATCCAGCACATTCTGGGCGGACAGGTGTCTGTGGAGTGAAGGAATGATCGGTCGTCTGAGTTCAAGACACACACCTGTTGCCTGAAGGATAAGGGCACTCAAAGGCCTTACATGTTCCTAAGCCCATCATCTGCTCCCTGTGGCACCTCAATTCCTACCCCTCCTTGTCAGTCTAATAGTGCCCTCCTTGGCTCTTTGATTAGAATTTCCCTTCCTCCAGCCGGGACCCCACTACCGCTGGTCTCCCAGCGCTCATGGTGAATATTTCCCCAGCAGCTGCTAAGTCGACTCCCCCAATGATATTTGCATTGATGGATCTTCTTTCCGGGCTCACGGTGCTGCCCTCTCCTCCCCCACTTCACTCCCAAGTGAATACCTGCCACACGGTGTCATAGTGGGTGACGCATCGAGCTGCTAAGCAGCTAGAAGCCACCAGTCCCTCCCTCAGAGAAAGGTATAAAGATGGACAGGTCTGGACAGACCCAGCGGCAGGTCTACTCTGTCCTATTGGCGTGCTAAGGGCTGAAATCAACTCATGGTGGTAAGTTTGGCTTATTTTGTTTTGGTTTTTGTTTTGGTGCCAAGCTAAAAACTTTCAGTGGCTCCTCTTTCTTCCTTGGAAAGCCAAGCGTTACTAGGTCCTGTGTGATCCAGGCTTGCCCGCTTCCTCTCTAACTTCCTTTCTTCTTAATGTTGCCCCTTACCTTCTTCAGTGAGGCACCTAGAAAGGTTCTTTCTTACCTCTGTGCCGCTGGCACAGTGTTTGTTTTGCCTGGAGCCCTTTCCCTGCACCCCAGGCGCTTCCTTCAGGCAGTCTCTCCCCTCCCCTCCCCCCATGGCCCATTTTCCAGAAGCCCATTGCTGGACCTTCCTTCCAACACCCTTCTGGGTGGGCTCTTCACTCCGGGCCTTCCCGCCAGCAGCTGAGCCCTTTAGCCATTTTCTATAGAACTCTTCTTCCACTGTATTTACCGGCTTAATTCTTCATCTCCCACAGCGTCTAAGCTGGACAAGGGTGGGAACCAGACATTCACCAGCATTCCTCTAGTGCCTCATTGATAAATATTTAGTATTCAGTCAGCAAATAAAGGAAACAACTTTATACATGCTGGGTTATTTATGCAGTTTGCTTTTGCTCTTGCTGATGCTGACGCTGTCCTGTGAGACAGGACAAGACACGTTCTTCCTTTTCTGAAGGTCAGGGCAGGGGGTCCTGCAGTCCTGCCACAAATCACAGCCCCTGTCCCAGCCCAGCAGCTGACGGCGCAGAAGGACTCCTCCGAGGCCCGGTCGCCGGGCTGGCCCTTCCCAGGAGTGCTCGCCACCTGATGGCCTTTCACAACCCACTTCCCCACCAGTCAGGAGTTTTTCCAAGACTCACAGGAACGCACCATAAAGAGCAAAGGAAGTTCCCCATGGGCTTCCAAATGTCACCTTCAAATGTGTTCAGAGTGCCTGAGCCGCAGGGACCCCAGGGGCTTTTATTGGTGTCAAGTTCCCTGTGGCAGGCTGGTGCCCCAACAGGCTAGACTGGAAAACACTCCTAAAGGCCAACAAATGGTCCTTGAACTAACTACAAGCTTTTCTTTCTTGTTGTGTTTTGTTCTTTGTCAGTGGTTTGTTGTTGTTGTTGTTTTGTTGTATGTTGTTGCTTGGTTTTGCTCTGTCTTGTTTTTGTGCATGTTATTATCTCCACAGGTCTGTCTAAATAAGATAGGCTGATGAACAATTTGGAGGAGAAAACAATGGGATTGACAGTTTCGGGGAGACCTGGGGTAGAGGGAAGTGGGGGGAAAGGAAGTGGTGTTAACAAACCCAGAGACAAGGAAACAACAAGTGATCCAAATTGGTGGTGAGGTGGGAGTGGGAGGCCTGGAAGGGCATGATCAAGGGTAATGTAACCGAGAGGAATTGCTGAAAACCAGGTGGGGACTGAGCATGATAGTGGGACAGGAGGAAAGTCAAGGGAAATAGTGGAAAGAGCTGGGAGGCAAAGGGCATTTATAGAGGTCTAGATAAATACATGTAAATATGCAAATATATGTGAGGATGGGGAAATAGATCTATGTGCCTATATTTATATATTTAGTATTAAGGTAGCAGAAGGACATTTGGCCTCTAGTCAAGTACTCCCTCAATGCAAGAATACTTTCTTCTATTAAATTGGTAATCTAAGATGCTCACCTTCCCAACACAACTGCTGAAGACAAAGCGGGTGAATAAGCAAATGTGATGAAGAAAGCTGATGGTGCCCGGCTATCAAAAGATATAGCATCTGGGGGTCTTAAAAGTTTGAGGGTAAACAAGCGGCCATCTAGCTCAGAAGCAACATAGCCCACATGGAAGAAGCACACCACCCTGTGGAATCACGAGGTGTTGAAGGGATCAGGTCTAAAGCATCATCAGAACAAAAAAAGTCTTACCATAGTGAATGAAGGGGGGGGTGCAGAGTGGAGACCCAAAGCCCATTTGTCGGCCACTGGAGATCTCCTTGCAGAGGGGGCCTCGGGGAGGAGATGAGCCAGACAGGGTGCAATGTAGTAACCATGAAAAATACAACTTTCCTCTAGTTCCTAAATACTTCCTCCCGCCCTGCCCGCCCACTATCATGATCCCAATTCTACCTTGTAAGTCTGGCTAGACCAGAGGATGGACGCTGGTACAGATAGGAAACAAACGCAGGGAATCCAGGGTGGATGATCCCTTCAGGACCAGTGGTTTGAGTGGCGATACTGGGAGAGTAGAGGGAAAGTGGGTTGGAAAGAAGAAACCAACTACATGGATCTACGTGTGACCTCCTCCCTGGGGGACGGACAACAGCAAAGTGGGTGATGGGAGACATCGGACAGGACAAGATATGACAAAATAATAATTTATAAATTATCAGGGGCTTGTGAGGGAGGGGGAGTGGGGAGGGAGGGAAAAAATAGGAACCTGATGCCAAGAGCTTAAGTGGAGAGCAAATGTTTTGAGAATGATGAGGGCAATGAATGTACAGATGTACTTTACACAATTGATGTATGTATGGATTGCTATAAGAGTTGTATGAGCCCCTAATAAAACGATTAAAAAAAGTTTTCTGTGGTGATGCTGCTGGGTGGGGGTGGGGGGGCTCAAGATGCAGATCCACAGTCAGAATTGTGGTGGGGTGGTTGTCAGCTGCTGCGCAGCTGGTTCTGATTCACAGCAACCTCAGGCACGACAAAACAAAACAAAACACGGCCCGGTCCTGGGCCAGCCTCACAGTTACGCTTTGCTTGAGTCTCCCGGTCACAGCCATGGCCTCAACCATCCTCCTGAGCAACAGTCAGAAGAGGAAGAACCCCAAACACAACTCCCTGTCCTTGAGGCGATGCCGACTCACAGTGACCCTGCAGGACAAGACCGAATTTCTGCTGAGATAGCTACTCTTCACAGGAGTAGAAAGCAGTGGTATTTGAACTGGGCAGCCAGTCATGTGCGGGTACCAACATCTTTAATTTGAGTCGTTGAGATGCCCAGCACTCCTGGGCGGGCGAGCAGGTAGCCAGGGAAGTTGGGTTGAGGGCAGAGTGGAGTCTCGATGAGCAAACATTCCTTCTCCTCTCTGTTCTGCCCCCATAGGGCTGGGCTGGGCCTGGTAACTTGTAGTAGTCAATGGAATGCAGACAGACCTATGGGACCACACCCCCTGGACCCCGAGAAGCGGTGGAGTCAATTGAACTCAGGTGATGCCCACGTGCTGCCGAGTAGAACTTATTCCATGGATGCTCCTAGTTGGAAGCCAACCATCATGACTTTCTTCTGTGGTATCGTTGGCTGGGTTTGAACTGCCAATCTTTCAGTTAGTAGACATTTGCTGCACCCAAGGATGCATGATGCAGACAGAGTTTAGGGGTGTCTGTGTGGGTCTTGCCGCATCCACTCCTGTCACTCTCCATGAAAGAACATGCCCCAGCTGCCCTTGTTCCTTCAAACTGACCCCCTGGAATAAAACAGAGAATACCTGACAGCTTCCCCTGCTCACCCCACTGCAGCCTGTAGTCACCCGAAGTGAGGCGAGTACAGTCTCCCCTGTGGGACCTTGGGCACGTTGCTTCACCTCCTGATGTCTCTGCTTCCTTGTCTAGAAAATGGGGTGAGGAATGACGCCTGTGTTGGGCCGGGTTGACGAGAAAACAAAGCCAAGGACACTCCTCTATGTGGAAGAAAGAGCTTGACATCAAGAAGTCATGATGTGTCAGGAAAACATCCCAGCCTGGTCCCCCTCAAGGCTACATGTCCAGTACTAGTCCATCAGTCCCTCTTCAGACTCACGCAGCCACATGCAATGATGCAGAATGCAGGAACATCGCTGGCCGGTGGATGCAAAGTCCCGTGAATCTACTGGCAGTGGCTCTGGCAGCTCTCCAAGTCACTCGATAGCAGGAAGAGGAAGGCAGAGAGAGAGGGGAGGTTTCCAGGACACTCCTTATGAAAAGGTCACGCCCACAAGGAGGTACCATCAGGCTGGGATCTGATTGACAGGCTAGGCTCCACCCTGCAACTTCAAGTTGACATGAAATCATGTAACTGCCACCATACCTGTTTGATAGGAGTGTTGTGAAAATCAAATGACTCAATCAATATACAAGTATATGTGTGTATATATAGAGGAGTATGTAAATCACTCATACCTATATGAGTATATACATCAATGCACACAAGCGAATGCACGTATGTCTCTACATATAAAGCACTTAAAACAGCACTTAGACTACATTACAAGGTGACTGAAATGAAGATAGTTCAATGAATAAATTGAATACAGAGGAGGGAGAATGAGGGGGCAGGGGGTGGTGATAGCAGAACAGGCAGGGCCTCGCAGGTTGTAGTAGTTTTTTGACCTTCACCATCGGGCCCTGATAGGACTTGTTCTGTGGCAGGATCTCCCTGACAGCGGTGAGAAGCAGAGGCTGAAGTGAGGCAAGTCTGTCGAAGGGAGACCAGAAGGAGACTCTTGTAGAAATCCAGGTGAGAGGCACTTGGAGGCTGAGGGCTGTAGTTAGATGCCATTGCATTGGCTCTGACAACAACAGAAGGAATCACAGTGGGGTCCTGTACCCTCCTCCGTGTCAATCTTCCTGGTTGGGGGCCTTCCCCTTTATTGCTGCCCCTCTGCTTTATAGAGCATGAGGTCCTTTTCCAGGGACTCCACATCCCATGCCCAAAACATGTGGGATGAAGTCTTATCATCCTGACTGCTAAGGAGCTTTCTGGCTGTACTTCTTCCAAGACAGATTTTGAGGCTGATAGTAAATCTGATGAAACGGAAAACAAACCCCACTGTCATCAAGTCCATTCTGACTTGGGGTGACCCCCCCAGGACAGATAGGAGCCGTTCCCAAGGGAGTACATCTTTTTGGAGGTAGACGGCTCCATCTTTCTCCTGCAGAGCAGCTGCTGGCTTCAAAGGCCTGAGCATTCAGTTAGCAGACACATGTTTTCACCACGGTACCACCTGGACTACAACACTGATCAGAAGTGATCCAATTCTGGGAGTGTTTTGGAGCCAAGCCTCAAGTGGCTCATGTGGGGCATGAAGGAAGAGCAAGACTCGGGATGGGTTAGGTGTGCAGTGTAAGAAGAGCCCAAGGGTGAGGGGAGATGTCGGACAGGGTAAGCTATGACAAAATAATAATTTATAAATTATCAAGGGTTTGTGAGGGAGGCGGGGAATGAGGAGTTGATGCCAGGAGCTTAAGTGGAGAGCAAATGTTTTGAGAATGATGAGGGCAATGAATGTACAAATGTGCTTTACACAATTGATGTATGTATGGATTGTGATAAGATTTGCATGAGACCCCAATAAAATGATTTAAAAACAAAAAAGAAGAGCCCAAAAGAATGGTCAGCTTTGGGTCTGTAACTGGAAGGCTGGGTTTTCCAGTGACTGAGACTCAAAGAGCATAGGTAGTGAGAGGACTTTTCTAAGGAGACTTAGTTACACGTGAACTAAGTTTGGGCCCCATTTACTTTGGTATGGCTATTAGAAGTAAAAAAAAAGTAATAAAAAAGAGAGGTGTATGATTCTGAGTTGGGGGGCAATGTTTGCTGGAACTAGACATTGGGTGTCAGAAGATACATTAAAAAAACAAAACACTGCTGAGTCTTTGTGGGCCCTGGTGAGGACACGTTGGGCTGCAATCCGCAAGATCAGCAGTTCAAAACCACCAGGTGAGCTCCACAGGACAAAGATGGGGCTTTCTACTTCCCTATAGAGGTATAGTCTTGGAAACCCATAGGGGCAGTTCCACCCTATCCTATAGGGTCGCTGTGAGTCGGCATCAATTCCATGGCAGTGAGAGAACTGAATCTTAGGTTACTCTAATGTTTGCTTGTCAGAGAGCGAGGGATGAACCGGCAAGGAAACGGACATGGAGCATCCAGAAGGCAAACAGAAAAGCAGGCCCCTGAGCGATCCTGGGAGCCAAGTGGAACTTCCAGCTGGAGAACGCAATCAGATGTGCCGCTGTTCAGTGAGATGAAGCTGGAGCGACAGGAAAGTCGCCACTGTTCTGGAAGCACAGACATATTCTGTGGGTTCCTGAGAACAAAAACCTCAGCAAAGGGGATTGAAGAGAGAATCAGACAGGAGTTTTATTTGTGTAAATGATTCCCCACAGCCTTCTCAGAAATGAAGGAGGGAAGTGGGGCAATAGCTCAAGGAGGAAGAGCCTCATGGGCAATTCTTTAAAAGATGAGCTATTTTGAAATACTTATGGAAATAGCCCTAAAGAAAGACGACATCGATGAAGAGAGTGGGGATCTACTTGATGGGAGTGGGCATCTTTGTTGTTTTGATCTATTGAGGCAGGGGAGATTTTCCAGAGAGGGAATAAACAGAGGTCGTTTGAACGGGAAGGAGTAGGCCTTGTGCATCATCTTACATGCAGGTAATAAGAGCTTGCGGACATCCTCTTTGAGGCAATCAAAGTTTCATGGAGACAAGAAGCAAGGCCATAGTTAGGTGTAAGCCCCCTTGTCATGAACAATCTGGTCTTCGGACCAGGTGCCTGAAAGCCTGACCACACCTGAGGCCAATGAGAAGGCTCTCCAAGAAGCAAATGCTAATGAAGCTTCAGGAGGCGTGATCCCATCTAGTATCTTGGCCACGTGAAGTGGTCAATGAAGTCTGGGAGAGGGAGGTTCAGCGGAGCTTCCTGGGTGGTGAGAGCAAACATCATCTCTCAGGATAGTAAGTATGTCCGCGTTTTGCGCTGGGATCTTTTCTTTTTTTTTTTTGCCCTGTGTATTTGCATAGCCTCTTCCTGTAGATTAAAGATAGACCTTTCTCTGAGGTTGTGAGTCATTTCAGAGGATTACTGGACCTTAGAAACAGGGAAAGGATTACTCCGTACTGACCTAGCCCCAGGGGGCTGGGGGTGAGAGAGTGGTGCTGACAGCTGGTTGTGAACTGATCTGGGAAGGGCAACTGAGATGTCCATAGGTCCCAGTTGTGGTGTGGAGAGCGATTTATTACTCACCATGTATTTAGGAGCCTGGATGGGTGAACTCAGCCTCCCAGGACTTGTGTGATAAAACCGGTGATGAAGATGGGGTCTGCACGAGACAACAATAAGACCAAACACCTGAAGTGGGTCTACTCAGCCAATTGGCCAAATACATCAAAACGCTTCTTATCCCAGGCTGAGGTCCCTTGGAGCCTCCATTCTGGGCAGGTGGAGGGTTTACTTAGCTATCTAGCAGTGGTTCTCCACCTTCCTCATGTGGTGGTGACCCCCAAGCATAAATTATTTTCATTGCTACTTCATCACTGTCATGCTGCCACGGTTATGAATCGGGCGACCCCTGTGAAAGGGTCATTTGACTCCCAAAGGGGTCGCGACCCACAGGTTGAGAACCGCTGCTCTATAGGAAGCCACACAGAAAGTATGAGAGAGTCAACCAGGAGTACAGAAGATGGGATCCCCCAGAGGTGGGCAGCTTGCGTGCTGGCCAGCAGTGACTCATCTGAACACTGTATGTACCAATGAATCCAGCCTCACTAAAACCCCATTGTTTACTGTATGTGACAGATGAAGAAAGGCAGCACAGTGTGGTCAAGTCACTTGTCTAAAGCCACACAGCGAGCAAGTGTGATGGAGCCAGGATTTGAGCACGGTCTGGTTCCGGACCCCCAGGACTCAATCCCTCGGTTGGCTGAGACCGTCGTGGAAACCCAGTGGAATGAAGGTTAAACGAACATTCGTGGTGCAGCCGCTGTGTGCCCCACTCTGCCCTGGGTGCCTTCACAGCAACCCTGTGAGGTTCTGGTATCACCGTTTTACGGACAGCACATGGAGGCCCGGAGGGATTCTGTTGCTTGTTAAAAGTTGCCAAACTTGGAGATGGGAGAACTGAGATTTAAAGCCAGGCAGGTCTGGCCCCAAAGCCTCACACCAGAAACATGCTTAAGAACCTTTCTGACATGAAGTGGGCCTCCCCAGCGAAAGGAACTTACTGGAGCCAAGTGACTTAATGGATCCAAACTCTCCTCACATCTGCCCGAGACCCCTCAGAACTGCTGTGCTGAGCAGATCGGCGAGGACTGTCTCTGTGGCCCTCACACAGGGGAAGCATTAAAGAGGAGGTGCTTTGGGAAATGCGGGCCCTCTTCTGAGCCTCGCTGCCTTCCTGGTCCGTGATGTCCGGGAGGAGGCGAGCAGAGGGCAGAGGGCCCGCGCTGGGCGGCTGGGAAACTTCTCAACAGCACACCTGGAGTCACGAGGGCACGCTTTTTGCTTTCACAAGCATTTCCCGAAACCCTGTTCTCAAGACCCAGGGCTCATTCATGCATCATCTACACGGCACTGACACCCACTTCCTCAAATGCAAGGAAGCAGACAGTTAAAAAAAAAAAGGGCAGAAAAGCAGCAGTTGTTTATCGCAGCCTTGACTCCGTGAGGCCTGCGGATTCTTTCAAACAGGAGCTCGGCTTCCCATGTGTCCACCGGGATCCTGCGGGTCAAACTGAAAGCGAGCACGCTCTTCAGGAGGGTCCAGCCCCGTGGGACTGTGGGTGGGAGCAGGGGGAGTCTGAACACCCCCACCCCACCTCCCAGCCACCGATGGACATCTAGAGAGGGGAAAGGCGCATTGGTCAAATCGATTGCTTCTGAAGCAGTCGTGAAGGGGGAACCAGCCACGGGAGCTGGAGGGGAAGATCGGAGAGGCGAGACCGGCCCGGACTGTGACATCTCCCATTCACTGGGGACTCGCTCCAACGGGGAAGAAAATGTCCCTGAAGTTACCGAGGAACTGGGAGTTCAACCTGAGGATGGAGGCTGGGAAAATAGGTACTGTGGCTGTTTTCTTCTCCCCCCCCTGGGGTTCTGCTTTCACCTGAGCACCCACCATTTGCATGTTGGTCCCCAGGGAGCCTGGTCGACTTAAAAAGGGATCCCCAGCAAGTGTGAGGTTGGGGGGGGATTGCATTCAAATTGATAGGCTGGGTCAAAGTTCTGATCAAACACCGGGCTGGGGGGTTCTCTTTGCTTCTGAGGAGCAATTAGAATGGAGCTCCTGGGGCTGTGGGACTCCAGCTCCTTCTGATGGGCTAAGGCCCCAGGGCACCCTGAGAACCGTAAGTTGTCCTGCATGAATCACAGAAGGGGCATTTCTGGGGTGTTTGAGAACTCACTTGTACCTGGGCTGGCTTTGGACAGGGCCTTGAGGATGCAAATGGATTTTGTTGTGATTTATCTCTGAGTCAGTTCAAAGGGTCCTATTTGATAAGTGCATTGGGCCTGTCGGTCCTTTTGGGGGTTGGGGGTGGAGGGTGCTGGGGTGGGGTTACCTGGGGCAAAAGAGTAAACAATAAGGCCAAGTAGAATCTAAAGATCAAGGTTTCCATTAAAGGGGTAAGAGTGGAAGGGGGCTCTTAACTCTAAGGATTGGGAAAGCAATGAGATTTTGGATGCCTTATCTTGAGGGACATGGTCACCTGCAGCTTCATGATCTTTGTTCCATTCATGCATGACTTGATCCATTCACTTTAATATGTCATGTAATTGTTATCCTGAGATCCTTTATGCGGATCTGTTTCATGAAATTAATCATCATCATTTGGGTAGAGTCATTGGGTCTAGAATGATTATCTGTTTATTTTCATATTACCTATGTTCCCCCCGCCCTACCCATGGAGCAAGGAGAGAATTCTCTTGGTATATTAGACATAAGTCCGTGTTCAGAATGTCTCTAATCTCTTGAAAACATTTTGCTTAGAACCCAGGTGAAACCTGGGGCCTTTTCCGGCAGGTAGCTCACTGGCTACTGAAGTCAGTGGTTCTGTGAACAGCCACATAGCAGGGAGGTCTGTGGGCTCTCCGGGAGAGGGTTTGGATGAAAACATGTGGAGTCTTAAGAAGTCATTTCTTTTGCTAACCCAGAATGGTGAAGATTCCGTCATGACAGTGAGTTTTATTTTAGGCCGAAGTCATTTAGAGAAAGGTGGGAATCCGTACTTCTCACAGAACACTGGCTCTCGTGAAGTGAGCCTGCGTGGCTCTTGCTCATCTCCTCTGTGCTGTGCAAAGTCACTGTTGGAAGTACAGATGCTGCCACTCCACCCCTTTGAAAGCGGGCAGCACCTCCTTACCTGAGGCCGTTCTGTCCCGCCAGCACCTGGAGAAGTCACAGGGCCCTTCACCCCTTCTGTTTCAAACGTGAGAAACTCAAGCTAAGGAATACGTAAATGCTTCCCGCCCACCACCACCCGGGTTTTAAGAAATCACAGTAGAGCTCAGGTCTGCATGTTCTTGGGCCTGGGGTTATGCTGAGTGGATTTCATGGTTTCTGCCCGTGTTTCTTAAAGCTTGGTCCCGTGAACAGCCTGTATCAGAATCACCCTGGGTACTTGCTAACCATCTAAATACTTGGGGACCATGCTTAGCTGACTTTGAATTTAACTCAGAGTGGCCTCCAGTGAAAAACCTGCTGAGATGTTTCTGAAAAGCCTGCCGTTGGAAGCTCTGCAGGCATGGCTCTTCTCTGATACGCCCAGGGTCTCCGGGAGCCAGAGGGCACTGGACTTGATGCAGCTGGTTGACAGGTGCCATGGTCTTAGTAGACGGGAGGCATTATCATCCACGTGGCAATGGGCAGAGTGGACACACCCTTGTCTGTTGACTGATTGAACGGCTGGGATGACCACGAGATGGGCAACCACAATTCAAATCCACGCAAAGGCCTCTCCGACGACAGGCCTGCTGACCAGGTTTCAATGTCCCAGCTTTGCAGCCCCTGGGAGCGGTTCGACTCACGGGGTCGCCGTGACTGCGTGAGAACAACGAACAACAAAAAGAGGATGTTATTCTGGGGCACTTACCAAAACTCACAGTAGAAGTGAAGTCAAAGGAGCTCTTGCCGAAATCCAGGCAGCCTACAATTTTGTTCCCCTGAGGGATGGGATTGCAACAGAGTGTGTTTCCTGGGTGACATGTGAGACCAGAATTCAGAGCACACACTGAGTCCCTTAAGGGAGAGAAGGTCACTGACTCAGGCCCATGACCTCTGGCCTCTCTCCAGTGACCTGGTGCCTCGGGAGGAGCTGACAACACCAGATCAAGGTCACTCATCTCTACTAGGAAGACATGTGGACCTGGGGAAACTCAGGCCAATTAGTAATTAATTTTTTTAATAGTAATTTGGGGGTAGATTAATTAGGCCTACAAGGAGTCCTGGTGGTACTGCCAGGGAAGCATTCTTTAAACTGCTGGTTGCAACCTTGGCAGTTCAATCCCACCAGCTGCTCTGAAGGAGAAAGAGGAGGTCGTTTGCTCCTGTAAAGATTCACGGCCTCAGGAAACCAGTTTAGGGTCACTAAGAGTCAGCATGGACTCGAGGGCAGCGAGTTCATTGGTCGTAAAGTGATACCTGTGGTGTGAGGACTCCCCTGATAATAGACACAGGTGAGAAAGTTTTGCTTGGAAAGAGGTTGTACTTGGGGGCTTCTCATGGCGGCAGGTAATGAGATCCTAAAACAAGTGGGCCAATGAAACCTACTTAAAAGTTCTCCTGTGATGCATGAAGGAGCCAATTACCTGTGGCTTTTGAGCCTAGCCTAATCAGGAGTCAATTAGGGGGAGTTTACCTGAGCTCTATTGACATATTAGGTCAGCTGACCCTTCGTGATGGGCTGTCCCATCCAGGCATTGTAGGATGCTTGGCAATGCCCCTGGATTCTACCCACTGGGTTCCATTAACACCCTCCCTTTCCCTGAGTGGGACAACCCCAAATAGCCCTAGCCATTGCCAAATGTTACCGGGACATCACCCTCAGTAGTGCACCACCGGAGTAGGCGGTCGGTCGCCAAAGGGTGTGCGTATAAGGGCATTTGAGACAGTTCTTCAAATGTCCCCACCCATGCAACGCCTACGGGGACAGAACTTGAGAGCTGCTCTCTTGGTTGATTTCAGAGAGGATCTTAGTGAGCTGTAGGGGCCCCCTGCTCTTTGGGTTTTTGTTTTTTTTTTTTGATGAGTTGCACTTCCAGTTTCCCTGATCCTGTGAGTGTCCTACCAGGGTTGGAATGAAAGTGAAAGTCTTGAGGGAGCTGCTCTGAGGGACTTCCACTTCAGAGATCAGAGGGAGCCCGGTACCCCACCCCCCAATGCCCCATCTGGGGTCCAGGTAGAGCCTGGTGCAGTGACTCCCCTGCACCTGACTATTCCAACAGCAGTGGGAGGAAAACGGTACCTGCGGAGGGAACCAACCTGGCTCAAGGTAGAGTCAAGGGTTGAGAGGCTTCCGCTACATCAGCACTTCTCAACCTGTGGGTCGCCACCCCTTTGGGGGTCGAACGACCCTTTCCCAGGGGTCGCCCAATTAATCACAGTAGCAAAATGCCAGCGATGAAGTGACAACAAAAACCATTTTCTGGTTGGGGGATCACCACAACGTGAGGAACTGTGTGAGAGGGCTGCGGCACGAGGGTGGTGGAGAACTGCTGCTTGGCATCCAGCAGACACAGGAGCCAGTCCTTCCATGGCTTCCATGCACCATTCTTCAGCCAGCCCCCGCATTTGTCTTGCTTGCTGAATGATAAGCATGGGGGCGAGGGGCGGGGGGGGGGGCAGACAGGTGCCAGGCATGGGCACCACCTTTGCTTTCCTTTGATTGGGGGCCTGCTCCACCCACCGCCTGATATGCAGACACTTCACTGAGGGGCCGCCCACTCCCCTGGGACAGTCCCTTCTGCCTGGGGCTCTGGACCACGGAGGAAAACAGCTAAGCGAACTTCAGGGCTCTCAGTCTTGTTTCCCATCGTGAACATATCTAATTATTTTTTTTCTCAGTTAGTCTCAGACAAAATAGGAGGCAACCAGGTGTAGAGGGTGTCTTTCTGTGACACTTAATTTGGGGATAGCCATGAAGGGGGGGGGGCGAGGGCTTGACTCTGAGATGTCACAGTGCAAGACAAAATGATTCAGCAACAAAAATTCATTATTTTACTCTCTCAAGCTGTAAAGCGAATAAGGTTAGTCGTGATTGGTTTGTTTCCCATTCGAGACTCAGGTCATCATTATGTGTCTGCGTTACCCTGTCTGAGAGGGACCCAGTGTGAAGGTTTGTTGCTTGAGACCAATTAGAACAGCTTAGAAAATGACAAGACTTTATGCAACACAAATTATTATTCCTGTCAAGAAATCGGATGTGAAAAAATGGTTTTAGGTAGACTGGTAGAGGAAGAGAGAGAATGAAATATATATAGAAGTGCTATTTTTTCATTAAAACGTGATTCACAAAAATCCTAAAAGATAAAGAGGCATGTGGCATGAGTAGACAGTTTACAAAGTAGGGATCCTAGGTCGTCAGCACAGGACACTACGCCTCATCTCAATCCTCTAGAAAACACACATGAGAAAGAGAGTGACATATCCTTTCATGGCCACCAAGCTCGCCCAAAATGAAAGCGTCTACTGGTGGTTCGGTGGCTGAGTTCTTACCTTCCCAGCGAGACACCTGGGATCAGTTCCCCACACGCCGCACTCTCAGCCTGTCACCGGAGGCTGTGCGTTGCTGTGATGCTGAACAGATTTCCAGAGGGGCTTCCAGACTAAGACAGACTAGGAAGAAAGGACTGACAATCCAGGGATCACGATAGCCTTTTCTCAACTTGTCTGGGGGATGTTACAGCACCGGGAGTGTTTCATTTTGTGTGGAAGTGGTGGCCATAGACCAACCTGCAACCCAAACAGCAGTGACAACCATGCCAAGTGCTGCTGGAGACGAGGCCGCGAGGACGTCTGCCCTGCTCAGGGGAGGACCATTTTGGATCACAGTCAGAATACATGGACAGGATTCTCATAGTAAGACTGTTTATAACAGGAGGGCGCACGAAGCAACTCCTTATAAACAGAACGGATAAGTAAACTGCAAACTTCATCAAATGACAGGCTAATGGGGAGCAAAAGGTAATTACTAGCTAGTGTTGCATCTTTAAATGACATCAAATAGCAAAAGCTGAATGTTACTTAGTGTTGGGCACGCACACCAAAAAGAAGTTACAGAAAAACAGAACACAATGGTTACATTTGTTCATTGTTACAGCAAAACAGAACACAGTTGTTACCTGTGTCTATCTGTTACCAAAAAACAGAATATAAAAAGTGTTACCTTTGTTTGTTATAGAAAAACAGGATACGATTCATCTGTTTGTTACATGTGGCAAAATCTGAAGAAAAGCAAGGAATTGATGGATATCATCATTAGTATCATTGCTCTTTCTGGTGGCAGGGAGAAGGGAGGCGCCTTTGTAAATCCACCACATCTCAGCTCCGTGTGAGAAACTTGCAAGTTTGGCGGTATCACCACAGAGCTGGCTTTCTGACTATATGCTAAAGATCAAGGAAGTTAACATAGTTCGGCTAAAAATCTAGAAGGATGCACACCATCTGCTAGCAGTCGTCAACAACGGGGGAAGGATTTACTGATACATACATACATTTGCAGTCCTTTTTTAAAAAAAAATCTAGAACAGACAAGAATTGGCTATGTTTATTGAAAATATCGAGAGCTGAAGCACAGTCCCCCAGCTTGGCCAGGCATGTCAGCTGATGTCCGCGCGCCGGTTCTGCAGCAGCAACGGCACAGTGCTCATGTGACAGCAGACAGGTGGAGGGGTTGCGGCAGCCTCACCGGGTCCACCAGAGAGTTTCTGGAGCCTGAATCCCAGGGAATCCCAGGATCCAAGCGCCTCGGCAGAGCTGTTTGGCTGTTCAGGGACCTAGTCAGCCTGCTGGAGCATACTTTGTTGTGCTCTGTCCGAGAATAGAAATCTGACCCCCACGTTGGGGAGCCCCAAGATCCTGCAGCCCACGGTGACCTGGTCCATGGGTGTTGAGTGTTCATCTTTGCTTATAATTCACCGCCAGACTAACAATGTGCCTTTGCTCCCATACTGGAAGCACTCACTAGTTTACGCCAAGAGATTTAGAAGCCATCTAACTGACAAAGCACCCGGAAGAGACCCTTATCTGTGCCCATTTCAAAGAAAGGTGAGCCGAAAGAATGTGGAAATGATCAAACGAGATCATGACTATCACATGCCAGTGACATTTTACTAGAGATAATTCCCAAACGGGGGTGGCAGCACCTTGACAGGGAGCTGCCAGAAATCCCAGCTGAATTCAGAAGAGGGTTTAGAAGGTTAGAACCTCAACGTGTTGTGTCTGAGGTCTCAGAACTGAGGACACCAGCAGGCCTTGAGGCAGTAGGTATTGACACACGGGGAGCTCTCCCAGGGCCCACACTTGTCATCATGCATAGCTCACCTCGGTGTATCTTGTCCCAGTGGAAATGGCTACCCTAAGGGTGTTGTTGACCTACACTTTAGGTGGAATTGAATTCCTCCCCGAAGGCACAGGCTCCAACTACTAAGGCTCCTTGGGGAAGCAGAGCTGATCTGATCTCGGGGTGTCCTGCAGCAGCTGCTGAGTGAGGGTGAACATAGCAGATGACAGAAGGACCCAGCCTGGTTTTCTACACACTCATACACAAATTCCTCCCGCAGACACCAGGCAAAGTGCGCTTACGTCCTGTGCTTTATGTGAGATTGCCGAGTGTCCTAGGAAGGGTGGAGGTGAGTGTAGGGGCTCTCGGCGCTCAGCAGATGGGGCCAGAGAGAGGCCCCATAGCCTTGCCATGCTACATTCCAGCGACCTCAGTGCAGGCTCCTCTCTAAACTCAACCCGTAGTCCGCCCGAGCATCTTCAGAAAGCATCATTGTGAGAACTCTACGGAGACTCTGCCTGTCCCCCTCACATCTGGAGTGTGGTCTTTTGAGCGGTGGGCACCCTTGGGTGGGGGAATGATCTTGTACTTAGAGGAATCATAGGGGGCAGTGGTCTCTTCGCACACTGGGCAGCTGGGAAGAAAACAAATGAATGCTCTCACGAGGCAGGACCTCATTCGGTGGTTCCTGAGAGGAGTTGAGATGCGCGAACAAACCCAGGAAGGGTGGGTGGCCCTAGAGAGAGACGAAACCACAGGGAGGCAGGGAAAACCTGGAGGAAACCCCTGTGAGGAGGCCCAGGGTCACTCATGGGATTTCCAGCTCACAGAGGATGATCTGGAATTATTTTAGAGTCTCCAGACAGGAACTGAGACTTGGGACTCAGAGAGAAAATAATTTGTTTCTTGTGGCCACAGACAAGGAAACAGAGGACAGCAAGACATGCCTGGTGAGGAGAGCAGCTGCAGAGTGGCCCTGAATGGGAATGCTGGTCCCTCTCCCTGTCCACATCACTGTCATCTGTGCTGTTGTTAGCTGTTGTCAATGGCCCCCAATCATGGCAAATCAAGCACAAAGGAATGAAGCACTGCCGGCCTCCACCCGCCCTGTGACTGAGAATCAGACTGCTATGGTTCATCGGGCCTTCATGGACTAATGCCCACACGTCAACCACTGGGTCCTAGTCTGCCTTAATCTGGAAGCTCCAGGGAAATCTGCTCAGCATCACACAAACAAAACCAAACTCACTGCCATCGAGCCAATCCTGACTCCTAGTGACCCTACAGAGCAGGACAGAACTGCCCCTCTTTACTGGAGCAGAAAGCCCCATCTTTCTCCTGCAGGCTGGTGGTTTCGAACTGCCAACCTTGAAGTTAGCTGCCCAATGCATAATCCACTACGCCACCATAGCTCATCATAGTAACAGACACAGACCACTGTGGACAGATGGGTGGTGGTTGTGCATGTAGACTTGCTTCCGTTCTCACACCGACTGTCCTGCACCTAGTCTCGGCTTCTTGGGGGTGGTGGGGGTAGCAAGAGGCTTTGAAATGTTTGACAGCTCCTCCTTGGTAAAAGGCTGTTAGTCCGGGTTGACCAGAGAAGCCAATCCAGGAACATTCATATGTGTAGAAGAAAGAGCTTATATCAAAGTGTAATTGTATATTAAGAAGACATCCCAGCCTAGTCCAGATCAAGTCCATAAGTCTGATTGCAGCCCCTCTGTCCAATACCAGTGTATAAATTCTTCTTCAGCCTCACACAGCCATGCAATGATGCCAAATGCAGGAGGATCACAGGCCAGTGGGTTGGAAGTCTTGTGGATCCAGTGGCGTTGTAAGCATCTCAGCACTAGCAGGGCTCTCTAAGTGGCTTCTCCGGCTCCAGAGGTCTGGTTGCATCAGGGTAGGTCCACGTGGCTTCTCCTCAGGGCTGTCTCACAGGGAGTCAGTCCTTGTCCTTTTAAGAATTATCTAGATGGGATAAAATCGACGGTGGCAATCTAAAAGGCGAGATGGGGACCGTAGAGGGTGGGGTGTGAGTCTATGCTAATGACTCAGAAAAAGAGAGAATGATTATGCAACCCAAAGAATCCGTGTCCCCTAATTGCAGATCAAGAAAATGTTCCGTTGGCACGTTTTTCTGTGTATGTTCTCAACAACAAAATAAGAAATTTAGAGTCGAGCCAAGATCTGAGCTTTCTTTTGTCTATGGCTCCAGCTATGCTCGACAGTAGATTGATTATTTTCAATTGCAAGACAAAGAAGTTTATGGCTCCTGCCCTTGGCATCCCACTCCACCAACATCTGTTCTAACCACAGTCATGAGTAATCTGTGCGCTCCTCTGTCTTCACCACACTCACCTACGTGGCAGCATTCTGTTCAGCCAGTTCCTCCTGAGATAGTTCCTTCCCAGGGCTTCCTTGGCACCAGGGTCCCTGGCTTTCTCTCACCTCATTACCCCTCTTTCTGAATCTTTGTGGGTGGAATTCCTTTTCTGCCAGATGTCTTAGCATGAAGGGTCATAGCAGGGGCTCATTGCAAAATGAAAGTGTTCTTCGTGCTTGCTCAGAAAGTACTAAGAATGTAAGTGGGAGACTGGCTGATGGAGCAGATCTCAAGCCAGTGACAGTCATCTGGAGGTCCAGGGCTTGGGCCCAGATCATCTCTTTTCCACACCTGCTTCCTGGGTGATCGATCCAATCCTGTGGCTTTAAGCCACTTTGATACAATAGCGCTGATCTGTCTGCAGGGCTCAAGACTGCTGGGCATCTCCATTTGAATGCCCTCACCTAGCAGGTCGACACTGAATTCCGGAAGATCTCTCATCCACCCCCTCTCTCTCACGGAATGAAAGGCTTTACCAGCCACCAAGTTGCTCCACCTCAAAACCTACGTCCCTCTTCCTTCCGTCTCTGTCTCTTCCACCCACATCTAGTCCTCCAGAAAAACCCTTTTGAATTGATTACAGAATTGCATCTTTAATCAGATCATGTCCATGGAGTCTGACCCTGTTCAACCCTAGCATTTCTTGACACGTGCACTGTCATAGTCAGCTAGCATATCCTCCTTTCTCTGCACCTGTCCTGAACCATATCCTCTACACCGTGGCCAGACCCAACCTCTTTTCAAAGTAGAAATCAAAGGATGCAATTTCTTCCTTGAAGTCTCCAGTGTACTTAGGATGAAAGTCAAAGTCATGATCCCTGACTAGGAGGTCTGGCTCCTGCCCCTTCTCCTGTCCCTCTCCCTGGCCTACAGCCACTTGAACTTCTAGCTCCTTGAAATACATAGCTCTCACGGTTACCGCAAGGCCTGGATACTCCCCTTCTGCCTACAGCCCCCTTCCCTGGGGCTTTTCATGCCCCCCCACCCCCGCCACTATGTTCAGCGTCAGCTCCATGTTATCTCTCCAGGGAGATCTCCCAACCACCGCACCTAATGTAGCACTTACTGCTCCAGCCTATCTTTTCTTGCATTGTTTTGTTTTCTTCATAAAACCACTCCTGTCTGAAGGGGGTTTCTTCATTGGCTTACGTGTAAGTTCTTTGAGGGCAGGGCTTTAGAGGTATGATTTGATAGCAGATCGTGGCTGCCAACAACAGTGCCTGGCATGCAGTAGATCATCAAGATGTCTGTGAACTAGCTAGGGGCTATTGGATGCGATCTCCCTCACCCCAGTGAAATGAAGTAAGTTAAAAATCAGACTGGCATGTTTTTACTTGCTTAGTGAAGGGGGCAAATCTACTGTATAAAAACCTCTTTAAAGAGTTAAAGAGCAAAGCTATCACTTTGAGTATGAAGGAGCACCTGACCCAAACCAAGGTATCTTTAATCACTTCACATGTGTGTAAGAGCTGGATCATGTGTGAGGAAGACCAACGAAGAATGGTTACCTTTGAATTATCTTGTTGGGGAAGACTATTGAATGGGCCATGGGCCACAAGAAGGAGGGACAGATCTGTCTTGGGAGAAGTACAGTCAGGAAGCTAGGACGGCTGCACGTCATCTCACATCCTTTGGATATGGATCAGGAGGGAGCAGCTCCTGGAGAGGAAGACCTTCGATGAGACGGATTGACACAGTGAGTTGCCACATAGGAAAGACTGAGCATGGCACCCCATCAAGCAGTGCTTGTGCTCTACTGTGCGCGTGGCTGCTGTAAGTGGAAACGGATTTGATGGCTCCTAATAAGAACATTAGTGACTGGGCCATGGCTCAGTCCAGGGAGGTGACTAACTTTCTTAGGGAAACAGAAGGCCTTTCCGTTTCTGAAGCTAATTTGGAACAGCAGCTGGGTGACGGAGAATCCTGCGATTCTCGAAGAAGTCAGGGTCTGAGACACGGGCCATATCCTGATGAGCAGGAGCCACACGGGAATCTTCTGGCTTCTAACCTCTTCTCATGATGGAGACCAACAGTTGGGCAAAGCATCCCTGTGCCGGCCACGCTTACTGTCCCTGCTTCCTCCTCACGTCTTTTGAAAAAACGGATTCCAGTCTTGTCCTCACCATCCAGGACACTTCCCGCCGAGGCACGTAGAAGTGTTCCCAGACTGAGGGCCCCGAACAAGACAAGCAATTGAATTGAGTTTTATTTTTCTTTTCTTGGGGGCGGGTAGGAAAGCCCAATTCACATGTACGAAGGAGGAAGTCAGCTTTCCACATGCGAATGGTGTGAGTTGGTTTTGTCATGTGCTCAGACAGTGTCAGTGAAGAACTGAGATGAGGGGTCACCGAGCACAGGGGAGCAAGATGAGAGAAGACAGGCAGGGGGAGACAGAGGCAACCGCCAGATGCAAGAGGACAAAGACGGGTCAAGGAAGGGAGGAAGGTGGAGGGAAAAGCGAACCGACAAAGGTGGTGGGGGGGGTGCACGAGAAGCGCTTCCACAGTGTCTGTCCGTTGCTCCGTGAGGGAAGACGCCGTCTGGAGTCCCCAATGTCCACTTTCACCAGCCACAGACCAGTGGCCACACTCAGCTTCTCCACCAGGGATGTAGGAAATCACGGTGCCGACAGGCAACCCTGCAGGACAAAACCAGCTATGGAAACAGCTGCTAGATGCCACTTCCACTCTGTGCAACGACCCTGCTCTTGGGAGACATCGAAAAGCTGAGTAAACAGACGCCCCTGCAGCCCGACTTCTAGAACTGGCTTGATGCTGCTAGTTGACCCCGAGGTGGCTCTAAGGCCTGGTGACCTAGTGCCCAAGGGGATGGAGAGCGGCTCCCTTCGTTCCCATCTTTGTCATGGGGGTGTGCTTCAGTCCACTGTTGGCTGCCGCTGCACCCAGGAGACTCACCTGCAAGCGTGCTATTGGACAATTATCTGTTGAGGTCCGGTAAAATTTACATGAATTAATTTGGGGATGACACTCCCCCCCCCCATTCTGTTTTCTATAAGGTCACTATGAATCCAAACGGACTGGATGGTATCTAACAACAACTACACTGCTGGGAAGTAGATGACCAGGCCTTTCTTCTTGGTCTGTCTGAGCCTGGAAACTCCATCGAACCCTGTCCACTGGGGTATTGTGATCCTTAGGTATCGTTGATCAATAACAACTCTACGTCGGCACAGAGACGTTGCCCGGTTCTCCACCATCCTTCACCCCCCTGTGGTTTACGCCCTTTGTTGCAGCCACTGGCTCAAGCTATCTCATCGAGGGACTCAGTGGTTTTCATGAACCATCTATTTTACCAAGCGTGATGTCTTCTTCCAGTGTGGAGTCTTCCTGACAATATGCCCGTAGGAAGTAGGACCGTGGCACTCTCTTTGCTTCTAAGGAGCATGAATGCTGTTCTCCCTCCTAGATGGATTTTTCTCATCCTTCTGGCAGGCCAAGGCTGTAGCGGAAGTACAGAAGTATCGCTACCAGGCTTCCAGTTCATTCATGCATGGGTTTATTTCAAACAAAACATGTTTTAAAATCCCCTTGCCATCAGTGGGTGGCTGCAGGCAAGTTCTCTCGGTGCTCGGTGCACCACTCATCATAGTCTCACTCGAAAACCCCCAACAGCTCCCTGCTCTCGTGTGGATGCTGACTCAGAGCGACCCTGTTGGACAGGGTTGAGCTGCTCTGGGAGTTTCCCAGAGTGCAAGTCTTGATAGGAGCGGCTGTGGTTTTGAACCGCTTATCTCACAGTAAGCAGCAGCCTCACAGGTAACCATCACGCCACCAAGGCCATTGTAGTCCCACTAGAGTGCCAGAGAGAGAGAGAGAGAGAGAGAGAGGTGTCAGAGCTCAGATCAAATTTTTAATAAAACTCAAGTGAACCCCTTCCCAAATCACTGAAATTTTGCCACAAGTTGATGGGAACGCCGCCCCACATAAACACTTTTTAGATGGATTAGGTGGATTAAGGACCATTGGAAAGATCTCCAAGATGAGCCCGGAGGGAAGACGGTTGACTTCAACATATGAGGCCCCTGGAGCTGAAGTCCAGAGATGGTGGCAGGAAGCTGTGGAGTCACCACTGATACAATAGCTACGGAGGCTGGGCTGTCACGTGGTTTGGCATTTTCAATTTTAATCGTAACATCTTGGCCTTAGCAAGCTTTCCCTTCCTCGCAGTCCAACGTGCTTTGTGAAGATCGGCTAGTACAAAAAGCTGGCATTGTCACCCGGCTTTTCAGCAATCTCAGAGTTAATGGATATAATTTTATGTAATGAATCAATACCAGGAATGGGTGTTGGAGTTCCCAATAGAAGACAGAGGGGTCCGATCCAAACAGTGACTTCCAAGGGGGCCTGCTGGACCAGGTACATTCAGGATGGAAAGGTCGGCTCAGAAGGTGATGGTGACTGCTTTGGGATTCCAAAAGAGTCAACTGGTTGGATTTTTCTCAAAGAACATAGGAGGATCACAGGGGCTTATTGTAAAGTTTTAAGAACATTCAAAACTACATGGGTGAAGAAAAGGCCTGGAGAGTTGTGTTAACATTTGTTTCCTGTCATAATGCACCCGCTTATTCTTCTGGGGGTAGATATTGGTACCCTGTTTCCCCCAAAATAAGACAGTGCCTTATGCTAATTTTTGCTCCCCAAAATGCGCTAGGTCTTATTTTCAGGGGATGTCTTATTTTTCCACGAAGAAGAATACGGTATACATTTATTGTTTATTGTTTTATTAAAAGAGACCTCACACTTCCTGTCTGCGTTGAGGCCAATAGTGAGCTGCACAGTGGCGCCCACTGCTACAGTCCAGAGTTATGGTAGCTTCGGGGGCTTATTTTCGGGGAGGTCTTATTTTCGGGGGATGTCTTATATTTCAGTGAGAGGCAAAACTGTAAGTACGTCTTATTTTGGGGAGATGTCTTTCAGGGAAACAGAGTATTGTTGATGAATGAAGGTGTCTATGATTTTTAAGGAGCCCCAGCGATATAGTGGTTGTGTGTTGGGCTGCGATCCACACAGTCAGTTGTTTGCAACCACCAGCAGCTCCTCAGGAGAAAGACTGGGCTTTCTACTCCTGTAAGCAGTTGCAATCTCAGAATCCCCCTGGGGGTCACTATGAGTCACCATTGGCTGGATGA
This sequence comes from Tenrec ecaudatus, assembly GCF_050624435.1. Taxonomy (NCBI): domain Eukaryota; kingdom Metazoa; phylum Chordata; class Mammalia; order Afrosoricida; family Tenrecidae; genus Tenrec; species Tenrec ecaudatus. Next base: position 15,524,460 of record NC_134546.1, read on the forward strand.
CAAGGAGTTTGGGTTTGGATGGTTTTGTAGCGATCTTCTTGGCCTTGGCCTCCAATATTCGATTCTGTTTGTCAACACCATAATGCGAACGTGTGTTTTCTCCCCTAATCTTCCGTATTCGTGGTCTAGCTTAAACAAGAAGACGAGGCCGCAGAAAACTATCATGACTTGGGCCAGGTGCCCTTGAGGCCTGAAAGTACCCTCCTAAACCTGAACCCTGTACTTGCATCTTTGTCTCTCTCCCACTCCCCTTCTTCCCTGCCTCTCCCCGCCTCCACCGTAGCCTTCAAAGTCCATTTCTTTAGATTATGAAAACCACTTTTCTTAGTTTGAATCCTTAACACTTTAAAGACGCCGTGTGCTGCAGACTTGTCCAGCGTCACATGTCATTTGATGTATTGACGGGGGATCCAAGCAAAATGAAATCCTGGACAACTTCCATCTTTTCTCCGTTTCTCCTGACCCTGCCCGCTGGTTTGGCTGGGAGGACTTTCGTGGTCGTCATGTTGAGGTGTCGCGCACGCTGAAGTCTTTTACCGTCCTCACTCAGTGTCATCCAGTCCTCGCAGCAGGACCGTGGCCTCTCCGGCTCTGAGGTGACAGTCTTCTGGCTATCATTGAGCTTCTTGCATTGTTTGCTCATATGCAGATGGAACACAGCATGCTTCTTGCAAACTAAAAGCAGACAGTATCTCCTTGTTTTCTTGCAATGGCTGCTTTTTGATGAGCCATGAGTTCTGCATAAATCCAATGAATTGTTTTGGAATTACCGTTCTTCATGTAACCCTTTACTTCACCTCCTCTGGCTTCCTATTTTACTTTTTCAATCCAGTTGTTTTCCTTCATCATGTTTTAAAGATCAAAAGCCACATTTTAATCAACCATGGTAGAAAAGACCTTTGGATTATTTGTACTAAAGTTATTACAAAATGAAGATGTGATTAAAATATGAAGTTAGGAATATAGACGTATATATGAGACAAAGAACATAGAGGTATACCAGTTCATTTTTTAAATTGCCATTTTTTTTCCTGGATTATGCCAAACTTTTGTAATTTTGTGTGATTTATTATCTCATTATAAATAAATATTTCTTTTCAGACCTGATTGTTTTTCATCTTTTAAGTTTTTAGTAAAATGAAGCTGCCTTCGGATTGCATCTGCTTTAGACAGCACAACACCTGGATTTACTCTAGTTTAAAAATAAGCCATGAAGGGCAGATGACCTTGGTCCTTAGCATCTTGGTGTCAGATTCATTCCTCACCCTTCCCCTAGTTGCTGTTTGCAGGGCCTCTGTGCCAGCTGCTGTCTTAGGCTGGGTGCTCTAGAGAAACTTCACCACTTTCTCCCCATTTGCTTAGCGGCTCTGTGTTTAAGAGAATGTTAGGGAGTCTCTGCTGCCATCTAACTTGGTCTATTTCCCCCCCACGATGGCTTACTATCTTCCTTCCAGCTGTTCTTGAAGTCATCCTGCTCTTGTCATGAATCCATCCTGTGACTACAAGATGCCCTTTGTGTTAGACAGGGTTCTCTAGAGAGACAAAACCAGTTTGCTAGTAATTAGATAGATAGATAGATAGATAGATAGATAGATAGATAGATAGATAGATAGATAGATAGATAGATAGATAGAGATATATAACACAAGAAATGAACTGTTAAATTATATACAGAGAGATAGATAATCCAAGAAATGAACAGTTAAATGATAAAGCAATACAAATGGCCCAGTACGACACACTCCCCTGAGAAAGTTGTGAGACACAAGCAGTCCTTTAAGTCTTGAGGGCCGCCAGTGTAATGTATCTTTCCATTTGCTGTTTTCATTAAAGCAAGCTCTCATCCTGCACTGTCAGGGGAAGCCAGCCCCTAACACATCATTACAGGTCCAGTAAGTGCAATTGTACAGCGATAATAAGTAATGATCATAGTAAAGTTATAGAGAGCATGAGTGATAGAAGAGAAATATTGAAATAAATGGCGGCAGATACAATTTATGGTAGCATGCTCACCTCAACCCCGCTTGGTGGTCCACGTGGAGGGAGAGAGAGATCTTTAATGCTAGCCCAGGCTTTTATATTCTCTGGGGACATGCAAGCCCCCTAATTACTGGTGAGGACCCGCGTCACAGGAAGCGGCTGTACTATTAGGAATATATTAATGGAAGAGGTGACCACGTAACAGGAGGAGGGGGGACTGGGGGTATACATGTGGCAAGATGGGCGTATCCTAGATATAGGATGGCAGCCAAATGTTGGATGTCACAGGGCTGGTTTGGTCTATTCCCTGGCTCAACTGATAGAGACCATTATTGATGGGGTGTGAACTCCACCTACAGGAACCAAGTCAATGGTCGCAGGCCCCCACCCCTATGGTGTGGGGAGACAGCAGCCTGGCAGGGACTGCCTTCAGGGAAGACGCCTGTGAGCATCTGACCTCCCCGCACACTGCACCAAGAATTGCTGACTCCTCGTCAAATCCTGTACCTGATCCAAGCCATTCAGCAGATCACAAAGACAGGCCCACTGTAAGGCGGGCGTTGGGTAGAATTCGGGAAAACCGGCGATGAAGGTATTGTGGCATTCCTGAAGGACAGCCTCCGGAGACTCCGAGGCTGGCTGAGACAGCCTTGGGGATCGTTACCCAGCTTCGCCATGCCACGATCCGCCCCTTCTGCCAAATCTTTCTTAGTAGAGCTCTGGCTTTTCCAATGCACTCTGCGAATTTGCTAGTTTCTTCTACAACTGCTTTTCCTGAGGCTGACCCTGGATAAATCTCACAGGTATAGACACGCAGTAACCTCAGACAGCAGGTGCCCACAAGGCGCAGCCTCTCTAGACCGAGGAGCGTCGCCGTGAACTGGAATCCCTTCAGGCCTCTAAGCCCTTCAACTCCTAAGACTAAGGTGGTCCAGCTCCAGTGCAGAATGCTCAGCAGTGACTCAGACGCTCCACTGAGACCGTTCTTGCAAACGGTCTCTTTAAAATGTGTCCTGGTTCCCTGGTCTGCTGCTTGCCTTTTGAAGCGCTGCCATCACTGGTTGGAAGCCTGTATACTAGTTGAGGGATCGGAGCAGCATTAACGTCTGTACCATTACTTGATTCCTTGGAACTCTTAAACTGGAAGACAACACCATCATCTGTGCTGATAGAAGCTTGTCCATGAGAGCCACAGCCACTGCTGGGTCCCGACACCCGAGCCCAGGCCACGTCCCACCAGCCAGCTTGCAGGAGAACAGGCTCGCCCAACATCATCGCGTATTTTTCTCTGGCCGCACAGTCATAGGCCAGCACAACCTTGCAGGCATGTCTGTGTTTGAGATGGTCTCTAAATTCGCCTGGGATGATATCATCAAGGTCAGAATTTGGCTCTTTGGACTTGTCTTATGTACCTTCACCTTCAGCTTGACCTTGTGTAGAGGAGTCACAGATGGTCTGTTCCATAATTAGCCCTGGCCCTGCTTTGGCTGATGATATTGAGCTTCTCCGTCTTCTCTTCCTAAAGATGTAGTCAACTTGATTCTTGTGTGTGCATCTTTGAAAGTTCATGTGTATACTGGCATTTCTAGGGTCTTTCTAGGGTCACCATGGCCATGTTTTCCAATTATTGACCCTTCCTCTTTGTTTTCAACGTTTGCATTCCAATCTCCAATAATTATACACCCTGATGGCATGCGTTTGCTCAATTTCAGCCTGGCAAAAAAAATTGGTAGAATTCTTCAGTTTTCTCATTATTGGTGGTTGGTGTGTAAAGAGTGGTTGTGTTAACTGGACTTCCTAAGAGGCATAGAAATAGAATTCGATCACACCCAGCATCGTCGTTCAAGATCGACCTTGCGATGTTCTTTAACGAGGAATTTCACACCTTTCCTCTTGAGTTTGTCATTCGCAGCTGAGCTAACCTGGATTCAAGATGGTCAACAGCAGCGCATCGCAGCTCACTCGTGCTTGGGAGGTTGCTCTTCACGGGACCCTGCAGCGTTGTCCATTTCCCTCCCAAATAAACGCAGCAGGAGTCCTCCCGCTTCTCTTCCTTCTCGCCTTTGGTTGAGAGGACCCTGAACAGTCTCCACACACTTTCTAGCCCCAGATCTCCCGGCATCTGGTTTATGCTGTGATATCTCCCCAGTGGCCACACAGATGCGTAGTTTTCTGGATCAGAACAATCACCTCAGGGCTCAAGAGAGCCTCATGAAGGTGACGTGGGCGCTCCCGCACAGAATATTCCTTAACTGAACCCAACGCAGCCAACCAACTGCCGCAGGCTGGATTCTGACTCATGGCGTCATAGGTATGGTGGAGTAGCACTGTGCTCCGCAGGATATTCATTGCTGATTGCCAGCAGTGTCTTCTAAGCTATGTTTGGGTGGATTTGAACTCTCAACCTTTTAGTTAGTAGCAGAGTATGCTTAACCCTCTGTGATACCCGGTTGTTACTCCTGGACTCATCAAAACCCAAACCCAAACCAAGCCATTGCTATTGAGTCAATTATGCCTGACGGTGGCCCTGTAGGGTTTTCTTGGCTGTGACGTTTACAAAAGCAGATTGCCAGGCCTTCTGTGCTCTCGGTGCCACTGTGTGGATTCGAACCACCGATCTTTAGAGTAGTCGTCAAGTGCAACGCATCTGCATCAGGCAGGGACCTCAATATTCCCTTCTCCCCTTCCCCCTCACTGGCTGCCCACTGCCTGGGAAGGTTTTAAATACCCCACCATAGAGACTGATTTAAGTGGCAAGGAGTGTGGGCTAAGTTATAGGATTTTCATTAGCTCCCAAGTGGTGTCCCATGCAGTGATGTTTGCCTTCTACCATTCTAAGTACAGCCGGGGCCGATGGGAAGAAGGACCCGGAGCGGTGATTCCTGGCAGGTTAGGCCTTGTGTTCATTTATTTCCACGGTTTTGAGATCTTAAGACATTTTCTTCTTCCCTAATTATATCTTCAGATGCCTTAGAGGTCACCTTGAGTGCAGCTTTGCATCGTGGGCAACCCTCCAGGAAGCTGGCAGGGATGCTTTGAGGTGTCACTGAAAGCAAAGGCAAAGGGTGATTTTTTATTTTTCCTGCTTCTAGTGGGTGCTTGGTGTGGGAGTCAGGGCGTGGGGGAGACTAATAATAGTTATGACGTCATTTTTCACCAGACCCGTAGAAAAGAGGAAGTTGCATCTTTTCCCTCCCAACGAGGTTCGTTGGTAGCTATTTCATGTGCTTTAAGCAGGAATTGAGTTTGGGATTGTTGGCGGCTCCCGTGGGGTGTTCGAGACAGACTGCACTTTGCAGCACGGCTGTTGGCTCTTCAGCATCCCGCCTGCATGCCGTTTCTCGATCCCCCCTAGCACTTCTCTCGAAGGGGCTCAGGGACGCTCACCCCCATTTCAGAGTCCAGGCTGCGAGAGGGAGTTGGCCATGCTCACTCAATGCAACAGGGGCTGCTGACCGCATCCTAGCTAGTCTTCTAAGTTCCACCTCGCTGCAGCCAGCCAGGCTGTCAGGAAGCCCGGGAGCAGTAGGAAGCATCAGGGAGCACTCCCGGGTGCGACAGAGCCATCAGATGTGAGGGCCGCCACGACTAGGTGCAGGACACGCACACCAGCTGCCATCAGGTCAGCTCCGACCACCAGGCCCCCCAACGTCCTGATCTTGGGGAACATAAGATTACATTCGAAAATCAATCAGTAGTGGGACTTTCCGAGATGGGAGGGGAAGGAGGCAGGTCATTCAGGATCCAATAAGATGGCACCACAGTGGTCAGTGCCTGTCTGTCTCTATTTCAGCCGGCCATCAGGGCCCTGCCCCCATTGGCCTTAGCTTCCTTCTTCTCTCCTACCTTTGCCGTCGCTTCTGTTTGGACCCAAACAACTTCAGCGTGGTGTGCAATGGCACACCTGTCACACCCAGCTGACACACCAGGCCTGTCTTTAATGTCCTGTTCTTTTCTTTAAAAAAAACAAACAAACAATTTATTAGGGGCTCATACAACTCTTATCACAGTCCATACATATACATACATCAATTGTATAAAGCACATCTGTACATTCTTTGCCCTAATCATTTTCTTTTTTTTCTCCTCTTTTCTTTTTTTTTTTTACATTTTATTAGGGACTCATACAACTCTTATCACAATCCATACATATACATACATCAATTGTTCTTATATTGACTTCACCTGTGAAATATTTTATGGGTGGGTACATAATCTCTAAGGATTGGGCATCTTCAAAGGCTGAAAAACCCTTTTAAAAATTTTCAAGTTCAGAGGCTCCCTTCCAAAGGAGCCTGGGGTTCCCTGAGCCCAAATATAATGTGACGGGCAGATGGCACCTGGGCCCAAAGTGATTTTTCGGGGTGTTGTGTGTAGAAAGATATAGAATAAATGCTAAGACAGATAGAGAAACATCACCACGTGGGTCCCCTACTTTAGTATTTTAGGCCTGGGGCCGTGAGAAGGGTGGTAACAAGCTGGGAAATTCCTAGAATTGCTTCTGGTTGAATTCCAAGTCCCCATCAGGCTAAGGACCCCGTCCTGCTCAGTGATGGGGAGTTGAAGCTGACACTGACCACCAGGTGGCAGCAAACTCAGCCAGGGATAGATTTGCTTACAGGCAGATCGCTCTGTGGAGCTACAAATCCAGGGAGACTCATATGTGTATAAGAAAGGGCTTTGTATACAAGAGCAATTGAATATTGAGAAAACATCCCAGCCCAGTCCAGATCAAGTCCATAAGTCTATTAGCCGATATTTCTGTTACCAATCTGTAAAGTCCTCTTCAGAGTCACGAAACACATGCAATGACGCTGCATGCAGGAAGATCACAGGCCAGTGGGTAGGAAGCCTTGTAGATCCAGTGGTGTTATAAGCATCTCAGCGCTGCCAGGGTTCTTCATGTGGCTCCTCCAGGGCACTAGCAGGGAAGTACTATAGTTCCATGTGTCTTGTCCGCTGTAATGTCTCCCTGGGAGTGAGCAGAGTGTTTCTGGCTGCCAAGGAGAAATACAGGAGTTCCCAGGATCCTCAGGAGAAGGCCATGCCCACACAGAGGCCTCATTGGCTATGACCTGAGTGACAGGCCAGACTCCACCCTTTCATTGCTAATTCTCCCAAATTGAAAAATGATTATATATAACTCCCTCTCTCTCTCTCTTTATATCCCATAACCTCAAAACCATTGAAATTTTAGACGAGATAATTTAGACCAGCGGCAGTGGAAGTCCTTCCATGAAGGGAACGGACACAGTGGCTGCAATAATGGGCCCAGACATAACAACAAAGGTGGGCATGGTGAGAGACTGGGCAGTGTTTATTTTTCTTATGTGTGGGGTCAGCAGGACTCAGAATTGACTAGAAGGCTCCTAAAAAGAGCAAGGAGTCTTGCTTGTTGTGGAGGCTGCTCTGTGCATTGCGTGGTGCTTACCAGCACCCCTGGCCTCTGCATATCACATGCCAATAATATAAAAGACATGTCTCTCAGCTTCAAATGTCTCTCGACATTGCCAAATGTCCCCTGAGTGTGGGGGAGAGGAGGCGGAATGACCCCCCAGTTCAGAACCACTCCTCATTTCTCTAGCCACCTGCCTAGCTATCTTAAGCAAGCCTTGTTTTTGTAGCCGAAAATGTGTTGACCAGAGCAATGAGGAAATGGAGCCATGGAAAATGACACAATTGCCCACATACATGTCAATGGCAGGAGCAAAGGTGGATACCAGGGCTCCTAACATTGGCCCCGTGGGCTCTCCACGTCATTCCACAAGAGAGCTCACATTCCTTTCTTGGTTTGGGACACCAAAATGAGTGGAGTGGGGAGCATGGCCTAAAGGTCTTGTCAGGAAGGGAGGGCGGTACAGGCCTGTTGCTAGGGAAGGCATCCTGAAGCTACTACGGGGAGCAGCTATGTGAAGGCCCGCTGTCAGCTGACTCTGGGCCCCTACTCCCCCATGAGCTTCAGGAGGCTAAGCTCGAGATGTTTGGCCTCTTGTGGTTGCCCTGGTTCCTGAGGTCACTCGCCTCACCCACAGGGAGTGAATCCCCGTGAGGTGGATCTCCCTTTTCCCCCCTTCAGAACTTGTGTTAGTTATAGAAAGGTTTGTAGGTCGGGGGAGTGAGATATCAGACTGTCTCACGTCATGTGAGACCATGAAAAGGTGCTACCTCCATGTCCACCAAGGGACATTCATCACGTTGGCCTGCAGTTCTGTGTGTTCAGAGAAATACACAGTGTTGTGACAAGGTCATATTCAAATCAGAGAGCACCTGTCACCGCAAACAATGTCCACCCTCTGCCTCAGAATGCTGTGTAGAATGTGCGGACATGTTTAAGGAAAAACACTAAGCTATAAAAGTGCTGGATGTTGAATATGCGCACAACCTTCGAGAGGCAGACTAGTAAGAGGTGTGGCAACAATGATAGTACGGAAGACAGACTTGCTGATTTGCACAATGACAGCAAAGGCGGCACAGGTAGAAATAGCTGCCCCTTAAAAAGGAGCTCTGGTGATGCTGTGGGTGAAGCACTGGGCTCCTAACTACCAGGTTGGTGGTTCGAATCCTCCAACTGCTCCAAGAGAGAAAGATGACACTATTTGCTCCCAAGCGGATTTCGAGTCTTAGAAACCCTATAAACCATAACCAGTTCAACAGCAGTGGGGTGCCTTTGGTTTGGGTCTCTTTTCAGTCACCTCCTACTGCATTTCTCTAGATACCATAATCTGTTCGTGACCACTATGATTTTGTCTTTTCCAAAATGTCATCTAAATGGGTTTACACCCTATGTAGACGTAGAAGTGTGATGAGTATATTTGAGGGTCACCCCTGTGGTGAGTAGTCACCCCCCATTATTTGTGAGTAGTTTGCCGTGCTATGGTTGTACCCCTGTGCCAGTCGAAAGACAGTGGGGTTGTTTTTAATTTTTGGAGATTATGGATAGACTGCCATAAATATTTACAGATTATGTTAGACAGGGTTCCCGAGAGCAGCAAAACAGAACAGTAATAATTATATATGTTTATATACATAGATAACATAAGAAATAAACAGTTAATTAAATTATAAAGCAGTATAGATGGCTAAGTTCAGCTCACTCCCGTGAGACAGCTGTAAGACACTGGCAGTCCTTCAAGTCTTGAGGGCCGCCGGGTAGTCCTCTATAGAGCAATTCAGGCTTTCCGGGCACAGGCAGCAAACAGCAAGGCAGGTCACCAACAGTCAGCCAGATGACAAGGTCCAACAGTCCCCAGCTCAAGAGATATAAATTCCAATGGTGTGGTGAAGCAGGTCTTGAAGGAACCCCAAATTACAGCAACACAGTCCACGGGTTAAGTGTCCCACAGGTAGTGTAGCTTGCAAACTGAGGCACAGAACAAGCAAAGCAGCTGCACCCTGGCCCGATGATCAAAGAGCAAGAGACAAGAAAGACGAGGCTCGCCGAGCCATTTATCTCTCTGCCCTTCAATTAATCCCACATGTGTTCGTGGGCCATGTTGGCACAATAAACCTATCACACAGGTCTTCTCTGTGAACACAGGGTAAATAAAATTGAGGAATAAAAATATTTAAGTTTGTTAAGGAATTATCAAATTGTGTTCCAAAGTAATGGTACCATTCTGTGTTCCAACCGGGCACATATGGATAGTTCAGTGGCTTCTCATTCTTAGGGTCTTTAGTATTATTAATTTGTTCTTCACGTTTAAGTCGGTCATTCAAATGCATGTGCAATGCTGTGGCTTCAATTTGCATTTTCTGAGTGATCATTGACGTTTAGCCTTTTTCATTTGAAGTGTTCACGCAAACATATTACCCACTTGTGAAATTGAGTTGATTGTTCCTTCCATGTTGAGCCTTGAACATCCTTTTACGCCTTCTGCATAAAGCTCTTTGTCTGGTGAGTGATTTCCAAATACGTTTCATTCTCTGCATCTGAGACTTACCTTTCTCTCCTGCAGAGCTGCTCACAGAGAAAAGGCTTTGCCTCTGCAAGTCCAATATCAGCTTCTCTCGGGCAGGCTTTGCCGAGGGCAGCGCTTTGGGTCACGCCAGTGGGGGTAGTCCGAGGATGGCACATGTGTTTATCATTTAGGTTGCAGGCTCTCTGAGCCCTTCATTCGACTCCCGCCTGCAATAGCCTGTAAACACGGTCTTTCCTTCCCCCTCCAGGCTGCCCACAGGAACACACCAGACTCTCAAGCCCTGCGAACAGATTTCCTGGCTCACCCTGAGCGCTCAGCCCTCCCTGCCCAGGCTCCTCCCCAAGATCATAAAAGTCACATTTTCCAAAATACTTTTCATCACCCAGAGGAAAGGGCCGGGAGACTGGCGTGCCCAGTGGTGCTTTCACGGTAGAGCACTCAAAATGCATTCTTGACCCCCTTTCTCCTTGGGGTGCATGTGGAATGCCACTCTGGAACCTCAGTCTCCCCCATCTGGTGAGAACAATAGCACCTGCCGCCTATCGATGGAATTTAAGGTTCAACCCAATCCATTAGCCCAAACCTTGCAAGCCAGTTCTCCCCTTGTGAAGGCACCTTTTGGGCGAAGCAGTGCCAGACCCGAGAGGTTTGGAACCAGGAGTGAATCCCACATGTCGAGATGTAAGCCAATGGTTCCCCTTCTCCCACTTCCTGTTTGTCCATTGAGGTGCCTCCATCTTCAGCCTCCACACTCACTCTTGCAGGGTTTCATCCATCCTTCCTGTGGCGGATGGCTACACACACACACACACACACACACGAGACTAGAAGAATGATGTTCATCTAGTGGTGCAAATGACACGCACACTGCTACTCACTGAAAGATGGGAGGTTCAAGCCACCTGCAGTGCCTCAGCAGAAAGTCCTGGCAATCAGCCATTGATGACCCCATAGATTATAGTTCTACTCCGGCACGCATGGGTTGGCATGAGTCAGAGTTGACTGGATGACAACTGGTAGCATCTTCATGAGCACTATGAGGCTTGGCGGAGGGCTGCTATGGGGACGGATGTGCATGAGGGACCGGCTAGGAGGTGTGCCAAGGTGCACCACGTCTGATAGAGGCATGAAGGTTGTTCACTGTTGTTACGAAATAACAACAGTGAACTTGCGGAAGAAAATCCCACTATATATATTTTTTGTTTGTTTTCTTCAGGCAGCTGATAATGCTGGACACCTTTGAAGGGGAAATAGAGACACGGGTTCTCAGTGGCAGAGCCAGGGGTGGGGGACCTTCTGCATCCTGCGACTCCTCACGCAAGGCTCAGGAGGCAAATGGCTTGACTGGAGGAAAAAGTCAAGTCTCCGTGTTGCTGTTCTCGGGGGCTATAGGGTTGGCTCCAACCCATAGCGACCATGCACGACCATGCACGACACAACGGGGCACTGCTTGGCTCTCTGCATCTGCACAATTGTTCCTAGGATGGAGCCCCTTGTTGCAGCCACTGTGTCAATCCATCTTGTCAAGGGCCTTCCTCTTTGCCACTACCCCTCTCCTTTCCCCAGCATGATGTCCTGGTCTCTCCTGACAATATGTCCAAAGTGCATGAGAGGAAGTCTCACCATCCTTGCCTCTCGGGAGCAGTCTGGCTGTACTTCTTACCATACAGATCTGTTGGTTCTTTTGGCAGTCCATGGTCCTTTCAATATTCTTCGCCAGCACCACGATTCCAATGCATGAATTCTACTTATAATCATCTTATTGGGGGCTCGTACAACTCTTATCACCATCCATCCATCCATCCATCTATCCATCCATCCATCCATCCATCCATCTATCCATCCATCCATCCATCCATCCATCCATCCATCCATCCATCCATCCATTGTGTCAAGCCAATTTGTACATTTGTTGTCATCATCCTCAAGACATTTTCTTTCTACTTGAGCCCTTGGTATCAGCTTCTCATTACCCCCTCCTTCCCTCCCTCCCATTGATAATTTATAAATGATCAATATCCAATTTTCACATGCATACGAGGCAGCTGGGAACACCGTGGCTTGGGTCAGGCGCACCTTGCTCCTCAAAGTAACATTCTTGCTCTCCCCGACCTCTCCATGGTGTCCCACCCGTCAGCAGCTCTACGCAAGACACTGTCACTGTTGTTTCTGCTTGGCCGATATTCTGTGCACGTTAGAATGAGTTATTCTGCCAGGCGCTACGGCAGCCCCAACGGGATTTCAAAATGCCGTGACAGGGGCGACGTCACACATTCCGTAGGCTTCAACTGCATGTTATGGCAGACCTGCCAGAAATATTCTGCCTGGTCATTTTCTGCTACTTTGAAGTGACTCACCAGGGTAGCCTCGTTCCCCCCCACACTGCTGAAACACTAAGCAGATGCCTGACCCTGGGCTGAAGAACTTAATCCCTACCACTCCCTGTCGTTGACATTTCAGCAGCATTGAGCTCTCCTCTCCCTCCTGTCCTTGTCTGAGCTCCTCTTTAACACCAATGGGAGCATCCCTCTGGTCTCCAGAATCCGTTTCTTCATTCAAATGGATGTTGAGCAATAGCCAATGCTTGCCATCCTTGGGAAACGTGGCGTTTTCATTCTTTGACTCATTGAGGTGGGGGGTCGTGGGTACCAGCTGGACTGCTAACTGCAAAGACAGCCGTTTGAAGCCACCCGCTGCTCCTGGGGAGACAGCCCGGAGTTTCTACCCTCGCCCTTAAAGACTTACAGGTGCAGTCCTGTCCTCTCCTGCGGGGTGGCTGTGAGTTGGCAAGTGTTTCATTTTGGGTTTTGGCGACACATCATATAAAACCTTTTTTTCTGAGGTTGAAATAACTTGGATGCTTCTAGACGCTTGACGTGTTGTGACAAATGACTATCAAACGGCTCCAAATCTCACCCTGTGGGTGGCTTATGGTCCATTTAACTTCTTATGGTGAGCTGAGAATTATTCTTTTGTTTCTTATGCAGAGACGATCTTACCTTCCACAGATTCCATTATTTTCAGAGTTCTGTGGAAGATGCAGGCAGTCTCCAACTACAAGGGATGTGAGTTACCACAAACCACATGTACAACCCCCCCATCTTATTAGTAATATGTACTGCATAAATACTATAGGATATAGTTTGTTATAAATTTATGTTTGATATTTCCAATACCCAGAGTCAAATAAAGATTGGACTTATAAAGACTGATAATAAAAGTTCATGAAAACGTTTAACCTCCACTTTGATCTACTTAAAAGTCATTTCAGGTTAAAAAACAAAAAGAAGGGGAAACACTTGTGAATTAAGCCTCCAGTGAATTCCTCTGACCATGAACCAGGCATGTAAACAGCCTTGAAAATGATCTTTTTATGCGGCGCACATGGCAAAGTGAACTACAGCAGATATATCCAGGTGGAATTTTGATACCTTATTATTTCATCACCCTTTTGACCCATTTTAAACTTGTAGTTTTTACTCTCTTCTACTTCCTTTTTGATTGAGGTTTTTCTCTGTTTGATTTTGTTATTGTTGTTAGTTTTGGGGTGGGGTGGGAGTAGGGGTTTGGTTTTGTATGTTTTCCTATATATGAAATTCAGGATAGGTAAATCTATAGAGACCGTAACTGGATTAATGGTTCCTTGGGGGTCTGGCAGGGGTGGTTGGGGGGAAATGGGGAGCTAATAATGATGAGGACAAGAAAGAAGAGCATGTTCTAAAATTGATTGTGATGATGATCATACAACTCATCGTGTTATGATATGTTGATTATATGTCAATAAAACCTTTTTTTTTTCAGTTAACGAAAACTGAAAAAAGAAAAGAAGGTATTTAGCTTAACCAAAGCTGGTTGTAGGAATGGAACTCTGTTGGAAGTCAGATACTATCTGTATATATGTATTTTTAGTTTGCCTTCTTTATAAACAAAAGCAACTTTGTTGTTGCTGCTGCAGTTGTGTGTCATTGAGTGATTCTGACTCCCAGTGACAACATGCGGCAGGGCACAACGGTCCCCTGGGTTTCTGTGGTTCAGTCTTTATGGGGCATATTGCCAAGCCTGGCAGCACATATGGGTGGGACGAGGTACCAACCTTCCAGTTAGCAGCCAGGCATCTAACTGTTCTACCACCAGGCCTCCTCTTGTACATGTACATTTCAATTATGTTTAGTAAATTTATACACATGTGCAAACATCACCACGATCCAGTTTTAGGCGACTTTACTTCATCCAGAAAGTTCCTGAACCTCCAGATAACCATCGACCTACTTCCATTTGGATACTTCTTCCATGTGAAATGATATATGTTGTCTTTTGTATTTGATTTCTTTGACTTAGTCTAATCCTTTTCAGGTCTAGCCATGCTGTAGCATCTATCACTAGTTCCTTTTTGTTGCTTAAATAATATTCCTTCATACAGATCTCGCCGTGCTGTTTACCCAGTCACCAGCTGTATTAGTCTGGGTCGACTAGAGAAACAAATTCATTGACACTCATATATGTATAATAAGGAACTTTTTATAAAGAGCAATTGCATATTGAGAAAACATCTGAGCCCAGTTCAGATCAAGTCCATACGTCCAATACTAGCTCATATGTCCAATACCAGTCTATAAATTCCTCTTCAGACTCATGCAACACATGCAATGACACCGGATGCAGGATGATCGCAGGCCAGTGGGTGGAAAGTCTTGTAGATTTGGTGGTGGTAGAAGCATCACAGTGCTGCCAGGGGTCTCCACATGGCTCCTCCAGCCCCAGGGCTCTGGCTCCATCAGCGTAGCTCCACGTGGCTTGTCAGTAGGAAGAAAAGCAGAGAGAGTACCATATATACTCGAATATAAGCCGACCCGAGTATAAGCCAAGGTACCTAATTATTACCTGGGAAACCAGAAAAACTGATTAACTCGAGGATAAGCCTAGGGTGGGAAATGCAGGATGTGAGTTAACACAGAGACCAGAGGGGAGAGACAGAATGCAGCCACAGACACATCCTTACCAGTTCAGCTGCCGGTGTAAGTGAATCACTACGGGTGCTTCTGAGAATCAGAGCCGTCCATGTCATAGGATGGCTCTGATTGGTTAGATGTGAGTAAACAAACATTCAAAGCCCTGCAGTGTCAGCGGGGCTTTGAATGAACAGTGGAGGAATGGCAATCACCCGCGAGATGTTACACCTCGCTGGGGTACCACTGACTCGTGTATAAGCCGAACCCCAGTTTTTCACGAGTATATATGGTAGGTCTGGCCTCCAGTGAACTATTTATTTCTTTAGCGCCTCCTAATGAGGTCAGCAAGCTGTGACCTGATTGACAGGCTAACCTCCACCCGTTCATTCTTAATGGTGTCCAGTTGACACCAGATGATGTAACTGCCACACCAGCTGATGGACTCTGGATTGCCACCTCCCATCGCTATGAACAAAGGTGCAAGGGACATTGGCACGTGAGAAATGGTGTGGACGTGTGCTGTCCCTTCTGTTAGGTGGATTCCTAGGGTGGATTGCCGGGTGCCGTGGGACCTGCATGTGTGATTTCTAAAGCAGCACATACCTGGACCTTAGCGGGAGGAGCGACCTCACTGGGCGTGAACAGGTTCTGTGGTTTTGTTCCCCTTTCGTTATTTACTTACCTATCTGTTTTGTGATCGTCCTAGATGGAAACATGTCCTCTGCTATCACTGGGACTGTCGAGGCAGGGCTCTCATTTCTCACATCTGTCCTGGGTGACGGGAGCCAGCCACAGTCTGCCCGTGCTCTGAGGGCCCTCACAGACACGATCACCGTCTGCCCGGCCTCCTGCACTGCTGTTCCTCTCCAGTAGGTGGTGCAGGTGTTTCCCTCATCTGCTGCCCCTCAGGCCTTGCGGTGGTCCCCCCAGGGGTGCTGCTGACCTGGGGGCTCACCATCTTGTCTCCCAGCACCATCTTGGCTATCCTAAGTCTTACAGAGTTCCTGCTGCCCCAAATGGCATATCAACAGCATCTTTCTCGATTTCTACTCCAATTCCTGGTTGCCTCTCTTCAACTTACTGTGGTAGACTTTGGGCTATTTCGGTGGAAACTTTGAACTCAGCTCTGCTGATGTTCCATTAGCTGCCTCTGCTGTCGTGTCGCCTCCCTCTCCACGGGGCTGGGCTAGATATGGACCAACATTCGTCTATCACACTGCAGCGGCAAATCCACAGCCCGTGGGCCACCACTTCCTCCCTGCCAGCACCGCTCATCAGTCACTACCCACTTGACATTCACAAGCCTGCCTGGCCCTCAGACACCCTGGCATTACTCCCAGCCAGGTGTTCTCCAGCAAGAGGTGACCTCTCTGCCTGCTTTTCAATGCCCAAGGACCCATTCTTTTCCCTGTACCCTGGGAAACTTCTATGTGTGTGTGCGTGTGTGTGTGTGCATTACACACACATGCACACACACACGCCAGCACCACGAGCTGTTTGAATAACACGTGACTTCACAGGAAATACTCTCCCACTGGAAGCATCAGGGGTCGCTCGGCTCTTTCCCTTCATTAACTGATAACAGGACCGTGCCGAGCTGTGGAGGGGCAGGGTCTGTCTGGGAGGGAATGTGTACGTGTGTGGTGGAACATCTGTGTAGTATCATTTCACTGCTCGCAGAGATGTAACTACCAGGTCTGGGAATGCAGGCCTGGGAAAATGTGCAAGTTGAAGTTCAGGGCAATCGCTGATGTGTGTGGGGGTGGGGGGAGTGTAAAGACAATGCAAGCCTCGAAGGATCTGTCCATTTTTAACCGCCTAAAAGAATCTTAAAGCAAATGCTTTCCCACATAGACGTTTCAGGCACCAACACAAGGAGCTTGGGACAGCGGCGCTTGTGTTCTGCCCTCGGACCCAAGAAAGGATCCTATGGAAAGGGGAGATGCTTGGTTGCGGACAGTGGATGAGATACCAACGTTGACTCATCTTGGTAGTGTGCTCGTGAGGGTGCTGTGAGGAAACAAAGAATTCATAGTTTTCAGGAGGCAAAATTTAACATGAGAAGGAAATTGCATACTGTCTGTGCTTGGCTTTACAACGTCTTAGAGATGGAAAGGAGAGTAAAAGAAGCAAGGGGTGAAGTACGCATGCCCCGCATCTTGATCATGGCTCCTAATCGACTCCTTATGTTGGCGATTGAAATGTTTGTAGGATAACACGGGCATTTCAAGTTTCTATTTTCTCTCGCAGCCACCGAGTCGATTCTGACGCATGTTGACCCACTGCCCACGGTGGGTTTCTGAGACTGGAACTCATTCCTTAGAGGGAGTAGAAAGCCTCATCTTTCTCCCGAAGAGTGGCTGCTGGTCTCAAACCACTGACCTTCGGGTTAGCAGCCTGGCATGTAACCCACCGATGCTCCTGCTAAGATTCCATCAGCTGCTTGAAAGAGGAAAGACGGGGCTCCTGATGGGGCGACAGGCAGGCTCCTAATATCAGGCTGATAACTGAGAAGAAGGCCAATGAAGGGCCAGGAACTGATTAGAATTGGACCACAGAGGACTTGCAGCCTCTCCAAAACACGTTGTGTGACCGTAGGGGGCCGGTTCTGAGGGTTGTCCTGCCTGGATCTTTGCTGTGGAACACTGGACCACAGAATCAGTTCGGCTTCTACCGTGCAGAGACTCTGAGCATCCTCATGCGCGAAGCAGCCGGACTCGCTCATGAATGCCGAGGGGAGCCACATTGCCTCGCCTGGAAAGAGTGGTGAGCCTTGGCAATGGAAGGCTGAGCCTTCTCCCGACAGTTCTCCCCGGTTCCTGGGCCAGTGGTCCCTCAGCTTGTGCGGTGCAGGTGGCTGGTCCTCATGCTAACATCTGGGGAAGCAGTTGGCTTCTCTGTACATTGTCTAACCCGAGGTGGGGGTGGGGGTGTTGGGATTCACCATGGGATCGCCAAATCTGGCCTTCACCTTGGGGGGTAGGGTTGTGTGGAGGTGGGGGCGGGGAGGCAGCTCTGGGGCAGCATCGAGTAGGAAGCGTTCACGGTTCGGCAGGTTTCTTGTGATTACACTTGGCTTCCTGTTATGCAGAGATAGGTGGCAGCGGGGGCCCCAGGGAGGACTGCAACCGATGGACACACTCGCAGGTCTGCACCAGGCGATCAGGAATTCCTCAGAAAGACTCGCTCGCTGGGCCCAAAGCGTGACTCCGGGTGGGAGGCCCTGCAGAGCACCCCAGGGCATAGGGGCGGGGGTGGGTGGGTGGGGGGCGGGGTATGTGTCAGAACTCAGAAGCCCTTACAAGTCTGGTTTCCAAGCCTGGACGGTCGGAGCCTGGTTTCCAAGCCTGGATGGTCCGAGCAGCTGACGGGCAAAAGGAAACAGCGTGTGTGTGTGTGTGTGTGTGTGTGTGTGTGTGTGTGTGTGTGTGTGTCCCCTTTTCATAGCATGAGGGAGCTGCTTCCTGCCGAAGATTGAGTGACGAAGGCCATTTCCTTCTTCTTTTCTTTGTAAAATAATTTTATTGCGGGCTCATACAGCTCTTATCACAATCCATCCATCCATCCATCCATCCATCCAATGTGTCAAGCACATTGGTACATGTGTTGGCATCATCGTTTCCAAAACATTTTCTTTCTACTTGAACTCTTGGTATCAACTTCTCCTTTTTCCCTTCCCTCCCTCCCAAACCCACAATAATTTATAAATTATTATTATTTTCTTAATGTCTTAGACTGACCAATGTCTCCTTTCACCCACTTTTCTGTTGCCCGTGGGTAGAAGTCCTGAAAGTCAAGTCTTCCCAACTCCTGGACAGGGAGGCAGGCGTGGAGGGACACTGTGGCAGGGGAGGGGGGTGTCTTCGGTGTCAATTTGTCTCAGGCAGGGCCTCCCGGGAAGGCCCGGGTGGTTTAACCCCCGGGAGCCCAGAGAAAGCTCCTTGCTTCCCTTCTCCAGCCGGAACCAGAGGTCAGCTTGTTGCCTTTCGAGGGGAGAAAAGTCTTTTCATATCAAATTGAGAAAAATGAAACTCAGAATGCAAAAAACACCATCCCAGAGGAACCGTCACCAGAGAAATAAATATACCCTAAATTGAAAGGCCAGGCTTTAAGAGTGTGAAGGTCTTAAAAATCCTGGGACTCCCGCCTCTCCAGGGATGGTCCCCTTAAAATAGAGGGCCTTTGCCTGGGAGAAGGGAGACAGGACAAAGAAGTGAGTCTGAGGGGTCGCAGGTGAAATTTCTGCATTTTCATCTGAGTAGAAATGAGTGCTGTCTCCCCGCAGCCTGAGTACTGAACAACAGGGGGATGAGTGTGTGTGTGTGTGTGTGTGTGTGTGTGTGTGTGACAGAGTACGTGTGCAAGGCCTGAGAGAGCAGGGCGTTCAGGGTGGTGTTGATCATTCCCAGCGAGGCTCTGCTGCTGGAGGCAGCTCGCCCGCGGCTCCTCCACTTCCCCTGGGCGCTGTGAGCTGCGGGGGCCGCCCGAGCCCTCAGTGTACACAGACTGTCTCCCTCTTCCTCCCGCCCACGCTCCAGCCACACTTGGCTTTGCCCTGTCTCGGTGACTCTGACTCATTGTCACCCCATGTGTGTCAGCGTAGACCTGTGCTCCCCAGCGTTTTCAGGGCCTGGTGTTTCTGTGGACTTTCAGACCCGTCTTCCAAAGCACCTGTGATCAGACTCAAGCTTCCAACCTTTTGGTGAGCAATCAGGTGTGTTTGGTGTTCGCCGTTCACCCCACCCCGAGAACACTCTGGTCTGCAAATGACCTTGGGCGGAAGCCCAGTGAGATGCTCCAGGGCTACCTAATATGTCCATTTTCCTGTGGGGTTGTCAGCGTAGCCTTTGCGGTGGGCCTGAGGTCTCAGTGCCGTTTCTGTGTTATTGTTCTTCGAGGCCTGCTGAGCCTTGCAGAGCGCGTGGAGGGTGGAAAAATTAGCATGATGTTTTTGAGCAACGTCGTGGGGGTTGAGGCAGGGCCCTCTCTGGACAGGGGCGGCACGGCTTTGTGCCCTGCACAGAGGGCATGTGGTGCCGGCTCTCCAGTCCTCTAGACTGTCTGGTCTTTGGAGGGCTTCCCATCTGGGCAGACGTTATGTCTGCTCTTAGACTCTGTGGTTCTTTGGGGCCCGTGTGGCCTTGCTATGAAAATCCAGCTTTGTAATCAGATTGCTGGCTGGGTAACTGAGACAGCTTCGGTTCATCTAGAAAACGAAGGAGGAAATAATGGCTCAATAGTGGCACCAGTGAGTGTGTTGGAGACGCTCACCGATGGATGATAGACTGGCTAATATCTGGGCAAATTTAAGATACTTCGATGCTGGCTCTCATTACTTTGAAAATACTTCATTTTTAACTCCTGAATAAATAGCTATCCATAACCTTTAATGGACCAGCTCACTCTCCTAGAAAAGTTATCCCAAACCCTGCCCTGCTGGAACCTACTTTCTGATGGTGACTTTTCCATTTTAAGTTTTCCGTGGATAGGGCTCTTTACTTATTCTGATTTTACTAGAAAGAAAGTTCTACTAGGTGTTGTGCTTTCCGTAGCACTTTGTAGTTCATGATTGACTCCTAATCCCCTCGGCCCATGACCTCTCAGTCCCCCACACTTTCTCCCTGTTTCTTGTTTCTATCCCTCCTCTTTTTCTATCCCGCTCCCTGCCCTCGCCCCGCCCCCTGCCCACGATTTCTGAACTTTGTCCTGGGGCAAATGCCACCCTTTGGATTGCTGATTGTCTCCTTGGTGATCTTCTTCACCAGATGGGTCTGGGTACCATTTGCTGGGGTTTGGGCCACAAGAGTGAGCTGCATTCTGGACTTGGAGAGTGACTAGGGACCATGGATGGTCGCTACCTGTCTCCGACCAACCGGTGACTCTGTTGTTTTCGTTTTTCCACTTTCCCCCCACTCTACCCAGGGTTTTCTAACGTGAACCCTTTGGAGTGGCCAGCAGGGGCAGCCAGGCACCAGCCAGTCCTTCTGGTCTCTGAGTCTTGGAGGCGAGGCTGCACAGGGGCCACATATCCTTTGGACTAATTGTTTCCTCGTGTCTCTGCCTTTTCTTAATAAAATCTCTTCTTGGTTCTGGATGAGGAGAGAACTGTATTTAAACCTTAGACGACCACTCACGTGCTGCTAAGCTCCGAGTCGCTACTCAATGTAGGATGTAGAACACCGGCGACTGGGTTTCTGATCTACCCAGGCGCAGTGGCCTTCCTACATCCTGAGGCAGGTCGGCTGGCAGACGCCCCTCCCCAGACAGCAGCTCCATTCTACTTCCTGTTACCAAACAGCCGGTAAAGAAAGATGAGACCCTCTCCTGGGAGGAGAAAGAAAGCTGAAAGGAGACGGGTCAGTGGTGGTGTTGGGGGAGTCGTTGGTCTGCCTTGGCGTCTCATGTCTTCCAAGCATCTTCCAGGAGGCCACGTTCATCATGGAATTTGGTTACTTGCTGAATTCCCCGTTTCCACTGGCGCCGTCCTAATTCAGGCTTCTAGATTTGTACCTGAAAAGTGGGGAAACGTACATCTCATCTTCCCCTTTGCCCTCTCCTCCTCCTTCCCTTCTTTCATCTTTCCTCTCTCACATTCAACGTTCAGAGAGCGCATTCCATCATCACTACGTCAATGATGACAAGGCAGAAACAAGGTAACGGTTGCCGCTGTATCAGCTCCACGACGTGTCAGAGTTTGGAATGGCTGGTTTTTCAGAAGGACGTTGGCAAGTGAGGTAGTTAGTTTACTGTGCCAACCTGGCCGATAAACACATGTGGAGTTCATTGAAGGGCAGAGGGATAAATGGCTCAGTGAGCCTCACCTTTCAAGTTCTCGGGTCACTTGCTTTCTGATGGTTGGGTCAGGGTGCAGCTGCCTTAGCCGGTTTCCTGCTTCAGCTGGGAAGACTCACTTCCTGCAAGACATCCTCCGAGGAAAAGCCACATGGACCTACCCCGATGCAGCCCTGAGTGCTCAAGCACCTGTGTGGACACCCCTGCCAGTGCTGAGATGCTTACGCATTCACATTACACATTGACCTGGATTTCCTCCTGTAGTTGGCATCATTTCGTCTGTTTTGTGAGTTGGAGGAGGACTTTATGGATTGGTGTCAGACATATGGGTTAATGTTGGTCTTGTGGGCTTGGGCAGCACTGGGTTGGGATGTTTTCTTGCTGCACACTTACCCTTTCTATAAAACTCTCTCTTATACATATGAGTTTCTGTGAATTTGTTTCTCTACAGTACCCAGGCTAACACAGCAGGCCTCTCTTCTGAGGCACCTCCAGGCAGGAATGAACCTCCCACCTTTCAGCTATCCGTCAAGCCCGCCACTTGCTTGTACGACCCAGGGAAGAATAACAATAGTGTCCATTTACTGCGACTGTATTAAGAGACAGGCACTGGCTGGGGCTTGCCCATCCTTAGAATGTAACCACCCCCCATGACACCTATTAGGAGCAAGATGTCACAGAGGAGCAAACGGACTCTCCGAGGCTGACCATGGCTTGTCCAGGTGTGCATACACAGAGGTGGGCACACCTGCTAGCTCGTCCTTTGTCAGGCACTGGGTTAGATGCTGGGGATACAAGATGAATAAGGCTCACACCCCACCCAGAAGTCCCATGACTTCTTAGAGCGCAAGTCGAGAAGGAGGAAGACAATGAAGCAGGGTGAGGTGCTGCTTCGATGGATATACTGCAAGTGAAGAGGAAGCAGTGCCAGGAAGTGACCGAGTCTGCTGCGCCGGGGAAGGCTGCTCACAGGAGGCACAGCCTCAAGGGAGCCTTGAAGGAGGAACAAGAGTTTTCTAAGAGGTCAAGTTGGGGTGTGTGTGTGCGCGCGCACAAAGAGAACACCCCAGCAGAAAGGACGGCATATGGTCCTGGGTGAGCCTTGGGATGAGTCTGGAGGAAGAGAAGGAGATACACTGGGCGGGGGAGGGGGGAATCCACAAACGCTAAGCCAGCGGTTCTCAACCTGTGGGTCGTGACCCCTTTGGGGGTTTAAATGACCTTTTCCAGGGGTCACCTAAGACCATCAGAAAACACATTTCCTATGGTCTTAGGAACCAAGACAACCACTCCTCTGTCGGTCTCCAGGTGGGTCCACCCACATGCAGACCTGCCCACATAACACCGGCATGAATGAAGACTGTTACCCATGCTACATCAAGCTTCAAGACAAAATTTCATTTATGTGTCATTACAAATAAATATTTCAAAATATAGACTTACATATTGTTTTGTGATTCATCACTGTGCTTTAATTATGTTCATTTGTAGCAATGAAAATACATCCTGCATATCAGATATTTACACGATGATTCATCACAGTAGCGAACTTATAGTTATGAAGTACCAATGAAAATAATGTTATGGTTGGGGGTCACCACCACATGAGGAACTGTCTGAAGGGGTCGCAGCATTAGGAAGGTTGAGAACCACTGCTCTACCCCAATGCGAGGGTCCTAGACTTCTTCAAAGATGAAGCTGTTGGACCGTTCGTGGACACATTTAGGCAGGAGATTAACAGAGCCAGGTTTCTGTTTGTTAAGGAAAATATCCATGAGGGATGTTCTCAGTGGACAGGAGGTGAGACTCAGAGGAGGGAGACAGGTGTGGGGACTGTTGTCGAAATCTAGAGGAGAGGATGGGACGAATCAAACCTGGTGAGGGTGGAGAGGCCCTGAGTTTTCACGTGTTGAATTCATTTAAATGTCCATAGCCACTCATGGCAGGAGTGCACTGAACTGCAAAGTGCTAGGGCTTGTTCTTGTACCCTCTTCTTGTCCCCCTCACCGAGACCCTTATTTCCCACGTGGTCTACAATATTCTGTACGTGCTTAGCTGCCGCCTTCCCGGCTTGCTTCCCTGGTCTACCTGCAGCTACCTCCCCAGCCCTGAAGGACCGGGGATGTGTACTTAATGCACAATGACTGACTCACAGCAGAACCCACACGACTGTTTATTTTCATTATGAGAAATAGTTCTATTCATAGTAACAGCTTTCTTTGTTTACTTTTTTCCAGAACAAGCCACACCTACAATGCAGAGAGCCTGTTTAAAGGGACTAACTAGGAAAGTTTGTCAAAGACTAGGCAGACTCGAAGCCTACCGGACTTTCTTCTCCAATATTTGAATCATTTCATGATTGGCTTTGTCTGGCTGGTGATCAGTGCTGAGGGATCAGGTCAACAGATGGCTCTTCAAAGGGCCCAAAGCTACCCTGCTGAGCCACTGGCTAGCTTGAGCTCCCGGATGCAAACTCTCCAGGCTCTGGGCAGAGTTTCCACCAATGGGGAGGTTTGCATGGGAGCCATCTGCACGCCAAAATGTGTTCTGAGTGGCCCGGAGGGCATGGGCATATCAAATATGGTGCAGATGGGAACAGGCATTCATGACATTGGTTGGATGCAGAGGCTCCTGGCATCAATTCTGAAATATGGAAGATGCTTCTTGATCATCTGTAGGTAAAACCAAGGACATCGCGTACGTAAACCCAAAGGGGTCTCAATGGAGAATGAAGTATCCTTATTCAAGGCCATTTTGAGGAGAGGTGTCTTATTCTTTGACTGGTTTCTCCACAACAAAGTTTAACTCCCTCCTGCCCCCACAAGTAAGCATAGAATCACATCCCACAACGCAGTCCTTGGTGAATTAGTGCTCTGTAGAGTCCTCTCCGCTTCTCCCACCCCTTCACTTCTTCAACACCATTCCATTTCTGCAGCCCGGAGACTGGTTCCAGCAAACTTCCGTAGCTCTCTGGCACTCGCCACCCGGAAGCCAGGTGAACGCTTCTCCCAATGGCTGCTGTGAGAAGGGACCGCCTCATGGGTTGACATTGTCTCTGGGAGATGGTCTCAAGGCGTCTCAGAGCTGGGTGGCATGGAAACAGCTCTCTGGAGGTCGGGGGAGGAGGTCACCCTTGCCTCTCTGTCTTTACCAGCTGTGTTGTGTGTAAACCAACTCTTCTGTTTCTTTTGACCATCTGTCCTCTTTAGAGGACGCATATGTGCCTTGTAGGGTGCGACCTCTGGCCTCGAAGGTCCAGAGCTGTCCTTCAAATAATCCTTCCTCCCCATGGCATTCCCCCTCTCCTTCCTCCAGCTCATTTACATCGTCTTAGAGTACGGGATATTGGAGACCTGGTGACTCAATGGTGATACACTTGGCTCGCCAATCAAAGATTGGCGACTGGAATCTACCGGTGACTCTAGAGGACAAAAAGAGCTGGCAATCTGCTCTTGTAAAGATTCTAGCTGGCGCTGCCCTATAGGGTTCTGTCGGAATCGACTTGAAGACTCACACACACAACTGCAGAGCAAGGGACTCATCCCAGAGTGGCTGTTTTGAGTTGGAGATGGAAGACGCTAAAGATAGCAGGTCGCTCAGGAGCCAGCTTTAAGACAAGGTTCTTTGATAGGGTATCTGAGCACACTGATGCCAACCCTTTGTCGGCCTGCGGCCAAGTCTTCATCACCATGGAGAACACGGCTTTGTTCCACAACTGAGTGTGCGCACACACTTATGATGGTGTCTTTGTCCAGTGGGAGATTGGAACGAACCCATCTTGCAACTTCGTGTACAACCTAGTGTGGCTTGCATAGGTCAGTGGTGGGAGGGGAGTGGAGGGAAGGTGTGCTGGCCAGCTGGCCCCCAATGCACTGGGATATGAGGGTCAAGGGAACCCACTTAGGGCAGAACATTCCTTGGATAGCAATACAAGGCCGAAGGAGCAAAATGTGTCAATCGGGTGGTAATCCTGGATATGATTCGAGTCATCGGAAGGAAGACTATGGTGTCGTGCAAAAGCCTGGAATTTCAAACAGCGCCAGGGACACAAGTGAAGGCTGAGAACCCCAGGCCCCCAGGGAAGGAGAGAGAGAGACTCAAAAGCAATGGGAGGCTGTTGGCAAGGAGAGCCACTGACGATGGGATCGAAGGGAACAAGCAGGCTGGATGACAACACCACGGTTTTGAGTGAGGACGGACGCGGGAGAAGCGCCCCAAGACCACCTGTGACTTTGCAGCAGGAAACAGATATGTGCTGATGGAAAAGAGCCTTCTGGGGTGCTATGTGGTGGTTCAAACCCACTCACTAACCCTTGCAAGAGCTACAGAGCTGCTGGTCTGCTCCCAAAATGATGTACAGTCCTGGATCCCCTCTCTAGAGTCCTCTTGAGTCGGAACCAACTTGGCAGCGGCGGGTTGGATTGGTGAAACGATCGAGTAAATGTCTAGCGCTGACAAGGTACTTGGCTAAATTCTTTGGCTTCACAAAGAATGTGGGAAAATCCCATGTTGGGAACCCCCACCCCCACCCTTATCTAGTATTATTGTTGTTGATTCCTACCTCTGGTGACCCCATAAGACAGAGTAGAACTTGAAAAGTCTAGGGCTTCCTTGGCTGCTTGGTCTCGAACCGGTGACTTTTCACATTGCAGCCAAGCACTTAAACCTAGCATCATCCATTCACCTTCAAGCCCAGTCCAACCCACTGTAGCCATGTGGGCTCCAGTGGCACTGACCGACAGAGCCCCCCGGGCTGCGCAGCTTCACGGCAGCAGGCTGCCACGTCTTCCTCCTGGGCTGGCGCCACCAACTTTGAAGTTAGCTGCTGAGTGCTTCCACACAGTGCCCCCAGAGTTCCTCTGGTATAGCATCAGGTACCCTTATCAATATTAATCCCCACAATGATTCCATGAAGGGGATTGTTATGACCCTAGGAGTCCCTGCGTGGCTCAGGGAGGTTGTCTACTAACCGGAAGATCATCCACATCCACCTAGCGGTACTGAGGAAGAAAGACCTGGTGATCTCCTTCTCAAAGACAGCCGCTGTTGAAAACCCCACAGAGCACTGTTCTTCCCTTGCACATGGGGTGGGACCACTACAAATTAACAGCAACTGGTGTGGCACTGGAAATGCTCATGTTAGTCTTGCCGGAGGACAGGCCAAAGCTCGGAGAACTTGCCTCCGTTCACCCAGGTTTACAGAGGCAGGGAGGGAAGAGCGGGTCTGAACCTTGGGAGTGGGGGACACTGCGGGCTCAGGTGGGGTTGGTGGGGTGAGGGATGAAGACGAACTGAATGAGAGGCCTGGGGGATGGAGGCTTTCTCCGGTGGCACTCGGCAGGAGAGGAATGCACACACAGCGTGGTGCACATGGCTAAAGCACTCAGCTGCTAACTGACCGGTCAGGGGTTCAGGTCCATCCAGAGACAAGTTGGGGAAAAACGACCGATGATCTGAAAAACTATCGATTGAACATCCCAGAGAGCACAGGGCTCCCGTGACACGCATGGGGCCTTCATGTGTTCGAACCACACCCATGGCAATGGATGGTGCTGTGAGAGCCTTAATGGCTGGCTGGTATGGCCGCACAAAGCCCAGGGAAATGTGGAGGCCCCTTGCGGTCCCCAGGGCTTTGTTGGCCTGGCTGGAAAAGCAGGAAGGGGAGGCTGAGAAGAAATGATTGAGCTGAGGCCACAGCCAGCAGGAGGGTCACAGAAGTGAAGCAGGGAGGGGCCGTGGATCCGGGCGTGTGGAATGACAAACCTGGACCTCATCCAGTGACAGGCTGGACTCCAGTCTGAACCATGAAAGGCAGCAGACCAGGGAGTCTGAGTTCAAATTCTGCACCCGTGCTTTCTTGGTAAATGCTCCTTCCTCCCACATGGGAGTGTGCTAACAGCCACCAGACAGACAGACAACCACACAGAGGAGGGCAGGCATGGTGAGGTCCAGCATCGAGTGCTGGGACCATGGCCTCTTGGAGGGAACATTCAGGAGGGCCCCGCTTCAGCACACTGCATTGTCTGGGACTAGGGTGCTCGTGGGGTCCCCCCACTCCCCGGGGAGAGGGGGACGGTCCACACTAACACACTTAGCTCCTCCCCAAACCGGCCACCGTGGGAGAAGAAGGCTTCCGGCTGCTTAGAACTCACCCTTCACCCTCAGGCCAGGCATTCTTTTCTGCGCCCTCTTGTCAGATACTGACTCCCACGCAGGGAAAAGGAAGCACCTTTTCTGTCGGATGCTGGGGCCACTTCCTCTTTACAGGCTCGGGCCACTCTTTCACTTTGCAGAATGAGGGGGCCGCCCGCCATCAGCGGCCGGACTGCCTGTGCGCCAGGCCGCTGGCTCCCACCTCCCAGCCCTCCTCGGAAGCAGGTCTGTGGGCCGTCTGGCTGGCAAACAGTGGTTGTGGCAGACCGGCCGTAGCACCAGCTCGGGGTGGGGTGGGGCTGGGTGTCTCCTTCGTTCGCCTCTCCCCGGAGGCTTGGCATGTTGCTTCAGAGCCCTGGGTCAGCCGGCCTGTCCCTTCCTCTCCGCAGTGCGCTCCCAGAGTGTGATGACTGGCGAGCAGATGGCTGCCTTCCACCCCTCGTCTGCTCCCAACCCGCTGGAGAGGCCCATCAAGATGGGCTGGCTCAAGAAGCAGCGGTCCATCGTGAAGAACTGGCAGCAGCGGTACTTCGTGCTCCGGGCACAGCAGCTCTATTACTACAAGGACGAAGAGGACACGAAGCCACAGGTACCGCCCGGCCTTTCCTCCGCGGGCAGGTCTGGGGCTGTCGCCTTCTGGCATGGAGGAGGGCTCTTGGTAGAGACACACAGGGGCCACTTCGAGCGGCTATCTGATCTGGCCAGGAAGGCAGGTCCCTGAACTGTGCAGGGGG
Organism: Tenrec ecaudatus; assembly: GCF_050624435.1. Lineage (NCBI taxonomy): Eukaryota > Metazoa > Chordata > Mammalia > Afrosoricida > Tenrecidae > Tenrec > Tenrec ecaudatus. The sequence continues at coordinate 15,552,987 of NC_134546.1, forward strand.
AGGCCGGGTGTCAGCTCTGGGACCCTCCTCCTGCCAGGACCCCTTTCTCTCCACGAGGGCCTTCTCACTGCCATGAGACAGCTGCCTTTTTGGGGGGAGGTGGCTCTTTCCAATGCACCGTTTGCTGAGCACGTAGGCTGGCTTGCAAAGTGACTGTGTGGTCCTTTGGGGAGCTCCTGAAGGGATGAGCCTGGCAGGGTTTGCTTAGATGGAGCTCCGAATCCATGCTGGTTGCATGGTCACGGCGGCGGCGGTGGTGGTGAGGATAAAGGCTTGGAGGGCATGGGGTTGGTTCAGGGGGCCTGATGTGGTGCTTCATTGATTTGTCTATGATGTGTCACAGACACATCATACGTGTCACACACTCTGCAGGGGGACTTAAAGAAAACACGTGAATAAAACAGATCAAACACTAGACGTCATGGCACTTAGACTCCGGGAGAGACAGAAAGGCGACACGACCCTACAAGGGAGGGATATAATTTCCCAGAAAAAGCTGAGCTCTGCTGTGGAAGGAGAGAAAGATAGCCTGAGTGAAGCACGCGGGCCAGGGGCTACACGTTCACATGGGGTGTTCAGGGCGGACCTGATGGACAGAGTGACTTCTGGGTAAACACAAAGGAAGCGAGGGAGATGGCTGGGCCAAGGACCTGCAGAGGCAACAGCCCGTGTAGAGGCCCAGGGTGCAGTGGCTGGAGCAGTGTCAGGAATCGCGAGGGGCACAGGGTGGGTGGAGCAGAGCCAAGGAATAAAACAATAGGAAGGCGGTCGGAAAGACGGATGGCAGGGACCTGCCGAAGGCTTTATTGGCCATTATAAGGACATGGCCACGAGGAGCTGTCATAGGGTTCTGAGCAGAGAGGTGACATTTGGGGGCCCATGCTATCGAAGGAGGGCTCTGGCCTTTGTATTCTGAGAGGGACTTTGGGCCAGGATGATGGGGGGGTGCGGCGGGTGCCGGCAAGGCCAGGGCAGAGGTAAGGGTGTTTAGAGCCGCGGGGGTGGCTGTGGCTGGAGGGAAAGGGTCCAGTTCCTGGTTAAATTTGCAAGTACACAACAGGATTTCTCGATGGACGGCATGGGGCTGAGAGAGAGACAGGGCTTTGGCCCCAAATCTCGGGCCCAGGTCTCTTGCCCCCACCCCATTGGGTTTTCATGGCCGTTGTGATACGTGAGTGAGAGAGCCACCATGAATAAATCTCCTGGGGGGCAGTAAAGCGCATGTCAGGGACAGCCAGCACAGCGGGTCCCCCGCCCAGAGCCCGTGTGCTGGAGATGTCAGGGTGACGGTAGTCGCAATGGACTGATTAGGCAAGGTAACCCTGAACCCACAGATAAGCCTCAAGATGGGTGAGGATAAGAAGTATGCGCACTGGGGAGGGATGGGCGGGCTGTGCAGTGAAATAAAGTGGTCATTCTGGAAGAGAACAGCTCTCTAAGGCAGGTTGAGGGCCCTTGACATGCCAGCAGGCCCCTGGTTAGGCCGGTCATTGGGAGGGTTCTGAGGGTCCCTGTCCCTGTGGAGGCCCTCGAAGGCCACACAGAGCTCAGGAGAGATGAGGTTCTTGTCCAGTGAACTGAAGTGTGGCAACCGGACTTCCTTCTCATTTATCAACAACCTAGACCTCGGCTAAGCCAATTGGTTCTAGGCTCCGACTGGTGATTCGGGTGTCATCTGAAGCAGGATGTCTTCCTGCCTCTGGACAGTGAGGGGGATGGCCGTCCTGCATTGGCCTCTCTGTCCATAAGAAGCGCAGCTCAGTGTCATCTGTCTCTACAGGGCACAGAGGCTACATAACTTCAACGCTTGGGTTCTTTCCCTGGCTCAGCCACTGCCTGGCCACAAGACCAGATGGGACAATGAGAAAATGGCACACGAACATCTATAAGCATGTGTCGTGCACCAAAACAGTATGGTGCACATGTTAAAAGTTATTCAGCAATATCCTGGTTTTATCAAAATTCTAGAGCCCCTAACCACCCCCTCAAAAAAGGAAATGAACTGCCATTGAGTCAATTCCGATTCACAGTGACTCAATGTAGGATGTCCAAGGCCTTGCTAGTATTTATGGGAGCAGACAGCCTCATCTTTCTCTGGAAGAGCAGCTGGTAACTTTGAACCATCTACCTTTCCATTAGCCATTCAGTTTACCCGACAGCACCTCCAGGGAATCCCTCAAAAGACTCACAGTCATGGAGTTGATTCCAACTCACAATGGTCCTACTCCTGTAGCGTAGAGCTGCCCCTGTGGCTTTCTGACTATGACTCATCTGAGGGATGAAAAGAATAAACCTTTAAGGAGTACAATGATAACTTCTCAGGAAGACTAAGAATGTGCTGTGGTCTCTTACTACTTATATTTTCATTACAAAAATGACACACGAACATGTTTAAAAATTGGACAGCGGAGAAGAGCTTACAGCATGAAAATGTATATAATCTCACAGTAGGGACGAACCTAAAATACCAACTGCTTCATTCTTTTTCCTATATGCATGAATATACAAAATTGTTATCTAATTGCAACAAGTACACAGTATTATGATATTATTAAATTAAAGTGTAACGAGGAGGAAAACACACACAACATCATACTGCCTGCGAGTCCAGTCAGACTCATGGCTATCCGAGACAGGGTTTCTGAGGTTGTGAAACTCTTTTTTTTTAACCTAGTTCAAGCTTCTTCCTTTCTTTCTCTTTTCACACAACCCTTAGCACAATCCATACAAACATCCCTTGTGTCAAGCCCAGTTGTACATTTGTTGCCCTCCTCGTTCTCAGAGGTTGGGAATCTTCATGGGAGTGGGGAGCCTTCCCTTGCCCCCTCGGGACAGCTGGTGAGTTTGAATTCTTCTCTTGTCTATTGCGATCCTTCGACATCGCATTATGAATCATGGGAAAAGAATCTTCTGTGGGGAAGTTATATCACGTATTTAGCAAATGACTTATTACTGGGAATTTGTGCTCAGGTACTGTTATTGCAAGCTAGAGTCTTTGCAGGATTTTCCCACTTAATTATTTCACTAAGATAACGAGAAAGTAATATTAGTAATAAAGTCTGAGCATAATATTAGCAATAAAGTCTTAGCATCATTTGATATTATGTGGGCACTTTTAGACATTGCAAATGTCTGGAAATGAAATGAAGCAGCTAAGAGATAAATTCTTGGGGGGAAGGGGGATGTAAAGGTACATTTCCATGTCACATTTCATAGCATTCATGATTTTGTGTAAAAATTATCTAAATTTCAAGATGAATTCATATAAATACTAGAAGAAAATAGAATTATTTGCATTATCTTTGGGGACAGTTTCTTTTAAAAAGTATAAACAACAACAAAGCTAGGACAAATAAAAGATGTTTAATTGCACAAGTAAAAATGTCTATACCTTTATAACCAAGCGCATACGACAGAAAGGCAAATGATAAACAGGTACAAATTGGCACATGTATCTAGTATATCTGCATATGGGTATATATACACACAGATGCCATAAGCAACTCCTAATGTTTTAGATTTTCTTTTACGTCTGTCACGGTGGTCCGCATAGCACATAAAATGAGCAAGTGATACAAATGGATAATTTACCAAAGATGTGTTTTAGCTGATAAGTATGTATAAAAAAATCCTTAAAAATCTCAGTAAGAATCGGATATGCTATGTAGACAAATGAGACATCAATAGTTCCTTTTCCAGCTGGAAAGGACTTTCCAAACAGCTCCGTGTTGGCAAAGACTCCAGAGCAGAACTCACACGCACAGTTGAAGGACACGAGCACATGAATAACCTGTCTAGAGGGGAGCATGCCTTTTGAAAATACAAACCTTTGATGCTGCATTTCTAATTCTAGGAATTTAGTGTAAATGATAGGATGAAGATTTATTACATTTACTTGTACATCTTTTCAACATTGTCTCATTTATAGGAAAGCTGTGAAAACAGTGTCCGTGAAGAATGGCTGTCTTAGGACACGTTTATATATTGACATCGTGCAACATTGTTCAGCCACAACTATGATGCTCTGAATGAACACTTTTTGAACCGCAAACACATCCACAATGTTATTGTTTTTATTATGGTCCACATAAAACCAGGTTATGACAGAGGATGCCGTATATACTGTTCGCATTCTATAGATATATATGTAGATATATATGGGAAAAAATCATAAACCAGTATTTCTAGGAAAAAATCCAGAAATAAAACCTAGAGTTAATGCTGTGGTTATATCTGAATACCAGGGTTACACACAATTTCCAATTTCCCACTTTTTGCTTGTTTTCTAATTTCCTATCATGTAATTTAATACCTCATAAATTAAAATGAATATGTTAGTAAAAACAACAGCATAGACACACCCTAATAACGCTGGTACCCTCAGATGAAGGGGGCCCTCTTCTACACCAGTGCTCAGTGTGTACGTTACTCCAACCTTTCTAGAAAGGTATTTGCTCACATTTATCAAGTGCCCAAACAATGCCGTACCTTGAGCTCTATTAAATCTGGTTTTCAGAAGCTGTCTAAAAGAATTATAAAAGACATGCAGTTATTTATAAGAGAAACGCCGCACCTCCATGCAACAAAGAGCAAAGATAAAATAGATGACAGGGCTCTACGTGAGGAGATTTGCGTCCGTGCTTTGGGGAGCCGCCTGGAGAAGGCCGTTTTGCACTTTTTTCTCTGAACTCCCAGAGAGAGATCTTGCCCAGGTTTAAGAGTATAATGCTCTATAACACTACATCCCATTCCAAAGGGTCTTAGTCAGGGAAGTCCTTTGAGGCACAGAATCTGCAGAAAGTTGTCCGCATGTCTTGGCTGCAATGATTTTATCAGGCAATGTTAGCTTCGTAGCGTATAGGGTGTGCCCCATTGAACCCCTGCCCTACATTCTGTGGAGTGATCGTAAGTGGCCATCTGTCTCTGGTGTGCTGGGAACAGCTTGATAACTGGCGCTCTGGGGAGAGGAGTCTTGATTGGCAGTGTGTGCTAATTCCTGTGGTACACCCCCCAGTCCAAGGTCGACTCAACCTACCAATGTGACATCATTGATTGCGGAGTCGAGAAGCATGCACAGGATTATAGATGGAAATCCCACGGCACAGACTGAAGAGATGTAGACAAAGCAGATATACAAAATAAAACAGTAACATCCAGAGGAAATGACAAGGTTTCTGTTTTATTTCTTTTGTTTCCCATATAAAATATTTCATTGTCATTTTATATCATTTGACTTTGAATAATGGATGCCTTTCATGACTGGCTCATAAAGGTCCTGAAAATGTGATTGCTCATGACTGTGGGCCAGTACAGAATCTGTAGCACACCACGTTCAAGGACATCTCCTCGATTTCATGGTCACAGGGCCTGTGGACTCCAGCATACACTCTGCTCTCTCCCTGACTGCCATTGAGTTGATGCCGACTCACACACCAACCCTACCGGACAGGGTAGAACTAACTGCCCCTGTGAGTTTCCAAGCCTGTAACTGTTTACAGGAGTAGAAAGCCCTGTCTTTATCCCTCGGAGCTGCTGGTGGCTTCAAACTGATGAGCTTGAGGATCCCAACCCAACGTGTAACCTCTACACCTCCAGGGCTCCTATATGTCCCTCTCCCCCCTTGAATCTTCATGCAGTTGTTGTTATTGCTGTTCCGGCTGCCATCAAGTCAGCTCCACCTTATAGCCCCGCTCTGTACAACAGAACAAAACTCTACCTGCCCGTCTGTCATCCTCGGAATAACTGTTCTGTCTGAGCCCCTGGTAGCAACCACTGTGTCAATCCATCCTATCGAGGATCCTGGTCTTTTTGTTGACCTTCTACCAAACGTGATATTCTTCTCCATTGAAAGGTCCAAAGTCCCCAACACAGAGTCTCACTGTCTTCAGTTCTAAGGAGCACTCTGGCTGTCTCTTCCAAGACAGTTTTGTTCACTCTCTGGCAGTCCATGCTGTTTTCAATATTCTTGGCCAACAGGTGTATCCATTCTTCTTTGGTCTTCCTTATTCATTGTCTAACGTTCCCATTCATATGAGGTGATTGAACATACCATGACTTTGGTGAGTTACGTCTTCCTCTTCAAGGTGCTTTAAAAGCACTTAACCTTGCTTGTTGGTTCAGTTATGAAGATTTTTTTCTGCTTTCTTTATCTTTAAGTGTAATCCATATTGAAGTCTTGGATCTTAATTTAAGTACTTCAGGTCCTCATCACTTTCAGTAAGCAGGACCGTGTCATCTGCGTATTGCAGGCTGTTAAAGAGGCTTCTTCCAGTCCTTATGCCTCATTCTTCTTCGGATAATCCAGCTTCTTGGATATTAGCTCAGTGCACACAGATTGAGTAAGGATGATAAAAGGGTGCAGCCCTGATGCATCGCTTTCCTGATTTTAAACCAGTCTGTATCACCTTGCTACATCTTTTTATAATGCTTCTTACTTCATTCCATAGTCTGCCCAAAGAATCCTTCAATATTTCAACTCTAGGCTTGATTCTTTTTCTCTCAGTTGTTTCGATCTGAGAAATGAGAAACGCATTCTTCCCTGTGATTTTCTAATTCCCAGTCTCTGTTCATTTCATTATAATACTTCACTATGTCTTATAATACTCCCTACATCTTATAATACTCGCTGTGTCTTATAATACTCGCTGTGTCTTATAATACTCGCTGTGTCTTATAATACTCGCTGTGTCTTATAATACTCGCTGTGTCTTATAATACTCGCTGTGTCTTATAATACTCGCTGTGTCTTAAAATACTCGCTGTGTCTTATAATACTCGCTGTGTCTTATAATACTCGCTGTGTCTTATAATACTCGCTGTGTCTTATAATACTCGCTGTGTCTTATAATACTTCCCTACAAATCACTCTTCTAAAGCTTCTGCTCTTCAGTTCACTGTACCTTCAAAGTCAAGTTTCAGAGTCCCTTCTGACATCTACTTGGTCTCTCCCCCCAGCCCCCGTCTTTTAATGAACTTTTGCTTTCTTCATATATGGTGTTCTTGATGTCATCCTACAACTTGTCTTTGGGCCATTAGTGTTCAATGCATCAAATCTATTCTTCAGATGATCGCTAATTCAGGTGGGATACCCTGAGAGTTGTGCTTTGGCTTTTGTGAACCTCTAATTTTCTTCAGCTTCAACCTGAAGTGTCATATGTGCGATTGGACACTGGGCTTGTTCTAACTGAGGAGATTGAGTCTTTCTGTCTTCTCTTTCCACAGATACAGTCAGTTTGATTCTTTGATTCCTGTGTGTTTGGTGTGGGGTCCGTGGGCACTCATTTGGTCACCATTTATGTTGGTGAAAAGAACTATTTGCAATGAATAAACTGTTGTCCTTGCACTATTCCATCATGTGATCTCTAGAGTTGTTTATCCTCAAGGCCCTATTGACTAGTTCTTGCTTCATTTCTGTGTCCAACTTTCACATTCTAATCGCCAGGAATTACCAATGCATATTGATTTCATGTTTGAACCAAAAAACCAAACCGAATCTGCTGCCGTGGAGTTGATTCCGACAGGTAGAGACCCGACAGGACAGAGCGGATCCTGGTTGCAGCAGGACATTGACAGGAGCTGCCAGAGGTTCAGGCAGATTCAGAAGAGGATATGGAACCAGGGATACTGTTGCTGACATCAGATGGATTTGGTTCAAAGCAGAGAATACCAGAAAGGTGTTTACTTGTATTTTATTGACTATGCTGAGTCAATATTCGCCTGCGTGGATCCTAAGAAACTATGGATATCCTTGAGAAGAATGAAAATCCCAGAACACTTCATTACTTCATTGTGCTCAAGAAGAACCTATACTTGGATCAAGAGGCAGTTGTGTGACCAGAACAAGGGAACAGTTCATGGTTTAAAATCCAGAAAGGTGTACGTCAGAATTGTAGCATCTCACCATGTATTTCAATCTGTATGTTGAGCAAATCATCTGAGAAATTCGATTATATAAAGAAGATCTGGGCACCAGGATTGGAAAAAGTTTTATTTACAACCTGCGATATGCAGATGACACAACTTTGCTTGCTGAAAGGGAGGAGGACTTGAAGCCCTTGCCGTGCTATCAAGGGATGCAACTCTCATGGCCAGTTATTCTGAGCCTTTTAAGTGCAACTTATAAGTAAAGGTTTATTGGCAATTCTGGAACCACACTGGCTGAGGTTTGAATCATGGCTTTCCTAGAAACTAACTTAGGGATCTTGGGTCAGTAAATACCTTCACTGAGCCTTGATTCCTCATCTTGACAACCTAGAAATGGCCCTTTCTTGATAATGTTCTTAGGAAGATTAGCTGTGACCCTATATTTGAGGCATGTAGTACAGAGTCGGATGCCTAGTTAAGTGTTCAACCCTATGTGTGTTTATGTGGTATATATGTGTGTATCTAGTGTTGTATACTTACTATCTTTTATTAGCCACTTTGGGGCAGCGACTGATAATGGAGAGAGGCATGGGAGGAAGTCCAGTGCCTCTGGAATGATGCTTCCCTTCTCTTTCCAACAGGTAGTAGTCCCCTGCAGTCCACAAACAAAGTGGCCTTAGCACGTGTGGTCCATTGGTTCGGTGGTTCGGTGGTCCAGTGGTCCAGTGGCCCCTGGGATAAAAGACATCATGATCTGCTTCTGTTAAGATGATGGATGACCTCAGCAGCCCTGTCCTGGCGGCCCCCTGGAGCCATGGCATATCCACAGCAGCAGCTTACCAGCCCCGTCTCAGGATCACTTTTGTTCTGAAGAGCTGAATATAACTTACTAAAGATGGAGGGGAATCGTGGGGCTGAAGGACACTTTTAAATAACCAAAGCACAGGAATCTTGAGAGAATGCAAACTTCCAATTTTAGAGGTTTCTCTTCCCTTGTCTCCTCATCGCTTTGCAAATGTCTCACATGTTGTAATCTCCCTCACCCCCCCCCCCCTTCCTCCTTCTTGGCCTCTTCCTCCTTCTTTATCTTCCTCTTACTTCTTCTTACTCTTATTTTTCTTCTTCATTCAGTCTTAAATGTTTTTATCGATTGGCCTTTCTACTTCATAGAGGAGACACCTGGATTCCTTCAGGCTCCTGAGTCCCTCTTCTTCCATGATTTCCTTACAACCTGCTTGCTTTTATAGCCGTCTCTGTCACCAATCCTCTTCATGCACCCTTTATTCTAGAATTAAGACAGCTGTGTTTGATCGGTTCAAAACCAGTCATGTCTTCCACGGCTAGGATGTTGTCAATTATGAGTACTGCCGTGGCTTAGTGTCTATGCACTGGGCTGCTAACTGCAAGGTCAGCAGTTTAAAGCCACAAGCCACTACACAGGAGAAAGATGAGGCTTTCTACTTCCGTAAAGTAGGTTTCACAATCCAAGAAACTCACAGGGGCAGTTCTGCCTAGGCCTATGGGATCCCTACCCAGACCTATAAGATCCTATGAGTCAGACTCAATCTCTAGAAATGATGATTCTTTTTTAACTCCACTACCAATTAGTTTAGACTCTCAAATTGTTGATTTCCTCATCTGCAAAGCAGAAGTGACCATTCTTGCTGTACTCTTGATCTAGGGTTGTTGTGGCGATATCTTGGGACATTGTATGAGATAGCGCATTGGAAAAAGTAATGCATCCTAGCTAGACACGGGAGAGGAGACTTTTCCCTCTGATAACTCATCGGTATATGAGATGTTGTCTATCTTCTGAACCCTCGCTCGCCCTCTCTGGATCCCCTATCTTCTTTCTCACTTCTCGGGGCAGATTTAATTGGCTTGCCCCCACCGTCCCAACTCTAATGACACAGAGCACAGGGTTTAAACTCACTTCCAAGGTGAATTACCTCTCTGCCACATGCTAGCTTAGTGACCTCGGGAAACTACAGAACCTTCTGAAACTCTGAGTCCTCGTTTGTAACATGTACATCATGCTGCCTAGCTCGGAAGATTGCTGGAAAGACCAAATGGTTCATGTGGTCAAGGGTGTGAGAAAAGGGTCTATTGCCTACAAAAGTGTTGCTCAGCAACTCTTATTGCTACTAATTATCCGCACTCTGTAAGTGATTCCCTGTGGTTCAGTCTTCACTGCGCACCTGCCAGGTGGGATGGTCCACCCGGACTCGAGATGGCTTTTGCCAAGATCATCTCTCCGACTTGACCATGAAGTCAGGTCCCAGGAAAGTGGGGAGAGGCAAGGGTGAGTTCTGGCACTCTCTTTTTTTTAAGGCATTTTATTGGGGGCTTGTACAATGCTTATTACAATCCATCCACCCATTGTGTCAAGCACATTTGTACAATTGTTGCCATCATCATTCTCAAAACATTTGCTTTCTGCTTGAGCCCTTGGTATCAGCTCCTCATTTTTCCTCTCCCTCCCTGTTTCCGCCTCCCTCTTAAGCCCTTGATAATTTATAAATTATTATTGTTTTGGCATAGATTATACTGTCTGACATCTCCCTTCACCCACTTTTATGTTGTCCATCCCCCAGAGAGGAGATTATATGCAGATCCTTGTAATTGTTTCCCCGTTTACCCCACTTTCACTCCACCCTCCTGGTATCGCCACTCTTACCACTGGTCCCAAGTGGTTCATTTGTCCTGGATTCCCTGTGTTCCCAGTTCCTATCTGTACCAGTGCACATCCTCTGGTCTAGCTGGCACCCTCTTAATGCATTCTCCTGCCAGGACCATTTCTGTGTGAACCTAGCCTACTCTGATAGCTACCACTTGATGTCATCAATACGTTGATCTCTTTAGGTGGCACATTGGTCCATGTGGCCGCCTGACTCTAGTGTTGTGTTAGTCTGGGTAGACTAGAGAAACAAAATCATAGACACTAATGCGTATATAAGAAACAGGTTTGTACACAAGAGCAATTGAACATTGAGGGAAAAAAAGGCCAGGCCAGATCAAGTCCTTAAGTCCAAAATTAGCCCATATGTCCAATATCAATCTACAAAGTCCTCTTCAGTTTGGCAATGATGTCGAATGCAGGAAGATCACAGGCCAGTGGGTGGAAGTCTTGTAGATCTAGTGGCGTTGTAAGCATCTCAGTGCTGGCAGGGGACACCACGTGGCTTCTCCAAGTCCAGGGTTCTGGCTGGATCAGGGTAGGTCCAGGTGGCTTCTCCTCAGGGATGTCTCACAGGGAGTCAGCCTTGTCACTAGAGAGTCTCCAAGGAAGTGAGCAGAGAGAGAAAAATGTCTCCTGTCTCCAAGGAGGAAATCCGGGAGTTCCCAGAATTCTCAGAAGAAGGCCATGCCCACACAGAGGCCTCATTGGCTATGATCTGATTGACAGTCTAGATTCCACCTCTTCACTCCCATTCCTCTCAAGTCCCAAATTGACACCAGATTATGTAACTACTACAGGGGTCCAGCTGCCCTGAATTTTAAGTTTTTCACTGCTTCATTGACCTGGTTTCCAGAACCGACATCCACCACCACTACCTTCTGTAGCTGACTGCCATTACCCCTTGGCTATCAGATCCTGCCTACCTATCCATGACACTGATCAGATTATGTGCCCTGGGTTTATACATGTTGAGTCAACATTAGACTGTCACACTGTACAATTGGTCTTGACGAAAATATTTATAGACAAATATAGAATCCTGTCCAGGTGACCGTGCAGAGCTGCCATTATTTGTGTGAAATATAGGCAGGTGACATACAAAGAGGGTTTTCATCACCTGGTGCCATTTGAGAACCTTTAATCATCTCGGTCTCTTGATTTGTATCTGTTGCCGGTGAATTCTGATTCACAGCGGCGCTCTTTGACAAAGCACGACTTCCCAGTGGGGTTCTCAAGGTTCTCATCGCCACAGAAGCACATTTCCACATCCTTGTCCCATCCTGCAGCTGGCGTGTTCGAACCTCTGACCTTTCTATTAGCAGCCAAGCCCGTATACAAGGAACCACCAGGGATCCTTGGTTTCCCAATGTTCCGTCCTTTTTGCCTCCCTCAGGGGGCTTGCCCTGTGTGGCATGCTAGGGGGGAAAGCCCCGCAGCAAGGGGGGGCCAATTCCTGCCCCCCAGGCAATTCTGGGATCCCTTTACTGCAGATTGCCCAAGGGAACAGTGAACAGAGGCACTGGAAAGTAGGGAGAAATAATTCATGCTTGAAAACAGTCAACCTTTGATCCAAACAGTTATGCTGGAAAAATAGAAAGCTGTGTGTTCGTGAACCTTACAACAGAGTTCTGAAGAAAATCTGGTGGGGGAAGAAGGCCATCACACCATTCTCATTGCTCTGGACCTTAATCTAGACCTAGGCACAGGGCCCGTCTTTCTAATGGCTGTTGCCTGAGTGAAGGACTTTCAGGTCCTGGAAGGGACCGGAGCCTCCAAGTATCTTAAAAATCTTACCTCATTGTCCCACACCTATCCCTCTGTAGTGGATGAGAAAGCTTAGTGGTTTGAAAGTTTGAGTAAGAAGAGTCAGGCACATTCACACTATGGTGTAAATGACTGACACTTTTCTTTCTGGATTTAGGTTATTCTGGAAGACATTTTGTGTCTGGAAGAGGCAATAGATAGAGACTAGAGTTTGGAGAGCAGTTACTTTAAGCACCTCAAGACAGTTCTCTCCTAGACTTAGCCAAATTCGCTTTAGGGAAAGGTGCCAAGGGATGTTTATTTGGGGATAAATGTTCCCAAGTGAATGTGACTTCAGACCTTACCATATACACGGGAAGGTGGGTTGGGGTAGAAAAGAACTTGCCGAGGTCCGAGGAGCAGAAAGGCCCCATGCACAACTGGAGAGCTAGCTTCCCATGTTCCTCTCATGATCCATCCATTCTCCAACTTAATTTGAATCCTAGGGGATAGAATGGCCGCTCAGCCTAAACATACAACGCTTGCTCTTTCAGGGCTTCATGTATCTACCAGGAAGCACCATCAAGGAAATTGCCACAAACCCCGAGGAAGCTGGCAAGTTTGTCTTCGAAGTCATTCCAGGTATGTGACAAAAGGTGGGACAGAGGTACATTAGGCTTCCTTGTCACTTCTTGATCCTGCATGTCAGGGAGTCAGTCCATCAGCCAACTAACCCGACAACCTCTTAAGAATACGATTTCTACCTAAAGTGAAATATTAACCTATATTAACCACAATCCACTGTCACTGAGTTGATTTCGACCCAGAGCCACCCTATAGGACAGAGTAGAACTGCTCCTAAGATTTCTGAGGCTTTGAATCTGTATGGGAGCAATTGCTCACATCTTTCTTTCACAGAGGAGCTGGTGGGGTTGAACACCAGCCTTGCAGCTCAGCACCTAACCGTTGGCACTGCCAGGGCTCCTAAACTCTACGAGCTCATTCCCTAGTATTGAATGACTGAATAGTGCCCACAGACGAAGCTGTGTATCGGGTTCAACTTTGCAAGCAGCTACCCGGAGCATGCTGGGAGCCAGGCATATGTCTAGGCATGGGGAGACTGGTAGGAGAAGTGTAACGCGTGTGGAAGGAAGTTCAGTTTGGAGAGGGAGCTGCCTCTGGAAGCTAACAGCTACCATGTACAAGTAACCACATGGAATTGCCATCTTGGAATGTAAACATGGCTGAATGTCAGCAGGGTCACGTGGCTCAATGAGACAGAAGAAGAAGTGACGTTCCAGCTCACTGACCATTGGGTATGTGCAGGTGCCGATGGCTTCCTGTCACGTGCGTGCACAGCACACTGAAGTGCTTCTTCTCCTAGAAAAGTTGCTTTACTGGAACGTGGAGAGAGGGCTTCTTCTCTGCTGTTCCCTGTTCCCACACCAGTACTACCCCTGATGGAAACCGTGGGCGTCCTGAGGCCACTGGGGAGCTCCTCTGTTTCCCACTGGGGAATGCCAAGCCTCTAGTGGGTCTGCTCCTCAAATTCCCTCTTTACCTCTCACACAAGGCAGTTTGTGCTTACGATGCTTTTTGGACGAGGCAGTGTCCAGCAGCGACTGGAAGAGAACATTGGAACAGAGGTTTCCTGGGCTCATTCTACATGTTTAGAAAACATCAAGGGGGCCAGTCTGGCTCGAGTGGGGTGGTGACAGGGGTGTGGGATAGATTTTATAGGCACTTGGAGGCAATGCTAAGGTCTTTAGCCTTTATAAAGAGACCTGGTGGTGTCGTGGTCATGCACTGGGTTGCAAAGTGCAAGGTCAGCAGTTCGAAACCAGCAGTAACTCTTTGGAAGAAAGATGGGGCTTTATACTCCGTCTCATCAAGAGCTGTAGCTTCAGAAACCCATAGAGGCAGCTCTACCTGTCCTACAGGGTCACTAAGAGTTGGCATTAATTTCATGGCAGTGAGTTTGGTGTGGGTTTGCTTTAGCATTGACGTGATAAGGACACAGTGGTTTTGAGCAGAGGAGAGGTGTGAACTGACTTGTGTGCTTTTCAAAGACTGCGCTCTGGGGGCTGACTCAAAAAGAGCAGAGGCAGGACAGAAGCAGGGAGGGCAAGTAGGAGGCGATCAGAGTTGTCTGAGCGAGGAGAGATGACAGTGACGAAGGTGAGAACCAATTCATTCTGGGCACATTTTGAAGATACAGATGATGGGGTTTGCTAAGGGGGTCGAGGTAGGAAAGAGAAGTCTAGGGGAACTCCAAGGTTTTATCTAAACAACTGGAAAGATGGAGCAACTGGTATTTCCCAAGATTTGTGCATGTAGCAAGTTTTGGAGGGAAGACCAGAGTTTCAGCTTTGGACAAGTTAAAGTAATGTCCTTGATCTTCATAATATGGAAACAAGTATTCCAGATAACTCAGCTGCTGATTATGTGCTGGGCTCCAGGAGAAAGATCGGGTCTTCTACTGTGGAAAAGAGTCACAAACTCCGAAGCCCACGGGGGTCGCTATGAGTCAGCATGGACTCAATGGCATTGAGTTTGGTTTTTTTTGTTGTATTTTTGGTGGTAGACACGATGCTAAGGGGATATAGAATCGGGACTCCCTAGTCAATTTGGAGCCTTGCTGGTGGATCGGCTTTGCAAGGTCAGCAGTTTGAAACCATCAGCGCTCCATGGGCGAAAGACGGGGCTTTCTACTCCTGTAAAGATGTATAGTCTCAGAAACCCAAAGTCCTGTTCTGCTCTATAGGATCTCTGTGAGTCGGAAGCGACTTGGGCACAGTGAAAGAGGGAGAGTTAATTTGGAAGGGGGAGGGGAACATTTAGAAGGGATGTCTAGAAAAGACAACTTCTGATTTGGATTTTAAAGGGTGGGTAGAAGTTCCTTAAGGCAGAGTCAGAAAAGACAAGGGAAACAGACCATGTTGCATAGACCATGTGCAAGTGAGAGAATGTGGTTTGTGAGGACAGTTATTAGTTGGGGGTCTTTTTCTTAGCCAGGGCTCTGACCAAACAGAAACAAAACAGAACCCCAAGTGAGATAAATGCATGCATGTAGAGAAAGGTTCCGCTTGATGGGATTGGCTCGTGCAATTGTGGAAGCTGGGAAGTCCACAGTCTACAGATCAGGTGGTAGGCTGGAGACTCCTGCTGGCTCAAGGGTCTAGCTGTGGCGGGCTGACAAATCTAAAATCTGTAGACCAGACGACAGACATCTGTGCGATTGTGCACCGAGAGCCAGAGGACAGAAACAGGATGCGTGCGGCGCCGAGGGAGTTCTGCCAGAGAGTTCTCATCTGGGGGCAGACCACACCCTAAGGACCTCCCTCTGCAGCTGCTTGATGGATGACATGGCATGAGATGGCCTTATGGAACTTCAGTCACGAGTGCAGTGTGTGGTCCAACCACCGAGAACCAGAGCCTCGCCAAGGTGACCCACACAATGAACCATCTCAGCTTTGTCTTCATCTCAACCCATTTCCCTCAAAGAGAGTCTTCCTGCCACGCGCTCAGGCTCAGTTCCTTCCCCTCCAGTCGATGCCGACACAGAGTAACCCTAGAGGACAGGGTAAAACTGCCCCTGTGAGTTTCCTAACTCTTCCAGTGCTGACCTTGCAGTTAGCAGCCCAACATGTAACCTCTATGCCACTAGGGCTCCTGCCTTGAGACTCATCTGGGTAATCTTTGCCTCTGGGGTTTTGAACCTGCCTTACTATCCACTGATCCTTACCTTCTTTGCCATTTGGCATGATCTGATTCCGAATCCATTATCTCCTCTGGGCACCAGCTGTCCTGTCCAGAAGGGTCCAGCCATGGAGACCCTGTCCACTCAGGTCTTCCCCGAGAGTTGAGGGTTTCCCAGTTAAAGGGCTCCCCAGGAATTGCAAAATTCCTAAATGTCCCTTCTTCCTCCTCCAGCATCTTGGTACCAGAATCGAGCAGGACAGGATGCCTACGTCCTCATGGCCAGTTCCCAGACGGAGATGGAGGAGTGGGTCAAGTTCCTCAGGAGAGTGGCTGGCACTCCTTCTGGAGGTAAGGGGCGCTGTGGCTGTCCTGGGCAGGGGTCGGTGGGACACCCCTCAGGTGGGGAGCAGCTCCAGGTAGGATCTGCAGTCTGCTCGAACAAGACTGGGGCCATGGCCAAGTCCTCTGCAGGGTGCGGAAGACCAGGGTCTCTATTAGCTGGAGGGACTGCCCGGCCTTTGTGCTGACCGGTGTGAATGACCACTTGTCTCTCTGGCCTCAGTATTTTCCTTTTCATTGCGGGGGGTGGGTGGGGGGGGGTGGAGGCTGAAGGCATTGGATGGCTCACCCAGAGGTGCTCACTGGGTGGATAGAGCGGAATTCAGGCCAGGGATGCCAAGAGACCTCACGAGGGCCTGCCACCAGGAGATGGAGCCTCAGCCCAGGGCCTGTTCTGTCTGTCTGCATCTCTGGGGAGTGTAGCTTTTATTCTTCATTTCTCAGCATAGCTGCTCATGTTTGTCTGGCCAGTGGTCCACCTCATGCCCATACCTGTCCCAGACACAGCTGTGGGAGCCTCCACCCCTCCACCGGCCTATGCTTTTCATTCAAGTCCTCAGGAGAATGAGCTCCGCCTCTACAGCCCATTCAAATTCCTGAGAAGGCAGGCCCACCTGGCTCAGCTTGGCTCAAGAGCCCAGCTGTGGACCCAGGGTTTGGGCAGGGAAGCAGATCCGTGGCCTGTGACCCCCTGACCATCCAGGGCCACAGGAGAAGTCGCTGGGATGGATAGTCACACTCTAGAGCACTGGTCCCAATCATTATTAGCAGCTTCAGCCTTTGCTGGAAAGCATGACATGGTTTCATGAACTGTTTTCCATAATTTCCTGCCCCCCACCCCCCCTACCTGGGTTGCTTATGCTAAGATGAGACTTTTAATTTACTGAAGCTTGATGACATACTGTTGAGCCTGGATAATCATGGCAGTGACTTCCTTTAAAGCGCTTGTCATGGATTGAATTGTGTCTCCCAAAACTGTGCACCAGCTTGGTTGGGCCATGATTCTCAGTGACTTGGCCACTATGTAAAGATGTCATCCTCCTCCACTGCACGATTTGATGTGGACAGCCAATCAGCTGTTAGCGGGTTAGCATGGGATGCGACACCCTCAACAGGTCACAGTCCTGATCTACATAAGGGGAGTTTCCCTGCCACGTGGCCACACCTTTTATCTGACGAGGGGATAAAAGGAGAAGAAAGTAGAAAGGAAGTATCTCACTACCACATAGAAAGAAGAGCCAGGGTAGAGTACGCCCTTTGGGTTCAGGGTCCCTGTGCTGAGAACATCCTAGACCCAGGGGAAGATCCATGTCCAAGGACATGGAGATCTCCAAGGAACACCAGACCCACAGACGTGGAAAGGAGACCAGGACCTTCCCACACAGCCTACAGATAGAGAGAGAAAACCTTCTCTCAGCATCTAGCTGTCATCATAGCTCTGGATACCTGGGACAGCCTTGGTGATGAGAGGGGAGCCAGCTAGCCACTGTCTGCCGTCCGTCTGCTTGGCTCTTGACCCATGGTGACCCCGTACACGGCGACTAGAACCCTGACCAGTTGCACATTGCATTGCTGGGATCCGCAGGGTTTTCACTGACTGATTTCCAGGACATTTCTTCTTCCCCTGGGAGCTCCGCTGAAACCCTGTCCATTCCATTGCACCATTCAAGCCTCCACGGACTGTGGCGTGGCCAGCCACTTGCTGCTGCCGGCATGAACAGAGGCAGCAGTTAACCTCACCAGAGGCCGCACGCGCTCAGAGCCAGCTCACTCTGTCGGCACTTTCACCCGGACACATGTCCTCAGGAAAGCCTGCCTGGGCCCTGGCTGCACTCAGCGCTATCATGCTTGGAGATTTCTCCCTCACCGCACCCTAAGGCCCCTCCCTGAGAAGCAAGTCAAGCAGAAGGCCTCGAGTCCAGGGGAAGAGGGGACCAGGGGACAGCACTATTCATTTACTCCTTTACTAGATCGTTTAGCTCTGATGTAACCTATTTTTTAACCAGAATCAGAGGTCGCAGAACAAGAAGACACTGCCAGACAGCAATGAGTCCAAGGTCCTGGAGCAAGTCAGGTATTTGTCCTGACTGGTTGTAAGTCAGGAGACTTAGGTTCCGGAAGAGCGAGTGGCTTGGGCTGCAAGGGGGCCTGGATGGTGTGGGGCGGGCCTGGGCACCTGCCCTCCTGCTTCCATCGCTTGGTACAAGTTGTAACCAGCACAAACCAGACCCACTGCCACCCCGTCCATTCTGACTCCCAGCCACCCTGTTCAGGGTTTCCAAGGTTGACACGTTTTCATGAGCAAATGGCAGAGAGCCTCGTCTTTCTCTTGTGGAGCAACCGGTGGGCTTGAAACCCCTGACTTCGCAGTGAACAGCAGTTCTAACCCACCAGCTGCTCTGAGGGAGAAAAACGAGGCTTTCTAAGGTATAAAGGTCTTCCCCCATCAGTCTACTGTGAATCCCCAAGCGGTGTCACTACAGCCTCTGGAACCCCGTGGGAAGTTCTCTAGGGCTGGCTCCCTCCCAGAAGCCCATCTCATCATGTTTGCTGCTACCACCCTGGTCCAGGTACCAGCCTCTCTTGTTTTCTCACTGCCACGAGGCAGGGCTCACTCAGAGTGACCCACTGGGTGTTTCAGAGACTGGCGCTGTTTACAGAAGACTGGAGCTGTTTATGGGAGTAGAAAGCCCTGTCTTTCTCCTGTGGAGCTGCTGGTGGTTTCAAACGGCCTACCATGTGGATCGCAGCCCAACGCATAACCACTACGCCACCAGGGCTCGGTAGCCTCCAATGAACTCACAGCCTTTCACCTTATCTTCCGACAGTCTCTTTTCAACAGAGCAGCAGAGCCATCCTGCCAAACATCAGGCCCAAACTCAAAAACTCGCTGCCCTCAAGTCATTTCTGACCCACAGCGACCCTGTAGGACAAGGCAGAGCTGCCTCTGTGGGTTTCCAATTCTTTATGGGAGTAGAAAGCCTCGTCTTTCTCCCTCAGAGCAGCTGGTGGTTTAGAACTGCTGACCTTGAGGCTGGCAGTGTTACTAGTAACTAGTAACCCCCTTCTCCCCCCCCCCCCCACACACACACAGCACCAGGGCTGGCCAAAGAGTCCTTCCTTGACTGTTTCTCTTACCAAGTCATCTTTCTTCCTTTTCTTTATTTTTCCAGTCTTTTTTCCCCAGACAGCCGCAAGACTTGATGCCTTGTTTCCTTCAGATCTTTGCTCAAACCCTCTAGCGGACACGGAGCCCCTCCCTCACCCCGACGTTAGCACTCCCTGGCCCTCTTTCCTGCTTCCCGTTCCTCCTCCTGAGGACCGACCCTGTCTGGCGTGCTATATAATTCACTTCCTAGTCTTGTTTATTGTTGGTCTCCTCTTACTGGACCAGTGTTTTCCTCTTGTTTTTCTCAATGCTATAGTCCCAGGACCAAAATAGAAACTAGCTGCGTTGTAAGTGCTCAAGAACCACTCCCTGGTGAATGGTCCCCTCTTCTCACCACAGTCCTGTGTTCTGCTCTCTTGGGCTCCTCTCTCTGACAATGGCAATGAGCTAGTCTGAGAAATGCTCCAGCCCACGGGCTGCTCCCCGCAGACTCACCTTCCTCTCTTAATGGTAAACTTTGGTGTAGAAAGGGGCGCTACAGTGATTTATGCTCATAATCCCTTTGATACCAAAGCCGTGGAAACACCCCTGGGAGCAGTGGGGGGGAAACACCAGTGCCAACAACGTTTGTCCAACTGCAAGGGATTCTCAGAGTTCTGTAGCCTTATCTCTATGGAGCCCTGGGGGTGGAATGGGTCACACATTGAGCTGCTCACCACAAGGTCAGCAGTTTGAACCCACTAGCCACTCTAAGGGAGACAGATGAGGCTTTCTACCTCTTTCAAGTTGTGCAGGCTCAGAAGGTTACAGGGCCAGTTCTCCCCTGTCCTATGAGGTCACTATGAGTCGGAATTGACTTGATAGCAGTGGAGCTTGGTTTGTTTGGGTTGCCATCTGTGTGCCCCAGGTTTTAAATCCCAGCTTTTAAAGTCATCTGGTGACCACTGAAGTCTTTCGTAATCCCCACCTGCTTCCTGGCCCCTTGTCTCCCTCTCACACCTCCCAGGCCCTCCCTCTTGGGTCTTCCGGCCTCCCAGTTCCTCTCAGGCAGTCCAGGGGTATTCCATGTCATCATCCTAGCTTTTCCTTCCAGCCGGCCAGCTTATCTGTGTGTCACCACCCTCTCCTAAGGGCCTGCTCAGGGAGGTGAGGCCAACTCTTTCCCTCCGAAGTTTCCGATGGAATTCCGGGCTGCTGATTAAATAAGAGAAAAAGAACAGAAATAATCACACCTTGACATCTGATGACTTGTTCCCAGGTTCATAGCTGCCTGTTCTTTCCAAGCCAACACCCCCTTCCCCACCCCAATCCATTTAGGAAGAGGTCAGGCCTTCCCTGCATTCCCACAATGAAACCTGGTCTCTAGCCCCCACCCACAGGGAGCAGACAGGCCACACTGCACATCATTCTCGTCCAGGGCTTGTTCTTGTCTTCTTCATGGACTGGTCATCGAATGTGTCCTCTGGCCATTGCTAGCCACGAAGAATCCATGCCTTAAATCGTGCGTAGAGACTGCCTTGCACCAGGTATACGATGTGCTCCCCCCACCCCCACCCCCACACACAACAAAGCCTGTCTATGTGCCCTTGCCAGTGCCGGGATTTTGGCTACCAATGGAAAGCTGGGTGGCTCGAACTCTTCAGCTTCAGCTTCAGGAGGAAGCCTCACTCTCCGAAACCCTGTGGTTCCGTTCTACTCTGCTTTCCAGGGTCACCAAGAGCCGGAACCCAGCGGGCAGCAGCAGGTTAGGTTAGGCATTTGCTGGGTCACGGATAAACTGTCATGGACTTTGGACTCCTTTTCCTCCTCACATCCACTTAAGTCCCCTGCGTCCTTCAGAGCATGACTTACCATCCACACAGCCGTTCAAGCCAGTTGGAATGCTCCTGTCTCTATGACTCATTGCCATTCCGAATGCTCCCGGTTCCTTCTCCCCAGCTCAAGCAGATACCGAGGGAAGAAGAGGACTCTTACTTGATTCCACCAACCACACCCCCAGCTTCTAACTCCAGAGAGACAATTACTCATCCCTTCACGCACCACGTCTTTCTTGAGTCTGTACAACACACTGTCCTCGCATAGAGACTAGCAATGAGAAAGAGAGGGGGGGAGGTGGGGAAGGGGTGGGGTGGAGAGAAGGCAAGGTCCCTTTTCTGAAAGACCCCATACAGTGGTTCTCAACCTTCCTCATGCCGCTGACCCTTCATACAGCTCCTCATGTGGTGGTGACCTCCAACCATAAAATAATTTTCATTGCTACTTCATCACTGTCATTTTGCTACTGTTAGGAATGGGGCAACCCCTGTGAAAGGGTCCTTTGACTCCCAAAGGGGTCGCGACCCATAGGTTGAGAACCAGCTGGATAGAAGAGGCAGATCTTAATTAATTAAAATGACAGCAACAACAAAATATTACAAGGGGGGGGGGGGAAACCACATAGAATTGCAAGGGTGAAAAGTGCCGGGCAGGAAAAGCACCTGATTCTCTGTGTGGGGGGAACCCCTTCTTTGCCAAGAAAGTGGGGGGAGAGCCCCTGAGAGAATAAGGCCCGAGTTTAGAGGTGGGAGAGGGAGCACCGGGATTTCATTCCCAGGGAATGGGGTGCACAAAGAGCCCGGGGCAGAAAGGAAAGCAGACTGTGGAAGTGTGTGGGAAAGGTAGCGACAGTGAACATGGGTCTTGCAAGGCTCAGGGCAATCATTGTGTGTGTGTGTGTGTGTGTGTGTGTGTGTGTGTGTGTGTGTGTGTGTGTGTGTGAAGCAGGACTGTGATGAAGTCAGCGTGCATCTTACAGCTCATTCAGGTTGCTGTATGGAGCAGGGTTGGGCTAGGGGG
This sequence comes from Tenrec ecaudatus, assembly GCF_050624435.1. NCBI lineage: Eukaryota > Metazoa > Chordata > Mammalia > Afrosoricida > Tenrecidae > Tenrec > Tenrec ecaudatus. Next base: position 15,575,258 of record NC_134546.1, read on the forward strand.
TGGCAGATCCAGGAAGGCAGGGGATCAGATGTGAAGCTCATGCCGTCCTCCAGGCAAACGGGGAAGGAGGAGCTTGTGGAGGTGGAGGTGGAGACAAGTGAATGGATTGACACCGCATTTCAGAGATGAGTATGTATGGAGAAGGCGGGATGCGCCCTGGTGGTGTCGTGGGTGACACATAGCCCTGCTCCCAGCCGGATCAGCCATTTGAAACCACCAACTACTCCTTAGGAAAAAGACGAGGCTTTGTCCTTCTGTCCAGAGTGACCGTCTCAGAAACTCACGGGGTATTTCTACCTAGTCCTGCAGGGTCGCCGTGAGCTAGAATGGACTGGCAGACTGAGAGGAATGCATGGTATCAAGGGTGAGCCCTAGAGCCCTGGATTGTTAGGAATGAACCAGGAGGAAAAAGCCACAGGCAGACAGCACGAAGCTGCCCCCCGGCCCTTCCTGGCAGCCCCGCCCTGCCCTGCCTGTGCCGTGTGCTAAGTCCATCTCAGGTCTCCAGGGCAAGTCAGCTGAGGCTGCTGCCCGTTTGCTAACCCTGCTCCATGGGCGGGGGCCTCTCCCTCTGCCCAACAACCACCTCCAAGACAACATCTCGGCCTGAGCTGCCTGCCACGCTGAAAGCCTTTCCAGAGGAGCGCAGGCTGGCTTCATAAACCCTAAGTGAAATCCTGTGTTGCTGCCAGACACATTGATATATGGAGCAGTGCTGGCAGAGGCTTGGGATGGGGGTGGGGGGTGGAGGTGGAGGGATGCTTTTTTTTTAAGCTCACCTCCAGGATAGCTCTTGAATGGCAGTTGACAATTAGCTGCTAAGTAAAAGGAGGCACTTACGCTTATTGCTGCCCTGACAGCTTTATGCTCCCTCTTTAAAAGCCAAGAGTCATGTGTGTAAAAGGTGAGGGTGGTGGGGGGAGAGAGGGGAGGGCCTGGGCAGGTGCCGACAGATCCCTTGGTTTCCGCATCCGCATCATCGGAGTGGGAACTCGCGTCTGTGCGGCATGTGCTGATCCAGACAGCCATTCCAGCGTGGGGTGGAGAGAAGGCCCCAGGCGGGCCAGCCGGCCATGCCTCGTATCCCCAGGATGCCTCGCTGGGAACTGGGCTGTGGCTTGCCGGCCCTGGTGCTGCTCTTTTGCTGGGATTTCAGGAGGAAAACCCCCAAGCGCCGAAAGAAAGGTACTTCTTTCTCATTTGGGGAGCAGGCCCTGGCGGGTGTGGGAGGGAGGGCTGGAGGGTAGGTCTCCCAGTGACCAGGGCTGGGGAGGAGGCAGGGGCTGGAGGGGCCTTGGTCTGAAGCCAGGGGAGTGACAGACGAGGCAAGAGGACAAGGGTGGCAGCAGCTCTACCATGTTCGCTGCCCCGAGCCAGCCCCACGCGTGGGGTTTTCTGCCAGCTCTGAAGTGGGGGCTGGAGGCACGAAGACGGGAAGGTGTCCTGGGGGCAGAGCCTGGACGCTGCCAGTCTCTGTGGTCATAGGACCAACCCCTTCCTGTGGTTTTGCTCGAAATGGGTCCCTCTGCCCTGAGCTTTAGGACTGGGGATAAAGGAAGGGGAGCGTGGGGGGTGGCCTGGGCAGCCCCTGGAAGACGGTGCGAGAGGAGCCGGAATTTCACCGAGACCACTTCAGGCCATCAGCAGATTAGAATCTCGGGGCAGACACACGGGACCTCCAACTAGTCATCAAATCGCAGTCTCTGAGTTCCCCTCTGTAAGGTGGTGGGATTCTAACCTAGCTCGTAGGGCTCTGCTGGGGGCTATATACGATAGGGCATCTGAAAGCGCCTTAGGCAGTTCCTGGCTGGTGCCCAACTAGGTTAATTAAACGCAAATAATTAGATGAGTTAGTGATTAGGGTTATTATGCTATACACAATACATTCAAATAAAATAATTAAAATGTCTCCCGATTAAGGTAGAAATGTCTCCCCTAACGGTGTGTAGCCCAGACGCGGTGTATCTATCAGCTCTGAATGGGTGAATGAGTTCATTTGATCCTCCCCTTCTGGCAAACCAAACCAAACCAAACTCTCTGCATGGGGTCGATGCCAACTCCTGGCGACTCTGCTGGCAGAGGGTAACAGACTCAGAAGGACACTAGGATGGGCTTTATCTAGAAGGCGTGGCTCAGAAGGCAACTGGGTGGCCCCTGGCTGCCTTTGGGAAGGTGAATGGTCTGGGAGTAGCTCTCCCCCACTGGGCTTGGTCTTCTCCTTCCTTGTTCCTTCCCTAGATCCTTTGGGATGTTCCTGCTCATCTCTTTCCTACACCTCACCCTTTTTCAACCTTTCAGGGGGTGATGAGGATTCCAAAGTGGGTGGCACACAGGATTGGCTCGAGGCATATGTTAGAATCTGACCCCCTCATGTGAGGTCTGAGATAAAGGGAGACAAATTCTGGCCTCAATGAGCTAAGGACACCAGGATGCTCTTTCTCTCGCATCAGAGAGGGGTGATCTTGACACACACACACACACACACACACACACACACACACACCCAGAGTCTCAAGAGAATGGAGTTATTTCTTATTAAAAAGGAGATCTTTCAACTGACTTGCAGGCTAGGGAGGTAAAGCTCAGAGTCTTATCATAGAGGTGATCTTCAGCGTCATGTGATCATAAGAAAGTATGTGCAGATGGAAGGTCAAGTCCTGCGGTCACTCAAACTCCAAAGGACAGGGAGAGAAGTTGGAGTCCACTGAGGAACCAGCGAGCCAACTTGGGACCTGAGAGAAAACGGTGTCCCCAAAAGTCATTTGACAAGTGTCCCCGCAAAGAAGCCCCTTGCTGTGTTGTGCGCTAGCTATAGAGCCATTAAGAGGAAGACTGAGGACTTGACCCCAGTTTCAGTGTGGGGATGCTTGTCCTCGGTGCAGGGACCCCAGATTCTATTCTGGTCAATGCACCTCCTGCAGGGTCACCCTGACAACGCCCCCTCCCTCCACCTCTGGTCAGTGGAAGTTTGTGGGATTTGTGATTCTGAATAGGTTTCCACAGTGCTTTCAAACCAAGACAGAGGGGCTTGGTGATCTAACTCAGAAAAGCAGCCAAGGAGAACCCAATAGATCCCAACAGCCCGGCCCACCACGGACCGTGGGCACGATGAAGGATGGGGTGGGGGACATGTTTTTCTGAGGTGCATGTTTTCTCAATAGGTCAGAAAGCAACTCCACGGACCCTTATAATAACCACAGATTGTTTAAAGTCAAGGTTACGTGTCCCCGTGGCCCAGAGCAGACCTGAAGGAGTTCAGGGAGTGAGAGAGCCTGATCAGAGTGAATGGGCAGAGAGCAGGAATGATCTGAGACAGCAGGTAGTGGCAGGTCTTCTTGGGAGGAGTCCATCGTGGGCCAGGCACCGTGCCAAGGGACAAAAATAGAGGATGAGCCAGTCGGCCTGTCTGCTTTTGCGGAGACCACATGGAAGAGGGATGCTTAAAAAAAAAAATCATCATCAAATCTCAGGAGATGTGATCAAATGGAGTCCTACAGGGTTAGTCTGAGCACCGTGCTTAGGACTCCATCTGCCAGAGGAGGGTGGCTGAGCTCTGCCCCAGGAACCCCAAGCCCTGGCCTCAGGGCAGGACATCTGAACTCCTGTGTTCGTGTGTGGTTTCAGGAACAAAGCCCACCCCCCTTCCTTCTATCAAGGTCTCTAGCTACCAAGGAGCCTGGCCTGCAGCAGATGCTCCGTTTGTATTTGGTGAATGGTTTTGTGAGTTTCAGTGGAAGGAATCTGCAAGAAACAGAGTTTTATCAGAAAACAAAAGGGCTGCAATCATTTATCCGGCAGCATCAAGGGTAGGAACAGAACCTAGCCAAAGGGTATTCAGAATCCCTGAAGGAACTCTACTGGCATGGTGGTTATGAATGGGGCTGCGGTTTGAAAGCCCCGGCCTCTCCTCGGGAGAAAGACTGGGCTTTCTACTCCCACGAAAAAAGTTGCCGCCTCGGAAACTCACAGAGGCAGTTCTGCCCTGGCCTCTGGGGTCACTATGAGCTGGCATCCACCTGGCGGCAGTGAGTTTGAGGAGCCCTGGAGGCATCCTGGAGCATCCTGGTTGGGCTGCTGACTACAGGGTTAGCGGTTTGAAACCACCAGTCACTCTGCGGGAGAAAGATTGGGCTTTCTACTCCCTTGAAGAGTTGCAGTCTGGGAAGCTCACAGAGGTCGAGCTACCCAGTCCCTGTGAGTTAGCATCGACTTGAGGACACTGCGTTAGAAGGTGCTTGCAATTAAGGAGAGGTGCTGTGGGCAATACTGAGGCTCATAATTTGGGATGTGGGGTTGGGTTAAGTGCAAGGCTTTGGTGTTCATGGCTTTGTGTTCTCAGCAGTGAGCAGTGTCTGGTGCGTAGCTGATGGACGGGCGGAAGGTGGCTGCCCATGAGGCAAGCCGCAGGAGAAGCAGGGGTTGGGTTGAGGGGAGATCGAGATGGAGAAAAAAGCTGAGAGAACGGGTGGGTTCCTTGGCAGCCTCTAGGGGTTCAAAGCAGGTTCCTTTCCAATGCCCTTGGAAACAACATTGGGGAAGACACAGAAGTGTGAAGGGGCACGGTCACACCATCTGTCCGTGGAAGGGGGTATGTGCTCTCTGATGCCAAGGAGGTTTCAGCAGAGCTTTCTAACCAAGACTGAATCGGTTTCTCAGTGTGATTCTCCTAGGACAGCCTCGCTCCCCTGAGCAGGTGCATTGCTCTGGTGGGAAAGCATGAATGACTCGGCACAATTTTCTGGGCCTCTTTTGGACCAGGGCAGTTTTCTGTTTCTAGAAAATCATCTTCATAATAAGCTTCCATATTATTCTGTGTCCTCCATGAAAGTGGATCAAGAGTCCGCCTTTGGAGTCCCACCAAACAATGAATACCATTGTCTTTGAAGCTGACCCTTGACCTCAAATTTCACTGCACACCGCCCCCACCCCCCCGAGCCACTATTTTGATTGGTCCTTTTTGTTGTTGTGGAAGATACCCTAGTGCAATGGTTCTCAACCTGTGGGTCAAGACCCCTTTGGGGGTCGAACAACCCTTTCACAGGGGTCACCGATTCATCACAGAACCAAAAAGACAGTGACAAAGTAGCAACGAACATGAACATGATGTTTTGGTTGGGGGTCACCACCACACTCATGTATGAAAGGGTCGTGGCGTGAGGAAGGTTGAGACTAAGACAGTGTCTAAGAGAACTTGGCTGTAGCCCTCCACTGACCACCAAGACATGCTTTGTTTGCACAGACCTGCCCATGGGTGAACCAGAACCGTAGCAAGGCTGACAGTTTAAAACTACTAATCCGGAGAGGTCTGAGGGGCCAGCCCCAATCCCAACTACATGGACACCTGCCCCTCCCCCCAGGAGAATTTATCTGAGAGGATGGCACTGAATCTGCTGCTCTGGGAGAGGGATCTGTCTGATCGGAGCACACGGGAGCAGATGAAGGGGGAGGAAGAGAGAGTGGAGCACATCCTGGCCCACCAGGCCTTGAGGACGATGATCCCAAACAGAGCAGCACAGAGAGGACCACACAGCCAGCCCCACTATGAGACACAACATCCCTCACTGACCCATAGCCCTACAGGGGACAACACGGGGACACAGTGTGGGAATTGCACCCGATCTGATTCCCCCACATCGAGGAAAAACACTAAGGGCGTGCAACAGAACAGGGAATGCTGAAGGCGGACATTGGGGCCAGGGCATGGTGCCCCAACAGACTGGACTGGAAAACACTCTTAAAGGCCAACAAACAGTCCTTGAACTAACTACAAGTTTTTCTTTCTTGTGTTTTGTTTTGACTTTTTGTCATTGGTTTGTTATTGTTGTTGTTTTGTTGTATATTGTTGCATGGTTTTGTTCTGTCTTGTTTTTGTGCATGTTATTATCTCCTCAGGTCTGTCTAAGATAGGCTGGATGAACAATCTACAGGATAAAACAACAGGATCAGCAGTTCCGGGGGGACATGGGAGAGGGGGAGGTGGGGGCGGGGGAAAGGTAGTGGTGTTAACAAACCCAGGGAAAAGGGAAGAGCAAGTGAACCAAATCAGTGGTGAGGAGGGTATGGGAGGCCTGGTAGGGCTTGATCAAGGGTAATGTAACCAAGAGAAATTACTGAAACCCAAATGAAGACTGAGCATGATAGTGGGACAAGAGGAAAGTCAAAGGAAATAGAGGAAAGAGCTAGGAGGCAAAGGGCATATATAGAGGTCTAAATAAAGGCATGTGCATATGTAAATATATTTATATATGAGGATGGGGAAATAGATCTATGTGCATATATCTATAGGTTTAGTATTGGGGTAGCTGGTGGACATTGGGCCTCCACTCAAGTATTCCCTCAATGCAAGAATACTTTGTTCTATTAAACTGGCATTCTATGATGCTCACCTTCCCGACACAATTGCTGAAGAAAAAGCGGGTGGTAAGTGAATGTGGTGGGGAGGGCTGGTGGTGCCCGGCTATCAAAAGACATAGCGCCTGGGATCTTGAAGGCTTGGGGGTAGGCAGGCAGCCATCTGGCTCAGAGGCAGCGGGGCCCACATGGAGGGGGCATGCCGGCCTGTGTGGTCACTGTGAAGGATCATTTGCCAAGTGTCAGAGAATGGAAAGTCGCATCGTTGTGTGCTCACTTCCCTGATGCGGTCACTGAAGACAAATGGGTGCGTAGGCGGATGTGGTGGGGAAAGCTGATGGTGACCGGCTATCAGAGGATGTGGCGTCTGGGGTCTTGGAGGCTTGGGGGTGGACCAGCGGCCGTCTAGCTCGGGGGCGGCTGGACCCGCGTGGAGGGGGCTCGCCAGTGCAATCGCGGGGTGTGGGCAGGGGATCAGGGAATTGGGTGTGGGGCCTCGTCCGAGTGGAGAATCAAGTGTCATTGTGAGTGGGTGGGTGGGGGAGTACGGGGTGGAGACCCAGGGCACATCTGTGGGTAGTTGGACATCCCCTTACAGAGGGGTCTCTGGGAGGAGATGAGTCAGTCAGGGTGTGAAGTAGCAATGATGAAACATACAACTTTCCTCTAGCTCCTAAATGCTTCTCTCCCCCACTATCATGATCCCAATTCTACCTTACAAATCTGGCTAGACCAGAAGATGTACACTGAAACAGACAGGAACTGGAAACACAGGGAATCCAGGGCGGACGATCTCTTCAGGACAGTGGTGTGAGTGGTGATACTGGGAGGGTGGAGGGAGGGGGAACCAATGATAAGGATCTACATATAACCTCCTCCCTGGGGGATGGACAACAGAAAAGTGGGTGAAGGGAGACGTCAGACAGTACAAGATATGACAAAATAGTAATTTATAAATTATCAAGGATTCATGTGGGAGGAGGAGCAGGGAGGAAGGGAAAACAATGAGGAGTGGATGCCAGGGGCTTAGATGAAGAACAAATGTTTTGAGAATGATGTGGGCAATGAATGTACAAATGTGTTTTGCACAATTGATGTATGTATGGGTTGTGATCAGAGTTGTATGAGCCTCTAATGAAATGATTTAAAAGCAAAATAAAAAATAACTACCAATCCTTCCACAGGAGCACTGTGAGGCTATCTATAGCAGACATCCTAAGGAAGACTATGTAATGTCACTGTAGGAGTTTATCAAAGTATACATACACATGTGTGTGTACATATATGGGACTGTGTGAATACATACATACATACATGCATATATACACACACATATTATGAGCAAGATCTGGACTAGATATGCAGACTGGTAAGTGATCAGTTTGTAAATGATACCTGGATGGTCCAGGACCAGGCAGTGGTCCATTATATTGTCACCTTGTGACCCTACTTAACCTACTCAAGCACCCAGCAACAACAACTGATGCTACCCACATCCATGGAGTTGGATGGACTTTCTCCAGGAGAACGTCTAGAATGATCTGAGAAGAAGCTTGAGTTGGAAGCTTAGGGAATGATACGTCAAGCAATTAGAAGTTCGAGAATGGATGGGTTTGTAGCCACACAGGGAGAAAGTCTGAGGAGGAGGGAGAGGTGACACTCACTTCTCTGCGGGGAAGTCTAATGGGGTGTACAATCACCATAGGCTGAGATTTTGCCCTTAAGAGGAGCCCGGAGAATGTTTGAATCTGCCGTCTACTTTGCAGGAGAAAGGTGCGATGGCAGTCTATTTCCATAAAGATTTACAGTTTTGAGGAACGCTTTGGAATAGTTCTCCTCTGCCCTGCAGATTACAGTGAGTCCAGACAAGACTTGGCAGCAGGAGACTCGATTTCTTTGGGTTCTTTGAGATCTTACTGAGCAAATTCACTGGAGAGAAGGGGGCAGATGAACCGAGCTTGCAATGGGCTGAGCACGGATGACTTTCAAGAGTCCACGTATTAATGAGTGTGCTGGTGACGAAAGGGAAGGCAAATATTCTTTGTTTGCATAAGAAATGGAGTAGATTCTCTTTTTAAAAAATTGGAGAAAAATGCAGACCCACGTGGCCCTTTCCGATTGAAAGAGGAAATTTAAGACGCAGCAAAAAAAAAGAGCACACCACATCCTCCCCAAAATCCTTTAATCAACTAAAAGTCAAAGAGCTTGCCTTCGGAATCAAGCCATCTGTTTCCAAAGTGCAGCGTGGAACAGGAATGTGGGAGGCATTTCCATTAGAAACATGGATGGGGAGCAATTGGAGGGAAGGAGGCCCAATCAGACCCAAGCAAATCTAAAACCCAGCCGGATAAATTACATTAGCTGTCAACTTGAAAATAATCCTCGGTTCTTTGGGATCACTTGGGCAATGACTCCTAGCCTCTGGCTGGTGGTCATGACCACTGGATTTGGGGTGGGGACTCATTGAGTCTCTGGGATGGCAACTTTGCTCCCTTGGCTTTAGGTGGTCCCATTTGTCCATCTGAGTGATGATCCCACCCTCTTAATCCTTGAAGACCTCATTATTCTGTCCGTTGGGTTTGCTACCCTGCCCCTTCAGCTTTGGGTTGTGACCCCATTGGCACTCATGAACAGCACCCTTATACACCAGAACCACGTGGGTGAAGGTCTGCCTCTCTCAGACCTAGAAGGTTGACTTCGTCCACCCTCTGAAACGAACACAGCCAGCATTCCTAGTTCCTTCAAACTATTTTTTCATCTCCAAAATGCTTCACGGTGGTCCTTTTCTGTTCTTAGAGGAAAAACCAATGCAGCTCCCTCGGTGTGTTTCCTGCTCTTTAGGAGACTAGGTGTCCAAATTTGGGATGCTTGATCCCTCTCTGTTGGCTCTGGAAGAAGGTTCTTGTCTCTCGCGGCTTCTGTGATCACCACGTGGCTTGCCGTCACGCGTCCCCCAGCTCTGCTTGCTTGTTTAGTCGCTCTTCAATCTCAAAAGAGATTGGCTCAAGAACACCCTACATTATCCCCTCCATATTGTCATACGGAAGACCGCCCACTCCCAAATGGCATGATAACCAAATGCACACCCTCACATTGATTCTGACTTGAAGTGACCCTCCATATATTTCTGAGACTATAAATCCTTATTTCTGAGCCTGTAAAGCCTCGTCTTTCTCCGGCGGTGTGCCAGCTAGTAGGTTTAAATCACCAACTTTACCGTCCAGCATGAGGCTCACTCCGCCTCCAGGGTTTCCTTAACACACAAACAGAAAGGTGATGATTTACAGCACATGTTTTGAGGATTACAATTCAATTCATAACACCTTTTTCAAAGAGGACTTAATAAATGGCAAAGGGTCTGTAATTAAAGGAAGATGACTTCAATCTTATCCTTTTCCTGTGGTGGGAAACCAATCTACACAGTGTCTTTCAGAGACAAATACTATATGATGGTTGATTTTTTAAAATTTTTTAAATGTATTGTTTTCAGTGACACTGCCATTTTTATATCTCAGTCGTGAGCGATTGGATTGAAGCAGGACCCAGGTCTGACCCTTCCTCTGTAGAACCCCTCCCACGTGGCCTCTGGCTGGCCCATGCCAGGATACTCAATAAATGTGGCCTTCACAGTGAGGAGATTCCTGCAGTTGATGTTGCCGTTCATGCTACCCAGTTGGTATCTCCGTGCCTAGCAGAATGGAGCTCTGTCCTGCACTAGCCCCTTGACAGGTTTCCAACCTGACCACTGTGATGCTTAAGTTCTTTTGTTTAGAGTAAACTATCCTCGCTATCCACAGCAGAGGGGAGGTGCACAGGTAGACCAGGCATTATGGGAAGAGACTGCAGTAGAAACCGGTGGGAGGGGCTGTGGGCCTAGGAGCTTGCCACAGCTCTTCCCTGATGGAGACCCCCATCCACGAGGGACCGGAGTGGTGTGGAAAGCCAAACTACACTGGTGCTGACTCAGTCACCCCATGCGGTTTTCAAACTTGTGACTTTTAGGAAGCAAGTTGCTTGGCCTTTCTTCTGAGGCAATTCTGTGTGGGTGGGTTCAAACCACCAAGCTACTGCTTACTAGTGGAACACTTACCCACTTGCGCCACAGAGAGTGCTTGAGAAATGCCAAGTGTCTAAGAGCTGGTATCCTCGGGACTAAAGTGCAGTGAGACCAAGCCCAATCTGTGAGCAGGGGAATCCCGGGAGGAAGCTTCGGCCAGGTCTTCTGAGCGTTTGGGCCTTTGAGAGGCATGCGGGGCCATGGGAGAATGGGTAGCCGATCCCTTCATGGTTGTCCTCTGACTTATAACCTAACCTAGTTGTACCGCTGGGGCAGGGGACTTGGAGAACCAAGAGCTCACAGGGCAGGGGCTGTGGGGGAAGGCCAGGCCCCCACAACTAATCACATGTTCGATAAGTGCAATTGTAGGGTATATATATATATATATATATATATATATATATATATATATGTCATAGCAAATAAGGAGAGATAGAAGAGAGATTGAAATAATGGAGTCAGACACAATTCATGGTAGCATGTTCAGCTCCTCTTGTTCGGGCCAGGAGAGCGGGTCAGGGGAAGGGGGACAAGGAGTGAGTACCAGGAGAGAGCTCTTTATTTTTAACCAAAGCTTATATAGCTTGGGGAGGGGGGTCATGCAAGCCCACTAATTACAGGTAAAGACATCACAGGAAAGGGTTGTACTATAGGTAGGTAATACAGTAATGGGGGAGGACAATCTAGGGGTATACATGCAATAGGAAGGGGAGGGATTGGGGACACACATATGACAAGAAGGGCAGATCCTAGATACAGGGAGGCAGCCTGACTTTGAACTGTTCTCTGGCTCACTATAGAAACCATTATCACTATAGAAACCATTGTCACTGTAGAAACCATTATCAGAGGGCTCCACCTGTGGTGGGGACCAGACAGTAGTCTGAAGGCAGAAATGCATCTGACCTCCCACCATGTGCTGGGAAATAGCCTCTAATGTTTGGCATATCTTTGGGGGAGACAAAGCTGGGGAAAAGTCTCTTTTTATCCCACAAGGGGTGGAGTCAGTTTACACATACCTTGCTGAGGCACTGTCATTTGCAAAAGAAAAATATTTTTGGGAAGCAGTTTGCATCTCATCAAGTCATAAGAAGATGTCGAAGCCACTTGACCCAGTAATGCTGCGGTGGGAATTGGCCCTAAGGAAGCAGTCTGAATGAGTGAAAATCCTTACGTGTCTCTAACCACATGTTAATTCATCAATGAAACAATTCATTAGAAGTGATACATTGGAGAAGTAGGTGAAGAGAGACTTACATTGGAGAAGTGGGTGAAGAGAGACTTCGGACGGTGTAATATATAACAAAATAAGCAAATGTGAAGAAAGCTGATGGTGCCCGACTATCAAGAGATAGTGTTTGGGGTCTTAAAGGCTTGAAGGTAAACAAGCAACCATCTAGCTCAGAAGCAACAAAGCCCACATGGAAGAAGCACACCAGCCTGTGCGATCATGAGGTGTTGAAGGGTTTAGGTATCAGGCATCAAAGAACAAAATATCTTACCATAGTAAATGAGGAGGGGAGTGCGGAGTGGAGACCCAAAGCCCATTTGTAGGCCACTGGAGATCCCCTTGCAGAGGACTCTCGGGGAGAAGATGAGCCAGACAGGGTGTGATTTAGCAACGATGAAAAATGCAACTTTCCTCTAGTTCCTAAATGCTTCCCCCCACCCCCCACACACACCACTATCATGAGCCTAATTCTACTTTGCAAGTGTGGCTAGACCAGAGGATGGACACTGGTACAGATAGGAACTGGAAACACAGGGACTCCAGGGCGGATGACCCTTCAGGACCAGTGGTGTGAGTGGTGATACTGGGAGGGTAGAAGGAGGGTGGATTGGAAAGGGGGAACTGATTACAAGGATCTACATGTGACCTCCTCCCTGGGGGACGGACAACAGAAAAGTGGGGGGAGGGAGACGTTGGACAGGGCAAGATATGGCAAGATAATAATTTATAAATTATCAAGGGTTCATGAGGGAGTGGGGAGTGGGAAGGGAGGGGAAAAAATGAGGACCTGATGCCAAGGGCTTAAGTGGAGAGCAAATGTTTTGAGAATGATGAGGGCATTGAAGGTGCAGATGTGCTTTACACAATTGATGTATGTATGGATTGTGATAAGAGTTGTATGAGCCCCTAATAAAATGATTAAAAAAGATATGACAAAATAATAATAATGTATAAATTATCAAGGGTTCTTGGGGGAAGAGGAAGTGGGGAGGGAAGGGAAAAATGACTTGATACCAAGGGCTCAAGTAGAAAACAAGTGTTTTGAGAATGATGAGGGAAACAAATGTACCAAAGTGCTTGACACGATGGATGGATGGATGGATGGATGGATGGATGGATGGATGTATGGATGGATTGTGGTAAGAGTTGTACAAGCCCCCAATAAAATGATTTTTAAAATATATATATTATACAATGCCAGGGGAAGCCAGCCCCTAACACATGATCACGGGTCCAATAGGCACAATCGTACAGTGATAATAAGTAAAGATCATAGTAAAGTTACAGAGAGCATGAGAGATAGAAAAGAAATATTGAAATAAATGGAGTTAGACACAATTCATAGTAGCATGCTCACCTCAGCCCTGCTTGGTGGTCCACATGGAGGGGGAGAGAGAGACTTTAATGCTGACCAAGGCTTTTATATTCTCTGGGGACATGCAAGCCCCCTAATTGCAGGTGAGGACCTACGTCACAGGAAGGGGTTGTGCTATAGGTAATACAGTAATGGGAGGGGGTGATCTAGGGGTATCCATGTAATAGGAAGAGGAAGGATTGGGGTACACATGTGACAAGGTGGTGGATCCTAGAGTCAGGATGGCAGCTTAACTTTGACCTGTTTTCTGACTCTCCATAGGAACCATTATCTTAGGGTGTAAACCCCACCTACAGGAACCAAGCTAATGGTTGCAAGCTTCAGGGAGAAGTAATCCATTGTCTCCAGCACCAGGGAGCAGGCCCACCCCTGTGGTGTGGGGAGACAGCAGAGCAGTCTGCCTCCAGGGAGGGTCTGACCTCCCCCCACAATACAATAAAATAAATATATACAATTAAAAAATAAGACTTGGGCGGGGGGGGGGGGGAAAAGTGATACATTGGACCACACACAATCTGGGAACTCTGCTAGGCAAGAGAAGGTGTTCAGTTCGGCCATGCGTGTAACAGTAGAGGATAATAAAGGACCCAAAGCACTGCCCTGGTTTCAAGGCAATCTGAGAGACCCATGTGACAGACTGCCGTGCTGTCACGCTGTGCTGTGCTGTGCCGTGAAGCAGGCAGGCTGCAAACTGCCCGTCAGCAGCAGGGGTTGAGGGCACTTTCTTGTGCATCTACTGCATGGGCTTGACTTCTGAGTCACCCACTGGCTACCTGGCCTGGCCAGGTTCATTGCTGCCTGTAAGACCTGAAGGTAAGGTAGGCATGATGTTTCCTCCCGCGGTTGCCGTCAACAGTAAACGAGAACCAGTGTGTAAAGTGCCTAGCACGATTCCTAGCACCTGCTGAGGACTCTGAGAGCCCTGGCGTGACGGATGTGACACGTGTTGGGTCAGCAGTTTGAAACCACCGGCCGCTTGCTCTGGGGCAGCAAAATGAGGCTTTCTACTCCCATAAAGAGTTCACTCCCTCATCCTCTCCCACCCACCTCACTGCTATCAGGTTGACTCCTAGCGACACTAGAGGGTAGATTCGAACAGCCCCTCTCGGTTTCTGAGACTGTAAACCCTTTGGGTTTAGAAAGCCTTCATCTCTCTCTGTCAGAGCAGCTGGTGGGTTCAAACTGCCGATCTTGTAGTTAGCAGCACCCCAACATGTCACCACATCCAGGGCACAGTGGTTGACCACAACGCGGTTATAGTCTTGGAAACCGGAATTGACTCAATGGCAGAGAGACAAGTACTCTGAGGCTCTGGGTGGTGCAGTTACTTCACTCAGCTGCTCATTGGAAGGCTCATCATGTCAGTCCACCTAGCGGTGCCTTGGAAGAATGGCCTGGCACAATCTACTTCCATTGAAAACCCCGTGAAGCACAGTTCTATTCTGATAAATAGGGGGCTGCCATGGGGCAGAGTCGCCCCTGTGACCACTGATGTTTGGAATAAGTTCTCAGTCCACACAAGTTGCAAGAATGTGGCCAGCAGACAACGTCTGATGGGAATGGCCCCACATCGACAGCCACAGGAGAGAGCACGGCTGATTTCTCTCCCCGAACTCATTTTCTGTCCATGTATTAAAACCTTCGCGCTTAGAGAAACCTCCAAACCGGCAAAGGATTTCTCAGAATGTCAGGTGGGCCTGTGCTCTCTCTTTCCAGCGGTGTTTGGCCAGCGCTTGGATGAGACTGTTGCCTACGAACAGAAATTTGGGCCCCACCTCGTGCCCATCCTGGTGGAGAAGTGTGCGGAGTTCATCTTGGAGCACGGCCTGAATGAAGAAGGCATCTTCCGCCTGCCCGGCCAGGACAACTTGGTGAAACAGCTGAGAGATGCCTTCGATGCTGGGGAGCGGCCCTCCTTTGCCAGGTATGCTGACCTCACCCGTCACGTCATGTCCCCGCCTCACTCACTTCCCTGCTGCTTGGGGGAGACAGACTTCTCTCCGGTTGAGCCATGGGAAAGCATGGATGCTTCTGAGAGCCGTGGCTCCCAAGGGAGCTTTTCCTTGGGTGTGTGATTCAGAACCAGGGAGCATAGACAGGGAGGATGTTGGGCATGTAGATAAACGGTGCGGTAGACCAGAACGAGAGCCTTCCAGAGAATTTGAGATATAGGCTGTGAGAGGAAGCCCAGTCTTAATGCCCAAGTGTAGGGGGGGATGAGGAACATGGGCAAGCTGAGCTGGCTGAATCAAGAGAGTCGGCTCTGCTGCAGAGTGCTGGGTAATGATTGGGAAGGACTCCAGGGGTCTCACTCAGGCTTCCAGAAGTAGCCAGAACCGGCTGTCAGGGTGTCGATGCCAACCCATGCCACAGCTATGTGCGTCAGAATAGAATTGTACTCTCAAGTGATCAATGGCCGTGATCTTCAGGGGCATCTTGCCAGGCTGTTCTTAGGCGCTACCTCTGTGTGGATTCGAACCACCAACCTCTTGGTTAGTAGTCACGTGCTTCATCATGTCCGCTACACACTGCACCACTCTGAGCCTCGATCTGAGGCCCTCTCCTCTGTCCCTCCCTGTGTGGAGCATGGCCGGTGCAGGGGCATTTCTCCCACCAGTCCCCTCCTTCCCCACTTGCTCTCCTCACCCGTCACCCAGCAGAGGTTTCCTTCTCTTGGAGCTGAGCCAGTGCAGCCCCCGCCCCAGCGTCGCTGGACCCCTAAAGCCCAACACCCACCCCCAGTGGCTGCTCCTCCTCCCGCCCCACTCTCCCCATGCTCCCAGTCAGCGCCATTGTCAGCAGGGCCACCGTCTGTCTCTCCTGTCCTGGCATGGAATAGGCTCATTTACCAAGAGTGTCATCTGTGCTCCCAGGGGTCCCCAGGAGGAGCTGCGGGTGAGTGGACGGGTTCCTGGAACAAGAGTGCATTTCGGGCACTAAATGGGAAGGTCTTTCAGTTGCGTGATGAATCACACTCCACCGCCAGGAACCTGCCCTTTCTGCTGAGCTCCTTTCTATTCACGCTCTTCTCCGCTCTCCCTTTTGCTGGATCAGAAGGGACAGGCGGGCTGTTGCTAAAACCAGCAAACAGGAAGCCAAGAGCGATCAGGTGATGACTCCGTTTGCCTTTAGCTTAAAGTACTCTCCTGGGGTCGATCCAGTGCATGCTAACTCACAGCGACCCCTGTGGCTTCTGGATGCTGGGTAATGATTCTGAAGGTCTCCAGGGGCCCTACTCAGGCTTCCAGAAGTAGCCAGAACTGTTGATGGGAGTAGAAGGCCCAGTCTTTTTCCTGAGGAGCTGCTGGTGGTGTAGAACTGCTGACCATGAGGATTGCAGCCTGAGAAGCAACCACCACACCACTGTGTTAACCCATGATGCCAGCCCAGGGCCCGTTCAGCCATTGATTCTTATTAAAGACTGCAAGGAGGAATGTCCGCATCTCCACCCATGAGAACTGAGGGGTAGAGTTTACATGTTGTTAGGACGAAGGGTCCAGGTCTCTTAATCATCGCCCCAGTGGGCATAACCCATTGCCGTCTAGTCAATTCTGACTCACAGTAACCCTAGAGAGAGTTTCTGAGGCCACAGGTCTTTATGGGAGCAGGTAACCGCCTCTTTCTCCCAAGAAATGCCAGGTGGGTTTGAACCACAGACCTTGTGGTTAGCTGCCCACCACTTCCCCGACAGCACCGTGTTAGCCTCAGAGCCCCAAATTAAGTGAAGGAGAATAAGGACGAATTATCTACTAGAGTCTAGGCCCTGTTCCTGATAAACAGGAAACATGGGCACATAATCTCCTTGTCAAGATCCTACTGGGCTGCATTCTGCGTGGCCACAAAGCTGATGTGTTCTGATAGGCATAGTTCAGAGAAAAATGGAGGTACGGACATGATACATGATAAGTGTCAGTTTTGGGTGGGTGTGGGGGTGGGGGTGGATGTCAGCAGAACTCTGTTTGATGAACCCCTCTTTGATGGATCGGGTATTGATCGAGTCATTCCTGGAGTCAGTACCACCCAGGCCGCATTATAGGTGTGTAAGCAGAAGCCGAAAGCAGCTGTCTGTAAAGCAGAATCATCACCTGCGATTGCTTTTGGCTTCCTGTGTACATTGACTTGCTCTTCGCCCCCGAGTTCGTTGTTTAATTACTTCACTTAAGGATGTTTCCTTGGGATGGAGGAGCTACACTTTGAAGTCTGAGTCAGCCCTGTCACGACAGGCCACAGACACCGACCTAAACCTCTCTAGAAGTCAGAAGGCAATCTACACAGCTTGAAAACTAGAGGTGGGAAATAGGAGATGCAAGTCAAAACAGAGAGGCTTTGACATGGTCTGATGGGTGGAGGAAGACCTCCCCAAGAGGAGGACATGTACGCCAAGACTCAACTAACAAGGGAGCAGTGGGGGCTTAGCGAGGCGATCTGGGATTGGGCAGTTCTCTGTAGAGTTCAGTGTTTGGGGATGATTTCCATAACTGCAGTCTTATTATTATTTAAAATATCTATACCTATGGTATATATTACGTAACCCCTTCTCTTATTTAACTTAGATCTCTTTGCTGGATTCGTGTCCCCTGAATCAACTCTGGAGCCATTTGGCTTTTTAATTGCTTTTTCTTCCCAAGATGCGGGCGTAGTGCAATATAGGAAACACACTTTTTAGTCACTTCGACAGGAAGCCTTTTACTTTTCCAGTTTGGTGGCATTCATGACAGTTACCATGTTGTGCAACTCAGCTCTGTGCCTCTTAAACGGCATCTTCTCGCTTTCTCTTTTTGCTTGCCACTGGCAGCCACTTATCCATGGGATCTATATTTGCCTATTCTAGCAAAAGCTAAGCTTTCTGATTGATGACTGTGTTAGGCCAGGTTGACTAGAGAAACAAATCCAGTGACATTCATATGTGTGTAAGTGAGAACTTTATATCAAGAAGTAATGATAGCATCAATAAAACATCCCAGCCCAGTCCACATCATGTCTATACATCCATTACTAGCCCATAAGCCCCTCTGCAGATTCACGAAGCCACGTGCAATGATGCAGAATGCAGGAACATCACCGGCCGGTGGGTGCAAAGTCTTGTGGATCCAATGGAAGCGGGCTCATCTGTAGGGCTAGCGCAGGTCTCAGCGTGACTCAACAGGAAGGTGAGGGCAGAGAGGAGGTCCCCAGCACCCTCCTGATGAGGTGGTCGTTCCCACAAGGAGGCACCATCAGACTGTGACCTGTTTGACAGGTTAGACTCCACCTCTTATATCTTCAAGTGGACACGGAATTATGTAACTACCACAATCATGTACACTTCAGTTCCTGGTTTTCTTCACTGCTTGCCTGGTTGCATTTTGAGTTCTGAGCCCGGGCCAGGCAGTGGATCGTGGGCTGGTGCATAAACTCTGGAGGCAGGGAGACCAGCTAGGAGGCTGTGACAGTCTTCCCTGCAAAAGATGACAGTGTTCTGAGCAAGGTAGAAAACGTGGGGACAGATTCCGACTGATTCGCATAGTGTTTGGAGCCCCGGTGGCTTAGTGGGTTGCACACTGGGCTACTAACCACAAGGTCAGCAGTTCGAAACCACCAGTTACTCTGTTGGAGAAAGATAAGGCTTTTTACTCCCTTGAAGATTTAGTCTTGAAAGCCCACAGAGGCAGTTCTGCTCTGTCCTATCTCACGCTCACTCACTGCCATCCAGTCAATGCTGACTCATAGCACCCCCCTGTGAGTTTCCAAAACTGTCATTACTCACGAGGAAGCCCAGTCTTGCTCCTGTGGAGTTGCTAGTGGTTTTGAACTGCCAACCATGAGGGTTGCAGCCCCACTCATAACCATTATGCCACTAGGGCTCCTTACTCTCTTCTATGGGCTTGCTAAGGAGTTGGAAGTGACTCAATGGCAGGGAGTAATCATAGCAGTAGGAGAGAACATCTGTTTGGTAGAATCGAGGGTGTGGGAAGTGTAATTGGATGCACGGGGGTGGAGTGAAAGGCCCTAACCAAACCAGAATTTTGGGTTTGATGAAGACATTTGGGTGGACTGCATTGCAGGGATCCTCAGAGGCAGCTGTTGGGCAAATTGCCAGCTAGTTGTTTTTCTGCACTTCCTCTGGGCCTTCTCCAGGTAAATTCAGAGAGGTGCTTTCCCCAGCTTGTCTTTGCCCAGTAGTATTTTTAGGCAGTGACTCAGCAGAATCTCCATGTTCAGTGACTGGTTCCCACCCTAGATTTCCATGGGCGTGGGCAGCAGGAGCCCAGACCGGGCTCTGCGCCAGCCCCTGTTCTCCTTTTGAGGTAGAGAGTTCATGGGCGACAAAAGACACCTGCAACTCACAGGCTGGAACACCCCAGAAAAAGGTGCATGGACCAAGGAGATGGAGCTTTAGGACCAACCCTCAATGCTCTGGTTTCCACACCCTCCACCAGCTGCCTTCTTCCCCTTCTGTCAAATCCATGCCTCTGCCCGCATCCAAGAGGTATTTTCACCCAGCCTGGGGGTGTCGGAGCATCGGGGCTACACGCTGGGCTGCTCCCCAGAAGCTCAGTAGTCTGAAACCGCTATCCCCTCTGAGGGGAAAAGATGGGGTTTTCTCCTCCCATAAAGATTTACAGTCTCAGAAACCCACAGGAGCAGTTGTGCCCTGTCCTCTAGGGTCCCTGTGAGTTGGCATCAACTCGATGGCAGAGAGTTGGGTTTGGGTGGTACCAGTGTTCCTTTGACTTCTGATTGAAATTGGGGGGATGGGGGTAGTGGTGTAGTGAACCCATATGATGCCCCTGGAAAGACAGGCCAGGTGGCCCGCTTCTCCAGGACAGCCAGCGGAGGCTCTGTGGAGCTGAGTTCTAGTCTGACATACCCAGGCTCGCCCGCAGTCAGAATCAGCTCAATGGAAACAGGCGCTGGTGTCAATGTTCCTCACTACCACGGAGACACTTCTATTGTCTAGACCACGGAGCACATTGAAATGCTTACTTGCATGGTCTCTGAAGAAGGGCAGTTTTTCTGGAGATCCTGGGAATCAGCATTTCGTGGCGAACGAGCTCCATGTATATGGTAGAGCCAGCCCTCTGTCCTCCTGCAGAGGAAAGGCAATAAACCCAGGAGCCAGGGGTTGTCAAAGTCTCCCATAACCTCACGGACACTCAAACTGAACTGCCATCGAATTGATCCTGACGTACAGGAACCCCATAGAACAGGGTACAGCAGCCACTGTGCATTTCGGAGACTGTTGTTGTTTACAGGAGTAGAAAGCCTGGTCTGTCTCCCATGGGGTGACTGGTGGTTTCGAACTGCTGATCTTGCTGTTAGCGGCCCAATATGTAACTACTATGCCACTAGGGCTTCCTTCCATAAATTAAGCATATGTTAGACACCTGACCACGCCAGATGGTCTCTGTTGTGGAAGCAGCCAGAGGCAAGGGGAAAATAAATGAGTTTTATTTATGAACACTGAAATATGGATTCACATCACAAAATTTTCTCTCTCTCTCTCTCTCGCTCGCTCTTTTAGTTTCTTTCCAGCTATTTAAAATGTAAGGAGCCCGGGGGTTATAGTAGTTATGGGCTGGGCTGCTTACTGCAAGGTCAGCAGTTTGAAACCATCAGTCACTCCAGGGTAGAAAGATGAGACTTTTTCCTCCCATAAAGGATAGCAGGTCTCAGAAACCCACAGGGGCAGTTGTCCCCTATCCTATAAGGTCATTGCGTCCATATTGACTCAATGGTAGTGAGTTTATTTTAAAATGTTAGGACCGCTCTCGGCTCTCACAGGCTCCTACAGGCCTTACCAACACAAGCAGCGAGCCCGGTGGGCTACGGTTTGCCAACTGCTGTCCACTTGGCAGGAGTCCTGGTAGTGTGGCGGTTAAGCGTTGGGCTGGGATCCAAATGGTCAGCAGTTTGAAACCACCAACAGCTGCTCCAGAGAAAGACTGGGCTTTGTACTTCCGAAAACAGAAACCCACAGGGCGCTGCTATGAGTCAGCATTGACTAGGTGGCAGCGAGAACTGTAGACTCGAGAAGCGGATGGAAGAGGTG
Source organism: Tenrec ecaudatus (assembly GCF_050624435.1). Taxonomy (NCBI): domain Eukaryota; kingdom Metazoa; phylum Chordata; class Mammalia; order Afrosoricida; family Tenrecidae; genus Tenrec; species Tenrec ecaudatus. Next base: position 15,596,304 of record NC_134546.1, read on the forward strand.
GAGTCTTTTTCAGTCACTCGGGGGAGGGTAAGGATGCTGCCTTGTGTCCTGGCCAGCACCTCCTCTCTCCATCCTCCCAACTGTCTGTATCCCTCCTTGGGTAACTCCCTCTCTCCCAGTCTCACCTGAACGTCGGGAACTGTTTCCCAAATCTGACTTGGATGGCCCTTGCTGGTACTTGAAATCCTTGTGGCATATCTTCCAGCATCATAACCACATACATGCAAGGCATCGCAGTAGGATAAACGGACAGGTGGGCAGTCTGACACATCTTATCCCTTCACTCCTCTGAAGAGCTTCCCTTTGGAGCCCGGGATTGTGGTCGGTGGCCAGCCAGGGGGTGGCAGTGACGACAGTTCCAGGACTCGCTCTCAACAACCGCTGCTGCCTATCTTCCAGGGACACCGATGTACACACAGTGGCCTCGTTGTTAAAGCTCTACCTCCGAGACCTCCCAGAGCCCGTGGTTCCCTGGAGCCAGTATGAGGGCTTTCTGCTCTGTGGACAGCTCATGAATGCGGACGAGGCAAAGGTTTGTATCTCGTTAGAGGTTCTTGTCTTCCTTCGGAAGAAAGCAATTGTTTCTTGACTCTGGTAGGGCACGGTGGAAAAGGAGTGGGGGTGGGGATGGAGGGAGCATACCTTTCTGACCATGACTCCCACCCTCAACTTCCTCCCTTCAGGCCTGTTTCTACCCAAGTTGGCTCCATCCAAGGCTATTTGAGCATCTCCTCATGCATAGCAATGTGCATGTGACAGGGCAGAAGGACCACAGTCTAGGGGCTGAGGGGGTGGGTAGCTAGCTGGGAGGGCTGAGTCCGGGGCAACCTTTGAAAGGAATCGAGTAATGAAATGGAAGAGACCAGCATCTCAGTGTTGGCCAGGAGGTAGGCACTCAGGATGCGTTTGCTAACGGAATCTGAATGTCGGCCATCCCTGCGTTCTGAGAATGTCAGACTGACGGGATACCCAGTCTTTCATGGTATGGACAGTGGCCCTGCCTTTGAAATGATTGAACCCACTTCTACTCCCAGAAAATGCGTCATCACAATCACCCAACTCTGCCGCACAAGCAGCTCTGACATCACCCAGAAGACCTCCAGCCCCCTCTGGCATGAAAACCCACAGCCGCACAGTAGCTTCTGACGCACGGAGACCTTCTAGGACAAGAGCAGAACTGCTCCCTAGAGAAATTCTCCCCATGTCAGTCTGCCTGGGGAGTAGAGAGCCTCCTCCTTCTCCCTCAGCATGGCAGGTGGGTTTGAACTGCTGACTTGCAGTTACCAACCCAATGTGTAACCCACTGAACCCCAAAGCCCAAACCCACTGCCATCGAATCAACACTGACTCATCACTCACTGCCATCAAATGGATTCAGACTCAGAGTGACCCTAAAGGACAGGATAGAACGGGGCCCGTGGCTTTCTGATACTGTAACTCTTTCTGGAAGGAGAAAGCCTCTTCTTTCTTCCACGGAGCTCCTTGTGGTTTTGAAATGCTGACCTTGTGGCTAGTAGCCCAACAAGTAATTCCACTACACTCCCAGGGCTGCTTACTGACTCATCGCAAAGCTAACGGGGTTTCTGAGACTGGAAAGCTTGGTGCGAGCACACAGCCTCATCTTGCTCCCTGGGAGTGACAGGTGGATTTGAACTGCCAACCTTGTGGTTAGCTGCCCAACACTCACACCATAGTGCCACCAAATAAGAACCACGGGCACCTTTTTCTACTTACCCACAAATTGCACTAAAGTCTTAGTGCCACGGTTAGGAATAGGGCCTATGTGTAACCAGGAGACTACCTGCACAATGGTCTCCATCATGATGTTGCCATTGCCTGATATTTGATTTCTGTGATGAGGAGTGGCTCAGGCCTGAGGAGAGGCCCTGGTATCATGTGAGCTCTGACCATGCAGTGTGGCAGGGGGTACAGAGATCAAGACCCCCACTCTTCCTCTCCTAGCACATGTGCTCCCTAGCTCACCAGCCTTGAAGCTCCAGGTGGCCAGAGAACTGAACTGCCAACTCTGCACCCACCCCTCAGTTTGGCCAGCCTGCCGCGATGTCCCAGCAGGCCACAGCAAAGCCCTTTTACTAAAAACCCTTCCAGAAATAGTCTCCTTCTCCCACCACTTTTTAAAAAATTATTTTCGAGATATTTGAATATGGTCTAATTTTTATTGGTGTGCTAGGTCTCAAGCAAGGGGCCTTGGTGATTTCTTAGGTTAGGCCTTGGGCTGCTAACCGCAAGATCAGAAGTTCAAAACCCCAGCCACTCCGGGGGAGAAGGATGAGGCCCTGCACTTGTGTCGAGATTTCCAGCATTGGAAACCCACAGAGCAGTTCCAACCTGCCCACAGGGTCGCCATGACTCGACAGTCAACTCAGTGGCAGCGAGTTGAGTTTGGTTTTTTGGGTCTCAAGCAGTGGGCCCTGAGAGGGTAGTGGGTCCTGTGTTGGGCTGCTAACTGCAAGATCAGTAGTTCGAAGCTTCTTTGGAGAAAGTTGAGCCAGTCGACTCCTGGAAAGATTTACAGTCTTGGAAGCCCACGGGGCCTGTCCTGTCAGGTCCAGGTGTGGGAATCGCCTCAGTGGTGGTGGGTTTGGTTTTGGGAAATCACAAGCATTCTTTCCGACAACGGTGACTGCGTCCCAGAGCTGATTCCTCCTTCTTGCTCTGGACGAATCCCAAACCCACCAATCCAAACTCACTGCTCTGGAGGCCATGACACTCAGAGTGACTCTATAGGGCAGGGAAGAACAGTCTCTGTGGACTTCTGAGACGGTTACTCTTTAAGGGCGTAGGAAAGCCCCATCTTTATCCCGAGGTAGTTTCAAACTGCTGGCCTGTGGAGTGCAGTCCAACCCGTAACCACTACCTAGGGCCCCAGAAGATGTAATTCAACACACATACATACATACATACACACACACACACACACACACACACACACACACACAGAGTACAGCAACCCATGAGCCTCTTTGCCCTATTATTTTCAACTTCTGTGAATCTATAATTATTTCAGAATCAGTTTGAAATAGTTGTTCTAAGCTCCTGGAGCCGGAGTGACTGCCGAAGCCGGGCTTCGGTGCAGAGGAGCTCATGCCCCAGGGTCTTGGCTGGCAAAGGGCAGGCTCCTTTGATGTTCTCACACATCTCTCCCCAGGCTCAGCAGGAGTTGGTGAAGCAGCTCTCCATCCTGCCCCGAGACAACTACAGCCTCCTCAGCTACATCTGCAGGTGAGCGTCCCCGGATCGAGCCATCAGGCCAGGAGCCCCTGTTGCCACCGTGGCAGAAAGAGGTGCTCCCTAGAAAGGCCGGGCATTTCTCTGTGAACCCAGAGATGACTGCACACACCTTGGGGGGGGGGTCATGTCTAGTCATAGCCCTGAGGTAGCTTCCTACAGCCACGAGATAGGCTGAAGGACCCCCTGGGAAATCCAGCCAGCACACAATGAACCTGCTTCCTCCTTCAGGCTGACTTCAGCACAGCCGGAGTCCTGGGGCATACAAGGGAACCTAAGATCCTTAGTGTTTCTAGAATTCTCTCCCGTTTTCCTGACTCTGAGCCGGAATTCAGTACCTCCACAACATTCCTTCCAGACCCCCCCACCCCTTTTTAATGTTCCTCAAACTCTCTCTGGGATCTACTCTGTTATCACCTCCATGGAAACATCTACTAGGTGGATTGATCAGGCATGTTCTAGAGGCTGGGCCTTTCTTCCTGAAATTTGGTTTTTATTGGTATGAAAGAATTCGGTGTCATTCCCAGCTTTTAAACATGACCTAGGTGTGACTTGGACGTCAGGGCATTACAGACATTTTACAATAAGAGAAGGAAAGTTGCCCCCACCCCCTCGTCCAGAAATCATCACCATTTGGAGCGTGTCCTTCCGGAGGTTTTCTGTCCGTGACACATCTCTAGAGGAGCAGAGAGCCCCGCCTTTCTCCCTGGGAGCAGCTGGTGGATTCAAACAGTGAGGGAACAGCCCACTCCATGTGCAGAGGGCCCGAGAAGGGTTCCTTATCGGTACCGTACACACGTACATACACGAGGGTACGTAGAAGAGTGTTTGTACAAATCGTCCAATGTGTTCTAAAACAAAAAGAACCCTGAAGATGTGAGGCTGCTGGCTCTTGACATACCATCCTTCGAGGTCAGCCAATTTCTGAAGAGAATTTTTCCATCTCTCCAACCCTGCTCTGGGAAAGACCGTGGACTTTGGTTTCTACCGGGTCCAAACAACGGTGTCGGCTTTCTTTTCTCGTCTTGTTTGCTTTCATGAATAGACATTTATTTTCTCACAGGTTAGGCGGCTGAAAGTCCAAATCCAGGACTCCACCTCTGGGAGAGGACCTGCCCTGTCCACTCAGCGCCAGAGGAGAGCCCTGGCCTCTCAGGTCCTCTTCCTCAGCTCCTTGGCACCAAGCTTTTCTCCCTTACGACCCCCTTGATTTTGCCCCTCGCCCGCTCCTTCTCTTTGAACTGAGTGCTTGGAAGCATGCCACGTTGTTTTCTAAACTATGGACCCTACTCTCAAGGATCCCCGATGCGGCAGTGGGTTGCACGTTGGGGTGGTTAACGGCAAAGTCAGCCATTTGATATCACCAGCCGTGGTGAGTGAGAAAGCTGAGGCTCTTCATTCTCATCAAGAGCTATTGTCTTGGAACCCCCAGGGGCAGGTCTCTTCTATCCTAGAGGATTGCTTCCTGAGCCAGCCTCCACCCAGAGGCAGTGAGTTCCTGCGGCTCTTTATTTGGTGGGCAGAGACTCCAGCGGTCTTCTTCTGGAATGTTCTTTGAGCTTGGAGAACACAGAGAAGTCTGGAGGGGCAAGGTCAGGGCTGTAGGGTGGTGGTGGGAGTCAGGTTCTCCAAGACGTTCTGGAGGACACCCCTTGCTACCCTTAAAGAGTTAGCCCGTGGAATCGTCCCGATGGGGCTTAAAACACCCAACAGTGCCCGTTTATCACCAATGCGCCTTTCCGTTGTCTGGAATTCTTGTTTCTGAGCAACTCCCATGACCACTCTGTGTCCTTCAAGGACATGGACGAAGGTGACTCTTTTAGGAACCACAGAAAGAGTCACCGGAGCCTTCTGAGTGGTCCTCTCGGCCTTGAATTTTACTGGCCCGGCAGATCTCCCCAGAAAAGGAAACCAATGAGATGAAGACACACGTAGGCCTGAGCGAAGGTGCCCGCTGCGATCCACTGCCCACAGAGACGCGCTGTGCCACGTTTCGTTTGGAATGCACCTGGGCACGATGTCCTGGAGCTCTGGAAGCCACGTTTGCTGTTAACTCACCCTAGTATTTGTTGACCACAGGCCGCTGGTCAGCCCTCTGTCTATCTGCGGGCGTAACCCTACATGATTTCCCACCTCAGCCCAACTTGAGAGTCTCCTACCCACCCTGGACGATTCACTGGCATCGGATGGATCACATCTGTGATTGCCTTTACCTTGGTTGCCTTGAACGTGTGGGCAGAGATGGGCTGGCACCAGGCCAGAGACCAGGAGGAAGTCACTGGGACTCAGCCCTGTGATTTCCTTGGTACCTGGAACAACTTCCTTCTGCCAATTTCCTGGTTTCCACTGTGGGATTTCTTGGCCACCCCCAGGTTCCTCCATGAAATCCAGCTGAACTGTGCCGTCAACAAGATGAGTGTGGACAACCTGGCCACCGTGATCGGGGTGAATCTCATCAAGTCGAAGGTAGAAGACCCTGCTGTCATCATGCGAGGTAGGGCGTTCGGTGGTGAAAGCTCAGCGGGAGAGTGGACTAAGGGTTCCCACGCCACCACCCATATGGGTACACGGCCCCGCAGCTCACCAACCAGTTCATCGGATGAGCTCATCTGAATTACACTGTGGACATTGAGGCAGGCAGGGCGGGAATTACGCCACTTCCCACATCACAGCGGAACAGAATTATACAGATTTCCTCATTGGTCACACAAGGCAGGACTATGGCATTCGTTACCTTCTATTACTTCATAGGATTTATTTGATGCCCCAACTCACACACAGGCTACTTATAAAGCTGTGTTAGAGAAGGGTTCTGAGGTCACGTCTCACTCAGCAAGTCGAACTTCAGGGATTAAGGACTGAAGTCTCCTCTTGTTGCAGGGAGACCATATCTCAGGCACGTGGCTGCTGCTCGCGAAGCCAATAGGCCAACAAGCCAATAAGAAAACTGACTGTCCTGTTAGGGATTGCTATAGGTGGGACCGACCTCTTCATGGTCTCCCCTGTTATCCTGCCGATGTTCCTGTTCAGAAGTGGTCTCAGTAGACTGTCGGCTGAAAAATAACCTTCTCGGCTCCTTAATTCTCTTCGCTCTTTTACCCTTTGTCCCTTGCACAGTTCCAACTCCCATGGCAACAGCAAGGGCTACCAAAGTGGCCCATCCTACATATCATGGGTCTGATAGTCTCTTGTGCTGTTAGAGTCAGATTTGGAGACATCACAGGGTGGTGGGGGGCTGTCTGCCTCCTTCCTGCTGGGGGTCCAGCACTACTAATAACCATCCTTCTCTCTCCCAGGGACTCCTCAGATCCAAAGGGTGATGACAATGATGATTAGAGACCACGAAGTCCTCTTCCCCAAGTCCAAGGATGCACCCTTGTCTCCTCCTGCCCAGAAAAATGACCCAAAGAAGGCACCCGTGGCCCGGAGCTCTGTGGGGTGGGATGCCACTGAGGACCCCCCAAATTCTCAGACAGACGGCTTCAGTAACACAGTAAGCTATCAGCCTTCTTTCTTCCATCTGTCTCTTCCTGTCAAACTCACTGCCACCAAGTCTGTTCTCATACCCAGCAACCCCAGGGGACAGAATAGAACTGCCCCCATGGGTTCCTTTTTATTTTGTATTTAAATTTTAAAAAATCATTTTAATGGAGGCTCGTACAACTCTTATCACAATCCATACATACATCCATTGTGTCAAGCACATTTGTTTATTTGTTGCCACCATCATTCTCAAAACATTTTCTTTCTATTTCAGCCCCTGGCATCAGCGCCTCATTTCCCCCCTCCCTCCCCATCCCCTCTCCCTCATGAACCTTGATAATTTATAAATTATTATTATTTTGTCATGTCTTATACTTTCTAACATCTCCCTTCACCCACTTTTCTGTTGTCTGTCCCCCAGGGAGGAGATTATATATAAATCCTTATAATCAGTTCCCCCCTTTTACCCCACCTTCCTTCCACCCTCCCAGTATCATCACTCTCACCACTGGTCCTGAAGGGTTCATCTGTCCTGGATTCCCTGTGTTTCCAGTTCCTATCTGTACCAGTGTACATCCTCTGGTCTAGCCAGATTTGTAAGGTAGAACTGGGATCATAAAAGTGGGTGGGGAGGAAGCAATTAGGAACTAGAGGAAAGTTGTATGTTTCATCATTGCTACACTGCACCTTGACTGGCTCATCTCCTCTCCATGACCCTTCTGTAAGAGGATGTCCAGTTGCCTACAGATGGGTTTTGGATCTCCACTCCGTACTCCATCTCATTCACAATGATATGATTTTTTTGTTCTTTGATGCCTGATACCTTCAATACCTTGCAATCACACAGGCTGGTGTGCTTCTTCCATGTGGGCTTTGTTGCTGCTGGGCATCAAAGATGGCCACTTGTTTACCTTCAACCCTTTAAGACCCCAGACACTATAGCTTTTAATAGCTGGGCACCATCAGCTTTCTTCAGCACATTTGCTTATGCACCCATTTGTCTTCAGCAATCGTGTTAGGTAGGTGAGCATCATGGAATGCCAGGTTAATAGAATAAAGTGTTCTTGCATTGAGGGAGTACTTGAATGGAGGCCCAATGTCCATCTGCTACCTTAATACTAAACCTTTAAATATATACACATAGATCTATTTCCCCATCATCATATATACATATATTTACATATGTACGTGCTTATATTTAGACCTCTAGAAATGCCCTTTGCCTCCTAGATCTTTTCTCTATTTCCTCTTGTCCTACTATCATGCTCAGCCTTCATTTGGGTTTCAGTAATTCCTCTCCGTTACATTGCCCTTGACCAAGTCCTAACAGGCCTCTTACACCCTTCTCACCACTGATTCTGGAACACTTGTTGTTCCCTTGTCCCTGGGTTTCTTAACACCACTTCCTCCTCCTCCCCCCCCCCCACTTATAGGAGTCTAAAGCCCCATCTTTCTCCTGAGGAGCATTTGGCAGGTTTGACCCACTGGCCTTGGGATTAGCCGATGCATGACCCACTATACCACCTGGGCTCATCTCTTCCTAGAGGCGATTCTAAGAGCTGGCCTGGAGTGGCAACTTTCAGTATTTGGGACAATGCTGTGGCAACAGAGCCAACTAATGCATGTCCACTGCAAGACAGCTTGAGAACTCATCTCCTTTTTGCATAGTTTCTATTGATGCCCAAGGCGTCCTGGAGTTATAGTTAATGACTTTTTTGGCCAGTGTTCCAATACCTGAGCAACAGGGGTCCTCAGGGAAGGCCCCTCTGAGAGAGGAACTTGTTTCAACACAGTCCAGGACATGCAATGGTGACAAAAAACGTATGCATACTGTATTGTAAATGTTTTGGTGAGAGCTGTTGAAATTCTGGCTGTAAGTCCAGAGAGAACTGGTTTCCTGCTAACCCCTGAAACGTGATTTCTTTCTGAGAGATGTGATGAGTTCATGTAATATTTCTCATTCCCTGATAAGCCCTCCCAGCAATGTCAAGCCCCTGGTTTGTACTGAAGTGTTGGGGCTCACGTTCTCAGTGTCTAAAACTACCCAGACTCTGAGATTTAGATTATTTGAGGGCAATGATTTACAAAGGCCTCTTTTTTTTGTATTTAAGGGGGCTTCAGAAAGTTCCTGGAACATGGAATTCAGAGATAATGTAGTTCTATGAACTTTTCGAAGCCCCTTAGTATTTACAGGGACTCATATTTGTGAAAAGGACATGTGATGTTTACATAGCAGCTTGATTTCTGGCTGACCAGGTAACTTAAGTTAATCTCCAGAATAATTTTTAAAATATTGACACAAGAGGTAGGTAGGTAGTGGCCATGGTTATGATCGTCCTTAGGGGACATTTGTCTGCATACAGTGCCTCTTGTTAACACCCTATGCTTCTGAACGTCCTGAACTTCAGAAAATGCCCATACTTCACTTAGTGAAATCATCCTAGCAGTCCTTAAGAATAGCCATTGTCATGCTCATTTGGCAGTGAGCCACTGTTCAGTGGGGTGTGTGTTGTCATACTAACCACAAAGTTAGCAGTTTGAGCCCACCAGCTGATCCATGGGGATAAAATGAGGCTCTCTGCCTCTCTAAAGATTTACAGCCTCAGAAACCCATCGAGGCAGGTCTACTCTGTCCTATAGGGTTCTGTGAGTCACGAATTGACTGGATGCCAATAAGCGGAATACTGGCTGACCCTATGCTGGTCAATTTAAATAGATCACTTCAGGACTCCTGTCTCTAATTCAGTAGGGTGTTACTTATCATCCATGGCTTATGGTTGAGCAGCTAAAGCTCAGAGAAGTTGTCTAACTTCTCCAAGATGGCAGCTTTCTCAGCAATGTTGGCATGTTCTAGATCAGGGCTCTGATCTAACTCTGATGTCAGGACTGGGAGCTGCTGACTCTTTGTGGGTTTGCTACAGCAAGAGATTAGCTAGAAGAGTTGGAGAGAGAGTTAGAGCAGAGGTGTTCTGACGTTATATTTAGGGCTCATGGTTTTCTCTTTTTCATTTATTTTTTAAAAATACATAGCATATGTCTATGGTTCAAAATTAACAAAAAAAATATTGGGAAATTCTGCTTGTATACTAAGAAATCTCTATCCCCATCTTCCCCATACCTTCTTCCTGTCCTTATTCATTTGCTGTTTCTCCTTCCATTATCTCCTTATGCTAACAGAAATGGGCGTAAATGTAAATTCCTATTCCTTCCCTTTGTGCACAAAATGTACCATTATTGTGTATATGTCTCTCTTCTTTCTTTCTTTGTTTCTTTGTGTGTGTGTCTCTCTCTCACACACATTATTTTTCATTTTGCTTTTTTCTAGTGAATGATATGCCTGAGATTTCTCATGTCAGTGTCTAGACAGCCACCTCTGGCGACCTCAGGTTTTCAGCAAGTGTACTATGTTCCAAGGCTCTCTGGTGGTGCAACGCTTAAATCGCTCACCAGTAACTGAGAGGTCATGTTACACACCCACCAGCTGCTCTAGAGAAAAGAGCTCTAGTGACTGAAGCCTGCAAACCACTTCCCTGTGGGGCAGTCCCATAGAGTTGCTCTGAGTTGGAATTGAGAAATGAACTCAAGGACAGCAAAGACGCGGTGCTCCATTGCACACATGGACCATAATCTTTTTAACCAGCCCGCATTGATGGAGAGGTTGTTTGTGTCCCAGTTTTCTCATGCTGCTGAAAGAGAAATGCCATAAGAACAGACATTTAGTTTCTCACAGCTCAGGTGTGGGATTATAGAGACTTTTCTTTGTCTCCCCCAAAGACGTGCCAAACTTTAGGGGCATTTTGCTAGCATATGGGGGGAGGTCAGATGCTCACAGACATCCTCCTTGAAGGCAGTCAGTCACCAGACTACAGTAGGCCCACTCCCTCCTGTTAAGGACAACGGGCCACTTCTCCCTAAAGGCTTGGCACATTAGCTTGGTTCCTGTAGGTGGGGTTTACAGTACACCCTACAGATAATGGTTTCTATGGAGATCCAGAGAACAGGTCAAACTGGCTCAGTGACATCCAAAGTTAGGCTGCCATCCTGAATCTAGGATCTGCCCATCTTGTCACATGTTTACCCCCAATCCCTCCTCTTCCTATTACATCCCTAGATTGTCCCTCTCTCATTCCTGTATAACCTATAGCACAACCCCTTCCTGTGATGTATGTCTTTACCTGTAATTAGTGGGCCTGCACTCCCCCCAAAGATATATAGCCCTGGGTTAGCAATAAAGAGCTCTCCCTCGGCTTTTCCCTTGACCCTTCATTGGCTCCCCCTCTCCTCTCCCATCCTCGCTCCCCTGTTCCCTTTCCCCTTGTCCTCCTTCCCCTCCCTCTCTCTCCACGTGGACCACCAAGCGAGGCCGAGGTGAGCATGCTGCTATGGAATGTGTCTGACTCCATTATTTCAATCTCCCTTCTATCTCTCATGCTCTCTATGACTTCACTATACTCTTTACTTATTTTCGCTGCACAATTGCACCCACCGGGCCCATGATGATGTGCTAGGGACTGGATTTCCCCTCCTACTCAGGAGACCAGAAGCCCACAGTCAGGACACTGGCTCAGTGAAGGCTCTCTTCCAGGTAGTTCTGAAGGAAGAAGATTCTTGTCTCTTTCAGCGTCTGTGTCCCCTGGAGTTCCTCCGTCCTTTGGCCATCTTCACCTGGCACCTGCGTTCCCCGTGTTTGTGCTTATATTCCTGCGTCTAATGGACCCTCTTTGTAACTCAGAAGGCATGTCCTTTGGTGCACACTTTACCCTGACACGGACACATGGATAAAACAGGCAACCCTCTTTTTAAATGGGATTATGGTCACAGTTTAATCCATCACACAGAGCCTCCAGCCCTTGGCAGGAAATAAGACCGCAGCGACTAACCTTGACTGGCCTCATTCTGTACTGGTGCAGATTTATTTCTGGGACCAAGTCTCAGAAGCAGGATTGCGGGGCCCAAGGGTAAATGAATTAGTAACGGATCGTTCTGATTGAATTGTTAAATGGAGGTTGTGCAGTGCTGCATTCCCACTAGACAGACTCCTTTTCCCCTACAGTTTGACTAACAGAGTTTCTTGCCAGATTGGAGACTTTGCCCATCTGATAAATGAGAGCTGGGCTTTTAGACATTTTCATTCCAGGTTCCCCTATCACGAGAGAGGTCGAACATCTCTTTTTTATATCTAAGGGCCGGCTGTATTGTTTTCCTTGCTCCGTGAACAGTCTAATTTTGTTCCTTGCCCATATTTATCTTAGTCTCCTTTTCTTATCAAAGGTTATGAGTTTTAGATATTAGGGAGAGAAGTCCATTATCTGTGATAGGCGTTTCTGTAAGTTTGTCATTTCTTTTTTGGACACCATTTGGTGATTTGTTCTATGATATGTATGAGTGTGAACAAATATATAAAGTTCAAAACGCTTGGGGGAAAATGACATTCTTTTAAAATTTCATTTTCCCGTGAACATATTGAAGTGCTCTCATATACACACACACACACACACATATAGAATTTTTTCTTCATTTGGGGGAAGGTGAGGGGCATGCAGAATCATTTGGGCTGAATTTATTCTTTTTATTTATTTTTGTCCCCTGGATTTTTTAATATTAATTTCAAAGGCCCCCGTCATCCTAAGGCTGTGAAGAGATCCCCGTGTATGACTCTTTTTTTTTTAACCACAAAAACGCAATTCCTTTTAGACAGCATTTTACCTCCAGAGTATCCATTTCTTTCAGTGCCATGATCCTCTTGTGAAAAATCCCAAGGAGATCATCAACTCGGGCGCTAACGTCTGAGCGGGTCCTGTGATTAGAAGTCTCAGGGGTGTCCAGCGAGAAGGCATTTCCTTTTGACACCTGAATGAGAGAACTCCTATAAGATCCACGGCTGCTGGTTATACTTAAGGGACTAGACAATCCATATAACCCGGGGCTGTTTTTTTCCTAGGCAAGTGACTCAGACCTTACAAACCCCACGGGGCTCCAGCCGAGCGATGGGCTTCTGGATGACAGCGGCAAACTCTCCCGGGAAAAGACAGGCGACTGGAAGCTGCAGTCTCGGAAAAGGACTCAGACGCTCCCTAACCGGAAATGTTTCCTGGCTTCGGCCCTGCATAGTGCCAACAGCGGCAAAGCGGAGATCTTTAAAAACGAGTTCTGGTCGCCCGCGGAGACCAAGGCCAGGGAAGGGCACCAGAGGGCACAATCTCAAGACTGGCGCCACCTTCCCGACTTCCAGCGGACTTCTACCTACGATAACGTCCCTGCTCTGCCAGCATCCCCGGAGGACAAAGCGAATGCACCCTCTTCCCAAGGCTGGGACTCCAAGGCAGACGCTCAGACCAGCCCCACCGCCGCCTCCACAGCCAGGCCCGGAGCCAAGGACTCTGGAGAAGACAACCTGGAGTCCTCCCAGAGAATGGTCCAGGAGCTCCGGAGGGAAATCGAGAGACAGAAGCAGGTCTACGAAGAACAGATTAAAAAGTAAGTCACTGAGAGGGCCACCCAGGGGCCTGTGGCTTCCATTTTAAGAAGCAATTGAAACGGTTCTCATCTGCCCACGAGGCAACGTGATATGGCTTTCATTCAGAGAATCCAGTAAAGTCTAACAGTCGACCGTAAGAAAAATGAATGGGCTGTGAGAACGAGGGAAAACTCTGACATTTGTGAAAACTCTAAATAATATATATATGTGTGTGTGTGTGTGTGTATACATATATACACACACAAATATACAGCTTTTGTAGCTTGATAAACTAGTTCTAAGTAGTGCCTCTGTCAAGGTCAACAGACTTTAATGGATAGAGGAATTTCTCAATTTTAAAATTTCTCAATTTTAAAATTTCTACCCCACTCATCAATTCCACGAATGCGCCTCGAGCATCGAAGACATGTCAGGCACCACTTCAGGTGCAGGGAAATAACACGCAACAAAAGTCACCCCAGTTTCTGCTCGTGTGGTATTTTCATTGCCCCAAGGGACGAACAAAGAATGCAAACAAGCAGTTAAAACATCTGCTTGGCCAAATGACGTGAAAGTGGTGGTCAGGGAGGCCTCACTGGACAGGTGGCATTTCAGCAAAGGCCTGGAGGAGATGAGGGGACAGGTTAGGTCCATGCAGGTGGAAAAGCACTCCTGGCAGAGAGACCCACAGGAAGCAGGTCTGGTGTGTGTGGACAGGAAGGGTGGGGTCAGGGCTGTATCAGGGGGTAGGGAGGGTAGGTGGTAGAAGATGAGGTTAGTCAGCCATTCCATCAGGTGGAAGTCAGAGGAGGCTTTGACCCGATTGATGCTCCGGAGCACCACTGGCTTCCAATTGTGCACAGGCTGCAGGAAGCCAGTTAGTACGGACCGCCATACGCTTACATAAATTCCTAAGCTGCTTGGACACAATTTGTTCTCTGGGGTAGATAAAAACATTTCCTTGAACTCTTTTTCACAGCACTGATTGGCCAACAAACTCTCTTTCATGGACCACAAGCTCAGTTCAGTGGCACCCCTACTAGTAGCTCCAGTCCAGCTGTGAAATAGGAAGTAGTGGACGTTTTTCATATGAAGGATGGAGTCACAAGGTCATGTGAATGGTTAGGGTGCAAGGCTGCTTGCTAACTGAGAGGTCAAAAGTTTCAGTCCACCTAGTGGCACCTTTCAGAAGAAAAGCCAGGTGATCTCCCTGGGAAACAAACGGCCATGGAGACTTGACAATGCCCAGTCCTGTCCTCACAGTGGAGGGCTACCGGGATGGGACTAGACGTGACGTCAACCTGATGAGTTGTGTTTCGTTTGTGGTTTCATGTTAAGGATACTTTTCAGCTCATTAAGCCTCGGGCCAATGAAAGGAAGACTTTTGGGGAGCTCCCCCCCCCAACCCTTTCCCCTATGCAGGGCTGACCTTTGGTGGTCATGTGTACCTTTGGTGGTCATGTGTAGCTGCTTTGCCTGAGAATGTGAAGCCAGTCATTTGTAGAATGGTGACATCTTGGCTGTTGAGTTGAGAAATCCAGAAAAGGTCCACCCTGGACTCTATGGCAGAGTGTCATTGACAGTAGAAAGGAGATGGTCTCCATGCCCATCCCGAATCAAGGAGAGTTGACAGCTCACCTGGCAGGGGAACCTTGTAACTCCTCAGCCCCATCGTGCCTGCTCTTCATTTCAGGTTTGGCATTCACCTTCCCATTTACCTTGACGGCAATCCCTCGTAATCGGTCATATCCCCAATGTTCCAGAAGGAATGGGGCCTTGGAAGTGCCAGCACATTCCTGAAAGTCATACAGCTAACTAGTGGTTGCTTTTAAATCTAGGGCATTCAGGCTCCCAAGCCCTCTCCCTACTTCCTCTCCCCTGGAAACGATGGTTCAGGTCTATCCCAGTGTCTTGCTTGTATTGCCCCAGAGTGAGAGGGAGGTGCCAACCTTGGAGAAGAAAGCTAACTTTGGAATTGGAAGGACTAAGTCTAGTTTAGCTTTAAGAAGGGCAAGGCGGGGGCAGGCAAGGCTTTGGGCAGGGACCAGTACGCACAGAATGGGCCAAGGCCTTGTATGGTAGGTAGAACCTAAGACATGGGCTCACATGATGGTTGAAGTGTCCATAGGAAATTGGGTAGTGTGGCAGGAGAATGAAATTCTGGAGGAATTCATGAATCACACAGTTTTCCTGCAGGCTTGAAGTTCCTTCCTTTAGTTTAAACATGGAATCTGTATACTCATTCCCAAGGGTTCATTTAGCACAGCCTTGTGGGGAAGAGAAGAGAGCACCTGAGACGACATTTGGATTTTGTCCAGTAAACAGTAAAAATACTGGAAATCCAAGTTTCTTACAAACCTGAAACAGCAATCAGGAATGAGTACAGGTTTGCCAGGCTTGCTGTTTCCCACAGGGCAAATCCCCTTGTTCTCCAAGGGTTGGTCCCTAGCAGACCCTTCCTATGAAGAAGTCCGGGTCTGTGCTCTCCGTGAGAACAGGATGAGTGGGCACTGGTGCACACAGAAGGTGTTGGGAACCCCAAGTGTCGATAGGGCTTCCCCAGATGATCACCAATTTCTATCGAGCAGGAGCAGTGCAAGACGTTAAGAGGGTAAAGTTCTAACATCTTAGAGGTGAGTCCTTCTTCCAGAGCCCTTGTTATTGGGAAACAATAACACCAGTGATGCCATGAGACGGTATTCAACAGCCAAGAAAAGGCTGAGTCATAACTGGGAGCTCTGGGGAAGGACGGGTGGGATGCGGGTAGTTGGAGAGTAGGAAGGTCTGGCAGGCGAGATGAAGGACGTTGAGTGGGAGGTTGAAGAAGCATTTGGAGCTGATCTTCCGTTCTGTCCTTCTCTTCTTTGTCTAGCCTGGAGAGGGAAAACTATGATGTCTGGGCGAAGGTGGTGAGGCTCAACGAAGAGCTGGAACAAGAGAAGAAGAAGTTTGCGGCCCTGGAAATCCGCTTCCGCAATGTGGAGTCCTCCAAGGAGGATGTGGAGCAGAGGAACGAGGGCCTGCAAGAAGAAGTCAAGGTGTTGGTCAAACCCACGAAGGAGCCAAAGGCCGATGCCTGAAGGGGCTGGGAGTGCCCCATGGACAGCCTGGCCCTTGTGGGGCCAATGCCACTGTCTGTCTCCGTGCTCCCTGAGCAAGACCTTGGGGAAAAACAGTATTTCCAATGAGGGAAAAGACATTTGGGGAGAACACATCACGATGTCAAGCAATTCCATGGGATTTTGAGGAAGAGGAGGGTGAACAGGGACATCAGTGGCTATCCTGGCTGTGTGGAAAGGTGATGTTCTTCCCCTGTGGTCTTGGGCAGAGTGAGACAGAACCTCCCACCACCGGATACCTGTATCCTTGGAGACGTTTTGTGGGAAACCACAGCTGAGGACCCAGGAAACAGTCTGGCGCCAACGCAGACAGCGGACTGTCTGGGCTGAGGCAACAGCTCCATTCTTTGGTTTACTGGATGGGACAACCCACTGTCAGGTGGCCTCAAGCCACCTCTGTGTCACAGAGACCGAACATGATGCTCAACTTCCAAGGGCTCCCTCGTGGCGTCTTCTGTTTGGGGGACGGCACCTGCCAAAGCCAGAGCTCCACTCTGCCAACCCTCCACGGTGCATACTCTCCAGGGGGTGGAAACACAACATTGTTACTTGACTAAGAGAAATCAAACAACAGGATTGTATTTATAAAGACAAAAATTATATCAAATAAATGGAAGGAAACTAGCAGGGTCGTTGTTAATCCATATAATACCTCTGAAGGAAACTGACAGAATGTACCCCTTCCCTGGGCAGATGCACCTCAGGGAAGAGGATGGATGGCAACCCTCTGACCCACTTCGCTGCGCCCGGGACCTACCCACATGCCTAAGGAGACCTCAAAAAGTCCATGGGGACCTTCCTTCTCTTTCCATTCCATTTTCCCCAAGACATTTTGAAGCCCCCTTGTATGTGGGGGGGGCACCCCTACAATGTGGTCTCCTGGAAGACTGGCTGCAGGTTTAGTTAGGAACATCTATTTGGTAAAATATTTTCTATTTTTACCAAAGTGCCAATGACTTCATCCTTCAAAGGGCCGCCTGGCTCCGGAGAAGAGCTGGGGCTGTCCCAACAGACAGGGGCCAGGTCTCCAGCTCGGCTTGGCAGAGGGCCCAGGTGAAAAAAGCAAGAGTCCAGGAGCAATAGGCCTTGCTAGGTAGTTGGATCGAATCTCTTTTATCATTGTGCTGGTAGGTAGTGTCCAAAGTCTTTTGATTGGGTACACCATCCACGTACCACGTTAGCGGACACAATACAATGTTTTCCCCAATGTCTCCTCCCCAATACAAATATATAGATTTATAAATTATATGCATGTGAGCCAAAGCCAAATGCATTTCCATTAAATTGAGTCCAACTGCCGACCATCCAGGACAGGGTGGAACTGCCCCTGTGGGTTTCTGAGCCTGTCACTGCTTACGGGAGGAGAAATCCTCTCTTTTTCTCCCACAGAGTGGTCGGTGGTTTTGAACCGCCAACCTTGCCATTAGCAGCCCAACCCATAACCCACTATGCCATCTCTGGTATGCATATGATTACATATTACATGCGTATTATAAAACCCAACCCATAACCCACTATGCCAGCTCTGGTATGTATATGACTACATACTACATGTGTCCATGATGTATCATGAATACATCATGTATGTTATACAACATCCGTCACACCAACATTGAGTAAGGATGCTATCAAGACAAATCTAGGTATTGTCAAACGTCCTCTCCTGCACGGAGATCCCTGGTCTTGTTGCCTTCTACACCTTCTGCACATTTCATCCTCTCGGCCCCATAGACGTACTGGGAGTTTGAAGTCGCTGTATCTTACTTAGTGGCTGGAAACCTTGGGTTACCACCGTGGGAGATTTTCCTTCCCCAGCACGTGTGCCTCCTCGGGGATTCCTGTTTTATTTTCTCACTTTTTCCCTCTCTTTCGGTGTTCACTCTCCGGAGACTTGGTCCTCCCTTGCCTGTGGTCATGGCCTCCTCCCCACTGGGTGAACAAACCTTGCAAGAAGAGTCCATTTCTTGCTGCTGCTGCCCCTCAGGCCCCGCCCCGCCCGCACAGCCCCCTGCAGGCCGGATTGGCTGCGGTGAGGATGATACAAGATCCTCTGGTGGACTCGCCGAAAATTCATGAGACATTCCAAACCTTCGCTTCTTTTAACAGCAAATAAAACAGGCACTACGTGTTTTGGGGTCTTCTTTTGGCAAACTATGGAACCCCCTCACATGTACTCTCCTATGCACAATACGCATGTTCTGCATGTGTGCATATTGCTTCTGTGGATGCATTATATGCAAGAAAGATATTAAGGAAAGCAATAAATTGCTTTATTTCTTGGGGCTTGCTCATCTTTCTAACCGAGCGCACACCAAATTTTCACTAATGCGTGCCTGCACGTCTACCAGAGCTCTATCCCATGTCCTTCCATTTCTTCTCACACAGACCCTTCGGATGCTCGACAAGCTGCCTACAGCAATGCAGGTCTCACAATCCCCAATGGAACGTGTGCTTAAAGTGCCAGGGGAGGCCCTGCCGTCTGCTCTCAGGTTCATGATATAGGAACCTTTAGGATGGGGGAGCAGGAGTTGAGGCTGAGGGGCTGGGACCCATTTGAATGCCCACTCCCTCCTGGGCTGGCAATGCCCCCCATTCTACTCCTTCAGCAGAGTACTGTGAGATCCTCGAGCGGCCCTCCCGCCTGGGAAGTCCCCGGCAGACCAGGAGGGTCAGCTGCACACCACAATTGAGAGGTGGGACCCCGTGTGCTTCAGTTGCTAGCATTTGGTCCCATCTGCCCTCCGTGTAGGATCACTACGACAGGACAAGACATCATCTTTGCAGGATCCTAGGTCCTCCTGAGCTCTAAGGAGGGCCAGGGAAGCAAGACGAGGGTCCAGAGCCCCTGTGCTCAGTGCCTTAAAAGGCTACGCGTGAGATGCAAAGCGGAGGAGCTCCTAGCCTCGCTCGGTAGGCAGTCCTTGAAGACAACCCTGTGCCCCCGTGGTGGTTTCTTCTGCCTGTAGCAGGCAGGCAGGCTTTCAAAGCCCTATCTTGGCTAGCTTTCTCTATTAACGAGGTCTTTTCCCAGACAAACCCCACCTCCATCTCCCCCATCCCCTTATCCATCTACTCAGACGCTGGGAATCTAAAGGCCTTCCTACCGGTCTGAACCATACGCTGCAAATCCCACTGCCCTTTTTGTTCCCATCAGAGGCAACTCTGTGAGGCAGCGTCCAGCGTGGCCCTTATCAGAGGCAACGTTCTTTTCCACTGGAAGGCAGTCTCGATGGTTTCCCAGTGCGTTTGTGCACTGGATAGGAAATGGGCAGCTTGGCCGGGAAGATTTGCTTCCAGTGAGGCTCAGACCTGAGAGATCGACTGCGTGGCGTCTTTAGTTACAAAGCCTGCTGCACGGCAACTAATTTTCTTACACTGTTTGGTTGCCTTTAAAAAAAACTTCTGCAAGCTCTGCTCAGAGAGCTAACCCCCTCTCAGAACAGTCCCGGGCTACTGAGAGGAGGCTGCTGGGTGGGAGGGGTGAGGGCGGGGGTGCCGGGGGCAAAGTGACCAGGCCGGGAGAGGAGGGCGGGTGTGCATTGTCGTCTTGTAAACTTCCACATTCCACCACTTCCTGTGCAGATACCGGCAGCGGTCAGGCCACGTGCTTCCCGGGCGCCGAGAGAGAACACTTAGCTGGGCCTGCACTAACCCAGCTGGGCTGTGTTGCCCAGAACCACTCTGCTGCAGCCGCTCATCTTGCTGAGTGAAGGGAGGGTCCAAGGAGACCCAGCTCCTCCTCAGGAGGACCCATCCGGGCATTGATCTGGCCTCTGAGAAAGCTTAGCCGGCTTCCCAGAGCACTTCCAGACAAGGAGCAAGCTGAGACTATCAGGGCCGAGTGTAATTGTAACCTTTGCTTGAAAAGAACCGTAACCCACTGTCAAGGAGTCAATTCCAGCTCCTAGCGCCCCTCTGGGGCAGAGCAGAGCTGCCCCATAGAATGTCCACGGCTGGAATCTTTATGGACCCACAGGTGGGCATCAGTGAAGCAGAGAACAAAGAATAGAAAAAGAAGTCATCTTGGACAAGTTATCAGGTTTGTCTCTGAGCAAGCCAGCATCACCATCCTGCTGTCTGAAACCCCTTCTTCATTTTAAGTTCCTCTCCCCCTGCCCCCAGTTCTTTATTTGCCTCCCAGTTCTGCAAGTCAGTTTCAGAGAATATTATTTGATGGTCCCCACCTCCCCCACCCAACCCCCACCATACCTTTGATCTACCAACACAGCTTTTGTGTTCAGTCTCCCGTTCTTTATTTACACACTTTTCCATTGGGAATCAGGTACGTACTGTAAAGATGCTTTCCGTGATCAATGGTTTCGTGGTTGTCTCACAGTGCTACTACATTCGTGGTTAATATCCAGAGGGTACAGGTAGGGATTCTTGATTTAATATACGTCTGAAGGGGGATGGGTGTAATCAGAGCTACTCCCAGAACTCTTTAAAATGAATCCACAAATGAATACCTCATTTCCCTATATTTAGAATCAACCCTTAACAACAAGTCGAAAGCAGCCCCTGATTTTAAGAAATTCTCAAAATCTTTTAATTTGTTCATGACTAAGCTATTATTTATTTGAGAATTTCTTGGTACCATCTTTAGGCTCAGCTTTCCTTATCTGCAAAATATGTAGCTAACATAATCCATTTTCCGTCTCCCATGCATCTCTTATCCTGAAAGAAAGAGCACGTGGTAGACCACCGTGTGAGAAAGGGCACGTTCGAGGAGCTGTGCCAATTCGAGATAGGGAGGGGAGCAGGCAGGGCTAATTAGATCATGGGGCACAAACTTGAGGCTTTAGAGCCATGCTGATCAATTCTGGCTACAGATTAGAATCCATTGGGAAGTATTTTAAAATACATATAAACGCGTAAGCCTCATTCCCAAAGACTGATTCCATCAGCAAGGGACCTGAGCTGAAGATATTTTGAAGGCTCAGAAGGCAGTTCTATTGGGCAACCCCGCCTCTAGAAGAGTCTCAGTCACACACCAAGTCCAAACTCAACTCAACTGCCATTGAATGGATTCCGACTCCCAGACACCCCTGGAAGACAGGGTAGACCTTCTCCCGAGTACAAAGCCCTATCTTTCTCCTGCAGAGCGCATGGTGAGCATATGGTGTTTTCGAAATGCTGACCATGCAGACAGCATCCCAAAGTGGAACCACTGTGCCACCAGGCCTCCTCCCAGTAACACACAGAGGTGCACATGCATCCTGGTTGGTGAGTCTTCATTGTGACCCAGAGCTGAGGCCAGCTCATTTAGGAAGCATGCAGCAACGGAGGCTCACTGGTTGTACATCATGGCTATGGTCTGGGGCGATATTCCTCGGGGAAAATTCAAGAATCACCGAATTATGGATTAGAGGCCTTCTCAAAACTCACCTACATTAGGCTTCTTCCTCCAACAGTGCGAGCGATGGCAAGTCAGCCTAGAACTCTGAACATCACTTTTCCTGTCTGTCAACTAAGCAGGTTCAATGGCATGAACTCCAAGAAAGGTTCCCTCCAGCTCTGTAATTCCCTCATCCTAAGGTTGTTTCCCAAGGAGACTGCAGTTTTGAAACCAGCCTCTATGTTGTGTCGATTCTGACTCAGAGCAACCCAATGGGACAGCACAGAAATGCCCCTGTAGGTTTCTAAAACTGTAACTCTCTTTTTAAAAATAATTTTATTGGGGGCTCGTACAACTCTTATCACAATCCATCCATCCATCAATTGTGTCAAGCACATTTGTACATTTGTTGCCCTCATCATTCTCAAAACATTTGCTTTCCACGTAAGCCATTGGTATCAGCTCCTCATTTTTCCCCTCCCTTCCCGCTCCCCCTCCCTCATGAACCCTTGATAATTTAGAAATTATTATTATTTTGTCATGTCTTACCCTGTCCAACATCTCCCTTCACCCACTTTTCTGTTGTCCATCCCCCAGGAAGGAGGTTATATGTAGATCCTTGCAATCGGTTCCCCTAAAACTGTAACTCCTTGTGAGAGTAGAAAGCCAAGTCTTTCTCCCACAGATCAGCTGGTGGGATCGAACTGCTGATCTTGTGGCGAGCAGTCCAATGTGTAGCTCCTCCACCACCAGACAAGAGTAAAGTTTCCAATGACATTTTCTTTTAAGAGGAGTCCTTTGGCGGTCCAGAACACACACACACACACACACACACACACACACACACACACACACTACTATGTGTCTTTTCTGATTTGGCACCAAGGTTGGGAGATATCTTGGGCCAAAGTTTTCCTTGTTCTAAGTCACGCCCTGCCTGCATGTCCCAAGAGGTCACACACGATCAGGTCTTTGCCTCCGGCGGATTCAGGATCTCATGTCACCATCTTTCCACTCAAAAGCCCCCGAGGACATCGCTGTGGCTTGCGGTCCCCGACTCCAGAGTCCTGTCAGGGATGAGTCCCTCAGATGTCTGTGTTGTTCCCTCCCCTCCTCTCCGCTCCTCTTTCTTGAGTTTTCTCTTTCCGAGAGCCTCCGGACCTTCGTGGGAAGCATAGCAAATGAGCTTGAAGGGTGTTCCACCGCCGGTGAGACCTTCAGGAGAGAGGAGCATCTCTCTCGCTCTGGAAGGACTCTCTGTGAATGGAGCGGTGTCAATGGAAGGAAATAAGGTCACGCATTCCTCACATTTTCCTCCGCTTCAGATGCGTCATAAGTTAAAAACAGACTGTCCTGTACAGCCTGGACAGCCCCTCTTGACGGGAGGTCTGCCGTGTCAGTGCCTGGGACACTGGAATGTCTTCAACAGGTTCCAGCAGGTCTGGCGTTACCAGAACCCTCCTGGGGGAGGCTGGGAGCGAAGAACCCCCGTGTCGGTGTGAGTGCTTCGTATCCCGAGACTCCCCTAATGATGCATCACACAGACTTGCCCTGTGCGGGTTGAGTTTGCTCATGGCTACATCTTTGGCTGGGATAGGAAGCTCTTCTTTCCCTTCCAAGTTGTTCTTTGCCCTAGCTGTTCACAAGGCTAGTGGTTTGCCTGTCGGGAAAGAGTGGAGTGAGACACGGCTCACATCAGCTACCCTGGAATAGACACCAGGCATATTTTCTAGGAACATGAACCCGATCACCAGGAAGCAGGTGGTGGAGATTAGGTCCTGGTCTATTTCAGGGTCCGGACATGACCTTCAAGGAAAAACCAAGCTTGCTTAGAAAAAATCAGCAGCACACTGAAATGCTGCATTTGCTCACTTGCTGAAATGCTATTAGGCCAAGTACCTACCCTTAGAGTCAGGAAGCCTGGTGGCATCGTGCTTATGTGTTGGGCCGCTAACTGCAAAGCCAAAAGTTCAAACCATCAGCCACTCTGAGGGACAAAGGCAGGGCTTTTTACTCCTGGAAAGAGTCACAGTCAGACCCGTCCAGAAGCAGTTTGACCAGGCTCTGTGTGATCTCTACGAATTGGCATCAACCCAAGGACAGTGAATTTGGCTGTGTTTTGGGAACACCGTCCGCATTCCAGCTGTCACCTTCAAGTTTCTCCTTTAGGATTTCAGAGCCTTGGACCCAGTTGTGTACATAGGAGTGGTTGACCTGTTTGTTATTCATGGGGCTTACTCAGTCGTAGCCAATCCCTCCTGGTGTTCCCATTGCTCTTCTCAAGGACTCAAGCCAGCTTACAAAGAACCTGAGGGCGGTTGGGAGAAGAATGTGTGGAAATCGTACTTCACCTGGCAGTTGCCAGGCCCTCCTGAGACAGCTCCTCTCTGTACAGGTGTGTTGGCAATGACATCTTATTCTAACTGGATGCACTTAGGGTACAGAAAATGGTTACAACACTGAAGCTTCCCCTGTAGTTAGCAGGCGTTTTAGAAGATCGACATTTGGCTTCTTATTATTGTCATTTGGCAGGTTGTTATCATTAGATGACGGTTAATCACACCGACCCACCCCCCACCTGCCCTGTTGTTCATGGCTGCCCCGGGAGTCATTCTCAGTTTGCATCATCCCGTGATGGGTTACAGATCAGAACACGGTGATCCATACATAGCCTGAATATAGTTTGCTGCCCCCCCATAGCAGTTTTATTGATATATCATTTGCACATCACACAATTCAACAATTCAATCACACCCCAAAGGGTTGTATACTCATCACCACAACCCAGTTTCAAACATTTCTCTCATTGGCTGCTTTTCAGAAGCAGGTCCTTAGGCCCTTCTTGGCCTCTCTCGGTCCAGAGCCTGTCAGTATGATGGCAGCAAGCAAGCCTCCGACCACGACCACGAGTGCCGGCCATGCGCCAGGTACAGTCACCAGGAATCAAAGCCAGGATTGAAAGCCACTGAACCATCCTCTCTCACCTTGGGCTATGGTCATTTCAAAAGATACAGTATTTCTTGAGCTTTCTCCACTCCCCCATCAGGATGTTCTCTACTTCACATGCACTCTTTAAATGCATGTGGTTGCTTTTATCATGCCCATTTTCCGGATGGGGAAAATAAGTCTTAGAGAGTTCACATTTAGTACTCTATCTCTAAGAGAAAAGAGACATTGAGCTCGTTGATCACTTCTGACACAAGTATGCATCGGATTCTGAATAGAGACCGCAGTTGTTTACAGGAGCAGAAAACCCCATCTTTCTCCCACAGAGCAGCTGGGTTTTGAACTGCCGACCTTGCAGGTCACAGGCCCAACGCATGACCACTAAGCCACCAAGCCTCCTCGATGGGAATAAAGGGACAAATAAAAAGTTGAGAAACGTATGTGGCCCACTCTTGCCACTAGTAGGCACTCTAGATTCACACCTCCCCAACAAGCCAACCCAAACCCAGTGTTATCAAGACCATCAGACTCATAACAACCTTACAGGACACAGTATAACTGTTCCTTAGAGCTTCTGAGACTAATCTCTAAGGGCACACACAGCCCCATCTTTGTCCCTCAGAGCGGTCGGTGGATTTGAACTGCCGCCCTGCAGTTAGCAACCCAAAACTTATCCCAGCAGCACCACCAGGGCCAACACACAACCCAGGGGATACAATGAAGGATGAGGTGATGGACTCTGAAGGCTGGGACAAGGGAATCGGAGTCTCCCCCCTACAGTGTTCTCTTTGGGGAGTCCTCTTGCTACGTAAAGCTACTTTGGCAAGAAAATCCCGGTGACTTGCCCCCCCTACTTGGCCCCTTAAATGTTGTTAGATTTGACAGTCACTGGTAGAGAGTTAACGGGAGCCTTGGTGGCATAGTAAGCGCACACTGGGGCGCCAACCACAAGGTCAGTGGTTCGAAACCACCAGCTGCTCCGTGGGAGAAAGATGACACTTCCTATTCCCATAAAGAACAGCCCCTTGAAAACTCACAAGGGACTGTTCTGCTCTGCCTTCTCGGGTCATTAAGAGTGAGAATTGACTCGGGGGTGGTAAAGTTTGGTTTTTTTTTGGTTTGACTAGAGAGTTAAGATTGGAGACTGAAGGCACAGAAGCTTGGGACACCAGACATCCCTCCTCCAGGTTGTAAGCCTTCACAGAAGGCATCCTAAAATCCCCAGAGGCCCAGGCAGGCCCACCAGGAAGGTGTCTTTTGGATTTTTAGTAAAGCCTTATGGAAATAAAGTGGAGGCCCCCCCTGAGAAGCAGGCTTGACATCCGATCTGTGTGACGCTGGCCTTTTGGTTGCAGAGTTGATAAAATGCAAATAGGGAATACAAGTCAGCCTGCGGACAAGGAGGTGGCAGTGCCCTGTCTGGTTCTAAGGTTTGAGAAACTAGGTAGGACAGGCGTCCTTGGCCACAGCCAAATGCATTTCTCAAAGACTCGTGTTGCTATTTTAAGTGCATAATCCTAGAAGTAATGGTTTTCTTCCCCATTCAAATCTCTGTTTTTGAAAGGATAATGCCGAGTACAGTCAGGCCTTCTCTCGCTCTTTTTTTTCCTGTCAAAGGAAGCACCTGCTGAGATCCAACAGGGGAGTGATTCCTCTTCCAGGCCTGAGAACAGCCTTGCTGGCAGCAGCCTGCCTTTACCGCACTGCACACAACCCAGTCTGGGGCGGTCACCTCTTCCAGACCCGAAAGTCATGGTTCTACGTCCATCTGGTTCACTGCATTGGGCCCCCGGAGGAAATGTTAGACGGCCAGGTTAGGAGTTTGGGTGGCTAAATTATTACCTACAAGATCTGTGCTGCACAGAAGCTGAGGTGTCTTTACTCTTAGAGAGTAACCTCAGGCCGCAGGCCATGGGCTGTTCCTCTCTGGAGTCTCTGGTCTCCGTAGAGCATGGTAGACAATAAATACACAGAGAAGGTAGCATTTTTAGATCCTTTAAAACAGAGTGCTACTATTTTCTTTCTGTCTTTGAAAGACCCTCCGTGACATTGTATTCCTTCCCAGTTCCCTAACAACCCACACTTCTCCGAGGCCCAAGCTCAAAATCACCTTCTCCCTGGGCCTAGGGTTCTGGTCTTTGGTAGGTTGTGCTCATCCTGGGGTTTCCTCCCACCTCTCCTCCTCTCCTTCACTCACTCAGTGTGCCCATCTACCTTTGCGCGTGTCGATACCGTTAGGTCTCCCCCTGATCTGCTTCTCCCTTTCTTTGCCACCACCCGCTGCTGGCTCATAAGAGCCCTTCATCTGGCCAAGAATTGGCCTTGAAACTCTAGGAAAAACACTTCAAGTTGGATTCTGCTCCTTTTGTACACATGTGCCCATCATCACACTGCACAGATAACACATGGACTTCAACAAAAAAGACCCCCAGAGTCAGTTGTAGAAAGGGTTATGGTTGCTCAGTTTCTAAACCGGCACTGCTATAAGAATCCATTGTGATCTGGAATTTGATTAAGGTGCTCCAGCTTCAACCTCTACCTAAAAGTCAGAGGGCACAACTACATAGAGCCATCCCTAGCTCTCACCCACATGTGCATTCACATACCAAATAACCAAACTCTCTGGCAACAAGTCCATTCTGCCTCCCGCTGATCTACAGGGCAGGCTGGAACCATCCCTTTGGGTATCTGCGGGTTGAATCATTATGGAGCAGGAAGCCACGTCTTGCTCCCGGGTGGCTGATGGATTCACACAATTGATCTTGCAATTAGAGGCCCAAGGTGTGATTCACTACACTCCCAGGGCTGTGCGTGTGTGTTTTCCCCATCAAATCAGTGATTTGTGCAACCTTGACGCACGACTAAGCATTGGGGTCCCTTAAGAATAGAACAGAGAAGCGCACTCCAAGAAGCCCCATGGGAGAATGTTGACTCAGACACAGAGAAGCTGGCCTTGGATTCACTCTCTTCTTATCACTGCCATGGTGGTGGAAGATGCACACCTGTCAGAGTGCTTCTCACAGACATCAGTGTGTCAGCTGGAAGGACAGAGTCGCAAATGGGCCCACAATTCACCGTGTGTGGTAGTTACATAATCTGGTGTCAACTCGTGGAGGGGTGGAGTTTAGCCTGCCCCTGTGTGGGTTTCAGAGACTTCAACTCTTTAAGGGAGTAGAAAGCCCCATCTGTCTCCCTTGGAGTGGTTGGTAGTTTCAAACTGCCGACCTTGCAGTGAGCAGCCCAACGTGTAACCGCTGTGCCACCAGCGCTCTGAGGTAAGAGAAAGTCACCGTTCTAAAATGATTCTAGAGCCTGGTCTTCTCCTGAAGCACACGCAGCCCTGGCAGGCAGCTGTTAGCAGAGTCTCGCCAGCATGGGAGGTCAGACCGGTGAGATCCAGCAGGTTTCAGTTAGGTTGGCCGGACTGACAACAAATATGGACAAGGAGGTAAAGCGACAGGAACGCTCATTCAGGGGCGACGATCTGGGATGATACAGGACCAGGTAGCGTGAAGTTCTGGTGCACCTAGAGTCGCTGTGAGTTGTAACTGAGGCGGCGGCAGCTACCGACAACCACATGCTCTGGGGACTGGGCCGAGCGGCCACACCAGCCCCTTCAGAAAGTGCTGGAAAGCAGATGGCAGCAATTGTATTTCACAACATTTGATGTGTTTGCTTCTGCTCCAAAAGAGCAATCCTGAGAAAGGAAATGGACTCCAACCAGAACCAGTTGAGCTGTTCCGTAAAAAGAAACTGGCTTAGTCATTCTAGCAGTCCCGCAAGCAGTGCATTGCTTACCAATGAAAAAGGTGCACTGACATAACAGCTAAAAGGTTCGTGGTTCTTAATCGCTAACAAAACGTTCTTCGTCATGCCACTTATTGTCATTAAAGATCTTATGGTTGTCTTCTAACTACTACTTAGCACTGTTTAGAACAGAATTATTTGCTATTTAAAGGGAGTGGGGAGGGTGTTACTGGAGTCCATAAGATTAAAAGAAAACTGACATGAAATACGTTCCTTTGTAAAGGATGTGAAATGTATAAATTTCATAACAGCATTCTTTATGCTGGTTCAATTCTAATAGAATATCATGGCAGTTTCTCGTTGTGATTAAGAAAACCTTTTCTTTTCCCCAAATAAATGAAGTGTTAAAAAGCAGAGATGTCACTCTGAGGACTAAGCCTGACCTGAGCCATAGTACTTCCAGTCACCTCACGTGCATGGGAAAGCTGGCAGTGAACATGGAAGATCAGAGAAGGATCTATACCTTTGAGTTATGGAGTCTCCGATGAATATTGAAAGTACTACAGGCTGATGGGAAAGAGTCGGTTTTGGAGGAGAAGCAACCAAATGCTCTTTAGAAAGGAGGACAGCTATGGAACCAGGAGAGCGCCAGTCCTGGAGAAGGGCGCCCTGCTTGGTAGAGGGTGTGCAAGAAGGAGGACTTCAAGGAGAAGGACTGGCGTGGGGGCTGCAGCAATGGGCTCAAAGATAGCAACAGTGGGAAGGATGGTGCAGAGTGGGACTCTGTGTCTCTCTGCTGGACACAGAGTCACCGTGAGTCAGAGGCAACTTGATGCCACCTCACAGCAACACCAGCCAGCAGTCACACTCCTAGATATATACACAAATGAGCTGGAACTTCTGTCCACAGATACAGTCAAACACCAATATTTATAGCACTTCTATTCATAATTGCCCAAAGTCAGAAGTAATCATTATATTCATCAATAAGTGAATAGATGCACAAACTGAGGTGCAGACATAAGACAGAGTTATTCCATGATGGAAAGAAAAGTGCAAAGTGTGAAGAGGGGAAACTCAAATGCACAAGAGCTCTTTAAAATGTTAAAAAGCCAGGATGTCACTTGAAGGACTAAGGCTCCCCTGGCACAAGGCCGTGGTACTTTCAATTCCTTTACAGGCATGTGTAAACTGGACAGTGATAAGAAACCCACAGTAAAATTGATGCATTTGAAGGGTGAGGTTGGCCTCATTTGCAGGAGGCGAAGGATGGTTCTGGAAGCCCCCAGTCCATTGGCCGTGTCTCTACTTGGATTGAGCCTCTGGTGAATCCCCTCTGCCCCATGTTGAGGGACGTGGGCAGCCTTGTTGTCAGACCACGAACACAGTAAAGTTGATGATGGCAGAGCTAGTTAAGTGAAAATACAACATCTTATCATTGCTCTCCCCCTTTGATTCATTTTAAAGTTGTTCTAGTTAAAAAAGAAGAAGGGGAAATGCATATGGATGAAGCCTTTGGTGAATCCCCTCTGACCACGGATGGGCATGTGACTAGGCTTGCTACCAGGCAGAGTGCACTGGAAAGTGAATTCTTACAGATGCAGCCAGGTTAACACTTAACACTTTGTCTTTGGATCTACTTGCAATTTGTTCTAGTTTTTAATATTTTCTGCTTTCTTTTTGATTGAGGCTTTAAACTACTTGACTTTGTTATTGTTGTTAGATTATTGTTGTTGTTTTTCTGTAGGTGAAACTCAGGATAGGTAAATCTATAGAGACAGTAACTGGGTTTATGGTTCCTTGCAGTCTTGTCAGGAGACTTTGGGGGCAAACAAGGAGCTAATATTTGATCTTCATTTGTCAACTCAGTTAAGAAAAGTCACTTCCTCCAGTGTCAGCTGTGGATCCCGAAACATGTACCAGAGATAAGCCGTCGCCATGGTGAAAGCAACATAAACCTAAAGGTGATGGATCACGGGACTTGGTTACTGTCCTTGCCCGTGAATTCACTCGGCCTTCGGCGTTCCGGGAGCCGCAGCTTTTCAACACCGGGCCCTGGGCTGTCTCAGAAGCACTTTGCCTCTCACTTTGCACAAATGTCCTTCAACCACTGTACGTGCGCGCCGCTGATGAAACAGCGCTGCCGGACAGTATTAATCTGCTAAAACGCTGACTTTTTCTTCTGTAAGCATATTCCCGAACCTTTGGAAAACGCAGACTCTAGTCTTGGTGGATCCAGTTATTTTCTTTTTTTGTTTGTTTTATGCCTCATCGAAGCTAGATCTGTGTGCGTGTGTACACACCCACACATACACAGAGAGAGAGAGAGAGAGAGAGATCCTAGGGTAAATCTTGATTAAACTATTTGGGGCTTGAAGTTGATCTTGATACCAGAAGTTGAGATATGCTAGGCCTTGTGATTAATTCTTTCACTGACTCATTAGGTGGTTTAAGTGAAGCTACTTAATCTTGGTTGGATGCCTTTGTCCAAAGAGCAAGAAGAACCAATATCATTTTCAAAGTGATTCACTGGCTAGCTTAAACTTATTGTTTAACTAACTTGAGTGACCATGTTTTTGGAAAGCTTCTTTTTTTTTTTTAACATTCTATTAGGGGCTCATACGACTCTTATCACAATCCACACATATACATACATCAATTGTATAAAGCACATCTGTACATTCTTTGCCCTAATCACTCTCAAAGCATTTGCTCTCCACTTAAGCCCTCTGCATCAGGTCCTTTTTTTTCCCCCTCCCTTCCCGCTCCCCCCTGAGTGACCGTGTTTTTAAAAGCTATCATGATTTGATTTTTTTAAAAAACCAACTAATTTCCTTTTAAGGCAATATCTGACATGCCCATGACATCTTTAATGCTTGGTCTGGTAACGGTGGATTTCCTTAGCCAAGTTCTCCCTGCTGGGATTGAGAGGAGGAAGGGAAGTGCCTGGCCTTCACTTCAAGTCTACGAAGGGCTGTTGGAATGGCAGTTCATAGAGTGCTTGATAAGAGTCCCCGACCCTTTGCTGGGGGCAGGGCATGAAGGGCTCACTCCTGCCTGACCCTCGCCTGGGAAATCTGAAGTCAGGAGGCAGGCTAATGGCCTGCTTGTGCGGAGAACGGGAGAAGAGACATCGTTGCTGAATAGGCCTCGCCAGGCTTCCGATGGGTCCTGTCGAGGCACATAGCACAGAATAGGAAGGAGCCACTTAATGTTTTCTTACAAGATGAGCTGTGATGGTGTTGGAAGATGTCACTTTGCTATTGTTATCTGGTGTCGCTAAAACAGAAAGACCACAAGTGGGTGTCTTTGACTACTGTGCTGTTATTGTCGTTAGGTGCCATTGAGTTGGTCCTCACCCATAGCGCCCCTGTGCACAGCAGAACGAAGCTTGATACGTGGTCCTGCATGAACGCAGCACTCCTATGTGGTGCCGTGCCATCCTCTCGATTGGTCTTAGGCTTGAGCCCGTTGTTACAGCCCTTGTGTCAACCCGTCTCCTTGAGCGGCTTCCTCTGTCCCACTGCCCCTCAACGTTACCAAGCAGGGTGTCCTGCTCAAGGTAATGGTCTCTCCTGACAACTTGTCATCAGACACAAATAGAAATGTATTCTCCTACAGTTTACGAGGCTAGAAATTGGAATTCAGCGGACCAGCTTTAGGGAAAGGTTTCCTCTCTGCATCGGCTGGAGGGGAAGGTCCTTGTCTCCGTCCACCTTCCCTGGGCAGTCTCTGTTTCTTGGCATCAATCTTGTCTAGGGTTTAGAAGGCTCTCTGCCAAAACCTCCAGACATGAAGGATGTGCTCCATGCTAAGCCCTTCGTTCTTGGTCACAGTGGCCCCTAGGCTTCCTGCTGTCTTGTTTAATCCCACCTTGGGCTGCTAACCACAAGGTTGGCAGTTCAAAACCATTGGCTACTCCTTGGGAGAAAGATGAGACTTTCTACTCCTGTCAAGAGCTTTTGTCTTAGAAACCCACCAGGGAAGTTCTACTCTATCCTGAGATGAAATCAACTTGGGGGGGCAGTGAGTTTGATTTGGGTTTCGTTCTATATCTCCAAATAAATGGGCTCAAAAATACAACCTGCTTCCACCACCGCACCCTGCCTCATGAACATGACCACCTCTGATTCTGCCTTTGAACATGATGGAGGCGAAGCTTTACAGCCCTCAGCACACGCACCACTGTTTGGTCCGTACTCTCTCAGGGCAATGCTGACCATAGAGTGGAGCTGCTCCTGTGGTTCCAAGACTAGTTCCTCTCTGCAGGAGCAGGAAGCCTCATCCTTCTCCCATGGAGCGGCTGGTGGTTTCATATTGCTCACCTCATAGTTAGCAGCCATTAGGGTTATTGCGTCAGCCCACAATATGGAGGATCATTACATCTACCTGAGAACCAGCACCGGGCCAAGTTGCCGTGTTCAGTCCAGATGACCGAACCCCCACTCTCCGACTGCCACTGCACAGAACGCTCCAAGAACAACTCCTTTTCTCTGGGCCTCAGTTATCCCCCCAGATTCACCAGCAAAGTCAATATTCAAAGTCACTGGTGGGCACGGTCTGTGGCTCAGTGATGGAAAACCAGAACACACCTTCAAATGACTACCCAAAGCCCTCATGGGACCTTAGCACCAAATAACCTGGGCCGACTCCGGCTCCCTGGGCTTCAGTAGTCACAGAGCGGAAGGGTGAAAGCCCAAGAGAGTGAAGCTTTATGCTTCTTCCAGGCACAGACAGTGTGAAACTGGCTCATTTTTAAATGACTCTAGAACTTTCTATTTCTTCATATAGACCAGAAAAAGACATCGCCCCTGCTATGGGTTTATACGTTGGGAAAACTTTACTCTCTCCTGCTCCATTTAAAACCACAGAACGTTGTTTGGTTTTATGCTGAGTGTCACTTCTTGAATACACTATGTAGGGTTCGAGATTTGAGCCATCCAGCAGGGCTAAAGATATATAAAAAGGTAGGGGTGGGGTTTAACCTGTCAATCAGGTTACAGCCTGATGGTGACTCCTTGTGGGCGGGGCCTTCTCATAAGGGGCGTCCTGGGAACCTACTCGACCCTCTACCTCCACCTTCCTGCTCTCAAGCCACCCTGAGATCTGCCAGAGCTCCGGAGATGTGTCCACCACCATTGGATCCACAAGGATTTGCACTCACCAACCTGTGTTTCCTGCATTCTGAAACATTGCTTGTGACTACGTGAGTCTGAAGAGGAACTTATGGACTAGTATCCGACTTATGGATGTGTGTTGAGCTGGGCTGGGGTATTCTCTCCATGTATAAATATTTCTTGATAGAAAGTTCTCCCATACATATAGATGGGTGTCCCTGGAGTTGCTTCTCTAGTGAGCCCAGCGCCCACAGTGGGTGACATTTAGGCTGAAGAAGAACTTGGTGGTGCTGATGTTGCTAGTTGTCTTCAAGGCAGTACAGCTCCTGCCACAGAACACAGGGTTACCTGTGCCATCATCCTGCTGATGGGCCAGCAGGACTCGGAGGCAAACACATGTCCCACCGGCCTGTGTACGTGTGTGTGTGTGTGTGTGTGTGTTTGTGACATCTGCACTTTTCACCATTCAAGATCATTTCTAGGCAGAAGGCGCAGTGACCCCTGAACCTAAAGGGATGTGGAGAAGGCCAGATAAGGGGGCTGGCCCCATGCTGCTGCTGCCTTGCATGGAGAATAAATATTCTCTAGGATCAAGCATTGAAGGCGCCTTGAAAAGAAGACAGGAAAGCCGACAAGTGGGGCCCCGGGTGAGGGCGGGTCCAACTGGGAATGTGACTGCCCTCAGACCTGACGCAAGAGGCCCACTCAGTGCCTCTTCACTCTGCCTTAGCAGATCCCAGGGCTAGTCCCTCTGTGACTCAGTCCCTTACGCAGAAAATGATGTATTTTGTTGGTCCTGCTTTCAGGACTCTGCAGTTATCATGGCCAAGTGCATCTCCACCTGAAATCTCAAAGAAGCTGTCTTCCACTACAAACCCCGCTAGCAACAGGCTTGATTCCTGGTCCTCTGACTACATGTCTGAGAAGGGAAGGGAGATCTAGTTCATTTCCATTTCTCTCAATGAACCTTTCCAGGCAATTCCTGATTAGGGCTGCTAGTTTTAGCAAGCGCAAGTATGAGCGCCCCAGTTAAATTTGAAGTTTAAATAAACAATAATTTGGGGGCGGGAGAGGGGATAAGTATGTCCCATGTAGTATTCGGGTCATACCTCCACTGAAAAAAAAGAGTGCGCTGTTGATCTGAAATTTAAATGTAACTGGACATTCTGTATTTTATTTGGCATCCTGATACCCAACCCCAAATTGCACAAAGTAGGTGGACTGGGCCCTTGGAAACTAAAAGTATATATAATTTATGATATAATTATATATCATATAAAAGTACATATATTATATATCATATATAAAAGTATATATATCATATCTCTCTATATATATTTATGAGAGAGATTCCACTATTTACATTTCACTCAGGGATATTCTGCAAAATTGCTTTTTCAGGAACTGGAAAAAAAAAACCCTAAATAAAAAGAACAAAACATGTGACCATTACAGCAAAACATGTAAGAGGAGCTGGTCTCAAATAAATCTGAGGTTAATTAAGACGAGTGGCCTGGAGTATAAACAAAATAGCTGCAGGGGGGCTGGTATTTGTTCTGGCCGGGTTTCTTAATATAGTAACTTGGTTCCCATCCTGTTAGCACTCTGCTTATCAACACTGAACTGGGGTATAAGGAAGTTTAAATTACCAGTGATTGGAAATCTATTTTCTAAACACTTGAAACAGATGGTTTCTTGCCTGAAAAGCATGCTTCCTTCTGGTTGTTTCAGGAAACGATGCTACAGCCCTGTGACTGACGCCAGGTTTGCCCTGGTGCTGAGCTGCTTGCTCTCGGCTGCAATCAGTCCCTGAAGTTTGCCTACTGCCTGAAGGTCTCATGTTCAGGGCTGCCTGCATGAGGTCCAGCGGCTGCTCCTACACAACTTCTCACTGACCCAAGAAAACACCAACAATCATGTAGGCTATTGATTTTTTTAAAGCACCATGTTACTTAACCTTGTACCATGAATAAGACTGAACATTTTACCAGCTAATGAAACCGTTGGCCTTGACCAACACCTCCACTTGCCACTGGGTTACTTTAAACTCATGGTGGCCCCATTGTGTCACTGTGGAACTATGCTCGTTAGGCTTTTTGACAGCTGATTCCTCAATGTGTTAGTCTGTGTCCACTAGAGAAACAAACTCCTAGACACCCATATGTGTAAAGAAAGAACCTTATATCAAAGAATAATTGCATATTAAAAACAAAAATCAAGTCCTTAAGTCTGATATTAGTCCATATGTCTGATACCAGTCTATAAATTCCTCTTCAGACTCATGCAACCCACGCAATGATGCTGAATGCAGGAAGATCACAGGCCAGTGGTGGAAAGTCTAGTGGATCCAGTGGCAGTGGAAGCATCTCAGCACTGGCGTGGGTCTCCACGTGGCTCCTCCAGCTCCAGGCCTCTGGCCCCATCGGCGTTCCTCCATCTGGCTCATCAGCAGGAATGTCTCATAGGTAAAGAATATGTCCAACCTCTTGGGAGGAAGACAAGAGTTCCCAGAATCCTCAGTAGAAGGCCTTGCCCACACAAAGGCCTCATTGGGCAGGTTAGACTGCCCAATGACCTGATGGACAGGTTAGACTCCACCCCTTTGCTCAAGTTGACAAGAGATTAAGTGACTGCCACACTCAGATGCAGAATTGCCACATCTTTCTTCCCAGGCACCTCTGGGTGGACTTGAGGCACCAAGTTTTGGATTAGCAGCAAGCACGTTAGTCATTTGTAGTTCCTGGAGACTCTGTAAGCATAACGATGATAATGGCCTTATTTTAGCTTTCTCCTTTTTTGATGAGGAGGGAAGGGGAAAGTTTGAGGTCTAAAATCTAATCCAGGATCACACGTTGCATTTCGTTGTCATGCCTCTTTGCATCCTGAGCAATTCCTCAGTCCTTCTTGGTCTTCCCTTGATGTTTCGCATGAGTACTTCAAATAACCATTTGTCAGGCAGCAGAAAAGTGGGTGAAGGGAGACAGTGGTTGGTGTAGGACATGAAAAAAATAGTAATTTATAAATGATCAAGGGTTCAGGAGGGAGGGAGGGCAGGGAAAGGGGTAAATGAGCTCATTCCAAGGGCTCAAGTAGAAAGAAAATGGTTTGAAAATGATGATGGCAACTTATGTACAAATGTGCTTGACACAATGGATGCATGGATGGGTTGTGATAAGAGCTGTACAAGCTCCTAATAAAGTGATTTTTTTTTTAAAAAGATAACCATTTGTACACTACAGGGCATCCTGCTTGGTAAAGTAGAAGGGCAGTGAAAAGTAGCATTCTCTCCACCCGCTGGATTGACCCAGTGGCTGCATCAATGGACTCAGACACAAGAAGAATGGTGAGGATGGGCAGGACCGGGCAGCATCTCCTCCAGTTGTCTATAGATCGGCGGTGAGTCGGTACAGAAATGAGGACACCTAACAGCAGCAGCAGCAGCAGCACCGCCGATATGGCTCCATGTGGGGTGGCAGGAGGATGGAGCAGTGTCCTGGGTGTGACATTTCTCTGCTGGAGAATAAAGCCTGCAGGGGTCTCATGGCCGGCTACTAGCCAGAAGGGTGGTATCTGAACGCAGCTGCTCCTGTGCCTGAGATGGAGGTGGTCGTCTGCTTCCATGAAGATGACAGCTTCGGAAACCCTGTAGGGCAGTTGTGTTCTGTCCTAGAGGGTCCCCAAGAGCCAGAATCGACTCGAGGGTACCCAATAACAATTACCCCATCTGACAGGGTGCTTCCTGCCAGGTACCAACGGCTCTTCAGTTGAACTGAGCCTACTGGATGTTTTATCATGATTTATTGCCAACGACACAGTTTGAAGGGTAAAAGTGGATCGGTCAGCTCCTGGGGTCCTATTTTTGGCTTGTGTTTTCTTGGAAGGAGACGAGCTGTTTGGATATGTGTGAATGGTCTGAGGAAAGCGAAGAGAGGGCAGGAGCTGTCTCTTGTAAACTGACAGTTCCAGGGAGTGAGTTGGAGATAATCCCATAATCCATTTATAACCGCCCACGTTAACAAACTCTCACATCTCCAAATAGGCCCCTGATTTACAAGCCCTTGCTTCTCCAAAGTGGGTGGCCGCCTGTGCGTCTTGAGTCACCTGCAGCAGGCACCTCAAAGACCAATTCACACGACGAATAGTAGCAGAACCTGTAGTGAGTTTTCCAGGGGGTACCCCGAGCTTGGAAAATATTGCTTCCATCTTCCATGGTGGACGATCGTCCCCCGGAGTCCCCAGTGGGCTGCGTTTGCCCAGCACGATCTCAGGCTGAGCCAATAGACCTTAGAACGCCCCAGAGCAAGGGGGACAGGGCCCTGTGCCCGTGGGATAACAAATATCGCCCAAATAACCTGCGATCCTCACCTGCTCAAAGCCTGCCTGTGGAGTGGCAAGGGACACGGAGATGGGATAATGGGGGAGAATGGCATGTGTCCGAGGCACGCGGAGTCAAGTCAGACTCTGGGGCCTTTTTGCGAACTGCCTTAGTGTAAGCCCCATCTTGGGTTTTCAACTCGGTTTGCTCGATGACTAGACCTCTTTGGGTCTCCCTTCATCCGTTCTCAACCAGCAACCAGGGCTAGGCTTCCCGACTGGCACACTTGCAAAGGCAGTCTGCCACCGGGACATGAGGGCATTCCTTCCTAACTTGGTGCAAGATGTCCGTGTGATGCAACAAAGTCTAGCTGACCTGGGGTTTTCTCTGCACTCTTCGAATCCTACATTCTTCCATGAGAGGGAACAGATGGCGGGTCTAGCCCGGGTGCAAGAGTTCTATCTTGGTCTATTTGCCTGGCCCTGTCCTCAGACACAGATCATCGGGGAAGACCAGGAGAAGGAGGGAGAATGGCCCACACTCAGGAAGGGCAGCTAGGAAGGTTGGGGACTAGGTGTGTGTTAGACCCAAGAGTTTTGAAGTCAGGAGGGATGCCAGGCAGCGTGGGGCACCAAAGGAGGAAGTCCTGACACCGTACTTCCCTTTGTCTCCCCACCAGGGCTGGTGGCACAAAGGAAGACGCGATAGTTCCCCCCCACCCCCCCCAAGCAAGGTCCCAGGTGCCTTTCACACACCCAGTATTTGCAGAAGAGTCGAAAGCTGTCGAAGGGAGAGGGGCATACGAGGTCAGTTTGTAAAGGTACCTCCTAATCTGAGATTCGATGAGAGTCAATAATCAAATGATTGGAAAATTTAGCCCGAATACGTTCTCCAAAGTAACTGCTCTTTTTATCAGTCTTGTTCCGAAA